>NC_064570.1:6096250-7492500 GCF_937001465.1 Orcinus orca | reverse complement strand
CAGGTCTGTCTTCTATCTTTGAAAAGTGAACTGGGTTATATGTGATACAGAAAATAGGAAAGTGCAAATCTTCACAGAAGTATCTGTAGATCACATAATTAGTGAGAATATAAAATAACAACACGAGTAATCTTTTAAAATATCTCTTTAGCCTATTCTGAACCAGCCTGATGAAAATGGAAAGCTCTTTCAAGTACAGGTGTAAGTGTATATCACTGAGCTGCACTTCCCTATCTCAAAAACCATTCGGCATGTATTTAAAAATTTGACTTCCAATAAATCATCTGGGTACATATTTTCCTGTTTTATAGAACAGCTGTGAAAACTTCTATGAATACTCCCGGTGGTTACTGGACATTTACTAAGGGCCAGGCACTTTACATGTATTACCTCATTTAATCATTACAGAAATCCAACGAGTAGGAACAGTTGTCCCCATTTACAGAAGAAAAATGGAGGCCTAGAGGAGTTAAGGCCACACGATAGGACATGTGAGGACCTATAACCCAGCAGGACCCTATGAGGCCTTCCCAGAATAGACTCCCACCCATGTCCTCTGCCTGCCTTTTGTCTGTAGAAGAACTTTAGCCAAAGAATAAATTTAATCAGACAAGTGAGAAAATGCAGAGAGAAACACAGTCAAGCAAGAAAAAATAATAATACGTTAGCCAGTAACCAAAGTCAAGGACATTTATTTCTTCCCTAAGGACTATAGATAATATTCTGAGCTGTGTCCTTTGAGCTGTTTTGCAGATACTGAAACCCCCACCAGGTGGAAGAAGTTAACTGTATGCTGCCCACAGGCACGTAGACCACAGACCGGTTGGAACCAGAAGGTTGATGATGCTGACCCCCGATTACACCACCATCCAACCAATCGGAATGGTTGGCGTCTTTTATTGAATGACATACCATTCCATGAGCTGATCACACACCCCATAAAAACCCCTCCCTCACCCTGTCTTTATAAACTTTTCCCTGAAAGCCTTCGGGGAGTTCGGGTCTTTTAAGCACCAGCTGCCCTGGACTCCTAGCTTGGCACCTGCAATAAAGCTATTCTTTTCTACTTCACCCAAAACTCTGTCTCTGAGATTCAGTTTGGTGTCGGTGCACAGAGGCCCGGTTTCGGCATCAGACCTGGCCTGTTCCTCGCCATCACATGTTACTGCCTTCCTGACGCCGGAGCTGGCTGGGAAAAGCCTGGGGGAACGTCACTTGGGGATGCTGTAGAAGGAGCTCTCCATTTATGCCACACATATTTGGGGAGCACCTGCTCTGTGTGTGCCGGGTTCTGTGCTTACCTCTAGGGACACGACCGTAAATGGGGTAGAGTCTCTGTCCTCAAGGGGAGGCACTCACGTGCATGACAAGCTGCACTGAGATGGGGTCTATGGGGGCTGGTTGATCACGGTCAAGGATCTCAAACTCAAATGTCTACACTCGCCAGGCGGAAAACAGAAGTGTCCTAGGCACAGGATGTAGGGAATGCGGGTCTGTGGCCGACTCCAGCGAGCATGCCCTCCTACGAGCCGAGCTGTCACCACTCAGCTCCTGCAAATTGTCAACAGGAGGAAATGCCTGTTCAGTGTTACCCTATCCTCTGATTTTTAAAAAACAGACCCTGGAAATTCAGTTTATGTGGATTTCCCACTTTAAAAAATATGGGGGCCAAGCGAAGCTCTTGAGACCCTTGTATCCTGTGGGCTGCCAGTGCATGACATCTGGCTGGATTCAAAGCCTCTTCCAAGTTCTAGGGAAAGCCTCAGACCACTGTGATTCTTCTGCTGTGACCTTTCCCAAGTGCTTAATATGCGAAATGTGAAGGGTTTGTAGCATGGATACGATTCAGTTCAGTTCATGGTGCCAAAAATGGAATATGGTTAAAATAAACAGTAATATCTAAGCATATCACATAAACAAATTCATGGGGAATGTGTCATATGTGATTCTCTTTATTTAGATTTTTTAAGGTTACTTTTTAAATAGATTCATATGTATTCAGAAAGTACAAAAAGTTAATACACTGAAAAGTCTCCCTCCTACTGATATCCCATAGCCTCCCAATTCCAGAGACAATCAATGTTATGCATATTCTTCCAGAGATACAAGTAAATTGTATATATATGTTTTTTGCTCTTTGTACACAAATGATAGACTCTATACTTTTCTATGTTTTACTTGTTTTTCATTAATAATACCCGCAGGAGAATTTCCTTATCAGTGTATATCAAGCGGCCTCATTCTTCTTGATGACTAGGGAGTATTTTATTGAACAACATACCATAATTTATCTAACTGTTCTCCCAATCGATGGGCATTGAAAGTTCCCAATCTTTCATTACATAAAAAATATTGCTTGAATGAATAATCCTGTACATACACCATTTTGCACATGTAAATTCCTAGAAGCATGGAATTGCTAGGTAAAAAGATAAGCACATTTGTAATTTTGATACCATTGTTATATTGCCCATCATAGAGGTTTTAAATCTGACTCCTACTCGCGATGTAGGATACTGCCTATTTCCCCACATCCTTTCCCAACATTGTATAGCTGACCCTTGAACAGCACGAGTTTGAACTGCACGGGTCCGCTTATGTGGTCCACTTTCTATAAATATATTGGAAAATTTTTTGGTATTTTGTGATGATTTGAAAAAGCTCTCAGATGAACCGTGTAACCTAGAAATATTGAAAAAATTAAGACAAAGTTAAGCATGTCATGAATGCATAAAATATATGTAGACATTAGTCTATCCTTACATAGGCATAAGGTGAGTGATATTTAATATAAATTAAAGTGTTCATTTTCTGTGTTATAATTTTGGTTTCAAAGAATTACATTATCGTACAATACGCCTTTCTCGCTTGTATTGGAGAAACTGTGTATCAGCCTATCATCGCAGGTAAGTGGTGTTTAAAAAAATGTAACAATGTTTCCAATACTGTATTTTGTATATGACTGTAATACTGTATGACATAAACATTTTATATCAGTTCATTCTTTAGTGCATAGGCTAGGCTGCCATGAAGCAATTGTATTATCAATTACACTAGGCGACCATAAAGCAATCATATTGCTGCTTCTTCATTTCAATGCTTGAGTCACTACATCTGTTAATAAATATGGACTTCTTTTTTACATTATCTTTTCATTTTTGATGTCTAGTGTTAGTAATACGTATAACATCTACAGTGTTTTGTATCATATAAGACAATGTTAATGTAGGTACTGACAATTTGTCTATAAACAGGTGATATAAGCTTACAGTATCGATAAATACAGTCTAGTACTGTAAATGTATTTTCTCTTCCTTTTGATTTTCTTCATAATATTTTCTTCTCTCTAGCTTACTTTATTGTAAGAATACAGTATGTAATACATATAACATACAAAATATATGTTGATCACCTATTTATGTTATCCATAAGCTTCTGGTCAACAGCACGTTATTAGCAGTTAAGGTTTGGGGGAGTTGAAAGTTTCATGTGGATTTTGACTGCACAGGGTGTTGGCACCCCTCACCCCTGCATTGTTCAAGGGTCACCTGTATGCCGCCAAGCAGTCTGATATTTAACAATCTCAGTGGCTATTACTGCGGTGTTACTTTGCACTTCTCTTATTATGAAAGAGATTTGGCATAGGTTAATATATGTTGGAACTGTTTTTTTTCTTTCTGTCACTAAATTGTCTGTTCAAGTCCTTTGCCCATTTTTTCTGTTGAGGGGCTGCTCTTATGGATTTGTTAGACCTCTTTATATATTCGGAAAATTAGCCCTTTATGAAGGAGTGAATATTTTCTCTAAGTTTGCTAATTTTTTGAAGTTTATGGTAGTTCTTCAACATAGAATTTTAAATTTTTATGAAGGCAAACTTTTTGTAATGGGTCCTGGATATTTGTGGTCAAATTTTAAAGACCTTCCCCACTATGAAAGGCTAAAGGTATCTCCCATAGTGTCTTCATTCTTTTAGTGTTTCCTTTTTGGTGCATTCTGGTCTTTGATTTCATTTGAATTGATCTCACTGTATATGGTGTGAGGTATAGATCCAACCTCATCTTTCTTTACAACTGGCTCCAGAGTTTTCCCAAAGCGTGTATCGAATAGTTCATTTAGGAATCCCAGCTCCCTACCTCTGCATGTTTTCAGCTTCCTCAATGGTCTCAGGCAAAGTCTTCCCTTTGGTCTCTGGGAGCAATAACACCAGTCCTCCAGCAACCAGGCCAACGACAGCTGAAAACCAACAGACGCAAATCACATTCAGAATTGAACCATGCTGGCTCTATAATTAAAGCTCTCCTTATTTCTTTAAAAAAAGTGTGTGTGTTTTTGTGCTGATTTCCTATACTTAACAGATTCCTTTGCTATCTCTGACTGCCCTATTCCCCATCATAAATATTTTGCCCATTCCAAACTCTGCTGGATTACAATTCCTTATAGGGAAATGAAATACTTAACATTTTGAGTCAAGGTTATTCTAGGCTAGAGGAAATTGCCATGATATTAAGATACTTTGGAGTCAGAAAATAACTCTGAAAAAGAACCAACGCTAAGAAAAGAAAGAATATAGCTCTGCCAATATAAAGCGCTCGGTAATGAAAACGAGTCAGAAACTTGGATCATTACTAGCAAATAAAAGCAATGAATCCCGCATTATTTCATAACAGCATTAAATAGTATAGCCAGGCCTTTTATTGGATTTTTATTTATTTACTTTTGCTTTTTATTTTTTTTAATTGAAGTATAGTTGATGTACAATGTTGTGTTAGTTTCAGGTGTACAGCAAAGTGATTCATATATATATATATATATATATATATGGATATATATATATATATGGATATATATATAGTCTTTTTCAGATAGCTAGGCCTTTCTGTTCTGATTCAGGTATTGGATAAATTTCTCTTATTCCTTTTTTCCTTTGTCTCCAGCTGTAATTTTTTGCAGATGTTGGTGTTTTTGTTTCTCTAAATTCCCATTAAGATTTTAGGATTTACGGTTACATCTTTATATGTTTTTCCATCATTGAATGCAGGAAGTAGGATGTGGGTTCTTCACTAGCTGGGGGGTTTCAAAAAATGCCTGTTGGACTCCACTTTCTGCACACTTAAAACTGGCAGAAATACGGGCCTCCAGTGTGTAGTGGTTCAGGGCACCGGCTGTAGCTCTGAGCACCTGGGTCTAGTACTGACACCCTGAGTACTGGTCTCAGAGCCCTGGGAAGTTCTATGATCCCCCTGATACTCCAGACTCCCCGACAGAAAGTGGGGTGGTATCTCCACCACAAAGGCTTGTTTAGAGGCTGAAATGAATTCATATTTGTTAAGTGCTTAGAAGAGTGCCTGGCACATGGCATGAACTAGATAGTTAACCTCTCAAGATCTCCCCAAACCTCGAGAGATTCACTTGGTTGTAACTCATGCAAACAAGAGACATATTCAGCTGGCTTCGATTCTCTGAAGTGAGTGAACTGTGAAGAATATATTAGATAATCAAATTGTCATCCATTTAGTACTTTATATTTGCAGAGATAGGCCTAATTAACTAGGATATCACTTATCAATTTTTCCAGTGCTCTTTCAACGAGGATTTTCCAATGTGTTTATTTGTTGGTTTTCAGGCTTCTAGATGACCATTTCTGGCTATTTCAAGAGCACAATTGGCACACCATTATTGTGTGAAAAGAGAAAGAAAATGTGTAAAACTGTTAGTTTTGCTTCCTGCTAGCTATTAAAGGTTGGTGAGAGAAGGAAACTACCAGCAAAATAAAATTGAGGATTGTCTTTGAGTTTACTTCAATGTTGAAATGCAGTTAAAATCCTTTATCTTTAGACGGAAAGGCAAGGTCCGAGGGAGGGTCTGGGTATGGGGGGATCCTCTGGGTCTGGACTTAGCAATTTTTTGGTTAAATGGTACTAAGAGAAACAAAATAGATACTAATGAAGTATCTATTTTCTACCCAGAAATGTCCCGCTGACCCATGCATCACTCACTGCCCACCTAAGGGAGTGGGCAAGATTGGGATGGAAGGAAGGATCCAGAGCGTGTGAGGGAGCTTCCCCAAGATGGAAAGGGGGCTCTGGGGTCAGGTCCCTTGGCCAGAGCTGGGGGAGGAAAGAATCTGGGGCATGTGCCTCCCAGCAGGGCCAGCCACGCTGGTCATCTCAGGATAAATAGCTCGTGTTCTATCAACCTGGGCCATCCTGTTATTAAGTTGGAACACGGAGACATTCACTGGGTCTCTTTCAAGGGTGAGTTCTAGCAAAGGTTTGGAGCTTTTCCTGGCAGATCTATGGCAGTAGAAAATTTCCCCTTCACAAATCCCTTGAGAAGAAGGGAATGAGCAGAGTAACTTGTGTGTGACAACTCATGGCACTAAGAGGAGAACCGTCCGCTATCCCCCTGCTGTGCACCCGAGCTGGGCTTTCCCTTCCTCCCCCCAGATTAAGTCTTGTATGCCCCTGGGGAAAAGTGTCACATTTCTGTCAAATTAAAAGAAAGACTCAGGGACTTCCCTGGTGGCGCAGTGGTTAAGAATCCCCCTGCCAATGCAGGGGACACGGGTTCGAGCCCTGGTCCGGGAAGATCCCACATGCCGTGGAGCAACTAAGCCCGTGCGCCACAACAACTGAGCCTGCGCTCTAGAGCCCGCGAGCCACAACTACTGAGCCCACGTGCCACAACTACTGAAGCCCGCACACCTAGAGCCCGTGCTCCGCAACGAGAGAAGCCACCGCAATGAGAAGCCCGCGCACCGCAACGAAGAGTAGCCCCGCTCGCCGCAACTAGAGAAAGACCGCCTGCAGCAACGAAGACCCAACGCAGCCAAAATTAAGTAAATAAATAAATAAAGACTCAGAATGCATCTGAAAGAAGATTGAAATGTGTCCACCAAGACCTTGGGGCTAACCCTGACAAGGTGAGTGTTAACGTGTATGTCTCTGGAGCTGTGTCTGCGTGGATGCACAGAAGGAGAGGACCTGTCCCTCCGTCTACCGCTGTGGGGAAAGACGATGGGAAGGCCTAGGATTCCCAGCCCCTTTCACGGTCTGCAGACTCGCGTTCAGCATGTGCTGATAACTAGGTTTGTCCCTTCCCTTCTCTCCTGTGGGCTGGTCAGGGAGAGGCAGGCTCAGTGTCTGTACATCCTTCAGGGTCAGAGGGAAGAGCTGTGCCCATGCTCCTTAAATCTAATTGCCGAGGAATCTGAGGACCGGGGTGCCCAGCACGCACACAGGTGTTCCTGTTATTCTAACGCATTTTCTTGGTCTTTGTTTCCCCTGGGTTTTGAAATTGCCCTTTGCAAAATTTTAACCGCCTTTTTTGAAATAACGAAGTAAAAGCATTTGTATTTTTCTACATCTGGGCATAGAGGAGGCAGAAAGAGTGAGCTCTTGGACAAAGGGGTGGAAATCAGTGAGGAGAGAAGGGTCTTCTTCAGGGGAAACTCCACCTCACTCTCCCTTGACTTTGCACCTCTATGGGCATAAGTCCTTGTGGGCTCCTAGGCTTGAGTGCTGGCAGCTGCTAATACTATTAGTAATACTAGTATTACTACACTACTGGTAGTACCAATGACTAGTCATACTTAGTAGTCACTTGCAAACATAGCACTTGTTTCGAGGTAGAAACATGGAGGCCTCTTAAAAATAGGTTTTCATTCAAAGACATCTCTGAGAATTTCTTACCGAAAACCACCAGTGGAAGCTCATGCCAGATGCTGGTGAGCCGGTAGACCAGGAACGGCGTGATGATGCCCCCGATGTCACACATGGAAGAGCAGACGAGGACCCCAAGGTTCCTGAAACACAGGACACGGATGCATCCTTTGACTTATCAAAGGACAGTGGTTATCTCCCACCCCCACCCCCCAGGTAAATACTTCCCCAAATCATTAAAATGTGTGTGTGAACTGAAAGTGTCCATGTTATTGTCAATGCACATAAATGATACATGGTACATAATTCCATTCATATTCTGTTGTACTTGTTTTTTTGTTTGTTTGTTTTTTGCAGTACGCGGGCCTCTCACTGTTGTGGCATCTCCCGGCTCCGGTCGCGCAGGCTCAGCGGCCATGGCTCACGGGCCCAGCCGCTCCGCGGCATGTGGGATCTTCCCAGACCGGGGCAGGAACCCGTGTTCCCTGCATCGGCAGGCAGACTCTCAACCGCTGCGCCGCCAGGGAAGCCCATGTTGTATTTGTTTTATATGAACTTTCTTGAAGATTTTTAATTAGTGTTGGGGACACTTTTCATGTTTTACTTTCATCACTGTCTCCCCTGCTCTGTTCTATGGTCCTGCTTGGGCTACTCTCCCTCCTGTTGACGTTTGGTCATCCGTCTCTGGCAATTCAATAGCTTCTGTTCTCATCACATGGTTTCTGGGTTTGACCCTATCCTGTAAGTGTGAGGTGTGACCTGCATACTGCCTTGAAATGGCGTCAACCTCTCTTACCCTGCATTTTGAAAGGTAAGCTGCCTCCCTAGAGATGATCATACTAAGTAAGTCAGAAAGAGGAAGATAAATACCATATGACATCACTTATACGTGGAATCTAAACTACGACACAAATCAACTTATCTACAAAACAGAAAAAGACTCGCAGGCATAGAGAACAGACTTGTAGTTGCCAAGGGGGAGGGGGTGGCAGGAGAGGGCTGGATTGGGAGTTTGGGATTAGCAGATGCAAGCTAGTATATATAGGATGGAGAAACAACAAGGTCCTACTGTATAGCACAGGGACACAGGGAACTAGATTCAATATCCTATGATAAACCATAAAGGAAAAGAATATGAAAAAGAATGTGTGTATGTGTGTATATATATATATATATATATATATATATATATATATAAAATGACTGAATCACTTTGTTGTACAGCAGAAGTTAACACAACATTGTAAATCAACTGTACTTCAATAAAATAAATTGAAGAAAAAAGTACGGTGTCCTCTGCCGGCACCTGTGGTCGTTCTCACCAGTAAACAAATGTCCCAGCTGCTTTCTTCATGCTGAAGGAAATGGGCTCACCTGATGCATGTGGGGTACAGTTCCGCATTGACCAGGCAGACCATTTCATAGGCCATTGTAATCCCCATTCTACCCAAGCATATGACGGTAACTCTTAGCCAGCGTAGATCTGAAGGGGAAAGCACACCGCTGACACATGCTGCGCTCACTCCCTGGTCTCCCAACAGTGCCCCAGGGGCGTTTGCAAGGAGAAAGTGCCCCCTCCAGAATGAGACAAGAATGCGCAATCGGTTCTTCTATAGACTCAGGACAATTCAGCAAAAGTCCCCATGTCTGTTTGTTTTAGCCTCAGACACAATTCTGATGCTCTCTTCACTTTAGATCCCAGTCATTAATGACAACACAATTATACCAGCTTCCAAAGTTGCACCAACTTCAGTCTATAGAAGTCACCCAAAAGAAATAGCATACACCCCCCCAAAATAGCATTTTTCTCTCTGTGGTCTTCTAACCCCTGCTCTGGGCCAGCTCGATGGCCTGTGGCATGGGTCCTCCTAGCCTCTCTTGTTATATTACATCAAAGAACCACTGGGTGTTATTATATTACATCAGGCAACCACTGGGTGCCACTGTTCTTAAAGGCAGAGTTGCCATGTGGCTTCACTCAGGAAGGTCCCAGGTATTTTGTTCATTCTTTCCAAATTGACTTGGATGTTAAATGACAGGGTCTTTCTCTCAAAGGGCTGTAATACCCCCTCTTCTCAGGGCCTTGGAAGACAAGACCCCAGCTTGGCCTGACACTTACCCTCAGGGATAAAAACCGAGGCCAAACAGGCTGCCCCTGCCACCATATTTGATGCCGCCCATGGATGACGGCGACCCACGCGGTCAATCGTGACGAGGATGATAAGGGCGGCCGGGAATTCGACCAGGGCAGAGTAGAGGAAGTCCAGGTAGATGTTGCTCCCGGCGAGGCCCATGTACATGATGAGACCCTGGTAGAGGACAGAGCTCGTGAACCTGAGCAAAGAGGAGAGCTCAGGTCAAGCCGGGCGCCAGGAGCAGGTCCCTGAAAGGTTGATCGTAGGTCACCTGTTTTTGTCCTCTTATTATTGCTTTTCCCTCTCTTCCATTGCTTTAACACCATCTGACCCACTGCGGGGGCTGGCTGTGACCCCAGAACCAGGAAAGGGGGAGAATTAGGCTAACATTCCTTGACCACATTGAAAGGCAAGAAGAAATGTCTTACTAGAGTGATTTATTTAGTAAACTGTATCGAGCTCTTAGTGGTTGTTAATTATTTTTTTCTCTTTGTGGCCTTCTAATGCAGTCGAAATCGCAGGGATTGACTACTTAATCCAAATATTAGGAACCCAGGAGACCAAATGGGTACCAAATTCCCAAATGGGTACAGGCCCACTTTGGATGATACATCTTCTGACGTGATACAGCAACATTTTGATCTAGTTTTGTTGGCTAAAAATGTTCGTTGTCTGTAATGGAAAATATGAGGATGATTAGCAAGAATCACAATTACTCAGAAAAAGAAAGGATAATGCAGCCAAATTTCCCTGATGCGTTTTACATGCAATACTGTGAAGGTTGCTAGAATAATTCCTGATGAGCTTAGCTTTTGTCAGTGACCGTGACGCTTCCTTTAGCTGATGTGAGTCGTCCCAGCGATGCCGCCCGGTGGAGGGAAGCCTGCTGCAGCAAAGGAGGCTGTTGCAGGGCCCACGGCACAGGGCTCTGGGGCAGCCTGCAGGCGGTGAGGACGCTCAGGCTTGCTATTGGATTGTGGAGCCAGTGGATTATTCCTGTGGTTTATTCGTTTTTTTTTTTTTTTTAATTTTTGAACTTTGTTTTATTTTTTTATACAGCAGGTTCTTATGAGTTATCCATTTTATACATATTAGTGTATATATGTCAATCCCAATCTCCCAATTCATCACACCACCACCACCCCCTGCCACTTTCCCCCCTTGATATCCATACATTTGTCCTCTACATCTGTGTCTCTATTTCTGCCCTGCAAACCGGTTCATCTGTTCCTGTGGTTTATTCTTGTTTGGGAAGTTTACTCATTTATTTTCTCCAGGTAGAAAAGAAAAATAAAAGGTCTTGTACAATCAGGAGAGATGTACACTCATCATCAATTAATCTATACCACAAGGACCTACTGTATAGCACAGGGAACTGTACTCAATATTTTGTAATAACCTATAAGGGAAGAGAATCTGAAGAAGAATATATACATGTACATATATACACATATATATATCTGAATTGCTGTGCTGTACACCTGAAACTAACACGATATTGTAAATCAATTATACTTCAATTGAAAAAAATTAATCTATACCAATAGTTCTCAGTTTGGCTATATATTAGAATCACCTGGAGGATTTTGAAAGTATTGGTTCCTGGGCCCTTCCCTCGACCAATTAAATCCATATCCTTGTCGGGGAGGGGTCTGGCCTTGGCATTTTACTATCTCCCAGGTGATTCTTAAGGGAAAGCCAAGGTTGAGAATGTAGTGATCTATGCGTTGGGACTGTAAGCCGATTTCAACATCCGCCTGAGAAAAATGATTTCAGGAAAACCACCTATAAATGAGACTACTTGCAAACCACTGTTAATGCTAACTAGACCCAGGCTGTGTTTTTTTTTTTGCGGTACGCGGGCCTCTCACTGCTGTGGCCTCTCCCGTTGCGGAGCACAGGCTCCGGACGCGCAGGCTCAGCGGCCATGGCTCACAGGCCCAGCCGCCCCGCGGCATGTGGGATCTTCCCGGACCGGGGCACGAACCCGCGTCCCCTGCATCGGCAGGCGGACTCTCAACCACTGCGCCACCAGGGAAGCCCCCAGGCTATGTTTTGAAGGTACTCTTGGTCCCTCCCTTTATGTGGATGATTCAGATTAAAAGAATTTGGAGGGATTTTAAAGTGAAAAATAATCTTTACCAGTTGTACATCAAGATCAAAGTGTGTTTCCTTATCTGAGGGGTTCTGACCAAGTCGAGAAATGAAGGATTCAACTTCTCGCCAACTTCCTCATCAGATCCAAGGCTCTAAGAATAGAAGAAATAGGAACAGCTTTGTATATTTCATGATGGCGTCCCAGGGTCATCCAGGGAACATAATGCCTTACACTTGCTGAGTGCTTTTAACGTGCCCAGGACTAGCTAAGCCCTCCACGCACATTAGCTTGTTTAATCATTACAACTACCCTACAAGTTAGGTCTACGTTTTTCACCCCATTTCACAGAAGAGGAAGCTGGGCTACAGAGAAGTGAGGTAACTCAGGCACGTATATAAAGGGATACTGCTGGCAAAGCGGGTGGAGTAAAATCAAGGCCCAGCCCAGTGGCCCTGAGGGCTGAGGGCATTGACACGCCCTCTCTGCACACCTGGACTGGTGTGTGGCCCAAAGGTCAGGAGAGTGATCTGGGACCCTGGCACTCAGTCCAGCAATGGAATCACCAGGAGCTCGTTAGAATGAAAGATCTCAGGCCCCAGCCCAGACAGATGGAACCTGAATCTGCATGTTCACAAGGTCCCCAGGTGATCCCGTGCACAGAATTGAGAAGCCCTACTCTAGGTGACACAGTAGGTGGTGGAGGGGACATTTCATCTCCAGGGTTCAGGAAGCAGAACCTTGTGAGACCCACTCCCCTCTGTCTCCTTCCTGGAGCAACACGTGATGTTGTGTGAAAGACCCAGGAAGAAGGGGAAGAAGTCTCCAGGAGACCAGCAGTGACCAGACTTACCACCCTCACATGAACTCTGACCTTGAGCGAGACAGTGACCCACATGTGCCTTATTCCCTGGCCAGTTTCTGAGAGGATCTGAAATCCAAGAATCAGTGCTCTGCCTGTCATTCTTGGGAAAAAATACATATTCCAAACACCCAGAAACCAGAGAGGAAATGAAGAAAAAAGAGCTCTGAGCCCCCAAATCGTCACTCTAAATGCCACGTCAATCTCAAATTCTTACAGGTCACTCATCTTAGAGCCTCATCAGAAATGACTTACTCTTATTTCAGTATAAATTCCTAATAAGCTTGATATTCTCTTTTCCAAGCCTTGTCAGATGGAAAGGTTTAAATTAAACGTGATGAGGTCCACTAAAGGCGAAACACTAAATGCAGAGAAAATGAACACTTCAGTCATTTGTTCTATTCAGGAAGGCAGGGGTTGCTTAAAATATTTTGGGATAACTTCTATCCAACATTTTAAAAATTCTAAGAAATTATTTGTGTTTGAAGAATCTTCCCACTGGAGAAAACCTCCCTCCCTGAGGATGTTGATAGACACACAGGCAAACAAGACTTCGAGTACCGGGGCCTAAGGGGCAACATGGTCGAGAGATGAACAAGATAGAAGCGCCTCATTTGACTTTTAAAAGGCTTTTGGCTTCCTTTAGTTTTGTTTTCCATCTGTTTAAAATATTCTACCAGGGAACCACAAATCTTAGTACAACAGAAATGTCCTGTTGCACAAGGTGGGTGGGCCGCTTCCGCCACTCCCCATTGAGACAATGCACGGTCTTCCCAAATCTTCCTTTTCACTGTTCCCTGATTTGATACTTCAGCTGCTGGCTCACCTGAAGAGAGGTAGGCAGAGATTTTCCATTTTTCTTTGCGATGTGCTTAATGATTTTCATGGCTTTAGCGTCTTTGTTCTGGGAGATCAACCACCTAGGAGACTCAGGTACGCACCTAGGGCACAGAAAAAGTGTCATCAATGCTGTTAAGTGGAGGGAAAATCTTACTGAACACCCACCCCCAGGGGTCATAGCAGATCTCTGTGAGGGATCTTACACAGTGAGGTTTGGTTGGATCTACAAAGGAAATAAAACTGTGCAGGGGCTACACAGCCAAGGGAACCATCCACAAAATGAAAAAGCAGCCTACTGAATGGGAGAGAATATTTGCAAACCATGTATCTGATAGAGGGTTAATATCCAAAATATATAAAGAACTCATGCAATCCAATAGCAGAAAACCAAGCAATTCAATTTAAAAATGGGCAGAGTATCTGAATAGACATTTTTCCAAAGAAGACATACAGATGGCCAACAAACACATGAAGATGCTCAACATCACTAATCATCAGGGAAAAGCAAATCAAAACTACAAGATATCACCTCACACCTGTCCGAATGGCTGTTATCAAAAAGACAAGAAATAAGTGTTGGCAAGGATGTAGAGAAAAGGGAATCCTCGTGCACTATTGGTGGGAACGCAAATGGGTGTGGCCACTACGGAGAACAGTATGGAGGTTCCCTAAAAAAATTAGAACTACTGTATGATCCAGAAATCCCACTTCTGAATATTTATCTGAAGAAAACAAAACACCCCAAATACCTATTTTCTACTCTTCTGTGGAGCTTGTAGAATTGTAAGAAAATTAAATTTGACTCTATTGAGTGAAAGTGGCAAGAAGTGCTTCAGAAAGAGTCAGAACGTGGATAATAGGTGGGCCTTCTGTGTCATGCTAAAGCACTAGGTCTTTATTCTGAAGGGAATCAAACTACTGAAAGACGTTTAAGCAGGAGAGTAACGGGGTGGGCCTGGAGTTTTACAATGCGGCGTGAAACATGGATTAGAGGATGGGAAAGCTGATGCCAAAGAGACCAGTTATGAGTCTACCCAGAAATCCAGGCAAGACATAATGGATTCCTAATGAGAACAGGGGAAAAGAGGGATGGTTTCAGAGACATAAAGGGGGTAGAAAGGATATAGGGATGAAACTAAGGATCACTCTCAGAGTTTTAATGGCTTTTGGAGGAGAAATAGGCTTCCTGGGAAGGGTTGAGATGTTTAATTCTTAGAAAAGACAGCTATGGGAAGAACAGGTAGATATGTCCAGGATCTAAATAGGTGGGTTTTTTCATAGGAGAGAGATGTGGTTGATAATCTAGCATCCCTCTTGCTTTATCTCAGGTAAGCTTGCATTAGGAGTTTCTGATAGTTTCTTCTGTTTTTACTGTGTTCCATGTTTCCCTTGGGCAGGGGTGACAAACATATTTCACTTGCCCTGGTAACTCTGATTGATTGGTATGGTCTCTCTGGGGTTCCATTTTGGCCTTATCTGGGGTAAAGACTGCTGTGATTGATTGGGGATGTCTGCTTTGGGCATGGTATTGGCAGTGGTGACAGAAGTGCCATACTTCCCCTTCTCTATCCTGAAGTTTCTTCTGAGGAGGGGCAGAATCAGAACAATAGTATTGTCAGTCTCTTTAAAGGGTATCATGGCTACTGGAAGCTACTTTAAACACCACAAAAATAAAGTGAAAAATGTGAGATCCAAGTCATAAAACTCTTAAGTTCAAAGTGAAAGAACATCTGATTTCCAGAGGGGAAGACAGATTAAAGCTTATGATTTTTATCCCTGAAACATGGACCTGGGTTTCCTGTGAAACAGAAGAGTGAAGGATATCTTAGATTCGAAGGATGGTGTGCATTGGGGAAGACAGTCTTTTTAGCTAAATAAAATATTTCAGTCTATCTCCTCTTGGTTCCACAGGGACTTACCAGTAATAGAGCAAGAAGCAGAAGTTGGGCAGAGTCACTGTGAACTGCAGCCACCTCCAGTGCGGAAGTACGTATGCCACCCCAGCAAGCACCAGGAGCCCAACCGTGAAGGCCACTTGGTAAAGAATCCCCACTGTTCTCCGGTAGCTCAGCCCAACAAATTCTGTAACTGCAGAGACAACCCAAAGGGTCAACGCAAGTCAGTACAACAGGGAGTTGGCTGTCTAACTATGGGGAAACTAGAATGCCAACACAAAAAGTAGTCCAAGTTCTAGAATTTTCTATACAGCTCTCTGAAAACTTTTAAATGTTCTTTGGGACCTATTTTGTTATGATTACTGCTGTTGTGTTAATTAATGTAAAATCTTATAATCCCATATTACATGGGGTAAACATTGACTTTAGAGCATAGATGATTTTCACGTAAATGAATAGCTCAATGTAACTTGCCCTCTTACATGAGTTAAACATTTTCTTGGCAATCCTGTTAATGTGTTTAAATGGCTTGGAAACCTGGTGGTGGGGTTCCAAGCTGACTGGAGTCAGCTAGTACTGGCTTGCAAGAACTGATTTTTAAATTTTCAGGAATTTTGCAAGCTGGTTTTTAACCCATTGGTATCTTAAAAGCAGTCATGATGGGAGTATTTACAACTTAGAAATTGGAAAACACTATGAATCAGGCTTTTTATTTTCCAGGAGCTGGTGTATGAGCATAACACGGCACATGGTATAGTAAACAGCCTTATCCAATCCCATGACTACAGCATGGCAGAAGTATGAAGTCTGGGATACGTGGATTTACAAAATAGTCATTTTTATATCATAGACATTCTAGAATTGAGATTCTAGATATTCCATGAACCACAGAGTTTTGCTTTAAATGTTTGGTAATCATGTGAAAGACTTCAACTATTTGTAAACCAAATAGAAATGCACTCGAAAATTATTTCTATAAATCACTGTGAATTATCCAAAAGCATTAAAAAAAGACAGACAAAATTATGTACATGCTTAATAAATAGAAATGTCTGTCTTTCAAAGTGGTTGGGGTCATGGATGAGGTCTTGGTAGCAGGTGAATGACAGGTGCACCTTGGGGTAGCAGGGTGAATGACAGGTGCACCTTAAGGACATCCAGAGGGACTGGAGAAGAAATTAATAGGAGGATGAAACTTAAATTCAAATTTCTCCATGTCACGTGTATGAGAAACCAAATTTCTCATCGAATAACTGCGTACATTAACTCCTTTGTTGCCCAGACATAGATCAGGTGACGACCATGACAGGCACCTGAGAGTGTTAGGCACCATCTCCTCTTCATCTCATAGAATCCCCCAAATTAACTTTACTGGGTCAAATTTTAAGCACACATATTCTAGTTCTCCTGTGCGAAATGAAAGGTTGATTAATATTATTTTAATTTCAGTGTCCATTTCCCTTGGTGTGGTTGCTATTTGAATGTAGCAGAAGGGCAAGCAACAATGGAGTGAATTCCCAAGATCTAATTATGGTGATAATTCTCCTTAATATTAATTTACAGATGCTCTGCTGTTATAATTCAAATATTCTCTTATAATCCATGGAGCTTAGGCATAACCCTGGTTCCTAATGAGTAGGATGTAAATGATATTTCTGGTCCTACAAATGGCTCGCTGAGGAACCGAGATTGACCACAATACTTCTATCCTTGGTTTCCTTGCATATACATTGAGAATAACTGTGGTTTGCTAGAATGGATGTACTCAAATTAATAAAGCCCCTTATAAATCTAATATATTCTCATCAATGAATTTTCTCTCTGTAAAGCCTGGTGGGCTAGATTTCCTCTCTATGGTACACCCCAGGGCACAGAAAACAAAAATTCCTGAAGAGTTATATAAGAGTTTGGATGGCATGATGTTTACTCTCATTCCTGCTTCATTGTTTTCTTTCTAGGAGGAATGCAGAATGAGTTTACTGAAAAGATTTCAGAAATTCTTTTGATACAGAAAAAAAATCTTTCAACATTGTCTTGAAGCTGAGTCCATTTTCCTGGGCAGCTACCCTCACGTGACTGACTATGTTTTGCCAGCAGTGTCCCCCACAGCTAGAATCACAAGCGTTCTTACTCAGGATGTACCCTATTAACCAGCCTGCCTTGCTGACCAGTCCTTGGATCAAGCGAAAAATTAGCATCCATGTATAGTTTGGGGAAATAGCCATGAGAACTCCAGATGAAGCATTTATGAGGATTGTAATCAAGAGGCAGAGCTTACGACCAAACCTGCAAGGAGAAAACAAAGAGAGGGAATGGAATTAGATTAGATTCATGAGGGTTGTAGAAAATTCACGGAAGTTATGGAACTCTAAACTAAAGTGGAGGTTATCTCTGAACGATGGACATTCAGGAGGTACAGACTGATACCCACCAAGAGAATCCCTGGCTTCAGGTCAGTTCCATCAGGACTTTGCACCAGGGCACTACGTATAAACCTGAAGCCCAGTGAGGCCCATTCACCCCGGGCTGGAGCACCTCTCAGCCCCCCACTGTGGAGGGTACGTGGGGAGGGGGTGATTCTTCAGGCCACCTAGCGCTGAATGCCCCAAGGGTCCGTCTAGGGCTTCTGTCTTCACATGAGCTGGGCCTTTGCACCAACAGTCTCAACTAGCTGCCCACTGAGGAGCTTTTGCTTTAGAAAAAACAAAATTCCGTGTTCAATGTATTTCCCCATCCATTTTCAACACTGCCTTTGGACTTCATGGTATTTGTGTGTCTCCATGGCAACGGTCTTTTGTGTGGCGCTGTCATCATCTCACCTGTTGCCATCCCATAGGCCTTTGCCATGGAGTACCTTAGCAGGATTGCTCCCGCACATTTTATTTGAGACTTGGGTCCCATTGGTTTAGGGACCTGGGGAGTGTCTCAGTGCACAGAGTAGACGGAAAGGTGGGAACCTGGGTTTAACCTTGGCCTTACCGCTGACTGGGATGTCGGGCGAGTTATGCGGCCTTTCTGTTTCTTCATCTGGAGAAGAGCTATCTGACTCAGCCTGACCAGGGGATTAAGTGCGGTATTACACCTAAAGAGCTTCGCACCCAGCCCTCCTCCCTCCCTCCCTCCCTCCCTTCCTTTGCGAAGCTGCCTCTCAGAAAGCTGACTTGAAGTTCAGTCTCTTTTTTCCACATTTCATCATGTCCTCTTGGTTTTGTTCTAAAAGACGCCCTAACTTGCTGTTAGTGGATATTTAAAAAATTCTTCATGCAAAGCGATGTTTTCTTTAATTTTTGTTTGTTTATCCACTTCAAACTGCAGGTCAGTAGCGCTGCCACATCATTAGCAGTGCACGTTTGATGCGGCTGGACATTTGTTAATTGCTGCTCTTCCTTTAGGCAATTTGTGCTCTAGTGACCATTTCAATACTAACTGACCATTTGAAAAGAATCCACAACATTGTTAACAATTACTTGGGATTATTAATGCTCTAAATCTGAAATTTAAAGATCAAGCAGTCTCATTAGTAATTAATGGAAACTGCTAAACTTCTTAAAACCCTGTTTTGACCACATCATTTTAAAGTTCTCAGTCAGTGGTTCCCCACTGTAAACATGTACCCCCTGGACTTTTATCCACAGCCTTCCAAAGTCATATCAGCACAATGTTTTAGCCTTTCTTCCTGAACCTCTCCCTTTACCCTCAAAGAATTTATAAGTATGTGCTGAAGTGATAATTCTTCAACTTCCAAAGTTGACTCAGTCAAATCCCAAAGCACCATAATCATGTTCCAGTATATGGACAAAATCCCATGGTGGATGAGAGGGAACGTTCACCATCTGAAACTCAGTGCGTGGAAGCCTTCAGAGAATCAAATCTACCAATGCAGAGCAGCTTCACTAGGGGACATGTTCACATAAAGACACAATGCTATTAAAACAATAAGGCAGGGACTTCCCTGGTGGCGCAGTGGTTAAGAATGCGCTTGCCAATGCAGGGGACACGGGTTCGAACCCTGGTCCGGGAAGATCCCACATGTGAGGAGCAACTAAGCCCGTGCATCACAACTACTGAGCCTGTGCTCTAGAGCCCGCAAGCCACAACTACTGAGCCCGTGTGCCACAACTACTGAAGCCCGCACACCTAGAGCCCGTGCTCCGCAACAAGAGAAGCCACCGCAATGAGAAGCCCGCGCACCAAAACGAAGAGGAGGCCCTGCTCGCCGCAACTAGAGAAAGCCCGTGCGCAGCAACAAAGACCCAACACAGCCAAAAATAAATAAATTAATTAATTAAATTAAATTAAATAAAAAACACACTGAGGCAGGGCTGGAAGAAATTTTGGAGATTTGGGAGAGTGGTTCGAGAACCTTCCCCCACTTCCTACCCTCCCACAACAGAACCACTTAAGTGGTTAAATGAAAGACGAAGAGCAAATAAAAGAGAATGGGGTGAACTCCAGGACTGCTGGCTTCAGAAGTCCTTTAGCTACCTGCTACTGAGACTGAGGTCTGGGGCTCTCAGCATCACCGTCGAGTGGTTAGAAATGCAGACTCTCAGGCCCACTCCAGACCCACTGGATCAGAATCATAATTCTAACAAAACCCCCAGTTACTATGGACGTTACCATTTGGGAAGCACTGCTTTCATTTCACTGAGCCTCCGTTTCCTCATCTGCAAACGGGATAATCAACTCTCCTTTCAAAGGCTGTTATGATCCTAAGTGAAATGTAACACACAGGGATGCCCAGTAAAATGACTGGCGCATAGCAGGTAGGGGAGAGCTAGTTTTGAAAGATTCCACAGAGTCGAGTAAGTTTGACTGCGACCCGCTGGGACTTTGATTCTGCCTTGATCTCGTTCCGCTGTGAAATCTGGGCAGTGCAGTTCTGGCTCCTGCGAGCTGATGGATAGACTTTCAGAAAATTTGTGAGCTGACTGTTAAACACAGCCATTATTAAAAATGAAAGTACACACTTACAATAAAGTAAATTATGTTAAAAGCACGTGTAATAAATATGCAAAACTTATCTCTTCCTAATTATTTTACTGTGTTTGACCATTGTCTATGCTCAGGAAGTTTTTTACGTCTATCTGTTGTAGTTGTATGGTGGAAATACCATAGAATGGTGCATCTTTCTAGCCAACTCTGTGTTCAGTGACCTCACTTTGGTAGCTTGAAATGGACCACCGTGGGAGCCTTGACAACATGGAGATCAACAAACCCTGCAAACTGAGGCTTTTTCCTTCAGAGAGTCAGTTGTTAAACATTTACAAGCCTGACACTAAATTACTGACCATTAGAGTAAAAAAACCTTGAATTGGTGAGAGATTACTTTTTTGGTGTCAGGTGATTCTGAAAATCATTCTTTAGGAGGTTTGAATGATGAAACAAATTAGACATCTTACAAAAGGTTTACCTTCAAAATCTCTAGCATATATCCCCCGTCTCTCCCTCCTTCTACTTGCAAAGATGACCTTCTGAAAGTTGACTTGGTGTAAGGCTCGGTATTCTTATTATAACCTGCTCATAATGTGCTCCTGGCTTTCTTCTAAAAGACACCTTCATCAGCTGTTAGGTCATATTGTTACAGGAGAGAACCAGGTCTGACTACATGTTTCTTCTACTTTAACCTTTGCTTTCTGCTGTTTTTGTCCACTAAAAGGATACTGTCTCTACATAATGGCCTGCCTCAGGGAACCCTGCCCCTCTGCCTGAATGTTAAACCAAAGTGCCTTTGTTCAGGGAAACATCCGGACCCTGTCCACCTGCCGATGGCTGCAAGGAAGAAGAAATGAACACATCCCCTCCCCGAGGCTGGCCATTCCAGGGGACATTTGCAAAACTTATGGTGTTTTTACTTTACTTCCCCATCTCCTCCCCCTCTCTGTTCTATAAAAGAAACTGGCATCCAAACCCCGATAAGATGGTTATTCTGGGGACCCTCGCCCGCCATCTTCTCGGTCTGCTGGCTTTCCGAATGAAGTCGTGTTCCTTGTCTCAACACTTCGTCTCCGATTTATTGGCCTGTCAGGTGGCAAGCAGAGTGAGCTTGGGCTCAGTAACAATATGTTTTAAATTCCTCCTAGCTGACAATCTATTTTATTTAGTGTTGGTTTAATCTGTAGCAGCAGATGGGTTTCCATGAGATTCTTGTTCCATTCTATAAAACCTGACAATTATTCAGTAATAGGCATTAAATGTGCAATGGATAGCGTCCTTTTTGGAGCCGTAGGGCGGTTGTCTTATTACGCACCCTTACCTGCATACACAAACCGAAGAGAAGCGGGCAGCAACCAACCAGACTTCAGACAGTTTAAGAAAAAGAAATAGAGGGATGTACACAGCTCTGGCGGGAAGAATAATGAGTAGTCAATTTTACATGGGAGATTTCAACAATAGGAACAAAATAATGAGGTCATCTAAGAAGGTGGATAATTGACCGGGGATTTTAAGTCAGGAAGAGGATGATAACCGGTCTCCTACTCTGAGCGGGATGGGAATAATCAACTCATTCATTTAACCAGCTGTGAAGCTCAGTCCCCTGTTCGCTCACTTCTGTGCTGGCGAGTTGAGTGTTAGAATCTGCTCCTTACGTTGGAAGAGCCAGTGGAGAGGGAACCGGGAGCCAGGGGTCCAGACCGCCACACGCGGGGGGCGGGGCGGACTCCCGACCACCCTCGTCAGGCCACCTCTCAAGACTTCAGGGGTCATTTCCAAACCACCGTCCTTATTGCCAGTTCTGTGGCAATAAAAGTAAAAGCGAACGGCCTTCCTCTGCACCTCACAAGCCTCTTTGCCACACAGCGTCCCAGGAGGAGCCTTTGAAGGGAGGCTGGGTAGACAGTTACAGAAGTGATGTGACGCACGGGGCCGCCTCGTGACCCAGCACCTTCACTGTCACCTTCCCTCCCTCCTGCTGCCACAGGGGGCCCCCGGCTGTGACAGTTCAGACGCCCCTGAGGGTGTGATTGAGTCAGCCATCCTTATTAATCTTTAACACACTTGGAAGTTTTAATCCAGACTGTAGTATCATCAGAGAAAATGTTCTGTCTCTATCTCATATTAAGCTCACGGCCTTTGGTTTACCTGTATCAAAGATATAGCTGGGGAAGGAACAAGCATAGCGTGTATTTACTTTACCACTTATTTCAGAATTAAATACATATAGTTATAGTGTATAATAAATTATAAAAGGTTGTATATTTATTATAGAGTTATATGGCACTATCTCACTAGGTGACTAATGGTTAAAGAGGAGGATACTGTCCAAAATGTTGCACACGGTGCCTGAAACATGGGAAATACTCAATAAACAGTCAATATTAGGAATATTAAATAATTAGCACTGATGGCCAAATTACCTAAGGTGCTTATCAAGTATAAAGCCAACTTTTCTGTTCCTTTCCCTTTGGGGGACTCCTAACAATGTCTAATTGATCATCAACAGAGTAAAGATGCACCTTATGAGGAACTTCCAGCACAGTGAACCTGGGATTACAAAATAGTGGATAAATAAAAGACATAGGAACAGGTCGATTAGTATGAGTCACTGAAAACTAGCTCCCGGAGACACGGACCCATGTACGCGGACCACTGCTGTACATTCCATGTGGAGAGGTCGCTCCTAATCTCTCTCCAGGGACATGACAGTATGGAAGTGGATATTTACCTCTGCCAGTGTGGAGACCCTGTTTCCCTTTCACCAAATTATATCTTAGGTTCCATACATATAATTACATCTGGCCCCAGGGCCCCAGTTCAGGAATCCTGCAACGTCACAGGCTCAGGTAAGAACAGAAGGGAGAGTCTACCTGGTTCCAGCACAGGAGAGGCAAGCGGAGGACGGGACAGAGCTCAGAGGCCCTGAAGACGCATGACCAGGTGGATGGCATGAGGCCAAAGAAAGAATTGGGATTACAAAAGGGATCAAATCCCCTATCACTCTCCCTTCTAACTCTAAGCTTCTGGATAGCCCACAAGGAAACACTGCTGCCCAGTGTTGAAACATCCCTCTATGATCCAAGAGAATTAGAAAATAAAGACATTGGTCATGCTTATCAAAGCTGTAAAGGAAACCTAAGACCGTCACGACAATTCAGGAAAGTGTGGCCTGTGTGCTCTGGGAATGGAGGGTATTCAAGCAGGGGCAGGTGAACCCAAGCGTTCTCCTTGGACTGCTTACATGCCACCACTTTTGTGCTGTACCTACCTGTCTGCTATGTAGCCGATACCCACAGAACCGATAAAAAATCCTACATTCACAGCCGACTGAAACAGGTCCAGCATCCAGGAGTTGGTACACACTAGGTTAAACTGCGAGGGGCCAGGGGTGTCCCGGGTTGGGAGGGAAAGAAAACAAAATTGTGTTAGACACAGCTCAACCCAGGGAACTCAGGAGGTATTCCTTGCAAGGCACTGATGTGACTGGATGACAATAAACCAACTCTTTTCTTGCTTGTGTTAGTTTTCTTTACACAACCCCGAAGATTTGTCCCGCAGTCTGTTTAGCATTCCATCTGGCAGTATGTCATCAGGCTGAACTCTGTTTTGGCTAAATGAGCTGAAATTGGGTAATTACTTATGCACAAACCATTTCTTTCTGTAATTTTATTAAATAGGTGTGTGGACACATACAAGCATTGCCCTAAGGGAGCCAGGCTGTTCAGTGTCTCTTTAAATTAGCATCTTGCTAATGGCTGTTACCTTTGTCCTCACTTGGAACAGGAGGTGATGCTGGGGAGCCACAGGTGCTGGCCTGGAGGTCGGGAGAAAACCCCTTTCTAGGGCTAAGGACGAACTCTCTCACTTTGTGGCCTTGGGCAAAATTTTCCTCTGCTCTGGGCCTCAGTCTCCCCTCTCTGTATGAACGATGAGATGAACCACGCTGCAAAAGCCTCTTAAAAGTTGATGGTACTTGACCAACAGAACGTGCTGGAAGTTATACTTTGCCATTTTCTGGGTCCAGGCCTTAAGAAGCAGGTGGCTTCCTGTGATGGTTAATTTCATCGGTCAACTTGACTGAATCACAGGATGCCCAGATACTTGGTTAAACATTATTTCTACTTTTTAATGATTTTGTTTAATCAAAAATCACAGACATGCTAAGCCAATGGAGGCTGGAAATAAAGAATCAGTGTAGAAGGAAAAAAAAAGTTTTATGGTGTTAAATCTTCACTCCTCCACATTTCATGTAACTATCAGACCATTTTAGATCCTTCAAATGGCTCTTCTACCATAACGCCTGTACAAAATATCTTCACGTCATCCAAGCAGTCCTTTCAAGTTAAGCCAGGCACCTGGCTCTCTTTGTATTTGCAGAATAATTTTATCCCCCCATTTTGCTTTGTCTCCAATAAAAGCAAGTCTCACTACTATACATAAAATAGACAACTAATAAGGACCTACTGTATAGCACAGGGAACGCTACTCAATACTCTGTAATAATGGCCTATATGGGAAAAGAATGAATGTAAAAAAGAGTGGATATATGTATATGTATAACTGATTCACTTTGCTGTACATCTGAAACTCACACAACATTGTAGATCAACTATATTCCGATAAAACATTTTAAAACAGCAAGTCTCTATTTTTTCTTTCTATCTATTGAAAAGAGGCCTCATGATTAGATGTTAATGCCAAGTGTAGTTTTTAATAAAATAATAGTACCATAGCATAAGCTCCAACCCCAGATGGTTTGATACGGATACTTCCAGCAAATTGAAGCGAAAACAATTAACCATCGAGAGAAAAGTACACTGTATCACAGTAAGGCACCCGTTCAGGTGAGTTCCATGAGGTGTCGGGTGTCCATCTGTACCATGGCAGAGTGGAGCGGAAGTCAGGGCCTCCAGAAAAAGAGGAGGCGTGAAAATGTTCCCTTTCCTGGCATAATTCCCAGGAATTCTGATGTTTTTGCTTGCTTCTTACCGCTGAGACTTGCATACACTACAATCATTATTGTCAGAATTTGAAGCTTAAACTCACGTGCTCAAACTCCAGACAAATAAGAGACTGTATGTTTTCTTGAAAACTAGGATTTTATTTTATGTAATTAATTCATTTGTTTGTTTGTTTATTTTTTATAAGATACTTTGAGTCCAAAGAGCACACCTGGCCCTCCCTGGGTTCATCCTTAAGAAAAACTGTGCTCTCTGCTTTCTCCATCCCTCCTAAGTCCCACGATCGCCTACCTCGGTCACGATGGAGGAGCCGGGCGTGTCGTACACCCAGCCGTGCCGACAGGGGCCCAGAGGCAGGAGGCTGCTGTTGGCGGCCAGGCCGGCCAGCGGGTCCACGCAGCCGAGGGCGCTCTGGTTCCAGTCCACCTCATAGCGGCGGCACTGGCGGGGGAAGGCCTGGCCCTCGGGCCCGGGGCCCGGCACCGTGTAGTTGAGCTCCTCGGCCAGGCTCCAGCCGCATCGACGGCTCAGCTCGGGCACCCCGGGGCTCCGGCAGCGGTGGTCCGGGGTGAAGGCCAGGAAGACGATGCCCACGTAGATGGGGGTGAAGGCGGCAGAGAGCAGAGCGAGGAAGAGAAATGTTTGTTTCTGGAAAAAGTTGAATTCCCCTATGTGTTCTAGGATGTCGTCCATCGTCGGCATTATTCTGGGGAGAGAAGTCCCAGTGCTGTCTCCTGCGCTGCTCAGACGCCACTGAGCAAGGTTGGGCCCAGCTCAGCACAACCCCGACCAAAAGTCAAAGGGTGAGTTTATTTTAGAAAGTGACCAGCCTTTGGTCCAGACCTTAACTGGTCAGACCAACTCCCAGCCATGCACTTCCCCGTCCACTCCGAAATTCCCCGAGCAAGTCACAGGGCAAGATGCTGTATTTATTGTAGCATCCCTCCAGTGAGGGGGTCCCTACCTCATGCTGGCCCCACAAACAACCCTTCCTCTGTACCACATGGGGAGAAATCCGAGCACTTTCACATATCACAGCCCTGTTGATCTTCTGTAGTAAACTGAGTGTCCAGGAAATGAATATATTCATATCTCACTCACACAGCCAACCTTTTAGCTAAGGTGTTGCGGGGAAACGCACACAATATTGGCCTTGCTTGCTGAGTACGATGCGAATCGTGGTCTCCCGGTCAGAGCTCTTGTCTGGATTCAAGATGGTTTGCAAATTCTATCGTTGTGCTTTTTCTACAAACAGCGGCCAGGGCACGCGGGGTACGTGCTGGGGCTGTTTGTTTTGATTTTTCCAGGATTTTATAATCCTGCTCTTTAAAGAATGACAATTTGGCATTCTTGCCTTTGAACCCTGGAACCCCTTGACCTGTTTGTGAGGCAAGAATAAAATGTTCTCCACACATGTAGGTCAAGTGTAATGCAGGCAGGAGTGGTCTCATTCTGCTGTTTTTTGGTCTTAGTCATTTCTGCCTGTGGTCAGGGGTGGAGGGGCTCTTTAGGATGGTATTGGCTGCGTCCAAACACAAGGGAAACAGGCAAACATCTTTCCTGGTGGGGAAAGGATCCTCACTGCGGTGGGCAGCTGTCACATCAGGAAGGTGGCCTGCTGATATATCTGCATATTAAAATACCAGAAATTTAATCCTGTTTTCTTCTTTTTTTCCGTTGGGGTCTGTTTTCCTGTGGGTAGAACAGCATGGGTTGAAAAGTAGTGACCCACAGAAGTCTTCCTCCCCATTGCAGCTGCAAACTTTGTTTTCTTAAAAAAGCAAGAACCAGGGTGCCTCTGGGGACCTTGTCAACCTCTTCTGGGCTCTGTCAGGCTCCTGGAGGTTCTCTGCTTGGTGGTAGCAGCATGGGGGGACTCCTGCTGCCCCCCAGCCCCAGTTTGAGTTCATGGGTTCAGATTCTATAGAACCAGGAACTGGGGGAGTATTTCTGGCACAGAGTCATGCATGCAATTCTACCTGCTGACTATTCAGTGGGCTAAAACAAAACAAAATAAATGAGAACTGGATTAAATTGCTGACTGTACCGGGACTGGCCAAGGCCAAGGGTGGGCCGTGGTGAGCAGGGGTCTTGGCTTCTGAGATAATAAACTGTCACAGACTAAAAATGCCAGCCCCTGAAAGCTGTGGCTCGTCCCACAGCCATCTTGGGTAACAGGTAACAGGAAGGATTTCCAGAGAGATGAGGCCACGGCCGGTTCCCTGAATCTGAAGACGAGTTCCAGTTCTTTGCTCTGGAGCTCTCTAGAGGCAGAGAGATTTTTCAAATAAAGATGAAAAATCATTAATAACATAAAGGACAGATAAATAATGCCAACCAGCAAAAAGATATGGTGATATCAAGCAAGAGAAACATACCTCTAACTTCCATTTCCAGGAAAATGGAATAGATGGCCTTCTCCTTTTTCTTCCCGCTGAGCACAACTAAAACCCCAGCATACTGTATATAAGACAATTGCCAGGACACACTGAAGAGTGGAGACAAGGAAGACTGGGCGGGGACCTCTGGGCCCAGAGAGTGACACAGTGGGCAGTTTTCCTGCTCACAACCCACACTGGGTGATGGAGAAGCAGCAAGGCAGAAATACCAGTGGTCCCAACAAAATACCACTAAAAGTCCCAACGAAAGCCTGCTCTCTCGAGAGTCCCAGGGATAAGCTGAAGCTTTTCAGTGACCCTGATGGATGTCTCGTTCCTCTTTTCTTAAGGTTTTTTCTTTTTTATCAGTCTCTTGTTAGCCCCAAATCACATTGTCTCTTAAAATAATCCCATAGCTCCGTAAGACGAGACACTGCCTTAAGAGTTGCTGTCTGCGATTCCACAGTGTGATTTTGTCCTCTGAACAAGGCTGCTGAGCACCCTGGACATTATTCCCCAGTTGGAAACAATCGGCAGGACCAGGTATCACCTCATCCCACCTCTGTCAAATGTGTAGATCCCTCGACAGGATCCTCAACGCACAGCCACTGGACCTTGGAGGCTGCCAGCTTCACTGCCCGACATTCCCTGTTGATGGACAGATTCATCTTCTATATGCCTGTCCACATGCTCTCAACCTAATGGCCTAGTTCTTGCCTCCAGAACTACCAGAAGAAGACTCCTGACTGCCCGAGGTGACACCCCATCACACAATAGAGGTCTGTGCATTGCTGTGGCTGATGTGGGGAGACTGGGGCTGTCTATGGTTCCTTCCAGGAGTCCAGCATGGCCAGCTGGGGCTTCGGTCTTACTCCCTGACCTCCACCTCCAGCCTCTTCTCTGATCCCAGGTGCCTATGGCAGGAACCAGAGGAGGACCGGCAGGTGGCAGAGACCGTGACAGGGAGGAAGGGAGGAAAGAAGGAGACTCACGTCTGCTGAGCATGTATTCTGCTCCAAGGAGCCTTGGAGGAGCCGTGTCTCTCCTGTAATCCAGAGACCATCCCCATGGGGCAGGTGTGAGTGCCCCTATTTACAGAAGAGGACACTTGAGGGTCAGAGTGGTTTAGGGACTTCCTCAGTGTCAGCCAGCCAGCTAAGGATGAGTCAGACCTGAGGCAGGGGTGTCCCCACACCTCCCCTGCCTTCTGGCATTGGCCAGAAGTGATGTGGGACGAGGCGAGTTAAAAAGTGACCCAGGTCCTAAAACACCTATTCCAGGGACCCAGGTGGTCCTCACTGCCCCTTACTAGGAAATTGTATAAACACCTGCACCCTGGATTTGACTCGTTGAAACGGTCCACTTCAAGACACCAGATCTTCAATGCCATCAGCAAGAGAGCACCAGGTGAGGGGCAAGAAGAGTGTCGTTTGCCAGGGAGAAGTGATGTTGAAACTCACCGTGAATTACTTACAGTAAATGATCAGATAAGGAGAAGGCAAGACCTCAGATCACTTACGGCAATCGGTTGCCTGGTCATTTGACACTTTTGCATTGAAATACCAGCACAGGAGCAAAGCCCACAGCACGGCCACAATAAAACCCATCCTCCTGAGGTGACAGACCCTACAGCAAAGCCGCACAGGCGGCGAGTGAAAAACCCCAGAGAGGGAGGGGATGGAGCGGAGGGGAACCTCCAGGCTTACAACCTGAGTCTGGTCTCCTGTGCACCGACCACTTCCTTTGTGGGGCTGCTTACACACTCAGGAGTGTGGCGAGAGGCTAATCTGATCCAATGCTGAACGATCACTTCATCCATATAATCGGATGATTCATTGTAATGAGTGTTGGAAGTATTTCTCAATCTTTGATCAGGTTCTTTTGTAATGTAAATAAATATTGTCCCCAGATGCCATGTTCTGGAAGCACCAAGGAAGGCCAGTTGTGCCCAGGCTGACTTCTGAGCTCTCCCCACCAGAGGACAGGTGGGCAGCTAGAACTGTGAGTCCCACCCGGGAACAAGCTAGCGTTTAGGCGGTAGACACATGACTTAGAGAAAAAGTACGATGTGGCCTCCGGTCAGTGGCGCCCCGTACGTAGGAAAGCTGGAGCCCACCTGAGACCAGGATGACTGGAAGCAGGTTGTCTCAAGGTGGGGAGGGCTGTGTGTTCTCCAGGCAAGTCACAGGGGTAATGGCAGCAGACCGGGCGGATCAGGAAGGGAGAGTCCACACAACCAGAGTGCGCCCAGCCTTGCCCTAGAGCATCCGTGAGCTGGGCTGGCTCCTAACTTGTAAGCTGTTGTCTATACTCGAGTCAGAGAGCTGACGAGCGGGAACGCTCAGGACCCCCAGTGCCGTGGCTCCCTGCTGCCAGCCTCACCCACAAGACATTCCTTAACCCCCTCCCTTCCGCCTTCTCCCTCCTCGCTCTCCCCGCCCCATCCTGCACTGGCCTCGGTCCTCCTCACTGCCCTGCTGCCCACCTGCGTATATTGGCCACAGCGGCAGGAGATCTGCTTTGACCCAGAATCATGAACTTGTAGAACCTCTGGATAGAGGGACCTCAGAGGACATCAGAACTGACACTTTGATATCTCAGAAACATCTGTCCCACATGGTTTCACACACACGTCCTGTGCAGGTGAGCCCACTCCGCTGTTAGGCATTACCGATTGCTGGAAAGATCTTCCTCATCACGCATCAGGAGTCGGCTTCCAGAATCTTCCACGCACTTGGACATTATTCTTTCTTTTGGGGTCAGATAGGTTAGGTTAAAACCTTCTTACACAGAAATTCTTGTATTGGAAGATGGCTTTCTTTGACCTCAGAATCTTCTCTTTCCAGAGTAAACATCCCCTGCTCCGCAGGTGACAGGTGTTCTATTCTCCTCACCACCAGGGACGATCCTGATGTGTGCTCTGGTTTCCCCTTAACTTGCAGAGTCCGGGTCCCAGAGCACCACTCCAGGTGGGGTTCCCCTGGGTGCTGGAGAGCTGGATGCTACCCTCTCAAGCCGGGGTGGGCCGACACCAGCAGACAGGCAGCTCCTCTGTCAACGTGCTGCAGTTACCATCCCGCGGAGGAAGGGCTGATCGGCTCTCCCTGGGCTTCCTTCATCGATGAAATCTCTTATCTTGTTTACCCTTATTGGTTCTGCTTTCCCCACAAAATGGTGGTCCTGTTCTTATTCCCTTTAAGCCAGGAAGGTGGAGTTAGACTGGCCATGACATCAAGGTGGCTTCTTAGAAGGGGCAGGAACGAGGGGGGTGACTGAGGTTTTGGGGGTCCCTCCTTCCTGTAGCACCTCCTCTCTCCTCTTAGCTCAGCTCTCGGCAGCTCTGGGGGCCCCAAAAGGCCTGACCGCTGCATGTTAAAATACAAGACATGTGCCTGATACCAAACCACAAGGCAGCCTGGCTGACTTCACAGGTTTCATTTGGAAAGCTTCAGGGAAAAGTAATGTCTAAAACACTCAGGCAGTTAACAACTACAGTTTCCTTCTTCACAGACACCACTTGTCTTTAAAGACTGCTATTTCCTATGTAAATAGTGCAGAGAATTTGGTTTTGGCCTTTGGTTTCTGAGTCGGGGTTAGACTGCAGCTCGGACAGGCCCCGAGCTCTCTAATCTGGTAGCTCGACTTTTATGTGGTTTTGTTTGCCAAAGCAAACTCCGTATTAATGTCCAAATATTGGGTTGGCCAAAAAGTGCCTTCAGTTTTTCAGTAAAAATAAAAGGCACATTTTTCATTTTCACCAAGACGTTATTGAACAATGTATTCACCCTTTTGTTCCACTACCTTCAGCCATTTTTCAGGCAACTTCATAATCCCATCTTCCTAACACTTTTTATCTTTTTGAACAAAGAACTGTTCCAGGTGCCTTTTATAGTCTTCCAGGGAATTGAAATTTTTTCCATTAAGAGGATTTTGTAAAGACCTAAATAAATGGAAATCCTAAGGTGCAGTGTTTGGTGAAAATGGCAGATAAATCAGAAGTCCCCAGCCAAGCTGTAACAGTTTTTGCCTGGTCGTCAAAGAAACATGTGGTCTTGTGTTATCCTGATGGAAGATTATGCGTTTTCTGTTGACTCATTCTGGACACTTTTCTTCGAGTCCTGCTTTCAGTTGGTCTAACTGGGAGCAGTGCTTGTTGGAATTAATTGCTTGGTTTTCCAGAAGGAGCTCATAATAGAGGACTCCTAATCCCACCATATATACAACTTCACCTTCTTTGGATGAAGACCGGCCTTTGGTGTGGCTGGTGGTGGTTCATTTCACTCGCCCCACCATCTCTTCCATTTCACACTATTGTACAGTATCTGCTTCTCATCGTCCATCACAATTTGTTTTAAAAACAGAGGCTTTTCATTACATTGAATCGCATGCAGAAATATGGTCAAGAAGGTTTTTTTCGCTTAATTTATGTGGAACCCAAACATCAAAGCGATGAACATAACCAAGCTGGTGCAGATGATTTTCAGCTCTTCATTTGGACATTTTGAGTCTGTCGGCTATATCCCTCGTGGTATAACGTTGATTGTTCTCAAGTAATGTCTCGATTTGATTGTGATCAACTGGTCTACCGAACCGTGGAGCATCGTCCAGTGAGAAATCTCCTGCACAAAACTTCGCAAATCACTTTTGACACATTTGATCAGTCACAGCACCTTCTTCATACACTGCACAAATCTTTTTTTTGCATTTTGGTTGCATTTTTGCCTTTCTTGAAATAAAAAAGCATAATATGCCCAAAATGTTGCTTTTTTTCTTCCATCTTCAATATTAAAATGGCTATACAAAAATTCACCAGTTTTGATGTCTTTTTTTAAATGCACGCTGATATGACAGCTGTCACATACTATCTAACAAAATTGTTTTGAATGAACTTAAAGACAACCGAGTGCTACTAGACCCATCTTATGGAAACAAACAAACAAACCTTTTGGCCAACCCAATACAATCGAACTTTCATGGACATTTAACCAAGACCCAGGAGCGAGTCAACTTGATTGGACTGCTTTCTTCAAAGGGATAGTGAACCTGGTCTGGCTAGAAGGCATACCTTTTAATGTTACATGGGTGCCACTGGAGAACGAGAAGAGAAAAATCTTTAAGAATTTTCATTTCCATAATTCTCAGCTTTTTTTTTTTGCAGTTTGGATTAGTGATCAATTTCCTCCTCAACTGACTTATTATTTGTTTTTCTTCTTTTTTTTTCAGTTGCATTGGGTCTTCGTTGCTGTGCGTGGGCTTTCTCTAGTTGCAGCGAGTGGGAGATACTCTTTGTTGTGGTGTGCAGGCTTCTCATTGCTGTGGCCTCTCTTGTTGCTGAGCGCGGGCTCTAGGTGCACGGGCTTCAGTAGTTGTGGCTCGCGGGCTTAGTTGCTCTGTGGCATGTGGGATCTTCCCAGACCAGGGATCAAACCTGTGTCCCCTGCATTGGCAGGTGGATTCCCAACCATTGTGCCACTAGGGAAGCCCCCGAGTTATTATTTCTTAAGACCACTTATCCAGAGCGCTGAGGGTAACACTGCCTGTAATCCTCTCATATGCTTACGAGGTGGGGATTTCCACACAGGTATATGTGCCAGAGTCGAAGGGAATAAATAATGCTGATGTCAATTAATCCCAAGCTGACTTTTTAAAAAAAAGTGTCAGAAACAGAGATTTTAATTCACAGCAAAGCCGTAAGCTTTGTTGTGCCTGAGGTTCAAAGAACTCTGTTTAGAGAGGACAGGCCCAGGACGTCTTAACTTTCTTGTCACTTCAGCTCAGAGCAGGGGTGCAGCAGATGAAAGGGAGGGACATCTCCTTGGAAAAACTGCTGATTCCAGATCGGGGGAGTAAATCAACATGATGAGCTGGGACATCCTGTCAGGTCAGAAAATAAGAGAGTACTGGTCATGCCGAAAGGGCAAAGGAACCCTGTAAAGATGCTCCCTTTGACCTACAACATGACAATCGGGGCACCAACAAGAATTGTAACTGCAATGCATTGAAACACATGTGTATTTTAAAAATCTATTGGTTCATAATGATTTTTTTAATCTCATGAAGTAATCTAGGCATCAATCTTTAATACACTCTAAATTCGTTAGGTGAAATGACGATGAGAAATTCTATATTGGAGGGGTAAGGCTGACACCACCTAAATTTCCCCATCCATAAATAGAAGGGAACAGACTAAATCTCTAGGGACCTTTAAACATCATAATTTAAGGACTTAGTGATTTGCTAGCTGTAAATCCAAAGTCTTCTGTGTCATGCACAAAGACCCTCATAACACTTAGTATGCTACAGATCTACCACCACAGCGTAAACACATATAAACTCTCCCCTCTTTCTCTCAACCTTCCACATTAATACAGGTAGAGCCAAGCTGGGCTGTGTGAGGTGTATGGTTCCTGGATCAACTACTATCTATGTCCTTTTCATCTCTTTGGGTTACGACCCTCATTTATTAAGAGAAAAGTTATCAAGTACATCTCCAACAGAATGAATTCCTCTAGAAATTCTTCATCTTCCCAAGAAAGACAACTTCAAGTAGAAGATGAAGGAAAGGCTTGTCGACTTCTGGTTGAAATGAAAGATGATGGCAAGTGATCAAAGTGTCGTTTATATTTGAGATTTCCTCAAGATCGAGTCTCAGAATTTAGGTTCCTTTGATTCAGGAATAGAAAGAACAGACAGCTTAAGGTCGTGGTTTTCATAGGACTGGAAGTAAATTGGGGGACCTACAAGCCATATTCATTTACCCAGAGCACGCAGGAAAGGAACACAGCGTGAAGAAAATCATGTATAACCGAGAATTAAATTGAAGAATTTACCTCTTTTCTTCATATTAATTTTAGAGGGTGAAATAATTCATTTTTAAAGGAAAAAATTCATCTGTGCTAAAAGCTAAAATGAGCAAGTGTGGAGATGACCAAAAACCATGCAATGGAGGACAAAAAACGGCTCTCTATTCAGAGCTCGCTGTACCAAGGGAGTCAGCCCCTTGCTTTTGGCAGAGACTCAAGGGCAGGCAGAGGAGTGGGAAGCCTTCTTAGTGGAGAAAGGCACAGCTCCAGGCATGCCCTGATGGAGGCTGCGGGCACGGGGAAGCTGGAGGCAGCTGACCAGAAGCAGGGCGACCGTGTGATCGGTTAGGGCTGCAGATTTCATTTTCTGTCGTGGGTCCTAAACAGAGATGCCATCGGTTATTAATCAAGTTCTGGTTGTTTTGGTTCAGCTGCTGCAGGCTGTTATTTGGCTCCCTGAACTGACGGCTGAAGAAGTTCTGTCTTTATACAGTCCGGCCACTACTGTGTATCTGTTCCGTCTCTCACAAGCTAGTCATGTGTCTGAAGAAGCTTTAACTATTCTCTGCAAAGAAACCAAACCACACCTTTTAATGTTACATGGGTGCTTGGTCGGAGACATAACAGCATGATGGGAACAGTCCCAGGGAATGATAAGACATGACATCACGTTTGGGGGTGTGGTCTCGGAGCAGGGAGAATTTGCCCTGTAGGCCCCTCTCTTCCAGAATCTCCTAGGCTAGGTCTCTGAGACTGTAGTAATGCCATCAGCAAGCAGACTTACCCGGTCAGAGAACAACAGCTCCACCAACGTGAGGGGAGAAGTCTCGTAGGAGTTCTTATTCAAGAAGATTCTCTAGTTTTCCTTCAAATATATTTCTGCTCCATTCTCTCGGCTGTCTGTCAAGGGGACTCTTCATAAATAAGTTGGAGTTTTTCATTCTTTCCTCCATTTCTTTTAACTTTTTTTTTTTTTTTGCGGTACGCGGGCCTCCCACCGCTGTGGCCTCTCCCGCTGCGGAGCACAGGCTCCGGACGCGCAGGCTCAGCGGCCATGGCTCACGGGCCCAGCCGCTCCACGGCATGTGGGATCCTCCCAGACCGGGGCACGAACCCGCGTCCCCCGCATCGGCAGGCGGACTCTCAACCACTGCGCCACCAGGGAAGCCCTCTTTTAACTTTTGCCTACATTTTCCATCTCTTTATTTCTCTGTGTTGAGGTCTCTGTTATGTTCCCAGATGCGTTTCTCCTCTGCTGTGCCTACCCTGCAGTTTAATTTGTCTGAGGCATTTTAGTTAAATGGCTGAATTTCTATCTGGCGGCTTTTCAATCTTCTTGGTTTTTTTAATGTAATTCTGTATTCTTGCACCACACAATCAAATACTTCCTTTCCATACTTTTAAAACCTTTAAAACTGTAAAACTCTACTCATTTAAAAATATTTTTTAGATTTCCTTATTTTTGTGTTTCTGGGAGTGAATTTTCTCCAACCCTTAGCTTTATTTGGGGAGCTCAGTTTCAGCTGCTCATCACCTCCAGGCTTGTATCCATGACTTCTGTTCTTCCTTAGCATTAAACCCCAGCACCAAGGGGTTTATGGCATTCCGTGGACTCAACTCATGCTGAATCTCAAGGACCACCTCTCTGATTCTGAGTTCCTTCTATGACTCTAGCCTCTAGGGAGATCCCTTTCTTGCTTTGGAGCTTGGCTCTCTAACCGGCAATGGTGCTATCCAGCATATCCCTGTGTAGGAGCATCACAGAGGAGATCTACTAAGTCTGCCATGTTGGCCAGTGTCAACTAATATTTATGATGTGTCTACTGTATACCTCCTGTAGCTAGGTGATGAGGATGACAAATGAGCAAGGCACAGGCCTTTTCTTCAGGGAACCTAGAGTCCAGAGGGCCAGAGAGACAGATGAAACATTTATAATAAAATACAAGAATTTCAATGCTACATGGGATTCTATAGAAACACCAAGGAGGGTGCATCTGACTCAGGCTTTAGGAAAGGTTGGGAGTCTGTGAAGAAATGCGTGTCCTTCTAAACAAAGGCTCTATTGGAAAAAATGATTTTGTAGGGAAAAGGTTTTTGGCTTTATTTTATTTTAAAAATCTGTGCGTGGGCCCAACAATGACAGTCATATGCTGAAGTCCTTGCCTCGCTGGTTCCCACAGTTTAGGACTTTCCCAAGCTTCATGTTTCTTTCAACACCAGAGACATTATTTGATGAATCATTTATTCAGCAAACAGCATCCAAACAGCTATTAAGGTAGCTGCTCAAAAGATTAATTTTACTGCTGGGACATAGACGATACCCTGGAAAGATGTGGAATCATTGTCAACTGCCATTGTAAATATTGATTAGGAGGCTGTTCCCAATGACTTGGGAGCCTTTATTCTATTGTTGCTTTTTTTAAGCATTAAAAAAGTGCTACTTATCTGCATATTTTTGGTAACATATGAAAATTATTACTTATATTGAAGATAAATAATCTGGGACAACTTAAAAACAAGGGATCTGGAATGGAAGAAATATAGTGAACTATTTATAGACCCATAAGATGTTTGAGCTACATATCGCCTTGTTGGAAATCCAGTCCGATCTAATGGAAACCAGGTTTCTCACATAGCAGCATCTCTGGTCTCTACTCCCTAGATGCCAGTAGCACCCCTCCCACTCCAAGTCATGACCAAATGTCCCCGACGTTGCTAAATGTCCCCAGATGAGAACTACTGGTCCACCTCCTTTCTTTTAGAGATGAGAAGTGGAGGCCCTGAGAGAAAATGATGTTATGCTACGCAGCTAGTTAGAGACAGTCCCTGCAATAGCATCCCTAGTCTCCTGCTGCCTCTTCTCGGGCTCTTTCACAGAAACTGCAATAAAACCTCTAGGCTAGTATTAGTTGACTGCTCAGTCCTACTTGCAACAGAGGCCTGGGCTCAGACCCTCAAAATAAGTAGCTTCTACTGACTCCAGCTTGGCAAGCTTGTACTGTTTGAGTCGTCCCCAATGCACTTAAGAACCAAGATTTTTGGGAAATTTCAATGATACTCATTGAGCTGATTCTAAGTAACCAACATGTTCCTTCCAAGCTCACATTCTCTTTTTAAGAAAGTACCTATTTCTCTCTCCATCTCCTTCACCTGTGAAAAAATAAATGCCTTGAGCCAAGCCCAGAGGATTGCGTGTTTGATCATTTTCCATGGTGCTGGTGACTGGATGACCATATGCTTGCCAAACGGTAAGCAAATCCTTACACAGCTTTTGTTCATTTCATAATTGGTTGTAATATATGCAAAGTTAAAGTTCACTTCTTGAAAACATCCAGTTTTATCTGGGATCTTTTCTTCTGGTCAGTACATTCAGACACCTAAGGAAAAAACCAGATAATCCAGTTTGAAACCCTGTGGTCCCATTTTTTAGCCTCTTATTCACCATGTTGACAAATAAGTGAGACAGCAGAGGGTGAGTGAAACCAGGCCCCAGAATGTTCTTCCTTGGGGACTGTACCACCATGACTCAGCCCTTCCTGGCTAGTGAGATGCTCCCTTAATTACAGGTTGCTTGGGGTCACTGGCAGGCCTGGCTTGGATTCTGACTCTGCAGAGCTGTTGTCTTTGAAGTCTAGCAGCTTGTGGTTGGAAAAGACCACCCGAGCCAGAAAACGGCCAGTGAAATTCAAGCTCAACTCCAATTTATGTCAGTGTGCCAGTGACGAAATTCACGAGTCTCCCTCGGCACTGCTGAGCATCTGATGGGGAAAATCCTTGCCGACAGCCAGTGCCAGCAGCCACAGCAGGTGCTGCTTATTGCTCGTTGTTGAAATGCCCGCAGCTCTGGGAGATGGCTCAGGAATGCTGCTGACGCCACCCGAGAGCTCAGCACCTCTACTTGCTTACACTACCACTCTGCCAGTTGGTAAGAGGAAATATGTTTCCGTACTGGGAGACGTCCTCATCGTACCAGGTGATGAATTTTGAGTTGGCTTTTGTGCAGGAGCCAGAGATATCACAGTCAGATTGAAAACTGGGGGTGGAAAATAATCGGGTCAGTGCTTCATGGTCAGGGCGCATGGAGGCCCTACATACCACTGATCTCTTTCCCCTGAATTACTACGTCTTCTGCATTGTGAACTGAATCTTTCTGTGATTAAGTCCAAGTAGGAAAGGACTATCTCCTGGTCCCTTTTCGTGCACAGCACTATGCTGGATGTGGCAGCATGGGATAGCAGAAAGAGCACTGACCAAGGAGGGTCTAAAGATCACGAGTCAGGGACCTTCAAGATGGCAGAAGAGTAAGATGTGGAGATCACCTTCCTCCCCACAAATACATCAAAAATACATCTACATATTGGGGCTTCCCTAGTGGTGCAGCGGTTAAGAATCCACCTGCCAGTGCAGGGGACATGGTTTTGAGCCCTGGTCTGGGAAGATCCCACATGCCATGGATCAACTAAGCCCGCATGCCACAACTTCTGAGCCTGCGTGCCACAACTACTGAAGCCCGTGCACCTAGAGCCCGTGCTCCGCAACAAGAGAAGCCACTGCAATGAGAGGTCCATGCACCACAACGAAGAGTAGCCCCCGCTCTCCACAACTAGAGAAAGCCTGCTCGCAGCAACAAAGACCCAATGCAGTCAAAAATAAAATAAATTAAATAAATAAATTTTTTAAAATTACATCTACTTGTGGAACAACTCCTACAGAACACCTACTGAATGCTGACAGAAGAACTCAGACATCCCAAAAGGCAAGAAAACCCCCACGTACCTGGGCAGGGCAAAAGAAAAAACAGAGACAAAAGAATAGGGACAGGACCTGCGCCTCTGGGAGGAAGCTGGGAAGGAGGAAAGGTTTCCACACACTAGGAAGCCCCTTCGTGGGCGGAGACTGCGGGTGGCAGAGAGGGAAGTTTCAGAGCCACGGAGGAGAGCGCAGCAACAGGGGTACAGAGGGCAAAGTGGAGAGATTCCCACACAGAGGATCGGTGCTGACCAGCACTCACAAGCCCGAGAGGCTTGTCTGCTCTCCTGCCGGGGCGGGTGGGGGCTGGGAGCTGAGGCTCCGGCTTCAGAGGTCGGATCCCAGGGAGAGGACTGGGGTTGGCTGTGTGAACACAGCCTGAGGGGGCTAGTGCACCACAGCTAGCTGGGAGGGAGTCCGGGAAAATGTCTGGAGCTGCTGAAGAGGCAAGAGACCATTGTTTCAGGATGCGCAAGGAGGGGGGATTCAGAGCACCACCTAAATGAGCTTCAGAGATGGGCGTGAACCACGGCTATCATATCAGATCACAGAGATGGGCATGAAATGCTAACGCTGCCACCACTGCAACCAAGAATCCTGTGTGCAAGCACAGGTCACTACCCACACCTCCCCAGGAGCCTGTGCAGCCCGCCACTGCCAGGGTCCCGAGATCCAGGGACAGCTTCCCAGGGAGAGCACATGGTGTGCCTCAGGCTGTTGCAATGTCAAGCCAGCCTCTGCCGCTGCAGGCTCGCCCCACATTCCAATTATGACTACTGTAGCCCTCCCTCTCCCTGGCCTGAGTGAGCAAGAGAGCCCTAATCAGCTGCTGCTTTAACCCCCTCCTGTCTGGGTGGGAACAGATGCCTGTGGGCAACCTACATGCAGAGGCGGGGCCAAAACCAAAGCTGAACCCCAGGATCTGTGCGAACAAAGAAGAGAAAGGGAAATCTCTTCCAGCAGCCTCAGGAGCAGAAGATTAAATCCCCACAATCAACTTGATGAATGCTGCATCTGTGGAATACCTGAATAGACAACGAATATTCCCCAAATTGAGGCAGTGGACTTTGGGGGCAACTGTTGTCTTGGGGGGTTTGTTTTCTGCATCTGATTTGTTTCTGGTTTTTATGTTTATCTTAGTTTAGTTTTTAGTGCTTGTTATCATTGGTGGATTTGTTTATTGGTTTGGTTGCTCTCTTCTCTTTTTATTTTTTTATTGTTTTTTTAAATTTTTATTATTTTTTAATATATGTTAAAATTTTATTTTACTTTTTTCCTTTTTGTGAGTGTGTATGTGTATGTTTCTTTGTGTGATTTTGTCTGTTCAGTTTTGCTTTTACCATTTGGTTTGTGGCTCTAACTGTTCAGGTTTTTTTTTTTTCCTTTTCTTTTCTTTTCTTTTCTTCCTTTTCTTCTGAGCCGTGTGGCTGGCAGGGTCTTGGTGCTCTGGCCGGGTGTCAGGCCTGAACCTCTGGGGTGGGAGAGCCAAGTCCAGCACATTAGACCACCAGAGACCTCCCAGCCCCATGTAATATCAATCAGTGAGACCTCTCCCAGAGATCTCTGTCTGAACGCTAAGACCCAGCTCCACCCAACAGCTGGCAATCTCCAGTGCTGGACGCCTCATGCCAAAGAACTAGCAAGACAGGAACACAACCCCACCCATTACCAGAGAGGCTGCCTAAAGTCATATTAAGTTCACAGACACCCCAAAACACACCACCAGATGTGGCCCTGCCTACAAGAAGAACAAGATCCAACCCCACTCATCAGAACATGGGTACCAGTCCCCTCAACCAGGAAGCCTACATAAGCCACTGAACCAAACTCACCCTCTGGCGGCCAAAAACAACAGGAACTACAAACCTGCAGCCTCCAAAAAGGAGACCCCAAACACAGTAAGTTAAACAAAGTGAAAAAACAGAGAAATATGCAGCAGATGAAGGAGCAAGGTAAAACTCCACCAGACCAAACAAATGAAGAGGAAATAGGCAGTCTACCTGAAAAAGAATTCAGAGTAATGAGAGTAAAGATGATCCAAAATCCTGGAAATAGAATGGAGAAAATACAAGAAATCTTTAACAAGGACCTAGAAGAACTAAAGAGCAAACAAACAATGATGAACAACACAATAAACGAAATCAAAAATTCTCTAGCAGGAATCAATAGCAGAATAACTGAGGCAAAAGAACGAATAAGGGAGCTGGAAGACAGAATAGTGGAAATAACTGCCACAGAGCAGAAAAAAGATAAAAGAATGAAAAGAATTGAGGACAGTCCCAGAGGCCTCTGGGACAAGATTAAACGGACCAACATTCAAATAATAGGGGACCCAGAAGAAGAAGAGAAAAAGAGAGGGTCTGAGAAAATATTTGAAGAGATTATAGTTGAAAACTTCCCTAATATGGGAAAGGAAATAGTCAGTCAAGTCCAGGAAGCACAGAAAGTCCCTTACAGGATAAATCCAAGGAGAAACACGCCAAGACGCATATTAATCACTATCAAAAATTAAATACAAAGAAAAAATATTAAAAGCAGTAAGGGAAAAGCAACAAATAACATAGAAGGGAATCCCCATAAGGTTAACAGCTGATCTTTCAGCAGAAACTCTGCAAGCCAGAAGGGAGTGGCAGGACATATTTAAAGTGAAGAAAGGGAAAAACCTACAACCAAGATTACTCTACCCAGCAAGGATTTCGTTCAGATTTGATGGAGAAATTAAAAACTTTACAGATAAGCAAAAGTTAAGAGAATTCAGCACCACCAAACCAGCTTTACAACAAATGCTAAAGGAACTTCTCTAGGCAGGAAATATGAAAGAAGGAAAAGACCTACAATAACAAACCCAAAACAATTAAGAAAATGGTAATAGGAACATACATATCGATAACTACCTTAAAGGCAAATGGATTAAATGCTCCAACCAAAAGACATAGACTGGCTGAATGGATGCAAAAACAAGACCCATACATATGCTGTCTACAAGAGACCCACTTCAGACCTAGGGGCACATACAGACAGAAAGTGAGGGGATGGAAAAAGATATTCCATGCAAATGGAAATCAAAAGAAAGCTGGAGTAGCAATACTCATATCAGACAAAATAGACTTTAAAATAAAGATGATTAAAAGAGACAAAGAAGGACACTACATTATGATCAAGGGATCAATCCAAGAAGAAGATATAACAATTGTAAATATTTATGCACCGAACATAGGAGCACCTCAATACATAAGGCAAATGCTAACAGCCATAAAAGGGGAAAATGACAGTAACACAATAGTCAGAAGGGACTTTAACACCCCACTTTCACCCATGGACAGATCATCCAAAATGAAAATAAATAAGGAAACACAAGCTTTAAATGATACATTAAACAAGATGGACTTAATTGATATTTATAGGACACTCCATCCAAAAACAACAGAATACACATTTTTCTCAAGTGCTCATGGAACATTCTCCAGGATAGATCATATCTTAGGTCACAAATCAAGCCTTGGTAAATTTAAGAAAATTGAAATTGTATCAAGTATCTTTTCTGACCACAACGCCATGAGACTAGATATCAATTACAGGAAAAGATCTGTAAAAAATACAAACACATGGAGGCTAAACAATACACTACTTAATAATGAAGAGATCACTGAAGAAATCAAAGAGGAAATCAAAAAATACCTAGAAACAAATGACAATGGAGACACAACGACCCAAAACCTGTGGGATGCAGCAAAAGCAGTTCTAAGGGGGAAGTTTATAGCAATACAAGCCCACCTTAAGAAGCAGGAAACATCTCGAATAAACAACCTAACCTTGCACCTCAAGCAATTAGAGAAAGAAGAACAAAAAAACCCCAAAGCTAGCAGAAGGAAAGAAATCATAAAAATCAGATCAGAAATAAATGAAAAAGAAATGAAGGAAACAATAGCAAAGATCAATAAAACTAAAAGCTGGTTTTTTGAGAAGATAAACAAAATAGATAAACCACTAGCCAGACTCATCAAGAAAAAAAGGGAGAAGACTCAAATCAATAGAATTAGAAATGAAAAAGGAGAGGTAACAACTGACACTGCAGAGATAAAAGAGATCATGAGAGATTACTACAAGCAACTCTATGCCAATAAAATGGACAATCTGGAAGAAATGGACAAATTCTTAGAAATGCACAACCTGCCAAGACTGAATCAGGAAGAAATAGAAAATATGAACAGACCAATCACAAGCACTGAAATTGAAACTGTGATTAAAAATCTTCCAACAAAGAAAAGCCCAGGACCAGATGGCTTCACAGGCGAATTCTATCAAACATTTAGAGAAGAGCTAACACCTATCCTTCTCAAACTCTTCCAAAATATAGCAGAGGGAGGACCACTCCCTAACTCCTTCTACGAGGCCACCATCACCTTGATACCAAAACCAGACAAGGATGTCACAAAGAAAGAAAACTACAGGCCAATATCACTGATGAACATAGATGCAAAAATCCTCAACAAAATACTAGCAAACAGAATCCAACAGCACATTAAAAGGATCATACACCATGATCAAGTGGGGTTTATTCCAGGAATGCAAGGATTCTTCAATATACGCAAATCTATCAATGTGATAAACCATATTAACAAATTGAAGGAGAAAAACCATATGATCATCTCAATAGATGCAGAGAAAGCTTTTGACAAAATTCAACACCCATTTATGATAAAATCCCTGCAGAAAGTAGGCATAGAGGGAACTTTCCTCAACATAATAAAGGCCATATATGACAAGCCCACAGCAAACATCATCCTCAATGGTGAAAAACTGAAAGCATTTCCACTAAGATCAGGAACAAGACAAGGTTGCCCACTCTCACCACTATTATTCAACATTGTTTTGGAAGTTTTAGCCACAGCAATCAGAGAAGAAAAGGAAATAAAAGGAATCCAAATTGGAAAAGAAGAAGTAAAGCTGTCACTGTTTGCAGATGACATGATCCTATACATAGAGAACCCTAAAGATGCTACCAGAAAACTACTAGAGCTAATCAATGAATTTGGTAAAGTGGCAGGATACAAAATTAATGCACAGAAATCTCTGGCATTCCTATATACTAATGATGAAAAATCTGAAAGTGAAATCAAGAAAACACTCCCATTTACCATTGCAACAAAAAGAATAAAATATCTAGGAATAAACCTACCTAAGGAGACAAAAGACCTGTATGCAGAAAATTATAAGACACTGATGAAAGAAATTAAAGATGATATAAATAGATGGAGAGATATACCATGTTCTTGGATTGGAAGAATCAACATTGTGAAAATGACTCTACTACCCAAAGCAATCTATAGATTCAATGCAATCCCTATCAAACTACCACTGGCATTTTTCACAGAACTAGAACAAAAAATTTCACAATTTGTATGGAAACACAAAAGACCCCGAATAGCCAAAGCAATCTTGAGAACGAAAGAAGGAACTGGAGGAATCAGGCTCCCTGACTTCAGACTATACTACAAAGCTACAGTCATCAAGACGGTATGGTACTGGCACAAAAACAGAAAGATAGATCAATGGAACAGGATAGAAAGCCCAGAGATAAACCCATGCACATATGGACACCTTATCTTTGATAAAGGTGGCAGTAATGTACAATGGAGAAAGGACAGCCTCTTCAATAAGTGGTGCTGGGAAAACTGGACAGGTACATGTAAAAGTATGAGATTAGATCACTCCCTAACACCATACACAAAAATAAGCTCAAAATGGATTAAAGACCTAAATGTAAGGCCAGAAACTATCAAACTCTTAGAGGAAAACATAGGCAGAACACTCTATGACATAAATCAAAGCAAGATCCTTTCTGACCCACCTCCTAGAGTAATGGAAATAAAAACAAAAATAAACAAATGGGACCTAATGAAACTTCAAAGCTTTTGCACAGCAAAGGAAACCATAAACAAGACCAAAAGACAACCCTCAGAATGGGAGAAAATATTTGCAAATGAAGCAACCGACAAAGGATTAATCTCCAAAATTTACAAGCAGCTCATGCAGCTCAATAACAAGAAAACAAACAACCCAATCGAAAAATGGGCAGAAGACCTAAATAGACATTTCTCCAAAGAAGATATACAGACTGCCAACAAACACATGAAAGAATGCTCAACATCATTAATCATTAGAGAAATGCAAATCAAAACTACAATGAGATATCATCTCACACCAGTCAGAATGGCCATCATCAAAAAATCTAGAAACAATAAATGCTGGAGAGGGTGTGGAGAAAAGGGAACACTCTTGCACTGCTGGTGGGAATGTGAATTGGTTCAGCCACTATGGAGAACAGTATGGAGGTTCCTTAAAAAACTACAAATAGAACTACCATATGACCCAGCAATCCCACTACTGGGCATATACCCTGAGAAAACCAAAATTCAAAAAGAGTCATGTACCAAAATGTTCATTGCAGCTCTATTTACAATAGCCCAGAGATGGAAACAACCTAAGTGCCCGTCATCGGATGAATGGATAAAGAAGATGTGGCACATATATACAATGGAATATTACTCAGCCATAAAAAGAAACGAAATTGAGCTATTTGTGATGAGGTGGATAGACCTAGAGTCTGTCATACAGAGTGAAGTAAGTCAGAAAGAAAAAAACAAATACCGTATGCTAACACATATATATGGAATTTAAGAAAAAAATGTCATGAAGAACCTAGGGGTAAAGCAGGAATAAAGACGCAGACCTCTTAGAGAACGGACTTGAGGTTATGGGGAGGGGGAAGGGTGAGCTGTGACAGGGCGAGAGAGAGTCATGGGCATATACACACTAACAAAGGCAGTAAGGTAGATAGCTAGTGGGAAGCAGCCGCATGGCACAGGGATATTGGCTCGGTGCTTTGTGACAGCCTGGAGGGGTGGGATAGGGAGGGTGGGAGGGAGGGAGACGCAACAGGGAAGACATATGGGAACATATGTTTATGTATGACTGATTCACTTTGTTATAAAGCAGAAACTAACACACCATTGTAAAGCAATTATACCCCAATAAAGATGTTAAAAAAAAAAAAAAATAGAAATGACACTGAAAAAAAAAAAAAAAAAAAGAACGAATAAGGGAGCTGGAAGACAGAATAGTGGAAATAACTGCCACAGAGCAGAAAAAAGATAAAAGAATGAAAAGAATTGAGGACAGTCCCAGAGGCCTCTGGGACAAGATTAAACGGACCAACATTCAAATAATAGGGGACCCAGAAGAAGAAGAGAAAAAGAGAGGGTCTGAGAAAATATTTGAAGAGATTATAGTTGAAAACTTCCCTAATATGGGAAAGGAAATAGTCAGTCAAGTCCAGGAAGCACAGAAAGTCCCTTACAGGATAAATCCAAGGAGAAACACGCCAAGACGCATATTAATCACTATCAAAAATTAAATACAAAGAAAAAATATTAAAAGCAGTAAGGGAAAAGCAACAAATAACATAGAAGGGAATCCCCATAAGGTTAACAGCTGATCTTTCAGCAGAAACTCTGCAAGCCAGAAGGGAGTGGCAGGACATATTTAAAGTGAAGAAAGGGAAAAACCTACAACCAAGATTACTCTACCCAGCAAGGATTTCGTTCAGATTTGATGGAGAAATTAAAAACTTTACAGATAAGCAAAAGTTAAGAGAATTCAGCACCACCAAACCAGCTTTACAACAAATGCTAAAGGAACTTCTCTAGGCAGGAAATATGAAAGAAGGAAAAGACCTACAATAACAAACCCAAAACAATTAAGAAAATGGTAATAGGAACATACATATCGATAACTACCTTAAAGGCAAATGGATTAAATGCTCCAACCAAAAGACATAGACTGGCTGAATGGATGCAAAAACAAGACCCATACATATGCTGTCTACAAGAGACCCACTTCAGACCTAGGGGCACATACAGACAGAAAGTGAGGGGATGGAAAAAGATATTCCATGCAAATGGAAATCAAAAGAAAGCTGGAGTAGCAATACTCATATCAGACAAAATAGACTTTAAAATAAAGATGATTAAAAGAGACAAAGAAGGACACTACATTATGATCAAGGGATCAATCCAAGAAGAAGATATAACAATTGTAAATATTTATGCACCGAACATAGGAGCACCTCAATACATAAGGCAAATGCTAACAGCCATAAAAGGGGAAAATGACAGTAACACAATAGTCAGAAGGGACTTTAACACCCCACTTTCACCAATGGACAGATCATCCAAAATGAAAATAAATAAGGAAACACAAGCTTTAAATGCCACATTAGACCAGAGGAACTTAATTGATATTTATAGGACATTCCATCCAAAAGCAGCAGAATACACTTTCTTCTCAAGTGCTCATGGAACATTCTCCAGGATAAATCATATCTTGAGTCACAAATCAAGCCTTGGTAAATTTAAGAAAATTGAAATTGCATCAAGTATCTTTTCCAACCACAACGCCATGAGACTAGATATCAATTACAGGAAAAAAACTGTAAAAAATACAAACACATGGAGGGTAAACAATACACTACTAAATAACCTAGAGATCACTGAAGAAATCAAAGAGGAAGTAAAAAAATACCTAGAAACAAATGACAATGAAAACACAATGACCCAAAACCTACGGGATGCAGCAAAAGCTGTTCTAAAAGGGAAGTTTATAGCAGTACAACCCTACCTCAAGAAACAAGAAAAATATCCAATAAGCAATGTAACCTCACACCTAAAGCAATTAGAGAAAGAAGAAGAAGAACAACAACAAAAAAACACCCCCCAAAGTTAGAAGAAGGAAAGAAATCATAAAGATCAAATCAGGGCTTCCTTGGTGGTGCAGTGGTTAAGAATCTGCCTGCCAATACAAGGGACACAGTTTCGTGCCCTGGCCCAGGAAGATACCACATGCCGCAGAGCAACTAAGCCCATATGCCACAACTACTGAGCCTGAGCTCTAGAGCCCACATGCCACAACTACTGAGCTCACATGCCACAACTATTGAAGCCTGCGCACCTAGAGCCAATGATCCACCATGAGAAGCCACGACAATAAGAAGCCCACGCACCACAACGAAGAGCAGCCCCCGTTCACCCCAACTAGAGAAAGCCTGCGCATAGCAATGAAAACCCAACACAGCCAAAAAAAATAAAAAGAATTAATTAGAAAAAAGATCAAATCAGAAATAAATGAAAAAAAATGAATGAAACAGTAGCAAAGATCAACAAAAGTAAAAGCTGGTTCTTTGAGAGGATAAAAACATTGATAAACCATTAGCCAGACTCATCAAGAAAAAAAGGGAGAAGACTCAAATCAACAGAATTAGAAATGAAAAAGGAGAAGTAACAACTGACACTGCAGAAATACAAAAGATCATGAGCGATAACTATAAGCAACTATATGCCAATAAAATGGACAACCTGGAAGAAATGGACAAATTCTTAGAAAAGTACAACCTTCCCAGACTGAACCAGGAAGGAATAGAAAATATGAACAGACCAATCACAAGCACTGAAATTGAAACTGTGATTAAAAATCTTCCAACAAACAAAAGCCCAGGACCAGATGGCTTCTCAGGCAAATTCTATCAAACATTTAGAGAAGAGCTAACACCTATCCTTCTCAAACTCTTCCAAAGTATAGCAGAGGGAGGAACACACCCACACTCATTCTATGAGGCTACCATCACCCTGATACCAAAACCAAAGATGTCACAAAAAAAGAAAACTACAGGCCAATATCACTGATGAACATAGATGCAAAAATCCTCAACAAAATACTAGCAAACAGAATCCAACAGCACATTAAAAGGATCATACACCATGATCAAGTGGGGTTTATCCCAGGAATGCAAGGATTCTTTAATATATGCAAATTAATCAATGTGATACACCATATTAACAAACTGAAGGATTAAAACCATTTGATCATCTCAACAGATGCAGATAAAACTTTCAACAAAATTCAACAACTATTTATGATAAAAACCCTCCAGAAAGTAGGCATAGAGGGAACCTACCTCAACATAATAAAGGCCATATATGACAAACCCACAGCCAACATTGTTCTCAATGGTGAAAAACTGAAACCATTTCCTCTAAGATCAGGGTCAATACAAGGTTGCCCACTCTCACCACTATTATTCAACATAGTTTTTGAAATTTTAGCCATGGCAATCACTGAAGAAAAAGAAATAACAGGAATCCAAATCAGAAAAGAAGAAGTAAAACTGTCACTGTTTGCAGATGACATGATACTATACATAGAGAATCCTAAAGATGCTATCAGAAAACTACTATAGCTAATCAATGAATTTGGTAAAGTAGCAGGATACAAAATTAATGCATAGAAGTCTCTTGCATTCCTATACACTAACGATGAAAAATATGAAAGAGAAATTAAGGAAACACTCCCCTTTACCATTGCAACAAAAAGAATAAGATACCTAGGAATAAACCTACCTAAGGAAACAAAAGACCTGTATGCAGAAAACTATAAGACACTGATGTAAGAAATTAAAGATGATACAAACAGATGGAGAGATATACCATGTTCTTGGATTACAAGAATCAACATTGTGAAAATGACTATACTACCCAAAGCAATCTACAGATTCAATGCAATCCCTATCAAATTACCAATGGCATTTTTCACAGAACTAGAACAAAAAATTTTACAATTTGTATGGAAACACAAAGACTCTGAATAGCCAGAGCAATCTTGAGAAAGAAAAATGGAGCTGGAGGAATCAGGCTCCTAGACATCAGACTACACTACAAAGCTACAGTAATCAAGACAGTATGGTACTGGCACAAAAACAGAAATACAGATCACTGGAACAGGATAGAAAGCCCAGAGATAAACCCATGCACAACGGTCACCTTATCTTTGATAAAGGAGGCAAGAGTATACAATGGAGAAAAGACAGTCTCTTCAATAAGTGGTGCTGGGAAAAGTGGACAGCTACATGTAAAAGAATGAAATTAGAACACTCCCTAACACCATACACTAAAATAAACTCAAAATGGATTAAAGACCTAAGTGTAAGGCCAGATATTATAAAACTCTTAGAGGACAACACAGGCAGAACACTCTCTGACATAAATCACAGCAAGAGCCTTTTTGACCCACTTCCTAGAGAAATGGAAAGAAAAACAAAAATAAACAAATGGGGGACTTCCCTGGTGACGCAGTCGTTAAGAATCCACTTGCCACTGCAGGGGACAGGGGGTGAAGCCCTGGTCTGGGAAGATCCCACATGCCATGGAGCAACTAAGCCCGTGCGCCACAACTAGCAAGCCTGCGCTTTAGAGCCCACGAGCCACAACTACTGAGCCCACATGCCGCAACTACTGAAGCCCATGCACTGAGAGCCTGTGCTCCGCAACAAGAGAAGCTACTGCAATGAGAAGGCCACACACCGCAACGAAGAGTAGCTCCTGCTCGCCACAACTAGAGGAAGCCTGCGTGCAGCAACAAAGACCCAATGCAGCCAAAAAATAAATTTAAGAATTAAAAACAAACAAACAAAAAAATGGGACCTAATGAAACTTAAAAGCTCTCCCACAGCAAAGGAAACCATAAACAAGACAAAAAGACAACCCTCAGAATGGGAGACAATATTTGCCAATGAAGCAACTGACAAAAAATTAATCTCCAAAATATACAAGCAGCTCATGCAGCTCAATATCAAAAAATCAAAAAAGGTCTTCCCTGGTGGCACAGTGGTTGGGAGTCCGCCTGCCGATGCAGGGGACGCGGGTTCGTGCCCCGGTCCGGGAAGATCCCACATGCCGCGGAGCGGCTGGGCCCGTGAGCCATGGCCGCTGAGCCTGTGCGTCCGGAGCCTGTGCTCCGCAGTGGGAGAGGCCACAGCAGTGAGAGGTCCGCGTACCGCAAAAAAAAAAAAAAAAAAAAAAAAAAATCAAACAACCCAATCCAAAAATGGGTGGAAGACCTAAACAGACTTTTCTCCAAAGAAGATATACAAATTGTGAACAAACACATGAAAGTATACTCAACGTCACTAATCATTAAAGAAATGCAAATCAAAACCACAATGAGGTATTACCTCACACTGGTCATAATGGCCATCATCAAAAAAATCTACAAACAATAAATGCTGGAGAGGGTGTGGAGAAAAGGGAACCCTCTTGCACTGTTGGTGGGAATGTAAATTGATACAGCCACTGTGGAGAACAGTATGGAGGTTCCTTAAAAAAACTGAAACTAGAGCTACCATATGACCCAGCAATCCCACTACTGGGCATATACCCTGAGAAAACCATAATTCAAAAACAGACATGTACCACAATGTTCACTGCCGCACTGTTTACAATAGCCAGGACATGGAAGCAACCTAAGTGTCCATCGACAGATGAATGGATAAAGAAGATGTGGCACATATATACAATGGAATATTACTCAGCCACAAAAAGAAATGAAATTGAGTTATTTGTAGTGAGGTGGATGGAGCTAGAGTCTGTCATACAGAGTAAAGTAAGTCAGAAAGAGAAAATCAAATACCGTATGCTAATGCATTTATATGGAATCTAAAAAAAAAATGGTTCTGATGAACCTAGGGGCAGGACAGGAATAAAGACGCAGACGTAAAGAATGGACTTGAGGACACCAGGAGGGGGGAGGGTAAGCTGGGACGAAGTGAGAAATTAGCAGTGACATATATACACTACCAGATGTAAAATAGATAGCTAGTGGGAAGCTGCTGCATAGCACAGTGAGATCAGGTTGGTGCTTTGTGACCACCTAGAGGGGTGGGATAGGGAGGGTTGGAGGGACACGCAAGAGGGGGGGGATATGGGGATATATGTATATGTATAGCTGATTCACTTGGTTTTAAAGCAGAAACTAACACGACATTGTAAAGCAATTATACTCCAATAAAGATGTTAAAAAAATAAATAAAGATGAGGAGTCCATTCAGACTCTGACAGGTTTATAAGTCTGGGTAAGTAGCTCAGTAGCTGGGGGTCAGGGAGGGGCAGGTGGACAGTAAAGCTCATGTCCTACGAATCCTTGACAGGCAGGGAGTTCGCTCCTGCACCTCCTTTTCTTCCACACCTTAAAGAGCCCCCTGCCCCGGCCTCTGCCTACTGGGCATCAGCAGCTCTGTAGCACCTGGCCAAGCTCTCTGCTTCTTAGGCATCTTCCCCCTCGAAGGTGGCTGCTCTCACCCCCATGCTCCTTCTCTTTGCTGCCCATGTCAGGACCCAGAGATGGTCCAGCTTATTTTTCTCCGCAGCTCTGCTTACCAATTTACAGGGTGGCAGAAGCCACAACTGAATGAATATTAAATTATATAATGCAGAACTTCTTAAAGTTTCCTCCCCGAAAAACACTCTTTTTGCCCAGACTGGATCCATTTTAGTTGCAGCTAAAACCGGACTCTGTCTCTCCCACCCACCCCTCTGTTATTAACCAGAAAGGAGCATTTCATTTTCAATTTTTTTCTCTAGCAAATTTTTTAATCTTATATTTCTTTGGCTGCTACCAATTTTCAAACAGACAACTAATCAAGTAGCAAGTGAAGTCATTTTAGTTTTAAGCTTGAAATATCTCTATTAACAGCCTTTTTAAAACGGGCTCAGATTGTCAACGTTTTGAAAGGAATTTTGAAGCAAGCTTGCAAGCTAAGACTCCTGAACTCTGAGTTAATGGCAAGTCCTTTTTTCCTGTTGTTCAGGCCAAGAAACCTTAACGTCAGTCTTCACTCCTATTTCTTTTGCACACACAGGTAACCCATTGGCTCCAGCTGGCAAAATGAGCAGAATCTGACACTTCTCACCACCTTCCCTGCCACCGCCCTGGCCCAAGCCACCATGCTTTCTCACGGGGATTGTGGCGAGGCTCCTCTACCTGGTTTCACTACTTCCCCGGGGCCCTTTACAATCTATTTCCGACCCGGCAAACAAAGGGATACCATTCCTCCTCCACGGCTCTATTTCTTGCTCTAGAATAAGACCTTCGGGTCTCCCCACCTTACCCCACACTCGCGCACACTATCCCCTACCCCCTGCTTTCCTCACTGACCCGCTCCCTGCTCTCCAGCGCCTCCTGCAGGACCTTGCTTCAGCTGGAAAACCGACGGAAGTGTACAAATTAATCTTGTACCTCTTTTTATTTGCTTATCAGCTATCCATCTACCTCCTTTTGCGAAGTGTCTGGTCAAATATTTTGCCCATCTTTTATCACTTGTTTTCTTATTGTTCAGTTTTGGGAGTTCTTTGCACATTCTGGATACAAGTTCTTTATCAGCTATGATTTGCAAATATGTTCTCCAGGTCTCATTCTCTTAATAATATCTTTTAAAGAGCAGAAATTTTTATTTTTGATAAAGTCCAACTTATCAATTTTTTCTTTTATAGATGGTGATTTTGATGTCATATCTAAGAAATATTTGCCCTACCCAAGATCACAATGATTTTCTCTGATGATTTCTTCTACAAATTTTGTAATTTTAGGTTTTGGTCATATATCTACTGTGTGATAATGTGTAGACTGAATCCATGATTCTTTTTGAGCTAATTTTTATATCCAATGTGAGGTATCTGTCAAAGTTAATTTCTTGGCAAATGGATATATCCTATTGCTCCAACATCATTTGTTGAAAAGTCTCTGCTTTCTCTACTGAAATGCCTTTCCACCTTTGTCACAATCTGTAGTCCATAAGTGTATGGGTCTATTTCTGGACACTGGACTCTTCCATTGATCTATTTGGCTATCTCTATGCCAATACCACATTGCCTTGATTAGTGTAGCTTTATAATAAAATTTTTTTTTTTTTTGGCCATGCCACACGGCTTGTGGGATCCTAGTTCCCTGACCAGGGATTGAACCCCGGGCCCTCGGCAGTGAAAGCGTGGAGTCCTAACCACTGGACCTCCAGGGAATTCTGTATAATGATCTTGAAATCAAGTAGTGTTAGTTCTCCAACTTTGTTCGTTTTCAAAGTTCTTCACCTACCCTAGGTCCTCGGCATTTCCATATGAGTGCTAGAATTCGCTTGTGAAATTCTACAGAAAAGCCGTCTGGAATTTTGATAGAGATTGTGTTGAATCTGAGGATCAATTTAGCACAAGTTTAAATTTTAACGATATTGTCTTCCAATGTATGAAAAGGGCATCTCTCTCTCTTAGGTCTTCTTTAATTTTTGTCATCATTCTTTTGCAAGCTCTCAATATAGAGGTCTTGCATATCTTTTGTCACATTTTTCTCTAAATATTTCTTATTGTTGGTGCTATTTTAAAAGATGTTTAATTTTAATTGTTATATCTCACCTAGAAAAACTCTTGCACAGATGCATTAAAGGATATGTATAAAGACCAAAAAAAAATTTAATTGTTGATTGGTGCTAGTATATAAACATATTTTGCATATTTATCCTGTATCTTGCAACAATGATAAAATCCGTTATTAGTTTTAGTAGCTATTTTTAATGGTTTATTTCTGTGTTTGTGTATATATCTTCAATTATTTTTAAAAATTTATTTATTTATTTATTTTTGGCTCTGTTGGGTCTTCGTTGCTGTGCAAGGGCTTTCCTCATTGCAGTTGTTTCTCTTGCTGCAGAGCATGGGCTCTAGGCGCACTGGCTTCAGTATTTGTGGCATGCGGGCTCAATAGCTGTGGTACACAGCCTGAGTTGCTCCATGACATGTGGGATCTTCCCAGACCAGGGCTCAAATCTGTGTCCTTGCACTGAGAGGCAGATTCTTTTTTTTTTTTTTAATTTATTTATTTTTGGTTCCGTTGGGTCTTCGTTGCTGCTCGAGGGCTTTCTCTAGTTGCGGTGAGCAGGGGCTACTCTTCGTTGCGGTGCACAGGCTTCTCATTGCGGTGGCTTCTCTTGTTGTGGAGCAGGGGCTCTAGGCGTGCGGGCTTCAGTAGGTGTGGCACATGGGCTCAGTAGTTGTGGCACGTGGGCTCAGTAGTTGTGGCTCACAGACTCTAGAGCGCAGGCTCAGTAGTTGTAGCGCACGGGCTTAGTTGCTCCGCGGCATGTGGGATCTTCCAGGACCAGGGCTCAAAACCGCGTCCCCTGCATTGGCAGGTGGATTCTTAACCACTGCGCCACCAGGGAAGCCCTGGAAGGTGGATTCTTAACCACTGTACCACCAGGGAAGTCCAATTTAGTAGGTTTTGTTTTAAAAAATTGTAGATTCTATCATAGACAACCAAATCATCTGCAAATAAAAACAGTTTACTTTTTCTTTTCCAGTCTGGTAGTTTTTTATTTCTTTTTCTTGCTTGATTGAGCTGGATAGAATCTCCAGTACAATTCTGAATAGAAGTGGATAGAGGAGACATCTTGTTTTGTTACTAATCTTAAGAGTAAAGCAATTAGTATTTCACAATTATGATATAACCGCAGGTTATTCATAGACCTTCATTATCAGATTAAGAAAGTTCCCTTCTATTCTTAATTTGCTAAGAGTCTTTTTTTAAATCACAAATGGATGTCGGATTTTGTTAAATGATTTTCTGCCTCTATTGAGATGATCATAAGATTTTTCAATTTTAGTTTGTTAACATAGTAAATTACATTGATTGATTTTTGAATATTAAACCAAGCAAAAATTCCTTGAATGAATTCCCCTTAGTCATGATATGTTACCTTTTCTGCTAGGTGGTCAAATTTTGTTTATTAAAATTTTGTTTAGAATTTTTGCATCTATATTCATGTGGGATATTGATCTATAGTTTTCTTGTGATATCATTGTATGTTTTTGGTATTAGGGTAATGCTGGTCTCATAGGATAGATTGACAAGTATTCCTTTTTGAATTTCTGGAAAAACTTGTGTAGCGTTTTCATTATTTCTTTCTTAAATATTTGGTAGAATGCATCAATGAAAACACCTGGACCTGGAAATTGTATTGAGTCAGTTTTAACTACAAATTCAATTTTAAAAACAGATATAAGGCTATTCAGGTTATTTATTTCTTCTTGAGTGAGTTTTGGTTTTATATGTCTTTCAAAGAATTTGTCCATTTCATCTAAGTTGCAGAATTTATAAGCATGAAGTTGTTCATAATACTGTAGTCTTTTATTATCTTTTTAATACCTGTTGACTCTGTAGTGCTGTCATCTCTCTCACTGCTGATATTGGACTTTGTGTTTTTTCTTTTCTTTTTGCCCAATCAGTCTGGATAGATGTTTATTAGTTTTATTAATTTTCTCTGAGAACCAGCTTTTGGTTTCATTAATTTTCTCTATTCTTTTACTGTTTTCTATTTCATTGATTTTGCCCTGATTTTTAAATTATTTTCTATTTTCTGCTTACTTTGGGTTTAATTTGCTCTTCTTTTTCTGGTTTCTTAAGATGCGATCTGAGGTCCTTGATTTGAGACCTTATGTCCTTTTAAATATAGGTGTTCAGTGCTACAAATTTTCCTAGAAATACAGCTTTAATGTCACTCCACAGAATTTGGACTATTATGCTTTCATTTTCATTCAGTTCAAAATAATTCCTAACTTTCCTTTCAGTTTCTTCTTCATTGAATCATGGAATATTTAGAAATGTATTATTTAATTTCCAAATATTTGGGTATTTTCCAGTGATCTTTTTGTTATTGATTTCTAATTTAATTTCATGTGATCAGAGAAAATACTTTGACTTGAATTCTTTTAAATTTATCAAGACGTATTTTATGGCACAGAATGTGACTATCTTGGTAAATGCTTTGTATACACATTGTATACACAGGAATGTGTAGTCTGCTATTGTTGGGCAGAGTGTTCTAAAAATGACAATTAGGTCAGTTTGGTTGATAATGTTCATAATGAAAGGCTATAGTGCCTAAATAATATCATTTTGTTTCTGTTTACTTGTTCAATTATTGAGAAAGTACTACTTAAATCTCTGACTATTATTGTAGATTTGTGTATTTCTCCTTCCACATCTATCCTTTTTCTTCATTTTTATTTTTTTGAAGTTCTATTGTTAGGTACATAAACTTTTAGGATCATTCTCTTGATAAGTTAACTCTTTATCTTATTGAAATTACCCTTTTACCTCTGGTAATATATATGCTCTATAATTTACTTTGTTTGATATTAATATCCACTCCAGCTTTTTTTTTGACTAGGGTTAGCGAATCACCCATACTTTTCCTTTTAACCTATTTGTTTCTTTATATATAGGGTGTGTTTCTTATAAGCAGCATTTAATTGGATTTTGCTTTATTTATGCACCCTGACAATCTGTGCCTTTTAACTGAGATCTTTAGATAATTTACATTTAATGTGATAATTTATATGACTAGATTTAAGTCTGTCACCTTGCTATTTATCCCATCTGTTTTTTATTCCCTTTTTCCTGTGTTCTCCCTTCTCTTGAATTAATTGCTTGTTGTTATTCCATTTAGTCTCTTTTGTTGACTTATTAGCTAAAACTTTTTGCTTTGCTATTTTGTGGTTGCTTTAGGGTTTATAGTATACATATGTCAAGTGTTATTATATGACTTCCATATAGCATAAGCATGTACAATATTAGAACCCCTTGCTTTCATGCTATTGTTAATACACATTTTTACTTAAACCCCACATCTTGTAAAATCAACAATTTTTTTGTTTGTTTGTTTAAAAGTTTTAAAAGTTAAAAAGTTTATTTTAAAAGTTAAAGATAAATTACTTTTGCTTAAAATGTCAATAATATTTTACACAGATTTAAATAATAAGATAACAGTTTTACATATTTACCAATGTAATATTATTATTGGTACCCTTTATTCCTTTCTCTACTGGGTGTAATTTTTGCCTCTTGGGACATTTGGCAATGTCTGGACACATTTTTTGGTTATCAACACTAAGGGAGGCTACTATTAAGCATCTAGAGGGTAGAGGCCAGGGATGTTGACAAACATCCTACAGTGCACAGGAAAGCTTCCCCACAACAAAGAATTATCCAGCTCCAAATGTCAACAGTGCCAAGCTTGAAAAGACACTGGTGTGAATCTGTATTTCCATTTGCTTTCACTTTCCTTTTGCCTGAAGAGATTTCATTAAAATTTCTTGTAATATGGCTCTGAAGGTGAATTTTTTCAACTTAGAATTTTTGTTTTAATTTTGCCTTCATTTTGGAAAGGGATTTTTTGGGAAATAGAATTTTAGCTTGAGTTTTTTTTTTTTTCTCTTTAAGTCCAGGCATATCTCGTTTTATTGCTTTACTGTACTTTGCAGATACTGCAGGGTATTTGTTGTTGTTGTTGTTTTGTTTTTGTTTTTTTGTTTTCTACAAATAGAAGGTTTGTGGCAATCCTATGTCAAGCAAGTCTATTGGCACCATTTCTCCAACAGCTTTTGCTCACTTCATGTCTGTGTGTCATATTTTTGTAATTCTCACAATATTTTAAATATTTTCATTATTATTATATTTGTTAGAGTCATCTGTGATCAGTGATCTTTAATGTTACTATTGAAAAAAGATTACAACTTGCTGAAGCCTTAGATGACAGCATTTTTTAGCAATAAAGTATTTTTTAATTAAGGTATGTACATTGTTCTTTTAGACTATTGCTATTGCACACTTAATAGATTACAATGTAGTGTAAACATAACATTTATATGCACCAGGAAACTGAAAAATTAGTGTGATTTGCTTTATTGTGGTGGTCTGGAACAGAATCTGCAATATCTCCTAGATGTGCTTGTACTTTGAAGATGTTGCTCCACTATCTTCTTGCTTACACTGTTTCCAAAAAGAAATCTGCTGTCATTCTTATCTTTGCTCCTCTCTATATACACCATGTCTTTTTTCTCCAGCTGCTTTTCTGATTTTTTCTTTATCAGTGGCTTGTGAAATTTGATTATGAAGTAACCCAGTGTGATCTTTTTCATGTTTTGTGCTCAGGCATATTCGATCAAGCATTTTGGATCTATGGGTTTATACTCTTCACCAAATTTGGAAAAATATCATTCATTATTTCTTTAAAATAGTTTTTCTGGTGTCCCCCTTTATACTTTTCTTCCAAGACTCTAAATATACATATATTCGGTCATTGGAAGTCGTCCTATATTTTGCTGATGATTTTGTCATCTTTTTAAGGTTTTGTGGGGGTTTTTTTTGTATTTTATTTTGGATAGCTTTTATCACTCTGTTTTCAAAGTCACTATCTTTTATTCTGCAATGTCTAATCTGTTATTAATCACATCCCATATATTTCTATCTAATAATTGTAGTTTTGTCTCTAAATGTTTGATTTGGACATCTAGAATACAGTTATACAGTTATAATATTTCTTGAACATCTAAAATACAATTGTACAGGTATAATAACTCTTTTATGTCCTTGTTTGCTAATTCTAACATTTAATCAGTTCTGGGTTGGTTGTGATTTGTTGATTTTTCTCCTCATAGATATTTTCCTGTTTCTTTGCATGCTTGGTGAATTTTACTTTGTTTGGTGCTGAATATTTTTCCATATCTAAGTATTCTTGAGCTTTGTTTTGGGATGCAGTTAACTCACTTGGGAAAAGTTTCATCCTTTTGGGTCTTGCTTTAAGAATTTAGTTGAAACAGAGCAGCATTCAGTCTCAGGCTAATTATTCCACGTTACTGACAAAATATGACTTTGAGTGCCCTACAAAATGACCCATTAATTATGATGCTTTCCTGTCTTGTTGTGGGGACAGGCACTCTTTCTCGCCCTGTGTGAGTAGCAGGCACCCTTCCCACTCATCCTTTCAGACAGGTCTTTACCCAGCCTCACAGTTTCCTCATGTGCATGTGCCTAGCAGTAGTCTGCTGCATTCCTGAGAGGACCTTCCATAGACCTCAGGAATTCTCTCTCCATGCGACTTTCCTTCTAGTATTTTATTCTGCAAACTCTAGGCACCCTGTTCTCCCATACTCTCAGCTCTGTTGATTTAATAGAGCTCTGTTGACTAAGGAAGTCCACTGGGCACCACCTGGATTCCCTGTCCCTGCACCATGGCCTGAAAACTCTCTCATGGCAGGAAGGTGGGATCATCAGAGGGCTCACATGGCCTATTTCCCATCTCTTAGGATTACTGTTCTTCACCGTCTGATGTCCAGAACCTTGAAAATGGTGGTTTGATGTGTTTTACTTGGTTTTTAATGATTGTTTCAGGCAGAAGGGTAAATCTCTTACTCCATCTTGATCAGAAGCAGAAGTTACAAATTAACTAGATTTTATTTCCTTTTAACAAGCATGTATGCGTGTGGCTATGATTTTATATTGCATACATGCAATAAATATTTGCTGTAAGTAAAATTAATCCTGGTTTTATATTGGAGCTGAACAGATGAATTATCCATGGATTTTGTTTGCTAGGTAAGTCATACCTGCCAGGTACTGATGAAGTTGGAGAATCCTGCCCTCACTTATCTTCCTGTCACTGATGTGCGTTCAGGGACCTCTTGTCCTATCAAGGGAGTCATATCCCCTTCCCAATGAAGTCCTTTGCTCCCATCAAGTATCCACTTGAAGTTTGGTGAAGTTCACTCCTTCAAAATCCAGTTTTTGCCTCCTGAGAATTTTATGAACCAAACTTTCTTAAAGGGACCATGTCACATTTCTAGTTTTAAAATCTAAATCTAAAGTAATACACTTATAAGAATATACTTACCATGATGAGTTTCTTAAGCATAGAAGTATTGAGCTATTTTACATAGATGTTCATAAAGTAAACAGTGGAATTTCCACACGAGGTGTTCCCATGTCTCTGATGGATGGGCACAGAGGTCTTGAAAGCAGAAATAAGAACAGTACAGCACACACCAACACAGAAATAGCCTGTTCTCTCTTGGAATGGAGAGCCAAGGCAAAGCCAGTGCGTTTTAGGAAGGTGGAAACTTGTGCCAACAATTTTTTCCCAGTTTATTTTTGGCCTTTTTATTTTAAGGACTTTTAACCTACAAAGGTGCTCAAAACTCAAATAGATTTTTTTCTTTTACTTCTTCCATTGCTTTTATGCCTTGACTCTCATTACTGAGAGGGTATAAAGTTTTAAAATATGTGATTTTTATGGGGTTATCTTCCCTGTATTATCATTTAATTCAAATGGAATTTATTAGGGATGTGAGATAAGAAGCCAACATTATTTTTTCCAAAATGTCAAGAAATTTTGCCAGCACCATTACTTTAAAAACTGTCCATCACCATTGATTTGTGATGTCACTTTCATAAAATATATAGTTCTTACGTGTACTAAGAGCTGTTGTGGGTTCTTAGCTCTCTTCTGTTTATTTTTTCTGTTTATACTTCTATAAGCCTACTCTAAATCATAGAAAGGGTCTTCTGTAGATAAGACCTACACTATTCTTATTCACTGACTGTTCTTATTTATTCAGTCCATGTTCCAGATAAACTTTATGTTAACTTTTTCAAGTTCAAAAAAAAGGAAAACAACCACCATTAAAATTTCCTTTGAGATCAAATAGAACGTCTCAATTCTTTGGGAGAAGAACTGCCAGTTTTACAGTACTTTAATCTCTTCAATCTTACCATCCAGAAATACTTTCTCTCTCAATTTATGCAACTCAATTATGTCACCCAGTAAATATGTAAATATTTACATATTTACTGAGATAGACATATATTCCCTGTGCATTTTTAATAAGTTTTCCCCCAAGTTATTTGTTTTTGTTGTTACTGACGTTGTGATGGGAACACCGGACTTTATAACTGAGTTTTGCTAGTTGATAGAAAAGATATTGATGTCTCTACACTTTCCATTGGTCTCTTTTAAATGTTTCCTGTAGTTTTCAGTTGGTTTGTATGTTTTTTTTAAATCAATAGAAAGAGTTTCACTTGAAACTCTTAATATTCTCTTGATTACGATTCTGTTTAATGATACCAGGAAGCGCTATGAAATGCTGAGTTGGCGAGGAAAGAATACTAATCCCACTTCTAAGATATCCTCATTATCTAATGTATTTTGCTATAAAATTCTAGAATTCCTTAGAGATGAGTAGAACTTTAGGTGTAACAAATCTAATTCTTTCATGTACAGAGAATAAAACAGTCTCTGCTATGTCACTGTTGTAATGTTAGATGCTGTTGGAGAGGGGAAAGAAACATTCGTGACCATGTTATAATGAGCAGTCATCAATTTCAGTACTCTGCTAATTTTACACTTTCATTACCTGTCATTTTCCGCATAAGTGGTATCAGCATCGCTCCCTTTTGTCTCAAAATGGCACATTTTATATCATAGCAGAGGCAGAAAAGAAGGTTCCACCCAGTCCCCCAGGCTGTCTTTCTAAGCTGGTTTCTAAGCACACAGCAAGTCATGGGAAGAGGCATGCACTGGCCGCATCTCCGGAAGTGTGAATGGCCAATGCAAACAAACTGTGAACCTCCAAGTGGAAGCTCACTGCTTTAGAGTCATGTGTATCTGGGGAGACGCAGGGGTGCCTGGAACTCAGGGCAGCTCCACGGAGACAGACTCTGGTGGGAACTTGCATGCTTAAAGCCACCAAAAAATGCTTTAAGGAGCTCTGCAAGCACATACCACTTATTTGCCTTGGAAGATGGGCCATTATCTAAATCCCCTGGAGGGAGCCAGTCCTCCATCAGAGGCTGATGCAACCCTGAAATCAGAGACAACACAGACCTTTCTCATCATTTGTCACCAGTCTGGAATAATCCTGCCCTGCCTCCTGCCATCTCTGCTTCTGTTGTGGCTGGAAAGCCCTCTGAGAGCAATTCCCCAGGGGGAGAAATGAGCTTGACGCCAAGGTCATGTGCAGCCAAGTTCCCTAGACAGCTGAGGACCACCCATTTTTGCAGCATCACCTCCAAAACTCACTTCAAAGGAGATGGGGACCAAATCTCCAGCTTCATAGGAAACAGTCATGAATTTAGTCAACAAATACAGAGGGAGTTTGTTGTGTGCCCAAGACTTTGAGTTACAAAGGCTGCTGAAGACCTGGTCTCAGCATCAGGGAGAGCATCACCTAAGTGTGGGTAGCAAGGAGGGAGAGACCCCCATGTCCAAGACAGTCTTTGCTATTTTCACCCACAAGAGTCAAGCACCACACTGGATACGAAGCACATAGAATAGTTTGAAGGGAGTATATTGTAATGAGTACAGGGGCCCTTATATATATCATGAAGTTGTAAAGAGGCAAAAAACAATGGGATATATCAGAACACCGAGGCTGGAATCTCTGCTCTTACCACCCATATGATTTTGAACGCTCATGGCACATACAAACCACGTGCGTGCAATCCAAGAGGCCCTGACGGGTTATGTAAGGAGACCCAGGAAGACTTGCTGGAAGAGGTGGTTTCTGGGGTAGCTGAAAGGGGACAGAGCCAGTAGGAACCCTGAGACATAGACTCTCACCAGGTGCCTTTCTGTTTCCTTTTTGGGTAGCAACGCAAGCCCTCAGCCCTCCAAGGTGAAGTTGGTGTCCTGGTGATGGATTTGTTACGTAGGCATCAGGCACACAGGTGTTGCAGAAAGATATATAGGTATATATGGTCATCTGTGCCATTACTGGCTTCACTTGTTGAGCAGAGGGGAAAGAAAGTATTTTCCAATGAGAAAAAAGAACCCAAAATGTGAGTTTCAGTCACAACCAGTATTCAGCCCTTCTACCTACAAGTTTTAAAACTTTAGTGACTTGTCTCATAGAGGATCAGAAACCTGGCTTCAAGGGATCAAGGTCAAGGATTGGCTCCCCATTTAGGTCCGTTGGACTGGATTATTCCATAGCTACACTCTGTAGCCTCTAACAGTTTTTTTAATGAATAGGTCAGTATTCCACGTTAACAGGGAGGGGCATGCAAAGTGTGGGCTGTGCTCTTCTATCTGCACATCAATCAAGTATTTATTGGATACCCTTGCCTTCTGTGTGCTCACCTCTCACTAGAACATGGACTCTCTAAGGACAAGGACGGTGTCTTATTTGTCCGTGGGAGCACAGTCCCCAGCACTGAGCTGAGTGTAGGGTAGATTTCAGTAGAAGTTTGAATGATTGAGAGAGCGAATCCCTAGCATGAGAAGAACATTGAAGAAATTCATAGCACATGCACTGTCCACTGTGAGCCGGTGAAGACAATTCATGCTGGCTACCACAGCTTTGCAAACTTGATCTGGGCTGATGGGCCAGTGGGACGGGACTCCCTGCCCCCCACTTTCTGGAGTGTGCTGAACGAGACAATCACGCTTTGCAGGGAGACTGCACTCAGTTTAGGGGCAGAGGTCCCGAAGATCCGCTCCCTGAGGGAGACTGAGTCGTTGACTCCACCTGGTGGTGTCTGCAGAGTACTCACCTACCTGATGCGAAGCAGAGAGGAGCCGGCAGCCCAGCGCCGGCCATTCAGGTGCGGCGGGGCTGGGGCTTGAATGAGCCCCTGAGAGCATCCGTGGGCTCCGAAAGCTGGGCTCCGAACGGTGGGCTCTGCTCCCGTCATCCCACCCCAGACATCAGCATCCCTAGGCAGATGGCCTTATTTCTTACTCCCTGAAACAGGATAATAAAGTGTTCTGGGAAAATGCTGTCTGAATGCCCCTGGATGGTCCAACTGTGGAGCAGACAGCTGTGAGGTTGGCTCGTGAACCCCCATTTTCCCAGTGAGTAATCTGAGGTTCAGAGGGAGCTTCCGAGGGAGACATGTCACCCAGATCTCCCACTTCCCAGCCAACCCCTCATCTCTGCTACACACACGCTGCCTCTTACCTTCCATGTACACGGGGCTCTGCCATTACGGAGCCCAGTCATATGTGACCTAGAACCTAACAGGCTGTCCAGTGAACACAGAAGAGGAGTGCCCTTGTCCATGACACAGGTGAGAAGGCAGACAGGTGAGGTCAGTAGCGAGTGAACAGCGGAGTGGCACTAGCCCAAGGCCAGCACGCTCTGCGCCCTCCACAGAGGCTGAACTCCCAGAATCCAGCGGTGCCTGCTGTTCTATGTCCCTGAAACCCCAGTGTCCGATTTGAGGAAAGACACCACGTATGACTGGTACAGCTCGCTCCATCTAGCAGACCACGAAGGGGAGCTTATTTCTGTCCACTTCGTGGTTTGACTGCCCATCTAGATTGATTGGAAAAAAGAAAAAGAAGAGACCTGAAGGTTTATTTGAGGTATTTCCAGAGCAAGCAAAGCACTTCCCACATCTCTGTAGGCCTGACAACACAGGAACTGAGAAGCCACAGCACCAAATGCGCAATGGATGTTCCAAAGAAAATGCACGTTGTTCTTTTTCGAAACCAGGCTTTGGAGATGGTGTGTCTTTTCTTTCTTGAGGTGGTGTTGGACTGTTCATTCAATATGGGTATGTGGGACTTCGTTATGAGAGAAGACAATTCCAAATGCATAGACTGAATTAGCTGAAACCAAAAAGTGTAAGGGAAAGAAAAGGAAGTGGGGAACTTCCCCACTGGGGGTGGGGAGATGAAGTGTCTTGATGAAGCCACAGAACAATATATGAGACAAAGAAATGATAGAGACAAACGTACATACTCCATGAGAAGTGGAACTGTCGTGAAAAGACAGTTTGATCTCTGATCATTTGACCCCCAAAGGGAAGAGGACTCTGTGTAGCATTTCCTAAACATCCTGTTATCAGAGAGGATTACCCGAACCCATGTCATTTCCCAAGACTGGGTTAACCTAAATGAAGCAACAGAATTGCTTTTGACTGGAATTAAGAAAACTCAGGAAACACACAACCCTATAAAAATATTTTTTTAAAGAGCAAGGGTCACCAAATGTCCTCAACAAGAAATTCAGAACAAGTCACAGTGGATGTTTGCTGCGACTGGGAACACACAGGATGATCAATCTAGGCTTTTACATATACGTCCACAAACGTATACACACATACACATACATAGACACATGTGTGCACACGTATATGTTCACACTGACATGGGCTGGATCAAGTCCCTCCCAAACTGCTAACCCTTAGTAGCTCAGGATGTGACTGTACTTGGAGGTGGACCCTTTAAAAAAGCAATGAAGTTAAAATGAGGCTGTTAGCGCGGTTCCTAATCCAGTGTGACTGGTGTTCTCAGAAGAGGAAATTTGGACACTTAAAGAGAGTCCAGGGATGCGCATGTGTGCACATCTAGGGAAGACCATGCGAGGGAGGACCCAGCGAGAAGGCGGCCGTCCGCAAGTCCAGGAGAGGCCTCAGAGTGAAACCCACCCTGCCCACACCTTGACCTTGGACTTCTGACCCCCAGAATTGTGAGAAAATAAGTCTGTGGTTTAAGCCACGCAGTCTGTGGAATTTTGCTTCGGCCGCCCCAGCAGATCAACACACACATTATTTTACATTAAGTGTATGACTGAAAGTTTTTTATCATTTTTAAGTTAGTCTTTTCCTTATTCTCCTTATGCTTGACTCCCTCTCTCTGCTCCTGGCTCCACCCAAGGTCACTGTGCACAACGTACTTCGTGGGGGTTCTTATTTCTCTCTGTACTCGTGTAGTCAAAGAGAGACACACGCACGTACAGAGGTGAGGGGCTGTCCTTGCTCTACACAATTAGGATCGTATTTCACGGGTTTTCAACGTCTTGCTTTGCATTACTCCTTAAAACTTATGGAAAAGTTGCAAGTACGATGCAAAATACCTGTTCATTTTTTTTTTTTTCTGAAGCTTTGATCCATTTGAGACAAAGTTGCCAACATGATGGGCCATCGGCTCTGAACACTTCGGAGTGTGCTTCCTTGTCGTCTTTGGCAGGAATAGTACAGAAATGATGGGCTCTTCCCGTGGGAGCCTATCGGTGGTGCTCAGGTTCTCCTCATCATTGCTCATGACACACAGTTTGAGGGCTGGTCAAGTGGCGCTGCCAGTATCTTTTAGCACAGTCACTTTTTCTCCTTGTACTTAATAAATAGTTGACACTATGCAAGCATCTTGTTCTTCAACTTTCAATTCACTCATTTATTTATATTAGATGGACTCATAGATCCCTTTTGTATGTAATGGCTTATCATTTGTTAACGCTCATGATTGACTTTGATGTCCACGTCTGTGTCCTTTGGACATGTCCCTATCATTATTTGAACACTTTCTTGCTTTCTGATACCCGATGTTACAGGCTCACCTGTGCTTTCCCTGCCCCGGCACTGGAATTGGCCATTTCTCTAAGGAGCTTCTCTTCCTTTTGCAGAGAATGATATTTAAAAGCCAAGATTCGGGCATTAGATGCACTCATTGCTATGGGGGGACGGCAAGGGCAGGAGGTGGCTGCTTCCAGTCAACAGAGTTACAGATTATACAGACATATGCACACACTCACATCTATACCCACATACGCACACACATATATAACTACACCTATGTATATATATTCACACACATATGTATATATGTGTACACACGCATCTATACATACACACATCTGAATCTTTACTTATTATGTATATTGACAACCATGAATTCACACTGGTACCTCCCCTTCCCATTTAACCCCAAAGAGTTTATCCAAGTTCCGAGTTGTCCTTATCTGTACCTCCCACCTCTGACAGTGAGGCATCTGGGCTGTTCCCCCAGGCAGAATCCCCCTCAGCCCTCCTGGAATTCTCGCCTCACCCTGCCAGGGCTCTGAGCCCCAGCCCATGCCCCCATAGGACCCTCCTCTCTGCTGGGCCTCTGATACCCCTCACCGGGCATCCCCTCTAAGCATATGCTCTCCTCGCTCACCCAGGCCCTGACCCTCCCCCTGGGCCAGCGTCCCTCTAGGCTTCCCCCTCCATGCCCTGCTCAGAATCTGACTTGTCCTGCAAGCTGCCCTCTCACCCTGACTGGCCCCAGCAGCCCGGGTGTGGCTGCCTGCCCTGCACACACAAAGTGGATGAGTTCTTCTGGAAAGGAAGAGAAGGGCAAGGGAAGGGAGGGCCATGTCTGCGACCCTCACTGGGCAGGATCCCAGGGAAATCACTCCATGTCACTTCGTGGAGGTGGGCGTTCCCCCTTGCATGGCACGGGTGCGTCATAACAGCCCACGTGCCCCTCGTTGGCGTCCCTTTGTTTCGGTGTTTTACCGCCACAAACAAAGCTGCAATAAGCATCCTTGTGTGTGCCTGTGGACTGGGTTTTATGCTTATTTCTGTGGGACAGGGTTCCAGGGGTGGGATTGCTGGGTCAAAGGTAAAGACTTTAACAATGTCCAGCAACCCTGTGACAATCCCTGAGAAACTGTTTCTTGACACGAGGAAACCGAGGTGCTGAGAGGCATCTGACATCCTTGGTAGCCCTGGAGCCCTGGCGGGTTTCAGATGAACCCAGGGAATGCAGGCGTATTCTTCTCGAGTAACCATACCAGTCAAGAAACTCCCTTTCAATCCTTGTAGGTCCCCATAAGGGGGCGGAGCGAACCCCGTCCCCTCAGCTTTCATAATTCATCCCCTCCTCCCTCCTCATTGGGCTCCATGTTCAGCGGACTTGAATGCTGACTCTCTGCTGCCCCCGGGGTGCCACCCGACAACGCTCACGACCTAGTAGGGAGGTCGACCAGCAAGCCAGTCCTTGTCATCGCGTATGCCGAGAGCCCTGGGGACACAGGCAGGGGCAGTTCAGACGTGGGGGTGCGCAGGGAGGGAGGCAAGGGCTTCCCAGAGGGGTGAGCTATGACCCTGGTCTCGGAGATCAGGTAGATCCCAGCCGGGCAAAGGAAAGGCAGGGCGTGTCCCACAAAGGAAACAGGTGACAGGGAGCGTGGCCCGTATGGGCAGTCAGAGTGCACACCCTCCACCGGGGATGCAGGGACCCCACCTGCTCCAGTAGCTCCCTCCGCGGGCCCGGCTCCTTCCAGCCTCGTGCTTTCCCTCCGGCACCACCCTCGCCCTTCTCCCGAGCAAAAGCCACCTTTCAAATGCCTGGTGTGTGCAGCGGTCCCTGGCTGCTGCAGCCACACTTATCTCTTGCCCTGGGAACAGCCAGGTGCCTAGCGCCTGACGCCTCGTGTTTGTCAAATCCCTGCAGCACTGAACGCCGGAAACTTACCGCGTGCCTCAGCAATTGATCTTAGCCTGGGAAGTGGGTTTGGGGTTCCCCGCTCCCCCTACTAGAGAGCAGCTCCCTAGGGGTCAGGTGTGCTGTACACAGATGGGGCTTAGCCGTGTGGGCACAGAGAAAAGGAGTAGCTTTGTTCCATTGTCTTTACACATCACAGAGGCCTCATTCCCTGAAAATCCTCCTCACCATCCTGGGGCTCCGCTGGGAATGTAGGTGCACAAGCAAAATCCTCCTATTTTCAGTTATTTGCAAAGTAATCCAGTGTCCAGCTTTCCCGTCAAGGGGGTGGGGTGAGCACTATGGCAGCCATGGGAAGAGGGCAAGAGATCTTCTTCATGCTTTCTCTTCCCATCAAGGCGGAGGGTGACTACATGTTGGCCAGCTGAGTAACCCCCATGTCTCATGGGCTCCTAAGGGTTTAGCTTAAGCAGTTGGCTCAGGGAGCTCTCAGGTGCAGCTGGGACATGTGATAAACGCCGCTGGTGGAATTGCAGAGTGCGGACTAGTGACTGGAGGAAGGAGGGGTCATGAGCAACCTCACTGCCGGGGTCCTGTGGGTTCTAGCCCCTTCCCTGTGCTGTGAGGGCAGTGGCCGGGTATCCAGCATCTGACCAGCTGCTGACCACCACCCCCACCACCCCACCCCCAGCCAGCGATGGATGAGGACAGCTGAGACCCACTCACCCTGCAGAGACAGAGTCACACTGGCATTTTTGAGGTCTTTTCTTTGAAAGAGTTACTAAATTCATCATTAAAGCTAATCTCTATTGGATCAGCTCGGTGCTTTGTGACCACCTAGAGGGGTGGGATAGGGAGGGTGGGAGAGAAACGCAAGAGGGAGGAGGTATGGGGATATATGTATATGTATAGCTGATTCAGTTTGTTATAAAGCAGAAACTGACACACTACTGTAAAACAATTATACTCCAATAAAGATGTTTAAAAAAAGTTAATCTCTAAAGGCCAATTTTGATGTATTTTACAGTCTAAACAAAGTTGCACTTTATCTCAAATTGAAGTAACTAAAATAAAATCCATGTTTGGTGGTGGAAGTCAGAGCATATAAAGGAATAAGATGTTTACGGTGAGAAGTGTGTGCACCTGAGGCACTGTGGTTCAAAATAAGCGTGCTGACATGGATTAATGTGCTCCTGAAATTACTAGACATCAAAGTCCTATCTATAAGGCAGACCATTAACAGCTATGGAGTCGGGTGGGTGGTGATTTCAAGGTCCTAGCCAAGACCATGCCTTGGAAATGGCTAGTTCAGAGAGATATGATTAATTCTGGGCACAGTGATTTCTAGGAAACTGCTGTAGCCAATCTCTAAGAGAGCTCTTTATCTGAGTGCCAAGTGTCTCCTGGTTAGATTCTGAAATCAGCCAGTAAGCGTTAAGTTGATATTAAAGCCAGCGGAGGTTCTCCCAGGAATTCCTGATGGGATGGGGGTGTGGTCAATGTCACCGACCCTGACAGGAAGAGGCAGGAGGCTGTTCTTCCTGGAACCAGCTTTGTGACCTTGGGCAAGTCACTTAGCTGCCAAGACTTCTTCCAGTCCTAAGTGCTCTGATTTATTAACTTTGGGGAGGTAGTTACAGGGTATTAGGTGGACAGAGGCTTTGCTGATGAGAAAAAGAGAAACACATGTTCAACAGTCTATGCTTTGTAATATGCATTGGAATCATTTCTCTGTGTTCATGCTATCAGGCTGTAATCACTTAGATTACAGTGACTGGAATAGGGTGGAACAATTCAGGAAATGTTTGTAAAATAGGCAGGTCCTGAATTTAGAGGGAAAGGAGGAGCCTGACCCGGAACAGGAGGGATGTTCCAGGCAGGGATTAGCTTATCTGGTGCCTTGGAGGAGTGGTGGGTGGGATGAAGAGTGGGTGCTGGGGTTTGTGTGACAAGAGAAAGACTAGGAAGCTAAGATCATGGTAAAAATGCTTTACTTGCTAAAATAGATACATACAGACTTTTCGGAAACAAGAACTGTGGACTTGAACAAGAAATCTGCTTGTCTATCAGTTCCAGTTGGTTGTACTTCATGGACCAAGAAAATAAATTTCAGAACTATGATGATTGACATAGTGTAGCTAGCAAGATACTCAAAAGCAAAAAACAAACCAAACAAACAAGAACAAAATTATCTCCTATTAGTCTGATTTAAAAAAGGAAGATATGGCTACCAGAAATTGTTGGAATCATCTCAGAATTTAGACATAGAAAAAAGGTAGCTTTAAAAGAATTGAATAGGGCTTCCCTGGTGGCGCAGTGGTTGAGAGTCCGCCTGTCCATGCAGGGGACACGGGTTCATGCCCCGGTCCGGGAAGATCCCACATGCCGCGGAGCGGCTGGGCCCGTGAGCCATGGCTGCTGAACCTGTGTGTCCGGAGCCTGTGCTCCGCAACGGGAGAGGCCACAACAGTGAGAGGCCCACATACCGCCAAAAAGAAAGAAAAAAGAAAAAAAAAAAAAGAATCGAATAGCATTGTTCTCATATCCCTTCCCCATTTTGATGCAAATCGGCAAAAGCTGTCATGTACCTGCACCATGATTTAACTGACCCATTTTACAGACAGAGAGACTGAGCCCTGGGAGATAGAATCTAGAATCACAACATATGTTAACTTCCACGGGTTCTTCAGTAAACAGATCACTTTAGCAAGATCTATGAAAATAAAATGATTTGTGTGTAAGCAGAGAGGGTACGGAGTCTCTGGAGAAAGAGAACCAAGCATGGCTTTCTTGACATAAGAGAAGACATTTTTGGCCCAAGCCATTTTGGGGTCTAAGCATGGCCACAATGCTTGTCCTTGAACAGGTCTCAGTTATCATTGATCTTGAGGGAACAAAAGAATGAAGAAATGTACGACTGTCATCAGGCAAGAGAAGTAACAATAGCAAAGATAATGTTATCAGTTGTAAAGGCTCCCAGTTCTGTTTCAATGATACAGATTAGCCGGAAGCACTCAACCACCAGATCCACTGGAACCTAGTGGATGACGATGTTGACCTTTTCTGACACTCATGACTTCAGTCAACTGAAGCCTGGGCTTGGTCAGCCACCCAAGCTCCTTCATGAATGTGCGTATACCCTTAGCTTAAAGCTGCCCCAGTTTTGCTGTTCAGAGAAGCACTGCTTTGGGAAAGGTCCTGGTGTTCTCCTTAGTTGTTGCAAGTAACAAATCCTTCCTTCTCCTGCTCTGTAGCTTGGTTGTGTCTTGGCTCTGATGCCGAAAGCTCAGCCTCTGTGCACCGGTGCCGAATCAAGTCTCAGAGACAGAGTTTTGGGTGAAGTAGAAAAGAATAGCTTTATTGCTTTGCCAGGCAAAGGGGGACACAGCTGGCTCCTGCCCTCGAAAAACTGTGTCCCAACTGGCGAGGATTTGATGAGGAGTTTTACAGCAACGGTTCAAGGGTGAGATGGCTGATAGGATTAGGGTGTGTGCAGGGCTTGCACTCCTCTAATCTGGTCTCAGGTAATCTTTTTTATAGAGTTTTTTAAAATTGTATTTTATTTATTTACTTTTGGCTGCGTTGGGTCTTCATTGCTGCGTGCGGGCTTTCTCTAGTTGCGGTGAGCGGGGACAGCTCTTCGGTGCGGTGCGTGGGCTTCTCATTGCGGGGGCTTCTCTTGTTGCAGAGCACGGGCTCTAGGTGTGCGGGCTTTAGTAGTTGTGGCGTGTGGGCTCAGTAGTCGTGGCTCACAAGCTCTAGAGCATGGGCTCAGTAGTTGTGGCACACGGGCTTAGTTGCTCCACGGCATGTGGGATCTTCCTGGAACAGGGCTCGAACCCGAGTCCTCTGCATTGGCAGGTAGATTGTTAACCACTGCGCCAGCAGGGAAGTCCCTCAGGTAATCTTTTTTTTTTTTTTTTTTTTTTTGCGGTACGTGGGCCTCTCACTGCTGTGGCCTCTCCCGCCGCGGAGCACAGGCTCCGGAGGCGCAGGCTCAGCGGCCATGGCTCACGGGCCCAGCCGCTCCGCGGCATGTGGGATCTTCCCGGACTGGGGCACGAACCCGTGTCCCCTGCATGGGCAGGCGGACTCTCAACCACCGCGCCACCAGGGAAGCCCCAGGTAATCTTCTTGATGAGCTTCTCTGGTTACTTTAATGTAGCCTCAGGTGGTCTTTCTCTGGTATGAAGAATGCTGACATTTTAAAGAGCTTAAAGACATTGTTATGTATATCCCTTGAGGCGAAACCAGGACTCTGCCCCTAGGCTGCACTATTGTTTCTTAGCTGCCCCTCCCTTGTCTTTGCATCCTTTCCCCTCCCAGGTTAGCGACTGTTTGAATCTTTGGAACACAGGGAAGGTCATGGAGGCTGGAGTCAAGAAACAGGGGACAGAAAGGCTTCTGGCTTCCATGCCCAGGAGCCCCACAGGGTCCTGCTGGGTTTCAGCTCGACACCCACCAAGAGGCGAACCAGTTTTTTGGGTAGCATGTCTTGCTCTTATTTGCAGGGGGAGCTTTGGGGTTGGGGGTGGTGGTAGCAGGAGACCTTTGTGTTATACTTTCTTGCTAGATTTAAATCCTGAAGTATACTCTAAGCTCTAGAACATTTAGGATTAGAATTGTAGAATTACAGAAACATGAAGTCTTCATGGATCTAGTCTTGTTCCCCGAAAACTGGGCTCACCTCTTGGTGGCTGTCGAGCCAAAAGGTTGGGAGACGGAGGGGTTTATTATTGATACTTGCAGCAAGTAAGGAGAACCCCAGGGATCTTCCCCAAAGCAGGGTCTCCCCGAACAGCAAAATTGGGGAATTTTTAAGCTAAGGGTACGAGCATATTCATGAAGGGGCTTGAGCAGAGCAGAATTCAGCATAGAATTGGGGCCAAGGTCGACGGAGTCCTAGCTTTAGTTGATTGAAGTCACGAGGGTCAACACTGTTGTTCTATCCTCCTCCTGGGTGCAGAGCTCAAAAACTGTATCCGATTGTCATGTATTTCCCTTGAGAAGGAACTAGGACTCTTTTATCACTGAACGATTGTTTCTTGACTGTTTTCCTTTGTTTCTGCACTTCCTTAACTTCCCTTAAGATCACTGATTAGTGAGACCTGTTCAAGGGCAGGCACCGTGGCCAAGCTTAGATCCCCAAATGGCTTAGGCCAAAAACGGCTTCTCTTATGTCAAGAAAGCCACGCCTGGTTCTCTCTCTTTTTTTTTTTTTTTTTTGACATCTTTATTGGAGTATAATTGCTTTACAATGGCGTGTTAGTTTCTGCTTTATAACAACGCCTGGTTCTCTTTCTCTGGGGACCCCCTACCCTACAGTCTGTCTCCTCATTTAACAGGTGAGTCAACTGAAGCCACGGAGACCCACATATGACTGATTCAGCTTGGTGACTAATAGGCAGCTGGACACATATGCCCACAATGAAACTCTGAAGCCATGTGCTGGCCACCAAGGTTGAAGGATGGCATTAAAGTGGTCAGGCTGAATAATTGTGGGACTATCATTAATAACTGTGGGGAAGGGATACATATCTGATTGGAACTTTTCTTTATAAATATTTGTTGTAGAAGTATAAGCAGATAAAGTAGGGGATCCCCAGAGGAAAAGAATCAGATAAAGCTTTTTGACATAAGAGAAGCCATTCTACATCTAGGCCATTTTGTGGTCTAAGGCAGGCCACAATCCTTGCCCTTGAACAGGTCTTAGTCATAATGATCTTAAGCGAACAAAGGAACAAACGACTGTTATCAGGCAAGAGAAGTAAAAACAGCAAAGATAATAAATCAGTTGTAAATCCCAGTTCTGTATTAATGGTAAAGATTAGCCTGCAGCACTATCTTGAGCTGTTTTGCAGAATTCAACACACACACCCCCACCCCTACCCTGTCAAGCACTCACCTACCAGATCAACTGGAATCTAAAGGATGAGGGTGTGGACCTTCGTGACTGCAATCAACTAGAGCTTGGACTCTGTCGACCTAGGTCCCAATTCTATGCTGAATTCTCCTCCTCAAGTCCCCTCATGAATATGCATTTGCCCTTCCCTTAAAATTTCCCCCATCTTGCTGTCTTTCCCACTACTTTGGGGAAGCTCCCCCGTGTTCTCCTTACTTGCTGCAAGTAATAAATCCTTCCTTCTCTTGATAGTTGGCTTGCTTGTGTCTTCTGGCTGAACACCCAGCAAGAGGCACACCCAGTGTTCGAGTTTTAGGGGAAAAGGAAGATGTTAAATCGGGGATAATTTAAAATTTTTTTTTCCCCAACAAACAACTTTTTATTGAAGTTTAGTTGATTTACAATGTTGTGTTAGTTTCAGGCATACAGCAAAATGATTCATTTATATACACACATACATATATATCTTCTTTTTCAGATTATTTTCCATTATAGGTTATTACAAGATATTGAGTATAGTTCCCTCTGCTATACAGTAGTCCTTGTTGTTTATCTAGTTTTTTAATTTAAATTTTTATTTTTTTATTGGGGTATAGTTGTTTTACAATGCTGTGTTAGTTTCTACAGTACAGCGAAGTGGAGTTCCCTGTGCTATACAGCAGGTTCTTATTAGTTACCTATTTTATACATGTTAGTGTATATATGTCAATCCCAATCTCCCAGGTCATCCCCCCCGACCTCCCCCCACCCCCGGAATTTAAAATTGTTGACAAAGCACATTGATATTGTGGAAGAACTCTAAAACTTCCTGAAATAACAACATGCTCTGCTCACTTTCTAACGGGGTTGGCCGAGGATTAAGGTGAGAGGTTCTGCTCACTTTCTAACGGGGTTGGCCGAGGATTAAGGTGAGAGGTGTGGGGAAGGCTGGACTCTCCTCGGCGGGGCTTGCCTGCTCTGTGTGTTCCTGTGGAGGGGAGAGGGGGAAAGGCAGGGGTGTCAGGCAGGGCATCTCCACCAGGCCCCCAGGCTGGGTCTGTTCAGCTTCTACAAGACGGGACACAGGAGCATTTTTCCAGGGCTCCGCAGACAGGCGATCCTTCCACACATCACATGCTGCTAAAGGAAGCGCTGCCTTTAAAACAGGAAAGCTTAAAAAGAGCAGTCATGCCTCATGCCTGGAAAGTACCTCCGCTATACCAAACACCATCACATCTGCCTTCTTATTTGACCTCCACAGTGAGCCAAAACAGATTACATAGGACAAAATAAAAGATCAGTGAACTTGCAGATTGACTAATAAAAATGATAAATTCTGAAAAACAAAGAGAAACAGAATGAAAAGATATCGACTGGTAAGACTAGATCAAGCAATCTAAAAAGGTGTAACTGGAGTCCCAGAAGAAATAAAAAGAGGAAAATATGGCCAAAAATATTACTTAAAAAAATAATGATATAAGACTTCCCAAATTTGATGAAAAACCATAACCTTATAGATCCAAATAGTTCAGAAAACATATGTAAGACAAATACAAAGAAACACACACCTTGGCATGTCATAATCCAACTGCTGAAAATCAAAGATAAAGAGAAAATCTTGGGAACAGGAAAACAAAAACAAAAAAGCCACAATGACTATAGAGAAGCAACAAGAAGAATAATAACTGACTTCATATCAGAAAATAAATAAATAAATAGGTGAGAATGCAGTGGAGTAACATCTTTAACGTACAGAAAGAGAATGCCTGCCAACCCAGTTCTTGTTTATTTATTTTAAAAAAATTTAAATTGAGGAAACCCAGAATTCTATACCCAGCAAAAATATCCTTCAAAAATGAAGGGAAAGACCTTTTCAGATGTCTGAAAATTGGGAGAATCAATTACCAGCAGATCCACATTATAAGAGACAAAAATGTTCCTCAAGTGGAAGAGAATTGACTCCAAATGGAAAATTAGACCTACAAGGAAAAAAAAAAAAAAAAAAAAAGAGGACCAAGAGTAGTAAATATGTGGGCAAACATAAAAGATTACATATTTTTTATTCTCTTGATTTCTTTAAAAGACACAGTTCTGTGTAACACTGTATTGGGGATTTATAAAGTATGCAGATGTAATATGTATGACAACAGCAAAACTAAGTATGGTGAGGAGTAGAACTCTATTGTTACAAGGTCCTTACATTTTCTGAGAAGTGATACCACATTAACTCTGCATAGATTGTGATAAATTAAGGATTCATATTGTAATCCCTATAGGAACAATTAGAAGAATAGTGAAAAGAGATGAACTGAAAAGCCAGTCTTTCAGACTGATGGACATTGAATTGTGCCTCTTAGATTCCCCTTCAAAAAAAGACTGGTTGCCCCAGCTGCTGGAGTGCCCTTGGCAGACAGCCTCCCACTGGCAGACCCTTCACGGGTTATGCTAGGTGTAGAGAACTGTCTTGCCCACCCCTCGTTGGGCAACTGAGGACAACCCTGAAGGACCATTGTAGGGGGCCTGTGGGGTCTCTGTGGGGTCTTCTGGGGTTATTGTTGAACCTACAGCACAGGTCAACTTCTCCCCCTGCCCCATTCTCCTTTCTCCTCCCTTCCCAAAGCTTTGCTCTCAAGGCCACGTCCTGACCAAGCACTGTGCATGCTTGATTCCACCTCAGAGACTTCTCTGGGGAACCCAATCCACAGCACTTGGTAGCAAGACTGGGCTGAGAAAGCAGGTGAAAATATGGAGTTTGGGAGCCATCACACACACTTGTCTGGCTGGTGACGAGGACCCCATCGCTGGTGACAGGTGGAGGTAGCCCCTGGTGCAAGGCAGTAGCCTAATGGCTTAAACTTTCTCTGGTGGTGAACCGGGATGGCCTAATGGGGCCAAGAGATGCGATGTGATAAAGCTGATGTGATACATCAGGTGCTTAAGAGAAAAATAGAGCCTGAGATTGATGATCAAGCAAGTGAAGGCCTCCTTGGTAGCATACAAAGATGCTCTCCTTTCCGGCAGAAGGAAGGAAAATAAAGCTGAGGATGACCCAAACTTATCGGTCAGAGTAGTCAAGCTCCAAAGGTTAAATGCCAACCAAGGCAGGTTGTAATGCCAGAGTTGGGGCCCTTATGGGAAAGAATATGACCAGGACTCATGCAGTGGGGTCAACTGGGTCAGTGGTCCTCCAAATATATATATAGTTAATATGTTCAAGATAAATTTCACCATCACAATGATTTTAAAGTCTGAAATTCAGTGGGTTTTAGTATATTCAAAATATCGTGCAACCATTACCACTGTCTAATTTCAGAATATTGTCATCATCCCCCAAAGAAACCATGTACCTCCCAATTTCCTCTTCCTCCAGGTCCTGGAAATCACTAATTTACTTTCTGCCTCTACCAATGTGCCTATTCCGGGCATTTCATATAAATGGAATCTTACAAAGTGTGGTATCTGGTTTCTGTCACGTAACATAGAGTTTTACAGGTTCATCCATGCCGGGTCATCCACGTGTCAGGTCACTAAGACTTACACCTTTGTTTCTTCTGCGAGTTTTATAGCCTAGCTCTCATGTTTAGGTCTTTGCTTCATTGTGAGTTAAATTTTGTATATGGTGTGAAATAGGGAGCCAAAGTTAGTTTTTGCACGTGGCTATTCAGTTGTTCCCACACCATTTGCTGAAAGACTATTCTTTTCTCCACTGAATCATGTTGGCACTCTTTTTTATTTTTTGTTCCACTGATTTATTTATCATTATGTTAAAATTACAGTTAAGTTACTGTAGTTTTTTTTTTTTAACATCTTTATTGGAGTATAACTGCTTTACAATGGTGTGTTAGTTTCTGCTTTATAACAAAGTGAATCAGTTATACATATACATATGTTCCCATATCTCTTCCCTCTTGCATCTCCCTCCCTCCCACCCTCCCTATCCCACCCCTCCAGGTGGTCACAAAGCACCGAGCTGATCTCCCTGTGCTATGCGGCTGCTTCCCACTAGCTATCTATTTTACGTTTGGTAGTGTATATATGTCCATGCCACTCTCTCACTTCATCCCAGCTTACCCTTCCCCCTCCCCATATCCTCAAGTCCATTCTCTAGTAGGTCTGTGTCTTTATTCCTGTCTTACCCCTAGGTTCTTCATGACATTTTTAAAAATTAAATTTCATATATATGTGTTAGCATACTGTATTTGTCTTTCTCTTTCTGACTTACTTCACTCTGTATGACAGACTCTAGGTCTATCCACCTCATTACAAATAGCTCAATTTTGTTTCTTTTTATGGCTGAGTAATATTCCATTGTATATATGTGCCACATCTTCTTTATCCATTCATCTGACGATGGACACACTGGCTGTTCAATCAGACACTAATCTAGATAAGAACTTTGCCCGTGCAGTTACGGTTAGGCATCACTTGACTTGTAGATAAGATTATCCTGCATTACCAGGTGGGCCCAGTGTAATCACATGAGTCCTTTAGAGGAAGAGGCAGAAGGGGAAGGAAAGAGACATTCCAAGCAGAAGAAGGACTCAATGCTCCATTTCTGGCTTTGAAGATGGAGAGGGCCACAAGCCCAGGAATGTGGGCAGCCTCCAGCAGGTGAGAACAACTCTTAGGGGACAGCCAGCAAGGAAAGGACCTTAGTTCTACAACCTCATTGGACTGAATTTGTCCAACAACCCAAATGAGCCTAGAAGTGGATTCTTCAAATAAGGGGCCAAGCCAGCCGACTCCAGTGAGACCCTAAGCAGAGAACCCAGTTGAGCTGCACTGTGCCCAGATTTCTGACCCACGGACCCTGTGACCTAATAGATGGGTCTTGTTTTAAGTTACTCTGTTTGTGGTACATATTATTACAGAAATAGAAAACTAATATGACTGTCGTCTGGGGTACATCAGCACCACCTCGGGAATCCAACACACTCCAAGGCCAGAGGCCATCCTCTCTACCATCTGGTTCAGGTCTCTTGCTTGTAAATCAAACAAAGGGAAAAAGAAAAGGAAACACAGAACTTTAGGCCAAACCTTGCAGTCTATCCTTGGGACCTCTTCATGTAGGTGTGGGCTGTATGTGCACATTAAGGAGGTTTTTTAAATCACAATAAATGATAAAGTAACTGATATCCTTAACTGAAGGTCAAAGTCGTCCTAATTCACGGGGGCTAGGAATCTCCAATCGTGGAATTTATAATTAACCCTCCTCCCATGCAGGTTGGCAATACTATAAAAACAACCTCTCTCAGGATATTTTGGGAGTTATATTCCCAGTGAGAAATGAGAAATGCAGACCCACATGGAACTGGAAAGGCTATCAAGAGAAAATAATTTGCTAATCTTCATGGGGCTGGAAAGGGAGAGAGAGGATACGATCTCAGGCTTAACATTTTTAAAAAGAGAGAGAAAGGCTCAGGGGAGTCATTTGGGTATTAGACCCAGGCTCCCAGCTGTGGCCAGGAATCGGGGTGCGGACGTTCCGATCCCCACTCCTGGAGCTGGATGGGTCAGCAGAGCCCGGACTGGATTTATGTTGGTGGAGTTTATGGGGGTGTGAGGGGGGAGTGTGAGAAAGTGAGTATTAGTGGCTCCGAAAGGAGGAGACCAATGCCGGGGTAGGGATCGTGCCTCTCCTGCTATGAACGTGAGATTTGGAGCCCTGGGAAGGAAGGGGCAGGCCAAAGGCTGAAGGACCTCTGCTTGGAAAGTCTCTGAGTCTCTGAGCAGAAGCTTCACGGCCCAAGAAAACCCTCAGCGACATGGAGGCCGGCCTCACCCTCCCTCCAGCCCAGAGCCCCAGGGCCAGCTGCGCAGAGTGGGCAGCAAGAGGGTGAGCGGAGACACCTACTCACGGGGCTGCCGGCAGAAGGGTGATGGGGAAACGCCCGGTGAGCCAGAGCAGGGCCAGTCCGCAGGCTCATTTCCGAGGGGGGGGAAGCCTCTGGGGTGGGGGGGCAGGCAGCACCAGGGGCCTGACTTAGCAGATAAGGTGCATGGCCTCAAAGCCCTCACCATTTAGGCAGAAATGCCAAGTGATGTCATTTGCTCCCAAAGGCTGGTGAGGCCAAGAATATTCAGTCTGCACCCTCATGCCAAAAACACGAGTGTGGGCTCCTTTAAGAGTCTGTGCCAAGATGGAAGACAGCTTTTTCCATTGAACAACAAAAGCAAAACACCCGAACGTCCCTCAGAAGAAACCTGTGTCAAGGTGGAGCGGAGGGGCTTCTTTTAAACAGCCCTCCCTCCGGTCCCTGAACATCCCCAGGCATCTCCCCCAGGTCATAGAAAGCACAGTTCCACGAGGGCTAATCCCCATGCCCGCAGCCTCCCTCCAAGCCCCAACCTCAAAAAATTCTAAACACAGAAAATCAAGAACAACAACTCAGTTGAGCCCTGGTTTGGGCAAGAGATCCTGAGTTTGCCAGGGGAAGGCTACCTTCCCTGGCCTACTTTTAGAGCACAAAGTGGGGGTGGTGGGAAGGACTCGTCCTTCATTTTTTTTTTTTTTTTTCCGGTACGCGGGCCTCGCACTGTTGTGGCCTCTCCCGTTGCGGAGCACAGGCTCCAGACGGCAGGCCCAGCGGCCATGGCTCACGGGCCCAGCCGCTCCGCGGCATGTGGGATCTTCCCGGACCGGGGCACGAACCCGCGTCCCCTGCATCTGCAGGCGGACTCTCAACCACTGCGCCACCAGGGAAGCCCTCGTCCTTCATTTTTATATCAACATGTATTTTTCCAGGTACAGGGTAGTGGGTTGAACGGTGGCCCCCCGCAAAAGACATGTCCTAAGTCCTGGACGTTGTGATTGTGACCTTATTTACAAAAAAGGTCTTTGCAGATGTAATTAAGGAAAGTGTCTCAAGATGAGATCATCCTGGGTTGTCATCCCTAAATCCCACGACAAGTGTCCTGATAAGGGACGCACAGAGGCGAACCACAGGGCGCAGAGGACACGGCCACGAGAAGACAGAGACAGAGATTGGAGAGATGCTGCCACCAGCCAAGGGCTGCCTGCAACCCCCGAAGATGGAAGAGGTGAGGAACGGATTCTCCCCTGTAGCCTCAGGAGAGAGCCCAGCCCTGCCCACATCTTGGTTTTGGACTTCTGGTCTCCAGAACCACCAGAGAATAAATTTCTGCTGCTTTGAGCCCCTCAATTTGTGGTCATGTGTCACAGTAGCTATAGGAAATGGAGACACGCAGTTACAGGAATTAAGTCTACGTTTTAGCCTATACTCTCCACTCCTTCCCTTTCTGTCACTCTCAGTTCTGGTCAGGAGGCGGCAAAAAGCTTTCTGATGTCTTTCTTTGTGACTGCCTCAAAGCAGGCCAATGCAACAACTGAACATTGAAATAACAGTAACTGAAGGTACGGAGTATGATGTCAGAATCCTCACTATTTTGAATGCTGGCAGCCAATGCTAGGAAGACTTGATTGACAATGGACTTGCGAGGGGGACACCGAGGGTCCGCAAGATTTATCATGTGACTTAGGAATGATCTGTTTCATCGTCTACATCGGAGGTCTTATCACCTGTGACGGGGGAGGTGAAAAGGGTGGAAGATGAGGGATGAGGGATGCCAGTATTCTGCTATGGTTGAGTCAGGAGACACTTTCCAAGGTTGCTAGAATAAGAAATAAAGATTAAGGGCTTCCCTGGTGGCGCAGTGGTTGAGAGTCCGCCTGCCGATGCAGGGGACACGGGTTCGTGCCCCGGTCCGGGAAGATCCCACATGCCGCGGAGCGGCTGGGCCCGTGAGCCATGGCCGCTGAGCCTGAGCGTCCTGAGCCTGTGCTCCGCAACGGGAGAGGCCACAACAGTGAGAGGCCCGTGTACCGCAAAAATAAAAATAAAAAAAAGAAAGATTAATAACTTAATTTTTAAAAAGAAGAACTAAAAATTGTTCTGTAGTCATAAAATATGTAGAGGATTATGGGAAAGGAATGCTTACGTTTTGTAGAAGAGTCACTAGACCCTATCAGGAGTTGCTAAACAAGAAATGGAGGGAGTTTCCTGGTGGCCTAGTGGTTAGGACTCTGCGCTTTCACTTCCACGGCCTGGGTTCAATCCCTGGTTGGGGAACTGAGATCCTGCAAGGTGAGCAGCACGGCCAAAAAAAAAGGCAGTTGAAAAAAAAAAAAAGAGAGAGAGAAATGGAAGTAACATCCAGCAGGACTAAAGATGGAGAACAGTCAGCTCTGGGAAGTCCTGAGAATGAAATCAGTACTAAACGGTTAGCTCCGGGAAGTGGCCCCAGGGACGTGGGCGGTTCATACGGAGATTGTTGATTTTCCACATTCCCTTCTGTATCTTTTTTTTTTTTCATGTGTATGTATTATTTTAAATTGATTTCTTAAATAAAATAATCCAATAATCCACCTTCTCTCGCCTTTGCAGTGTATTTCAAGGTAGAAGTTGGGGGCAGTGAAAAAGGAGGACAGAGGAGGCAGGGTAACCACGAAGTCGGGTCCCCTGTGGTCCTTTCTCCCACCCTGGGTATCAGGTGCCCCAGAAAGGACAACTTGTGATGAGCTCCAGAGTTCTCGGAGGGTCGCAGTGTCATGGAGGCCCTGGTTGGACTTAGGTCCCAGCGCCCACATTTCATGAAGTCAACTCTGTCAGCACCAGGGTGCCTCTGTGCCACGCCTGGGCTGGGGTCACAGATCTGTGAAGACAGGGAATAGCAGGGGAATTCAAAGATTGACGAAAGCAGCACTGAACACATCTGGGATGCTGCTTCTCCGGGAACAGCTATGCTGGCGTTGTACCGCTGCTCCTGATTTCACGTGGAAGGTACCGTGAGCACTAATATCTGTGGCAAGTAACAGAGCATGTTGTCAGCACTCATGGGCTTGCAGGTCACCCAGAAGATCCTGGATAATTTTGGACTTGGGAGGGCTTTAAAATTTATTTAGAAAACAGTCAGGATAAAGTAGTCAATTCCATCCGGTTCCACCCAGTTTTCTCTCCCTCTCTCACCTCCATTTAGAATTCATTTCGAAGGTGGATTTGGGAGGCGATTTTAATTCTTTGGGGGCTATGCAGCTCTGCTTATCACAGACAGAAATTAGCGAGCCTTTTCACTAGGTACTGGAGAAGCCTGTGCTCAGAAATGCAAGGGGCGATCCGTCATCCAACACTTTTTTGGGGGGGAATCCTATTTTCTATGATCTGGACCATGTCGATTTCAGGCAGTCACCATTTACCATCTAGAGCAATAAGGAAGGCCTTTTCCATGACAGACATGGGAGCCAAAAGGAGTGTGGATGGTGCCCACAGTGACCCACGGACATTCCTCGGGGTTCTGCCCAAGCCTCTTGGGCCACTGTTAACTGATTTGCAAATACAGAGTCAGGGACCTGGGAAAGTCAGCACTAAGGCTGATAAAGACACGGAACAGGCAAATACAGAAAGGACTTAGAATCCTGGTTTTAGACTCAGAAACCGGAGTCTGAATCCCAGCTCGTTCTCTTGCTGATGGTCTATTTTTTCATGTCTGAACTTCAGTCTCCCTGAAAGAGAAAAAAGCAGCATGACCAGGTGAGAACCCCATCAGCTTTAGAATCTGACAGATTTCGAGTTGGATTCCATCCTTGCTGTACTTTGTATGAGTCAACTCTCTCCCAACCTTGGTTTTCTCTATTAAAAATGGGCATGAAGATTAAATGAGATGACGTGTGTTAAAGTGTCTGGGACATTCTAGTTTCTATTCCACTGAAAAAGGTAAGAGATGAGGAAGTTAAAAAGAAATTCTGCCTTCCACAATGAGGCAGGAAAAAGAGGCAGGGAAGTGGGGAGGACTGAGAATGGAGGCAATGGCACGTTTGGGACCATGAGGTGAGAAGGCTCTGGTTGCTCCTTGAATGACAGAAAGAAGCCTCCATTAGCTTGGAGGCATATATAGACTTGGGATCTATTTGCTATTAACTTTGAGGCATATATTGTATATTCTTGGGGTACATTTGCTATTAACTTTGAGGCATATTTGTATATACTTGGGGTACATTTGCTATTAACTTTGAGGCATATATTGTATATTCTTGGGGTACATTTGCTATTATATATTGTGTATACTGGGGGTACATTTGCTATTAACTTTGAGGCATATATTGTATATACTTGGGGTACATTTGCTATTAACTTTGAGCCCTGCATACGCTTGGGGTACATTTGCTTCTGCAGCCACAACTACTCTCATAGTTGCCCAAGGAGAGTCTGTAGAATGAGAAGAAGAGAGTGATTTGGGCAGAACCTTGTTGAATGCCCACTTTGAGGCAGTGGTCAGAAGGAGAGAACCCACCAAGAGGTCTGAAGAGTGAGCTGGGGCCTCACAGAAGCCAAGGGAAGAAAGTGCTTCAATAAGGAGGGAAAGTCAAAGAAGAACTGTCTTACCAGTTGGATTTAGTCCAAAGGAGGTCTGTAGTGATCTTGTCCGGATAGTCTTAGAGGAGTGGTGGGTACCAGCTCCCCTGCAGAGGTTGAGGAGGGAGAGGGAGGGGGGCGGACACGGGCTCTCTGAGCAGGGTGGGTAGCGCCCGGAGGAGAAGTGCAGTTGCAGGAAGGTGTCTTTCTTTCTTCTTCCTCCTTTCCTTTCTTTCCTTTTATTCTATTCCCTTCATTCCTTCCTATCTCCCTCCCTTCTTTTCCTTCGATGAGTAGAAAGACATAAGCATGCTTAAATGCTAATGAAAGAGGAAATGGAAGCTACAGGCAAACAACTTCCGAAACTCTTATCTACTGCCCAGATGGCTTTCTCATAGAACCAGTAAATTGCCCATCAAACGCCTCCATCTGGATGTCCCTTGGGTGCCTGAAGTTCAATATTGTCTAAAACAGCTTCTTCTGTCCTTCCTCCCAGTGTTTGCTTCTTTTATCCTCTTGACAGGCACCACCATCCACCCTCCCAGTCGCCCCAGTCAGGGACCTGTGGGTCACCATGGATTCTACCTTCGCCTTGTCACCCACCCAGTACGGTCCTGCTGTATCCTCAACATCCCTCACGTCCATCAGGCTCTTCCATCCCCACTGTCCCTTCTTAGTGGAGCTGCCCACCTTCTCTCCCCTGGACCACTGAGAGTCTCCCGAAAGGCTACCTTGCCTCTAGTCTCATATCTTTGAAGCACCTTTCCTCATTAAGCAACCTCATCTTCAAAGGAATACTTTTCCTTCTGTAGGAGAAGTCTTGCAGTCTTCCAACTGTGATATGTGGCTTCTTCGTCTTTACCTTTGCAGTTCATGCTCCTCCGTCTGGAATGCCACTTACTCCTTTGTCTCAGACTCAACTCAAGGGCTTGTCTGACTCTCAGACAGATCCGATGTCTCCAGTGTTCCAGCCTGACACCTCTGATGTGTTCTCATAGTCTCTCCCTAGACAGTAAGCTCTTTAAAGGCAAGGATAGTATTTTATTAATCTCTGTACTTCTAGTCCCCGGCACCATTGCAGGAACTGATTGAATGAATGAATGACAATGAAAAAGACAGGGCTAAATGCAATTTCATGGAACCGATTCCTCATTACACTTTTTGGGTTCAGTCCTCTAACGAGTCATAAGCCGTCAAATCATATTATCCGTGTTCAGGCCACCCCACTCCTCTCAGTTACCCACAGAATATTGTCACAAACCTCATACAGCAATTTGCCGTGTTCCCTGTTTCCCAGAGTACGGCACCAGGAAATGTCAGTCCTTCAAGATGTTCTGGGACAGAAGGATTCCAAGGTCACAGTAAGTTTTGGACACAGTGCAAACCACATTCTCCTTTTGGGGGTGCACCATGTAGCTTAAGGGCTTTGAGAAGTTGAACAGAAAAAACGTTGAATTTGGCTGTCAAGGCTTCCCAAACTTATCTGAACCTTTTCTTTCTTCAAGTCACACTTTGAAGCTTTAATATTTCTGAAAGTTGGCCTGTGGCAGTCCTTCGATTTACTCACAGTGGGGTTCTTCTAGTAACACGTGACGCTGGAATCCTACCTGATTCCTATGCAGTGACTTTTGATGCCATCTTTTGCCGACAAAATGGCCTATGGCCGTTTTAACGATGTCTGTTTCCCAAATAAGCAATGTATCTTGAGTTTATGACATGTTTTAGAGGGTAATGATTTTTCCTCAGTTAAGAAATTCTATGCCTATCTGAAAGATTCCATGTATCTTATGAGGTTTACTTTTTTTGTTTTGTTTTTGCTTTTTTGTAGAAAACTTTTTGTTCCACCTAACTGGGGATTAAAAATAAGATATACCAAAGTTACCCTTTTGATTCCTTAATTGAAACGTAAGTGAGTTACAGTGAGGTCTTGCTTCCTTTTAGGCTTCACTCCAGGGTCCTTAAGGGAAAGCAACACTGTTTTCCAACATGACCTGGATGGTGAGGTTCAAACCTGAAGATTTCATTGTTTTAAATTTGAGATTTCAGAGACAGAAACTTAGGGTGTATCGCTACATACATCCTAGACTAAAATCCAAACTTCTTGTTTAAAAGTGAATAGATACTTCATGAAAAAAAAATCCATCTGTCTAGCTGACTTCTATAGCTCAGCTTGTACAGAGTGAAATGATATTTCTTTCTATAACAGCACTTTGGATAGTTTAAGGGACGGTAGTGTGAGCAGGGAACACCGCCCAGCAGTTCATTCATGCGGCATCTGCAACAATTTCTGCTACTCACGTCCATTAGAGTTGCTTTTCCTGAAAGGATAATGTATACTAATCTCAAATCCTATTGCAGAGCTGGTATTTAAAAGCTCAACTTCACATTTTTTCCAAGCCAAATTTCCTAAATATTTGGATTAATTAATACTCTGGAGAAGGGATTGCCATTGGAAAAATCGTACTTAGAATTATGATTCTGGGGTATTTGCATCATTTCATGTCTGGACGAGGATTATGCTAATAGTTTCAGACATCACAACTGCAAAACATTGTTTGATGTCCTCTAATGGAGATTTCTCAGTCATAAGATAGCCGAGTGGAAAGACTTTTAAAAAAATCGGTTTGTCTCCCCTGTATCTGGTGCATAAAACAGAATAAATGTCTCCCAACAACACGACCTGAGGATTTTTAGATCGTGTCTATATAATACCCGCGAGGGCAGGAAGGCATAAGTCACCCATTGCCCTGCCAAGTTTCCTTTGTAAACTTGTTGTGTTGGCATCACCAGCTCATGACAAGCACATCAGAGCACATCAGAAAACGTCAGTGGAGCAATAATTAGCAACTGCATCAGGCGCCTGGGCCCATTTTGATAATGTGAGATCATAGCTTTCTTGCTCTTGGATGAACAGGAAAGAATGGTTTCTGGAAGCCACAGAGCATCTAAATCAGTTTTCCCACTTGTATTTGGGGTAAGGTATTAGACCAAAGCATTAAGAAAAAAGAGGTTCAGAATATATGAATATTTGAAACTGAGAACCAGATGAGTCACTGAGTTTCCCTAAAAGGACTCCGAGAGTTGATAGATATTGTAGACTATCTAGAAAAATGCCCAGTGTTACGCTGGGAAGTACATAAAAGAGAAATACACAATGTAGTCCTGGTCGTCAATGACAAGGTTAAGAAGGCAGAAATAACTTGTATGACACAAGTAGAAAGGAGTACCTCCTGCTACGTGCTGTGTTACCGATCACAGAGTGATTTGATATGGGCATAAGTACTCAGGAGTGAAGAGAAACAAGTCAAGTTTAGGAAAGAGGCATAAGGGAGGCATGATTGAGTGCAACTGGAAATGGAAAGAATTTTGCAAATAGTCCACGTTGATTGAGTCCTGCGAGTTTAATGCTCTTATTTATCCCCATTTTACCAATGAGGACACTGAGACTCAAAGGGGTAAGTGATGTGTCTAAGACGCACAGCAAATCAGTGGCAGAGGGGCAATTCCAGGGCAGCTTGCAGACCACTTAGCCACCTTGCTACAATAGCTAGCTCTGTTGTCATCAAAGACATGGGTATACATATGAATATGGATATAAATGCACACGTATGTATTAGATGTGGTGGAAGCAGAAGATGGTCACAGGGACCGCATTTCAGAGATGAGAGAAAGTATAAAAGTAGGAACTGGCATGGATGTGAGGGGGTTGATGAAGATATATGACTATCTGGAAAGAAGGGCGTACCTCGGGAGGGTCATGGAAGACCTCCGTGGGCAGGCTGGGGTTAGCAGGTAACAGGGAGGCTGGCTGGTCTGGAGCTGAGATTCGGGTGTGGACTGAATGGCCAATACTGGCCACCGTAATTTGTCTCTGTGCTTTGGGTGCAGAGAAAAAATATTTAAGGACAAATGCCCAGGCACGTCTTCTGATGTGACTGTAGCCCAAGAAACCCATGGTAAAGAGCTTGAACCCTGACTACATTTGGGGGTCAGACACATGCAGACCCAAAGGTGTGGAGCAACGGAAACCTGAGGGCTGAGGATGAAGGGAAGCCACATCCAGCCCCTTTGACCCCCACTCAACAGACACAGGTTCCCAGTGAGGGTGACTCTACTCTTCCCCGGCATTAGCAAGCCCCCCACGTGTACACATCACCATTCTCATCATACAGTTTCAAACAAGACGATGCTCCAGTTCATGCCCATCACTTCATCCGGTCCCTGCCCAGAGAAACCGTGATCTGTAATAGCTCCGGACCACTGAGAAGACTTTCAAGTAAGATTTTGGACCAAATACTCTTTTCTCTGTGTGCTCTGACTTGAAAACTTAACCCTTGAATGAGATATGATTCCACAGTGCACATGAGAGCCCCACCCACTATCATCTTAGATGTTCCTGGAAGGTACAAGAAGGAGAGGTGCAGGAAACTGTCCAAATGGATGTGGGGCACCCATAAAAGACAGTCCTGGGCATTCCCAGAGAAGCTTGGGTGTGAGAAGCCTGCAAGGGTTACAAGGCTTCCTGCAGGAGCAGAGCCGGGGCAGAGCTGCGGAGATGAACAAAGGGATCTTGAGTGGCTGCATTTGTGAGCTTAAACTGGTGGCGTCCAGGAGAGCCACTTACCACATACAAACTGTTCCAGCGTGTCCTTAGGTGTGTTATGGAGTGTGCACACAAAGGGGCCATGTGTATTTATCAAGCAAAGAAAGCACGTATTTTGCAGGAAGATCACGAACACCAATGATAAAAGCAGTAACAGAGCAGAAGAAACACAGATCCTTTCTTTTTGGTCACAGCCTTCTGATCAGACTTTAGCGAAAAATGATTGATCACCATTCAGCAAATCTTTTTTGCCCATCTAAAGATAAACGTTTATTTCGAGGCAGAAGAATTCCATAGCTTATGGCTTCAGTTAACTTGTCCTCTGTGCTAAACCCAAGGTCACACTCAAGACGGCACGCACACAGATGATCTCCAATTTACAGGTGGATGGGGCTCTGAGAGGACACTTATAAATTGGTTCTCTGGAGCACAGGAGCACGTCCCCATCGACTCTCAGGCCAACCCGTAAAACTCTCTGAACCCCCTGAGTTGCGAAGCTGGTTCCAAGAGCCGCCTCAGAGCAACTGTGAGACTGAGGGTGGAGCAGGGCCAGGGGGATGGGGCTGGACTTGGAGGGCGGGAACTGTCATGCCCTTGAAAGGAAGAGCTCAAAGTCACGGTGGTTTTGGGGACAAGTTTTCCAGGACTGGTTGTCATAGCAATAGAGCATTACTTTTATTTCTTAAATAACTGTTTTGCGAAACAGTTCAAGACTCACAAGAAGTTGCAAAAATAGTACAGATTCTGTGTATCCTTCACTCAGTTGCTTTAATAATCATCTCTTACCTAATCATGGTATATTGTCAAAACCAGAAAACCGACATTGGCAAGATACTCTTAACTCAGAGAGCTTAATCAGATTTGACCAGTTACCTTTTTTTCTCCCTAAACAAATACAGTGCTTTGGAATTATTACATCATATTATTTTTCCACTGTTACAATGCTAAAAAAGTCTCAATTTTTGCAACAAAATCTTCCATTCTTTACTATAAAATATTTAACTGGTGTTATTTGAGTGAAAACTGAGTAGGTTTTATATTTATACAAATCACTTTAATTTTGATATTAAAAGGCAAAGATTTTATTTTAAATTTCTAGGCTATACAATATTTGTAGCCAAGAGAATAATTTATGAAATGACATAAATTTAAAAATTAATCTGAGTCACTGTTTGATAAGTGTTTGGGCCTGGCTCCTGGACCTACTGGTGCTATAAACTGAGTGACCTCATTTTAGATGAGTTACTTGATCTCTTTGGTTCTTAATTACTTGATTGCAAAATAAGGAAATTAGACTACATGACTTCTGAAATTTTTTTCAGCTAAAAAAACCCTTATGGGACCCCCATGTCAAAAGTATCATACAGAGATTGTTATAGAAAGCATAAGATAGTTTTATGAAGAACAGACAAAACAAAAACAAAAACCAAACCCTAGAGCTAAAGCGAAAAGGGGAAAATACCTTGTATTCACCTAAAAGTCATGGAAAGAGTACAAAAGAACATTTGAGGGCAGCATCACTGTGGAGGGTGAGGACCACTGGCCTGCAGGTGGTCCTGAGGAGCAGACATGGTGTGAATTCCCCATAATCCACTTAAACTTGTGTGACATTTGGACCATCCCAAGCCTCAGTTTCCCCATCTGTAAAAGGATGGTGGACACTGTTAGTGGGGCTCTGAGGAGGAAAAGGGATATGACAAGTAAGGCGCATGACAGTCTTGTCCCATGAATGTTAACAGAGCCCCTGAGTGTCACGTGTGAGTGGGAATAGAGCGCACGTTGCGTTAGATGGTATGAATGCAGTGCGGGTCCGCCTGCCTCTGACAGTGTGGTTAGCTTAAGCGGGGAGCCTCCACTTCCGGAGAACAAGTTATGGGGCTTAGATGTGGTTGTCACCCTGGGCACTTGTGAACTGAGAAGGCAGACAGGGTTTCCCCTGTGATGCGGAAGAGAGACTCCCGGTCTCAGTGGGGGGATCTGAACCGGCAGAAACGAGGAACACTAATTAGAGAGCATTCTATTTTGTTTTTAGGAAAAATAGATATGTCCCACATACTTTTTATCTCACTGTAAATTTGGGATTAGAATTTAGACTCTGGATTTCAGTCTAAGGCATCTTACTATGAAAATGAAAGAAAGATGTATTATTCTCTCCCCATCTTGCTACTCATACTAGTTTCTTATCTACAAATGCCTTCTCTTCCGCCTGGCCTTCTCTCCTATTTATAGCCATGTCTCAAACATAGCCTTCCAATTGCGATACTCAAGATAAATGGGAAAATCATCTAGACCACAATCAATTCAATAAAAAGATAGAAAAAAATTAATTCAATAAAAAGACAGAAATATTTGTATGTACTCCTGTCCAGCAGCCATTTAACACTGCTATGTACATCAAAATTTCCTAGTGGGTATTCTTGTTCTCCTTATACTATTTCTTTGGGCCATATTTTTTAAAGTTTTCATTTTGAGTTTTTCAAAGAGCTTTCACCTTTTCATGTTTAAGACATAGCTTTAAAATCTTACAACCTCGAATATTCTGTCTGCCAGCATTCTACAACCTGCATTAGAAAACCAGTGTTAATATATACATATATATACAAACTGCACGAAAACTGACCTGGATTACTGTAATTTATACCTTTTATTTTTGTATTTAAAGGAAAAGAAAACTTGAACTCATTGCATTTTACAGCCAGGAAATTGTCTAAATTATCTTAATTTCATTGTACTTTTAGAAATTATTGGCTCAACCAGAACTAGAAACTACTCTTTGACTCCAGTATAGACTGGGAAAGTAGACATTTGTAATTTGAAAAATACAAACAAAAATTAATTCCGAAAGGAAAGTAATCTACAAGCAGAACGCCTTGAAGCCATGAAATCAGCTAAGGACTCAAAGCCCCTTGGTGTTACTCTGCTAACCCGGGGCTCATCTCTCCAGACCACGTTTCATGCATAGACAGACTCCGGAAATCATTCATTGCCTACAGTGTCACAGCATCTATTTGTGCCTGGGGTACAATAAAGAATTCTTATGGAGACATACGTTATTTTACAAAAAACAGGATTGCACAGAATGCACTATTGGAGCTGGTCTGTGAATCCTTGTCCCCCGTCTGCAATTAGATAAGTGCAGAAATTGGCGGTAAGCACTTAGAAACTTTTATACCGACCTGGCATCACCATGACATCCAAGCGTGTGACTGGTGTACAGGTCTCCTTGAATGGGATGTAGGCCAGTTCCGATGCTGCTGAATTCACCTTGGGGTCGGACGTGTCGTGAGCTGCAGTCTACTCGTGCCCAGTAAGACCCTATATTGATCTGCAATAGATCAAAACAGACAAAGAAACATGCCTCCTTTACCACTAATGGGTTGAGAGGTACTGATATCACAGGTAGTGTTTGAAACCTGTTTCTTTTACACCACGTGTTGTGAGTATCACTCATTTCAGTAACTATGTCGATAAACCTTATTTTTAGTGAATGTGTTATCCTTCAGTTTTTAAGTTGGATTCATTGAGAGGTCACTCAAGTTTTCATCGGTGCCTGCAAATCTCCTAAGTCTGCTTTTTCCCATTTGAAGGTGGCATTACTATGATTTAGGTACAATGGTACTAAGAGTCAGAAACAGTGGATCGCTCTTGAATGCTTTGCCCAGGGGGACCACTATCACACTACAGAAGGCACCTCACTAAAAGACAGTTTCATCCAGAACGAGGTCCAGCACCAGAAACTTCTGGGCAATATTTTAGCAATTAATAGCATAGTGGCCTCTTCACCGAGACTTTCACAAATCCCCAAAGTAATAGATGTTTTAAGAGTTTTGGAGACCCACGGGGAATACTGTGTCTATTTGGGACTTCCCAGGCTACACTGACAGTAGCAGGATGACCACTGTTTTGCCCTCATACTCCTGTCCCCTTTCCTCTACCTGACATTCCTAATCAGCCGTGGCCTAATTTCCACTCCACCTCAAAGTTACCCTCAACATGCTCTAGATGGCTCCTGACAGATGACAGGAGTGGGACGTAAGAAGAAACCCATTTACCATTCCTGCCCTAAACCATTTGTGATGAAAAGGTTTTCCAGAGAGGAAATGTGCTTCACCTTGCACTTGTTGTAATGGCACAAGCCTTGAAAAGAAAGTGGCAAAGGACTTGCTATTGTATATGTTCAGAGAGTAGAATACAAACTCTCAAATCTCTTAGGCTTGACTAGGTTTTTCTACTTTGTCAAAATTCAACTCTGGAATATTTTAGTGCTGTTTAGCATCTTCCTTCATGGCTACCATCTTCTCCAAAGATGTCTTTAAGTCTCAGATCCTACATGCTTCAAGTATAGGGAGCCTCTATTTCCAAAGGATAATAGTATCTGTAATATTTGTCCCCCAAACCAGAAACTTTCCTCTAAGGAAGTCCAAATTGTAATCAAGTAACGAGAGAATGGATCAGAGAAACAAACGAACATTGGTCCGTCTAAATCAATGTTAGGGTCCAGCGTTCTGCCATATAATAATGGAAGTGCTCTGTGGTTTTTTTTACTATGTTCACATACTAAGGTAAAAAATAGCTACTCCGTGCCTAATAAGGTAAGAATGAGAGCGTTTCAAATACTCTTACCCATTTGTTAAAAAACAAAAAAGAAAATAAGATTCCTAGTTTTTCCCCTTAGACCTGAGCACAGGCCACGATTCACTTGCCAAATTTTCTCTCAGTGGATTGTTTTCAAAAGTTTTATTTCTAGATTCATTACAGTATTCCCAAGGAAACTAATCTTTTTTTGTGCTTTACAAACAGCACAAATGTCATTATGACGTATTTTGGTAACTCAGTATGTGGTGAATAAACCCTAATACCTGGTATATCCGTTCCTAAATGCGAGAAAAAAAATACCACCTATAAAATTTTAGATGAATAAACCCAAACAATTACCTTTTCAAAAAGAGTTAAAGTCAGTATGCTTTACAAAAGCTAAACGTTGTGGGCCAGTAGATTTTTATTGTTCTTATTCAACAATTATTTATTGGTCACTATGTCTGGACCAGCTCTGTCCAACAGAAATTCCTGTGGTGACGGAAATGTTCTGAATGGACATAGTCCAATATGGTAGCCACCAGCCACATGTGGTTATTGAGCACTTGAAACGTGGCTCAGGAGAAACACAATCTTTCATTTCACTTAATGTTAATTAATTTAAATTTAAATAGCCACATGTGGCTAATGGTACCTTACTGGATAGTGCAGATATAGAATGGATGTCAATGTTTTAAGATAGAAAGATGAGCATGATTTGGCTTTTCTCCCCAAAATCTACAGAGTAATGGGAAAAATAAAATGCATACATAATTTTACATAAAAATCCGGATCAAATTTATATGGAACTTAATAATAAGATAAAAGTTATATGGAAGAAAAAAGTCCCCAAATTGCCAGGGTAACTCTGAACAGGAGGAGGGTGAGGGGAGAGAAGAGGTGAGACTTGTCCTACCAGATACTAAGAATCATCATAGAACTATCATGATTAATGGTAAAGTATTGTCACGGAGAGAGACAAATGAACAGAAGTAGAACGAACAGCCCAGAAGCCTGTTTGTGCAGGATTTTTTTTTTCTTTTTTGGCAAGATGCAGAAAGCAGAAACTATAAAGAAAAATGATACATTTTACTATCAGAATTCAAACTTCTTGTAGTCACCAAGACAACATAAATACAGTTAAAAGACAAGCCACAGACTAAGGAGATAGAACATACACAGCTGACAAAGGAGCAGAATAAACACATATACAAATAACTTCCCAAAACTTCAGTAAGAAAAAACAAGCAACAAAGAGAACACAGGCAGAGGATATGAGAGGGTGATTCGCAAGAGATGAATCTGAAAGATGAATACATGTCAAATGTGCTCAGTTACAGGAAATGAGCTAGATCCATATTTATCAAGGCTAATAGGTCTCAAAAATATAATGTGGGGACTTCCCTGGTGGCGCAGTGGTTAAGAATCCAACTGCCAATGCAGGGGCATGGGTTCGAGCCCTGGTCTGGGAAGATCCCACATGTTGCAGAGCAACTAAGCCTGTGAGCCACAACTACTGAGCCCACGCTCTAGAGCCTGCGAGCCACAACTACTGAGCCCACATGCTACAGCTACTGAAGCCCGCGTGCCTAGAGCCCGTGCTCTGCAACAAGAGAAGCCACCGCAATGAGAAGCCCACGCACTGCAACAAAGACCCAACGTAGCCAAAAATAAATAAATTCATTAAAAATATATATATATATATATAAAATGTGGAGTAAAAAAGAAAAGTGACAGAAAAATAGAGTATCGTACCACTTGTGCAAACTTCAAAGCACCCCAAGTACTGTAGAGGTTTCCCTCGCTGTCTGAAAGTAGAGCTTTTCTTACGAAAACTTTCCTAAGCCAAAATGGCAAAAAGCGAAGAAGCAGTTACCTTAGGACACACCTTGCTAACAGATGCAGAAAAATAAATTGAAATGAAGCACAGATGCTCAGAGATAGTTCAAAGCTATGCCGGCTTGAAGCTGAGGTGCTGCATATAGTTTCTGGGGAAGGAGCTTGGCAGGGGTGAGCACTGCTTCTATAAGGACTTGCCGCAAAACAAGAGGTGAACGCTGTTTTCGATTTTCATCTTTTATCATAAAAGTGAAAACCTCTTTGATTTCTTACGGTTAGGAAAAACAGGTGCTAATGTAGGTCTTTCATAAAAGTAAAGTGGCATAAGGCAAACTTTTGTTTTTTATTTGTTTGTTTTGTTTTTGTTTTTTTGCGGTACGCGGGCCTCTCAGTGCTGTGGCCTCTCCCATTGCGGAGCACAGGCTCCGGACGCGCAGGCTCAGTGACCATGGCTCACGGGCCCAGCCGCTCCGCGCCATGTGGGATCTTCCCGGAATGGAGCACGAACCCCTGTCCCCTGCATCGGCAGGCGGACTCCCAACCACTGCGCCACCAGGGAAGCCCATAAGGCAAACTTTTGAAGAGCAAGGGACACTTGTCTAGTGTTTGTGTGTAGTACCTAGGTATAAAAAGGATTAAAACATGGAGGAGATGAATAACGACTTCATGATAACTATACCTGGGCAAGAGACGGCCTGAAACTTCATCAGAGGCGGCCACACTTTCGCCTTCCTCTCCCCTAGAGCCAAGGGCTTGTACCCACCTGAAGCCCATCCCCCTTCCCATCCTCCTGTCTCACACCAACACGCTGGGATCTGAGATCCCAGGTTTCCCTGCTCAATGGTCCTGAGCCCTCTTCCTGAGCCTGTGTGGCCTTTTCCCCAGGCCCACCTCCTGAAGAAAGGGTCTGGTAGCTGCCCTGGGAGGAAGGGAGGGGACAGGGGACAGGACCTGAAGGCATATGAAGGAGACTTCAGCTGTGTCTAGGAGTGTTAGTTCTTTATAACAATGTACCTAAAGCACGATAAATGACACTTGCTAATTCTGGGGAAGGGTGGTATTTTTGTACAACTCTCTTTATTAATAGTCAACTTACATATAGCACTTATCATGTTTCAAGTACTGTTTTAAGCGATTTGCATAAAAAATGAAAAGGTGTCATTGCTACTCAGTGTTACAGAAAAGGCTAAATAACTTGCCCAAGTCACTCACCATAAAGAGTAGAAGGGGATTTGAACATAGCAGGTCTGGCTCCAAATTCCATGATCTTAGCAACTGCTCTAGGTCTACTTGTCCAAATGCTCAGATTACTTCATTAAAAAAAAAAAAAAGGAATTAAAGTTAAAATAGCCTGACAACTGCAATACAAAGAAAAATGTAGTAAAATTCCTTAAGAAGGTTCTTAGATGTGTTAGGAGCACAGACAAGGACGGCAGACATGACTTGGGGAAGAAGGCCGTTTCGGCGGTCGGGGAGGGCTCGGCGGAGGGGATGCGGACTTTCGGCCCAGGCCTTGCTGGGCAGTGGCTGCGAGGGCAGGAGAGTGAAATGCCAGGAAGAGGAAACTTCTTTGTGTGGACAGGCACAGATTTAGGAAAGTTAAAGAAGGATTTGAGAATTAGCAAGTCGTGGTGTTTGGCTGTCACATGGGGGGACAACTTGGTGAGGGACATAGGTTGGGATCTTGAAAGGGAGCGTGAGAAATGAGTATTTTATTTGGAAACCAAGGCAAGCCCTTGAAGGCAGCACCTCCGAGCTGCTCCGTGGGAAGACAACAGTGCAGCCTGGCTGGAAGGACAGCAGCGCAGGTGAGGAGCCCCTAGGGTCACTGCGAACAAAGTTGGTTAACAAAGTTGGTGGACAAGGAGAGGAGGCCGTGCCTGTGGGGGGCAGGGGAGGAGGGAGGTGTCAGGAAGCATCCAGTTGTCCCACCAATATTTATGGAGCACGTACTAGGTGGTGGCAATATAGAAATGAACAGAACAAAACTTTCTGTCCTCGTGAAACCTGCCTTCTTAGTGGAGGCGGGGGCAAAAGTAAGAAAAATAATAAATTTAGTAAACAAAGGGATAAAAATATGCATATGTTAGAGGGTGATAAGCACTTTGGAGACAGATAAAACAGGGAAGGGAGCTGGGGGCTTGCCTGTGTGTGTGTAGGTGTGTACTGGGGCAGGGGTGGTGGGGAGATGGCCAGGAGGGGTGAGCTGAGGGCACCTTTGAGTAAAGGCCTGAGGAGTGCTGGGTGTTGAGATGATATTGAGAGTCTGAGTCTTGGGGTGGGACCATGGTTACCCCAAAAGAGAGGGCAGAGGAGGAGCTGGGTGGGAGGAGGACAGATTGAGTCTGGGGTCCCAGGGGGCAGTCAATAATATGGACTACACCCTGGAACTTCTGTACACACAGAAGTCGCTGCTAACCAGGTGACAGATGAGCTTCAGTAGCTGGGAACAAGGATGACAGAACAGTGAGAACTCTCATTCAGTGAGCCCCTCATGTGTGCCCACCGGCCACCAGGTGTTTTATCCTTCCTAGTACCCAGGATCCTTAGGACATCCCTGCACGGAAGACAGTATTAACTCAGCAGCAAATAAGAACGACGGTAATAAGAGCTAACATGTGAAAGGGCAGACTGTGCGTCGGCAGGCACTTTATGTGTAATAATTCATTCAATCCTCACAGCGACCCCAGGAAGTTATCAGTCTCATTTGACAGATGAGAAGACTGGGCTGGCCCGGTAAGGTACCCAAGGTCACAGCTGGTGAACGGAGGCAGCCTGGCTCCGGTCCTTGCTCTGGAAGGAGGAAAAGTCAGCCTGCGCTCTACCGGCCTCTCTACTCTCTGAGAAAAGTGAGCTAAGGGTAGAACGCTTTTCAGACGGCTGGGGTGGGGTTCTGGGCAGAAGAGCTGGAGAAATTCTCAGAAGATACGTCTTGAGGGGGGAGGCTGGGCCAGGGCAGGGAGGGCGCTGTTAGGAGGGCAGGGTGAACAGCATAGCTGAAGGCTGCAGCCGCGAAGGGGCTTTTAACCCGGCCCGGGGAGGGCATCCGAGTGTGGACATGGACACAGCAGCCTGGACGCGGAGCAGAGGCCAGGACGCCAGATCGCACACAGCTCTGCGGATCTCTGGGAGCGAATAAGGGAGCTAAAAACAACGATTGAAACCAACCAACGAACACCCTTTCTGGGCGATTTCAGGGCCAAGAGCGAAAGCCTTGGCTAAAGAAACCTGTAAGGGGCTGAGGTCCGTTCTCACTTAGAACTCCAGGACTCTGAACAAGACGCCTCACACCCCTGTGGGTTGCCCAGCTGCTCTTTTGAAAAAGTTGGACGCTCTCTGAGATGTCGCCAAAATCTAATCCCGCGTGGTCCTAGCTCTGCAGTCGGTCCACTGCTCTGGGATCCGGCTGCCCGGCCCCAGGGGTGCGCCGGGCGGCTCTGCTCACCCAAGGGACGATAACTGTCGGGGTGTAGGGGGAAGGGGGCTCCCCTGGCACGGTCGCGGGACCCGGAGCGCGCGCGTCGTCGGTCCCCTAGGCGGCACCCCGGACCACCTAGAAACCGAGTCCCAGGAGCCTGGGAGTCGCTGGGTGGCCCTGGAACTTTCTTCTCTGGAGCCCGATCCGGGACCGCCCGCAGAACAGGCTGCTGGCAAGGACCAAATGGAGCTCCGCGCCAGGCCGGAGGCTATGCGCGTCACTCGCAGTCCCGGGCCGGGTCCGCGGCGCGCGGTGGCGCTCCGCCAGGCCGCGCCGCCCGCGCCCCGCCGCGCGCCCACCCCGACCCCGCGGCGGCGCCCCGGGGGAGCGCGGCCCGGGCCTCCGCGGGCGACCCCGGACCGGAAACGGGTGCGGCGGGCGGGGGCCCCGGGGCCGGAGGAGCGGCGGCCGCTGGCGCGGCGCCCAGGGGCGTGAGGCGGGTGCGCGGGGGAGGCGGCGGGGCGGAGGAGGCGGCCGGCCGGCCCGCGGGTCACTCGGAGGCCCGGGCGGCGGGCGACAGGACACGCTCGGGGAGTCGGGCGGGCGGGCGGCGCGCACCATGCCCTCCTTCGACGAGGCGCTGCAGCGGGCCGGCGAGTTCGGGCGCTTCCAGCGGCGCGTGTTCCTGCTGCTGTGCCTGACGGGCGTCACCTTCGCCTTCCTCTTCGTCGGCGTGGTCTTCCTGGGCAGCCGGCCCGACCACTACTGGTGCCGCGGGCCGAGCGCCGCCGCGCTGGCCGAGCGCTGCGGCTGGAGCCCCGAGGAGGAGTGGAACCGCACGGCGCCCCCCCACCTCGGCCCCGCGCCCTCCGAGCGCCGCGGCGACGGCCGCTGCCAGCGCTACCTCCTGGAGGCGGCCAACGCCAGCGCCGCCGCCCCGGGCGCGCTCAGCTGCGCCGACCCGCTCGCCGCCTTCCCCAACCGCTCGGCGCCGCTCGTGCCGTGCCGGGGGGGCTGGCGGTACGCCCAGGCCCACTCGACCATCGTCAGCGAGGTAAGGGCCCGGGTCCGCGCCGGGCGCTCCCGCCCCGCCGGCGAAAGCCGGCCGGGAGCGGACGGCGCGCGGAGCCCTCGCGGACGCCGGGAGTCGGTGAAGCCGGCCGCCGGGAAGGTCCGCGGAGGCAGGGAGCTGTCGGTTACCTCTGGGGACCGACCGGGTTCATCCCGCGCTTGAAAGCGTGGTGCTGCGTCGTAACTGCCCTGGCAGTGCCTTTGCTTTACCTGTCTCTACTAGTGAGGCAACGGAGTGGTGCTTCGGTTTAGGTGTGAACGAAAACCGCCCTGGAAGCCAAGTGCTAAGATGCTTCGCACACATCTCCTCAGGGATCGAAGCATCCTGTACGATGCTCGTTGACTGTGAGATGTGTGTGCGCAATAGTTGGAAATGACGGATGGACGCGGGTAGAGAACCTCAGTGTCTGGGGCGAGCGACGCTGAGCACGTCCGCGCCAGCTCGTGGTCCCCAGGGGGCGAAGGAAAGGAGAAACCAGCGTTTGAAGGCAGCGCCAACTGTCTGTAGTTGCCCAAATGATTATCTGAAATGCAAAAGTGCAAAGGTCGAGGCTTTCCCGGGAGCATGATTTTGGCAAAACTGCTTTGGGGCAAAGAGCAACATTTGAGAGAAGTTGGGAAAGATGAGGTTTTGAATTAAAAAAAAATTTTTTTTTCTTGCTAATAAGTGACAGGAACGCAGCAGAAGAGGCTGTAAGGCATACATAGTGGACACCCCACTTATTGGCGGGGGGGGTAGCTGCAGGGGTCGGGTGGGGACAGTCCCCACGGTTTTTTGGCTACGTTTGAGCTCTCAGTGCCTTGGGGGTTAGGTGCCCTCACCTTTGGCGGCAGAACTGTTTCTGCGCTGCGCTGGGCTGGCGGTTTGCATCTTCATCTTGGTGAGTTCTGACTTTAGGGACTGCCTCCACTGAGCTTGCAGGGAAGGGATGAGCAGTTTTATTGAAGTTTGCTGCAAGCATGGATCAATTTAATTTCTAACAAGTGATTGAATGTGCTCAGGCAAATTGGGAAAGAAAAATGTTTGTCTTTCATTTATTGTCATAAAGAATTTTTAAGCACCTACTTGAATAATGGGGGGAACACTGGCTTCTGAGTTCGCAGTGCCTCTTCTGCCTGTTAATGGTGTTCTTTGGTCTGGTGGTGACCTAGTCTCTCTGAAGCTGGGATTGTAGGTCTTTGAGGTTATGCATGTTCTGTGTGTTAGCACACTGGGTGTGGTCCTCTGCTAAGTGCTTTAGAGATCAAACCCCATGGCAGCCCAGAAAGGCCATGTGTATGTGTGTTTGGGGTACTTTAATTTCTACCTAATTTGTGGGTCATGGTCGGGACTGCTTTATAAACTGTGGTGGTCTTGTTGTTAGGGGTGTCACTCTTGAAATGAATAAGGTGTGGGCTTGGGTGGGAGAGGGTGTTATCACTGGTATTTCCTTCGAGTTGTATCCATTAGGTGGCCGCTTAGTGCTACTTTCCAGGCAAACCAGAAGACGCTGCTCGGAGAGTAGACGCCTGATTTTTGAAGACATACAGATCTCAAATGAAGAATCAAATGAACACACACTCCGGTGGGGTTTCCATGAGCAAAGCATGATCCATAGACATCAGAGAAGGGAGACAAAAATCTCTAAGTTAGTGTCCAGACAGGTACTTTAAAAGCATTCTGGGGTTCCAGGGTGGTTTCAGAGGAGGGCCAGTGGGTCTTATGAAGGTCTAACAGGCACTCTGGAAGGTGGGAGTTCCGGAGACCTGGTCCTGGCACGGTTTCCATCCAGCTGTGTGGCTTGGGTGGATAGCTTAACCCTTCTGGGCTTAGCTTTCTCATCTGTAGTATCAGGGCTTGGATTAAACCCTTTACAGTCCGACCAATGCCATCAGTGTCATCACTGGATGGCTGTTCTCAGAACAATGATAAAAATCTTCAAGGAAAAGTAAAATGCTGTTCCGAATGCTCCCTTAAGGCCTCTGACAAGTTTTGGAAGTATATTGGAGAGAGATTTTTTTGTTGTTGTTCTAAATTGTTTGCTTCTTCTGGTTTGTTGTTTTAATGTTTTGATTGTTGAGAGGAAACCCTCCTTCTGTTCAGAAAGCTCAGCATCTAGAACAACTCCTTCCCTCGCAGAGTTCTGCACAGCTAATATGTTACTGTCTTTGGATTTGCATATGATCCAATTAGTGTTTGTTCTTTCATATGCTGTCAGCGTGACCCATCTCAGTGTGTTTTCAGAGACTTGAGACCTAACATATGAGTCATGGAAAGGGGGTGACTTGGGAGACTTCAGAACGCGGAAGGGGAGACCAGATTCCAGAGTGGCAACATATGGCTGTTATATTTAATCCTTGCGCCATTGCTGGGGAGACAGCATTGTCCCGGCTTTTAGAATAGGAACCTGAGGCAGGAGATGCGAAGGGACCCACTAGCGTCCCAGACCTTTTATGTAGCCAAGGTGGGTTCAGATCCGGGGGTCTTGATTGTGAATCCGTCTCCTTTCCTCCAGGCAGTGCTCTAGGTCCTTGAAACAGGTGCACACAGCATGATACCAGATCACTCACACTTTAGAACCTGCAAGAAATCTAATTGAACCTTCCTGTTTACTTAGTTCCTATCCTGGTCCTCTGGCCAGCGTGTCATTTTATTTCATTTCACGGTCCGGAACACGATCCGCTGCAGATGAGAGGCAGTCTGTACTCTCGGTGTGAGTGTTGCAGAATGGGCACTTAAACCTCATCCACCCTTTTTACGTCTTACAAAGAGAAACAGCGCCAAGGAGTTAAGTCAGAAGTCAGTGCGAAGTCAGGGCCCTTTCAGTCCAGCTCCCCCCTGGTTTCTCCTGCTAAAGGTGATGCAGTGGATTTTTCACCTACATTTAATGACCTCAGCACAGACTTTTCTAACGTCCGAATCTCAGCCCTATGTGGTTGTCAGACAATGGGCAGAAGAAAGCATGATGTGATTCAGAGAAGTCCAAGCTCTTACCACCCAGATGTTTCAATTCATTGCCCAGGGAGTGAGACTCTGAAATTAATGTTAAGATTTTGAAATGCTTGCTTGTGTGCCATGGATGGGGAGATAAAAAAGCTCCTCTCTCACTAGGAACCAGGCCTCAGAGCACCATTAAAAAGAGACCGAATTGCCCTTTCTAGATAATTTTTCTCCCACACACAAAAAATGAAAGTCCATTTGAGGGAAGTGGCTGACCCATTGAAGAATGTGGAGGCTGCTTCGATCTCTGGGGCTGTCCCACTGCTTCTCATGTCTCTGCTTTGCTTCCTGCATGTCCAACCCACAACAGGAGGCCAACCCCAGACATTAGTGTCATCAGCATCCGGTCCCTACTATTTGCTAAGCATGGAAACACACCGCCATGAATACTGGAGAAAGGAGTTTAGCCAGGCCCAAGTTTTGTTCTGGGCTGAGTCTCTGATTCGCTGTGAGCACTTGAGAAAGATCTTACTTTTATATTATTTTTATTTTTAATATTATTTGTGCTTTCCCTGGTTTTTGCTGAATCAACCTCACCAAGAGAACATCTGTTTTATTATTACTTCAGAGGACCAACTATGGTATTGTTCATTTTCTATTTCATTAGTTTGTCCTCTTTTTTTTTAGTTTGCATTAGTTTTTTGAAGTATAGCTCAAAAAAAATTAGTTTATTTTATTGAAGTATAGTTGATTTACAATGTTGTGTTAATTTCTGCTGTACAGCAAAGTGATTCAGTTATACATATATACATTCTTTTTCATATTCTTTTCCATTATGGTTTATCACAGGTTATTGAATATAGTTCCCTGTGCTATACAGTAGCACCTTGTTGTTATCTTCCTGTTTATTATTTGTTCTGGTTTTTTGGATTTACTATGGGTGTGCTTTTTTTCCAATTTAAGTTAGCTGCTTAGCTCAATTCTTTCCTGCCTTTCTTCTTTTCTAGTATAAATGTTTAAAGCTATAGATTTCCTTCTGTGTACTTTTTTTTGACTACACCCAGCAAGTTTTGAAATGCAGGTTTTAGTTATTATTCCATTCTCGGTATTTTTTTTTTTTTTTTTTTTTTTTTGCGGTACGCAGGCCTCTCACTGTTGTGGCCTCTGCCATTGCGGAGCACAGGCTCTGGACGTGCAGGCTCAGCGGCCATGGCTCACGGGCCCAGCCGCTCCGCGGCATGTGGAATCTTCCCAGACCAGGGCACGATCCCGTGTCCCCTGCATCGGCAGGTGGACTCTCAACCACTGCGCCACCAGGGAAGCCCCATTCTCAGTATTTTTAATCTCCATTATTTCCTCTTTGACCCATGATTTATTTAGATATTTGTTTAAAATTTTTAAACATACATCGATTTTTTACCTTTTAATTGTTGACTTCTAATTTAACCTTGGAGTGGTAAGAGAATGTGGTCTGAATGGTACTGATTTTTTTTTTTAATAATTATTTGTCTTTATTTTCTAAGTATTCTATTGACCTTTTTATTTTTACCATTTACTTTTTAAGTCTCTCTCTTTTTTTAAATTTTATTTTTGGCTGTGTTGGGTCTTCATTGCTGCTCGCAGGCTTTCTCTAGTTGAGGAGAGCGGGGGCTACTCTTCATTGTGGTGTGCGGGCCTCTCATTGCAGTGGCTTCTCGTTGCGGAGCATAGGCTGTAGGTACGCGGGCTTCAGTAGTTGTGGTGTGCAGGCTTCAGTAGTTGCAGCACACGGGCTCAGTAGTTGTGGCACACGGGCTCTAGAGCGCAGGCTCAATAATTGTTGTGCATAGGCTTAGTTGCTCTGCAGCACGTGGGATCTTCCCGGACCAGGGATCGAACACGTGTCGCCTACATTGGCAGGTGGATTCTTATCCACTGTACCACCAGGGAAGTCCCTGATACTGATTCTTTGAATTTTATTGGAACTTTCTTTTTGGAGGTCAATTTTTATAAACATTCCGTACATGCTTGAGAAGAGTGTGCAGTCTTTAGCTATTGGGTGTAGGGTTTTATAGATAGATGTCCAATATTTGAAGCTTGTCAGTTGTGTTGTTACAATATTCTATATTTTAATTAACTTTCCATCTGCTTGGTCTAGCAAGCATAGAGAGTATTGAAATTTACCCTTATGTTGGGGGGTTTGTCATCTTCTCCCTATATTTCCAGCAGATTTTAAAAGTTGTACACGTGAGATTGGATGCATGTACATACAAATTTAGAATTTTTAAAAATCTACATAGTGAATTGAACCTTTTATTATAGTGTTGGTACTCTGTCTAAAATCCATGATGTATATTGTCCCGAGGTCTACTTTGTATAATATTATTTAGCTACTCCAACTTTCTTTTGGTTAATATTTGCCTGCTATACGTTTTGTTATCCTTTACTTTCAAACTTCCTATGTTCTAATAATTTAGATGGGTTTCTTATAAAGTGCATATAACTTGATTTTGCATTTAACTACTGTGCTTAGCCTATTCACCATTTCTTGTGGAAACTGGTATATTGGGGCTTATTATACCATTTTTTTCTTTGTCTTGCTCTTTTTGTTTTTTCCCTTCCTTTAAAAAATGATTTTAAATTTGTTTCTCTTATTCTATTTACTCCTTCCTTTATTTGTTTGGAATTTAGATTTTTTTCCCCAGCTTTTCTACCTTTTTTTTTTTTTGGAAGTATAGTCGATTTACAATGTTGTGCTAGTTTCAGGTGTACAGCAAAGTGATTCATTATATATATATATTTTTTCAGATTCCTTTCCATTATAGTTTATTACAAAACATTGAATATAGTTCCCTGTGCTATATAGTAGGTCCTTGTTGTGGAATTTAGATTCTTTATTTCAATTCTTTTAGTGGTTACTCCTGAAATTTTGCTAAGTTTACTTTAAAAAACCTAAATTTAATACTCCAACCTCCTCCTAAACAATTTAAGATCTTAAACACTTTCATTCAGTCACTTCTTCTGTATTAGAGGCATTAATAGCCAATATTCTAGGTCTGTTCCTTTATTGTCAATTTATGGGTTTTGTGTAAATCGTGTATGCTTGGGTTTATACTTACACTTTATCTACTCATTATTCCATACCCTATCTCTTTTCCCCCCTTCCTTTCATATAGATCTTTAACATTTTTTCTTTAGTGTGTATCTCTAGGTGGTAAATGTTCTCAGTTTTTATTTATATGGAAATGTCTTTATTTCACCATTATTCTTTAAGATTTTCTTTTGATGTGGACCATTTTTTAAGTCTTTATTGAATTTGTTACAATAGTGCTTCTGTTCTATGTTTTGGTTTTTTGGCCGCGAGGCATGTGGGATCCTAGCTCCCTGACCAGGGATTGAACCTGCCTCCCCTTCATTGGAAGGTGAAGTCTTAACCACTGGACTGCCAGGGAAGTCCCCGCTATTATTCTTGAAAGATAGTTGTGCTAGGTAAATAGTTCTATGTTGCCAATTATTTTTCCTTAACCCTTTGAAGATGTTAGTTCTGCCTTGTAGCTCTCATTTTACTTTTGAAAAATCTGTCATCAGTTTAACTGTCTTTTTCTCTTGGGTTGTGTCTAGATGGGTATTTCTTCTTTTTTTTTTTTCGTGGGTATTTCTTTTATTTATCCAGCTTGGTTTGCATTGCCTCTAAAGGGTGTCTGACATATAGTAGGCACTCAATAAATAGCTGTAGAATGAACCAGTTGCGTTTCCTTTCCACTGTGAATTTTGGTTCTTTGGTAGGTTCTGGAAAATTCTCAGCCATTATCTTTTCATTTTCTGCTCTCTATTCTTTCCTTCTGAGATTCTACTTGGACATAAGTTGGACCTTCTTTTTCTGTCCTTCATGAGTCTTAACCTCTCTCTCGTATTTCTCATTTCAATATCTATATGATAGTTAAGATATTTTCTCAGACCTGTCTTCCAGATCACAATGTTTCTATTCAGCAGTATCAAGTCTGCTGTTTAATCCATTCATTGAAGTTTTTATTTCAGCAATTATCTTTTTCATTTATCAAAGTTATGTTTGTTATCTTTCAGATATCCCTTGTCATTTATTGTTAGTCTCTTATTTTTTTACTCATTCTTGTGTTTCCATTTTTCAGTTTCTTTAAGGGTTTTACGTATGATTACTCTATATTTTATATCTGGTAATTACACTGCCTGAAGCCCTTGGTGTTTTGAATCTCTTATTTGTCGCTTGTTATGTGTTTGGCACTTGTTTGTTACGTGTTGGTTGTGAGTTCCCAGCTGGTTGAGTGTCTCTGTGGGAAACCTGGCTGCCTGCAGAGCGGATTTGCACTTGCTTCTCTCTGAGCTTGGACACCCACGATCTGGAATCATTTTCTTCCTTCCGGACTTCCTGGTGCATCTACAACTGCTGAATCTGTCATTGTTGTTTGTTTTTATTAGAGGTGTATGATTTCCCCTTACTTTCTGAAACACCAACAATTCAACAAAAATTATGTTTTATGCTGAATCTCATTTTTTCAACAAGAGTCCCTTAAAATAACTAGTCCTTTCTGCTGATGACAAAAGTGTATTAATAGTTTAACAGATTTTTTTTAATGGAGTGAAAGCAAGACCTTAATGAGTGAGCAGTCACCCCACTAGGTGTCTGCTACTTGGTGTTGGCAGCAGGATGACCAGGCAGATCCATGCAGTGATGTGTGTATGAACCCCAGAGCCAAAAGGAACGAGACTATGAAAAAGCATCCCCTGCTTCTTTCTGGCAACTGATTTATTAGATTATCAGCTACAGATCAATTAAAATTTCTTTAGCATTTGTTATATGCTAGGCACTGGGCTAGGCTGGTAATACAAAGGTAGATAAAATTGTCTGATGAGTTCTGGCAGAGAGACTTGCCCCGAGACAGTAATGTACTGAGAGTGGTAACAGGTGTGGTGAAGGGATGCCTTCTTATGATTGACTGGGGGTGAATCGAAGCAGAGTGTGCACTGACCTTGACCTCAGCCCCAGAGGAGAAGGAGGAGTCCAAGAGGAATATATGAGGAAAAGGATGTTCTATTCCCACATTCTCTCATCGTCAGCATCATTTATTTGTAGCCATTTATCGACTGCCCTCTGGAGCAGTGGTTGATGTGTATTCCTTTGACCCACCCACACAGACATGGAATCAAAAGATCAGGGTGGGGTTCAGGAATCTTTGTTGTTCACAAGCGTGTAAAGCCCCTGCAGGTGGTCCCTAGACTACACCTGAGGAGTGTGACAAGATCATCACAAGTGGAACAGCCCATGTGTGGGTGAAGCAAGTACCACCTCCCCCAAACACACCCTGCAGACCTTGGGATGGAAGCCTCGTCCCTTTACCCAAGACAGGAGTCCCACATCTTTCTTTAAGATGAAAAGACCACCCTCAGAATGGGAGAAAATATTTGCAAACGAATCAACAGACAAAGGATTAATCTCCAAAATATATAAACAGTTCATGCAGCTCGATATTAAAAAAACAACCCAGTCCAAAAATGGGCAGAAGATCTAAACAGACAGTTCTCCAAAGAAGACATACAGATGGCCAGGAGGCACACGAAAAGCTGCTCAACATCACTAATCATTAGAGAAATGGAAATCAAAACTACAATGAGGTACACCTCACACCAGTCAGAAGGGGTATCATCAGAAAATCTACAAACAACAAATGCTGGAGAGGGTGTGGAGAAAAGGGAACTTTCTTGCCCTGTTGATGGGAATGTAAATTGATACAGCCACTATGGAGAACAGTATGGAGGTTCCCTAAAAAACTAAAAATAGAATTACCATATGATCCAGCAATCCCACTACTGGGCATATACCCAGAGAAAACCATAATTCAAAAAGACACGTGCACCTGTACTTTTCCTCTGGGACACACAGCTAGTTTGTATTTCCCAATGTCCCTTGCAGCTGGTGGGGGGCGGTCCTGTGATGTGTTCTGGTCAGTGATGTTGGGAGAAGCAACACACCTGGAGCCAGAATAACGTTTCTCCTCGCAATCTCCCTGCTTGCTTCCTTCCCTCATCTGCCGGCAGAGAGTCCTGAAGACCCCAAAGACAGCAAAGCCCTTAGCTGGAAGATCGGGGCTTGAAGCCTGCAGGGAGGGCACCCCCATCTTCCTCCCCTCCACCTCCTCTGCATGGGAATGTGAAATTAATGAAGAATAAACTTTCTTGTGTTAAACCGCTGAGATTTGGGGGAGGTTTGTTACAGCTCTTACTGTGAGCCTACCCTGACAAATACACATTTTGGTGTGTTTCCTGGAGGCTGCAGGCACCTGATGAAATGGTAGGGAAGCTGGTTCCTTCGAGATAGTCCTCCCCTTGGTCCGTGCACAAGGTCACCATGACCTTGCCTGAGGCCCCTACGGGCCCCTCTCCTCTGCAGGCACCCCTGCTGCAGCCCTTCCAGGGCATGCCTGGCTGTCCTCCCTGGGCAGTGAGCGTGCTGTTTCCTCTTCTCCAAATACCTTTCCTCTTTCTTCTTGAGGATGTTCCATTTTTTTTTCCCTGAAGATGCAGCTAAGAGTTACCTATTCCAGAAATACCTTCCCTGTCCCGACTCTGGGGGTCTGCTTTCCTTCGTCTGCCCAGCCACCCTTTCTTTTTTTTTTTTTTGTGGTACGCGGGCCTCTCACTGTTGTGGCCTCTCCCATTGCGGAGCACAGGCTCTGGACGCTCAGGCTCAGCGGCCATGGCTCACGGGCCCAGCCACTCCGCGGCATGTGGAATCTTCCCAGACCGGGGCACGAACCCGTGTCCCCTGCATCGGCAGGTGGATTCTCAACCACTGCGCCACCAGGGAAGCCCCCAGCCACCCTCTCTGTGTGCTGAGCCTATTACCTTCCTCATCAGACTGCAGCTTTCTTTCTCTTTTTTTTCCAGTGTAAACCCCAACACAAATACACCAGCATGATTTCGTGCATTTAGAGGGGAAACGTTTCTTGGTTAAGTGGAAAATTGTGCAGATGCCTTCTGGAAGACCTTCATTCTAAGCAGCTTTATAGTGAAACATGATATTTAGAAGTCTGGACCTTCTTTCTTCCATTTGCTGTAATCTACATTCACTGAGTAGAACTTGTACTGATCATTGGGACCCAGTGGGTTCCAGGGTTCTGGGTTATTCTTTCTGTCCCAGCTGACATCTGGATTGAACAAATGCCAGGCGCAGGTGTACAGCGCTGCGCCAGTACTTCCTGCTCCAATAAATACAAAGAGGGGGATCAAACTAGAATGCTTCTTGGCCTGACCGATGATCAGGCAGAGCGTGGTTGCGACAGAGGCCTTGAGTCCAAATGGAGAGAAAAACAAACCTGCAAGGCCCGAGACTAAATAGCTTCCGCGCCGCGGAGGAGTGGACGTCCAGGGTCACCCAGGACCTAGACTGCAGCTTTCTTGGGGGCAGAGACTGTTCAGTATATATTTGTGATGAAATCACATGGCATTTAATAAATCCCATGATTAAATTAATGAGTGAACGGGAAAGGGATTGAGTGAAATATTTGACCCCTTTTATAACTGGCTCAGCCAACCCTGAAATTGACCTTCAGAGACTCTAACAAGCTCTTTCCCCCTCAACAGTGCTGCTTTATTTTTGCATTAATTCTGTATATTAATTTAGAGAAAATGGCCATTTTAACAATTCTGATTTTTGGAACATGGTGTATTTGATGTAATTTGAACGTGATGTGTTGCGGCATTTTCTTAGGCGTAATTCAGTCTCTCTCACAGTGTTTTGTAGTTTTCAGTATGAAGGTGTTACAGAAATTTCACAGGTTTTATTCTTAGGTATCTGTTTTATTGATAACCTTGTACAGTGCTGCTTCTTCATAACTTAGCCAGCAAGGGCTTTTCTTCCTCCCCTTCACACCAACGGGCTCTGACAGATCACCGGGGGGGGGGGAGCGGGCACGGCCCTGCAGAAAGTGGCTCTAGGCCTCTGGAGCAGGGGGACAGCCGCCACCGCCCGACCCCTGTCTACACGGGGACTCTGTCGTCCTCAGATCCTAATTGGGGGATGCGACCTGGAACGTGAAAGGGAAGGAGCCGGACGGCTGGCTCTTTGGGGCCATTATTTTTATGTGCTGACGTCCATTGTGCAGAAAAGGCCTTTCTCAGCTGTCCTGGCACTTTTGGCCGTGTCTGTGTCATCAGCCGAGCTGGGCTCCGGGAGCAGCAGGGCACAGGTGCAGGGCACAGGTCAGCGAGGGGCACATGGGCGCCTGGCTGGCAGCAGTTCAAGGGTGCAGTACTGAGCCCTCCAAGGCCATTGGGGGCGGGGTGGGGAGACACTGCCTACATTTCAAAACAAAATAAAACCTCTCCAATTATTCCTCATTTTTTTTCTTAAACTATAACCAAGAAAGGAAGTTTATTTCTATTCTGTGAGGAAATAGCAAAGTTCCTTAAGGTTCTTGGTGTAGCTTTCTAGAATGGCAATGACACAAGCATGGCCAATGACAGTTAATGCCTTTTTATGTGGGTGAGAGATCAGTAACATGGCTGTTTAAGGATTGCTGTGCTCTGACTTTTCTGTGCTTGTAATAAAGCAAAGTAACTTCGGGGCTGATGCTTGTGTAACACTAGAGGAAAACCATGAGGGATGCGGTGTAGGGGCTCATACGAAGGTTAATAAATAAATGTGATTAAAAAGAAAAAAATCTTGCGTTTAAATTGTATGGCTAGTACGGGCCCCGCCAAGCACGTCCCTCAAAGTGTGTGACTGATTTAGAATTTAACTTTAAAAGCTGTGTTCAGGGAAATTAAAAATGAAAGTCAGAAAATGAGTGTGGTGATTATCGTTGAATATTTTCCGAAAGCTTGGATCCTAGTCTCCGATTAGTCAGTGAAGCAGACGTTGTAGTGGAAAGGGTGCTGATCCGAGATGTGGGAACCCTGGCACAGGTCGCTGTGAGTGACTGGGGGTGACAGGTAACATCCCTGGACCACTGTTTCCTTATCTGAGTGGAGTAGTCAACTGTCAATGGATTTCCAAGGTTCCTCTACCTCTATCATTCTGCAGCCAAGTTCATTTTCAGGTATTTAATTCCTGACCCTGAACTTGGGGTTACCATATCCATACATGAGTGGGAAAGTGGCTTGGGATGAAGCTAACTTAAAAGCTGGAGGTGTTCAGTTCCGGAAATCAGGATGGATTCTTCCCCAGGACACCTTACTTCCTGGCGGGCGTGCTGTGAACCGTGTGGACAGAGGAGAGGGTGATGGCACGGGTGTGGCCACATTCTAGAGCAGGTGCCCGTCCCCGCCCTCTGTAACATCTGCTGTAGACCCTAGAGTTTCATGGGGAATCTGAGGAGGGGACACGCCCTGGGCCACCTACACAGTGGAAACCACCCGAGGGAGGCAGGATGGGGACAAGCTTGGACTTCAGAAACGAAGGTGATTATTCTGCTGTGAAACCCAGTCTTCTGAGACAGGGGACCTCCCTGTTGGAGGGTTATAGGCCAGAGCAGGAGAGATGAGCAAGTGACAGGTGAGGCTCTGGATTTGCATTTTAATGGCCATCACTGGGACCAGAAAGTTGAGACACTCATGAGGAAATGCAAACCGGAGCCTCACAAGCCTGTCCACACTCACCCGCTGTGGCCTCAGTTATCTGATTACTAACAATTTAATATTAAACTTAACATTTAACTTAAGTGTCAAGACATTTAAGTATTTGAAAGTAATTCTGACAAGACTGTGTCTGTTTAGGGAGTATATAACCTTTATTTTATGGGTTTTCTTGTTAACTTGTGTTGTATTGATTGGTCATAAAATCTACAAATAAGTGTGGGAGACTGTGTTTTCTTGTTTCTTAGAAAATAGTTCAGGGAGGAAATTTGGAGGCTTCAAATAAGGTGAGAAGTGAGACACGTGCCTCCTGACCGGTGATTCTGGTTCCTGTGCAGGAAACCGCAAACCATCTCTCTTGCTCTCCTCCCCCAAATGATGGGAGACATTTTCCTCTTGGGTGGATGTCAGCTATTTTAGCAGTTGTTGGAATATAACTGTTTAATTTTTCTTGGCTTCATAATGCAGACATGAGAGTTTCACATGTCAGACAAATTTGTATATCATTGCCTGGAATGCAATTTTATTTTTTATGCAGTGAAAAGTTAATTTTATTACTGCTTGTATAACACGGGGGCAGCTTTGGTAAAATGGTGATTTTCTATGAAATGCCTTCAGCACAGCGGTGTCCAGTGTGAGAGACCCAAGTGAGGCCATCATAGTTGGACGGTGCTAGGGCCGCCGCAGGCCCTGCTGCCCAGAGGAAAGAACATTGTCTTGATTCTTAGGACAGGGGGACCTGTGAGACAGTTTGGTGACTTCTGAGGGCTTTGAAAACTTTTGCCGTTGGTGTTGTGAAGTCTCTGGAGCCCACCTCCTCAGGGGGCTGGGGGTCCATTGTCTGGACGGCGCTCATGTGAAGCGGGTGAACCCACTCCCAGGTGTGTGATGAAGGCTTCCCCCTGGAGAACAGCAAACACCCTCTCATCATCCTCTCTGCTCGATAGCGTCACGTCTCAGATGCCTTTCCCAGAGGTGGCTTATGCCCCTCGGACGCACAGGGTGGCTCTGATTTCACGGGCTTCTGCCAGTTGGAAGCGTCGTGTGGCCGCCGACAGCACAAGATGAAAGACGACATGTGTGTCTCTTGCCCCCAGGGAGGGATGCTGTAAGCTGATGCCTGTCAGACATAAACAGAGGGGCCTAGGCACCAGAACCTCTTATTCTGAAGATTGATGGTAGCACATTTATGGGAATCCAAGGACCGTGGAGAAGACAGTGTGGGCTTTTAATATGGATAATTCTTTAAGAGCAATGCTTTGGAGACATTTATTGAGAGATGAGTGCCCTTTCATTGCCCTCAGATGAGGGTTTCAAAGCAAACCCTCATAGGGAAGTCACGTGGACAATTGACAGTATGAAGTATCCAGGGCAGAGGAGAAAATTAAATGGAAAGTAATTAAAATTAATTTGGCATCGACTTCAAAAAAATCAAATAAAGAGATAAATTTCAGAGTTTCTGTAGTGTAAAGGAAATTGTTCCAAGAACCTTTCCCACAGAGAATCTTGCTCTTTCTGTGTCTCAGCTACTTGGTAATAATGGTAATAACACCTTTACCTAAGGCCTCCATTTGTCCGCCAGCCAGCATCCCTGTCAGATGGCTGCGCTCCCCTATCCAGTATGTATGTCTATAGGGCACTTCCAGAAGAATTTTAAATCAAACCAAGTGCATTACAAAACAAAATAAAACTACCTATGTCTTTATCCACTATATAGATAATTAGATAATGACCTTGATTGTTGCAAAATACTGTGAAGAAATGATCAACTTGTAGATAACTCGTTCATTGTGCCTATCGGTAAGGCAGGTGAGTGGCTAAGAACACAGGATTACTAGTCGTGTGAACACGGGCAGATTTCTTAGTTTGAGACTGTTCCGAGCTCAGGTTCTTACCAAAGGGGAATAATCGCTGCTGGGTGGAGCTGATGGGAAGCTTATGTACGTAACGCATGCAAAGTGCATATCCAGTTGTCTGCCCAACCTAAGTGCTACGTGACTGGTGATACTGCAGTTGTTGGTCACAGATATTGTGGAAGTCCACTCAGAGAGGCAGCTTGGGTCTGGGAATTAGGGGCAAACACCTAGAAGCTTTTGTTGGGCAGAACACTGAGATTCCAGCCCCAAGGGACATGGCAGGGATCACCTCCCTAGAGCTGGTACATCTGCAGCCCAGTAATAAAGACTAAGAAAAGACCCAGAATAGATTCTCACAGCTACAAGCTTTGGCAGGAAGTCCCGAGCTTCCATTTCTTCACCCGCCTCGGGCCCCTATGGATCTGGGCGGGTTACGGTCCACGGTTGCTCAGAGGCAGACTGACAGTTCTGCCCACTGCCTCCTCTCCAGCCCCAGTTTGATTGAGAGATTGTGAAAAGAACTAAAACATCATTCTAACATGAAGCTCCCTCCATTGCATGTTTTATTCACAAGCACAAGAAATCCTTCAGTAAATCTGGACAGCAAAACTTTCTCTAAAGATGCTGTGGTTAGAAAACCACCGATGTGGCTCACGCCTATGTTCTAGTTGGGTCAATTACACAAATTTGCTTCACATTTTGGGGCAGTTTGCAATGGCCATATCATGTCACAGTTTGCTTGGCCTGTCATGAGAATCTGGCCTTAGAGAAAAGACCGAAAGACTCCCCTCTGCCCCTGAAATCTATGAAATGAACACAGGGCAGTGATGGTGGGGCAGGAATTATGAATATTGAGATTCAGTTTGGGGTTGAGATAAATTTGGGCTTAGTTGTTCTATGCATTAAGCAACCCAGTTCTCGTGACACTGAATAGACACTACAGTGTAATCCATGAAAGTAGCTTAATACCCAATAGGCACAGAAAGCCATACTATAATATACCACATGTAATCTGATAGTTATTGACACACCTTTCCTGCTTAGAAACCTGATTGTCTTTTTAATTACTGGATGACATTTAAACATAATGTTTTATGTTTTAACTATTTAAACTATTTAAAACATAATGAACTCATTTAATCATCACACACGCTGTGAGGCGTGGGCTGTTATCCCTGTTTTGTAGAGAAGGCAAAGAAGGTGCAGAGAGATTAAGTAATTTGCCCCAAGTCAGGCGTTGCAGGATGGAAGAATTGGAAAAGATATTTTTGATGTCTGAACCAACAAGAGATTAATTGTTAGCTCTAGAATATGAAAGGGACTTCCATAAATCACCAAGGAAAAGATAGCAAGCCTTGTAGCAAAATTGACAAAGGATGTAGACAGTTTTCATGAAAGGAAACCCAAAAGGCCATTCAGCATAGGAAGCCCATGCAGATTCACTCATCATCAGAGAAATGCAGATACAAACAAGATAGCACCTTACCCTTGTTAGGCTGGTGAGAAACAAAAAGCCCCCGTGGTACCAACTGTTGGTAGATTTCAGATCTACTGCTGGAGGGCAGATGGAGCTGTTCTCAAGAACAATCTGAAACTACTGATACAAATTAGGTATCTACAAACATATACTGTGACACAGCAATTCCACTCCCATGCGTGAGTCCCAAAGGAACATCTCAAATCTATCAGGAGGCAGGTATGCTCAGGGCAGCGTTATTTGGGCAGCAAGGAGTTGGAGACAAACCTACGCATACGTTGACTTTCAAAGGTGTTTTGTTGTATACTGAAATTTAACAAAAAGAGGCTGAACAAGCATCAGGAAAGTTGTGCCTTTTACATGAAATTAAAAATATGTAGATTCTGCAAGAATGCAAACAAAAGATATACCTTGACACATCAGGATGGTTCATTTGTGGGGATGGGATGGGAATAGGAATAGGGACAAAATAGAATAAATAAAATAAGATACGGGTCTTTTATAACCAATGATTATAATACATTATAATTAACCCAACCTTCTGCCCTTGAGGTTCAGAAGAGACAAAGGGGTAAAAAGAAGGAAATGGATTTTTCTACCCAAGACACTTAATGGGTCTTGTAAGATGCCTTAGAAATTACCCCAGGCCCTGGCCTATTGAATGAATTGACGTATAACCTAGAAATGTAGTTAGGATCTAGGTTAGTGGATTTCAGACTGTTTTGGTGACCCTAGGCATTGCAACGCCTGCCCCCTTCAGGAAAGTAATCTTACTTTTATCAGTTTTATTTTGGTGTTAAGATTCTGTTTTTTTTTTTAATTTTTTTCTGTTTTGTTTTTAAGAGGGGAAATAGAGTTCTGCTTCTAAAATAATGTTTGAAAAGATACAGGATCAATATTCCCCAGGATCCCTTCCAGATCCAAAATTCTATATTTTAATCAAAACAACCAACTTAACAAAAATGTTTTCAAACTCAGAAGTTGGAGTGTCAGCATCCCTTATGATTGTATATAAGATATTTTCTTGGGAAGGTGTTGGGAGCGTCTTTTCCTGAGGCTTGTTCAGCTTCTTTGTGTTAAATTTCAGTACACAACCAAACATCTTTGAAAGTCAACGTATGCGTAGATTTGCACTTTAGAGACTGAATGCGTCTGATGTGTACTGAGCCTGCAGATTTCTTTATCCTCTGTGACAGCTGACCTGAGACTTCCCCAGAGCTGTCCACCTGTGGGAATCAGAGGCAGCACTGCTGAAGGTCGGTAGACATGACGATTCACCTGGGGATGCTGTGTCCTCGGATGCAGACCACTGACTGAGGCGTGGATGGAGGCCTTTCCTGAGCATGTCACATGGAAGATGTCTCTCAGTTTCCATCTCAAAAGTCTCCTATAAAATGTCATCATTCAATCATCAAGTCTAGTAGTGCATCCCCAATATTGCCTTCTAGTTAATCCATAGCTTTTATTATGCTTTTATGTGATCTCGGATAGAGAATTTCAGGCATCACTTTTGCCTTCAGTGATCATATAATCTTCCTAGTTAGGAAGACGAGGGGGCAGATACTGTTCAGAACCTTCTGGGGGACTAGGTTCTGGAAGTCATGACTAGATAACTCTGTAAGTCATCCTGAAACGAGATGCTTTGATCCGTCATCTCTTTCTTTTTTACTTTGCCCTTTTCCCACTGTCCTTTGGTTCTCCAGGGAGGAACTGTCTTCATCTGAGTTCCCCACACAGCAGAGCCTGAGACAGGGCGTATGTGCTAGTTTACGTCTCAGGGCAGCCAGGGCGCAGAAGCGGGGGCAGGGAGGTGAGGTCGGGGAGAAGGGAGTGGACCCCTCACCGCTGCATCCTCTAAGCCCCTGTGCAACTGACCCCCGAGAAGCTGAGTAGAGGGTGGAGGACAGAGCTGGGGAGGGAAAAGGGAGGAAGAACATTCCCTGGGTTCTGCCTCCTCAGGGTCAGATGTTCCCTCCCAGGCATTAACTCCCTCACGCTTTCAGCTGGAGCCCAGAGGCGGAGCCCAGAGGCGCAGGAGGCCAGCAGCTGGGAGGGGCCTGCATCAGGTGATCAGAGCTCCCATGGGCCAGCTCAGGAGGCAGGTGGCGCCTAGAAGACCCGAGGGGGCAGGGAGAGTGCGACATGGGACCAACAGATCGTTAGCTCCTGCACAGACTCTGTCCCAAAACCTTAGCAGGGCCACGCCCAGTGGCTTTCTGCCTCCCTGTTTCCACACATCTGCATGCCCCCACTTTTGGTTCACCCTTATGTCAGACTCCCTATGCCCACCCCCTCCCTGTGCCCTTGCAAGGGGGCTGCCTTGCATCCCCCCTTTGTCTGCGGAGTTTCCACCTTATGGTACCGTGCTCTGCATGCCAGCCGCCACTTTCGTCTTCTGCTTGCTGGTCTCTTAGGGTGACCAGCTGTCCCAGATTGCCTGGCATTGAGGGGGTTCCCTGTGACTGAGGACTTTCAACGCTAAACCTGGGAGAAACCCCGGCACACCAGGACAGTGGGTCATCCCGAGCACTCCACAGGTAGAAAGAATGCTTCACAAGATGTATAATAATAAAGAGCTGTGAACAACGCAGATGTGTAATATGGTTAAATAAACAGAATGTACCCATTTGATACAATATGACAGGGATGATAAAACTGAATTGACAGATAATAATGTAGAAATGTTTATGATGCAATTATAAGTTAAAACAAGAGGCTGAGATAACAATGTGTGCATATTACATGATTTCAGTCATATACTTAAAAACCTCTGCATGGCAAATTGACGATTGAAAGTAGGGACTGCTACACAGAGATCTTGAAGGAGAGAGCTTGCCGTTACGGCCGCTTACACTTTTCTCTTAACTAATCGAGATATTCTTTTGCCAAAGACAGTGCTAAAGTAGCGATAAAGCTGAATTAACTTATGGTTGTGCTACATTAAAAACTGACGAGGAGAATGCATGCAGAGTGTTCAAAGGAGCTATAGTTATTTTGTTCAGCAAGTCAAACCTGGAAATGAAAGCATGCAAATGACAGTGGGTTTTCAGCAAAGGAAGAGGCACCAGATTCCTTCTCAGCAAGGCCCACAAGAGAGAAAGGCTGTGAAAGCTTCTAGTTAGTGAAAGAACTTTATTGATGATCTCTTACCCAAAGTTGCTTTACTCGTTGTTTACTAGTTGCTTATGTGAATGAAAACACTCTCAGAAAAGAGGAGGCCTGTTCAGAGAAGACGGCTTGGGGGAGAATAAAAGCCTCTGGCATCAAACTCACTCAGCCTGGAAACTGTCATAAGATGACAGAAGGACTTTCCTTCGCTCAGCGCAGGATCAGAAAGCGAAGCGGGTGAAGTGGATTCGTGAAGCCTATAATTGCCTCCCTTGACCCGAATCGTCAGAAAGGCGATTGCTCCATGCAGAGGAACTAAGATTTCATCGGACCTCCCTTTTAATAGCGAGCGTCTGTTTAAATGTCTTAGTGACCACGTTATATTTTGCCTTATACAGTTCATATTGTTTTCTATTAGTGATTTTTTTTTTTTACTAAGTGACAAGATACGTGTACTTGATCCATGAACCATTAATTTATGTGTCTGTCTGAGATTATGTACTCTTGGGGGCCATTTTGATTACCGAATTTATTTTCGATCATAAAAACATAGTAGTTAGGTATGTTCCAGGCGCTTGGAATGTATTATCATCAGCATCAAAAGAGCCTATGAGGGAAGTGTTATTTTCCCATTTTCCAAAGGATGGAATCTCTGAGGCTGGGAATACCTGTGTGATGTGCCCAAGACAGGACAGTGTGAGAGTTGGCTTTGTCCTGAGGCCAAGCTCACCCCACACCAGTGTCCTGTCCCTGCCATCTGCCTCCAGAGCAGTGGCTCTCAAAGTGTCGAGTCACCAGGAGGCCTTGTGAAAACAGCTTGCTGGACCCCACCCCAGTGCTTCTGAATCATCAGGTCTGGGGTCGGGCCTGAGAATGTGCATTTCCAGGTCCCCCCAGTTGCTGCTGATGCTGGGGGTGCCGGGGTCCCACTGCGAGGAGCCCCTGATCCAGAAGGAGGTTCGCTTTCGCTACTGACTTTTCCATTGTGATGATGATTGGCTCACCTCGCACAGGGCCGTCCTTAAGTCAAGTTCCCGTGAAGTCTGGTTCTTCGCAGAAACTCAGTTCCTTGCTCCTTGGCGGCGTTTCTTTCACAGCTGTGTTTCCCCTTCCGGCCCAGCTTGCGCAGCTCCAAATGGGTCTTAGGAAAACGTCATCTTGGTCACAGCACTTTCTATTCAGAGAGCAAGCAAGACTCTTGTCTATGAAACCGTTCAGGTGCCTCGATCCGGCGTCGATCTCACGTCCCTGCCTGATGTTCGGATGGCATCGAACCTTCCTCTGCCGCACGGAGGCTCCGGTGCCCCAGTCCTCCGCCCACCAGTCCCTCGGAAAGCCACGGCCATCACCGGGGATGCCCAGCCCTGCCTTCGAGAGGCGGTGGCTACGGAGTGGCCGGTGTGTGCCAGGTGGGTCGTAGGCACTGGGTCGCCAGGTGAGCGAGGTGCGCAGGCCCCGCCCCAAGCCTCCGCAGGCCCCTGCGTCCCCCCGCTATGGACCTCAACTCCTCTCCAGCCCCGTCCCGCTTAGATTCCGGGTCCCGTTCTGCAGCCGGGGCTGCGGAGCGCCGTGCGGGACCCTCACCCCGCGGCTCGGGGCCCCGTCCCCCCCGGCCGCGGGACCTCAGCGCCGCCTGGCCTTCCTGCCGGGTCCTCAGCCTCTCTCACTCTCGTTCTCCACGAACTGCCCCTTGCCCCTCACTCTCAGCAAAGCCCCTCCCTTTACCTTTCCCGACAACCGAAGACCCGGGATGAGAGGCTTCTTCCGTGCCCTGCCGCCAAAACAAAAAAGGCACCCGTACCCGCTCCCACCCTTTCCTCCTGACGACACATCACGCTGGAAGTCACAGCATCCCTTCCCACAGACGGTGTGTGTCTCCCCCTGTGCTGGGTCCTGCCCGCTTCTCAGGCCAGTGCTACCTCCCCGCGCCCCGCCCTGTCCCCTCCACGAGCATCTTTGCCCGCCTTGCAACGCGCTCCAGTGTGTCTGGTCTACACAGCCCCTCCCCGATGTCTGTTGTCTGCCCACAGCTGAGGACCCGTATTTCGCCCTCAGAAGCACGTTTCTTCGAAGGGTTATCTTGTCTCACGGCCTCCCGGTTCTCACCTTTCACTCTCCCCTCGGCCGGTGCGGTCCCCTCCCACCCCGCCACGGTCTCTGGAGACCCCAGGCTGCTGCCCACTGGCCCTCGCTCCTGCTCCGGTGTGGAACCCCAGGGTGCCACCTGTGCTCCAGGGAGGAGCGTGATTCGTACTCCCTAGTGACCCTGATGCCAGAGTCACCAGTTCACATTTCACTGTTCTGCTCATTTTGTGCGTCCCAATGCGTCTCCCGTTTCACTTGTGCAGCCCTGTCCAATGTGTGCTGAAGCCAAGCACATTTAAACAGATGGGCGCTGCTGGGCGTTCCCCCGTCTGCTGGTTCCTGCTCACTTCCAGGAACCCTGGATCCCAAATCTGGAGATGCTCTGCAGAAAATACTCTATTTAGTAAAATGTTGAAGTAACTTAGCTTAACTGTCACGTATTTCATTAGCTCCACTGTTGCCATGGTTACCCAGTGCCTACGTGGAAAGCGGGCGCTCTTAGGAGATTTTCATCGTGATGACTTCATTTTGCCTTTGTTCTTTACTTTTGCAGTGACACTCCATCTGTAAACAACACAATCTCCAAAGCATGACAGAGTGTATTGATAAACTACCCCTGAATGCCTGTGTTTACTTGTTAAACCTTCCCAGTCAGGTCAGAATCCATTAATGTTTCAAAAAATCATGTAAATAATGCTGCTGTAGCATGCTAACATATTGCAGAGTATTAGGAAAATTTTAAACTCATTTGTAAGTACACACCTACGACTACTGCGATAAAGCAAATATTGCAATAAAGCGAGTCACACAATTTCTTTGGTTCCCCAGTGCGTATAAAAGTTATGTTTACACTACACTGTAGTTTATTAAGTGTGTGATAGCATTATGTCTAAAAAAACCTAAAGTGTTCATACCTTACTTAAAAAATTATGCTGTTGGAAAAATGGCGCCGATAGATTTGCTTGATGCAGGGTGGCCACAAACCTTCAGTCTGTAAAAAAACACAATATTTGCAAAGTGCAATAAGACGAGGTGTGCCTGTAATGGAAAACAGTATCAGAATTTACTACTGTGTAGACCCATTATCAGAGCGAGTCCTGTGATGTGCTTGTGATGTTCATCGACTACTTTATGATATTCTCATCTCCATCGTTGAATCCTTAAATGGACAAAGTAGAATACAATAGCTTTCCATGTAAGTCTCTTGGAATGCTTTCTATCTTTTTTCTTTTTTTTTGGCCACGCCCGCATGACTTTCAGGATCTTAGTTCCCCGACCAGGTATTGAACCTGGGCCATGGCAGTGAAAGCCCGGAATCCTAACCACTAGGCCACCAGGGAACTCCCTCTGTCTCTTCTTTTTAACACAAGCACTTAGAGATTTACTGGAAATTTCAACAATGCTGTTTTATGTTAGAAACACAAATGTATTTCATGTAAATGTTTCAATTAAAAAATATAAAATTTTTCAAAGAAAAACATAACAGATATCCACACACTCATCACCCAAGATGAATGAATGTTAGCATTTTGTCATAGTTACTTTTGATTTTTTTCTAAAAAGAAAGGAACCATTGCAGATGAAGTTGAAATTCCACTTCCTATTGCTGTAGAAGAAATTACACCAAAACTTAGTGACTTAAAACCACCACTTTTTTTTTTTTTTATTGAAGTACAGTTGATTTACTGTGTTGTTCCAATCTTTGCTGTACAGCAAAGTGACTTGGTTTTACACCGATTCCATGGGTCAGGGGTTCAGAGCACGCACAGCAGGGATGCTCGTCTCTGCTCCGTGATGTGTGGCCTTGGGTAGGAAGGCTCAGAGGCTTTCTAGTCCTATATCTGGGCAACCGTGTGAATGTCCCCTTGTAACCCTATCTTTCTAAAACCTAATCACAGAAAGCAGTGGAGATGCAGCGTCAGAACCAGGTGTTGTCAGTGCTCTTACATTATTATTATTTTATTTATTTTTTTTATAATAGTGTTTTTATTTTATTTTTACTTGTTGACAGTTTGCTTTATTTATTTATGGTTGTGTTGGGTCTTCATTTCTGTGCGAGGGCTTTCTCTAGTTGTGGCAAGCAGGGGCCACTCTTCATCGCGGTGCGCGGGCCTCTCACTATTGCGGCCTCTCTTGTTGCGGAGCACAGGCTCCAGACGCGCAGGCTCAGTAGTTGTGGCTCACGGGCCTAGTTGCTCCGCGGCATGGGGGATCCTCCCAGACCAGGGCTCGAGCCCGTGTCCCCTGCATTGGCAGGCAGATACTCAACCACTGCGCCACCAGGGAAGCCCATCTTACATTATTATTTATCAAGCTAGGTTAGAAGGGAGCTGGTATTAATTAATCGAAGCATGTACATTTGACTTAGTCAGACTATACTCTCTAATACGTTCTAATCATTAGTAGTAAGTACTCACATCTTCATGTCACATTTTACAGTGTTTAAAATACATTCGCATTTATTCCCTCATTTGAAGCTTCATGAAAATAAAACCTGATGAGAATCTTAAGTTCGTATTTTGTATGAATCAAATAGAATACTTAATAATAAAATGCTTTAGAAACCGTATAGAGCTATCAACATGCCCATTGCTATTAAGACTCATGGTCCAGTTTTTCTGTGATCTAGTTTCGTACTGCAATCCTGCCCCATGCGTAATCCTGTATCTCGTTGGTGACCCTGTTCCCTTGGCTTCCACCTCATCTCTGTGTGTCAAAACACAACCAGATCTTCACGGCCCGGCTCCAACACTGCCTCCTCCAAAAGCCTTTCCTGGCATGTACTTCCCAGCTGGACTGCATCTCTCTCTGCTTTGTGCTTGCGTAGCATTCTGTGTTTCTCTTGTGAGATTTCAACACATTCTACCTTGTATTCTGTTTCACATACTGCATCACCGGTGCTCAGCTGGGAGCTTCGAGCAAACCGGAGCCTAGTCCTGCTCCCTTCTCACTGCACGACAACATGCCTGGCACCGGGAGCCTCCTGGACAAGTGTTTTCACTGTGCTTAGCTGCTTTTGCTGCTCTCAGGCTGGGCAGAGTACAAGATCCAGACGTGCCTTCAGTGTGGCCATATCTGGCAGGACAGAGGACTCTCCCCTGGCTTACCCAAAGTCACCCAAAGCCCCCCAGTTTAGCGAGAGGACGCCGGCCTCTGACAGGGGCGTTTCCCGGGACTTACACCATCCCGGGACCGTGGGGCTCGTCCGTGAGGGCTGCAGTATCCAGTTTGGAGCAGATGTGGATCGAGAAGAGACACAAGAAAGAGAAAAAGACTTGGCAGCGGCAAGGCCGTTCAGGCCTTTTCTAGGATGGGTGCCTACCTCTGGTTTAAGAATTAAGTAATTAAAATAAATGAATGTCTGTCTCGTGTCCAGCTTCACTTGTAAGCACTGCAGTGACAGTGGCTGGAGCATCTCTGCCTCCCAGGGACACCGGGAGGGACAGACCAAGTGGGTGCATGTTATTTTCTGAGTGGCTCGCTTTGGAAGTCTGGCACCTAACGCTTCCCCAGGTGGGTTGGTGGACAGCACTGTGAGAAAGACCACGTGGTCACCTTACACCTTGGTGGCAGCGTCTCTCTCCAGAAACTTATCAGACCAGACCTGGACCTTTGATGTGGCTTGAAGCGAGGTCTCACAAACAGCCAGGTCCACATGAGTGCAGCCAGTCGGCACCACCGCCCTTCGGAAATGCCGTGTCATTTCGACCTAAGCAGTGCAGTCTTAGCAATGATCTGTTTTCCTGCCGTTCAGCCTACTCTGGGCCAATAAAAAGACATAAACAGTCAAGGTGACACTCTACTCTAGAACCTTCCTTCCTTTGCAAAACAAACATAATTTTAGGACCAAGATGCATACATACCTCTTGTACTCAAGAGCTTGTACTCCCCCCACCCTGCCCCCCGCCAAGCAGTTGGTTCTAAGAGCAATATAAAACTGCTAGAGTAATGCTTGAAGAGAAAGCAAAAGTATGGTGTGATACCAACATCTTTTTAACGTTAGACCGGTAGCAGAAAATTTTACTGCAAGCATGAGGCAATATTCAGTTGGCAAAAATATGATGGAAGTAGTAGCTCACCTACTGAAAAGAGAGCGCTTAATGAAGTCTAAGTAATTATTAAACATTTGTTTAAAGAAAAATGCCAAGGGTTTAAAAAAAAACTCAGAACAAGAGAGTTTTGGATATTTGCTGCAGTATATACATCTATCCAAGTAAAAGTAGTTAAAGAATAATCTCTTGCACCTGCTTAAATGAAGAACGTATATTCCAGCAACTTTTTTTTTTTTTTTTTTTTTTTTTTGCGGTACGCGGGCCTCTCACTGTTGTGGCCTCTCCCGTTGCGGAGCACAGGCTCCAGACGCGCAGGCTCGGCGGCCATGGCTCACGGGCCCAGCCGCTCCACGGAATGTGGGATCTTCTCGGACCGGGGCACGAACCCGTATCCCCTGCATCGGCAGGCAGACTCTCAACCACTGCGCCACCAGGGAAGCCCCCAGCAACTTTTAAAAACTGCATTTCTTTGTATGAGGCTGCAAGGGTGGCAGGTCAGGGCATATGGGGTGTCACAGGGGGTGGACTCAGGAGTTAGACGTTTCAGGTCAGCCTCCTCCCCACCTGCTGATGAGCATGTAACCTCCAACTGCTTTCCTCATCTTCCTGATCTCAGTTTCCTCATCTGTAAAATGAGGGTAATAATCATGTCTACCTCACAGGGTTGCTGGGAGGATTAAATGAGATGGTGTATACGACTAATTGAAAGCTTGACTCTAGGGTACTCAGTAAATACTAGGGGTCAGTAAAAATAAGTTTCAGCCACTAGATTCCAGATGTGAAGCCTGCCAGAGTACCTATGATGAGACATCATCTCTATATTTATTCACCTGAACACCTGGATGTGTGGACTCAAATGGCCAGGGTGCTGAGCTGCTGTATTGCTGTGTCCCTATACTTATTCACCTGAACACCTGGATGTGTGGACTCAAATGGCCAGGCTGCTGAGCTGCTGTATTGCTGTGTCCCTATATTTATTCACCTGGACACCTGGATGTGTGGACTCAAATGGCCAGGCTGCTGAGCTGCTGTATTGCTGTGTCCCTATATTTATTCACCTGAACACCTGGATGTGTGGACTCAAATGGCCAGGCTGCTGAGCTGCTGTATTGCTGTGTCCTGCTTATTTGGTTAATGTGTGTTCAAGGCACTACCCGCCCTGACATCTGCTTTAAGGAGCCTTAAAACAGGGTCTTCATGAAGTCCATCTACATTTTTTTTGTTTGTTTCAATAGCTCCAAGTAATCATAAGGAAAAACAACTTGTTTTTAAAATGTAGTAAGAAGCAAAGATTTTCTGTGTGGGACCTTGAACAACTAATGGTAATGTGGTCTTGGGTCCCATGAGGAACTAGAGTGGCAATCCTGGATGATACTTTAATTGTGCCCTGGAACTAACAGCGTCAAAGTGCATCTCAGTCCTGGGAAAGGAGCTGAGATGCCTTTCAAGCCTTCCTTCTAACACCCCCAACACCTGGACAAGGGCAGTTCCGGGCATCTTAAGGACTTTGGGAAATACACTGTTGTGTGTGCGTGTGTGTGTGTGTGTGTGTGTGTGTGTGTGTGTGTGTGTGTGTGCTAGAAATAGTGTTCAGAGTAATTTACAAAGTTTGTTCTGTGCTTTGGGTCAAATATTATAATTATAAACTCAGCAGTCACAATGGGGAAGCACTTGCAAAGCAGTGTTCTCCGGGTGGAGTTTGGTCAATAATCCCATTGTCCCAGACTTCCTTGAAGTGCTCTAACCAAAAATCCTGGCCCAGACTCTGCTGAGATTGTTTTCTCAAGCCTCTTTTCCTGATTCTAAACAATTGGAAATGTTATGAATATAATTCTATTGTCAAATCCCACTTATTCCGGCTCTTAAATACAAACGACCGAGAGAACAAAAAATAAACAAAGTGAACACAAGACACAAACGGAGGAAGAGGCCATCTGCAGAGGCTGCTGAGAAAGCTTAGTTTGGGCACAAAGACTTAAATTTTATTGAAGTATAATTGATTTACAAAGTGGTGTTAATTTCTACTGTACACAAAGTGATTCAGTTATACATAAATATATTCTTCTCCATTATGGTTTATCACAGGATACTGAATATAGTTCCCTGTGCTCTACAGTAGGACCTTGTTGTTTACCTATCCTTTATATAATAGTTTACATCTGCTGACCCTGAACTCCCAGTCCTTCCCTCCACTACCCCCCTCCCCCTTGGCAACCACAAGTCTGTTCTCTATATCTGTGAGCATGTTTTTGTTTCATAGATATGTTCGTTTGTGTCATATTTTAGATTCCACATCTAAGAGATATCATGTGGTATTTGTCTTTCTCTGTCTGATTTACTTCACTTAGTATGATAATCTCTAGGTCCATCCATATTGCTGCAAATGGTGTTATTTCATTCTTTTTTTATGGCTGAGTAATATCCCATTGTATATATACACCACGTCCTCTTTACCCATTTGATGGACGTTTAGGTTGTCTCCATGTCTTGGCTATTGTGAATAGTGCTGCTATGAACATTGGGGTGCATGTATCTTTTCAAATTATAGTTTTGTCTTGATATATGCCCAGGAGTGGAATTGCAGGATCATATGGAAACTCTATTTTTAGTTTTTTGAGGAAGCTCCATACTGTTCTCCATAGTGGCTGCACCAATTTACATTCCCACCAACAGTGTAGGAGGGTTCCCTTTTCAGCACTCCCTCTCCAGCATTTGTTATTTGTAGACTCTTTAATGATGGCCATTCTGACCTGTGTGAGGTGGTACCTCATTGTAGTGTTGGTTTGCATTTCTCTAATAATTACTGATACTGAGCATCTTTTCATGTGCCTATTGGCCATCTGTATGTATTCTTTGGAGAAATGTCTATTTAGATCTTCTGCCCATTTTTCAATTGAGTTGTTTGCTTTTTTGTTATTGAATTGTAGGAACTGATTGCACATTCTGGAAATTAATCCCTTGTCAGTCACATCATTTGCAAATATTTTCTCCCAGTCCATAGGATGTCTTTTCATTTTGTTTATGGTTTCCTTTGCTGTGCAAAAGCTTTTAAGTTTGGTTAGGTCCCATTTGTTTATTTTTGCTTTTATTTCTATTGCCTTGGGAGACTGACCTAAGAAAAACATTGGTGTGATTTATGTCAGAGAATGTTTTGCCTATGTTCTCTTCTAGGAGTTCTATGGTGTCTTGTCTTATATTCAAGTCTTTAAGCCATTTTGAGTTTGTTTTTGTGTATGGTGTGAAGGGTGTGTTCTAGCTTCATTGATTTACATGCGGCTCTCCAACTTTCCCAACACCACTTGCTGAAGAGACTGTTTTTCTCCATTGAATATTCTCTGGCACAGAGAATTTTTTCTTCTTTTTTTTGCGGTACGTGGGCCTCTGACTGTTGTGGCCTCTCCCATTGCGGAGCACAGGCTCCGGACGCGCAGGCTCAGCGGCCATGGCTCACGGGCCCAGCCGCTCCGCGGCATGTGGGATCTTCCCGGACCGGGGCACGAACCCGTGTCCCCTGCATCGGCAGGCGGGAAGCCCCCTGATGGCTTTTAGAGAAGGGTCTTTAAAGGCAAGGTGAGGGAGAGGGTTGCAGGGTGCGTGATCAGCTCATGAACGTTCTTCCAATTGGTTGGTGGTGAGGTAACGGTGGTATTTCTGGAATCATCATCATCAACCTTCTGTTTCCAACTGGTCTGGGGTCTACGTGCTGGTCGTCAGTATATAGTTAACTTCTTCCACCTGGTGGAGGCTTTAGTATCTGCAAAACAACTCAAAGATATGGCTCAGGATATTATCTATAGCCCTTGAGGAGGAACTGTAGCCCTTGATTTTGTTTTATGGCCAAACTATTATTATTTTGTCTCGCTTGACTGCCTTCCTTTGTTTCCTCATTTTCTCACTTCCCTGATTAAATTTTTCTTTTTCTTTTCTTTTTTTTTTTTTTGCTGTACACGGGCCTCTCACTGTTGTGGTCTCTCCCATTGCGGAGCACAGGCTCCGGACGCACAGGCTCAGCGGCCATGGCTCACGGGCGCAGCAGCTCCGTGGCATGTGGGATCTTCCTGGACCGGGACATGAACCCGTGTCCCCTGCATCGGCAGGCGGACTCTCAACCACTGCGCCACCAGGGAAGCCCTGTAACCTGATTTTTAAATCTACTAAAGTGTAGGTCTCTTTCCATATCAATAAATATAGACCAATGCCTGACTTAACCGCCCCAGAGAAAGCTGAATCCCAAGCTGGGGGCAGGAGGGTGTGCGATGGGACAAGGGCAGGGACAGAGGGAGGAAGCTCAGGTGCCTGCGGTGCTGAGTACAGAGGAAACACATCTTTCATCTCCAGGCCTCCTACTCACACTCAGGGGTCTCTGAAGCGAGGGTGGGTGTGGGGATTGAAGTGCAGGTATTTACAATGCAGTGGGACCTCTCCTGCCGGTCACTGGGCTCACATCTTCCTTCCGCTCACAGAATTTCTCTCTGCACCTTATCATAACTTCTCCTCCCCCCTTATGGGTTCCCATTTATGGAAAAACCAGCGTTAGCACCTTGGACTGCTCTGTGCTTCTCTTCTTTTCTCTCAGGTGTCTCCTCTGCCTTTTTTCTCAGGTTCCTGGAAAACTTCTTCAAACGGATGTTCGAAGTCACTAACTCGCTCGTCCCCAGCGTTCCTCAGTGCTACTCACTGCCTCCGTTTGTTTTTAATTTCAGCAGTTACGCTTTTAATCTCCAGCAATTCCTTTTTGCAGATTGCTCCTTTTCCCCCGACGAACCGCTCTTACTTTATCAATGGGATGGCCCCTGGCGTCTCACCGAAACTCTGAATTAGGGTTCTTAGTGATCGTGTTTCTTGCAGCCACTTATCACTGAGAACCATTTGCTCCGAACATTCAGATGGTTCTCGGTTGACTTTCGGAGCCTTGCCCCAGCCTGGGCGCTTTCCTCTGCTGTGTCTGCAGATGGGCATGTGGCCGACTCGGAGCCTGGTGAGGAGTACGCGGTGTCTGTTCAGTTCTGCCGGTTCCCACTGACTGTGATTCTTCTCTGGTTTGCATGGGATCAAGAGGAGACCTCCATGGGCTCAGAGAGTTCTAGCAGCTTCTCCTCGTGGGGGGTTGACATGGCTGCACCAGACAGCTGGGCAAGGAAGGAGCCGCCTCTGCTTCCAGCCATTCAGCAGCTGACCCTGGAGTATCTGTCCTGCAAACCCCCTCTAGACATGCGTGCAACTCAGGCCCAGCCCTCCCAGCCGGTGCCGGCAGCCCACACCGCAGGCTCCTGCACCAGCTGGATGCCCAGAACCCTCCCACTTCCTCAAGGCTTGGCTCCAGCCCAGGAGCTGTGAGTGAGGGGCATAGAGAGGGGAGGGGACAAGGGTTGAGTGTCTTTGCTCAGCTCCCGGACAGGCTTGCTTCCCTTAGACAGGTTCTGTGGCAGCAGGTGGTGCCCACCTGGCTGGACTCAGACCCCCTTTGCTTTCTGCTGAAACTCCCGAAGCTTTAGGTCTCTGGGCAGGACATGTCTCTAGTTTCTGTCTGTGGTTTGCAATTTTTAGGATTGTATTGGTTGGGCCCTTTTAGCTGGAAATTGGGAGAGAGAGGAATTCATAAATATGTGGATCTCTGTGGCCCTTGGCAGTTGGAAGCCAATGTGGATTTCTTAAGTCTTATTGCCTGAGCAGGTCGTGGTTTCCTCAGCTTTGAACCCAACCCCTTTAGATAGACACGGCCCACCCATGACCAACTGTGCCGTTTGGTGGTCCACACAGCCCCACCCGTCGCGTCGTGAGAGTCTCCAGCATACAAGGCAGCTGCTGCACCATCACGTGGGGAAGAGCAGCCCTGCAGGGCATCTGTCTCAGTTACCATGTTGGTTTCACCTCCCGGTGCCTTCCTCTTTGTCCAGCCCCTTTATCTCACTGTCTATTTTCTAATCCCTCTTTGCTTTGTTTCTGAAGCCTCTGCTTTCCCCTCCATCTGGGTGGGCTGGGCTGTGGAAAAAGGAAAAGAGAGAAGAGAATGCAGGCGGAAGAAGGCTCAGGCGCAATGGGGCGTTGTGGCTTTATTCTTAACTGCATTCTTCAAGTGAAATCCTTTACGTTTAGGGTATCTCTTTAAGTCGTTTTACTTATTCTAACAAAATCTTATGAAGTGGTCCTATATCTTTTTTTCCAGCTTATATTCCCTAGAAAACAGACCTAGAAACAAAACTTAGGTGTTCAGTCTCTACCAGGAGGAGAACCTGCAGGTGGGGAGGGGGATAGGGGGAGTGAAGTGGGGTCCACAGCAGTGTCCAATTTGAAAAATTACTAATGTAAGTAACATGTTAGCTTCTGTGGCTCTCAGACTCGAGCATGCAGCAGAATCCGCTGGAGGATTTGTTCAAACACGGGTTTCTGGGTCCCACCCCAGAGTTTCTGATTCAGTGGTTGCAGGTAGATCCCAAGAACCTGCATTTCTCACAAGTTCCCGGATGATGCTGTGCTGCTGGCCCACACGTTTGAGAACCACTGTGTTAAGTCATTTAATATTATGAACAGAATGATTTACCAAACTCCTATGTATTTCTAAATCTCTACTTTTTTCCTAGTAAAACATTTTCTAGTAAAATGCTCATAGAGATGCATTTCATTATGAGCTTAATCCCCCATTTAGTTGTTTCTCTACATTGTCCTTCTGAATTTAGCCATTTTTCCCTTTGAGGACTGTAAACCTCCTTATTCATTATTCTTATTTTCTTAGAAATCAGCTTTATCAGAAAATGTGGGTATGTTATTTTGAGATATAGCTTAAGAAATCAATAGCAATTATCTGCAACCAGAATAAATATCATTAAAATAAAGATGTTACCTGCTTGCAGTTATTTACAAAAGACCAAAGGTAAAAAGAGAGAATAACAGCAAAGCCCACTACGTCTTAATAGTAAAGATATGGGACCTGCATTAGAAAACACAAAAATCCAGCAAGGTGTCAGCAAGGCCTGCTCCCTCCGAAGGCTCTAGGGGAGAATCCGCTCCATACCTCTCTGGTAACTTCCAGGGTTGACTGCTGTTATGGGCTAAGATATAACCCCCCCAAATTCATATGCACCTCAGAACGTGATTGTCTTTGGAGATAGAGTCTTTTTTTTTTTAATCCTTCAATGGCTTCCCTAAGCCTTATTTTTTTAATTTAATTTTTATTTTTATTTAATTAATTAATTTATTTATTTATTTTTGTGGTACGTGGGCCTCTCACTGTTGTGGCCTCTCCCGTTGTGGAGCACAGGCTCCGGACGCGCAGGCTCAGCGGCCATGGCTCGCGGGCCCAGCCGCTCTGCGGCATGTGGGATCTTCCCGGACCGGGGCACGAACCCATGTCCCCTGCATCGGCAGGCAGACTCTCAACCACTGCGCCACCAGGGAAGCCCCTAATTTTTATTTTATATTGGATATAGTTGACTTACAATGTGTTATTTTCAGGTGTACAGCAAAGTGATTCAGTTATACATATATCCACTCTTTTTCAGATTCTTTAAAGGGGAAATTAAGTTGGAATGAGGCTGTTCAGGTGGGCCCTAGTCCAAGTGGCTAATGACCTTGTTCGAAGGAGATTAGGACATAGATACACACCGAGGAAGACCAGGTGAAGACAGAGGGAGAAAGCAGCTGTCTTCAAGCTAAGGAGAGAGGCCTCAGAAGAAACCAACTCTGTTGACACCTTGATCTCAGACTTCGAGCCTCCAGAACTGTGAGGAAATAAATTTCTGTTGCTTAAGCCACACTGCATCATGGCAGCCCTAGCAAGCACACACACAGGCCACCCTTGGTGGTCCTTAGCTTGTAGATGCATCGTTCCAATCTCTGCCTATGTCTCCCCATGGTGTCCCCCCCAGGTGTGTGTCTGTGCCTCTGCTTCCTCTTCTTATAAGGACACCAGTCATTGGATTAAGGCCCACCCTGATCCAGTGTGACCTCATCTTAACTAATTATATCTGCAAAAACGCTATTTCCGAATAAGATCATCTTCTGAGGTTCCAGATAGACATAAATTGGGGGAGGGGTGGGGAGGACACTGTCCAACCCAGTACAATGTGCAAGAATTAACTACCCGCCAGCAGGCATGTAAATCACTGATAAGCTCCATAGGAGTGGTTTTCAAACTCACCTTCTTGTTAGACTAGGTTCTGATTTAATGGGTCTGGAGCGGAGCTTAGCTTGTTTTCACTTACTCCAAGTCATTTTAACGAGCAGTCAGTGTTGAAAACCACATTTTAAAACCACTCATTGGGACTTCCCTGGTGGTGCAGTGGTTGAGAATCCGCCTGCCAATGCAGGGGACATGGGTTGGATCCTTGGTCTGGGAAGATCCCACATGCGGTGGAGCAACTAAGCCTGTGTGCCACAACTGCTGAGCCTGCACCCTAGAGCCTGCGAGCCACAACTACTGAGCCCGAGTGCCACAACTACTGAGCCCGCGTACCTAGAGCCCATGCTCCGCAACAAGAGAAGCCACCACAATGAGAAGCCCACGCACTGCAGCAAAGAGTAGTCCCCGCTTGCCACAACTAGAGAAACCCCGTGCGCAGCAACGAAGACCCAATGCAGCCAAAAATAAATAATACATTTATTAAAAAAATAATAAAACCATTCATTATGCTATTTATTATCATCAACATTAGATCAGTAATCATAATGCAATTGGGAACGTTTATTGGGTATTTAATATCTCGGGCATTGGGCTAAACTAAGTACTTTACATATATTACCTGAGTGACAGCATCAGTCCAGTTCTTACCCCCATTTTATAGATAGGGACACAGAGGGTTAAAGACACTAAGAAAATCACCAAGGGACACAAAGCTAGGAGTGTTAGATCGACACCTCGGCTGACTCCAGAGCCGCGGTTCCTCTCTGCCCTTAGATCTGTCCAGATTCAGAGCCTGTCATCTTCCTCTCATCTTCACATAGTCTCAGTTATTTAGAGAAATCGTAAACATTTTCAGATGAGTAATTGCTTGTCTTCACTACAAAGAAATAAAACAGCTTGAACGTTGATTTGAGGGTGAGTCACGAGGGTCTTCAGTTAATAAATGTTGAGGCATTATTTTTATTATCCACCTTGGAGAGCAGCTGATATGACAGGTGATGCTCTATAAACCTTGCATCACACAGTGGTGCCTCTTTATGCCTGTGAGATCACCTGTTCTAGGTGATTGTTGCAGACTCTTGGGTTTCCTGTCTCGTCTCTGAGTCTTGCTATCATCTCCTTGGAATCTCGTTCTGTCCCGGGACCAGGGCTTCTGCTCTGGACCTCTCCATTTGCAACCTTCCAGACTCTTCCTCTAGCTTTTAGAACTTCCTCCTCCCTGTTGTGAGCTCTCTCGATGCCTCTGGTGTCCTGAATAAGAAACTCTGTCCCTGCGGGACCTGCGCCCCCTTCCCCGCTGGGGGCACAGACACAGGTGGTTCTTCAGCTTCAAACCTGAGCCTGGCACCTCCACTGCTGCAGGCAGATCTGAACCTCATTGGCCCGCACGCTTCTGTCCTTGAGAGTCGGCTGCCCATCGCCCTGCTCAGTACCCTTCTTTTCCCTTTTTTTCCCTTCTAAATGCAACTCCTTGTTGAAGGATCTGTTTATGTCCCACCTTCTTCACGAATCTGACTGCTCTGGGTCCCAACAGTTCTTTCTTCCCCTGAGGCCCTCACGCATTTATAGTCAATCCCATTCCATTCAGATCTCAATTCCTCTGCATTTGCTGCCCATGAATGGATCCTGGCTCTCTAAGCCGTATAATAAGCTCCTCACAGAGGCAGAAGCAAAGCCTGCTCATCCCTGGTACTGCTCCCAGCCTCGTCTGCATGATGCCAGGCCCACCACTGGAAGCTGTAAATACCTGATGATTAGTTTTCATACCTGCAGCTCATGATGCTTCATACGGATCAGAAAAGCATTAACTTTTTGGTATTAAGATACCCAACTAATGCTATCGGATCATGTTAAAGAAATTTTCATTGAAACTAGAAATAATAATGACATCCTTCCCCCTCATGGAGACCCAACCCAAATGATTTTCTTTATGATTACACTATTTTTAACCATTATTAGGCTCTGTGGTGGCGGCTTGTTGATTAGAAATGGAATCCATCCATGGGGGTCAACGTGTGATTGTCTGGCCGGTGCTAAATGTAGCCAGAGGCACCCTACACCCAGTGGTCAAACCAAAGGCACACTGGAGTCAAATACCGTGATGTTCCTCTAAACTTAGAATCTCTCACGTGAGAATTTGTTCAAGAAGGCTAAACGAGACATCTATGGAAAAGCCAGCTGCCGGTCATCAGGGGTCATTCCCTGTGGTTTCAGGAACGGGCAAGCCCCCCTCCTGAGGTCCTAAGTCTCTTGCATCCCTGCATTATTTTTACCTTATTTCCTACCTTTGGCCTTTGTATTTGGAAGATATTCTGTTACTCTGGTTCTAAGGATAATTTAGAAATCAAAACTTGAGCATAGATCTGATGATGACCTGCTCCAGCATTTTATCACGACAACCCAAGTTAACATAATGTCTGTTTGGATTTTAATGACTAGGAAAAGCTAAAAAAATCACTTGGTTGGAAGCTCTTTGAAAGTATCTAATTAGGCTAGAGTTGTGCTTTCTGCGAAATGAAACAATGTGATCCCTTCCAGCATCCCATGAACAGTTGTTTGAATCTTTTATCAGATTGGCTTTCTGCTCATGCGAAGGGGAGTAATTCTCTTTGTGTAAAAATGACTTGAAATTTAAATAAAAGTGACTTTAAAAGAAAATTAACAGGATGGGTACACCTGGATTTATGAGCATTTAAAAATAACTTGTACAGTTAGGAAATATGTACACTTAGGAAAAAAAAAGGAGATGCTTCCCTTGTTCTTGGAAGATTGCCTTAGGACAGACGTAAATGCTTGTGTCTTTGATTCAAACTTAGTTAAATTTGACAAGAGATGGGTTTTAGGTCTCCCTGGTAACTACAAACAGCTTTTAGTACTTTATTTCAGGAAAAAGTCTTCAGCCTATGACGTTCATTGGCTTTGGTACATGCCAACCTCTCTCTAGACACAAAAACATATCTCAGACCCAGAGCTGTTTTGGCAGCAGGCAGCGAGCTCAGAGCCGATTAGGAAGCACCAGCCCCAGGAGGCAGGGGTCTGATTCCTGACTGTACGTGCAAGAGTCAGAACCAAGCCTTCCATCCTTGTGACTGCAGTGTCTGTTCCCTACTGGGAACCTAAATGTGTGTGTGTGTGCATTTCTTTTAAAGGTATGTAATTTGTTTATATTAATTTCTTTTGTGCTTTTGAAAGATGGCAGGCTCCCAGTCATAAAAAGAGAAACTAGGCTAGGTATTTCAAGCGGGAAGGGATTGAATAAAAGGATTTGGGTTTGAGCTGTTTTGGAAAGGCTAGAAAAGCAAGGAAGGACAGCTCCTGCAGAACCCCTGCCCTGCTCCATAGCATTACAGAGCCTGTGGGTCCTGTCCATTTACCCCTGTGTAGCCAGGGAGTGGTTAAAAGCACTGACTGTTGTCACTGCTACAGTTGGAGCCAGTGCTGCTGCCACAGCCAGAAGCAGAATCCCCACAACCTGCCTTCTGATCTTGCACCAGCGCCCCCTACTGGCAGAACCTAAACAGAACCCCTGCTGGCAAGGATTCTGAGAATTGTAGTTTCCACTCCTCCAGCATCTGAGATGCAAAACAAAGTATAGAGGACTGACAATATGTGGTCTGGATGGTATCATAGTGCTTTAGAAACTAAGTTATGATAGCACTTTAACCACTTAAACATTTATTTTATTTTATTTTACTTTATTCTATTTATTTATTTATTTGAGGTACACAGGCCTCTCACTGTTGTGGCCTCTCCCGTTGCGGAGCACAGGCTCTGGACGCACAGGCTCAGCGGCCATGGCTCACGGGCCCAGCCGCTCCGCAGCATGTGGGATCTTCCCGGACCAGGGCACGAACCCGTGTCCCCTGCATCGGCAGGTGGACTCTCAACCACTGTGCCACCAGGGAAGCCCTAAACATTTATTTTAAATTAATTTTGTTGTGATACAAAATACAAAAAAATCCTTTTTGACAATTTCTTTTATGGGAGAGTGAAAAAGATCACTTTTTTTAAAATAAATTTATTTCTTTTTTATTTATTTATTTTTGGCTGCATTGTGTCTTTGTTGCTGCGCACGGGCTTTCTCTAGTTGCGGAGAGCGGGGGCTACTCCTTGTTGCGGTGCGCGAGCTTCTCATTGCGGTGGCTTCTCTTGTGGCGGAGCACGGCCCCTAGGCGTGTGGGCTTCAGTAGTTGTGGCTCGCAGGCTCTAGAGCACAGGCTCAGTAGTTGTGGCGCACGGGCTTAGTTGCTCCACGGCATGTGGGATCTTCCCGGACCAGGGATCGAACCCGTGTTCCCTGCATTGGCAGGCGGATTCTTAACTGCTGTGCCACCAGGGAAATCCAAGATCACTGGTTTTATATTAGAGAATATCTTTGTGTTTAAAGAGTATTTCGGGGTATTTTAATTCACGCAATTCGAAAGCAGCTAAGTATGTTCATAAAAGGATAGCTCTTGCTGGGCCTTGCTGTGTCATCTATGAAAAGCATTCCTCTATCTTTAGTTAACCAAGTTATCTGAAGCTCAGCTGGAGGATTTGAGAGGTTATATTTGACACTGGCTGACATTTTTCTGTGTCAAAATACTTTCTCTGGCGGTTAAATCACCTGTTTGACCTCTGAGATTTTATATACTTTAATTGCATCCTTTATATGTTTAATTCTAATGGGAAATTATTTCAGATAAAATAATCATCTGCAAGCTTACTTAAAATGAAATTGTTCTGCTCTGGAAAACCAGTACCTACATTGACAATAAATCTCTTTTAAGTTACTCCTACTGTGCATATTCTTACTTCTTTAATCTCCATAAATCTTTTCGGTAAGTCTATGAAGTGAGCCAGCTACTACTGACCCCAGTTTTTTTTTTCCAGCTGTGTTAGTCGACAGGTCATTAGCTGTAGAATCAAGACAAGTCAGGTTCTATAAATAAATATTATTACAGTTTGCTTCTGAATCTGTATCTATAAGACCACTCACAATTCCTATTCCAACAGCATTAATTTTCTCATCGTGCCACAGTCTAGAGCAGTGGTCTTCACACTGAGGCAAGCATACCATTTGGAGGTGTGCAGAGAAAATCACAAGGTAGAGGGCCTGGCTACTTTGAAGGGAATCAGTTTTCAGAGCCTCAACGCACATATGTCCAAAATGGATCTGTCTGAGGATATGTACATGATGAGGATACAGGTCTTTTCCTAACATCCTTCTCCCCCTTTGCGGAAGGACTCCTACCTCTCTTCCATCTTCCTACGATGTATTGACCTGGGGTTTTAAAACCTGTGGGGAACCAAACAGTGGGACAGTTTGGAATATTGGTAAGAAAGTAACTAAGAAAGAAAGTAAATGACCCTAATGATTTGATTAAACAACTTTTTGTAAGTCTGGTGGTTTCCATTTCTTTCCTGACAGCAAGACTGTAGGAGTCTTAAATGGCATGTTGGTTAATAGAAAACTTAAAAATAATTTTGATGATAGATTACTCTGTAAATCTTGGCATTGAGAAGGAAGCAAAAGAATTGAGTAACAATACTGTAACAAAACTCTCTCCATTCCCATTAATTTATTTATACAGACAAGTTTTCTTGGCACATAAATTTATAAAAATGAAAAACAGGAATAGAATTGATGTTGAGCCCTAACTCATTCTAGTAATAAAAAATCTTCAACCACAGATTACATGAACTAAGTGGAAAACCCCGGGCTTTTTTAACATTCTTCTAGAAAAGGGGCAGTGCATTTCCAAAAAAATTTTACTCCTGAGTAATAATTCTTTTTCAAGATTCATCATATGCTATGTTTTTGTCAATTGTGTTCTAAAAGTAACTGTTATAACCCAATCAGAAAGGATTCTAATAGTTAGAAACATTGTCACAGAAAAACATGTTAATTGAACGTCAATTTATGTACATAATTTATTACATGCAGAAGTATTTATTTACCTGTCCATTAACATAATACACATTAACACAAAACACATTTTCTACAAAAAATATTAGGATATATGTATGTGGGAATGAAAACAAGAATTCAAAGAGAAAACAGATTAGTGTCAAATTTTAGGCTGTTGAAGAACTTGTTTTCACTGGATGGTGGTAGGCGTCACGTGGCTATAGTACTCTATCAGACACAGTTGAGAGAACGATTGAAAAATGTCAGCCTTTGTAGTGTACTGAAAATTACATGCATGGCAGATAGCGAAACTGATAAAGAAGACGTTTATATATCACAGTAAAAATATCTGCGATACACTTAAAATTTTTATTTAAGGAGCATATGAGCAAAAATGTTTAAGGATCACTGGTCTGGACAGATGATCAGGTGTCTTGAGGGTAAGCATTGCCACACGTCTCAGTCTCCCATGTGTTTTCTTTGTTTTCCCAGTTTGACCTCGTGTGTGGCAATGCGTGGATGCTGGACCTCACACAAGCCATCTTAAACCTGGGCTTCCTGGCCGGGGCATTCACCTTGGGCTATGCAGCGGACAGGTAGGCATGGGTGTGGCAGCCAGTTTACATCTAGAAAATGATGTGTACCTATGGAGAGGAAGATGTTTCATGTTAACTATTAGAAAACTATTCTTGCTAATTTTGGAAAAAAATCTGAATTCCTCCACTTGGGACATTCATACCTGTGGGGCTGCACTAATTCCTTCCTTCGTAAGCTTCGTCTCCTCACCCCTTGAACTGTACAAAAGGTTGGGGCTGCTCCCCTGGGGTCTGAATGCATCTGAGAGGAAACACAGAGCAGCAAGGCCGTGGCTTCATGGCGGGGCCCACGGCTGGCTGGCTGGATGCCGTGGAGGTGCTTCCATGGGCTTCGGTAACTCGCTGATCGCGGTTTGATGAATTTAGTCATAAGGTCGCCCCCTTACAAATCTGTTTCATTTAATTCAAACAAATTTTTGTATTTATTCTACAAATTAAAAACTCTGCAAAAAAAAAGTTTTCCAAAAACCATGAAAAGAATTTGATCTATTCTTGAAGGTCCATAAATACACAAATATACCAGTTAATGGCAGACACAAAGTGAGTGTATATATTCAAGACAGTCGTGCTCGCTCTTCAGATAACCCTGTTTCAGACATTATTGATGTAGGTTATTGTACTCCTGTTTAACTGTTCCTTTATCCCAGTTCTCGGTATGAACAGACTTGCAGTGATTTAACAATTCTCCCTGTCCCTCATGTCTGGCTCACTGTTGCTCCCAGCGCTCCAGCCCAGCATCAGTGGGTCAGCGTGACCCTGCTCGCAGTGGGCAGGGCTGGGAGTGTCTCTTGCAGAGCTGAGAACAGCAGTTAATTGGAGAATTCAAGACAAAATGCCCCCAATCCTGTAGGCAGTTGATGGTCTGCAGTTGACCAGACCAGGACTTCAAAATGGGTAGCACCTTTGGTTCCCGCCCCTTCCTCTGCCGTCTTTTTCTTGTGTTGTCCCCCAGCCCTCCTCGGCATGTGACGTCCTCCTTAATCCTCTGTGTCTGGTGCTCTCTCCCTGTCTTTTATCTGTGTCTTTCCTACTGTTTCTCCTTACAGCCTTTTCAATTCATTTTTCCTTCCTTAATCTTCCGCACACAACCCTCTCTTTCCTAATTGGCTGCCATTTGGAATTGAGTTACAGATTTTCAATATGTATTTCTTTCATTTTGTTGTTACTCTTCCTAATTTAAGCATTAGGTTTTGCTTCTTCGGCATGTTTCTCTTTCACAGCCAATCAACACATCTTCAAACTAAAGTAACTTGACTAAAGGAGGGGACTTTTCCTACCTGTGTTCCAGGAGGGGCTGAGCATCTGTCCTCAGATGTGACCCGGTACTTTGGGGAGGAAGACAGAGCTGTGAATAATGCTGCCTCACCTCGGGGCTGACCATCTTTCAGCTCCTTCAATCTCTTATGTTCTTGAAGGAAAGGACAAGAAGCAATTTAGTAGGTCCTATATCTGTGAGAGGAGAGTGGGAAGGGCAGAGAGTGAATTTTAAAACCTAGGTAAACCGAGACTACATGTGTCTCTGGAGAGTCTGAAGCAAGATGCTGTGTGAATTTGATGGAAATTTCTATGGGAAAATGTCTTTGAATCAAATCTCTCAAAGGTCGTTGATGACAAGGCTTCACCAGCCAATAATCTAGCACAGCTATACTGAACCACTTAGCATCAGACTCTCAGAATATTGCCCGCGGTGACCTGTGTCTTTTGCCTAAGTGCTTTAATAATGGCTACGTAAATGGTGAAAGTGAAACACAAATCTTAAGAACAAATCACATTTATTGTGAACTTGATAGTTTGTAAAGAGCTTTCACATTAGCATCTCAGTTTGGTCTCTACAACCTCACTGTAGAAAAGATAAAAGAAAAAAAATCACAAGCAAACAAACAAAACCTGCATCTTGAATTGTTTAAGGAATTCACCCGAAGTTGCATGACTTGAGCCAGAAGGCCAGGCCTCCTGGCTGTCATGACCATTTTGGCTTCTTTCTGTCCCTTTCTTCTCTGACCCCACCCACAGAAATGCTAGGAAGTGTCCAAGCTGTGCCACTGGAGTGACTGTATGGGAAAAAAACGTTGTAATGGAGAGGGTCGTCTCTTTGGAAACTGCAATCCCAAAGGAAGCATTCCATGCTTTAAATTTTGTAATGTCATTTCAGAGGCATATGTTTTCATTTGCCCTGGCTTTGCTATAAAACAAAGAGTAGCATTTTCAGCGATCCTTGACATGGTAATAATGAACCTATAAAGGACACAAATTCTGTACTTAAACCTACTTTAACAACACTTGCAGTGAGAGTCTTCTCATTGTGTTGAAGAACGTTTAAGGTAATCTCATCCTTTCTCTTTCTCCAAAAGGTACGGCCGAATAGTCATTTACTTAATATCCTGTTTCGGTGTTGGCATTGCTGGTGTTGTGGTGGCATTTGCACCCAATTTCCCTGTGTTTGTGGTCTTCCGCTTCCTACAAGGCGTGTTTGGAAAGGGAACGTGGATGACTTGCTACGTGATTGGTAAGAGCTGGCTACGCCTCCTTGTCTGTTTGAGAACCAGGGTTAGGTGGGTGAGAAGTCCCGCTGGTCAGCCTTCCTCCAGCAAGTATGGCGAGGCTTCACCGCTGCCACGTTATTTCTGCAAATGGGAGGATGCAGGGGCAAGATGCTGACTCTTTAGAAATTAAAGTTCCATCTTGTTTTGGGAACCAAGTATGGACTCTCACCAAATACTGGGGTGAACCACTTTCTAGCACGGCCATATGGTTATCACATGGTTTCTTGCTTTGTTTTCTTAGAGACTAATCTTTAGAAAAACTTCAGTAGTTCCTTGAAACTTTTTTTTTTTTGGCTGTGCCATGTGGATTGTGGGATCTTAGTTCCGTGACCAGGGATTGGATCCAGGCGTTCAGCAGTGAAAGCACAGAGTCCTAACCACTGGGCCACCAGGGAATTCCCCCTTGAAACATTTTTAAAGCATTTTCCATGTATTTCTGTGATACAGTTTGAGATAACATTGCAGTGCTCTCTAATATTATTTCTTTAATTCTATCCCTTCCGCACAAGTGGAGAACTTTTTGCCGTGCAGGAGACATGGCCTGAAAATGAGAAGTTCATTTGTAACCCTTTGCTATCTTCCATACCTAGAAAGTTGGACGTCTGAGTGTGAGGAAAGAAAAACTTCTCTTTGCTCCTATTACTGGGGAAGGTCCTGGCTGCTACCTTTCCAGTAGTGTCTTGGGTGGGCACCCACTCAAAGTCGTGGTGGATTTGTGACCAGGGAAATACGAAGCCTCCTCTTTGATTATCACCCCAGATCTGTGGGCTTCCACTCACTTCTGTTACTGCTGGACAGCCCCTCTTTGGGGTGCCCGCTTTGGGGACCCTTTGAAGATCTTTTTGTGGGCGAGGAAGGAGAGAGAGAGCTGGGGGGACTGACGGTTGATGGGTGGGGCAGAAGGAATAACTTTGGACTATGAAGCGTTTTTAAGGAGACCCCAGTCTAGGTGAGTTTTCCTGGTTGTGATCTTAGGGCAGCAATAAGGTAACATACGCCAGGATGATCAGAATGGAATTAGGGATAGATAGAAACAGATCAGCAGGAGGGGAGGGGAGGAAAGGATGCCAACAGTAAAATTCCTCATGTGATTTTCAAAGAAATATCACACAAATGAAAGGTCCAACACTGTGGAGAGAAGTATCATTTGATAGAAACTCTCTTGTGATAGTGAAAAATTTATCTGTAGAATCTAATGTCCATGATGAATCACCTAAAGAGACTGTAATATGCAAATCTTTAAAGACTGTGATAAAATCTAGCCACTTTATTATAGTTATGTTTTGATCATTACAATTACTTTTCAAAATAGTCATCGTCTAAGCTTTCCTAAAACCAACACATATATTCTTTGTATACCCAGAAGGGTGCTGGGCTGGGTGGGTAGGAGGATGGCATATGCTTGTTGATAACGCAGAGAAGAGGGGGAGAGGAAGGGACCTGAGCTGTCTGGGAAGCACATCCCCATCAGGGCAGTGCCTAAGGAAGCTTCGGGACCTTTGAGAGTCCTGTATAGTATTCTAGCGCCGCTGATGGATGGACGTCACAGGTGTAACGTCTGTTTGTTTGTTTGTCCGTTTGTTTTGGAGCTGGTCTTGAGCTTCCCTAACCTCTCTGTTTGTTTTCCTTCAGTGACAGAAATAGTAGGTTCAAAACAAAGGAGGATTGTGGGAATAGTGATTCAAATGTTCTTCACCCTTGGAATCATCATTCTCCCTGGAATTGCCTACTTTATCCCCAATTGGCAAGGAATCCAGCTAGCCATCACGCTGCCCAACTTTCTCTTCCTCCTTTACTACTGGTAATGTGGTTTTGGTCATTATCAAGTTTATTCTTATTCCGCAGAAATGTAGAATCTATGCTTCCAAACCAACATGAAAACGAAGGCGAGATTTTCTAACATCTCCAGAACGGCTGTGGGCTTTGCGAATTTCTAGAGATTATTTATTGGTTTTTGACTAATAGTTATTATTAAATTAATAAAATTGAAAAACACCTTTAAAATAGAGTATTAATTATGTTTTATTATTTTGTAATCTTTTTATGAAAACTACAAGGCAACAGACCATATCTGCCAGTATTTCAACACGCAGTTTAAATGCAGTGAACAAGATTTGCTTGTCTGTGTGTTTTATTAAGCAAACTAATGTGACTCAGGAATTCTCAGGGGAATAAGAAAATGTTAAGAGCATCAGAAAATTAAGTTATCGGAAAGCTACCGGTGTATGCATTTGACTCCTGTTAGAATGAACATATTTTGATCATCCTCTAATCTAATTTTAATAGATGAGCAAACCAGTTTATGTAAATTGGGTTCTTAACCTTTTCCTAAATGTTCATTAAATCCCAGTGTTTTTCATCTTTGTAGTTGAGGACTGTATATTCTAAGACAGCCTTCTTGCAAGAGCAATGTAATATTGATTATTTTTATCATGAGCAATAATTCAGTTATCAAGTGAGCATTTTTTCCCGTCCGTTATAAACTTACAAAGATAATCTATGTTTCAGAGAGCCAGTTCTAAGCTCTCAGAATCTCCGAAACATGTATCTGATCGCAAGATCCATTTCAATAGAGAAATTCAAGTCATAAACTTTTAAGTTTTGAGATACGCAGGCATAACTCAAAAAAGACTTCTTCTCACCAGGGTGGTTCCTGAATCTCCCCGTTGGCTGATTACTCGGAAGAAAGGAGATAAAGCATTAAAAATTCTGAGGAGCATTGCGAAATGCAATGGGAAATATCTCTCGCCAAATTACTCGGAGGTAATCTTACATATTACTAGTAACAAGTATTGTTAAAGTGGGTGAATTAATGTCACTTATGCACATATTATCAAATATATGACTAATCATTTTTAGTTTGACTTTAAAAAAACCTTGGGAAGAATCATATGGTGTATTAAAGAAGAAATAATTGCAAAGTTGTACTAGCATTATAATTGAGGTAAATTGGTCATTTAGTCCATATTTTAATAGTTGCACCAAGTTACTTGAATTACTATACTTGAATCACCTACTATAGGCCCCATAGTAATTAATCATTCATTCATCTTAATTGGACAAACTATAAATCTTTTCTTGACATTCAATTTAAGTCTAAAGATTTGTCTTTAAATTTAGTCTTGGAAGTATTATCTCTGCCGACCAGAGCTTGGGCAGTAATGTAATATTTCAACCTTTAGACTTAGACATGCTGAATAATCTGCCCTCCCTCCCTCCCTTCCTCCCGTCTTTCCTTCCTTCCTCCAGCAAAGGCTTTTTGGGTGCCTCTGTGTCACTGCATTAAGAGAAAAAGGGGCTGTGTATTAAAAGCTCATTCTTGTCTTTTCAAAGATTTGATATGCAGCCGAAGACATATGCATGTATTTGAAGCAACGCCTGAATAATTAGAGAATAACATATAAAAAAGATATGATTTTTGCTTTAGCTGCAAAGACTAAGGGAATGCAGAATAACAGAGGATTATTATAAAAGGAATATTTAAGAATAATTTTTTAAAATTTATTAAATTTATTTATTTTTGGCTGAGTTGGGTCTTCGTTGCTGTGTGCGGGCTTCTCTAGTTGCGGCGAGCAGGGCTACTCTTTGTTGCAGTGCCCGGGCTTCTCATGGCAGTGGCTTCTCTTGTTGTGGAGCACGGGCTCTAGGCACGCAGGCTTCAGTAGTTGTGGCATGTGGGCTCAGTAGTTGTGGCTCGCAGGCTCTAGAGCACAGGCTCAGTAGTTGTGGTGCATGGGCTTAGTTGCTCCGCAACATGTGGGATCTTCCCAGACCAGGGATCGAACCTGTGTCCCCTGCATTGGCAGGCCGATTCTTAACCACCGCAACACCAGGGAAGTCCATAAGAGGAATTTTTAAATGTTTAATATTAATATTGCTAACATTGTTTTCTTTTGTAGCATTCAGTTTGTCTTGCTAGAAACGTTCTGGTAAAAATGGGTTTGTGGGTTGTATTGTCAACTCCCCAGCTTCCTAGCTCCCCAGAACCTGGTCGGTTATTTTCGGATTTCTACCTTCTTCTTTCACTCTTACATTAAGCGACAAGCAGTAGGCTCTGTGTATACAAAGGTTTCAACTGACCAATTGTCACTGTTGGAAGTAGATTAATGATTTACCTTGAGGTTTACAGGTCATAAAATATATGGTAAAGATAAAACGTGATCTGTTCCAACCATGAAGACTAGTTGATCCTTGTCATTCTTTGACTGAGAACATTTGAGCTGTGCTTCTAGGGAAAGTAACATCCCACTGCCCTCTCAGCTTGCTCTGGTCACACGAGCCATTGGTCTGCACAGCTGGATCAAATGAATGATACTTTGTACTCAGTTTTAATGGCCAAATGAGTATTTTTGCTATTCGTTCATCAGTATCCTGAAGACGTTGCATGTAGTCCCAGAGCTAAGCATGTGTAAGATCTAAATCAAGGTTTTAAGAGTGTAGAGAACATAGTGTGTGCTGATGGCTTATGAAAGAAGATGTTGCATTAACCATGCACATTGTGTGTTACCATGAGTGTTGCTGAGACGCCAGAGGATGATTCCCAAAATAGCTGCTATTCCACATCCTATGAGTGTCCAGTCCAACACCCACTGACCCGCTTCGAATTCATGAGCAGGATAGAGATCATTTCAGCAGGAAGTACTTAAATGCTCTACATCGTTGTGATTGTAAATGATCGGGAACTATGGATCCGATGGCTTCCAAGACACTTGAACTCTAGTTTTTAGCAGTTAGATGATCTCCATTTGAAAGTCAGGTTTGATCAGACTTCAGTTTCTCCAGGACTTCGGTTGCTCTAGGATCCTAGCTACCACGGTGGGCGTAGGATCCTAGTGACAGGTGTTGTGATAGGTTGATGAGCCTCTTCAGTCTTTTTTTAATCTATAGGTTTTCTTTTTCTAGCAACTTTTTCTAGCAACTTCGGTGGAGAATGCTACGGGGTTTTCTCTCTGTTGAGTTTTCTGAAGTCTAAATTTCACTGATTACATCTCTTCGGATCCTTTAACGTGACCCTCTGTCTTGTATTCCCTGTGATGGAATACAACTAAATATAACTAAATTGGTAGTTAGATCTAGAGTTAAGCAAGTTCAGGTTTGTCATTTGGGGCAAGACTACTTCATAAGTGGCTTTGTACATTTCCATTAAGAGACACCTAGTATCTCTGTGCCTCTCTATTCTTTTGTGATGTTAGCTGCCACTGATAATCATTGCCTGGATTTATTCATTCATCAGAGATTGCAAATTGACAATATTCCCATTTTGTCATTATTTCTTCATGTGTTACTGAAATACTTACATAAAGACTAACTTATCCCATCAACTGAGATGACTCTCACATACAGTTCCTATAGGAAAGGCAGGATATAGGCATAATTCTTTCTTTTCAAATTAGCAAATTGGTTGCCTGAATTCTCGAAGTGATCAATGCATTGTGGGCTGTGGGTTTTTTTAAGCCTCATTATGACCTCCTGGATTTATACATACTGTGTATGTTTCAGTCTTCTGCAGTTATTGTTATTATCCTACTGATGCTCAAATTGCCCCCGTCTTTGGACAGACGAGGCTCATCTTTGCTGGTTCCTGAGTCCCTCTGCCACACCTCTGGTAGTTTCTGAATGCTTCCTTGCTCATTAGCACGACAAGATTTTCCAGGCTTGTCTTGTAAGTTCCAGTCTCATGCTTGTAATCACCTGCTTCTCAGTGGGGGCTTCAAGTTTTGAAATAAATGTCTTCAAACTGACCCTGTCCATCTCCAGCCTTTAAAAATTGTACAACCTAAGTAGAAAGGCAAAGCATTGTCTTTAAAAAGAGAAAGAATTTTAAAACGTAAAGACGTTTAAAACACCTTCCTAATAGCTGAATTCAGTCAAATTATAGGCCAAACCATAGTTTTCTAGTTCAGAGATATTAATGTTTCCACGAAGCATGGTAATGTGTGAAATCCCTCTTTCAATGCTCAGAAATACTGGTAGGTAGTGCAGGCATTTGACTTGAACTCCAGCACCAGCACCAAGGCAGGATCCTATTATAGTTTTGGGGGTAATGCTATCAATTACTCCTCTTTTGGCAACTCAAGGAACTGTTGCCCATGTCAACAGTAGGACCACCAGGAAACCTTATGGTTACACAGTCACCTCACACCTTCAGAAACCCTCCATTGCCTTAGCTGGTATCCCTGCTCTCTGGATATAATAACATCAAGGCACCCTTGCCCAAGGCTGGTTGCCCAATGCTCTCCTTACACTTTTCATGGAACCTCTCTCTGGTAAATCCTGACTTTTGGAAGAAGTTATTACCATGTAAATGACCTCGTCCCCCAAGACCTCTCCAATTCCCACCTCATCCTAGGGGTGCACATCCTAGGCTGTAGTGAAGCTAGAATGAATTAGAAAGAATCTGCTTGGTAGCAAAGCGGCCAGGAGATCTGGCAGGTCTACCCTCCTCTCATCACAATAGCCGCAGCCACCTCCCCACACCAGCCTGTTCCATCGCTGACACCAGAGGTGCTGCTCTATTTTAGGCCCGAGAAGCAGAAGTGGTGGTGGGGTACCAGTTCAGAGCAGCAGCTGTAAAGGCATCATGAGTTTCTGACAGCTCTTTTGCTCTTTCCTTCTGCTACAAGAACAGCACATCCCAAACTGGAGCTGCTCCTTCAGTGTGGGTCCAGAATGAGAAGAGCTACAACTCGGAACAGAGCTATAGCAGCTGACCTACAGCTGAGACATGGAATGTGGCCAAGAAATCATTGTTTCCCCTGTAAACTACAGTCTGCTAAATGTGTCTCAGTAAGCTACAGAGATTTGAGGGTGTTTGTTTTTGCAGCCAAAGCTAACTAATGTAGCTGATAGTAATAGTACTGGTTCAGGTGCCAAAGTAGGGTTTGGTGATCCAACACATTTTTTGCTATCTAGATGACACTGGATTGTGGTAGATTAGATTATTGTTTGAAATAGTCACATCTTCCCCCTCGTTTCCAATGCATGAAGATACTTCCTGGTTCCGCTGATGCGGGGCAGAGCAATGTAACCTGCTCTGGTCTCATGATGGCTGAAGTGTACGGCCTGCCCTTCGACTTCGGGCTTGGCCGTTCGGGTTGCTTTGGCCAATGGTAGGTGACCAGATGTGATGCAGTAGAGTCATGAAATGTACTTGGGCTTGATCTCTGGGCTTCAGCCAGCACTGTGAGAAGAATATTTCCAGGTTCTCCTACTGGCCACATAGAAGGCTAAGAGACATTTGGAGGAAAGCTGCTCTAGCAAAGTCTCCCCAAACCTAGATCAGCAGTCTCCCAGCCAGCCCACAAATGTGTGAGCTCAATGAATGCTTATTATTTTATGCCACTATGCTTGTTACAGAGCACTATTTATCAAAAGTCAACTGATATCCTGATTAAATAGCCATCGTCACTTACTGACCTGGATTCTACAACTACATAGGTAGTAACTCTGGCAGCCGTTTGGGTTTCATTCTTTTAAAAAAGGATTTTAAAGATGTCTCTCTCCCCCTCTTGTCTTCGTGTGGGATATGCTCATGGAAAATAGTAGGCTACAACTCCAGTTAACAAAGAGGCTCTGATACTACCGAACTGAATATGTCCATATTTGTTGGCGATATTGTTATGCTCTGTTGACTCAAAAACCTATAAGGCTTGATTGTAATTTCCTTACTTGTATGATATGCTTATATAGTTCATTGTTCAGAGCTAATCCCAGTTTATTGAAATGTCAGTAGTAGATGTTACACTGATAGTCATTCATGCATAAACACACTCATGGGCAGTTCCCATGGTGACGCGTTTGGGTGACATCAAGAACTGAGACTTGAGCTTTCTGATCGCAAAGGGAACATCATCACTATAAATGATCCCACTCTGATATAGTTCCAAGATTGAATATATTAAAACCTTATTAAAAAGTGTCAGGCTAATTTTTAGGTTACCTTAGTTACCAGAGAGACTTCCAACTCTTAACAGCTGCCGTGTTTCCTATATTTTAATGAACCGTCACAGAAGCATCAGTATCGCTCCAGAGAGGGACTTTCCAGCTTTGGGAATGTCTGTTTCTGACATTTGCTTTCCAAAGGGGATTTTTATAAACATAATTTTTGTTCTTCCGAAAGAGAAACCACACCATGATTCTGGCTGTCATGAAGCCCATGTGAGTTGTGTGGTATTTTTGTCCAGTTGTGCTGTCTTTGTTAGTTTTCGTGTTTAATTATTATCTCAGACTTGAAACTTAAAAACTCTCCCATAGAATTCATTTCAAAAGATCCAGAGAAAGTAATTTAGGCCCAAGCAGTGACCGTGTCAAGAGTGGGAAAGGTGTGAGTCTAGAAAATAGTAAAAGACAGTGGGAAAAAAAGTCTCTGGAAACTTGTACATTACTTGCCCTTAACAGAAGAAAATCTTCATTCTTCGACTTCACACAGAATAAATGATTCCTGTTCTACCAGCAAAGCCGTCATCCTTCACATGACGTGTTAAAATGATTACTGTAATATGCCGCCACCTTAGCTTTAATTTAGAATATTCTTGAATGCATAAAAAAAGCCAGGGCGCTTCATATGCTAAACATAAAATGGACCTTTGGAGCTGAGAAATAATTTAATAGTACTCTAGTGAAATCCATTTTTGGAAATAGCCTGGGTTCTATAAATGGGCTATATTTCAATTCTAATTAGTTCCCATGTCTTTAACTTTGTGAAAATAAGACAATATTGCACGAATAGGGAAAAATGTTTATGCTACCGTTTAAAAAGCCATAAAAACAGCAGTGAAGGACTGTTGAATCCAGAGCGAGTTCCTTTCCCAAGCTGGGTGATTAAATAGTACGTTTCTTCCACTAAAGGAAATTTGGCCTAAAATCTTCCAGGTCAGCGGGCTCTCATTTCACCTGTACAAATCTTGAGGGAGAGTGGTCCAGAGCATCATGTGGCTTTAACTGAGCTAGAAATCCAAGTGTCTTATCCCTTAAAGAAGGAGATTACAGCCGTGGAGAGGGCAAGGCAGATATTCAGGGCAGCTCCTCAAAGAGCAGCATCTTGAGTGAGGAACCCTGGGAGACAGGCCTTCTCTCCCCTTCCCTGAAATTGACCTTCCAGAGTCCCTCCTGAAATAACTGGGCTATATGCTCTTGCCACGGTCTTAAGGCTTGAGAAGTATACATCAGAACTGTGAAAGAAAAGCACTCAGCATCATTGTTACATAAATATAAATAAATATATATGTAGATATAGTGATACCAGTCAGTCCTGGTGTCTGATGACATCTTTCTAACAAGTAATTGGATCTACAGAACCCAGGACAACTAATGGACTCAGATGGTGACCAGTAGGGTGACCAGTTGTCCTTGTTTGCCCAGGACCGGGAGGATTTCTAGGATACTGAAGTCGCAAAGCTAAATCTAAAGAAAGTGTCAGGCAAATGGGGGTGACTAGGTCAGTCCTCCCCTTCCCAGCTGTGCTTAGAGAAGGATACCAAAGATGTACATTTCCTGGCTTCAAAAGCCCCTCCCAGCCCACTGGGACCCTGATCCCTATGAGAAGACAGTGGGATGCCTGGCCTGACTAGAGGATGGGACCTGGGACTTCCCGATGTCAGATGCAAGCTGCCGGGGCCCCCAGGTGGCTGCCAGGCTTCCTCTTTCTTCCTCAATCCCTAATTCTTTAAAAAAAATAAAAACACAAAAAACTTTTACAGCCTTTATTTGAAGGTCTAACATGAAGTGATATTCCTTTGAAAAAAACGCACACTTTATTGATGTATGATTGACATGCAGAAAGCGGTACATATTTCATGTATGCTCTGGATTAGGAATAATGCCCGGGAAATCCTGCCAGGGAGTTGGATGTGCAGGGTTCTGGAAGTTGCACCCATCATGGCCTTCACAGCAAGGAACACTTTCCCAAAGAGCTAGTATTTTCTTGCTCAATCCCCTGTTTCTACTATAGTTCTTAATCTGGACTTGAACCCTAGTTGTTCGACTGGGGCCCTGGGCCCCTGCTTACTTTCTGCCTGTTCTTTCTGTCAAAAGTGGGGTCCCACTGCTGATGTCTTTACTCATCTGTTGTCATAGAGTTAGATGTTGCCCCTTCTGATAACTGCTGCCTGATCTTTCTGGAGACTGCAGCTGCTGAGAACCCGTCCTCCAGGTGGGTCCCACACGGGACAGCAGTGCTGGCCCACAGGAGGCCCAGGTGTCCCCTCCCCCCACTGGCCTCTCTTGGTGTACATTCTTGGTCCAGACACAGAGCCAAAGCACCTCCATTCACCTGGCCTGCTCTCCCTAAAGCTGAGATTCCAGCAAACACCTAGGCAAAATGATGTTGGATTATGACACAAGGGGAAGAGTTCCAAGCTCTACATAGTGACATTTAGAGCCATGTCAACTCCTCATTCATTAGTTACAGAATCTGGGAACAATGGACTCCTCCCTTTTTCCATCTCAAAGGCTGATCCTTGCCCTTCAGAACAACAGCCCTCCTGTTTGAGCCCTAGCACCCCTGTGGTGATGCAGAGAAGCATTTGCCTTTTTCTGGCCTAGCCCAGGCCCCGGTGGCATTACGAAGAAAACTAATTAAAATATAAAACAAAATGAATAAGCCACACAGGCTTATTTTATTCTGTTAATATTGATTGCTCTTTTTTGTGAGAATTGTGAAAATGCCTACTTCAGTTATTTTAATTCTGGGTCTCTCTAATAGAATAAAAAGTGAGTTTGCTTTTGCTCTTGCCTTTTGAACACTTGCCAAGAGAATGGCCCTCTAACACCATCTTTGAAATCTTCATATTCTATCGTGTGAGAGAGGAAGATAGCAGCCTTTTCCAGTGTTTTGTTCCTGTGCCACTTGGCCCACGCTTGTGTTTTTGGCAAAAGCAGTCTCTGCAAATCCAAATTGCTGTGCTTCCCTACTGTGAATAAATGAGAAAATACTAGCTCTTTGGGAAAGTGTTCCTTGCTGTGGAGGCCATGATGGGTGCAACTTCCAGAACCCTGCACATCCAACTCCCTGGCAGGATTTCCCGGGCATTATTCCTAATCCAGAGCTGCTGTTGCTATGACAGTGCTGCTTGCTAGATCTCCAGTCCATTAGGAAAGCTGCCTTTTTCCAAGAAATAATCCGAAGAAAAGAGATGCAGCCTGGGTGAAATCATTTAAATTCTCCAGGGCTGGGCTTCCCTGGTGGCGCAGTGGTTGGGAGTCCGCCTGCCGATGCAGGGGACACGGGTTCGTGCCCTGGTCCGGGAAGATCCCACGTGCCGCGGAGCGGCTGGGCCCGTGAGCCATGGCCGCTGAGCCTGCGCGTCCGGAGCCTGTGCTCCACAACGGGAGAGGCCACAACAGTGAGAGGCCCGCGTACTGCAAAAAAAAAAAAAAATTCTCCAGGGCTAGGTTGGTTGTTGGAGTATGCAGACATGCTCCTTTGATGTAGATAAACATGAGAAAATTCTGCTAAATAGTAACAGAGAAAACACACTGGGATCTATTCGCTTCCATCCCTAGAGGTTCCCCCCAGGTAGATGGTATACAGGTATCAGGTGCTGGATTTTCAAGGGCTAAATCTTCCCTTTCCTGGAAAAAATAAAAATTAAGATCCGTCTAACAGATGGCTGGATGAAGAACAGCCAGGTTGTGTTGCAATAGCAACACTTCTTCATGTGGGTGCAGATGTGAACGGGACCAAGCCCATGCAATCCAAGGATGGCTAGATTTCTTGGTTTAGAACAAATAATGTGGGTCTGTGCTGTTTTCATTTTTCTTTGAATCTGGCACTATTGGAGGGAAGTATAATTGAATGTACAGAAAGGGGACCTGATGGAGAGGAAGCCTTCCTTCTTCAAATAGTGAATGTACCTTTCTTAAGGTGGCTGAATAAGGGAAGCTTTAGAGTGAAGAAGTCCTTATATCCTTCCCAGGAAAAGGACTTAGGGAACGTTGGGGGAAATGGCCTGAACCAAGGACACTCTTATGCTAGAAAAGTAGATCTTTGTTACCATCCCTAGGAATGGGCATGGAGGGGGACCAAAGAGGAACGTTCTGGCTAACACACTCCTGCCTCGCAGCACCTGTGACCTCAGCCCCAGAGTCGATGGAAGAATCATGTGGTAGTCTGTCCCGGGGGGGGCCACTGATCCTTGGGGACCATCAAGTTACTGCCAAAGTCCACAAACCATTTGCAGCCAAGTCTTGTCTGTAGAATGAATGAATACATCTTGGATACATCTATACTATTATTGCAGATGAAGGTAGATGCCGTTGTGATGAATAATGACTAAGGAACTGAAAGGCGTTAAGTTCATAGTAAATCTGTGTTAGGTTGTCGTCTCAGTGAACAGAATTAAAAGCACAGTTCCTATCATGTGCCAGAAGTTCTCATACTCAATCAGGACAAGAGTCAATGATCAGTGAGCACAAACAGGATTAGTTTCCATCAGCTGGACAGCTGTTCCCTGAGCTCTCAGAGTTCAAGTTATATGACGTTCTCAGAAGAAGCTGAAGGACCCCACAGAGTCTCGATAAACAGAATTCTCGACAACTTCCGAGATTTGTTCAGTTTTTTTAAATTCAATAAAATAAACTCAAGTTCATTATATTCTGCTCTTTCACTGACCTTAAGGACAAGTTCTTCCTCTGAAGTAGCGAGAGTTGAGCAACTTGGTGTACAATTGTCTTACTGTGTCTCAAAGGTGGGTCCTTGTTTTCTTTCTTGTTTAGGTTTCAGAGCCAACACAGCACTAACAGTTTAGATCTTGAGGAAGACTGAGGAAGGCTTACTGAATGAATACTCAGCACGATTATTTCTGTGGCCCCAAGAACGATAGAGATTAAGTACTTGCCGCATGTGTTGATCACTAGTGGAGTCTCCAGGCTTAAATACTTCTCTTTGAAACCTGACGCGGACAAATCTTACCGAAGACAATTCAAGTATTCACTCTGCAATTCATAACCGTTAACATGCTGTATTTATACAGGCTGATCTAAAATTAGCAGGGGACAGATTGGATGGCAAGTGAGTGAAACATGGGCTCCATGCCATGTAGTGTCCTTCCCACAGTTCTGTAAACTATGTGGTACACTTGGTTGTCTAAAAACAACTGGCCTGTAAAGTTCAAGTTGATTATTAGTTACTGCATTGAAAATATTTTTCACCTGGCACACTGAATCAGGGAATATTTTATTTGGTCACCACATGTTTAGAAAAACCATTTAAATGTAATTGACATGAGGTTGTCCCACAAACGGACACACACCGTAGCAGGAATTCATCTTCATGTGTTCACCCATTTATTCAGCAAATAGTTACAGAGCACTGGGTTCAAAACATTTAGTTTTAAACAACCTCTGTGCAATAGTCACTTTCAAAAATGCCTCCCAACAGGCATTCAAGGTGCCTTACATTTTCTCTAATTCTCTATGGTTGGTCTTCTTTCTTTTTTTTTGAGCTGTTTTCAGGTCCCCCCTCTGATAGTTCCTTACCTATTCAAATATACTCAGTTTCATCATATAGATAAGTTTAATACAACTAAATATAAATTTTTCCTCTCATTTAAGGCTGAAGAACAGCTTAAATCTCAAGTGTAGAGTTTGGAAACCGTATCAGTGTGTTTTAATTTTGACGGCATTGTCTACAGAAGGGTATTCTAATTGGGTCTCAGTTAGTACATCTGTTAAGGCTGGAAACTCACCTATGTGTTTCTTGGAATATAATAAAGCAAGTCACATTTCAGAGTTAGAGTAGAGAGTGAATGCAGTATAACATTAATACACATCACTGTGGTCCAGAGTGAAGCCATGAGACTGAACAGGCTTCACTATCAAAAACCTCCAGAGTCAGAATTCCAGGCATGGTGTGTACCACCCACTCGTGGCTTGCACTTAAAAGCATCTCATCCCTCTCTGTAGTTCTGCCTGAACAATAAAGTACATGCCAATGAACAGTAAGTAACTGTATGCAGAAAAATATTTTGTAAATCAAGAAATAGAGAAGGGAGGAGCTTGCAAATTCTAGAACTCACCAAGGACTACGATATATATTGGGGTGCGTGTCAACTGCTCTTTTAGCTGTTCAGCTGTACTTGACTTTCTTTGGAAAATTTCTCAGCTTTCCCCAATGCACGTACGTAAACATGAAACTAAGGGCTTTCTGAGGTGCAGAAGTAAGGCAAAATTTGAATAGTTGGCAAGCCTGGAAGCACTGAAAGCAGAGGAAGTTCCAAGCTGACCTCTAAGTAGCTCTGTAGCAGGTGGTTTGGGTGACCATCATTTTTCTTTGAGCGCAGAGTTGAGTTAAGCCTGTCTCTCTGCGCGCGGTACAGCCATCGTTGGGCTGTGCAAGCCCCTCTCCCGTTTGGTCGATTTGATTTTCCCTTCCTCCACTCTCCCCACTCTGCCCTCAACAGGTCCCCAATTGAATGTGCCTTATGTATGCCCTTTGATATTGATGTGTCCTTATAAACCAGAGCTTGTGGTATGTGTGGGTTTAGGTGACATACATGGTGTTGTGCTGCCCTAGATCTTGTCTCATTTCTTACCTTTTCATGGAGCAATGTTTTAAAGGTCTCCCTGTGTTGCCCACACGTGAGTGCTGCGTGGTTTTCGTCAGTACCTTCTGCTGTATTTGACATCTCCGTCCTCCAAACCTGGGCTGCCTCCAATCATCCTGATAAATGTTTCCATACATGTTCCCTTTGTTTATCCATTCTCTATATAATAGTTTGCATCTGCTAGTTCCAAACTCCTAACCCATCCCTCCTAACCCCTGCCCCTTGGCAACCACAGTTCTGTTCTCTATGTCTGTGAGTCTGTTTCTGTTTCGTAGATAAGTTTGTTTGTGTCATATTTTAGATTCCACATGTAATGATAGCATATGGTATTTGTCTTTCTCTGTCTGACTTACTTCACTTAGTATGATCATCTCTAGGTCCATCCATGTTGCTGCAAATGGCATTATTTCATTCTTTTTTTCGGCTGGGTAGTATTCCATTGTATATATGTACCACGTCTTCTTTATCCATTCGTCTGTCGATGGACATTTAGGTTGTTTCCGTGTCTTGGCTATTGTAAATAGTGCTGTTATGAACATTGGGGTGCATGTATCTTTTTGAATTAGAGTTTTCTTTGAACATATACCCAGGAGTGGGATTGCTGGATCTTATGGCAACTCTATTTTTAGTTTTTGAGGAACCTCCATACTGTTCTCCATGGTGGCTGTATCAATTTACATTCCCACCAACAGTGTAGGAGGGTTGCCTTTCCTCATACATGTCCCTTTGGACATTTGAGAGGTTTCCCGTGGAGTATAATGCCTAGAAGTGGAACGACCGGGTCCTGGGTTGCATGCAAATTTAGTGCCCTAAATAATGCCGCATTGCTTTCTGTGTACACCCATTGAGTGTCCTGTTTGCCCATGTACACATTTGGTACTTTCCAATTTTCTAATTTGGCCAGCCTCCTGAGTGTTTTAGGTTGCACGTCTCTGGTTACCAGTGAGGCTCAGCACATCTTCATGCGTATTGCTTTGTTATTTGTGTTTCTCCTCTGTGGATTGCCTTGCCATATCCTTGCCCACGTGTATGGAATTTTCTGGATTTGTTGGACTTATTGGATTGGATTTGTCCCCTTCAACTTATAGGATTGCCTTTTATATTCTAAACTTTACCCTGTTGTTGGTTTTAGACATTGCGAGTATGTTTCCCTCAATGTTTTAGCTACCCATTAACTTTGCCTATTTTTGTTTCATTGACCAAAAATTCTTAAATCCTTAATTGATTTGATACAGTCAGATCAGTGTGTTTTCACCTATTGATTGTTTTCTGGGTTTTGTTTAAGAAATCTTCTGTACCCAAAGGCCACAGACATTCTCCTATTAGCTTATGGCTCCGTCACATTCAGGCCTGAATCCACCTGCCCTGCTCCCTCAATGCCACTGTGAAGCAGGGATCCACCTTTATTGGTCTCAGTACTGAGCTGGTTTTCTGAGCACCAGCTAATAAGCGATGCATCATTTATTAAGTTCCCATTTCTCAGTCTAAATTAGTTTATAGCCTAAAACCTGTCTACTATTTTTAAGGAACCCAACAACTCGTAACTTATCTATGTGCTCCTGGGCTTCAGATCGGGGCTAAGATGCAGGCGCCTTGCCAGTGTTACCAATGAATGTCCCACACCTGTGAAGCTCCATGTGGCTGGAGATACGTGAACCAGATAATGAACCAGATCACTTAGACCTCGGATTCATATACAACCAGCAGACAATCATGTTCACGCTCTTGGCCTTAAAAGATTGATACGTGATAACACGTTTGTTAGCAAATGCCCAAATATCAATACTTATCCTCTAAAACACACTTTCTGATTCTGGACTTCGCTATCTAACTGCCCATCACTGAAATGAAGGAGAAATACTCTTCAAAGCCGGAACATCAGTCATGCAAAAGCAGAAGGGATATAATGTCCCCCCAAGATACTCAAGTATTTCTTTAAAAAATGAGGATTGTCTCTGGGAGAATGATGCCTGCTCTGCATACCTCTCAAAAGGAGATGACAGTGTATGAACATACTTCATCAGTGTAGAACAAGATCATGATTTTCAGACCCACCAACACCTTCATTAAGTGTACTTGGGGGCTCAAATGGGACTTGTTAACTGTTCCATTCCCTGGGCAGTGGCGTAAGCTCTTAGTCACAAGCTTTCAATGGGACAGCAGGTCTACCCAGGGCTCCCTCTGCTTCTGTGTTAGTTTTATGATTTATTTCAGTGATAAACTAATTAGTGCCTGTTGATTGAAAAAGCAGTAGAAATAATCCTCATTCCTTTTTAGGAGTTTTAAAGGTGGATTTTATCAAAAAGACTTATTATTTATAAGAAGCAAACAAAATTTCATGAAAATTGCAATTTCCCCAAATTTAAGTTGAAGTCTTAGTTTAATTACTTCAAAATAGAAATATAATACTTAGCATAATAAATTCCTATGAAGAAGAGGGTATAGACCAGAGGGCTTTTTTGTAAACTTGAGAAATCTATGGACTCTTTATCATTCAGGATAAGCCAGGTGTGCATGTAACAAACACTCCCCAGATCTCTGTAGATTAAAACCACAAAAGAGGGACTTCCCTGGAGGCGCAGTGGTTAAGAATCCGCCTGCCAATGCAGGGGACACAGGTTCAAGCCCTGGTCCGGGAAGATCCACGTGCCACGGTGCAACTAACCCCGGGCACCACAACTACTGAGCCTGCGCTCTAGAGCCCATGAGCCAGGTCTACTGAGCCCATGTGCCACAACTACTAAAGCCCACGTGCCTAGAGCCTGTGCCCTGCAATGCAACAAGAGAAGCCACCGCAATGAGAAGCTCGCGCACCGCAACGAAGAGTAGCCCCCCGCTGGCCACAACTAGAGAAAGCCGGGGTAGCAATGAAGCCCGACGCAGCCAAAAAAATCAATAAGTAAATAAAATTTTAAAAATAAATAAATAAATAAAACCCACAAAAGATTAACTCCTGTCTGTGCCACGTGGATTCACTGGGGCCTCCTCTCCTTGTCACAGAGTCCTCACTCTTTAATCCAGGCTGTCCTAGCAGCCACTGCCTGGACCATCGCAGAAAAGGGGGAGTTCTAGAGGGTCCTGCTTCAGCAATTAAATGCTCACAACTCCTTGGCAAATCTGGGGAGGGGGCCCCACTCAATCACGCAGGACCAAGCACTGCAATCCTATCACGTCCCTGTGATGGGCTGGGGAGGGAGGAGAGGAAACAAAAACATTTTTGGCAAACAGCGCTCGTGAGATGAGCACCACCGTAGATCTCTTTTAAAAGAAAAACAAAATTAAGAATACAGAATTCAGTTTGAGAAACACTGACTTAGGAAGATACATGCTTTTGAATGCAAATGATTACTACAAAGTAGCTTTCGCCTTCACAACTGGTTAAAAAAAATACTTTGGTCAAAGTGTAAACACAATTTCAAAAGTTCTTACTGAAAAATAGGAACGATGACGACCCATTTCTCAGAGAAACCACGACTTCGGGGCATTGTGAGAGCAGAAAGAAGATGGTACCCAAGGCACCACAACTCTCGGAGCACATGTTAAATAGAGGACAAGGAAGGGCAGCCAGGCCTCTCCTCAGTCACAGCCAGCAGGCAGGGCCAGCTCAGCACAGGGATTTAGAGAAAACACCCTGAAAAGATGCCCGTGAACCTAGCTGATGGCGAACACCAGAGAGGACGCCAGGACCACTGCCGGCTTGCTGAGAGGCTGGTAAGAGCTGGACGAAGGAAAACAGGAGAGGGAGCCAGTCCCGGAGAAGAAAACCCACAGGAATGCAGGAGGCAGCTGACCCAACCCGAGGGCGCTCTGAGAATACCATCCTGGACTCGCCCCGTCACCACGGCTGGGAGCACTTGTGCGATGGAGCTGATGTCGCCCTGGGTTGGCCTGGCTGTCGTTGGCCTGCATGGAAAGGGCTGGCAACCCAGAGACAGGGTGGTAGCGCCTCATGCTCCAGGCCCAGGCAGAAAGACACCTGCCAAGAATCCTACTGGGCGAAGTCGCACTTTGGCTGGAATCCTGCAAACACCTGAAGCCCTGGAGAAGCTAGGAAAAGAAATGATGATAAGAATGCGGATGGGTGGAGATGTGGTTTGGCTTTTATTTGTGACACAGCAGATGATTTGTTTTATTTCACGCTAGCTTTCTCCTCTCTAGAAAAATCCTTGGCTAACTAGTTACTTACAGGTACTCAGTTTGCCTACTTAGAACTAAAAATTTGTGTATCTAGACGTGTTCCTATGGTTTAAGACACCGGACATTCTTCTTTTAAATTTATAATTCTTGAAGTTTTTTATTGAGATAAAATGACATAATATTAGTTATAGGTGTACAACATAATAATTTGGTGTTTGGTGTGTTGCAAAGTGATCACCGCAGTGAGTCTAGTTAAGACCATCACCATACATGCTTAATAAATTTCTTTCTTGTGATGAGAACTTTGAAGATTTGGTCACGTAGCAACTTTCAAATATGCAGTACGGTATAATTAGCTATAGTCATCAGACTGTACATCATATCCCCTTGATTATTTTTTTGGACATCCTTTATCATTTGATATTTAGAACTTTTCTGTTTCAGCAGCAATCAGTGACACTTATTGGTGCCACTGGGGAGTTCAATGACATGTTTAATCCCATCCACTCACATCAAATTTTGGTGTCCGACCCCTGCCAAGTTCTGAGTCTTTAGGATTAGAGTTTTAGAACTGAGAATGCCATCTGTTTTTCCCTCTCTCTGTCATGTGCTTTAACACCTCTCCTCCCCCAAATCCTCGCAGATTTGTTTTTAAGAAATGAAGCAGTGTTCCACCATGTGACCCACAGCTGCAAGCCATCAACCTTTGCTGATGTTAAGGCTGCACTTTGGATCCCTGGGGAACTCTAGAAAGATGCACTTTTGCTGTTCCAGGGAGCGAGCCCAGTCGTGGGATGGGAGGGGGACTCCCTCTCGGGCCAGACGCAATCTCTCGGAATAAATATCTCCTCAACAGAGCATCCTCACGAAAGAGCTGGCTGAGCACGAAGTCCAGTACAGGGACCACCAGCCACATGTGGCAGTGGAGCCCTGAAATGTGGCTGGTCTACACGGAGGTGTGATGTGAGAGCTGCACCGTGGATTTCAAAGATTGAGTGTGATGTAAACACATCAACTATCTCATCAGTAATTTCACATTGATTACATGTTGAAATGATTGTACTGGGGATAGATCAGATCAAATGCAACATAGCCTTAAAATTAATTTTGCCTCTTTTTACCTTTTTAATGTTGCTACTAGAAAATTTTAACTGACGTAGGTGACCCTATATTTTTATTGGACAGCGCTGGTCTAAGTGTCTGGAATTTGATTTTAACTATTTTAATAAGCGTCGAATACTGATGATCATTTTGATTATGAGCTTTGCTTTACCATATGAACTCTGTATGGTGAATACTTTATCTACTCTTGTTTTAAGGTATAATGAGGTTTTAAAATTTTTCAAGCCGCTGTGGGTAATTTCGCAGATTCTCTTTTATGGATGCCAGGATTGCCACCTAGAAGCCGGCCAGTGTTCTATGACATTAAACATTTACTCCTGGACCTTCTGGTTCTGGCCTTCATCTGACTGATGTGGGTGTCCGTGAGGCAGTGGCGGCAGCGGGGATTGGTGTACCACAGCAGTCACCGTGCACTTCCCCCTGGCCTCACCCAAGCTCTCCAGCTCCTGATGCTTCTAGAAACGACCTATATAGGTGGTTGAACTTTGAGCACAACTCCTGGTCCTCCAAATCAGTGAACGCCGAATCCTCAAGTAATATTTTGTTCACACAGACTTCTTAGAGGGTAAAAGGTTCTAGAGAACAAAGCATGTTGGGAATTTGTGACAACACTTACTAAGTCAGTGTTAGGTTCAAGAAGAGATGAATTCCCCTTCTCATCAGTGGCTTCGCCTTTCCTTGTGAAATATGACAACTGTTGAAAAATCCACCCACTGAGATCAAGCAGGTGAAACTGCAAGGCTGGAAATGCAGCCACCTGACGCTGTTCCCTCCCCTGCCGGCGCCAGACCCTACTGATCAGCTGGGTTCTTCCACCTAAACCCGGGGGACTCATGTTCCGTCTTGGCCAAGAAGAATAAATGCTAGGAGTCAGCAGGTGAGGCAGGACTTCGTGGACCATCTGGGCTTCTCACCCGAGTCTCCTGGGAGGTTGTTAATATGCAGATTCTGATCTGAGGTAGGGCATCTTTAACAAGCTCCCTGGTGACCACACTGTGGACTCATGGACCACACTTTGAGCAACAGGGTTCTCCAAGCGTCATTTACTTGTGTTCACATTTGTGAGAAATTACCCTGTCTTAGGCCTGGGAGATCAGCAGTGCCAGGTGAACATTAAATATACCTGGTAAACTTAAGAAAATCTAATAAAAAAGAAATCCATTCCTTTTTTAAAAAAAGGCACAATGACAGTTGTCTTTACAAGGGGATTCATGTAGGAGTACCTTGAAAAGAATCTCCCCACCTAGTGCATTGTAGTATAAGGTACAGTTTACTAACTGAAAAGATTCTTGAAAGTGCCAAGTGAATTATCGTCTGGAAGTAAAATATCTCTGAAATGTTGTAAAAATAATATTAGTGTCAACCGCCTCCATTTCTGAGCACTCACTGTGTGCCAGGCGTATGTATTGCTGACCTTAAACAAAATTAACAGTCATTGTTATTTAGCAAAAATTAGTTTACTCGGGAATAGCAGAGGAATCACATTTTGGGACACGCAAACTATGGCAATCCTTAGCCCAGTCTGAGGAGACAAAGGGAAGGTTAGCTTTAATTAGGTTCTGGGAAGAAATTGGGGAGGGTCATTTTGAACAAAAGTTCATTGGAGGATGAGAGTTTGGGGTTGTGACAGTTTCACGTTGGTGGCATTGACAGGCAGTTTGCTGTTACTGAGGATTGTGGAAATCTTTCATCCTCTGCTATGTAAGTTGAGGTGAGGTGTATGTGCTATTCATATGCTACTGATGAGAGTTTAAATAATGCGTGGGTAAGAAAATGTTCCGACTAAAATACAACATCTCTAGCTTGACCCTGGCTGGTCGTCTCTCTCTTTTTTAAAAAAATTATCTTGTATTGAAGTATAGTTGCTGTACAACGTCGTGTTAGTTTCAGGTGTACAGCAAAGTGATTCAGTTTTACACACACATGTACCTTTTGTTTTTTCAGATTCTTTGCTCTTATAAGTTATTACAAAATAGTGAGTATAGTTCCCTGTGCTATACAGTAGGTCCTTGTTGGTTATCTATTTTATACATAGTAGTGTATATATGTTAATCCCAATCTCCTAATTTATCCCTCCCTGCCTTTCCCCTTGGGTAACAAGAAGTTTGTTTCTTGACCAGAAACCAATCCCATGTCAGGAGAGCTCTGAACACCATATTTATAACATTGTTATTTACAGTGTCTTTCTCTTTCTTGGCAATTTAAATTAAAATGTCAACTTCAAAAAGTGTTTCAGAAAGGCACCAGAAAGAATTGTAAATAGAGCTGAACTAATCAAAAAAAGATGACTAAAGTATGCTTTTAACATCACTGTTGATGTAAAACAAAAGTCTTGGCAGAATTAAAAGACACTTAAGAGTCAAATAGAGCAAATAGCCATTAGTTCAGTAAATGAGTGTCGGGGCACCAGCCTGTACAGTTTACCTGTGAGCAACCCCTTTTTCAACGAGTGTCATTACTAGGTAACAAGACTCCAAACAGACAGATGTTGCCAGGAGCATTTCCCATCTTCCTTTGCTCCTAATGAAAGCAGGCAGACACCACTTAGATGGATAAATGTGTGACAAAATACAATGCCAAGCTAGATACGAAAGATAACATTCTGCATGGTTCCATTTATAAGAAATTCTAGAAAGGCAAACTGTAATGACAAAACGGAGATGAGGGTTTGCCAGGGGCCAAAGCTGGGGGCAGGGAATTGACTGCAACGAGACAGGAGGAAACTTTTGGGGGCAATGGAGATATTCCACATCATGATGGCAGCGGTGGTTATATGACTTTACACATTTGTCAAAATTCATTGAAATGTAACTTAAAATTGCTGAATTCTACTGGACATAAATTATATTTCAGTAAAGCAAATTTTAAAATCTATCTATCTATCTATCTATAATAACCTGACATAGCATTTCTATTCTTTTGTATCTGACTCAGACTATGCAAAATCTGGTAACGCTTTGGCAATAGAAAAGAAGCATGATTTAATTTAAAAATATAGAGCTAGAAGTTGTTGTAAAAGAATAAGAGCTGCAACAGTTACTACACATGAGTTGCCAAGACTTTCCTGGATGAATTCCATCCAAGATACGGCTTTTAGTCTCTCAAGGTCTTTGGACACCCAGAAAGTGGGTCATCTTTCAGAATATCTGCGTCACTGTAGAGAGCGTGTTAGTAAATCAAAGACCAGCTGGATTTGTTCTTAAACTGGCAAAATACTTGCTTGGAAGCACTATTAATCCTTTCATTTACTGAATGGGGAAAATTGGTTTTATGGTCTCGATTACCTTCAGTTGCTATCAGCACTTCATCTTCTGTTGGTGTAGGATATATACTAGGCATTAAACTTGTGCTTAGGAAAAGTAGAGATCATGTGACTGCTTGATTCTAATAAATGTTAAAAGTTTGAAATTAAGACTAATACTAAATATTTTTATAGAGTAAATTTGAGTAGTGAAACCATTATTTTCATTCTTTAATGCAAAATTATTTTGCCTAAAGTATTCAGTTGTTATGCAAAAGCATTGTTCTGGACTGAAATCTCCAGATAGTTCTGCTTTTGACAACAAGTAACAGAAAACCAACCTACATGGGCTTAGACAGTGAGCACAGTTCCAGGCTTCTGGATCTGGGATTCTAGAGATAGAACAGCATCTAGGGTTGTTTAGACCTTGGTCTCCACACTGAGCCATGGTTTCCTCCCCTTCTCCACCCTCCACTCGGCTTCTCTCCTGGGGGTAGGATGGCCGCTAAGATCTATTTGAGCCCACTCTTTCCTCATTAATTCCCTGAGGGGAGAGAGAGAAGATTCCTCGGATGCCTCTGACTTAAAGGCAATGAAGGACTTTCCCAGAAGCCCTTTTTCTCATTGGTTCAAATTCGGTCACATGTCTATCCCTCACTGGTTCAGAATGGGTCATGTGTCCAGTCACTGACATAAAGGATAGAATTACCCTTAGATGATCGGACATCCGCCTACAATTGGAAACAGGGTCAGCTTCCCTGACAACACGAATTGATGAAGTATGTGTGTGTGTGTGGGGGATGGTGTAGTGGGGGGGTTCTACTAAGAAAAAGAAAGGGAGAGTGATACTGAGTCAACGACGAAAAAAGGTGCATAATGTCTAATTTAAATCCATTGCTTTAAAAGTGAGTTATCTTTTCTTGTTGCAAAAGTAATGTAGGTTTAAATTTTAATTTTTTTTAATAATGAAATATTTTCTATACCCCTATTACCCAGATTCAACGGTTAACTTTTGCTGAGTGTACTTAGGATATCCTTTCTTTCTTTCTTTCTTTCTTTTTTTTTAAGATGTTGGGGGTAGGAGTTTATTAATTACTTAATTAATTTTTGCTGTGTTGGGTCTTCGTTTCTGTGCGAGGGCTTTCTCTAGTTGTGGCAAGCGGGGGCCACTCTTCATTGCGGTGCGCGGGCCTCTCACTATCGCGGCCTCTCTTGTTGCAGAGCACAGGCTCCAGACGCGCAGGCTCAGTAGTCGTGGCTCACGGGCCCAGTTGCTCCGCGGCATGTGGGATCCTCCCAGACCAAGGCTCGAATCCGTCTGCCCTGCATTAGCAGGCAGATTCTCAACCACTGCGCCACCAGGGAAGCCCCAAATTTTAATTTTAAGAGAATATTTATAGCCCAAAAGAAGAAAGTAAAAACCACCTTAATCCCACTACCTCTGAGAACCATTAATGATATGATACAAGCATACTTTTAAACAATAAAATAAATATTATACTCTGCAGACACAGTACAGCATAATGGTGAGCAATACAGACTCAGGTAGCAACTTCCTGGTTCAACTACTCCTTGCCTGTCTTTGTTGGGTTAACTACTTAGCTTTCCTGTGCCTAAACTTCTTCTTCCCTGTAATGGAAATAACAGTACCTGTATAAGTTCGTCCAGCACTAACCCTCTAGTTCAGAGGTTGGCAGTCTACCGCCTGCAGGCCAGACCTGGCTTGCTGCCTGTTCTGGAAATAAAATTTTATTGGAATCCAGCCACAGCCATCCATTTATATATCCACTTATGGCTGCTTTCACAGAGCAGTGGCACAGTTAAGTAGTCCCAGCAGAGACCTGACAGCTCACACAACCAAAAGTACTTACTATCTGGCCCTTTGCAGAAAAAGTTTGCTGGGTTAGACCATCAGAGCTCTATGGTCTTGTCAAAATTTAACATGTCATAATTCTGTGGTCATGTAGTAACTTAACTAGCCTGGAGACCTGCTCAGGAAAAAGTGACATCTACAGAGCAAGAGATATTTATTTTATGAGTTAGAAAGAGTTAAGAACCATGAAGAGGGCTTCCCTGGTGGCGCAGTGGTTGAGAGTCCGCCTGCCGATGCAGGGGACACGGGTTCGTGCCCCGGTTCGGGAGGATCCCGCATGCCGCGGAGCGGCTGGGCCCGTGAGCCGTGGCCGCTGGGCCTGTGCGTCCGGAGCCTGTGCTGCACAGCGGGAGAGGCCACGACAGTGAGAGGCCCACGTACCGCAAAAAAAAAAAAGAACCATGAAGAGCTGAAAACTCTACAAAGGTGTTTAAGTGTCAAATTATCTATCTGAATTGACTAGAGATCTTGAAATATGTGAAGTTTGAGTTCCCTTAAACTCTGGGATGTTGACGTTGGATGGACCAGAATGAAAGTAATTTGTTCAGTCTTATCTAAGAGATACGAGTCAGGGCTATAGGCAGAAAATAAGAAGATTGAAGAGGAAATAAAAGAGAGTCCATAATAAATTGTTTTGAATATTGCTTTTGAAAAGAAAGGATCATCCCTATCTGTGTGCTCTGAGTGAACAGTGATGTACGTGTGTGTACGTGAGCAGAGCTGTCGGCTCTCCCTGGAGAGAAGAGAACAGTCTGAGATGAACATGACCCAGGTCTAAGTTGTGGAAAAACCCTAAGTGAAGAGATGAGAATCACTGGAATAAGTGATACATTCATGGAGGAAAACGGCTCTCATATGATGAGTGGTTTTAATCTTGAATTTAAAGGTCCTCAAAATCTAAATTATTTTAATCAAGGCCAACTTTTCCATAAAACAGTGTTTTAACTAAAGATTAAATACTTGGTCAAGTGCGTAATATCCTTCTTTAAAATTATACAGAAGTCACCGTCAACTACAAAGAGGTTTTCTGGAATAAAAAGCTTTTTATACAGTCAGCAATGCAGTGAGAGGATTAAGAACAGGGGCTCTCCATCAACTTCCTCGATTTCAAATCCTAGCTTAGCCACCTTCCTTCTAATGAATCCTTAGTGTCTTAAGCCTTGTTTTTCTTGTCTATAAAATAGGATCAATAAAAGTACTAACTTTAGAGAGTCTTGATGAGAATTAAATGAAATAATTCATGTCAAGTACTTAGCCCAGAATCTAAGAAATATTGCACACTCCATAGAAGTTAGCCATTTTAATGTGGGCAATATATAGAAACTAATTGTGAAAAACATTTTGATGACCTACCATGTAATAATATACAGTCATCCCTTGGTATCTGTGGAATATTGGTTCCACAACCCTCTGCAGATACCAAAATCCTCGGATGCTCAAGGCCCTTCCATAGAATGGGTCTCAGTTGATGCTCTGTGTCCACATGTTCTGCATCCACAGCTTCAACCAGTCACAGGTCCTACGGTTGGTTGAATCCACAGACGCAAAACCTGTGGGTGTGAAGAGCCAACTGTATTGTGATGGACTAAGTTCTTTCACTTACGGTATTTCTGCTTTATTTTTGGAGCAGCAAAGGTGAAGGTAGGGGTCTTAGAATTTCGAGGATTAGCTCAGGGAACATTTTAATAAGGATTGTATTAGTGACAGTACAGGTCGACTTGCTGCTGAAACACCGCAAAAATACAGTGACAAAAGAGAGAAAAGTTTCTTTTTCTTTAACATGCCCACCCAGCGTTGAGTAGCCCGGCGCTTAAGGCAGCTCTGTTCCATGAGGTCCTCTAGGACCCAGGTTCCATTTATCTTGTTTCTCCATCTTCGCCTGCAATAGGTTGTATAATCAAAGCCATTTCACCAGCATTGTCTTCTTCCATCCTTCAGGAAGGGAAGACAGTGAACGAAGAGCAAGCCATTTCCTTTTTAAAGGATGGGGCACAGAGCTTGTACACGTGGCTTCTGCTCCCACCTCATTGCTGAGATCTTAGTCACTGGGCCACCCGTGGTTGAAAGAGAGGCTAGAAGATATGACTTTAGCTAGGCTGCCATGCCCCCAACTAAAATTCCATGGGTTCTGTTATCAAAAGGGAGATGAAAAGAATGGATGGTGGAATCAGTTAGCAGTTTTCTACTGGCGTTGCTATGGTAACTACTAATATTGCTTCATTGATCCCTAGATACTGTTAATTTTGAGACACATCATCATTTTATGCAACACTCAGTAAGAAAAACCATGCTATTGAAACTGGGCACATTGCTTTCTTATCAGCCGAGTTGTGGGACACGTCCTAATTTTGAGATTTTTCAGCTGTGAAGAGTGTGTGTCTTGGTATAGAAGAAATACAGTACTGGAAAGACTTAGGAAAAGAAAGTGATCTAAAGACATCCATTTTTCAGTCTTTTTCTGTGTGTGTGCCTTTCCTTGGGGCAAGCATAGGCAGCAGATACGCAGCTTTGGTTGACCTGTTGAGCGTAATGTTCAGAACAGGTGATTGACAAGGTATTGTACTCTCCGCGTGAATTTAAGTCAAATTCCTATGACTGCTGGTAGAGGGACTTTTGACTCAAAGTCTTGGGGAAAAGTTGCCTAGATTTTCAGTCATTCTGGACCGGATCTGGAGTTGAGTAAACAGACAGTGAGGGTCCTGTTTTTGCTAGCCAGGGTTCTCACTTAACAGAAGGACAAAGACCGAGGGCTATAGTCTGAGGGAACAGACATGGCCATGGCATTTGACTTCCTGTCTCCACATTCAGTCATCACCCAAACACTGGCTGAACACCAAGCACTTTGCTTGGTGCCCTCCAAGACCTCCAGAGCTCATGCAGGGAGAAAAATAAGTAGACCCGTAAAAGCATGCAGTTGCGTATGGGCTATGATAGAAGTCTGGTAAGTAGAGGCACAGACTGGGGATCGTCAGTTCCCAAGACCTCCCAGTGGCAGGGAAATCAGGACCGGGGAGGTGTAAGGACTCTTCAAGCAGAAGTAGCAGAATATGCAAGTGCATGGAAACGTGAAACAGTGGTCACTTCAAGGGGACTGAGTTATGATCCCTTTGGCACACAGGACTAGAAGCAGTGGGTATGTCCAGCTTTGTTTCCCTTACAGTGCCTTATACATAGGAGGCAAACAGCAATATTGGTTTAATCGAATTAAAGAAAGGACCAACTTCTTGGATGGCCAAATAGAGACGAGCTGAATTTTCCTGGATCAAAAAGATGCCGGATTCCAGTAAATGGACAGAAGCAAAAAGATACCTTTGGTGCCCCGCTTGTTCGGGAACTTACCGTTATTCTAGCTTATTTGGCAACTTAAGGTTTGAGGATTTAATGGATAAAGGAACTTGTTTGGAATTGCTCTCACCAGTCTTATGCTTATTTTCTCCAATTTAATAAATGCACAAGTGTATTGTACTTTAGAACACACCTTTCATCCTTGTTTACTCAGCGCATATAGTACTGCTGGTATTACCGTAAGAATAGATTCTCAATGCAGCAAGTACATCTTTGTGAATTTGACCTCTTACAAAGGCTAGAGAATCAAACTTCTTATTCTCAGGTTTTAAGATGTAATAACGAAAGACCCTGGTCTGTTCAGTAAGATCATCTGGTAGCTTTGAATCTGGTCAATGACAAATCTATAATATGCAGATGTCTCTTGCTGTATATTGCTACTGAAATCTGCTTCTATCTTATATAGATCACTGTTACAGATGAGGAAGTTAGTAATCCATCCTTTTTAGATCTGGTGAGAACTCCCCAAATGAGGAAGTGCACACTTATACTTATGTTTGCTTGGTAAGTTTGACTTGTAATGGATTCAAAAGCTTGTGTCAAATTTACAATGCATCCCGTCCTTCAGATCAGGTTGAAGTTATCTCTTACTTGTTCTCCCTTGTCTTTCAATGTTGCCCCAGGTTCACAAGTGCTGTGGTTTATCAAGGACTTGTCATGCGCCTGGGAATTACAGGAGGCAACCTCTATATCGACTTTTTCATCTCGGGAGTTGTGGAACTGCCAGGAGCCCTCTTGATCTTACTAACCATTGAGCGTTTTGGTCGGCGCCTACCCTTTGCGGCAAGCAATATAGTGGCAGGAGTGGCATGTCTTGTCACCGCGTTCTTACCAGAAGGTAATTGTCCCCTAAGTCTGTTTGGCAGCCAAGAACTTGAAAAAAATCTTAAAATAATCAAGAATGGAGAACTTGTCTTTAGAAAATGGACCATAGCATCAAAATCGTAGTGCCAGTCGTGCTCTAGTGATGTCACTCTGTTTTCTGCCTAACCAGCCTAACTACTTTGAGTATAAAAGATTGGTTCTATAGATTTTTCTGTTTTCTCCATTTCTCAGTTCATTTATGGATGAAATAGATGTGAGAAATCTAGCTTGGAGTGATGTAGTCTACTTTTTAAAAAATTTTAATTGAAGTATAGTTGATGTACAATGCTATAAGTTTCATGTGTACAATATGGTGATTCATAGTTTTTAAAGGTTATACTCCATTTATAGTTATTATAAAACACTGGCTGTATTCCCCGTGTTGTACAATATATCCTTGTAGATTATTTTATACCTAATAGTTTGTACCTCTTAATCCCCTACCCCTATGTTGCCCCTCCCCGCTTCCTCTCCCCAGTGGTAACCCACTAGTTTGTTCTCTGTATCTGTGAGTCTGCCTCTTTTTTGTTACGTTCACTAGTTTGTTGTATTTTTTAGATTCCACAGGTAAGTGATATCACACAGTATGTGTCTTTCTCTGTATGACTTATTTCACTTAGCATAATGCCCTCCAAGTCCATGCATGTTGCTGCAAATGGCAAAATTTCATTCTTTTTTATGGCTGAGTAGTCTTCCATTGTGTGTGTGTGTGTGTGTGTGTGTGTGTGTGTGTGTGTGTGTGTGTGTGTGTGTATATACACACATATATATATATATACCACATCTTTATCCATTTATCTTTTGATGGACAGTTAGGTTGCTTCTTGGCTATTGTAAAAACACTGCTGTGAACATAGGGGTACATGTATCCTTTCAAATTAGTGTTTTTGGTTTTTTCTTGGATATAGACCCAGGAGTGGAATTAATGTCGTTTATTTTTGATCACCTTTATCCAACTTAATTTTGTGATATCATTGACCCTGTTTCACATTTCTTCCACGTGGCCAATCCCATGTGAAACACTGAGGTTGCAAAGGGAAGGAAAACACGTCTTGACTTCAGAAGGTTGACAACCTAGTGAGGAATATAGACACTTCAATGCTCTCACAGCAAACTGTGATAAATGAACTAATAGAATGATTTACAAGATTTAGAAATAGGAACAAAAAGGTGCAAGAAGTGATGAATCCATGGGGCTAGTCAGGAGAAGCTTCCCAGAGGTGAAAACTAGGCACGTAGGAAGAAGGAAGAGAAATGTGCCCGACAGAGGGGAAGGCTAGGAGTGATTTTACAAAGGAAAGCATGGTTCTCAGAAGTACGCACCACCTTTGATGGTTCGGGAACCAAACGTTCTTTGTTATCACAGGAATATCCTGGCAAGGAGGCTGAGGGATCATCTGTCACCAGTGGAGATGGCCAAGAGCTTGGGCGTGGTCTTGTGAGCTTCAGGTGGAGGACAGGTGGCCTCCAAGTGGTTGCAGTTTGGACAATGGCAATGAGGAGGAGAGAGGCTGAGAGCAGGAATCAAGGTCGTGGCAGTTGGGCCTGAATGGGAGACAGTGATTTCAGAGATGTTTCAGAGTTAAATGGGGGGGGGGGGCGTTTGATGACCGGTGTATGGTACAGAGGTTGTCAGTGACTCCAAATACACTGTTAATGGAAAGCCGGTTATCTCTGCCTCGGAACACAGCGGGCACTGGACAGAGGAAGCCTTTCAAACTCCCAGGGAACGTGTGTTTTAGAGCAGATCTATTATTTCAGCATTTCAGGAGGTGTGGGGTGGGAGGTGGCTGGCAGAGCTGGAGTCCCCGTTAGTTCTTTGTGTCAGCACAAGAGAAGCTGCCTTTTCCTTTGCGAATCCTCTGCGGATCAGGGAAGAACTGATAATACTGTGGAAGTCGAAACAATCAGACATTTACAGATGAGTTTATTAATTAAATACATTTACGAAATCCCCAAACATCAGATAGACCCTATTTAAATAAAATTACAGAAATGCCCATCTTCAGAAAAGAAGGGTGGAAAAAAGATGTGAAGTCCTGTCATACTGGAATGGTTGATGATAAACAACTGACTGTTTACATTTATCTCATTTTTCTTGAGCGTATTAGTTTCCTAGCACCACTGTAACAAAGTACCACAAACTGGGTGGCTCACAACACAGAAATTCATTCTCTCACACACCTGGAGCCTGGGAGTCTGAAATCCAGGTGTGGGCCAGGCCATGCTCTCTCTGAAGGCTCTAGGTGAGGATCCTTCCCTGCCTCTTCCTAGCTTCTGGTGGTTGCCAGCCATCCTCGGCATTCCTTGACATCATTCCAATCTCCTCCTCCATCTTCACATGACCTTCTCTGCATCTCTGTGCCTTAACTTAACCATTATATCTGCAAAGACCCTATTTTGAAATAAGGTCACATTCTGAGGTTCTGGGTAGACATGAACTTTGGGGAACACTATGCAACCTACCACATTGAGTTAACACATTATAAGAGCTGGGGAAGATATTGGCCAATGCGCATCTATTTAGTGTCTATTAATTTCTGCCAGTAAACTAAGAATAGAGATAGTGCAGTGAACAAGACAGACATAATTTCTGTCCTCGGGAATTATGCACAATTTAGTAGAAGGTGACAGATCAGGAACACTGGAGACTTCACTGTTCTTTCTGTTTTACTTTGGCACTTTTTCTTTTTAGGTTTAATTTTTAAATGTAGTTCCCTAAGACAACGTCATCTGTTCTCATTGCATCTGGAACAGGAATCAAATATTAATTACGTATTCACTGCATATGAAGTTAGGAAAGTGGAGAGAAAGATTAATGACTGAAGTGTGGCCCATCTTTCCATTATGTAACTTTCCCCAGAAGATCTTCTCTGGCCTTAGACTGACTGGGATGACTTTAATGTCTGTTGCATTCAGCATGATCCCAGAAACTATTGAAGATCATATGTCCAAACCAATATTGAAGTAACTAAGGGGGTGAGAATCAAGCTATTTTATAGAGAACACGCTCATATATTAGAAAATACAAGGCAAAGAATAGATTTTTCTGTTTGGTCCGATCAGTTTTATTTTGCGGACAGAATTTCCCAATTTAAGCCTTAGAATAGTTCTTAGCAACATTGAAAATGAATTGCTCTTATTCTGGATACATTTTTATTTGTATATTCTGCAGATTCAGCCGCTTTTATAGTCACACGCTGGTCATAATTGACTGCTAAGAATAAGTTCAAATCCCTAATGCTGGGAGATGCAAGAGGGAAGAGACATGGGAACATATGTATATGTATAACTGATTCACTTTGTTATAAAGCAGAAACTAACACACCATTGTAAAGCAATTATACCCCAATAAAGATGTTAAAAAAAAAAAGAACACTGAAAAAAAAATCCCTAATGCTGTGTGTGAATACCAAATATTAGCAGAGGTTTCTTGCTTGAGTTGACATCCTTACTTCCACTTAAGGGAACTTCGGGACTTGGTTACTTGGGCTGTTGAATTAACATTAGAAAGGCTTTTCCTCTCAGCCTTTCTTGACATCATCACCAGGATGACTGCCCCTGAAGAGAATACTGAGTAGCCTTCTAGGGGAATCAGCTCTAAACTTATCTCAGAGAAAACGGTTTAACCAACTTTCCATCCACTAAGCATGACTTCTCATGGTCTGAAGAATGAACTTCTGGAAAAGAAAGGCTTTCAGGCTGTATCCTCATTTAAGACTCACTGTTTCTGACCCAAATTTTTTAACTCTAATTAAAGCCTGAAAAATAAAGAGCTTTCTAAATCCATACTCACCTGCCATCTTTAATTTGACTTTATTCAAGATGGCTGCAAACTCGACAGTTTGGGTAAGTCTTTTTGAAATGAAAAAGTTGTCTTGGACTTTTCTCTTTAAGTAAAAAGTAAGTCTGTTTATCTTACTTACTAGGAATTTTCACTACATTTTATTTCAGAACTCAGAGCAGATGGTGCATTCAGAGGAGATGTAAAATTGTGTTTGTTTAAAATCCTGCATCCTTTCTTCAAAAATTGAGGTATTATTCTCAGTAATCTCTACCAGCTTGACCAAATCCCCATCAGAGGGACTTTCTTTCTCTGTGTTCTCAGGAGTTCATGGGAGGTAGTTTCAGTTTCAATCCTCATTCTTAACTTGTTGTTTTCTGCCATTGCTACCGGAAAGATGTCTGTTGCCACTCCAGGGTGAACTTAGCATATTCCAGGGATAATCAGAAGTTTGTATGTGCATACGTAATAGTCATACATAACTTACATCTCCTATGAATTGCTTTCATTTTACCCTTTAGTTAAAATGAGCAGTGCAGTGCCTTTGGGACTTCTCTTTTGTTACACATTTCAACAAAATCTCTGTCCCAGTGCAGTTAGATACTGGCCTTTACTTCTTAGAAAGAGTTGAGGGCCTTGAGAAAACCTGACAGCATTTTCTTAACGTTTTACTGAATTCACTAGCTATTTATCTGTACTCATGGAGCTAACCACATACATTTCTCATGGAGCGGGGGAGGGTGTGTGTGTGTGTGTGTTTTAATTTGGTTTCTTGGTTTTTGTTTGTGTGTGTTTTTCCGCAGTCAGTTATAAACTTAAATTGTCACGGAAGTTGTCAGTGGGACTCACTTGTAGAGCTGTCGTGATTCAGTAGAAAAAACTATAGCTTAAGAACCTAACCTGGGTAATCAAGTTCTTTCCACGGGAGCCAACAGCGTTCTTCTCAGCAGCCTGAGAGCAGCGAGAGGTTGCCTGGTCAGGCCGGGACCCAGGGAATCTGAGCGCCAGTTGCCACTTAAGTTCCCCAGCATCTGCCACCGCACCACCTGCTCACTGAAGGAGGGGGTGGAATGCATTTCCTAGTCCCCCTCCCTGGCCTTAATGAAAAAGTAAAGGCTAAATGAAACACTTGTTTACAACTGGGCCAGAGCAGATGGCGGGCCCAGTGCATCAGCACGACTCTGCTGTTGTTCAGTCCCTGGTGTGACGTTAATGTGAGTACTGCAGGTGTCCTCAGCTGGGAAGAACATGAAGGACACCAGGACGTCCTCGGCCAGTTTGCAATCAACATATAACGAACTGGAGCCTCCCAGCAGCGATCTGGATTCTGGAACCCTCTTTTTCTTTGCTTGCCCTCCTAGGCAACTGTTTTATTTAATGAGTTTTAGCTTTTTTATTGGTTGAATATTCTCTAAAGAGAACACACAGAAGGGGAATTCCCTGGCGGTCCAGTGGTTAGGGCTCCTCGTTTCCACTGCAAGGGGCACGGGTTCGATCCCTGGTTAGGGAACTAAGATCTTGCATGCTGTGTGGTGCAGCAAAAAAAAAACAAACACGTAAATCTACTGAGCTTCATCCTTTCTCTCGTCCTCCTCATTCATGCCTACTTTTCTACTAAAAAAATTATATATTCAGGAAAGCGTGATAATTCTAAAAGACAAGAGGACCATTTAGTGCTGAGCAAGCATAAATAAATATGAGTATAAAGGGAGAAGGTTTCCTTTTCAAAGATGGAAGTCAGGCATATGCTGAACGCCCTTGGCTTTGCTTTGGAGAGTAGATAAGCTGCTGTTCACGTGGTCATATGTCCTCACCCAAGTCTACTAAGAAAGGATGGCATAAAATCAAAACTATTCATAAAACGAGATACCGCCTCACACCCGTCAGAAAGGCCATCATTAAAACGTCTACAAATAACAATTGCTGGAGGAGGTGTGGAGAAAAGGGAAGCCTCCTACACTATGGGTGGGAATGTAAGTTGATGCAGCCACTATGGAAAACAGTATGAGGTTCCTGTTGCCGTATGATCCTGCAGTCCCACTCCTAGGTATATATTCAGACAAAACTTTTGTTCAAAAAGATACATGCACCCCTATGTTCATAGCAGCACTATTCACAGTAGTCAAGATGTGGAAACAATCTCCATGTCCATCAACAGATGAATAGATAAAGAAGATGTGGTATATGCACACAATGGAATATTACTCAGCCATAAAAAAGAATGAAGTAATGCCATTTTCAGCAACATGGATGGACCTAGAGATTATCCTACTAAGTGAAGTAAGTTAGACAGAGAAAGACAAATACCATATGATATCACTTATATGTATAATCTAAAATACAACACAGACAAACTTATCTACGAGACAGAAACACACTCACAGACATAGAGAACAGACTTGTGTTGGAGGGGGAGGGATGGAGTGGGATTTGGGGGTTAGCAGATGCAAACTATTATACAGACGATGGATAAACAACAAGGTCCTACCATATAGCACAGGGAACTACATTCAACATCCTGTGATAAACCATAATGGAAAAGAATATGAAAAAGAATGTATGTATATGTATAACTGAAGAAACTAACACAACATTGTAAACCAACTATACTTCAATTTAAAAAAAAAGGATTGCATCAACTGCACAACTTTTAAGAAATTTAGAGCACTGACTTTTTAGAGCAAAAATGGTTTATGCCTTCTTCCCTTAAAGCACAAAAGAAAGAAAATATTTAGTAGAGAACATTTGGCATTTCCCACTAGTTACTATGGAGGAAAGGAGTGTTTCCTCATGTAACCAAAGCAGCCCTAAAACAGTTCATTTTTAAATGAATGAACAAATCAGTATTAAAGAATCTGGCTCCTTCTGGATGATTTCATAGGCAAAGTAGAAAGACCTGGGATGAGGGAAATAAGGAAAGACATACGCCCTGGTGATGACGCACGGCAGAGATGTCCCCTCCCGGAGATCTCAGTTCTCGAAGCCGTGCTGCGCTTTAGAAACCAAAGTCAGTTTCAGGTCCAGATTGTTCCTGGTCTGTTGGGAACAGTGATTCTGTGTGTCATCACTAAGGGGTATGAACAGAAAGAGGACAAACGGGCGTCAGACTGCTGTGATGGTTTTCAAGGGCACAGGCAAAGACTACCTTCCAGACAGAAGGCCAGTGTGCTCAGGCCCTCTAGGAAAGCACTGCTTGGAACGTTGTTCTCAAGGTAGTGGCTTCTCAACAAATGCCTTGACTTGTATTTCTGTAATCCAACCCTGCTCAGGAAGGCAGCTGGTGCACTAAATACTAGCTGTCCTCCCAGTTGCTGTTGTTGTTGAATTTGGGCTACAATATTAGGAGGTATCTATCATTTGCACTTAAGATTAGCAGATTTACGGCCGGGAGAACACTAAGCAAATGCCCTTTGTTGTTTTGTAAAATTGTATTGAAAGCAGACCCTTCCAAATTTTCTGTTTTTGCAGGAATACCCTGGTTGAGGACCATTGTTGCTACCCTGGGAAGATTAGGCATAACCATGGCCTTTGAAATTGTTTATTTGGTAAATTCAGAATTGTACCCAACAACATTACGGTAATTCCAACATCCGTATCGTGGTTTCTCCTAAGTAATTCTGCAGCCGCATGTTTGAAGTTGACTTAAAAACTATGAAATAGTTTTCTTAGCTTGGCGACCTATTAGCCTGGGCTGGATTCAGCCCGTGGAAAAGCTAAGTTTTGAGTTGTAGCTTCTTTTTGCATTATTATCATCAATATCTTCATACACAGTTGGGGGTTTGTGGAAAGGCACTAGACCCGAAATCAGAAAATCTGGGTAGCGTGCTTGCGTCACGGGTTACATCTTCTTTCATCAGCAGCGCTCTGTGTAAAGGCTACAGCCTCTGTTCTGACCACACTCCACAGCCGGTTATTGAAGGACAAGATGAAACAATGTGCATAGCTAGTGCAGATTGGCCTCCTTTCTTGGGGGAATATTCCTGAGCACACCTTACTGCCAATCTGGGGTGCCAAGGAGACACATAAGCGCCACAGAGCAGGCTGGGTAGTGAGCCGCTGATGGAAGATGGATTTCCACCAATACTGTAGACCCGCCCCCGCCCCCAACTAGCCTCACTGTGACTCAGCTTTTAGCCAGATGTGAACTGGTGCAGGTTGGAAATGATGCGCTTAGGGTATGAGAGAGGAGAAAGTTTCAAAGTTAAAAGCTAGAGAAGTGGGAAATATGGTTACAATTTCTCTGTTACTTAGATATCAGAAAATGTTACGTATCTTGAACTTATTTAAATACTTTTTGTTTAAAACAATTTTTTTGTTCTGCAGGAACTTTGGAGTTTCACTCTGTTCAGGTTTATGTGACTTTGGGGGGATCATAGCCCCGTTTCTGCTCTTCCGCTTAGCGGCCGTTTGGCTAGAACTACCTCTCATCATCTTTGGTAAGTTCTCCCTTTATATCCTATTCTTAAATGCTCTCATCCACATTTTCACGTTAGTAGAACCTAAAATGATCATCAGGCTGGATATCAATTTTAACCATTTGCTCTTTTTATAACAGCTGTTTCCGTTTTGAGGAAGCACCATGAAATGTGGACCCTAAACCATTTAAATTTACTTTACATTAAGGGCTGCTATAAAAAAGTGTTCAGTTTAGCTTTCTTCGTTGAGGTTCTGAGTTAAAATCAAATATTATGAAACTTTTTTATAATATTGTGGAACATAACCAGTAATTTTCCAAATAGGACCAAATAATAGGACCTTCTGTATGTTTAAAAACAAGCCTAAACAAATTGTATTGTTAAGCGCTCCATGCCTCTCAGTGTTGTATCTGCATGTGCTTTATGCTAAGCACGCCATGCCGAAAGATCAGAGACACAGAAGCCCTTGTAGACACGTACCATAACCTCTTTGATGCCCCTCAAGTTCATACCCTCCTTCCGACCTTCAATCTTCATGAAACTCATGAAGGGATAGAACCATAGCATAGGGAGGGCCCTTAGGGTAATTCAGTCCAGTGCATCTCCAGTGCTGTTTCTGCCCAGATCTCATACCCTCCTCAGCAAGAGAGGATGCTGGCTGCCCCTTGCTCACCTACCTTTCCTCCACCTCCACTTCCTTACTCCCGGTAGAGGTTTTTTACCCATTGCTCCGCAGTTTAAGCTCCAATGAAAACATTGCATCCGTGAGGGCATACATCCGGAGGAATGCAGGAGTCCTTCAGCTGTGCTAGGGACCATAAAGTCAGCTTCTAATCAACTGACACCAGTGATTCCATAAAAGATCATTTCAAACTCTTTCACGGGATCTGATAAACAAGCTCAGCATTGATTCTGGGCCAGCATGAAAAAGCAAAGAGAGGCCACTGTGCAACCAGGACAGAGCTGCCTGACAGCCCAGGCCGTCGAGATTCGGGGCTTGCCTGTGAGCCCGGCTGGAGGAGCTGGGCGCTGGTGCTGCAGGGCAGGCCCTTGCTTCGCAGAGTCTGGCTGCCTTTCCAAACAGTCACAGGGGAGTGTGATAAATAAGGGCACCATGAGAGCACATCGCAGGGAGCACCAGCCCCGTGGAGTCAGGGAGCAAGGGGGCCTCGTGGAGGTTGAATAGGAATTATGCACGTGAGGGGTGTGGGCTGGTGCTCTAGGCAGCGGGAAGGCCTAGAGTAAGAGGAAGTTAAAGGACAGAGTGCAGTGTGTAAGTTGGGGCCTGAAGAGAGATGAAGCTGGGGAGGTGAGCTGGGGCCGGACCATGGAGGGTCTTCTCTGATGTGCAAAGGGTCTGCTCTTTATCCAAAGAGCAGAGTTTCAAGCCGGGGTTAACAGTGTCAGGTTTGCATTTTAGAGACATGACTCTGATGGCAGGTATGCCTATGAGTTAGAGGGGGACAGTGCTATTGGTGAGACGATTCAAAGAATGTTGGTGTAATCAGGTAAGAGATTTCCTAAGGACTGGGTCTAGGGTGATGGCACTGAGAATGTTGAGGAGTGGAAGGATCCACAAAAACATATTGGAGGTTGAATTGGCAAAAGGGGGTGATTGAAGGGACGAGGGCCAGAGGGACCAGGGAGCTGGCAGCCGGCCTCCGGGCTGGCAGCACCGTAGGTGGCAGGGCCAGCCCTAGTTTAGTGAATGTCAGAGGTGCCTGTCTGCAGGAGGACGCGGAGGGATACTGTTGGGGCTGTTTGTAGCATGAGGTGCCTCTAAGAAATCCAAGTTGAAATGGTGAGAGGCCAGTAGGTTTGATGAGCTGAGTCGGGAGCAAAGTGTGGCCCTGTGATGAATGTTTGGAAGCCATCTGGATGTAGATAACCACTGAAACCATGGGAGTGACCGAAACCCCGTCTACAGGGAACAGGACAGAGTGAGAGGAAAGAAGGGGGCCCAGGACGGAGCCCTGAGGAACGACAGAGCATCCAGCATAAGCAGAGGGAGAGGAACCAGCCAGGGGATGAGAAGGGATGCAAGAGGGGCAGGAGGGAAACCGGGAGCGTGGGGCAGGGAAGCCAGGGGACAGCGGGTGAGGTCACCAGCCGCCAGAGCTGCCACGAGGCCAGGCAGCAAAGACGAGAAGCAGGGCCACTGCACCTGGTGGTGGCAGCAACTGGCGACCTGGCTGGAGCAAAGCCAGAGGGGACATGGAGCAGAGCCGGATTAGGGCAGGTGGAGGTGGGAGGTGACTCTGGTCCGCCAAGGTCAACTGTCAAGTTTTCAAGAATTTTTGAGCCAGTTTAAACACATTCATCATTAAAAATGGAATATATAAAATAGATTAAAAACAGAGGTAATAAATACGCACACCTCATCAGTTCCTGATTCATTGAGTTCTACTGCATCTGTCCCTGAGGCTGGTGCGTCCACCGTAGACCATGGTGGAGATGCTGCCGCCCATCTCCCCAGAGCCTCACTCGCGACGTCACACTGCTGGTTTGAATCGCTCGCATCCACGATGGGCGTATTTACACCACGGAAACAGGGAACTGCTGCTGCACATCAGGACTTTATTTTCTGGAGAGCTGGTTGTTAGACATTTACCAGCACAGCGCTGGGATATGAAGGTGTGTAGAAAATAGGAGAGGATGGTGTTTCAAGAATTGCGGTTCTAAAGAACGGAAGAAGGGAGGATGGTGAGGTTGATAGAAGGCTCTTTAAAGAGGAGAGATTTGAATATGTTTCAAGGCGACCACTGATGGGTTAAAGGTGCTGGAGGGAGAAGATGAATCACTACAGCACGGAGCCCACAAAGACGCCAGGAGATGCTCTCGGGCAGATGTGGGCACAAGTCTTGGGTGTCACATGATGGAAGCAGGAAGGGGAGGGGCAGGGTGCAGTGAAAGGAGGCTGAGGGACTCCTCACTGGTGGCTTCTATGTTCCCTGTGAAGTAGGAGGTGAGGGCTTCTCGGAGTGTTTGGCACTTGGTAGGTCCTCAGTAAATTGTGAAACGAGTGAATGAATGGATGGATGCCAAGAGCACAGGAGCGATGGAACTGTCTAGAGTTTGAGGAGGGCTGAGAACCTGTGAAATCATGACAGAGGAACGCGGGGCAGGGTGACCAGAGGGCTGCTGTGGGGCAGGATGAGCCCAGGTAGTGAGCACAGCGGCTTCCAGACTGAGCAGGGGGCCATGAGGGGGCGCTGTGCGCTCCCGGTACCGTAACGCCTTTCTCCTGTTCCACAGGTATCCTGGCATCTGTCTGCGGTGCTCTTGTGATGCTTCTGCCTGAAACCAAGGGCATTGCCCTGCCAGAAACAGTGGATGATGTAGAAAAACTTGGCAGGTACGGTACAAAATGCAGCACATCCTAATTAAAAGCAGCATTTCAAACCCACTGGGAAAGGACGGTGCTAAGAAAATCGAACATCCAGGGGGGAAAATATAATATTAAATCCCTATCTTACATCTTAAGCAAAAAGTTCAAAGTAGATTTAAAAGGTTAATGTAAAGCAAATCTGTAAAATAATACGTTTTATTTTTTAAATGTGGTTATGAAGAGGGAAACATTTCCAAATAAGGTGTTAAAACTCAGAAGGAATCTAAAGGAAAGAGACTGATGATTGGACAAAGTAGAAATAATTTAAATGTGCATCGATAGGCAACCAATGGTGAAAATGATAATATATCTATAAAATAATTGAGATATATCTATATGGAAAGACATGGAGGATTTTCAAGGTGGATTACAAAGTGAAAAGTCACAGAACAATGTGTTATAGTATTTATTAAAAAATAAAACCAAGAGTAATCCCTCTCTATAACTAGATGGGAAAATAAATGCTAGTCAGATGAGGATAGAAGAATGATAGCTCAATCGATAGATAGATAGATGAATGATAAGTGATACATAGAAAGAAGATAGGAGAAGGACAGTGAGAAAGAGACTGAATTTGGGAAAAGGGTGTCTAAATGGTGTACAGGGAAAGTTAATATCCAACCAACATATGAATATGAAATATGTTTTTGTTATATCAAGAAAAATCCACAGTACACATATTCTAATCTCCTCTGAAATCTTCCATAATAAAAAGATAGGAAGAGAGAATATGAATATGAGAATGCATAGGAAAAGATCTAAAATGATAAAATATACCCTCTGGGGATAGAAATCGTTCGGGAAGTGGGGATGTGGAAGGGAGGACATTACTTTTATACCCCATAGACTTCTGAATTGTTCGATTTTTTATTTTTTTAATTACAACTCATGGTCTTGTATCATTTGTGAATTTTATTTTTTTAAATTTTTAAAATTTTCTGGCTGCACCGCGTGGCATGTGGGATCTTAGCTCCCTGACCAGGGATCGAACCTGTGTCCCCTGAATTGGAGGTGTGGAGTCTTAACCACTGAACTGCCAGGGAAGTCCTCATTTGTGAATTAAAAAAAAATAATTTAACAGCTAATTTTATTTATTTATTTTAAATTTACTTTTGGTTGCATTGGGTCTTCATTGCTGGGCATGGGCTTTCTCTAGTTGTAGTGAGCGGGGCTGCTTTTCCTTGTGGTGCGTGGGGTTCTCATTGTGGTGGCTTCTCTTTTTGCAGAGCACAGGCTGTGGGCACGCAGGCTCAGTAGTTGTGGCTCGCGGGCTCTAGAGCGCAGGCTCGGTAGTTGTGGTGCACAGGTTTAGTTGCTCCACGGCATGTGGGATCTTAGTTCCTGGACCAGGGATCGAACCTGTGTCCCCTGCATTGGCAGGCGAATTCTTAACCACTGCACCACCAGAGAAGCTCCTAACAGCTAATTTAAAAATAAAAATCCATCTTCTTCTAAACAGTGACCTAGAAATTAAGAGTATGGATCTCTAAATTTTTAAAAAGTGTATCAAAAGTATTTATGACAAGACTGAAATGTTAGTAACCTCATGGCAGTTTTATTCTTCACTTGACAGACTGGGAAGAGAATAGAAACCGACATTTTTTAGGTCCTTATATACGTGATCAATGGTTTCATATATGTCATTTCATTTACTACTCAAAGTGATTGTGTGCAATACAAGTTCTTATCCTTACTTTTTTGTATACTAGGAAATCTATGCTCAGAGAGACTTCACAACTTCTACATGCTAGTACTGGGATTGATATTGTCCAGTGTACAGGTGTGACTATTGTTTTGAGTAGTTTTATTATCTTATGCTGTATCCTACTTGATTATGAGTATTTTAATAGCAAGAATCCCCTGGTAGTATTGGAAATTTCTCTCTTCATATCCTCTTTTAATGAGGTCCCATCCCCCTCCCCAGAGATAGGCAACCATCGCTCAGAAGTATTTCAACCAGACCTTTAAAACCTATACAGTGATTTCATAGTCCTATTTCTTGATGCTATTTTGAAAAATAAGATTGACGAATCATCTCAGAACTTTCCTAAGAAAGGCTTATCAGTGTACTCAAAACCAAACCACCAGCTGACTTCTAACAGGACTGGGCAATCAGAGCACAGGTGGACATTCGTCCCATGAAGTAACCCAGTCAGATTCTTGTGCTTGTTTGTAAGTAAACTGATAGGTAATGGCTTATTCCTCAACCAAAGCTCTACCTATGTTTTACCGTAAAACAATGCTACATGAAGTCTGAGGTGTGGTGGGAGATTCTCTTTAAGACATTGCCATTTTATAAACCAAAATTAAGTTAAGAAATTTATAAAAGGAGGGACTTCCCTGGTGGTCCAGTAGTTATGAATCTGCCTTCCGATGCAGGGGACTCGTGCTCAATCCCTGGTTGGGGAACTAAGATCTCACGTGCCACAAGGAAACTAAGCCCACACGCCACAACTACTGAGCCCCCGTGCCACAGCTAGAGAGAAGCCCGCATGCCACAATGAAAGATCCCGAGTGCTGCAACTAAGACCCGACGCAGCCATAAATAAATATTTTTTAAAAAAAGAAATTTATAAAAGGTATCAAAACTGTCCTCTTGAGTGTTACATCATGGAAAGACTTGCATCATCCAGAAAGGATAAACATGCTGCTAGCTGTGTCATCACAGACAATTATTTGGTTTGTATGAGCGTATGGGGGCCAGATCAGGGTGGGTGGTGTCCAACCCTGTCACCCCAATTGCAGTCATGCTAACAGACCAAAGGAAAGAAGACTATTTAAGGTTAGATAAAGCGGGGGAAATGGTGAGAAAGGAAATAGGATTATCTTCAAATAAGATATCCAAACTTTAAGGGCAACTTCTCATGGGCTGATGTGCCCTGCAGGATCTGTTCAGGGCTGGGGTATGCAGGAGAGCATCCCGGCCGGGATTATAGGGTCAAAAGTAAGAAGTTCAGTGCTGACTGTTGGTGGCACAAGCCTGGGAATGTGTCATTGGAGTTTTAAGACGTCTAACTCAGTGGTGCAGAGTTATTTTCCTGCACATCTGCTGCCCTCTCTTGTGAATGCCCTCTGTGCCAACCCTCCAGTGACAGGGACTGCATTCTTCTTTTTGACTCGACTCCATTTGCTGCTGCTCATTTATAGTGAGCGTGGTAGACTCATTCTTGATCCCCAAACCAGTCAGAAGTCAGATTTTCAAACTCATCAGGAAAAAGTGGAGGAAGAGGGAGTGATTTGAGATCAAGACTCTTTTGCCAATTCAAACATATTAAAAATAGAATTAAACAATTGGAAGAGATGGAGTTTTGGAGGTGAGAAGGCCATCTCAATGGTGTGCAGGGAAAATTAATATACAAGCAGTACATACACAGGAAGAATTCAACCAACAAAAATTCAACTTACATGAATTTTTTTCTGTTTGTAAATTTTCATAATTAAAAAATTGGGTAAATTAATTAATTATGCCTGGTCCCTACCCTTGAAAAAACGTCTAATAAAAGTCTGATCTATGGTTTTACAAGTTAAGCACATTGATTGCATTCTATAATCACTTACTCAGGAACAAAAACTACTTAGCCCCAAGTTATGGAAACCTGTTAGCATTTTCCCTTCTACAACAGCACTTAGTCATTTTCTCATTTCTGCTTTCTTTTGTTCACATCAGCAGCTCATTTCCAAACCATCTGTTACAGAGTAGAAATTCATAAAGAATTTATATGTGCTATAATGCTAATTAACCCCTGCCTAGGGATTGAGGGCAGGCCAAAAATGACTTGGAGACAGTTAATTTTGTTCCCTTTGAGTTGGGTTTTTATGAGCAGTTACGCATGAGTGTATTCGATCAAAACCAACTATGAAATTGAGTAATAACAAAAAGACTTCCTTCTCACTAGTTGTGTAATCTTTTATAAGGACTTTCTCTTTTCTCCTTTGTTTTGTTAGTCCACATTCCTATAAATGTGGCAGAAAAAAGAAAACTCAAGTTTTGAGCTCTCACCTTTGAGCCCCCTGCCAACGATGCAAGGGAAGAGCTATTCAGGCTGGTCCCCCCAAGGAACCGACGTGCCTTGCAGAGACGTGTGTGTGTCCACTTCAGCTGTGCAGCTCCAAGTGTTTTTAATACTTTACATAGACATTCAGACTATCCAGAGTATTTTTATACAATGTCGGATGAATCAAGACTCATTGTGCTGTCAAAGTTTCTGGGAACATGTAATATGTGACCGGTTTAGCCAAGAGCCCGTTGTGTGCACAGCTCCTCCTGAGGTTTTTTCTCACGCTGGGGCAGTGTCTCTGACCCACTGGGTTACAGAGAGACAAGAGAAGCCCCACCCAGTTCTCAATGACGGTTCCATCAGGAATGCAAGATGTGCAAACCAAGGATCTGGGGCAAGTGTACAGAAATGGGTTCATCAAATCTGATCAAGACATGAAGGCTCTGAACTGAGGGTTCTGATGATTCCAGGGAAGATGAAGATGTGGGAATCTTGTTAATGCGGAGACTGAATCTAAGGACCTCGGGCCACCTGGCTCTGAGCCTTTGCTTTCTCTTCTCACCTTAAGCTCCTGGAGCATCTAGGGTTGCAGGTACTTTTAGGCCTTGTTCCAGAAATAAGAACAAATCTGCTGGACAATTCAAGGATTTGGCTCTATTATTTGTAAAATCAGATTGGTCCTGAGATGATTCAGGATAACTGCGGTCCTCCTTTAGTGGACGCCTAGAGCCACATATTCAGTGTTTTACTGGTGAAACCCATGGACTATGACTTCATGGGTCTTCAGATTTTAATCATACAGGGATATTTATCTTATATGTGTGAGTTCAGCTCTATGATGATGCCCATGGTCAAGAGTGAAAACTATGGACAAATCTCATTCAATCTTGACACTTTTGCCTTGTCTTGGGAAGAAGCTTACATTTTAGTTTGAAAGAAAGGTCAGTTATATCCATGCTTAAAAGAATGAGCAGAAGTTTATATTGTACATGACTTTACAGGTACTAATAAGGGATTGGATCTTTCTTTTTTGTTACTGAGACTTTTTGAAATGTGGAGTTTAAATACAAATATGCTGTCTTTATGATGTCCTGCTTTCTATGTCACATTTGTTATATTTTCAGGTTCAGTATGTATCTTATGCAGAATTGTTTAATGAATTATTTTGGGTGGACAGGTAAAATGGGAGCCAAAGGGAAACCTTGCCAGTGAGGAAGAAAGTTTCTATGTGAACGTGTGACGATATGTACGGTGTACGTGCTAATTGTAAAATAAGTTTTTAATCCTTAAAGCACATCAGAATTGAATATGAATACTTTATTTTTCAATGAAATAAACACAGTTCTTTAAGGGTGTAATGCTGCACTTACCCTTTATTCATACACCCTTGCATTTTTGTTTCTTTTGCATTTTTCTCTTTGCTGTGAGATGACTGTTGCTTCTTGATACTATCACCTTGGAATTGTATTTTGAGTTGACATTTGGGTTCTGATAACAATAAAAAAATGTAAATTGTCAAGAAAAATCAATTGGCATCCTTTCTCTTCTTTCTGAACGTGAGTCACTGTAAAACACTCTTCCCGTGTGACAAAGTATACTACATATCCAGGCAGCCAATTACTGATGGAAATTAAATAGTCCACCTTCAGTATATGTTCATTGCTCCTTTCCAGGCTCTTGGCACCATTCCTAGACTCATATGTGACCCAGAATACCATTCAGACTCTTAGCTGGTCTTGTGTTACGACACTTCCATTGCCCGGTTTACTTCTCAGAATACAGCTGTCTGCCCAGGGTCTCCTGTGCTGGGCTAGAGTCAAGTTGTCAGTAACAGATTTCATTCCCAAGAACAGAATTTGCTCTCATGATTCCCCATATATGCTGCAGCTTTGAAAACATTCATCTCAGTGCCAAAAATAAAGACATTAAAGATGTGTGACAAGGTAAATATATAGGTGACTTACTAGGGCTTCTATGTTCATCTTACAGGCTTCTCGTTCCTCTCTTCCTTATGAGAGGGAACAAAATCACTCAGGTCTGTAAGAGTTACACCATTTACAATTGGTAGGATGAATGAAGAGCATGAAAACAGTGAAAATCAAAAAATTAAGTCAAAGGAAGTACAGAGTTTATTTTCAACAAATGTCATAGCTGTATTGCCTCATTATTACAGAATCCAGCAGTCCATGGACAGGAACAAGTTATCCACAGCAATACAAACAAATGTTGCGGTTGGCAGTAGCTAGTAGCTAAGTACAGTGTCAAACTTAGTTTGATTACCGTCAATTAGTTTTGAGCACGCTGAATTCCCTACCCAGGTTCCAGCTTCAGATCCGCTGATGCTTCACTCTGTCTCCCATCTAATTAATTCTTTCTCATTGTTTCTTCAATCCAAGTAACAAACTTAGAAACACGAACGTACACACCAGGCTTATTGGGGCGTGCACAGCCAAGACCCCATGAAGTGACTCCTTGTAAAATGTATTTGTCCTTCTCAAAGCAAACCAGAGGCCCTCCACTGTCACCCTACACAGAAGAAGGGAAAAAACCATGAGAGGATTAAGCTTCCATCCTTTTAGTATGGGATGTCATCCTTCTATTACCCAAATGTAAGTTGTTCCCAGTATTTGAACATCCCTTTCCAACCAGAAAGGAACTTAGTAACATATTATTGGAACATCTGCTGTGCTTCAGTACTAGGCAATGTACGTTTAACGAAACCGTACCATTTAGTGTTTCCCGGGGGGAAAAGAAATCCCTTGTGAAAACTGTATTCATCCCTTCAAGCCTTGGGGTTTCTCTTAGGGAGGGTAACCCCAGGAACAATCTTAAAGGAGGTGTGGGAGGGTCTTTGTCTTATACCAACCTCCCTTTCCTACTAGAAAGGCCACGTCCCGAGTCCCACCCAAGATCCCCCTCCCAGAGGCGTAGGGGCTGTTGCCGTGATGGTGCTTAACTATTCCCTTACAACCAGTGTGGAACTCAAGGCCGAAGAAATCACCCTAGATGACCTGAATCAGCCTTCAGAGACACACTTAAAAGGTTTCTGGGCAACATTTAGACTGTGGCCTTCGACTGACAAATCCTTCTCGAATTTGCTGCTTTGGGGCTGAAATGTCTAAGGGGCCAAAACAGGCCAACACAAGATGAACTTTGATCTCTTTAGTCTTTTGTTACCTGGCAGCTGTCAGCACCTCCAGTCAGATGCCCCGCACACAGCTCGGTGGGTTTGACTCTCCCATTCAGATACTCATAGCGATTGCACACCTTGTTTTCAATCACAGGCAGCCGGGCTTCCTTGAGCAAGCCAGCACCGTAAGTGCCTGTGTTTAAAAAGATGAAACACATGGTGACTGGATCGAAAACGTGTCCGCAAGGAAGCTTCCAGAACAACAGAGCAGCAATGATAGATCTCATGTTCATCGTGAGGTTGGATAAAACAAGAAGTCAGTTCCTGGTACTAGTAGAAATCTTTCTTTTTTCTTTTTGACCCTTGAAAGTATAAACATTATATAAGATTTCATGTTCCCAAGACCTAGACTTAATTAACCTGGGCTTCTTTATGGGATTTTGAGGTTGGTTTGTGTTGTTATTTTTTGGTTTCTTTTTTTTTTAAACTATAAAGAAATTTACTTTTAATGTATAAAGAGAGATTGAGAAATAGTAGTGCTACTGTTTTCATATATTCCCTTCTAGGATTTTTATATGCTTCTTTTGCTACTTATAGTGCACATTTTTTCCACACAAAGTTATATCATAAAGACTTTCATAAACCTACAATCTGTATAATTCATATTTTAGTTGGGAGTGACTGATTAATGGGTTCGGGATTTCCTTTTGGGGTGAGGCAAGTGTTCTGTAAATAGTGGGGACGGTTGCACAACGTTGTGCAGGTGCTAAATGCCACAGACTTGTACTCTTCAAAATAGTTAAAAAAGTAAATTTTACGTTACGTATATTTTACCACAATATTTAAAAAAAAGAACAACTGTCATTTACTGACAATTGACTTTTTCAGGCACAAGCTCATTATGTGGTGTAGCTCATTTAATCCTTAAAACAGTCCGATCACCTAGGCACTTTTGTCGTTCCTATTGTACAGTTAAGGAAACTGAGGCTTAGGAAGGGTGTGTCGTTTGCCCAGGATCACCCAGCAAGTACGGTGGAGCTGGGATTTGAACTTGGGTCTGCAACATCATGGCCCAAATTCTTCACCACCACGTTCATTGGCTACAACAGCTGCTCTCAACGTGTCACTTCTTTGCTCCTACAGGTTATTCATATTCCTTAGTATTTTCTTAAGTCTAAGTTCTGAGGGATTATATAGACATATTTATGGTTCCCAATATCTTTGCCAAATATTTTCTAAACAGGTGTGACAGTGTAAACTGTCACTAGAAAAAAAGCAGCGCACAACAACCTTCTGAGCGTGTGGGGTCTAATAATTTTCAAATGCTTGCTAATGTGATGGGTGGACATTGTCTTAATTTATTTCCTAATTTACATTTCTTTTCCGATTAGGGCCAGTAAAGATTCTTTGATGTGCTTGTTTTCCTCACTGTACTTCTTTCTTCGTGAGAAAAACTGCTTTTTCTTACTTTGGCAAATGGAAATAGAACCCGTGCACAATCACAAGAAGTGATGATGTTTTCCAGATGGACACACCCAGGTACGTCTCAGCATTTTCACAAATAATCCAGTTTTCCAATTTTGCAAGCCCAGCTTTCATGAGTTTTGCAAAATCTTTGCGTTGCCAGCATGAAACAGCCAAGAAGAAAGGTACTGCTGCTTCTCCAAAGACTTTTAATAAAATCGGAAAATTGTCTTGAGTTCAGAAAACTTACACTGGAGTTGACGGGAGCACCTAAGAGAACCACCATCTGGAAAGAAGAGGCGAGTCCCAGCCCTGGGCAGGCAGAGCCACTGAGGACGGAAGTCCTGACCACAGAAGCATTGGGTAGCGGATGCATTTTCTGAATTGGGTGGATATGCAGAGGGTGCGGCCTTCTCAAAAATTTTTGCTGAAAATTAATTTAACTGAGTGTCCTGCTCTTACATCTGCTTTCTGAGCAAGACAGGCATCCTGAGGCTAGGGACAAATCCACTGCTAGTTGACCAGACGCCTTCGTGGTCTGTGCAGAGGTGCTGCCATCGTGTGGCCACAGGAGAGATGGTGTTTCTGAGGGCCTGAGGCTGAGGGTGACCTAGGGACCTGATGGGGTGGTGGGGACGTCGAAGCAGGTCCCCGAAAATACCCAGCGACTGCTGATGAGGGGCTGACATGAATGACCCCCTCGACATCAACCCTTACCTTGCTTTGGAATACGGAAGTCAGGGAAAGTCTGGAGACTAAAGGGGAGAATTCTGACCTCACACAGAGAGGCTGATTGATCTGATGTCATTACTGACACATAGAAAATTGGTAAACAGACCTGACTCATGTTTTGTGACTCCTGATCCAATGAATACATTGAGAATCATTTTCTCCAGTTAGACATTCAGACGAGGCCTGGAGAGACAGGGGAACCCAGTGCAGGGTGATAGTTAGAAAAGTGTGGGTGCTGGGTGAGACAGAAGAAACAGTGAATGGGCTTGCGGGGGTCTGGCAGGCCTGGGTTCCATCAGGGCTCAGCTACACACAGGTTACGTGGTACTTATTGATGACAGTGAGAGTGGTGATGACGGGGAGGGTTGGGGGCCGACCATGACGGCGATGGTGATGATGATGATCCTGAGATGGTGAGGGTGATGGTGAGGACGGTGGTGGCGATGACGGTGTCCATGGTGATGGTGGTGGTGATGATGGTGGTGATGGCGGTGGTGGTCGTATCATAGGCACAGGAGCTGCTGAAATACCATCTCCAAAGCACTGAGCTCTCCATATGCACTATCTCAATCCTCACAGTGACCTCACAGGGTGGCACAGATGAGGAAACCAAGGCTAACATGTAGAACGTAATTTGAAAACACGGATTTTATGGATGAGGGCTTAGATGCCAAATGGTACAAAGAGGTAAGGTGACTTGTCCCGTTCGCCCAGCTGGTGGCAGAACCAGAACTACTTTCCAGGGTTCCTGACTCCCACTCTGGTGCTCCGACCAATGCTTCTGAGAAAGTGAGGCAGAGATCTAGGACATTCTTATAATGTTCCTAGGCCCGAGTCTGAAGGATATAATAATAATTTTTATTATAATATAATGCAGGGCATACTGCAAAGAGAAGACGGGATTCCCAAAATATAGTACCAGCTGCTGAGCCAGGATCCTGCAGAAGCGTTTCCTCTCTCATCCTCACCCCGTCAACCAATACCAAATACCATCCTAGAATTGGGACCTTTCTTTCTTTTCCCTGCTGTCAGTCTGCCCTACTCCCAACAACGTCTCCACACAGAGCCAGGCAAGTGGGTGTTTGGGGAGACTAGTTTAACTATAATTTTTGTTGTTGATTTGCACCATGTTTGGGAACTCTGTGCGCTTAATTCACATGAACGACAATCTAACACCCTTAATTTGTAGCTTGTGTCAAAACCCTACTTACCTGGGGACACAATATTAACCTTGGATTTTTGGGGTCAGAGTCTCAAGGAAACACTACCCTTCCCCTCATCCATGTCCCTTGATGACTGATTATAGAGACGGAGGCAGATGTCCAGACAAAGTCAGGAAGGGAGTGGACCTCACTCACTGATAGAAATCGGTACACATGCTCATTTTCCCATGTAGGTTGCAGGTCAGAACAAGTTCATCTTGTGAGTCACAGAATTTATCTTACCTTGGGTTTCTCCCCAGCCAGTGATGTAACATACTGTCCGGTCCGCGACCACATAATTCGGGGATGGCAGACAAGCTGGGATTACCTTTTCGGTGATGATGGCAGGGCTGAAAGGAAAACATCAAAAGTTACATTTGACTGCCCTGCTGGGAGACTTCTGCCATTCATCTGTTGGTCACAAGATCCCACCTGCCCCAGAGCCCCAGAACGCTCTGAGCTGGTATTTCTTCCTTGCTTCACTGACACAGCGCAATGTAGAAAACAACTTTTCATCCCCACATTTGCCTGTAGTATCTTATGAGTCAAAAAAAAAAAAAAAAAATAGAACATTTTGTTTTAAAGGCACCAGTTGTGGACAAGAAACTAGAGGTGGGAACAGAGATGACAATGACATTTAAGGTCTATTCTCGCACTATGGGAATTTTATACCAGGTGCACACTTCTAGATGAAGTTAAGAGGGCTTCAGTCAGCAGGTGGACCATTCGGCTGAAATACAATCACAGGGCTTTAATAATAGCAAGGGCCTTGTGCCACTAGGAGCAGAAGCTGCTCTATCTTCGGGTCCTCAGGTTCCTCACCCATGAATGTTACAACACCGTGGCTGGAAGAATCCAATATAATGCAAGATACCAAGTCAAAGAGGATTAGAAGTAAGTACCCTGCATAAGCAAAGTAGTGTTGTTTTCCAAAAACTTTCACGTTAGAGTTCCAGAGAATCAAATATTAGAACTTGGATTTTTAGACTTGATTCTATTTTAGTAAGTTCAGGAGGAAAACCCATTGAAGATGAGAAATGCCTGATTCTGATTAAGAACCATCATGGCCTTCAACTTTGAAGCAGACACACGCTGTCAGAGCTACCAGAACAGACTGGCGTCTCACGTGGAGTGGGGGCCACAGTCATCACGGTTCCCCTCGCGGAACGCCAATGCCTGAGACTCTTGGGGTTTGGGGGGCCTGGGGGTGGGTACCCGAAAGCCCAAGCGTATCAGTCTGTCGGAACCCACGGAACCCAGAACCCACGTTCACTAAATGACTTGCTCAAGGATCACAGCGTTCCTGATGGCCCCAGGGGACCATGGAGAAAAGCGAATCAGCTCCTTTTTTAGGCTAAGCGAAGAAGTGCCCCAGGGAGTCACTCAGTTTACTGACCCAGAAACCTTGTGAAGTGTTTTCTGTCCAGACCCAGCGAGCCCCACTCAGACTCTTGACCCCTGGGCTGGCCACATCCTCGTCACCGTCACCGTCGTCCCGCTGTCATCTGGAGCCCATCATGCATGGCCGATGGGCTCTGCGTGCCTTGCTGACTGTCCCAAATGTGCCTATTCTAGCAGTCTGTTTATTTAGCTGTCTCCCTTGTGACCTATTTCCAAATACTGCTCACTTTAAATGACGTTAACAAATTTATCATTTTGTCAGACTTAATAAAACCCCATTTCAACAGGAAACACAAATCCAGAGATAGGAAGAAGGAGAATCTGCACTTGTGAATTGTGAGTGTGTGTTTACATCACCTTTTATGAAGTGCTTCGAAATATACATAATCCCATTGGATTTCCCCAAATATATTATTACATTGAAAAGAGAGTGTCAACCTGGAATAATTGAATAATTCTCTGATTATGAATGTATATTAGCTGACTGGGGAACATTAAGTGAGAGAGTTTGAGGGGTAACCTGTACCTCATGTTTCAACTCGCTCTTTTTCCGCAAGAGGAAACTGTGTCCTGATGCCTTTGTCATGACCACGGCTAGTAAGAGGCAGGCGGGGCTGAGCCCAGGTTTTCTCACTTGAAGGTCAATGCCTGTCCCAATGCCTCGTGCCTTTGGGGTCCTAGACGGGGCTGCCCACACACAACTCTGTTCCGGCTCATAAACCCAGCAATGAGCAAATGTTCTCACTGCTCACAGGGTGAGAGTCACGGGCGAGCCAGTACCTGCTCAGCTTGAGCAAGGCCATGTCGGCCCGAGTGGGCTCCGGGAACAGCTTGGCCACTTGTATTTCCTGGACACTGTCTTCAACGGCGGTCTCTCGGTGTGCGCCCAGGACGACCTTGTATGATGCTGGCCCTGAGTAGCTAGAGAAGACAGCAACGTTAGGAACAAAATCTGGGCCAGCCCTTCATCGGGTGCCCTTCTGAGCCACAGCACTGCGTCTTCTCCCCACTGGGCTACCTACCGTCAGAGACCTCCGAGTGGCAAGAAACAAGTTCACGGTTTACCTGAACCTGGCTGTTAAGGAATGTTCTCGGGGCTGCTTTCGGCCTGACCTCAGAGGAAGAATGACACCAACACTGAAGTTGGCGCAGGGCAGATAGGGGTCTGTCTTCTTCGTTTCTCTCTAGAAACACCTCCTCCTCTCTCGTCCAATGGCCCTGGCAATTCTGCCTCAGGCCCTTCTCATCCACTCCCTGGTCCCCAGTGTCACTGCCACGAAAGGAAGGAGGGAAGGAAGGGGAGGGGACAGGGAAGGGGAGAGGGGAGGAGAAAAGGTGAAGGAAAGGAGAGAGGGGGAGGCGGAAGTCTTTAAGACGAGTGAGTCTTTGTGTCAGGGGTCCCCTAAACATACCTGTCCAGGCAGTGGGCAGCAGTCAACACCCACTCTGGGGATATTAAGGTGCCTCCACAGAAGTGGCTTCTAGAAGGAAATCTAGAAGGAAAACGTGCCGGGATTTTAGTTCAAACCTGATGATTTATTCCTCAGAAAGCCCGGAAGTGGTGCTCACTCTGTTGTGATATCGCTGACGTTCCCAAAGGACAAGGTGACCAGCCCGTCATCGGGATGGTGGGAGCTTTGAGCTGTGCTCCTGTGGTGGGTTCTCAGGAGGTCACTACACCACTCTGGAAGGTGGCTGGCGCGCAGGCGAGGCCCAGCAAAGCCACGCGCGACTCCAACAGGGGGTCCACGCCCATGGCTTTGACCCTTTGACCCTGGACTCCAGCTCCCTGTCACTTCTTTTTGACAAGATCTATGCAAGACCCGATGAGTCATTCTTCAGGGAACTAAATGGGATCCTGAGTAGCCGTGATTCACGGGCATCTGCTAATCTTACCTGAGAAAGTTCACTCTGGGGGGAATGTCTCCTAAATCATTTACTTTATTGGACTGCTTAGGCACGGGGTCGCTCATAAAATTTGTGTGAGCCGCTCCGAAGCCCATCATAATGAAAGGGACACAAATAGTAAGTGAATAACCAGCAAGGCGATTATCAATCTGGAAATAGACCACAGCGCATCTTGGGAAAGAGGAAATATGAGATACGTGAAAGGTGAAGGCTCTGTATCTCAAGCAGTTACTAAATGATAAGACGAATAAAAGCCGACTCAACCAGGGAATGAAATAGACTATTTTCATTCATCGATAGCATCTCACAAGCGGAAGGAAGGAAGACCACTGAGCACAGCGATTAGGCACATGCGCTCTGGTGCAACATCAAAAGCAGATCAGCCTGTTTCCCGCGTGTGCTTCGAATGAGACCAAATGGGCTTATTAAAGGCGAGCGCCACTGAAAGATAACCTGAACCTTCTGGGTCATGTAGGATGGGGACTGATCACTCTTAAATTACGGCGATCCTGAGCTACCCTTCACTGAAGAAGGTGCGTTTTGCAAATAGGTGAGCACCCTTTGATTAAATTCAGTAGTTCACAAAACTGTGGAAGGAAGGAAGGAAAGAAAGAAAGAAAAAAAAGAAGAGACTCTGTATCTGTGATATATTATAGATAATTTAATCTTTACCCTCCCCCTCCAGGTGTCCCATTTCTAAAAATATCCCTTTCTCTTCATTTGACAAAGTAACAGTGGGTATCTATCTAAACCCTCAAGGCATCTTCCATACTTTTTCAGCAATATTGGAACTTAGTGTAAATTGCTACATTTATCAGTTTTGATGATAGCTGCCCAGATCAAAAAAAAAAAAAGGTTCTAATTCTGAATATTTTCAAACTGAAGAACATAGAAAAGAATATAACAAAAAAAGAAGCAGACTCACAGATATAGAGAACAAACTAGTGGTTACCAGTGGGGAGAGGGAAGGGAGGAGGGGCTATATAGGGAGGGGGAGTGAGAGGTTCAAACTGTTAGGTATAAAATAAGCTACAAGAATATATCGTACTACACGGGGAATATAACCAATATTTTATAATAACTATAAATGGAGTATAACCTTTAAAAATGGTGAATCACTATATTGTACAACTGTAACATATTGTACAGCATCTATACCTCAACTAAAAAACATAGAAAATATTTTTTATAGTTTTCCTTACCCCTTTGCAGAACTTAGAGGCAGGTACTGATACTGAGGGTATGTGGATTTAGTGTGAATGTAGAAAGGTTTTGCAAGGAGTACACAGGAGGATGGAATACACTGTTTCTGGAAATGGTGTTACCTTTTTCGAAGGCTGACTTGCCAGGGCCAGGAGTGTGGGGTGGACACGCACCCACCTACAACCCTTCCAGGACACTTCTTCGGCTCTATCTGGGGCTTTCCACAATCAAATGAAGAGGAAGCTGTGGCACAAAGTGGGAAAAATTTGCATTTGAAGACGTGAGAGAGCAACTCATGATAAATTCATGGCTCATGGCTGAAGCACTGAATTTTTGCCATCCCAAAGCCCAAACTAAGTAGTAAAATCATAAACAACTTTTGGAATATTTTTTCTAAGTTTCAAGAGTGGTAGGGGACAACAACATTTCCTTCTCCTTTCAAGAAAATATAAGTACTTTTTTTTTTTTTTACTGCTTTCTTAAGGAAGTGATTAAATAAATTTGGAAGAGTTAGGCATTAGAATGAGAGCTTTTTGGAGAGGAGCTTGACTGACACAAATTGTTATTCTGACTTGATGTGAATATCTAGAGAGTGAACCATCGTCACCATCATCATCTGAACCATGTAAAGTTTACTGAAAACCATAACTGTCATCCCCATTGAAAGGCACTAAGAGTATTTTTAAAATGTGAATCTCTGTGTGTGCACGTATGTGTGCGTGTGTTTGTGTGTGCACGCATGTGTGCGTGTGTGTGTGTCTGTGTGTGTAGCAAGGATAACAGTCCTAAACTGAAATAATGGCTTCTCTTAGCCAGTTTCAGGATGACTCTTCCAGGGAGCCTCCCAAGACTAACCCAATGCCACGGGGATGACTTCCGTTCGCTTGCCTTCCTCTCTATTCACTCTCCCACCTGCTTTCTCTCTCCACCTGGCCTGCAGGGTTCCTGGAGATTAGGGTTAATGCTCCATCTCTGGTTGGTGCCACTTACTAATGTCTAGAACAGTTCAGGGGCTACACAAGGTATTCATAAAGGGCTTCTCCACTGTCTGGAGTCCTTTAAGATCTTCAAAAACAGAAGCATAAATCATCTTGATAATGACATTACAAGGAGAAATTTTTTGCTCTTAATCAACCAAGAGATTCTATCCTCTAGTGAATCTGGAATCTGAATTTTCCAAATACCTTTCCAATTGTCTTGGCCTATTCTGAGAATCTATATACAGAAGTTGTTTTTTTTTTTTTTTAAAGAAGCATGCAATATAATGAAATCCTACTCTCTAACACTGACCTTAATTTCTCTTACTGTGTCTTACACAGAATAGACTTACAGAAATGGACTAAGAAAAGAATAACTACAGATATTATGGTACCCTGGTCTTAGTATTCGAAACAAAACTGAAGTTCTATTTATTTTTAATTACTTACTATTTGTACTGTTAGTGTTGGTGGAATTGAAATGAGTTGTTAAAACCAATTAACAAAAATTTACAATTTAAAATAAACGAATATAAATAAATAAAATTATGTTTAAAATGGGCATCTTTCAAATTTATTTTCATTTTATTTATTTATTTATTTATTTGCAATACGCGGGCCTCTCACTGCTGTGGCCTCTCCCGTTGCGGAGCACAGGCTCCGGACGCGCAGGCTCAGCGGCCATGGCTCACGGGCCCAGCCGCTCCGCGGCATGTGGGTTCTTCCCGGACCGGGGCACGAACCCGCGTCCCCTGCATCGGCAGGCGGACTCTCAACCACTGCGCCACCAGGGAAGCCCACATCTTTCAATTTTTGAGGTTAATATTAAAGAGAAAAACAATACAATCCCTTGATAAAATTGAGAAGCAGAATACTGGGCTGAATAGAATATAGTTCTGATTTCAAATTGTTTTACTTATGCTCTTACTTATGTGCAATTTGCATGGTGCCATTGTTTTAATAACACGGAATATTTACACACATTTTTCAGGTGAGTTGCTTAAAGAAGCTTACGTGTAGCCTAAAAAGTTAATCAGTGTTACTTTTTCATTTTAAAGATGTTTTCCATGTGAATTACAGACAATGTAAAGTTTGGAAATTTTAAGGAAAATTGCTATTAGGAAATTTCTCACTTACATAAAGGAAATCCAAAATCTCCCAGGAATAAGCAGTAAAAATCTTTTTTAAAAAACAGAGAAAATGAAAATAACCTAAAAAAACAAAGTCATACTTCAAAGAGATTTCATATTCTGTAAAATCTGAATAAACTTGTCGAAAGCCATCCAAGCACACACACAGAAAGCACCCTTAACCTGGGATAGTCACCCTTTTAAGCACCGACCTGACATGTTGGAGGAACTGTGGTTCGAGATTTCGCTCATTTATTTGAATACGTATTTGCTGAATTTACTCATTCAGCAAATATGTATTCAAATATGTATACGTAGTGCCTGGCATGTACTAGGCATTGCTCTAAGCACTAGAAAGAAGGAAACAGCTGAGGTTTGTAATCTTTACCTTCTGATGGTGGGTACGTAAAACGATGTTGCACTGAAAGATTCAACAGAGGCCCCAAGGATGCCCGGGGATGTGTAAGGTAAACCTCCACCTGCAGACTTCAAGGCAAATAGCCTCTTCTACAATGCTGGTACTCTTACCCAAGTCAAGGATGGAAAAGAATCAGGTTCTTAAGATGGAAGAAAGAAGAAAGGATGGAGAGAGGGCTGTTCCAGCGGACTGTGAGGTCCCCGCTTCCTCATGATGTGGGCACGTTATCAGACCACGTGGTCTGATCTTGAGACATATTTCCTGAAGAAGGATACCCAGGCCTGCCTCACACTTGAGAAGCTGATAGCATCTGGTGGTGACTGAGGGCTGCACCTGGGACGTTGCTGTACTTCCCTTCAGGGGGAATCAGAGGTGCATGAATCCCAGGCACAGCTGTAGAGGCCGGGGCGGGACTGTCAAGCTATACAAGTTAAAGGCAATCATGCCACATAGGCAGCCTGTCCAGGATAGCGAGGCCACGCGGTAAGAGGCAGTGGGGTACCAGAAAGCTGCAGGGTGGCAGGGAGGAGTGGAAAGGGAGGCGCTAACCCCACCAGGGGCTCTCAGATGGAGGGCCACCAAGAGAGCTTGTGCACAGCAAACACACACTGGAGAACGAGTCAGCTATAAATTCCCCAAGTCCAGAGAGCACAAGGACAGCAGCCAAGTAGAATCTTTCCTGTCACCCTGACCTCTCCCTCCTCCCCCCTGCTCTACCCAGCAGTGGCCCCAAATCAAAGCCCGACAGTGTGGCTCCGGAGCTCTCAACCCCTTCCCCAAACTGCCTCCCAAACCATCTCCGGACGTGGACTTAAGTGGCTTTGCAGCAGCAACTTCTCTGCTCCAGCCTGTCCCCGCACGTGGCAGACACAAGCAGATGCAATCAAACGGTGCAAAACAGAAGTCCAGACTGATTAGCGGGAACCAGGACAGATGGTGTTTGCAAAGATGGGTCAGCGGAAAGTAAGGTAGGGTCCAAATCAAAGTGGTTTACATTGTTCTCCAGACCTATCTATGGATTTGTTACCTCTATCTATCTATCTATCTGTCTGTCTATGAATTTGTTACCCCAGACTTTTCAGAACTAACGTCAACTCCCCTTTCCCTGATCCAAGCTTCTCACTCCCTAGAAAAGTCCTATCTATGGATTTGTTACCTACGTATGGATTTGTTACCCCAAACTTTTCAGAACTAACTTCAACTCCCCTTTCGCTGAACAAAGCTTCTCACTCCCTAGAAAAGTCTCAGAGAAATGAGGAAAGAACCCAGCAAGCTTCCTCTAAGTTGTCTGACTAATGCGTGGCTAGTGCATAGTCATCTTAGGATAAAGAAAACTGGGGCTTTGTAAAGAGCTGTGTTACTGTTCATTGAATTCTTAGGATGACAGTTTATAGGTTTACAATGCATGTTGTATGTTTAGCAGTTTCCTGCTGTTTGTACTTTCTTTCTTCTCAGCTGCTGAAAGAGAGAGTTTCCTATCTGGGTGACTCTAAGTTTGTGTTTCATGCCTCCCACCCCAGACACTGGAGAGTTCAGTGGAACTCTCTGGAGGCTGATTAGATCACCTCTGAAGTTGCTCTTTTGGAGAATTTTGCATTTATTTTGTTTACGGAGTCAGAGGAGGGGGCGGTGCCTAACAAAGGGGGCCACGAGTAGGACAGATTCAAGAGGCCCAGGATGAAAAGAGGGCTCCCAAGGAGAGGGGACCCTCTCTTGCCCAGAAGTGCTCAGCCCAAACTCTTGTCTTGCAGATCTAAGACCAGGTGATGCTGCATTTATTTAGAAGTCATTTCCTTCCAAAAAAGAAAGAAGCTTACCACAATGAGGGACATCACAGTAGTCAAAAAGTTTTCTTGGATTTGTCGTGTAGCACCAGGGACCATTGACATCACCATCAGGATTGCGGCAGTACTGGAAAAAGAGGCTGGCATATAGGGGGTGGCGCACACCGGGGCGGAAGAGGGCAGAGAGGGTCACATGGGGCTGGCATATAGGGGGTGGTGCACACCGCGGCAGGAGAGGGCAGAGAATGTCACGTGAGGCTGGCATATAGGGGGTGGCGCACACCCGGGCGGGAGAGGGCAGAGAATGTCACATGAGGCTGGCATATAGGGGGTGGCGCACACCGGGGTGGGAGAGGGCAGAGAATGTCACATGAGGCTGGCATATAGGGGGTGGCGCACACCCAGGCGGGAGAGGGCAGAGAATGTTACGTGAGGCTGGCATATAGAGGGTGGTGCACACCGCGGCAGGAGAGGGCAGAGAATGTCACGTGAGGCTGGCATATAGGGGGTGGCGCACACCCGGGCGGGAGAGGGCAGAGAATGTCACATGAGGCGCAGACACTGGTTTCACTGCTGTCCTGAGAAGATGAAGGGTTAGTGCTCCTTTGGGAGGGAGGCAGGCAAAGCTACCATTTCAGGATGCGTGTCAAGCCTCTCACTCACAGAATGCCATCCGTCACTTCTCCTCGTTCAAAAGGAGCTCCAGCCTTGAGGCCACTCCCCTGGGGAAGGGGTGAAGACCCTGAGGCGTCTTGAGGTAGAGACTGTATAAAGGGGCCTCCCCGCTCAGCAGCCTGTGTCCGTGGGGACTGTAGGGACCCGACAGTAGGGGACTGTAGACGTGGATGACTCGTCCTGTACCTTGTTCATGTCAATCTTCTGCTTGATGGTGCCTGTTTGCTGTGGCTTCAGAATTGCTTATTCCCCTGGCCTGGGCACCCTCTGTGGGTCAGCTGTGGAAAGACTGTGTCTTCCTTTTCCTTCCCTCTACACACCTATACCCCAGAGGAAACCACCCCAGAGAATGTGTGGGACTAGGGGAAATCCTAGTGGAGTCCTAATTATGCATCCAGTTTTTTTCTAGAAAAATCCAACTACAATGTCATGAAGGTCATCTTTGATCATTGGAAACCATAAACCAGTAACAAAAGCAGACAGGAAATGTCACACATGGAAGTGATAAAAGCAGGGAGGTTGGCTTGCCCGTGCTAACCCTCCCTCCCACGCGGAGGCTGGTTAGATCCTACGCTTGGTCCCCTGAAATCTCTCGCACTGAACCTGCGTCAGGCTGACTTTCTGTAACAGAGAGTCAATTCAGTCTGCAAAGACTCGTCAACAAAAGGCAAACTCGAGTCCAAATCGAAGCGGCTTACATTTTTTTCCAAACCTGCCCATGGGTTTGTCTCTGGAGTGAAAATGTTGTGTTTGTGGGGCTCCTGGGCAGCCCACTCCTGGCAGGGGACACCGGCCACCGTGGTCGCCTTCTTGCCCCGGTATCCTTTACCAGTGCCGAACATGCAGTCTGTAGGGGAGAGAGAATGGTGGTCTCCTGTCATTACACAGAGCCGGGTGACAAGGAACAAACGCAGCAGTGCTAGGTTTCTCTCAGGACAGACTGTGGTCACATCCTTCAGAACACAGGAGTGCCGAAGACTTCAGTGAGCTCTGCGGAATTTGACAAGTTACCAGAAACGCTATTGGCTCAGAAATAGTCAGAAGCCGAGATGTTAGAATGGGAAGTTCGGCCAGGACACTAAGATAATCAATTTTATAACAAGCTGAGTGGTAACACAGATGCCACCGTGAACTGTTAGATGATTCTTGAACACCTCAACAAGGATGGAGAGAAACAGTGCAGATTGAAAAGGATTTTATAAAAAATATTATTTTGGCCAGAGCTGTGCTGTGAGTTCCCACCTTCTGGGATGAAAGAGGTAATAAGGAGATGACTAGAGGCCCCTTCCCCAAACTCATCCCTCACCTCAAGCCTTGCGGTTGGGGGATTCGGCAGAACCCCTCAGAGAAATTGATGTGTGTTACATATGGGGACCCAGTGCCCAGTGCTCTGATGGCCACTTGGAAAATCCACAAAGCAAAAGCTGGGCCAGCTGGCTTCCCAGTCAAGGAGCAGGGCTGGGCTAGGCAGCCTCCAGTGTTTTCCAGGGCCAGGGTGTGTGAGTTACTCATGCGCCAAGTGTGGGGCATCACGTGAGGCCATGCGAGGTCTTATCAGGAGGGATCCCCAGCTGGAGCACGGCACTCAGAGTCTCACCAAGAAAGAGTGGGGAGAGATGAGCTGGCCCTGTGTGTACAGCAGCTGTACAGGTGTACAGGTGTACAGTAGGGAGCAGTAGGTGAGGTTTCTCCAGCATCCTGGAGGAGGCAAGTTCACCTCCGGAAGGAGAGGGGGTCTCAACTTGAAACCAAGTTCTCATTTAATCATTTCTGTCTGATTTTGGATTATCTGAAAGTGGTCAGACAAGCCATGGGACCCCTGAGTTTTCATTCCGGGGCAGGGGGAGAATCAGCCCCCTCTGTTTCCTTACCCTGCAGCGGTACAGAGCACTTCCTGCCACCTGACAACCACAGGACCAGGGGCTAAGCACTTAGAGCGACACGTGGGCGAAGGGCCAGGGAAACAGAGAGGACTGTGATATTTTCATGTCTCCCACCTCAGATGACAACGACATTCTTATGCTCAGGCCCCGAAACCCTTGGAGCTACATGTCCACTTCGCCAGGTGTTTGTTGGAGATGATCTTTGACGGTCCTCCTAGCCCTCCTAACTCTGTACATTCAAAACCAAATCAGCCATTTCTATCCCTCCATGCAAAAGGCAGAGACTTGCTTTTCTAGAATGTCCCATCTCGGCCACCATCATCAACCTGTCAGTCCACCCAGGCTCAAAATTGTATCCATCCCTCACAACCAACTAGTTTTCAAATCCTAAAGAAACGCCCTACCCCATCATGCCAGCAAGAGCAGCTCTGGCTCCCCCAGGTGATACACTGAGGCTTCCTTCCATATCGCAGACTCAGCCAGCACTCCAGCTCCCTGTAACAATGACGCCTCTGCATCCCAAAGATTTTCCATCTCTTATCATCCCGATACCCAACCATATAGATGTCTGGCCGCAGACTTCTTACCTGCTTCAGAAGGATCCTGTATACTTGGAGCCTGGGCAGCAGTTGGAGATTCTGTGACCTGCTCTTGTGCTCCTGAGCATTTCTTCAGGTTACAGAACTCCCATCTGACGCTCGGATCAGTGGTATAACACCAAGGGCTTTTATCAGCATCTGGATTTCTGCAGTAGTTCATTGTCAAGCCACTGTAAATTCCACAACAGTATAGGTCATGAGAGGTGAGCGAATCTTCAGGGGCACCCCAGCACCCTCTGAATTTTGTTACAGCAAAGTGACTGAAATATTTCCATTAAGATACCAAAGATACCAATTATTATTATGATGTCACAAGCACAGATGGTCCTCAACTTCTTACAAAGTGGGTAAGTTTTTAAAAATAGGTTATAGTTTTTATTTTAAAAAAATCAAGGGACTTCCCTGGTGGTGCAGCGGTTAAGAATCCGCCTGCCAATGCAGGGGACACGGGTTCGAGCCCTGGTCCGGGAAGATCCCACATGCCGTGGAGCAAGTAAGCCCATGCGCCACAACTACTGAGCCTGTGCTCTAGAGCCTGTGAGCCACAACTACTGAGCCCACGAGCCACAACTTCTGAGCCCACACACCACAACTACTGAAGCCCACACGCCTAGAGCCCGTGCTCTGCAACAAGAGAAGCCACCGCAGTGAGAAGTCCGCGCACCGCAAGGAACAGTAGCCCCTGCTCGATGCACTAGAGAAAGCCCGCCCGCAGCAGTGAAGAACCAATGCAGCCAAAAATAAATAAATTTGTTTAAAAAGAAATCAAAAGTAATATATGCTCCATATAAAAACAGATCATATATAAATTTATAAGAGAAAGTATCAGAATATCTTCCTTTCCCTGGGAATGTCAAATACATTCCCCAGGGATAACCAATATGGATTTTGAAGCATGTATTTTAGAGTTTTTTAAAGGCACATACAAATATATCTATATCTCTGGCTTTCTCTCTCTATGTGAGTACATAGGGCTACGTAAGTTGGAACCAAAACATATTTATCCAAGGCAGAAAAGACATACAAGATGATACTGATATTCCCAGGCCCGCTCTCTTATTCTATTTACTCATACTGTATTTTACGATGTAACAAAAACTCATGACAGTCATATTACTGTAAATATCATAGGTAGATCAAGTGGGTTTGGGAATTGGAAGGCTTGTGGAAGCCTTCCTGGAAAACTAGCTCCCAGGCAGGATGAGGTTTCCAGAGGATGCATTCTGGGGCATACGGGGAGGAACCCCAGACCCCTCTAGCTGGAGCCACTCGGGGACTGAGGGGAGGGGGCGTGACTAAAGGACAGTGGGATCAAAGGGATGAAGGGAGACGTCTGGATAGACCACAGGGTCTGTGGGAGCTGAATCAGAAACAATTGGATAAGGACAGAGCAGACGAGCAGCCTGGGGCTCACTGGGCAACTTGGATCCCCAGGGCCAGAACTTCGCCCCAGCCTCTCAGAAGCCTCAGCCTTGGACACCCCCTTGCAGCTTAGACCCATGGCCTGAGGCTCGTGAGATAGTTTGAAACGTATTATGGGAATCCAGCAACTCTGTGTCTGTGGGTACTATAGACAAGTGACAGTCTCAAGCCCAGGCCCACAAATTGAGGAAGCCCGTTAGCAGGTTTCTGAGCCCTGGATGTGTTAAAATCTTGTCATGTGAAACAGACTCCTGCTCTTTTTTTTTTACATCTTTATTGGAGTATAATTGCTTTACAATGGTGTTAGTTTCTGCTTTATAACAAAGTGAATCAGTTATACATATACATATGCTCCCATATCTCTTCCCTCTTGCATCTCCCTCCCTCCCACCCTCCCTATCCCACCCCTCCAGGCGGTCACAAAGCACCGAGTCTGTCATACAGAGTGAAGTAAGTCAGAAAGAGAAAGACAAATACCGTATGCTAACACATATATATGGAATTTAAGAAAAAAAAAATGTCATGAAGAACCTAGGGGTAAGACAGCAATAAAGACACAGACCTACTAGAGAATGGACTTGAGGATATGGGGAGGCGGAAGGGTGAGCTGTGACAATGCGAGAGAGAGGCATGGACATATATACACTACCAAACGTAAGGTAGATAGCTAGTGGGAAGCAGCCGCATAGCACAGGGAGATCAGCTCGGTGCTTTGTGACTGCCCTTTTTTTTTTTAAGGTAGTTTGACGAGTTTTGATGAACACACATACCTGTATAACCCACACTCCTAGTGCGATAGAGAACATTTCCATCAGCCTCAGAAACCTCCCTTGGGTCACTGCTCAATCAATCTCAGCTGCCCCCCAGACGCAAATACTATTGATTTCTTTCACCATAAATTAGTTTTGCCTTCTCTGGAACTTCATACGAATGGGCTCATACAAGTATGTACCTTTTACGTGGCTTCTCTCCTTAGGATAGTGTTTATAAGCTTTATCCGTGCTCTTTGAGAGTATCAGTAGCTTGTTGCTTTTTATTTCTGAATAGTATTCCATGGTATGAATATCCCACCAATTGTTCATGTTCTTATTGATGGCCACTGAAGTGCTTTCCAGTTTGGGGCAATTTTATGACTGAAGCTGCTAAGAACATCCTGGTAGATCTTTTTGGGGGCTTATGTTTCGTTTCGCTTGGGTGAGTATTCACAAATAGAATCGCAGGTTTGTAGGCAGATGCACGTTTAACTTTATAAGAAAATGTTGGACTGGTGTCCAGAGTGGTCGGTCCATTTTACATCCCTACCAACATGTGTGAGAGCTGCAGCTGCTCCGCAGCCTGGGCACACTTCTTATTTTGTGGTTATAATTCTTATTTCTGTAATGGCTAAAATGTTGAACATTTTTTCAGGTGCTTATTGACCATTTGTATATCTTTCCCTGTGGAATGTCTATTAAAGTCTTTTGCCCCTTTTTATTAGGTTGTTTGTCTTCTTACTAGTGGGTGGAAGGGATCTTTACACATTCTAGATACAAGCCGTTTGTCAGATATATGGATTGAGATTATTTTTCTCCCAGTCCCTGACTTGTCTATTTTCTTTCTTTCTTTTTTTTTTTTTTTTGCGGTACGTGGGCTTCTCACTGTCGTGGCCTCTCCCAATGCGGAGCACAGGCTCCGGACGCACAGGCTCAGCAGCCATGGCTCACGGGCCCAGCCGCTCCGTGGCATGTGGGATCTTCCCGGAGCGGGGCACGAACCTGTGTCCCCCGCATCGGCAGGCGGACTCTCAACCACTGCGCCACCAGGGAAGCCCTTGTCTATTTTCTTAACAATGACTTTTGATGAGCAAAGTTTTCATTTTATTAAAGTCCAAATTATAATATTTTATAATGCTTTCTGGATCCTATCCAAAAATGGTCTGCCTTCCCCAAGGCTTGAAAATAATCTCATGTTTTTTTCCAGAAGCTTTAAATTTCAGCTTTAGTTTTAACCTTTACTTTCAGGTCTAAGAGTTTCCTCAAGTGAATTTGACATGGCAGGTAGGAGTCAAGGTTTTGGGTTTTTTTCCTTTATGGACACTCAGTTGTTCCAGAACAATTTGGGGGAAATTTTCCTTTTCCTATTGAATTGCTTCGCCAGGTATACTGAAAATCAACTGACCATACATGTTGCGGGTCTGTTTCCAGACTTTCCCTTTTTCCATTTGTATATCTTTTTGCCAGTATCACTTCCTGGCATTGCCAGTACCACTTCCTGAATTCCTCTGTGATTTCTTTTTTGACTCATGGGTTATTTAGAAATGTGTTCGTTAATTTCCAAATATTTGAGAATTTCCTAAACTTTTCATTATTTATATCTCATTTAATTCTGTTGGCTCAGAAGACACCTGTATATTATTTTAATCCTTTTAAATTTATTGGGACTTATTTCAAGGCCAAGCATATGATATACCTTGGTGAATGTTCCATGTGCACTTGCATGTGTATTCTAAAGTTGGGCATATGTTGTATTGGTTCATATTTTCCTCCAAAACTTCTGTATCTTCTCTGAATCTTTCATGTACTTGTCCTACTGTATTGTTTTGGGAGAAGTTTTAACTATACAAGAGAGAAGTGAGAAAATCTCCAACTGTAATTGTGGACGCATCTATTTCTCTCTTTAGTTCTGTCAGTTTTTGCTTCATACATCTGAACCTCTGTTATTAGGGTTAACACATTTAGCATGGTTAACGCTTTTTACTTCAAAAATGGCCTTTTTATCTCTGGTATATTTCTTATCCTAAATTAATCTTGTCTGTCTGATGTTAAAAACCATTCTAGCTTTCTTTTGATTAGTGGTTTTTTTTTACATCTTTATTGGAGTATAATTGCTTTACAATGATATGTTAGTTTCTGCTTTATAACAAAGTGAATCAGTTATACATATACGTATGTTCCCATATCTCTTCCCTCTTGCGTCTCCCTCCCTCCCACCCTCCCTATCCCCCGCCTCTAGGTGGTCACAAAGCACCGAGCTGATCTCCCTGTGCTATGCGGCTGCTTCCCACTAGCTATCTATTTTACATTTGGTAGTGTATATATGTCCATGCCACTCTCTCACTTTGTCATGTGTTAGCATACGGTATTTGTTTTTCTCTTTCTGACTTACTTCACTCTGTATGACAGACTCTAGCTCCATCCACCTCACTACAAATAACTCAATTTCATTTCTTTTTACGGCTGAGTAATATTCCATTGTATATATGTGACACATCTTCTTTATCCATTCATCCGATGATGGACACTTAGGTTGCTTCTATCTCCTGGCTATTGTAAATAGAGCTGCAATGAACATTTTGGTACATGACTCTTTTTGAATTATGGTTTTCTCAGGGTATATGCCCAGTAGGGGGATTGCTGGGTCATATGGTAGTGTTTTTATGGTATTAGTTTTCCATATTTTGATTTTTAACTTATTTATGTCTTTATATTTAAAGACCACGTATTGTAAAGAGACCATAACTGGGCTTTGGTTTTATTCAACTTGACAATCTCTGCCTTCTAATTGCATTGTTTTATCCTTTTTATATTTAATATACTTATTGATAGGGCTGGGTTTAAGTCTAACATCATTCTATTTGTGTTCTGTTTCTACCATGCCTTCTTTACTCTTTTTCTCTCCTTTTCTTCTTCCTTTTGGATTAATTGAATATCCTTATTATTATCTATTCCTCTGAGTTTTCATTTTCAGTGGTTACTCTAGGATTTACAATATCCCTCTCTAACTTACCACATTCAAACGTGTATTAGTATGATACAGCATCATGCATACTGTAAGAAAATTAGAACAGTAATGTCTACTGTAATGTCATGTCACGTCATGTCATGTCATGTCATGTCATGTCATTGTAACAGTAATGTCTTCTGTATTGTCTACCTGATGGTAAAGACATCCAGTGAATTTTTCATTTAAGATATATATTTAAATATATATATTTAGTTCTTAAATATATATATATATATTTAGTTCTGTCTTTTCCATTTGCCTCTTTTACAGTTTCCTTTCTCTTTAGCTTATCCATTTAATTCTTTCATGTTCTTATTTTTCTTTAAATCCTTAAACACAATTATAATATCTTTCAGAATTTTTTGTCTGCCAATTCCATCATTTCTATCATTTCTGAGTCTGTATTGACTGATTTTTCTACTCATTATGGATCACATTTAAAGATCTTTGCATGTCTAGTAATTTTTAAATTTCTGCCAGACGTTGTAGATACCACATTACTGAGTGGCTTGATTTTGTTATTTTCCTCTCAAGAGTGTTGACTTTTCTTCTGGCAGACAGTTAATTTACTTGGAGATCATTACGTTCATTTTAGGATTGCTTTAAAGCTTTGCTAGGGTGTTTTTCTAGAGTAACCTTTATTCCAGGAATACACTAATCCTACCCCTAAAGTGTGACTTTTCTGGATTCCTTACTGAATGCCCAAGGTGTCCCATGAAGTCTCTCCTCTCTGGCTAGTAAGAATCTCAACTCTGCAAACACAGAATCTCCTAGTGCTGTGTGAGTTCTATAATCTCCGTTTATCTCCCTGTTCCCTGGTAGTTGTTCTTCGTCCCACTAACATTGTGGAATCTCTCCCTGTGCGTTTGCAGTTTTATATTCAGCCAGAGACTTCAGGAGAACTCTATACATATTTCTGGAGCTCCTTCTCTGCATGGATCCTTCCTCATGATTACCCAGCCTACTAAATCCAAGCTGCCTCACTAATCCCCAACTCCAATCTCTGTGTCCTCAGTTTAGCAAGACTGTTGTGGTCTGCTTTGGTTCCACCTCCTTTAACTGCAGTCCAGGAAGTATCTCCAGGAAGAAAACCAGGGTACTTGTAAATTTATTCTAATTTATTTTCTTTTCTGAAAAGTTTGTCCTGTGCTGCCTGTTGTCCATCATGTGAAAACAGTTTTTCCGTATGTTTTACAGCCATTTATCGCAGAAAATCTGGTCTGACCAGACCTAGCTTTCGTCCATCTGTATGTCCATTTTGCCTCTCAGTATCTGTATACTTTCTGACTCTAATCTGCCTTCTTGCTTTTGCTCCTAATGTTCTGGTAACTCGTATCCCTTTAGACCACGAGTGCTCAGGACCCAATGTATCTATACAGGTCAGGTGAAAAATACTTATATTTATCACCCGGTGGTGATAAGTATTTATATTTATTACTCAATGACAAACACAAAACCCCTTCAGGAGTTGGAGGATGAAATGATAAAATTCCATAGTTGAAAGACGACACTGATCTTTAGCAGGTGCTGTGGAATGATGCTATTTCTAAGCTCTTGATCATTTGTTCTTCTCAGCTTTTTACTACTATGACCTCGGCCCCTCTATATCTCCCACCCTGCTTCTGCAAAACTACTCAGGAAAGATAGCCAGCCTCTAGCTTCTCTTCTTTCAGAAATTTTGCTCAAAAGCAAAAGCTGCCTGAGATATTTTGTCTCATAGTCTGGAGCCAAAGGAAATTTGGTCCTAAGATGTTTGTTTAAAGCATGGCCCTTTTAACAGGAATTTAAGTTGGCTGTTGCTCCTCTAATGGTTAAAAATCAAAGACGTACGCATTTGGGTAGTTTCCTGGGGTCTTCTGGTGCCGGTGTGGAAACATTGATGACCAAGATTGACATTTCCTTCCTGTGATAGTAGTGGATGATGTCCCTCGATAACTCTGCCCATTATCCTGGTAGCAGTCCTGGGCTACAGGAGTTTGTTCAGGTGGTGCTGAAATTGAAATAGAAGAAATCAGTAAATAATGACTAGAACAGAGAAATATGTGAAATAATTTATTAAACAAACAGAATAGTCATCTCTGGGAATTAACACTCTTCTCTTTTTACATATTGGCAGGCAGATGGACATGCAAAGAAAACAATAGATCCATAACATTCTAAAACTTTAAGGACCTAACTTTTCGGTAAATATTTAATTTAAAACTCAGAAAAAAATAAGCAGGGCAGAGTGCTTATAACTGGACATTGCACTTGTGTGCAGGCTCTCTTCTATGGATCTCCATTGGGAGATCATGAGAACAACTGGGCAGGTCTCCAGAAAGAGACACATTCATTGGTGTAGGCTGCCGGTGACGACAGGGTGACAGTGAGGAAGACATGAAAACGTTGTGCATTCCCCAAGACTCTTTGCTTATACAAAGCCAAAACCTCAAGCTGCTGGGGAGTGGGGCAGGAAATGGTCCTGCACCCAGGACCAAGGCAAAGGTCCACTGCCTCTCGGGGAGGTGTAGGACGAAAATCTTATTACCCTGGAGGAGGGGCAGAAAATTCTCTTGTGCCAGGATACTTCACCAACACAAAACAGAAGTCTGCTACTCTTCCACCCAAGACTCACCCCACATACAAGTTAGAGTTTAGCTCCATGGGAAGAAGGGGCAAGAATACTGAAAAACGTTACCTTCAAAGCCCAGGTGCACAGAGTCTATCTAAGGCTGAGGGTAAACCAGGAAGATAGAGAACGCCTACCTCCACCAAAATCTTAGCAGTGAGTAACAAGAAACAGTAGTCTATCACAAGGGTCAGGTTAGAAGTGTGGCATGACCCACGTCTGTGGTGCAGGCATGCAGTGATTGCTAACAATTGAGAAGGGATTAGGAATACTGAGAAGACTCTTCAGCACCCCAGACCCTACTCCAAGCACAAAGTGATTGCACCCCATCACTGCAGGGATTTGAAACCTGTGGTTCACTTAAGGTAAAAGCAGCAACAAGGAAACTCAAATTCCTTTTATCTGTTAATTGTATCAATTCAATTATCCACATAACATACTGATAAAAGAAGAAGGGTGCCCATTTCAAAGTGTAAATAATATTTGCTTCAAGAGTTATTGTTCCTCTACATATATATCCAGCATTTGATTAAAAATTACAAGACACACCAAAAAAAAAGGAAAAATTAAGCCACTGTTGAGTGATAAACAATCAACAGTGCCAGACTCAGTGATGACTCAGAGCCAGACAGAGGTGTGGAGACTATCTGATTGAGATTATAAGGTAACTGTGATTAATATGTTGAAGGATCTTGTAGTACCATACTACAATATGCATGGATAGGTGAAGAATTTCAGCAGAGGTGGAAACTCTTTTTTTTAAAAAAAAAAAGAAGAAGAAAATGCAAACACTAGAAATAAAAACCATGTTATCAGAGATGAAAAATTCCTTCAATGGACTGATCAAGAGATTAAACACAACTGAGGAAAGTATCAGTGAACTTGAAAATAGATTGATAAATATTAAACTGACATACAAAGAGAAAGAGAAAAAAACAGTGGGGGAAAAAAGTAGAACAAGCATATAAGAGGTATGAGGCAATATGAAATGGTCTAATATTTGGGTGATTGAAGTCCCAAACAGGAAAAGAGAGAGAGAGAGAGAGAGCAGGGAAAAGAAATATTTGAGCAGTAATGGCTGAGAATTTTACAAAACTAATGAAAACCAACAATCAGCAAACACCAGAAGCTCAGAGAACTTCAAGCAGGATAAATACCATAAATAAATAAGTAAAAAAACAAACAGACTGACTTAGATACACCGTAATCAACTGCTGAAAACTGAAGATGAGAGAAAGTCTTAAAGGCAACCAGAGAAAAAAGAAATATTAGATACAGAGGAACACAGATAAGATTTCCATCAGAAACTACTCAGAACAGAAGATAATAGAGTAACATCTTTAAAGTGGTAAAAGGGGAAAACAATTGTCCACCCAGAATTCTATACCCAACAAAAATTATTTTTTTAAGTTGAAGGCAATATAAAGACTCTTTCTGATGTACAAATGCTGAAAGACTTCATCATCAACAGACTTGTATTACAAGAAATGGTAAAGGTTAAGTTTTTTACAGGAAGAACACGACATCAGATGGAAACAAAAAGAAACGAAGCACAGCAGAAATGGTAGAAATAAATAAATGAAAGTAAATATAAAAGATTTTTTAAATTTATAATTGCTTTAAAACATGACTGTTCAGGGCAAAAATAGTATCAATTTATTGTGAGATTTCTAACATAATAGAAGTAAACTCTTTGAGAACAATAGCACAATATTTCGGGAGGGAGGAAATAGTACAATGTTGTAAGGTTCTTACATTATACATCAAGTAAAATAATATTATTCGTAGGTGGAATATGATAAGTTAATGATGTATATTGTAAACATTAAAAAATACTAAAATCAGTGGTAATGAGGCAATACAAAATACTCAATTAATGCAAAGGCAGAGAAAGATGAAAAAAGGAACAAAATTCACATAGGACAAGTAGAAATAACTAATTTGATGGTAGATTTAAATCCAACCAGGTTAACAATTACATTAAATGCAAACAGTCTAAACATCTCAATTAAAAGACTGAGGAAAAAAAAAGTTATATCGGGCTTCCCTGGTGGCGCAGTGGTTGAGAGTCCGCCTGCCGATTCAGGGGACGCGGGTTCGTGCCCCGGTCCGGGAAGATCCCACATGCCACGGAGCAGCTGGGCCCATGAGCCATGGCTGCTGAGCCTGCGTGTCTGGAGCCTGCGCTCCGCAACGGGAGAGGCCACAACAGTGAGAGGCCCGCGTACCGCAAAAAAAAAAAAAAAAAAAAAAAGATATATCATCCAAATGCTAGTAAAAATAGAGCTCTTATGGCTGTATTCATTTCAGCAAAAGTAGACTTTAGAACAAGGACTATTTCTAGAGATAAGGAGAGATATTACATAATGATAAAGGTGTCATTTCTTCAAAAAGACAACAATCCTAAGTGTGTCTGTGTCTGACAAAGAGCTCCAGAATATATAAAGCAAACACAAAACTGAAACGAACAGCTGAAGCTGGAAACGTCACCATTCATTTCTCGGTAAGCAATAGAACAGGAGACAGAAAATTAGTAAGGATTCAGAAGAGCTACACAATACTAACCAACTTGACCTAATTGGCTTTTGTAGAACATTCTACCCAACAATAGCAGAAGCCAGATTCTGCATGTGAAACAGTCACCAAGAGGACCTCATTCTGAACCACAAAACAAGCCTCAACACATTGAAAATAAATGAAATCCTAAGGCGTGTTCTCTGACCACAACACAATGAAACCGTAAACAAAGCTACTGCGTATTGTGCTACTCCTGGAGTAGAAAAATACAGAGTGCATTGGAGCTCTCAGTAAGCTCTCATTGCCCGTGCTTACCTGGGGCATCCAAACGTTCCGTGGATAATGGAGAGGGCTCACAGGATGGTATCGTGCAGTATTCCCACCTCACTTCACTGTTGGTTGTATAGCACCATGGACCTGTTTCTCCATCAGGGTTACGACAATAGTTTTCTTCCAAATTTCTGAAAAAGAAGCGACTGTGAGTTTGGTTTTCCAAAAAGGCTAAAGATATAACAAAGTGCACACATGCTTGTTAATAGTGATGCTGGCTATGTATCCAGCTAATTCTCTAGAATTATACAAACTGGATAATGGGTGGGAACTTAAGCAGAGCAGGATTCCAGAGAATTATGGCACAGATGCTTCTCTTGGGTGAATGATTGAGATATATTCCTGGGCTATGTCTAATGGAGCAAAATCGGTCTTTTCCCACGGCTTTGGGCACTGTGCTCTATGCTGGAAACACAATGGGTATTTTCTACACTGCTTTGCCTCCAAAAGCGTATAGCATAGCCCTGGAATTTAAATGTTCTCAAGCCTTACTGTACGTTTAGTACAAACGTCAAAATGTTGCTGAAACCCACTCCGAGGTTACTGATTTAGTAGATCTACGATAGGGTCCGAGAATTTGCGTTTCTAACAAATTTCCTGATAATGCTGGTGCCGCTGGCCTGGGAAACCACATTTTGAGAACCAGTGTTCTAGGAGAATCAGCGCTAAATTTCACTTCCCTTGCATGTGACTTGGACAGTTTTCATTCCCAAATGCTGTAGGCCTAGGTTTCTATTGTCACTGACTCCAAGGCAAAGTCAATGGGATTTCACTTTCCACCCAGCTGCCCGGGAAGAGACCGGAGCAGACTTACCTGCAGGGAAAGTTTTCTGGGGTCCTGTTGTGCTTGTGGGGTGTCTGCTCACCCCAGCGTTGACAGGTGTGCCCAGATACGGTGACAGCCACTGTTCCTCTATAGTTTTCGCCTCTTCCCTTCAGACACTGATATGTTGGCCCAGAAGATGGTGGCGGTGTTGCTTAAATGGGAAAAATACATGACAAATGAATGTTTTTTAAGCAAAGGATTCACAGATGGATATTATGGGGGAATGGATGGATGCAGGGAGCGTCAGCCTGTCTTCTTTTCCACTCATCCTCCCAGATATTGGCATGTGAAAATTTTTTATCATTTTTCAGAAGAAGTTGATGTGGTAGAATCGATGTTTCCAAGACCATCTCATGAGGAACTCCTCCAGGGACAAGACCCTTGGAATAGATGCTGCTTTCTATATTCTGTTTTCTCTATATTCTCAGCTCATCACACAAGGTAAGGATCAACATGTGTCACATCCCACCCCAAATCTGCATGTGTACCAACAATCCAACTTCCTTTATGAAAAATAAAGTATTCATTAAGTAAACATAACTGGATGACCCCCAATATTCCGCAAAGCCAAACAACAGAGTCCGTGGGAAGAAAGAAAATAGTGTCTCCAAGGAAAAGGGTATGCAGTGAGAAGTCGAGAAATTCTTAAGACACACTGCCATATATAAAACAGGTAAATAAAAATTTACTGTATAGCACATGGAACTATATTCAATATCTTGTAATAAACTATAATGGAAAAGAATCGGGTGAAAAAGAATATATATATATATATATATATATATCTATAACCAAATCACTTTGCTGTACACCCAAAACTAACACAATATTGTAAATCAACTATACTTCAATTAAAAAAAAAAGTCTCAAGAAAAAAAAGAAGATGACAGAAAGAGAAACTGCTGCTCGTCAGGAAGGAGGGTACCGAGGCACCTCAGCGTCCCGAAGGGTGACCTTCAGAGCGAAGAACAGGAAGCCGGCCCTCACGGCCTGCTAAGTCCTTCTTAACGGTCTCAGGTGCCCTTGTTCAGTGCCTTGCTTCAAATTCTCATAGAAGGAAAATATTATAAAATTGTTTTCTCCAACTCATTCCTGCGAGGTCTACCATTTCATCTTCTCTCCCAACCTCTCTTCTCCTGTTGCTCCCTCCCAAGCTGAACATACTGAAAAGCTGGACATCCAGAGACACCTCTGTGCTTACAATTAAAAAGAACTCTGGTTGATAATGAAATCCATGTACCAGAAGGCATGGGTCTGATTTGCCTTTAGCGCTAGAGAACCATAAGGGTCAGAGATGGCTCCCAAAAGCCTACATTCATCTGTACTCAAAAAAGGCAGAAGTCTATGTTACGGGACCAAAAAAACCCCATAGTAACTAGATACTCTGATCAATTACCTATAGTAACCAATAAATTGTTCTAAAAGAGTAATCACATCCCACGGAATTTATAGGGCAATTTTCAGGCATGGCACTCTTGTTACCAAGAGAGGGACAGGTGAAGATCCCTGAGGACTGGGTATGAGCATACTTACTACATCTCGGGATGTCACAGAATTCCCAGCGTTTGCTGGGATCGGTGGTGAAACACCATGGGCGGGGCTCCCCATCAGGGTTACGACAGTAATTCATCTTCAGATTCTTGTTTGGAAATCTGAACGTGCAAGAAAGATTTTAACAGCACTGAACATTTACATCCACGGATGAGAATCATTTCAAATGAGCAAATATTGAGCACCTGCTGTGTGCTAGGCACAGCGAGGCAGCCAAGGAGGTGACTGGGTGAAGGTTATCCTCAATCTGATGACAATCTCATAAGAAAGATTAGCCGAGTATTCTAAGGATTGTTTTTCTAACAGTTTACATGTGCAAAAGTCACAGAATGGGATCAACTTTATCATTTTGGCCATCTGTAAAACCGACGTAAGCCAACTCCAATTATTCAGCTGCAAATAATAGCAATTTTTAAAACACAAAGTACTTACTGGCTAGAGATAGTCATCTAGTAAACAGTACAGCTGAGAAGTTGGTGTCTTCATAGTTTAAGGGAATTGTCCTCCTGATCTACCCGGTTCTGGTCCTGCTAGCCTTTAAGCTTATAGAAACTGAGGCGGATAAGCTATGCTCCTGTGTGCAGGCCAGAGAGTCCCGTCAACCACAGGGACCCAGTGACTGAGGCTGCGAGATGCACGCCACGCCTCGTGCCCCTCTGGGCTCATTTCACGTCCCTTCCTGAGACCACAAATGCTTAGTCAGGATGGACAGAGCAACCAGCAGTGGCTTAAGCAACCCTCTTGCAGGATTGCTTTCCTGAAAGTAAATTTACCCAATTCTGAGCCTTGAGGCTTTACTGTATTTCTTCTTTGGAATACAATAGGGAAAGGAAAATGCAAACAGCTGTGTTTTAAGATAGCTATTTGGAATAGAAGGTACAGAAATTCAATGGAGCTGTTTTCTACACTGAAATATGTGACTTAGTCTCTTTGCCTATAAGTTTTTATAAGCCCCGTTATAATCCTATAGTAGTCCTAGAAAGAAGAGAAAGACCGAAGCAGCTACAGAGAGGGAGGTGTTTTAAGTACAATTAATGCGTACAATTAAGTACAATTAATTAGAAGATGTAGACCATTGTACTGTAGAACTAATCATTACTTTCTAGATCAGAGACTCTTATTTCTATTATAGATTCATGATCCCCTTTGAGAAGCTAGTGAAAGTTAGGAATCCTCAACCCCAGAAAAATGTACTGATATAAATACACATAAAATGTTGAGGGGTTCACAAAGCCCTAAAGCCCATCCACAGATCATAGGCTAGGAAACCTTGAATCTCATCACTATGAAGGAAAAGGAAAGGAAGAAAGAGAAGAGGGAAATATTTGGAAAATACACAAGTGAGATGTATCTGTTTTTCTTAAATTTTTTTTTTTTTTGCGGTACGCGGGCCTCTCCCCGTCGTGGCCTCTCCCGTTGCGGAGCACAGGCTCTGGACGCGCAGGCTCAGCGGCCATGGCTCACGGGCCCAGCCGCTCCGCGGCATGTGGGATCTTCCCGGACTGGGGCACGAACCCGCGTCCCCTGCATCGGCAGGCGGACCCTCAACCACTGCGCTACCAGGGAAGCCCCTCTTAAATTTTAATGCACCTACGAATTAGCCGGGAATCTGGTTATAAGGCAAATTCAGATTCAGCGGGTCTGAGATTCTGCATTTCTAACAAACTCTCAGATGATATCACTCTACCATGGACCACATTTCTAGTAGTAAGAATGTATCCTTCATTTGCAGTCATGTGGGAAGATTCAAACTTTGAAATTCAAAAACATCAGGTATGTTCACTTTTTGAGGAATGCTAAAATACCTAAATAACATTAAATTACCCATAACGCTGCAGAGTCATAAACATCTAATTCCACCCCCGGTGAGACTTACTTGGCAGGAATGTATCCATGAGCATGGGGGCTCTGAGAGTCCCACGCCTGGCAATCAAGTCCAGACACGGTCTTGGAAATTTTGCCCTCGTAATGTTCTCCACTGCAATGCATACATTCATCTGGGCAGAACGGACAAGAAGGAAAGGAAGAAAGAAACTGAAATGGACGAAGCGAAACGGAGTAAAAACTAGAATTCCACTAGAAATGTCTAATATCTTTGCCGCTTGTTCGAGGTACTTTTCCCACAATCACTTGGCAACAAAACTGGCAATAAAGGCTTAACTTTCTAATACAATCTATAACGTCATTCTCTTTTTCAAATGGGAAAATTAGTATATTTTGGTTAATACCTTCTCAACTATTACAGTCTTGACCAAATCCAGAAACTCCATGATGCCATGTCTTCAAAGTGGGATGTGTGGTCCTTGGTGGGTGGGAAGGGGGTGGGGGAGCGGTTGAACATAATCTCAGGAGTCTGTAAGTTCTCTACTAGAATTTTTTGATATTTGGGGTCCCCATTCCAATAGCGGTCTTTAAAAATTTCTATGAAATTATTCTGGTCGTGTGGATAACTGCCAAATAAGCCAGCACCCTCTCAGGATTTTAGTGCTAGGGTTCCTGCTCGTGTTCATGACCTCACGTGGGAACAATGGGGTAATAAGGAAAACAGAAGCAGACTTGATGCAAAAATGATGCTCTCATGTCAGTGAAGGGCCAAATGACCTCATAACAGAGTGTACAGGTAAAGGATCCCCATGGTTGGAATAGGAAAAGTGATGGGGAAGTGAGGCTTCACGTGGTACATACACTATCCATGTGGTTACACATATCTCACCCTTGTTCATTCCCCCATTGCACCAATAAATAGAGCAGGAAATGTGAAACGAACATTTTTCAATAGGATGTTTTAAATCTTCAGCATTGACTTTTGAGGTGCACTATTAAATTGATTGGTCCATTAAAACGATAGAATCCTGACTTAAAAACTGGTTCATTGCTTGGTTTCAATGAAACAACAAAGTCTACCGTGTTAAATTAATATTGGGTATTTGAATTGTATTGATTTTGTGGTTTTATTTTAATGATTTAATTGCAAATATGTTTTGGGCTTTATACTGTGTCAGAGCTTTAAGCATAAGAAGTTTGCATCTAGAGTTTATATCTAGTTTTATATTAGTCCCTGTTGAAGTACATTTTAATAAAAATAATTTAGATCAATCATGGAAAATGTGCAAAATTGGGCCTTTCCAAGAGGTCATATGTTACTTGATTCTGTCAAACACAGCACTGATTGATTATTAATATCCCTGTAGAACATTGATTTACAGCAAATTACTCCACAGACGAAGGGCAGATAGGAAAGCATTTTCTAGAGCCATCCCTGACCTTCACATTGAGGAATGTCGCAGTAGTCAAATCTCGTGCCTGGATCTGTGGTGTAACACCAAGGTCCCTTCTTATCATTGTCTGGGTTCCTGCAGTAGTTCTCATCCAATCCCGCTAAAGGATACTTTTCAGGTGAAAAGCTGTGGAGGATGAAAAAGAACCACTTTGACTATATTTTTAAGATCAGCATGTCATCAGCAAGGCAGGATAAGACACCCTCTCTTTCCCGTCTGTGATTCGAGGTGGTGTCATCCAAATGCATTTCAGCTATGTGCTAGAGCGTTCGTGTCACCCAATTCTCAGTATCTCTGCTGATAGCCTGCTTCAGTAGAGTAGCTAATATTACTATTATTACTATGTGGACAGCCAAGTCCTGGAAGTAGAGCCAAAGTGTCTTTATGCACAGTAGAAATACAAAGCCCTCAAAAGCCTGCCAAATTCACGGTGCATTCCTAACACCTGCTTTTGTCAGTTGCCCTTCTCTCTGTAAAAGTAATAGACGTTAACACCCTTTTATCTGTGTGAACTCTGCACGAGGTATTACACTAAAATTTCTCTATGCATTCTCTAATGTAGTCTTAATAAAAATCCCTCTCAGGAAGGTATTATCCCCATTTTACAGATGAGAAAACTGAGGCACAGCCATGTGAAACAAATCAAATCTTGCCTAAGCTTGAGCAGTTCATAAGTAGTATCTCAAGGGTTTAAAGTCAGATCTGTCTGATGCCAAATTCTACATCCTCTCTGAGATGCATCCAGAATTAATGGGAGACTGGGAGGATGGAGTGAAGCTCATTTTCAGAGATGAGTTGCTATATAGCGATAAGAAATTAGATTAAAAACCTAAGAAATTAGATTAAAAACCTAAGACTTGGGACTCCCCTGGTGATCCAGTGGTAAAGAATCTGCCTTGCAATGCAGTGGATGCAGGTTCGATCCCCGGTTAGGGAACTAAGATCCCACATGCTGTGGGGCAACTAAGCCTGTGCGCCACAACTACAGAGCCCTGGAGCCTGCCCGCCACAACTAGAGAAGAGAAAAAACCCACATGCCACAACCAGAGAGAAGCCCGTGCACCTCAACGAAAGATCCCGCATGCCTCAACAAGGATCCCGCGTGCCTTGACTAAGACCCGATGCAGCCAAAAATAAATTAAAAAAAAAAACAAAAACAAAAACTAAGACTTGAAATCTGAAATGGTAGCTCTTGTTTCTGGTTCTTCTATGTACCTGTGTTTGGTAGATTTGGTCCTCCCAGGATCTCAGTTTCCTCATCTGCTGGGGTAAAGACGGCCCATATTATCTCTAAGGCCCTTGACATTCCATGATTTGGCCATTTGGTTTAATCATTTTAACCTCAATAAGTCTTAATGTGCTGGGAATATGAGACCTGCCCATCTCATAGGGATGCACAAAGGCAATTTGTTTGGGTAGGTGAGGGGGAGGGGTCATAGACACTAAATTCCCACTTGATAAGCATTGTTAATGAGAACTTAATCCACCTAATACCATATTGGGCAAAGCCCCAAAAGGATGACACTAAAATAAATAATAGACAAGTTGCAAGATAATCTGTTTTTCACAATGTTGAGGTGAACACATGGTATATTTGATTTAGACTAATTCACTTCTAAGCATAGTCATCTTTGGTCTTTTCTCAGATTCAGCCTAGAATTCATGGTTTTATAGTTCTTTTGTATTGTTCTCAGTCTTCCAGAAAAGCATATATGCAAGAATGAATGGAAAGCAGCCATTGTCTGCTTTTATTCCATAAATAATCGAACGGTTCTGCCCCAGCATCAAGAAGTTTCTCCCCATACCTGCTAGTCACATGTTCTGGTTTGAGTCAGAAGTAATGGAATCACTCTGAGTATAAGAGGTGAACACGGAGACGAAAGAGAAAGTCTTACTTGGGTACGTGTGGAGAATTGTCGCTCCATTTTTGACAGGCAACACCACTCTTTGTTTTGGCCACGGTCCCCCTGTAATTCTTCCCAGTTCCAGTCTTGCACTCTGAAAGGTACACTGTAAGGAAGTCCAAACAGTGGTCAAACCCTTTCACAACAAGAAAAACCATGAAGAAGCCCTGCACTACTTGAACACATTGAGAGAAAGGACGCCATTGCCCACTATCTAAAAAGACAGTCTTTTACATCTAAGAGTTACAGTTAACCAAGCCACTTGGGGCATTGATTCCTTTACTCAAAACTACCGCCCCTCCCTGTGCTGGGCAGATGCTGGGTGCTGGGGATGCTGGAAACACCAAGAGTAGGAACCGCACAGGCCCTGCCCCCGTGGAGCTTACATTCCAGTGGAGTCATGGGGGCCGGTTACAGAAAGTAATCAAGAACACAGATTGTGAAATAGACAACCTTGTTGTGACACATGTAACAGAGAAAATAAATAGCATCATGAGAAAGGGGATGGGGGCTTCTTCACAAGGTGGGCAGCAGGTTTTCAGAGGTTGAAAGAGATCCAAGCCACTTCTACTTTTGGAAGGTCCCAGTAGTATTTTAAATATGAAAAAAATGTCAAACAGGTGATATGACTGTGGTCTACTTTCAATGTTTACAGAAGATGCTCGCAAACAGCCTCCACTTAACCGACGCACCAGTTGCCCAGTGGGCCCCATCCTGCCTTTAAACACGCTGCCAGGTGCCCACCTGTGGCCCACCTGTGGCAGGGTGGGCATCTGCGGCTGGTAGGCCACTGTCGGGTGTGCCCACCCACTGTGTTCCTACCAGTTTGGTTATATGCTTACCGAGGATCAGTTGCTTTTATTTCCAAAACTTTTTATACAGCTCTATTTGATTACAGATGATCTAAACTGAGAAATGAATGGGGGGAAAAATGGAGCTTTTTAAAAAAATTAAGATGAATAGTTTCAAGGACTTGAAAGAGTTGAATAGTATTTTTCTTTGAATTTTATTTTATTTATCTTTTTATACAGCAGGTTCTTATTAGTTATCTATTTTATACATGTGAGTGTACATATGTCAATCCCAAACAATAGCTATTGTTGATTGAGTACCTGCCAAGTGCAGGGCTCAGTGCCAGCTTCTTTACATTTATTCATCTTAATCCCTGCAACAAATCTGTAAGGCTGGAATAAGGTCAACACGCATCTCTGCACAATGCTTTGTTGCCTCTTGTTCCATTACAAACTCTCAGCAGGAAAGAGTAGTGTGGATGGAACAGGCAAAAAAAAGAGAAATGGAACCCGTGGTGTAGTAGGGAAGAACAAATCTGATTCCACATTGGATCTGTGTCTTTCACTTTTGTGTTCTGTTGCTTTTTCTACAAGTTAAGAATGTTGCCTAAACCTGAAATATATAGGATAGCCCATTCTCAAGGCTCTGACCTCTAAAGGTAGAACACTTTCCCATTCATATAGAGACCAAAGGTTGCAGAACAGAGAATAACACTTATCTCGTTGGAGGTTTATAGGAACATTGTGACGGGACTTATGTGGCCAGCTGCAAGAGCAAAGGATTCCTACACCAAGAAGTCTGCAGCAACCAACCTCAGCCCCTCCCCTCTTAGTATAAAAGAAGCCTGAATTCTAATCAGGGAAGATGGTTCTTTGGGACACTAGTCCCCCGTCTTCTTGGCTGCCTTTCTGAATGAAGCCTCTGTTCCTTGTCCCAGCAAATCATCTCTTGATTTATTGGCCTGTCCTGCAGGTAGCAGGACTCGAGTTGAATAGTTTTAAAAATTGTCATCATATCCACTGAGAGCAATCCATTCATATAGTTGATATGAGTTTGAAGAGAAGGACACTACTTATCGTAGACAAGTCACTAGAGTGTGGTTTATGCAAGAAATGTACCAGCTAACTCCTGCTGGTGGCCCCAGGTTCAAAGGAAAAAAGCCTCTGCTTTACATCCAAAGGTGCCAACGTAAGCTTCTGTTTTCGGTGAAAATATAAAATATTTAAGGTATATTTGTGTCATCTTTTACGATTCCCCACTTTAGCCAAGTTTTTAAATTAATCAATCAATTATCTGGGGAAAGGACTTCTAACACACCTACAGCAGCTACTGCTTTAAACCCAACGCTCTATATAAAGACGGCAGCTATATCTTCATTGAGATATATTATTATAGTAGATATATTACACTTATCAAAAAGGTAAACTCAAGGTACTTTGGAGGCCAAGGGTCAGGGGAGACTTTTCAAAGGAGGTGATGCTTGAGCTGAAATCTGGGAGATGAGAAGGAGCTGGAAGAACAGAGGAGGGTCCAGGGTGAAGAGGTGTGTGCTTGCCCTGCTGGAGCGGGGGCAGATGTAAGCCCCGCACATGAGGTAGGCTTAAATAATACAGGGCCCTGCAGCAATTGGTGGGTATTTCGACTGTCTTCTAGGGCACTAAAGGTTTGAAGCAGGGAAGTTACAGACCAGCCGCTGTGGTGGCACAGCCAGTGATGATGGCGGCTCAGACCCAAGGGGCAGCAGTGGCCATGGCGGCAAAAGTAGAGATGTAACTAATTTGACACTGACCATTCCCAGAAAAACCCTGGCAGGTAATTTAACAGTGGGTCAATATTCCACAGTAAAGAAACAAGCACCAAAAAATGACTGACTTTTGACCTCTCTTTTATTTGTATGTACCCGCCAGAGTTTATATAACCTTTTGCTCCTTTCCATCACCTTGAAAACAGGCAACTCTTCAACTATCCAAACTAAGCCTAGAGGTCACCCCCATGATCCTCTGGTTAACAATTTACAAAGGGCATGTTTAAATGTTAGCATTTTGCAGAGAGTATCCCACCAGCCTTTTTAAAAATCTGACGAACAGTGGGATTGTAAGAACTAGTAACGTCAATGGATAAACTTCAGATTTAATCTGCACTTTAGACTCAAGTATTAGAGCTAAACAGTGGGCTGGAAGTGTGTATAGCAGACGCACAGGTAATTAAACCTAAGAAGATGAACCAATGTGTAGATAGAATCCTAACCTAAAAAAACACTTCTCAAAATCTTATTTAGAGTTTTGTGGGGAAACTAGAACGTTGTAAGCCATTGTCAAGAATCAGTGAGATAGGATGTTTCTGGTTGAGTTCAACATCTCTGATACAGAATATTTGGAGAGCAAAATTGTTATCAGAATAGTCTTACTACCTCGCCAGCAACAGAGAATAGGAAATAGTTTTGAAAGCATCGTTATTCACTTAAATCTTCGTACAGACTTAATGAACTTTTACACATCTTAGAAGACATGCAACTTTCGTAGGAGTCTAGGCCACCCGTGATCCTAAACAACGAAAGATCTAGAGTTTTCAAGGAAACTATGGAAAAGGAACTGCAACTTCTGCACATTTTCAAAAGACACCATTCCAGAGTCTAAGGGAAATACAGACCATGCCTGGAAAAAAGTGGAACATGTAAGAGTAAAAATAAGGATATTTTCTCTATTTAAATGTTACTGCAGATTGAAAACAGCTCAGTTTTGCTATTTCTCCAGGTTTCAGACCAAGGACTGTGGTCCCTGCAGAACAAAACACCAAGATCATAAGAAACTTGCAGACTCTCCCTCTTCTCCTTAAAAATAAAATAAAATCTTCAGTATCTTATTTTCAGGGTCATAGAGGTGGAAGTGATTTTGTAAATCCAATCCCTTCGTTTTTAAACCAAGAGAAATGAAACTTAAAAGGTAAAGTCATATATACAGGTTGACGTAGTGGGTTAGTGGCCAAATCTTCTGACTCCAAATTCAATTTCACTACGCCATAGCGCCTCCATTCGCTGGTCTGATAAATTACAGACATTAAACGGGCTGGGGGAGGGAAGGGGGAGGGGAATGGGGAGAAGGAAGAAAACGTTGTACGTACTTCTCTTCTCAAATAAAACGACATCCCTCATCCTAAGGACTGGGGAAAACTTGCTGTTTTCAGCCATTATCACACATTGTTGTTCTTTACTGTGATACTGGAATGCCCTGCAGAAGAGAACCAGAAAACACAACTCTTTTCCTTTATTTAAGGAAAGCAAAGGTTTATTCATAAGGAAGAGACTAACGATAACTCTCTTGGTGAATCAAGGAGCTCAGAATTTGTTACTTCCAATTCAACCTGGCACTGTACCGAGGAAGTATCGTCAAAGGATGCAGCAACATGGTAGCTACTCTTGTTTTCTTCTACCTTTACTTTCTCCCCCTGCAAATTTTCGCGCTTTTTTCCCCCTCTGTTTCAACTGCTTTATTCTTTCTTCACTAGTTTTCTTAATGAAGTACCAGAATATTTGCTTTGTGCTGGAAAGAAGCAACTGAGTGCTTTAAACCCACTCCTGAGAGGGCCCACGTGGACTCCTGTAACTTCCCCTTGACCATGTCTCTGCATTCTACTCCCTTCCCCTCACACCTCCCTGCACTGTACCTCAGTCCTGTATGGGTGCTGAGTCTGGCATCAAAGCCGTCCATGGCTTCCTTTCCTGCCCCATCTCCTGTGTGAACCTTTGCTTCAGCTGACTTGGTCCTTTCATCGTCCCTCTCACAGGTGCCCAGCCGCGCTGCCCTCTGCCTAGAATCCCTCCCGCATGGTCAGTATTTACCAAGATCTCACCCTTCAAAGCCCAGCTCAGTTCCCACCTCCTCCCCAGGCCTTCCCTGGTCATCTCAACTCTTAGGATTGTTGTTTCCTCTGAATCTTCATAGAGCACGTATTGATTACGTCACTTATCAATGTCTCGCATTGGCTGTTTTTTTTTAAAATTTTTATATTTTATCCAGTTTCTGTGACTACACCATAAATTCAAAAGGGCAAGCACTGGCTTTTGTATCTACACAAAAATCTATCATATATACTGATATATATATGTATATATCTCCCCATGTACCGATCACTGTATCAATGCTCCTTAGGGCCTAGGACACTTCTAGTCACATGATCCTCAATAAATATTTATCGACGATAATGTTAGAAACTAGAGCTCAGAACAATAGCTGCAGATGTCATGTGTAAAAATAAATAACTTCCTTTGGGGGCATTTTTCTAAAGGGGTCACTAATTAACAAGAAACCGTATGGTTTCAGATACAGAGAGCAAATACAGATTCCAAACTCCAATCCCATGAAATTCCTCTTTCCTCTTAAATCCTATTTTCGCTGATAAATCCCTGAGCAAATTTCTCGTGATCAACATAATAGCATCTCAAGCAGCAGGATTTCTGCGTAGGCGCAGTGACCAAGAAAATACCTGCAAATGAAATCTTTTTCCTCCTCACAGTTTGTTGCACATTCGTCTATGCTTCCTGTCACCAGCTGCTTCCTCGTCAAACTAAACAGGGAAGCTCCCTGGGTATTTACATAGTCATCCAGGGGGTCTCCAAGACCTACAATTGGAAGATAAAAGTGGCACAACTGGTAAATGCATCAACACCATTGTTTAATTCTCATGAATTTGTAAACTATTCGCTTTCCATCAACGAAGTAAAACTGGCTGCTCCATTGGAAGCAGAATGGGCGGCTGTGAATAAAAATGTTTAATTAGGAAAACAGTTCCATGAATAGATGGCACTATGTTAAAAGATCAACTGGATTGTTAGGTTAATAGATTGGAACTATTTATCAACTTCCGTGTTACTACGTTAATGGGTATGAAACGTTAAATAAGAAAAAATTTGATCTGTTTGCTAGTAATTGCATATCATGATGGAACAGTAAGAGACAACCAAGGGCAACTTTTGATGTTGATTTGTCCATCCTTGGGTATAAATAGAAACTGGAGGCCACTATTCGATTTCCTACAGTGCAAACTTTAGTTGTGGCACTGTCGCTTAAACTGATGGGATAAGCACACTCTGAATGGCTCCGCCACAAGATACAAAAACTTTGGTGAATTGATGATGTCGAGAATAAATAAGAGCTGGACTAAATCTTGACCACCATACATGGTCATTTTTATACTGGAGTTAGTAGAGTGACACCTCACTATTTATTAAAGAGAAATCATTTTTGCCAAGATGATGACAGCTTTCTGGCATTTCTGAGGAAACAGCAGCAGAGCCTGGGACAAACAATGGCCTTGATTTTCCTCGGACATAAAATCTGAGGCAAAGAGTCTGTTTGAAGGTCGCTCTGCCCCCTTGCTACTGCAGAGGGTGGCCAGGGGTGCCTCAGCCATGTTCCCACCGCAAGGCTACAAAGAGTACTCCTGAGACACGTGGCGCCTGAGACAGCTGTGGCAGCTCTACTCCAAGCCTGGAGACTCAGCCTCTACCCTTTTGGGATGGAACACCAGCCGTTTCCATAGGGTGAGGGGCTAAAAGAGGTTAATTTCATGGAGACAGCAAAGTTTCCTAAAGTTTGCCTAAATGGGATTAGGCAACCTGGCAACTTTGACCACTTTGAGGGGAGGGGTGGAGATCAAAGCCAGGGTTAGCATGTTGAAGAGCGATCAAGAGAGGCGGTGGGAACAGCAGGGAAGACAAGTCTTTGCAGAAATCTGGCTGTGAAAGGAGCATTTCCTAGAGGCCATATGAAATCTCAGAAATTTAAAAAAAATTTTTATTGAAATATAGTTGATTTACAATGTTGTGTTACTTTCAGGTGTAGAGCAAAGTGATTCAATTATACATATATATTCTTTTTTAGATTCTCTTCCATTATAGGTTATTACAAGATATTGAGTAGAGTTCCCTGTGCTATACAGTAGGTCCTTGTTGGTTATCTATTTTATATATAGTAGTGTGTATTTGTTACTCCCAACCTCCTAATTTATCCCTCCCCCCTCTTTCCCCTTTGGTAACCAGAAGTTTGTTTTCTATGTCTTTAAGTCTATTTCTGTTTTGTAAATAAGTTCATTTGTATCATTTTTTTAGATTCCACATATAAGGTATACCATAGGATATTTGTCTCTGTCTGACTTACTTAGTGTGATCAGCTCTAGGTCCTCTCAGGAATTTTTGAAGATGAGACATTCTAGAGCATGTTTGGGTACTGATGAAAATTATCTAGTAGGAAGGGTCATAAAGGGTCACATCCTCATTCTCAGAAGGGCCATCCCTTAACACCTGAAAACACACACGCCACAAGGGTGCGATGCACTTTCCTAGATTAAGACAAAGCTGTTTGCAGAGCCCACCCTCTCCCTGCCTCTGCTCTTCCTTCCTCGACCTGAGATTCTCCAAACTGGAAGGATGGATGGTTCCATCCTTAAATAGGAAGTTGACTGATGTTGTTTAATACACCAAAAAAGCACTTGATACATGTGTCAAGAGATTATAGATAAATAGATATTTTAGACCCATACCCATGTCGTCATCCTGTATTTTTCTCTCAATTGGTGCTCTCATTTCCAGGAAGAGTTGTGCTTTGGTAAATTCTATAGATCAGGATGTGACTTTAAAAACAAACACAAGAACTCTATAAAGTATATCCTATAAAGACTGAAATTAGATCTTTTGAAGAGTTCTTAGAAAGTAGAGCAGGCCGGGGTGTAAATGATATCAAAACAAGAAAATTTCCATTTTTATCACCCTTTAATTATGTTATGTTAGTATGTTTCATAGCATATAGCTGCTGAGACCCACCTTAGGAGCTGATACACCAAAGAAATATCCCAAAAGAGAATAAATTTTATTCTTTTTACTTTGAAAAGTTTTCCCCCAATAATTTCTTTCTTTAATTCCAGGGAACATGTGACAATGTGGTGTAATACACTTTATTTATTGACCAAGAAATATTAGACAAATTTTTTTAGTAACAAAAGTATTTTTATATTCTATGCTGAATGTAGATGTATATTGCTACCAAAACAAGTATATTTTATTAATAATGTGGGTTTGTATTTTTTTAAAATCATGGTACTGTGTATATGTACAGCCGTGCTTGTGTGTTTGAAAGAAAAGGCTTTGTGGTTTGTGAAATGCAAACTGCGTTTCCGCCTGTCACTGAGAACAGCTGTAAAAGGAGATTTTTGTTCCTCTCCCTGGTCATTTCAGTGCACTGGAAAGATGAACACTTCCACGGAAAGACAGAGTAAATGCCTTCCTTTCAAAAAGAGCTTATGCAAGTCTCTTTTCCCCTAGGTTGGTGAAGACATATGTTAATCCTGCCGCAGAGAAGTCTGTTCTAACATTTGGGTGCGTCCCACTGTATCCAGAGTTCTAGGTCCCGCTTCCCATAGACTAAAATAGAGTGTGCCCAAAAAAATAAAAAATAAAATAATAATAAAATAGAGTGTGCACCCCTGCGCCACTCCCCACAAACATTTCCCGTGAAAACCTCTGTATGCAACTTTCTGCTGTTTCTTCTTTGATATTTCTTTAGATGGCGCCACTAAATTCAAATGCATCTGACTCTGATTTAAAGTACAGCTCGTAAAATTTTATCTGGCTACTTATAAATTGAATTTCAAGTACCTATACATTGTTTATATGAAGAACAACTAACATAATGTATGATTCCGCTTATAAGAAATGTCCAGTGGACATATATACACTACCAAGCGTAAGATAGATAGCTAGTGGGAGGCAGCCGCATAGCACAGGGAGATGAGCTCGGTGCTTTGTGACCACCTGGAGGGGTGAGATAGGGAGGGTGGGAGGGAGGGAGACGCAAGAGGGAGGAGATATGGGGACATATGTATATGTATAACTGATTCACTTTGTTATAAAGCAGAAACGAACACACCACTGTAAAGCAATTATACTCCAATAAAGATGTAAAAAAAAAAAAAGAAAAAGAAATGTCCAAAACAGGCAAATCAGAGGCAGAAAGTAGATTAGTGATCGCCAGGGGCTGGGCGGGGATGGAGGTTAGGGAGAGGGGAGAAGAGGGGTTGGAGGTGACAGCTAAGGGATGTGGAGTTTATTTGCGGGGGTAATAAAAATGTTCTAAAAGGTACTGTGATAGGTGCATAACTCTGAATACTGAAAACCTTTGGATTGCATGCTTTAAATGGATGAATTGTATAGTATGTGAATTATATCTCAATAAAGCTGTCAAAAAAAAAAGAACTACAAAGACATGCTTAGAATATTTTAACAAAAGTTTAAGCAAAGTTGAAAAAGTGGGAAGAAGCATCAGATTCCTTCTCAGAAAGGCCTGGCTAAAGTCCTGGTTTCTGGGAGTTTGGTCAATAGGCAAATAACATGATTTTCCTAAGGACAGATTTCCTCATCTATAAAATGGGTATAAATCTACTACAATACCTATGGTATCAGCTAAATAAGCTGGACTTAGTAAAGGACACACACATATGCATGTATGAATAAAAATGTGCCCGGCCTACCTCAGGTACTCAGTGGAGATTTGTTGAATTATTGTACGGACATCATCCTGCAGATCGATGCCTGTGATTTCTCCAGGCATAAGAAGCAAACTTATATGTATGGAAAGCCTTCCTTAAGTCATAACAAACAGAGAACAGGTCAACACAAGCACAGACTGGTCAAAGAATATGGTCAGAGATATTTCATTGTTTACATTTGAAAGTCAGAAAAATACGACACCTTAACAAAAATGGTCTACGTTAACCAAACTAAGAACCAGGCAAAGAGACTAACAACTTTTGGGGTTGTTAGCTATCTGGGCTATTTTTTTTTTCTAACTAAAATAACCATCACGTGGGCTCCATCTTTTAGACTGAAAACGTCATGCATCATTTTCTCTGCCCACTTGTCTCCAGTATTCCCATGAGGGAAACAAAACATTTCTTGAAGATTTCCTCATTCTTAGATCGTGACCTGGGAATCTCACGAGTCAAAAGCTAAATTCAACAAGTTGCACATGAAACCATCATGGATCTATTTTTAATACATTGCTAGGAAAAAATATATTGATTAAAATGGAAAAAATCTCCATGTCTTACCTGATTTCAGAAATAAAAGAAGTAGAAGGACCACCTCCATATGTACCATTTTGGAACTGACCAGCAGTGTCCGGAAAACAGTGTGTCCCAATCCCAAGATGTTATTGACTTACATGAGAGGAAATGCACCACAAACAAGATAATCACACGGAGTTAATTATTCTCTCAGAGGCCCATTGCCACTGTGCTCTGAAGTGTTCAAACATTACCTTGACAGGAGGATCTTACAAAATGTTTGAGAGCGGAGTCTGCAATAGATGCTGGGAAGCGGTGGAGGCTGCCCGCCCCCTTGGCTGCCCCACACTGCCTCCTGCTTCCCTCCTTGCCCCCAGCCCATCATCGTTCCCACTTACTCTTCTTTCCTTCCCTCTTATTTCACTCTCTTTCTTTTGGGTGAAAAAAAAATTACAACAATAGCTAACATTTGCTGAGGACTTTCCTATGCCAGACCTTCTGCATAGTTTCATCCAACCTTCCAAACAGGCAATATTATTATCATCCCCACTTCAGATGAGGTGACTCAGGCTGAGAAGGTTTAACTTTCCCAAGGTCACTTAGCTCACAAGGGATGAAGCCAATGGACAAAATCTATTTGGTCTCAGATTACAGACTTAAGCTAGAGCATCACTATTAACATCTCCACATTGTACCAGTGTAGAAATCACTACGTAAGTTACAATATTTCATTATTATCAAACTTTACGTCCAATGGACTCATATGGCTTCCATGATTATAGATGATGTTATAAAATGTCGATCTTTTCCCCCAATGAATTCACAGTGCATTATAGTCTCATCCTCATGAAATAAAGCAAGAGTGGGAAAATTAAGTTTAAAGAATGTCTTGATTTTAATTGTTGATTCTGTACTTTGCCCTGGCTTAAGGCTAGAATGACCAGGTAGTACATGCTTTAAAACTCTTACATGAGTGTTCAATAATATTCAGGAATTGGCTCTATTTTAATTGTGAAAGAAGAACTCAAAACACTCCTCTCTCCATGCTATGAAATTCCTTTCTATAAATTAACCAGCAAAACGTAGATGTGGGCACCAATCGTCTTGGATGGACCCTCCTGCAGAATTGCCTGGGGTTGAAGTACTGTGTGCAGAATTCACAAGAACAGAATGTGCTGGAGAACAAGATGGTAGCACCATCATGAGGGGCTGGGAGGACCTGGCACATTTCCTGTTTTTCCACCATGTCCCAGCTTTCTCCCCTCCCTCTCACCTAGTGGCCCAGTTTATTCAATGGGACACAAGGTGGAAGCAAGTTGAGAAATCAGTCTTGGGAAGACTTTTTGTCTTAACGTATCTGAAATGTCTCTTAGGGGAATTATGTTGGTGTGTTTCAGAAAATACTTTGGGGGAGAAAACAGGTAATACATGATGTTGCCACTACACATTTACTTCCACTTAAAATACTTCAGTACCGCCTCATGGATAAGGCACCTCAGGAACAATGCTATCAGAAATGCTACGTCTGCATAAACGTCCTTTTCCTGTTTTGTTTTGTTTTTTTTGATATGGATGGTAGTGGTATGCATTTTGCCCCCTTTCCTCTTGGAAGCTTCTAGAATATATTTGGTTCTACAAATGTTATTTTGTTTATTTTATTTTTGGCTGCATTGGGTCTTTGTCGCTGCGTGCAGGCTTTCTCTAGCTGCAGCCAGGCGGGGCTACTCTTCCTTGTGGTGCGTGGGCTTCTCATTGCAGTGGCTTCTCTTGTTGCGGAGTACGGGCTCTAGGAACGCGGGCTTCAGTAGTTGCAGCATGCGGGCTCAGGAGTTGTGGCTCGCGGCTCTAGAGCGCAGGTTCACTAGCTGTGGCGCATGGGCTTAGCTGTTCCACGGCATGTGGGATCTTCCCAGACCAGGGGAAGATCGAATCCGTGTCCCCTGCATTGGCAGGCGGATTCTTAACCACTGCGCCACCAGGGAAGCCCCTACGAATGTTATTTTGTGAATGAGGTTGCCCTCCAATGGCCTTCTGACTACGTATTCTTCACCACCTGCTCAATACATCAGCATCACGAGAACACAGGTAAACACAAAGCAGCGTTTGGCTATTGTGCCCCCTATTCTGCCGTGCATAAAGAGAAGAGGAAAGAGGAATGTGTTGCTTAGGTGTAGACAGTGTGGGTGGATACAGACTCCCATTACGGCACTGCCCTACAGGGTTCAGCTTCATAGGTGCAGGGTAGGCACAAAGTGACGGACTATTCTAGGTCGTACGTAGGAATATCCCACACTGGCACTCTGGGGGGGGGGGCGGTTTGGGCAGTGGTTTTGCCCAAGGCTGTAAAGACAATTAATTCAATATAAGTCATTTTCTATTTGAAAGAATGGCAGAAGCTGAGGAAAGAGATAAAGAAAAAGATCATCTCGGTATAGTGTTAGCAGGTTGAATAAATTCTGAGATGTGTATTCTCCTTGAGTTCAATCCATTAAATATTTATTGACCAAATAGTAGGTGTTAGATTCTTCTAGGATTAGAGAAAAGGTACAGCTCACAATCTCTACCTTCCGCCAGCCTCCTCCTAAAGGAACTGCAGGAAACTTTTGCACCTGAGATGCGTGGAGTCTGCTGCTGCACTTGGAGTGGGCGTTTGTGGGGGCGGGGGTGGGGATAAGGACACCAAAATAAGCGAGAGGCTCTTCCCAGCATGGGGCCTGCAACCAAGATCCACTCAGGACTCAGGTTCCCACAGGAAGGGAAGAATTAGCTACTTCCTCCTCTCCTGGCATTGAAGTAGTGAATTCCTTGCAAGCACCTTTAACACAAGGTAAGGCCAAGCTCACCAGGGGAGTGGGGTAGTAGCCCCTTTGGTCTCACTTGCACCCACCCTGCAGGTGAGGTGGAAACTGTGGCCATGTGACATCTTCCCAGGTGAGATTGCGTGGACCTCGCGTTGCTGGCCTGATGTCGGCACCTGTCACCTTTCCCCCACTGACTTTCCACCTTCCTGCAGCCCTAGCTCTTCTCAGCCCAGGCTCTGCCATCTGGGAACTGACATTCTAAGGCAGCTCGTTTCTTTTTTAAAAATTTTTTAAAAATTTATTTTATTGAAATATAGTTAATTTACAATGTTGTTAATTTCTACTCTACAGCAAGTCATTTCTTTATCATGAACGTCTCTGAATCTTCCCCGCAAAGACCATGTCATTTCAAAAAAAAAACAGCACAAAATTAATTCATCTATTAAGGGCTCAAAGTAAGCCTTCATCATTGCAAAGGTTCATAGCAAGTTTATCTCTGCCCTCAATGCCAATTTTCAGATTGCTTTCACTGTGTGAGTTTATTAGGGCATATCATCTAGGAACCGTGTTCTCATTCATCTGAAGGTGGTGTACCTTTCTTCTTTCCTCTCAGAAATTTGCCCAGGGAGAGTCCAAAGTTACAGAATTTCTAGATCGTGGGGCCTAAGCCAACCTCTGACTGATTTCTGGGAGCTCACGAGTAGTGTGAGTGGGACGGGAGAGGCCCTCTCCCCCGCCTCCACGCCCCCCTCCCCAGCCCGGGCAGTTCTTCAGGCCTGATTGACGCCACCGGCTTACCAGCCGCTCCTACACGTCGACCTGAAATCCAGAGGCTGGAGGAGCCCAGGCCTGCCCGTGCCTCCCGGGTGCTCGGGGAGACCCACCATCTCTGCACGCAGGTAAGACACCGGCCAACAGAGGCCGCCGCATCACACCCGGACCCCAAGAAACGACCCCTTCCTCATCGCCTGTTTATCCGCTGCCAGACCCGCCTCCGGCGGCGGAGGCGGCCGAAGGTCCCCGAGGGAAGCATGGGGTTGGCGGGGTGAGGGACGGGCAGAGTTTCAAGGAAGGTGCGCACTAGCCTGGGCACCATCCTTCAGTAGACGCCTCTTCCGTGCCTTCAGTGCGTCTAGCGCTGCGCTGAGCGCCGAGCGGACGAGAGGAGACTCTCCCCGCCCTCCGCGAGTTTCCCACGTGACCGGGGCGGGGCGGTGCGCGTCCGCCAGTCGGCCTGTGAGGCAGCGCGGCCGGGCCGTCCCGGAGCGGAGGGACACGCCCTCGGCTGGAGGAGTGACGACACGCTTCCCGGGGAAGTGACATCGACCCTAGATGACAGGCAGGAGGGGTGAGAAGCAGGAGAAGTGTGTTCTGAGCAGAAAGAATGAATGTGCGAAATCGCAGAGGCGAGGGTTCCATCCAGGCGATTGAAAGTCGTTCAGGCTGAAATCGGAAATGATGGAGAAGAGACCGAATCCCATCGACACTGCGGCGAGAACGGCAGGGACCCTTGAAGGGTTTTAAAATGGAAGAGTGGCCTCATCCTTCTGCCTGAAGTGTGGTGAGGGGATCATAAGAAGCCTGGAGGAAGGAGGTGAGAGATGAGAGGTGTCTGAAAGGAGGCAATGGGGACAGAAAACAGGACTGGATTAGGGAGATGGTTAGAAAGGAGAGTTGACAGGATTTTGTGACTGAATCTGGTGAGTGAAATCAAGGCTGGGGCCGGCATTTATGTCTTGGGTATATGATAGAGAGCGGTATCTTCATTGAGGAGGAAAGAGTAAGATGAGTTTGCTTAGAGACATGTTAAGTTTGGGAACTTGTGAAAGTCCCCAGTTGCCCAGAAGGCAATTGGATATGTGGGTCTAGAGCAGGTGTTGGCAAACTGTAGCCCATCAGGCAGCCTCCTGGTTTTGTAAATAAAGTTATATTGGCACACAGCCTGGCCTGTTCATTTACTGCTGGCTACGGCTGCATGTGCATGAAAATGAGTAGTTGAGTAGATGTGACTGAGGTTGTATGTTGGCCAGCAAGCCCATAAAATATTTACTACCTGGCTTTTTGCAGGAAATGCTTGCCGATTCCTGGTCTAGGGCCCAGGGAAGAGGTTTGGGCTGGAGATGTAGAATCAGGTACATAACACTGAAACAAGGGACGTGGATGAGGTCACCCTGAGAGAAGAAAAGAAGACCTGAGATGGAACAAGGGAAGTCTTTTTTTCTTCTTCTTTTCTCTCAGTGTTGTGTTAGTTTCTGGTGTACAGCAAAGTGATTCAATTATATATATAATATATATAATATATATATATTCTTCATATTCTTTTCCATTATAATTTATTACAAGACTTTTTTTTAAGGTTTTTAAAAATTTATTTTATTTTTTTGGCCTTGCCGCACAGCATGTGAGATCTTAGCTCCCCGACCAGGGATTGAACTCACGCCCCCTGCATTGGAAGCACAGTCTTAACCACTGGACCGCCAGGGAAGTCCCACAAAATATTGAATATAGTTCCCTGTGCTATACAGTATGACCTTGTTGTTTATCTGTTTTATATATAGTAGTGTTTATCTGTTAGTCCCAAACTCCTAATTTATTCCTCTCCCCTTTTCCCCTTTGGTAACCATAAGTTTGTTTTCTGTGTGTGAGTCTGTTTCTATTTTGTAAATAAGTTCATTTGTATCATATTTTAGATTCCACATGCAAGTGGTATCATATGATATTTGTCTTTCTTATTCTGACTTACTTCACTTAGTATGATAAATCTCTAGGCCCATCCATGTTGCTGCAGATGGCATTATTTCATCCTTTTTTATGCCCCAGTAATATTCCCATATATATATAAAATATTTTATATATATATATATATATATATATATATATATATATACACACACACACATATATTGCATCTTCTTTATCCATTCCTTAGTCAATGGACGTTTAGGTTGCTTCCACATCTTGGTTATTGTAAATACTGCTGCGGTGAACACTGGGATGCATGTATCTTTTCGAAGTATAGTTTTCTCTGGATATATGCCCAAGACTGGGATTGGTGGATCTATCTTTAGTTTTTTAAGGAAACTCCATACTGTTCTCCATAGTGGCTTTACCAATTTACATTCTCACCAACAGTGTACGAGGGTTCCCTTTTCTCCACACCCTCTCCAGGATTTATTGTTTGTAGACTTTTTGATGATGGCCATTCTGACCGGTGTGAGGTGACACCTCATTGTAGTTTTTTTTTAACATCTTTATTGGAGTATAATTGCTTTACAAGGGTGTTTTAGTTCCTGCTTTATAACAAAGTGAATCAGCTATACATATACATATATCCCCATATCTCCTCCCTCTTGCGTCTCCCTCCCACCCCTCTGGGTCATCACAAAGCACCAAGCTGATCTCCCTGTGCTATGCGGCCGCTTCCTACTAGCTATCTATTTTACATTTGGTAGTGGATATACGTCCATGCCACTCTCTCACTTCCTCCCAGCTTACCCTTCCCCTTCCCCGTGTCCTCAAGTCCATTCTCCACATCTGTGTCTTTATTCCTGTCCTGCCCCTAGGTTCTTCAATTTTTTTTATTTTTAGATTCCATATATATGTATTAGCATAGGGTATTTGTTTTTCTCTTTCTGACTTACTTCACTCTGTATGACAGACTCTAGGTCCATCCACCTCACTACAAGTAACTCAATGTGTTTTTCTAAGAATTTGTCCATTTCTTCCAGGTTGTCCGTTTTATTGGCATATAGTTGCTTGTAGTAATCTCTCATGATTCTGTGTATTTCTTCAGTGTCAGTTGTTACTTCTCCTTTTTCATTTCTAATTCTATTGATTTGAGTCTTCTTCTTTTGTTTCTTGATATGTCTGGCTAATGGTTTATCAATTTTGTTTATCTTCTCAAAGAACCAGCTTTCAGTTTTGCTGATCTTTGCTATTGTTTCCTTCATTTCTTTTTCATTTATTTCTCATCTGATCTTTATGATTTCTTTCCTTCTGCTAACTTTGGGGGTTTTTTGTTCTTCTTTCTCTAATTGCTTTAGGTGTAAGGTTAGGTTGTTTATTTGAGATGTTTCTTGTTTCTTGAGGTAGGATTGTATTGCTATAAACTTCCCTGTTAGAACTGCTTTTGCTGCATCCCATAGGTTTTGGGTCATTGTGTTTTCATTGTCATTTGTTTCTAGGTATTTTTTGATTTCCTCTTTGATTTCTTCAGTGATCTCTTGGTTATTTAGTAGTGTATTGTTTAGCCTCCATGTGTTTGTATTTTTTACAGATTTTTTCCTGTAATTGATATCTAGTCTCATAGCATTGTGGTCGGAAAAGATACTTGACACGATTTCAATTTTCTTAAATTCACCAAGGCTTGATTTGTGACCCAAGATACAATCTCTCCTGGAGAATGTTCCATGAACACTTGAGAAGAAAGTGTATTCTGTTGTTTTTGCATGGAATGTCCTATAAACATCAATTAAGTCCATCTTGTTTAATGTATCATTTAAAGCTTGTGTTTCCTTATTTATTTTCATTTTGGATGATCTGTCCGTTGGTGAAAGTGGGATGTTAAAGTTCCCTACTATTATTCTGTTACTGTCGATTCCCTTTTATGGATGTTAGCATTCGCCTTATGTATTGAGGTGCTCCTGTGTTGGGTGTATAAATATTTACAATTGTTATATCTTCTCCTTGGATTGATCCCTTGATCATTATGTAGCGTCCTTCTCTGTCTCTTGTAACAGTCTTTATTTTAAAGTCTATTTTGTCTGATATGAGAATTGCTACTCCAGCTTTCTTTTGATTTCCATTTGCATGGAATATCTTTTTCCATCCCCTCACTTTCTGTCTGTATGTGTCCCTAGGTCTGAAGTGGGTCTCTTGTAGACAGCATATATACGGGTCGTGTTTTTGTATCCATTCAGCCAGTCTGTGTCTTTAGGTTGGAGCATTTAATCCATTTACACTTAAGATAGTTATCAATATGTATGTTCCTATTACCATTTTCGTAATTGTTTTGGGTTTGTTATTGTAGGTCTTTTCCTTCTCTTGTGTTTCCTGCCTAGAGAAGTTCCTTTAGCATTTGTTGTAAAGCTGGTTTGGTGGTGCTGAATTCTCTTAGCTTTTGCTTGTCTATAAAGGTTTTCATTTCTCCGTCGAATTTGAATCAGATCCTTGCTGGGTAGAGTAATCTTGGTTGTAGGTTTTTCCCTTTCATCACTTTAAATATGCCCTGTTATTCTCTTCTGGCTTGCAGAGTTTCTGCTGAAAGATCAGCTGTTAACATTATGGGGATTCCTTTGTATGTTATTTGTTGTTTTTCCCTTGCTGCTTTTAATATTTTTTCTTTGTACTTAATTTTTGATAGTTTGATTAATATGTGTCTTGTCATGTTTCTCCTTGGATTTATCCTGTATGGGACTCTCTGTGCTTCCTGGACTTGATTATTTCCTTTCCCATATTAGGGACATTTTCAACTATAATCTCTTCCAGTATTTTCTCAGTCCCTTTCTTTTTCTTTTTTTCTTCTGGGACCCCTATAATTCAAATGTTGGTGAGTTTAATGTTGTCCCAGAGGTCTCTGAGACTGTCCTCAATTGTTTTCATTCTTTTTTCTTTCTACTGCTCTGCAGTAGTTATTTCTACTATTTTATCTTCCAGGCCACTTATCCATTCTTCTGCCTCAGTTATTCTGCTATTGATTCCTTGTAGAGAATTTTAAATTTCATTTATATTGCTGTTCATCATTGTTTGTTTGCTCTTTAGTTCTTCTAGGTCCTTGTTAAACGTTTCTTGTATTTTCTCCATTCTATTTCCAAGATTTTGGATCATCTTTACTATCATTACTCTGAATTCTTTTTCAGGTAGGCTGCCTATTTCCTCTGCATTTGTTTGGTCTGGTGGGTTTTTACCTTGCTCCTTCATCTGCTGTGTGTTTCTCTGTCATCTTATTTTGCTTATCTTACTGTGTTTGAGGTCTCCTTTTTGCAGGCTGCAGGTTCGTAGTTCCCGTTGTTTTTGGTGTCTGCCCCCAGTGGCTAAGGTTGGTTCAGTGGGTTGTGTAGGCTTCCTGGTGGAGGGGACTGGTGCCTGTGTTCTGGTGGATGAGGCTGGATCTTGTCTTTCTGGTGGGCTGGACCATGTCCAGTGGTGGATTTTGGGGTGTCTGTGACCTTATTATGATTTTAGGCAGCCCCTGTGCTAATGGGTGGGGTTGTGTTCCTGTCTTGCTAGTTGTTTGGCATAGGGTGTCCAGCACTGTAGCTTGCTGGTCGTTGAGTGGAGCTGGGTCTTAGTGTTGAGATGGAGATCTCTGGGAGAGCTTTCGCCATTTGATATTATGTGGAGCCGGGAGGTCTCTGGTGGACCGATGTCCTAACTTGGCTCTCCCATTTCAGAGGCACAGGCCTGACACCTGGCTGGAGCACCAAGACCCTGTCAGCCCCATGGCTTTCGGGAAGTCTAAGGTTTTCTGCCAGCGTTCAGCAGGTGTTCTGTAGGAGTTGTTCCACATGTAGATGTATTTCTGATGTATTTGTGGAGAGGAAGGTGATCTCCACGTCTTACTCCTCTGCCATCTTGAAGGTCTCGCCCTCTCATTGTAGTTTTGATTTGCATTCCCCTAATAATTATCTATGTTGAGCATCTTTTCATGTGCCTATTGGCCATCTGTGTGTCTTATTTGGAGAAATGTCTATTTAGGTCTTCTGCCCATTTTTGATTGGGTTGGTTGTTTTTTTGTTATTGAGTTTTATAAGCTGCTTGTATATTTTGGAAATTAAGCCCTTGTCAGTCGCATCGTTTGCAAATATTTTCTCCCAGTCTGTAGGTTGTCTTTTCATTTTGCTTATGGTTTCCTTTGCTATGCAAAAGCTTTTACATTTAATTAGGTTTAGGTTTAATTAGGTCCCCTTTGTTTATTTTGAGTTTATTTCTTTTGCCTTGGAAGACTGACCTAAGAAAACATTGCTACGACTTATGTCAGAGAAAGTTTTGCCAATTTTCTCTTCTAGGAGTTTTATGGTGTCATGTCTTCTATTTAAGTCTTTAAGCCATTTTGAGTCTGTTTTTGCATAGCATGTGAGGGAGTGTTCAAGGGAAGTCTTTTGAGGTGACGAACAGTTAGCTGGAGGGGACTGCCAGTAGGGGTTCAAAGAAGCCAAGGAAAGTGAGACTTTTTTTGAAGGTGGGAGTGGTCAGCAGTGCCCAAATGCTTCTGAGAATTCAAGTGAGATGTACCTGTGTGTCCCAGCAGGTGAGAACAAATGAGGTCACAACACCTTGCTCAGCCAAATCTCAATGGCCCAGGCTCCTCACAAAGTCTTCTCTGCCCACCACTCCCACCAAATACATATGAAACCCAGGAAAAGAGCATATTTTATTCAACAAATTCCTGACCCACCTCTGTAATACTTTTGCCCCAGCATATCTGGCTGTGTGTTCTTTGATTGAATCTCCACATAACAATGATTTTGTAACGTCATGGTCTATGCGAGAAGAGAAAAATAATTCATTCTTTCTCTACCATTTTCTTATTGGTAGATTTAAAAACTTTCGGCTTCATATCTTATTATTGATAATGAAAGACAGCTTGTAAGGATTGTTGTCAAACTTAGGGAAACTTCCGTCAAACTACTATTATGTATGAGCTGTAGGATTTGGAATACTTCCCAAGACTCTCTTCTAGCTTGGTACATTTCACATCCACATATCGCATCATATTATCCTGATTCAGTCCACGGTCCTGCCCATTCCTGTCAGGTCAGTCAGCACGGTGGATATTAGGAATGTTCTGGAAGCCATTTTGCACTGGGACGGCCAGCAGTAACTCACACGGGAATGAATCCATGCCCCATAAATGCATCCCACCGAACCCAAACTCAATTCACCTTTAGCTGAATCCCCAAAATGCCCACGCCCACTCCAGTGCCATTTAACCTAAAGAGATGGAGGGAAGGTCAGTGTGGAAAGAAACAGAGGTTTTAGCCAATTTTGTCTAAAATATTTTATTTTGCAAATTTTACAAAAGCATACGACCACATGAATACATTGCTAGTGTACCCGAAAGTGGCGTCTGGCTGCTGGCCGCTCCAGAGCCAGTAAGGAGGCCAGGTTGGTGGAAAGGAAAGTCTGCTTTGTTTTGGATGCTTGCAACCAGGGGGAAGGGCAGGTGCCTGTCCAAAGGCCAACTCTGCCGCCCTCACCCCAGCCCCCCACCGACAATTGGTGGGCAAGAGCTTTTATAGGCAGAAGGAGGGGGCCACCTGCAGAAACAGCACAGTCAGCTCTGACGGTCATCTTGAAATGAATCATCAGGCGGTCTGATCAGCGTCATCTTGATTGTTTTAAGTACAGTTAATCTTCAGTTCCAGGGTCGGTTTGTTCCCATTGCCTTGAGGCCAGTTTTCGGAACTGTGGCAGCTTATGTCACAGCTACAGTCTGGTCATCATGTAGTTGACGTCTTCCACCTGGTGGGTTTCAGTATCTACAAGACAGCTCACAGGATGTGGCTCAGAATATTATCTGTAGCCCTTGAGGAGGAACTGAGGTCCTTGACTCTGCTTAATGACTAAACTATTATTATTTGGTCTCCTTTGACTGTTTTCCTTTGTTTCTGCATTTTCTCATTCCTCTGATTAAACTTATTCTTTGGCTAAAGTTTTCCCACAGACAAAAGGCAGGCAGAGCACATGGGGGGCATAGACCATAGGGTCCTGCTCCGTTTCACTAAGACCCTTCCAGAGCCTCAGAAGGGCTGTTGAAGTGTCTCTTGCTGTGGAATGAATCACCGCAGAACACGGTGACTTAAAATAAGAATAATCATTTCATCATTTCACAAGATGCTGGAGGTTGACTGGGCTCAGCCAGGCGGCTCTCTCACTCGGGGTCCCTGGGAGGTCGAGTTCAGATGGTGACTGGGTCTGGGATCATCTCAAAGGGTTCCTCACTCACGCGTCTCAGGGTGGATACTGCCTGTCGCTGGGACCTCAGGTCACATGTGGGCTAGAGCACCTGTGGCCTTTCCATGGATCCTGGGCTTTCTGGAAGTGTAGCAGCTGGGTTCCTATCTCCTTTATGACCAAGCCTGGAAAGTCACAAGCATCACCCCCACCATAATCACAGGCTTGCTCAGACTTCCAGGGAGGACACATAGACCCCACCTTTCAGTGGGAGGAGTGTGACCTCACACTGTGGGAAGATCATGTGTGATGGGCGGTCCTGTTGCTGCCATCGTGGAAAACACCGTCTGCCACGGGGCCCGTGGAAGGGTGGAGCCCTGCCACTTAAGCTTTAGTCACTTCTCTGTATCTCGATCTATTCACATGTGTTCCCTAATTCAGCCTTTTCTATAGCTTCTCAACAGTGCTTCCCTAAAAACCTCTTCCTTCTCCTACCTGAACACAGATCAAATCCTTGGAGTTTGCCCAAGCAGCTTCAAGCACGTCAGCTTCTGCTGAAGGTCAAGCCAGAAATTCGTCTTCCTCCACCACCTCTGCTAGTGGTGTCAGAACACTCCGGCATCACTGTGTCTTTGCTAGGTAAAGGGACTTGTTTACTCTGGGTGGCCCCCTCACCCAATAAGCTCCAGTCTGTCCTTGTACTCAGAAAGGGCAGCTTTTGTTAAGTGGGAGGATATCCTCCCCATTATGTTCAATCGGGGCTCTAACAACACAAAGTTGCTTGGGGGTCCAAGCGGCTGCAGTCCTGCATTGTCATGGTCGCGCAATCCTTCTCCCACAAAGCATACAGAAGTGTGCTTTTTTGCACAGTGGCGTCAGGGTCGGAATGGATTTCTCGAATTAGCCCCATCTTCTGTCTCAAACCAGTAGTCCGTCCCACCTGACGTCATGGTGTTGGGTAGACCTCTGTGTGTGAGGACCTTTTTCCCTTAACTGTACGTTTTGTCTCAGGAAGTCTGGGGGGTTTCCCACAAGTCGTTCACCCCTTTATATCCCCGTGCTTCGACAGGCATTAGAGTGTCAGCATCCTCTGTACCCAGGTCAGTGAGGGGAGGTGGAGGGTTCTCCCAACTTCGTAGCAGTGTTCAACCCAGACAGAGCATCTGTTGGGGGACACCTGAACTCTGTTCATCAGCCTGTCTGAGCTCCCTTTCTACTCAACCAAAACGTCACTGTACAAAGATAAAGACTGAAAATGTTCCTTGACCGTAGCAGCAAGGGGGTCAGCAGCATGGAGGGAGAAGAGAGGCCACAGCTGCAAAGCACCCGCTGATAGATGGCAGGGGCGGCGGGGAAGGGGGCCCGGGAGGCAAGCGCCAGAGGGAGGAGAGCCCTGATCCAGCAGCGGGAAGCTTGCTGTCCCCCAGGCAGGAAGCCGAGGGAGTTTCCTTCAGGGTCTGTTTCCTCCCCAGAGCAGAAGGTGTGTTCATCTTCAGAGCATGGCCGGGGGCGGGTTGGGATACTGGAGACGGAGGAAGTAGGGCAGTCTAGAACGAGCGCCCGGGGAGATTCACAGAGGGATGGAACGGAACACCAGGGGCTGGCTGCCCAGAGGTGCGGTCTGGACCCTGGAGCCTGGCGGCCCCTCCAGCCTCTCAGGAGGATGAGCTGGGACCTGGTTTGATCAAGTTCTCGTGGACGCCCTATCCCAGTGCACAGGCCAATTATTTGGCTTCCAGCACCTTCACCCCTGCTGGAAACATCGCCTGTCTCTGATGGTTGGAGGGACACTGGCCCCACCTGGCTATGTATTGAATGCCTGGGCTGCTCTGGCTAAATCCGAGTGGAGAGAGTGGCGGGAGCTCAGAGGAGAGAGCGACAGTGAACTTGGCTTTGTATGCTTGGCAGGAGTCGCAGTGCTGAGTGACAGTGATTCCGTTTGCTAATGACTGTGTTTTAAGAATATCATATTTGGCTTTGTCACCAAGAATTCAGTTCACCTGCCTGGCGCTTGGAGACATCTGAGTTTGCAACCCCTGACTGGACCAAAAGAAGCAGGTGAGGAGGGGCTTCCCTGGTGGCTCAGTGGTTAAGAATCCGCCTGCCAATGCAGGGGACACAGGTTCGAGCCCTGGTCCGGGAAGATCCCACATGCCGCAGAGCAACTAAGCCCATGGGCCACAACTACTGAGCCTGCACTCTAGAGCCCGCGAGCCACAACTACTGAAGCCCACGCGCCTAGAGCCCATGCTCCGCAACAAGAGAAGCCACCGCAATAAGAAACCTACGCACCTCAACAAAGAGTAGCCCCCACTCACCACAACTAGAGAAAGCCCGCGTGCAGCAACAAAGACCCAGTGCAGCCAAAAATAAATAAATAAAATAAATAAATGAAAAAAAAAAAAAGAAGCAAAGTGAGGAGCTTTGGGGGAGGAGAGATAAAAGTGGAAAATTAGGGGCTTCCCTGGTGGCGCAGTGGTTAAGAATCCACCTACCAATGCAGAGGACACGGGTTCAAGCCCTGGTCTGGGAAGATCCCACATGCCACGGAGCAGCTAAGCTTGTGCACCACAACTGCTGAGCCTGCGCTCTAGAGCCCGCGAGCCACAACTACTGAGCCCGTGTGCCACAACTAGTGAAGCCCGTGAGCCGCAACTACTGAAGCCCGCACACCTAGAGCCCGTGCTCCGCAACAAGAGAAGACACCGCAAGGAAGAGTAGCCCCTGCTCGCCACAACTAGAGAAAGCCCTCACGCAGCAACGAAGACCCAATGCAGCCAAAAATAAATTTATTAAAAAAAAGTGGAAAATCAGATTGGGGCCAGATGACTGGGGGCTGCGGGGAGAGGGTTGATTGCTTATTAAATATGCAATGAATTTTGTGGATTTTAACGTAAAGAGCATGACAGCAAGGGGGTCAGCAGCATGGAGAGAGAAGAGAGGCCGCTGAAGGCAGAGTGTACCACACACTCAGGGAGCTCCAGGCTCCTTGAGAAAGAAAAGGCTGCCATTTGTGGAGAAGAGGAGGTTTTCCTTTTCTAGGGTCATTTGACTTCCATGGCAGCAGAAAGTAATCCCCTGGATTTTACAAAACCCTCTTCTGAATCATTCCCACCTGGTTTCCTGAGTCCCCTGAGAGTGGCCAAAGGGAAAAAGATATCTGCTAAGTTGAGATTCCAGTTCAGTGAGTTGGATGGATAGAGTTCTAAAAGGCTACATAGGCAAGGGTTAGCCAAGCTATACCTCACTGCAAGCCTCCTGCCGGGTTCTCTACCTCAGTTCCTTTCAGAATCCTCCCCCGTCGCCCAAGGAGTGATGGATTATTATGAACATTGTTCAGTCTTATTTGACCTACTTTACAAAACCAAGTTCCACCATCTGAATAACTATGGAAGCTAAAGGGTTACTGCATTTAGTTCCTCAAGATGCCTTTCCACGTACCCAGGCCAAAATGAGCAGGAATCCCATGGAAAGTCCTGGGGGACCCTTCTTTGGAAATTACTGCTTGTCAGACACTGCAGGAGAGACACTCTGCCTGAAACAAAGAGCTGCCGACTGCCACACCTTCGTCGGAAGGAATCACAGGGTTCAGACGTGGGCGGGAGATTCACTAAGAACCTGCTGATAAGCAAATGAGTGGAAAAGTGAAATAAGGTAAAGACATTATTAGCTCAGGGGCAGTTTTTTACTTCCAACTACCATATTTTGCAGGCTTGTCCACTCTGTGCCGGGCACAAGCAGCATGATGAGTGAAGTACAGTAAAAGTCCGTATCATGCTATATAACCAGCAGCTTTGTCTCCATTATCATTACCATCTTATATATCAGGAAATTGGAACTCGCCTGCCCAAAGTTATGCCAATGGAAAGGATCCCAAGTATCTGGGTCCCAAGTGACAGCTTTCAACTACTGCCTTGCAGATTTCTTCTGGGGAGAAGGAATAGCGACAACAACAAAAATATCAGCTACACTTGATTGGAAAATGGCTGCGTACGAGGCCCTGTCCTTAGGACTTTACGTACTCCTCCTCATGACCCTAAGGGGGAGCTACTGTTATCATCATTCACATTTTACTGATGTGAGCAAGGAGGAGAGGTTCCATAACTGGCCAAGCGTCACACAATTATGAGGCCGGATGGGGCAGGGATTGACGGGGCATCCAATGCCAGGGTCAGGCCCTTCAGCTTCCTGTCATTGCCATAGTCATCAACTGCAGCACTCAGAATGAGCATTTATTGAGCACCTACTGCAATTGCAGAACTGTTATCACCCTGGAAGCCCCAACAAGGAGGCAAGGGCAAGCACTGGTAGAAAGAGCAAAATTCAAACCAGAGTCCAGAGCCTGAAGTGTGCTGCCTGGACGGGCACGAGCGGGATGCTCATCCTTGGACCGCTGTCCGGGGGCTCTCTGCCTGGGTTTGCACATTTCAGTGTCTTGCATCGAGCTTGCCGCTGAATTGTGCAGAGTTCTTCTCGCTTTGTGTTTTTAGGATGAACGTCACCGATCAGAGGTTAAACACCAGGACATTGTATTGCCCATTGTATTTCCATTGTATGTCCCCAAACCTGCAGAGGGTGTGTTGGTGCTCAAGATGAAATTGAATGAAACCTCCCCTTTTTGGTCGCTCTCTTTATTGATTGTTCATTCATAAATGCCTTTAAGGGCATCAGCTTTCGATGCAGTCAACAACAGGCAAAGAATCAGGACCTCCACCGCTTTCTTCTCCTAAGAAAACTTTTCACAAAGAAGCCTGATTCTGCAGAGGCTTGCTCCTTTGTAGAGATGGGCAAACTGTAGGGGATAAAGTAGATTATGTTACATGCTTAATGTGGAAAGTGGGCTTCATGCAAGAGCTTGGAGTTTCCAGCAACGCTGAAACTGCCTCCCCTTGGGCGATCCCAGCGCCTCAAAGCAATAGCTCTGACGCAGTTAAGACTTCACTAACCCGCAGAAGCGCAAACAACCTTTATTTTCAGCCATGCCTTTGAAGTGCTAGGCTTGGCGGAGAACTTAGGAGCCAGTTAAATAGAAGCGGATACCGATAGCGGCCGGCAGGGGGCAGCAGACCCCAGCCTTTTCTGCCGCGGAGGTTGAGCGCCCGCGCCCCCAGGAGGGAATCCCCAGGTCACCAAACCTGTCGCAGGTTTTTAATCCTCAGTGACTCCACCAGCAGATGGGTTCATTCTCTTCCGAGGCTGCAGGCTCGGGCTGCAAGGGAGAGAAGAATTCCAAGGCAGGGGCGGGAGCTGGTGAGGGCACGTGGCCAATTCCCGTGGATGATTTCTGCCTCGGATAGGAAAACTGGAGATGCTGGCCAAGGCGGCAGCTGCCTGCATTCCGGCAAAGTCACCGGGCGGCGGCGGCGGCCTCGCGGCCAGGGCCCGGGCGGCGGGAGCCAGGACCCGTCCGGGGGAAGCATGCGCAGGCGGGGAGCAAAGGTAGGGAACCTCTCCGCCTCGATGCTGGGCTGCGGTTTTCTGGCGCGTGGCCCGCCCGGTCCTGGAGTTTGGGGGTGGCGCGGTTGACAATCTGTGTGGAAGAGGAGGGGTGGAATTTTCACTTTCCACGAGTGGTGATGCATAACCCTGGTGCTCCAGACACTGAACCTGGAATTTCGAAACTGGCCGGGGTAGGAGATGTTTCGGAGGAGGGCAGGCCCCTGCGTTTCCCTGTTTTAACATCTTTTTGCTGAGGGCATGTGAAGAGACTGGGACAGGCTAGGTTAAGAAGAGATGGTCGAAGAGCGTCTAATACCTGTATTTCTGAGCAGAGAAATTCGGAGCCCCTTTAACATGCCCAGTGTGGCTTTGTCATCTTCCTTCTACAGATTTACCTTGTTTTATGCCGTAGCTGTGTTCCTAGAAAGCCATGCAAAACAATTTATTTTTGTTATTGACTCATTTAAAAGACAAGAAGTAGCTTATTGTAGGGTATATTGATTCTAGGTAAAAAGGGGATTTATATGTTCTTAACTAGGAGTATTCATGTGCTCTGTGTATGCTTCATGTTATGTAGAACTACAGGTGAGATGACCTTTTCAGAAGGTGATTTTCAGAGATGATTTTCAGAATTGTGGGTTGCTTCATAGTCATGGGTGGGTGGGGGGGAATGACTTCCTATTTTTCTCTTCAGTTCTCTCTTTCCTTATTTGCAGAATAAGGAATAAAGCAGAAACCTTTTTGTTTAGATCAGTTTGACATTTATCCTCCACTCTTCTGAAGTTTAGGCTTCGATAAATTAATATGAGTACAGTAAAATTAGTACTCTAAAACTAGCTAACGTGCTTAATAATCAAAAAAATTCCAGTTTCTAAAAATTCTATTCCATTTAGTAGTTTGACCCATATGACATATATGTGTATGTGTGTGTAAGTAGATAGCTACCTTTGTGAGAAAAAGGTGTATTATACATTGTACTGAGTTTATATTTTTACTGCCCGTCACTAAGACCTCCTTTAACTTAAAATAGTGGATCATATCGATCTGTGAAATAAGCAACAAGGACAAAAACAGTGTATGCTGTTGTGCTTACGCAAACAAAAAACTGAAAGTAACAATTTATGCTGCTGGACCAGCATTAAGTTGTTGTCAGCGATTGCCATAGTCAAAGTGCTGGTAAGTGGAGAAGACCAGAACTGAATTCCCTGGAGGTCGGACCTTGGAAATTGCTCTTTTGAATTGATTACTGGTAGTTCGTCTTTCCTACAAAAGTAGAAAACAAGTATACAAAACCGGATTTAGGAAAGTGGATACTTAATCAGTCACAGCACCCTACTCCTAAAGGTGATCAACAAATGATTTCAGTGACTCTTGTGCTGGGCTGGTCATCACTCACTCCCTCTTCTAGATGACGGTCCTCCACATTTCTGCAGCCACCACCCATGTTCCCAGACCCAGCATCGCCTGGTGCTGTAGGACTTCCCGTGTCCCCCAGCAGCATCCCAAGAAAATGTGACACTTTAGAAAGGACCCTACTGTACCCTCTAGGTGTGGTCCAGAGAACTAAGACAGAGCCCTGTGGGTCCATTAGTATGCATTCCTTGATCGGGATGCCTTATTCCTATTAATTCTGCAAACAGTCATTTGTTAAAAGACCCTTCATTTTAAACTAGCAGCTCATCTATCCTGCGTGTAAACTGCCCTGAAGCTGGCTCTCCCCTCCTCACCTGTGTAACTGACCATACAGTTCATCTAAGAAATGGAACTATATGGAAAAAGGCAGATTGAACAAATACTGAAGCAATTTACCAACTTTCCCACAACTTGGAATTAACAACTGAACATTTCATCATTTTAACATTATTCTTAAAAAAAAAAAAAAAAAAAGATGAAATCCTCTCTATTCTCCCCAGCCCATAACCCAAGCCCGCACAGCACTATCATAACTTAGTAAGTACCCCTCCCGTCGAATTTGGCATTCTAAAATTCTTTTGACTTAATTTAGCTTTTTAAATCAACCTGCGCGTAGTTCAGAGAGTCAAAAAGTTCTGTGAAGTGCCTGCGCTTCCCTCCCCAGAGGCCGCCACTCTGAACTCCTTAAACTGATTCTATGGTTCGCGGGCCTCTCACTGCTGTGGCCTCTCCCGTCGCGGAACACAGGCTCCGGACGCGCAGGCTCAGTGGCCATGGCTCGCGGGCCCAGCCGCTCCGCGGCATGTGGGATCTTCCCGGACCGGGGCACGAACCCGTGTCCCCTGCATCGGCAGGCGGACTCTCAACCACTGCGCCACCAGGGAAGCCCGATTCTATTTTTATTTACCTTCAAATCTCTAAACAACATTCTGGTCCTGGTACTTCTTGATTTTATTCAGTTTTAATCGTTATCTATTGCCTTCCCACTCTGGAATGTTAGGATTTAATTCTCTTTAGTGCACCTGTCAACATCACATCACATCTCACACACACACACACACACACACACGCACACATCCTTTTCCTTTAGTTATGTAAATATTCAATGCTCATATTTTTAATGACTGTGAAATGCTATTTATAACTGAGTCATGTAGCATACTTTTACATTTCCCCCTAGAATTAATAATTGCCAATTTTGAAAGCATTTTATCTACTTCCACAAACTCCACTCCAAATTCTCTACCAGTTTTGCAGATCTTTTATGTATGTCCAAATCCATTAGGCAGTCTAGCAATTTTCTTAGCGATCTCTCCTCTGGAACCTTCTACCCTGCTCCAACCTGGGCTGGGTGGATGGGCAACAGGCCTGCTGCACAGTTGTCGTGTGATCTCCATCTACTGTCATCCAGCAGGTCCCTCTGCCTCTTTGATATTTGATCCCCTGTTTCTTGAGTCCCACATCTTCCTCTTTTTAAAAAATGTATTACTTCCTCATTTTGCTGGAGCAAATCTTCTGGTATCATCCTTAGAAAAGATACATGGAACTTTTTTAAAATTGAGGTTAAATTCACATAACAAAATTAATCATCTTAAAGTGAACAGTTCGTAATCATTTAGTACCTTCCTAATGTTGTATAACCACGCCCTCTATCTAGTTGCAAGACATTTTCGTCGCTCCCAAATTAAATACCATACCTATTTAGCAGTTACTTCCCATTTTCCCCTCCTCCAGCCTGGGGCAACCACTCAGCACAAAGTTTGCCAGGTTCAACCATGTAGTAGCCTATATCAATACTTCATTCCTTTTTATGACTGAATAATATTCCATTGTGTGTATAGGCCACAATGTTTATTCATTTATCCACTGATGAACACTTGGGTTGCTTCCATATTTTGACTGTTGTTAACAGTGCTGCTATGAACATTTGTGAACAAGTATTTGAGTACCTGTTGTCAATTCTTTAGGGAACATATCTAAGAGTGGAATTGCTGAGGCATGTGGTAATTCTTTTTTTTTTTTAAATTAATTTATTTATTTTTATTTTCTGGCTGCATTGGGTCTTCGTTGCTTGTGCGGGCTTTCTCTAGTTGCAGCGAGCGGGGGCTACTCTTCATTGCGGTGCATGGGCTTCTCATTGCGGTGGCTTCTCTTGTTGCGGAACACAGGCTCTAGGCACACAGGCTTCAGTAGTTGTGGCACTCGGGCTCAGTAGTTGTGGCGCACGGGCTTAGTTGCTCCGCGGCATGTGGGATCTTCCTGGAGCAGGGCTCGAACCCGTGTCCTCTGCATTGGCAGGTGGATTCTTAATCACTGCACCACCAGGGAAGCCCGAGACATATGGTAATTCTATATTTAACATTTTGAGGAACTGACAACTGTTTTCTGTGGCCGTTGAGCCATTTTATATTCCTACCAGCAATGAACAATAGTTCCAGTTTCTCCATATCCTTACTCACACTTGTTATTTTCCATTTTATTAAAGTATAGATATCTTAATGGGTGTGAAGTAGTATTTCATTGCAGTTTTGATTTGCATTTCTTTCATGACTAATGATGTAGAGCATCATCTCATGTACTTGTGAGTCATTTGTGTATCTTCTTTGGAGAAATGTCTATTCAGATTCTGTGCCCATTTTAAAAATTAGGCTGTTTGTCTTTCTGTTGTTGAGATGTAAGAGCTCTTCATATATTCTGGATCCTAGACCTCTATCAGATGTATGATTTGCAAACATTTTCTCTCATTCTGTGGGTTGCTTTCTACTGTTGATTATGTCCTTTGATGCACAACAGTTTTTAATGTTGAATAAGTCCAACTTATCTATTTTTCTTATGTTGCTTGTGCTTTTAGTGTCATATCTAAGAATTCTTTGTCAAATTCAGGGTCATGAAGATTTACCCTTATGTTGTCTTCTAAAAGGTTTATGGTCTTCTATTTAGCTTGTTTGTACATTTCGAGTTAATTTTCATGTATTGGGTGAGGTAGGAGTCCAACTTCATCTTTCTGCGTGGGGATATCCACCTGCCCCAGCACCATTTGTTGAAGAGACTGTTCTTCCTAATTGAATGGACTTGGCTCCCTCATTGAAAATCAGTTGACGCAAATAAATCTTTTAATATCTTCCCCGTCTGAAAATGTCTTAACTCTACTTTTGCACCTAATTGACAATTTGTCTGGGTAAAACGTTCATCTTTCCCCAGAATTGTTTTCTAGTTCCCAGTGTTGCTGTTGAGATATTTGATATCATTCTCATTCTTTATGCTTCCCATGTAGCCTGTGTTTTCTCTCTGGTAATTTGTAGAATATTTTCTTTATCCCCAGTATTTGAATACTTTGTTAAAATGTCCATTCACATGGGTTTGTGTTTCGAGTGGGCCGTTTCAACATACAAAGCCATGTCCTTCAGTTCTGAGAATTTTTCGTTGTCTTCGTTATACACACACATATGTGAATATTATTTTACTTTAAAATTGTTAGTAATATATAACACTGAAATGTTGTAATGTATGTGTGTGTGTGTATATATATATATATATGAACAATTTATATATGTGTACGTATTTTATGTACATATATATACACACACACATATTTTGACATTTTACCCCAGAAAATAAGGATATTCTTTTATATAACCATAATACCCTTTCAACATACTTTTGAAAACTAAAAGTAATTCCCTATTACTTAATACCCTGTCTATATTCTGATGTCCATAATTGTCCTCAAAATGATTTCTACAGTTGTTCCTAATTTTTAGAGCCAATCAATGATCACATGTTATATTTGATTGTTGTGTTTCTTAATATACACACACATGCACTTTTTCTTATTATTATTTAAATTTGATTTTCCTGATTAGCAGAGACTTGACATTCTTTCTTTTTTTTTTTTTATTTTTGGCGGCGTTGGGTCTTTGTCGCCACGCGGTGGCTTTCTGTATTTGCGGCAGGTGGGCTTCTCATTGCAGTGGCTGCTCTTGTTGTGGAGCACGGGCTAGACACACGGGCTTCAGTAGTTGCAGCCTGCAGGCTCAGTAGTTGTGGCACATGGGCTTAGTTGCTCTGTGGCATGTGGGATCTTCCCGGACCAGGGCTCGAACCCGTGTTCCCTGCATTGGCAGGCGGATTCTTAACCACTGCACCACCAGGGAAGCCCTTGACATTATATCTGCTAGATTTCTTCTTAATAGTCTGTTGCAAACTTTTATATTCTGACTGGTTTGTAAAACTATTACCTATACCTTCCAATGTTGTGCCACTTCCGAGTCACTGATAAAAGCACTGAGTAGAGCTGAGCCAATGCCGGGGCCTTGTGACATGCCCCTAGAAACCAGTCTTAGAGTGGAAAGTGATCTATCCATCCAGAATTTTCAGATACAGAAACTTAACGTGCTATAATTTCACTTCATGTTTCTGTTTTTGCATAAGGCCAGCATGAGCACCTTTGTGAAATGACTTATTGGGAAACAGATATGTATTGTACCTGTAGCAGGCTTCTCGTCTACCTGCTAAATCCTCAGACTGAAATTGGAAATAATGGCTACCATTTATTGTGTGGCTGCCAAGCACGCTGTATGTTCATGTCATATCTCTAGAGCTCACAACGCCCGCTAAAATAGAACATTATTAACACAATTTCAGAGATGAGTAGAATGAAGCTCAGAGAGACGAAGGAGCTAGTCTAGGTTACAGTTTTATCTGATCCCCAAATCCGTTCTCCCTCTGCTACTGCCCATTGCTCATCATGAATAGCTTGCCCTGACTTCTTCTGAGCAATCACCTGTTGCCTTCTAAATCCTCAGTCAGGCATTTAGCAGCCTAATTCTTAATGCCATCATCATGAATAAACTGAATAATCAGAATTAGTGAATGGTTTCTACCTATCACCCCTTAGGGAAACTTTCTCCTGAAATCTACCTAGGCACCAGCTTCAGCCCTGGATTTGAAATAATCGTCAATAAGAAAGAACGCAGAATCCTTAATAGTAGAGGTTCTGGGTTGTTGTGTTTTTTTAAAATTGTAAACAAAAGATTTTAATTGTCTTCCCAGCCAACACACACACACACACACACACACACACACACACACAGATGAAAATCATGGAGGCAAGGGAGAACCAACTATTACTTTTATGCATAGTTATCTGATAGTAAGAAAAAAAAAAACAGAAAAAACCCACATTAGGTATGAGTCTCTTTCATACTTTTCTTCACCTTTCACATTTTCTCCCCCTTTCAAGAAAATACAAAAATCGTTTTGTATAAGGAACACTGGCCGATAGGCTGAAATCTGTACCTTCATCTAGACACCTCACTAGAAGGTGTCACCCCACTAGAGGGATGTCAAGACCTATCTCCCAGCTCCCAAACCGTCTCTGTACCTTTGGTGTCTTCCCATGGGACGTCACCCAAGAAAGCCATAGGAGCTCTTCCTTGACCCTCTGGGGCTTCACTGGTTAGGACAGCTCTCTTCCTTGGTTCAGTCACGTAAGGAAAGAATTGATTACGCTGGAATACGTAAACATGCCAACTTCCAACTAAAAAAAAAATTAATTAATCTTGGGAAATTTTGCCTTTTGAAAGCAATATTTATATTTACATTATAAGTATTGGGCTGGCCCAAAAGTTCATTCGGCTAATGAATACATTGTTCAATGAAGCTCTTGGTGAAAACGAAAAAATGTGTCCTTTGTTTTTACTTAAAACCGAACAAACTTTTTGACCAACCCAATACTTTACATTAGAAATCAAAAGTCATTAGAAAAGTAAAGATTTTAATGCAAGGCAATGAAATATTGGTTATGTTTTCATGTAATCATGCAACAAATGTGTATGGATTGTGTACCAATGTCTTGGGCCTTGGGATGAAACAAAAGTGATAAATAGGTGGTCATTGCCCACCCCAAGCTTACAGGTAAGTGAGGGATACAGACGGAGACAGAGGCAGTTACATGCCTCTGTGATAAAGCCCATGATGGGGGAGCATGGGGGGTTACAGGCGTCCACAGGAGGTATTGAACGCGGAATTGGTGGAGGGTAAGGTGGTCGGGAGAGACTTCCAGAGCCGTTGCTAGATTCCAGCTCTCTTGCTGAGATCTGATCAAGGAAGAACGGTAGAGATGGTGGATTGAGGGCATGAGGATGGAAGAAATTGTCTTTTAGGCAGAGGAACGGGAACCCAACCAGAGCTCCTTAAGGGCCATCGTTGGAGTGGCGGGTATGAGGGAAGCTGGGCTGAGCAGTGGGTCTCATGACTGAGAGAATCAGGGTACTCTGGGTTGAATGTCTGAAACTTGCCACCAAGGATTTTGGTAGCAATTCTATTAGAAAAGCCATGAAATTATATCACTGAAATGGACCGAGCTTGTAGCCATTGAGCTCACTGCTTTATAATCAGCTCCTGAAGTTGAAAAAGGACATCAACCTGAAAACAGTTAGTTCGCTGGGTAGGTGTCGACCCTCACTTTTCTTTCCCTTTGCTCCTTCGTTTGGTTTTGGGATCTAGTCTATCTCTGCTTATGTGTCATGTTGTATTAGTAAGCATCACTTTGCCCCCAGCCAATTAAAAGAGGATTTCTGAGGAGTGGACCCAGAGGCTACCCCATCCTTATGAAATCCTTTTTTCCCAGTTGTAATTTATATCCTCAGCTTCCAGCTCTCCTTCTGTTATGCCTCTTCTCTGCAGCAAAACTGAAAGACACTTTCATTAGAATTAGAAGGTGCAGCAAATTATACCAGTTTGTTTTCCCTTTTCCTGTTTCTTTATAAAATCTCCCGTTTGCTTTCCTGGAAGCCATTTATGAGCGATCGCTTTGTTCTGTTCGCCTAACACCCTTGCTTGTTTGTTCTATCATTCTTTTATCATCATAGCTTGAGCTGTTCCTCATGTGGATTGTTTATTGAGATATCATTTACACTGCTATTGTCTTCACTGGGCTACTTTTCCATGTGGCTTTTTAACAGTAGTTCTGTCAAGATTTTCTTCTTATGTGTGCTCAATACAGGCTTCTGTTTCTTTGTAGATTTTGGTTTTACAACCTCTATTTTAACACGTCTCCCCCCCACCCCGTCCCGCACCGTGTTATTAAAGGGAAGGTTTTGGTCATAAATAAAAGAGACTTTAGAATACAATTGACAATGATTTGGCTTCCCCCCATTTCAGTAAGAGAATTGAGGGCAGCAAATTCTCTGAAGATACATAGAAAATACCACTGGAGAACTGCTTCTATACTCCTGATTAAAGAGATTGGAGGCATTACTGCCATAAACTATTTGCTATTGACCACTTTGCCTGTTTGGGTCAATATAACTATCAATATGTTGGGAATGTCAGAATTTTCTGTGACCTTAAGTATGCATTTGAGCAACTATTAAAACTATATGTAATCTATCAGATGTCTCACAAATGAATTTCCCAAAGCAAAGGAAGAATTTTGACTGGTCTATGTTCAAACCATGTCTTACTCTGTAAAACCAACAGATCAAAGATTTCTTATACCTGGGTCAACATACCAATATCCAGGGGGAAGGTGACAATATTTATCAGTATTTCTAATATATGAAGGTTATAGATCAAATAACAGGATATTTTAATTTTTTGTTCATGTCTTTAACAAAACCACTTCCCCTTTCATCACCAGTTTTTTTTTTCTAGTCAATAAGAGAGAGGAATCTATGTCACGTGTTAAAACTACCTCAAAGCTTCATTTACATTCTTCTTAGGAATCTAGACATCTTAAAATTTCATATTATTCCCACTTTTTTACCTTAATGTGTAGGATAGTTATTGCCTAATAGTTATGGGATAAATAAGTACAGATTTAATTTTGTTTGCCGGATTGTGAAAATGATGAGTTAAATCTAAGAGATACACTTTTTGTGTGTGTGTGTGGTACGCGGGCCTCTCACTGTTGCGGCCTCTCCCGTTGCGGAGCACAGGCTCCGGACGCGCAGGCTCAGCGGCCATGGCTCACGGGCCCATCCGCTCTGCGGCATGTGGGATCTTCCCGGACGGGGGCTCAAACCCGTGTCCCCTGCATCGGCAGGTGGACCCTCAACCTCTGCGCCACCAGGGAAGCCCTTAAGAGATACTTTTACAGTTGCTTCTAATGATGGTCTTCTGGCCAATTACATTATTATTAAGTTAATTTAATTTCCTTAATTTCAGGAAGGATGGTGATTCACAGATATAGGACTAAGTAAACTGGAAAGGCACACTTATGGGTCAATCACGGTCTATTCTATTCGTTAGGAATATAAGTAAAGTTTCTAATTATGCTGTCATTATACCTACAGTGGCATGTCCATAAGCCCTCCATCTTTGCCCCTTAGTTATTTGTGTATTTTGTTTGAAAGAAATATACTAACAAAATAACATAAAATATTTATTTTTGTAATTTAATGATCTTGGCCAAGTAACTAACAGATAAGCTCATTATAGCTAAAATTATACTGAAAATATCTCTTCACTCACTCATCTCACGTACTGTTACTACAACACATATATTTACCTGCGTTTTTACCCCCTTTCCTTAAAACAAAAGGACCATCTCACCACACAGCAAAATCCTAGGTAGGTGGAAACAAAACAGCAAGGGAAGATCTAGAAATCAGTTAGATTCAAAAGAGCACAAGATAAGCAGTAATTGAAAAAGAACACATATTAAGGTTTCACAAAACATTTTTAAATGCTTTTATTCTAGATATGAAAGGTCAGATTCATTTTGCTTGATTATATTTTGTATACTTTTTGAAGTTTTGCATTTATGAAAAAACTGATTATTTACTATGTGTACAATTTCTTAAAAGCATTCCAACAAACATTTATATTTTAGGGTTTGTTGAAGAACATTACCAAAGGCCTCTTTTTAAATTTTTTAAAAAATTTTTGAGCCCAAGTTACCATTTTCCGACCATGAAGTACCACACACAGGCAAGTGCATACAAACACACAAACACACAGCCTTAGTGTTATGGGAAGAAAGATTTTTCACCAAAGACCTAATTTTAGATGAGTTCTGCACCAAACTATACCGTTTCATTTTTTTTTAAGTTAAGAGCAAAATTTCATTTTAAAATGTTTTTTGAGGGGCTTCCCTGGTGGTGCGGTGGTTGGGAGTCCGCCTGCCGATGCAGGGCACATGGGTTCGTGCCCCGGTCCGGGGAGATCCCACATGCCGCGGAGTGGCTGGGCCCGTGAGCCATGGCCGCTGAGCCTGCGCGTCTGGAGCCTGTGCTCCGCAACGGGAGAGGCCACGGCAGTGAGAGGCCCGCGTACCGCAAAAAAAAAAGGTTTTTTGAAATATGTTCAAGCCTTCTTGGGGATAATCCAGCTGTTTAGCCGAGCCCCCCCTCACCCTTTTTTTTTTCAAGGTTACAGAAGTACAAAGTGTAGATTCAATTTGTTACTTAAAGGATGTACTTTGAGAAGACTGAAGTTACTTCTAGTTAGCAAGTTCTTTGCCATGCAGGTAACAATTTATCACAATTTGACAGGATACACTTTTTAAATTTGAGGTTGAGGAGGACTGTAGAAATAGCTCTGGGCAGAAAAGGATGGCTTGCGTGGAAGTATATAAGGTGTTGTGATGTGATATTTTACTCCACACCCATATTATAAATAAACACAACTGGAAAAAAAAATCCTCCAAACACTCGCTGTGCTAAAACTAAAGCGTGTGTGCTATATTAAGAAAAGGGGGATATATGTTTGCATTGGTAGGGATGGGCTGGTGGTTTTCATGACAAAATGCTTTCCTTGTCCCCCCCCCCACCAAAAAAAAGGCTACAAACTCTGTCATAGTGATTGTGTAGTTTGTAATTTGAAGTTCAGAGTTCAGATTCTATGTAGTTAGAGAAGTACAATTTTCATTTATAAACATTCTAGATTATGCATAGGTAGTTTGCTGTCTTTGGTAATCATTTATAAAATCTGGCTACCCTCTCTTTTCCCTCCCAACACCTACTGAGGCTTCTCTTCTTCCAAAGACCTCCTTAAATTTCCCATCAGTGTTTACAGAATAGTAACTAATTTTGAAGATAGGTCCGTCTTTTAGGAGAAAGCATAGGTATTTGAAGGTAAATGCATGCCATTTTGGTAATCTGCTATTTTGAATGGTGACATCACCAGGCCGTGCCACCCACGGAACCCTGCCCAGGTGCTGGTCTCCTCCTCCTCAGACTATTCTAGAAACAAGTTAGGCTATGACTCAGGACTAGTGTTGTGGTATTTTGTAACACTTAAAATAATTCACCAGAGTATATAATGATTTTATATTTCTTTGGCAACAAAACAGTGTGGACCATTGTATTTTGAAAATACAGACAAGTTTAGATATTATTATTATCTGTCTTGCCAAAATCAGTAATCTTCAGGAAGCTTAAATCAGTTATTCCTTTTCAGGGAAAAGCAAAGCCCCGTCATTTCACTTCCGCATATAATAACTTTTGATTGCTGGGTTGAGAATTAGCCACATGTAAGATCTGCAATCACCATTCTTTCATTAAACAAACATGCATTGACGTCTTGCCGTGGATCAGGCCTGTGCAAGGTGCTAAGCTTGCACAGCTGAGCGAGGCCATCCTTGTCAGATGCTGGGGAGGGAAACAGCCATAGACACATGATTATAATTTAACGTGGGACATGTGACTTTTAGGATGTGCCCAGGGTACCAGGTGAACACGGAGAAGCAGCAGGTAGCTCGCGGGGTGACGGGAGGGGCACCAGGGAAGCTTCCCTGAGGTAGGATACCTGAATGGAGTCAGAGAGGAGGACCCTCAGCAAGGGGGGAGGGCGTGTGGCAGGGGGTGGCAGTCGCAGCAGAGACACATGAGTGACAACACCGATGCCTTAAAGAGCCTGCTGCCCTCATGGGAAGTATGAACGGTTGGCGTATGCAGTGAGGGACAGCAGGAGGCAAGGGAGGACGTTGGAGAAGTAGAGGCTGGGCCGACTCAGGGAGGCTTCGGGGCTGTGTTAATAAACTCGGACTTTATGCTTAGCCAGTGGGGAGCCATGACGGGTTTTTAAGCAGAGGGCTCACGTGGTCAGAGTTGCACTTTAGGCAGATCCATCTGCAGAGGAAGAGAAGTGAAGAAAGCAAGACTGAATCTTGGGAGGAGGGTTGCGAGACTCGGCCAGTAGTCGGGCCGAGATGAACGGGCCGGTGTTAAGAATGGAGAGGGGAGACAGCCTCGGGAATTACAAGCATCAGACGGCCAGAAAGTGATGGCGGGCGGGTGAGAGGGGTCAGGAGCAAGAGGGGTCAAGGGTGGCGGCAGCATCCTCGCTCGGGCCGGTGGGCAGATGCGGCGCAGGACAGCAAGACGGACGGGAGAGCGGGGCCCGCTCGCGGCGAGGCTCCCCTCCCCCTGCCACGCCAACACGCACGCACACACACGCACACGCATGTGCACACACGCACACGCGCACACTCACACACACTGCCCCCTCTCACACACACACACTGCACCTCTCACACACGCACACGCACACACACATTGCCCCTCACACACACACACACACACAATGCACCTCTCCCTCTCTTTCACACACACACATTGCACCTCTCTCTCTCTCTCACACACACACACACTGCACCTCTCTCTCACACACACACACTGCACCTCTCTCACACACACACACACACACTGCACCTCTCTCTCTCACACACACACACACACTGCACCTCTCACACACACACACAATGCACCTCTCTCTCTCTCACACGCACACACACACATTTTTATTATGTAAGTTTCAGATGTACAACATTATAATTTGACATCTGTGTACACTACACAGTGATCACCACCAAAGTCTAGTTACCATCCATCACCTTACAGTTCACCCCACACAGACTATTTAGATTTAACTTTTTAAAAAGTTTTATTAAAGTATAGATGATTTACAGTGTTGTGTTAGTTCACACACGCTATTGAAATTTCTCTGTCTTGGGCTTCCCTGGTTGCGCAGTGGTTAAGAATCCGCCTGCCAATGCAGGGGACACGGGTTCGAACCCTAGTCTGGGAAGATCCCACCTACTGCGGAGCAACTAAGCCTGTGCGCCACAGCTACTGAGCCTGCTCTCTAGAGCCCATGAGCCACAACTACTGAAGCCCACGTGCCTAGAGCCCATGCTCTGCAACAAGAGAAGCCGCTGCAATGAGAAGCCCGCACACTGCAACGAAGAGTAGCCCCCGCTCGCCGCAACTAGAGAAAGCCCACGTGCAGCAGCAAAGACCCAATGCAGCCAAAAATAAATAAAATAAGTAAATAAATAAATTTATTTTAAAAAACGTCTCTGTCTTGCTCTTGTAGTGCACCGTGCTTCCCCTACAGGGTCACCGCTGCTCTTCATTTTAATTGCATGTTTCATCGTCTGTCTTCCTCACTCAACTGCAAAGCTCCTGGGAACAGGGATTGTGGTTGCCTTCTTCATGATTCACTCCCACGTTAGCAGCCTGCCTGCCACGTTGTAGGCATCAATACATATGTATTAAAGGGGTGAATGCAGTTTTCAGATCATAACTAAGAGTCAGCCATACATTTTCAGTTAGTTTTCTATGTGGATTTTTCTCTTTTTTTTTGGTTCTGTTTTGTTTTGAACAACAGCCCTGCTGAAGTTATCGGCTGAAGAGCTGGGGCTGTCACACCAGTGAACCTGGCTCCCAGCCCCTGCCCCACCCTTTGCCAGGTCTGTGATATTGGGCAAGGGGCTTATGCCCTCCTGGGTATCGCTTCTCCACGAGTATAGTTAGGAATAGGGACAGGTCTGATCGCTGAGGTCCTGCCAATCCTGATGTTTTACAAGAAAGGAGGACATTTTATACGACTGACCAGAAAGAGAAAAATAGTAGTAATACCTTAAATACTTTATTGAGCAGAAAAAAGCCTCAGGAAAACAGAAAGCCCAGACTCTTGCCATTAACACGTCCACTGTGTTCCAACTTGGTCGGTGATATGGACTTACTAAATTAAAGAGAAATCAGCTCGAGTGATATATGCTGCATATTTCCGCGTGGCATCGCCACTGTCCTAAGGTCTGATGGTCCCAAGGGTTGTTCAGGATGAGTAATAGGTTAAACGAGATGCGCCCGTCTGCGGTGCGCTCCGCGCGTGCCCGCCTCTCCCCAAAGCAGCTCCCTGTGTGCTGCAAACTCTCTTTTGTCGCCAATGTCTCTCTGTCCCCAAGAAGCCCTGCATTTATGCTGCTTCTAAATGGGCTCCCCTTCTTGTAAAGCATCATTATACCCCGTGGAAAAGAATGTGAGCTCAGAGGCGTCTTTGTCCGAAAGACCTTTGAAGGCAAATTCCTTGAACTTCTGAGACATTCAACAGACAGTAGCTCCTTTCCTCGGGGGTGCATGTGTTTAACTCTGGCAGGAACCTTTGACATGTTTTCCCACAGTTCTGTTTATTGTGACTTCCTAGGGACATTTCCCTGTTGAAAATTTAACTAGAAAAGAAAGTTTGCGTTACTCTTGCTGGGTTTTAAGCAAGGATGAGAAACCCGTTTGTTTTACACTGATTGATAATAACCTTTTTTCAGAAATTTATTTTCTTGAAGTGTAGTTGATTTACGATGTTGCATTAGCTTCAGGTGGACAGCAAAGTTATTCAGTTATACATAGATATACATTATTTTCCGTTATAATTTATCAGGATATTGAATCTAGTTCCCTGTGCTATACAGTAGGACCTTGTTTATCCATTCTCTATACAATAGTTTACATCTGCTAACCCCAAACTCTCAGTCCATCCGTCCTCCACCCACCCCCACCCACCCCTTAGCAATAACCTTCTTAAGACAACGATGGGTCTCCCTTGCTTACATAAAAATGTGCACTGAGTGACGTGCACAGGTTAAGTTTCTGTGAATTGAAACCTACATGGTAAGTTAAAGGAACTTACCATGCTTTTGTTTGCATTGAAAAGTCTGCTTTATAGAGAGCAGTCTCCTAACTTACCTGTTTGCTAATTCTATTTGTTATTACATCGGAATAACTGCTTCTACCCTGATCCTAGCCAGGCTCTTTCTCCATCTGGGCTATTGTCATGATCTAACTGGCCCCTCAGTTCCACCCTAGTTCCCAAAACAGAAGTCAGGGCGATCCTTTTAAAATGTAAATATGTTTTAAAACTTAACGTCTGCGTTCAGAACAATCCAACACCTCCGTTGCTCTCCGAGTAGAACCCCAAGTCCCTACCGTCCCACTCACCTTTCTAAATATGCCAAGCACGCTCCTCCCCTGGGACTCCCTGCTGCCTGGTCCCCGCACCTGGAATCTCCTGCCAGACACACCATGTGGCCGCCGCCCTCTCTCCTTCAAGATCTTCCTCCACTCAGACCTCAGTGAGGCCGAGGGACACCACTCAATTGAAGACCGTGGTCTTGACTCCCACCCTGCACATCTCATCCCCCTTCCCGGCTCTGGTTCCGCCCTTACCACCTTCTGACGTTCCCTATATGTGCTTGTTTATTATGCTGTTGTCTTCATCATAGAAGGTAGCTGAGTGAAGGCAGAGCTGTTTTCTGTTTTGTTAGCTGCTGTATCCCCAGTGCCTGGTGTGGTGCTCACACACAGTAGGGGCTCTGAAAACGTGTTGAATCAATGAGTGAATGAATAATTGGGTGTTTCTCAGGTGTAATCTAAACAAAGTCAAATTTTTCTTTTCTATAGAGTTTAAGCCTATAGAGTAAGGGTAAAGTCTATCAAAGTCTCTATTTTTAAACTTGTTTGTAACTAGCTGACAAGGACATTATAACATAAGGAATCACGATGACAAGGACTAAGCATAGGGAGGCACAGAAGGTGGTCAAAAGGGAGCAGGACTGAAGATGCGGTCCATATACACAATGGAATATTACTCAGCCGCTAAAAAGAATGAAGTAATGCCATCTGCAGCAACATGGATGGACCTGCATGGATGGACATGGATGGACACTTAGTGAAGTAAGTCAGACAAAGACAAATATCATATGATATTGCTCACACATGGAATCTAAAAAAAAATGATACAAATGAACTTATTTACAAAACAGAAACAGGCTCACAGACTTAGAGAATGAACTTATGGTTACTGGGAGGAAGGATGGGGGGAGGGATAGATTGGGAGTTTGGGATTGACATGCACCCACTGCTCTATTTAAAATACATAACCAACAAGGACCTACTGTGTCGCACAGGGAACTCCGCTCACTGTTCTGTAATAACCTAAATGGGAAAAGAATTTGAAAAAGAATAGGTACATGTATAACTGAATCACTTTGCTGTACACCTGAGATTAACACAGCACTGTTAATTAACTATACTCCGAAATAACTGAATCACTTTGCTGTACACCTGAGAGTAACACAGCATTGTTAATTAACTATACTCCGATATAAAATAAAAAATTTAAAAAGGCGGGGTGGGAGCAGGGCTTAAGGCTTAGCCTGAGCTTTTGTGCTCAGATCTGGCCTCAGGAGCACGTGCATTGTTGTAAGGATTTGACATAATGCATGTAAACTGCCTGACCCACAGGGATGTTTACTACACAAAGGGAATAATCGTGAGCTTTCTGTCATTATTTGGAACCATTCTGGAGGTTGCCTCCGCTGTCCCAATGACTTAAGACTTCTAAGAAAGCCACCAAACAAGGGGATTTCCTGCTGGAAACCCGTGGCCCACTGCATCCCGTCAGGGCCCCTTTGGAGACTGGAGCAACGCACAGCAGGAGAGCTGTGCAACTGCTCTTGCACAGAGAACTGCTCTTAAGAATGAAAAATGAGGAAAGGAATCCATTTGTCCCTTTCCCAGGACAAAGCACACGCCTCCTGCTGTTGACTTTATACTTCCAGCCTCGCGCCTTTGATGTCTTAGTGTCTTGCATGTTTATTGATGCTTCTCAGTGGGCCCATGGAATAGACAGGGCAGCTACACTCATTCTCAGTACCAAAGTCCACATGACTGGTTTGTGGCTACAAGGTGGCCTGAACTCCAGGTAAGGGTTCTTTATACCATTTGTTGCCTTTTTAAAATTTATGCAACAATTATTGGACTGCTCCTTTTATGCCAGGCACTGTTCTAGGCACTGGGAATACAGCAATGTCTCTAATCTCATGCAGCATACATTCCAGTGGAGGAAAAAAGACAGTAAACAAAAGGCAGGTAAATGTGCAGTGTGCCAGGTAGAGATTTTTGCTACCCAGGAGCATGAAGCTAGGTGAGAGGCAGCGGATGTTGCTATGCAATATCAGGAAATCAGGTAAAACCTCACCGAGAAGGTTACATTTGGACAGAGACCGGAGCAGGCCTTGCAGATACCTGGAGAGTGTTGCAATGATGGAGCAGCAAGGGCAAAGGCCCTGAGGCAGGACCATGTTTGGCTACTCGAAGCATGAAAAGAGTGGCTGGAGCTCGGTGAGCAGGTGGGAGAGTGTGGGCAAGATGGTCAGAGAGAGTGGGCAGAGGTCAGGCCACTGTAGGACTTTGATTTGTGCTCCAAGTGAGATGGGAAGGCTTGAGGGTTTTGAGGAGAAGAGTGATCCTTGTGCTGCTGTGTTGCGTTGAAAGGACACAAGGGGAGCCAGGGAGAGCAGATGTTGCAACAGATCCAGCTGGGAGGTGCTGGCAGCTGAGACCAGAGTTGTACCAGTGGAGGTGCTGAGAAGGAGTTCGATGATGGATATTATCTTGCAGGTAGACCTGGAAGATTCTGTGAAAAGATTGGAAGTGGGGTTTGAGGGAAATAGAGGTGTTAACAATGAACTCCAATCTTTTGGCTGAAACCTCTGGAAGAATGGGTCTGCCATTTCCCCAAAAGGGAGAGATTACAGGTAGAGCAAGCTTGTGTTGGTTTAACTGTGTCTGATTTTTTTTTTTAAGGATGCAGTTGAAATTAGGGGTTCAATTTTGGGCATGTGAAGTTTATTAAACATCCAAGAGAAGATGTCCTGTAGGCACGTTGACAGGCATGAGTCTGATAGGAGACCAGGACCTGTCTGAGCTGGAGATGTGAATGCGGATACATCAACGCAGAGACGCTGTTTAAACCTGTGCAAGTAGATGGAATCATCTGGAAAGTGGGTGTAAACCAGGAAGCATCCAAGGTCAGAGACCTGTAGCACTGCAACATTTGCCATTTAGGGGATGCCAAGGAACCAGCAAAGGAGGCTGGGAAGATGTGACCCACAGGGAGGGGAGTGGAGAGTGATTCGGTCCAGGAAGCCGGGGAAAAAAGTGGAGGGTGAGATCCCCTCTGTCAGGTGGTGCCACTAGGTCAAATGTGTAGATAGACAGACAGACAGACAGATATGTACAAAATATGTACAAACTATATATGTACATATGTACAAAATGTAGTACAGTATATGCCTTCTTAACTTGACATTACTTCATGAACCATTTTCCATGTCATTAAATATAATTTCCACGTGTGGCTTTTAATGACCCCATAGTATTTCATGTCATGGATGTGCTATAATTTATTTACTATCCTCTGACTGTTGGATGTTTGTATCAATTTTTCAGTATCATAAATAATGCTTATATATACATCATGCTGTACAGCTTTTGATTCTTCTATATAAACTCCTAGAACTGGAATTATTGGGGTGGCCATACAGTTCGTTCCGTAACATCTTACGGAAAAACCCAAACGAACTTTTAGGCCGACCCAATACAACCCAGTCAGAAGTGAATATTTATTATAAATGTCCATCCAGAAAGACTGTAGCAACGTTTGCTTCTACCAGCTTTGTGAAAGAGGAGTGCTTATTTTACTGTGGGCTTCACCAATACTGTGTATCAGTTGTTTTCAGTTTTTTTGACAATAGAGTAAAAATGGCTTGTCGGTGATGTTTGCGTTTTTTTTCATGAGATTACTATGGCTTCATGTAGCTTTTGCACCTGTCTCTTGTCAATGTATCTGTTGGAATCATGTACTTTTCTTAGTTACTTGGTAAAGCCACGCATGCAGTAAGGATATTGATATTTTGCCATAACTGGGGTAAATATTTTTCCCAGCTGTTTGCACTTTGGTTTTATAATGACATTATATGAGTTATAAATTTTAACATTACATTTAGAAAATTCTTTGCAATTTTGAAAGTAATATATATGTATATAGTTTCAAGATTTCTAAATTTTAAAGTTATTTATTTTTATGTATAGTTAAAGGTAAGGCCCTAACCTGCCTTTTTTTTTTTCCCCAGAAGTAATCAAATCTACTCACCCAGGTCAAGAATTTCTACTCTATGTTCCAAATTCAGCCTCTCATTGAACACTTGTAGAACAAGGCAACATAATTAGTAAAGAACCCGTTAAACAGTTCTAATAGTTTAAGCTTCATTTGGTCTCAAAACCTGCTGCCATGTAATTCCTATATCAGTGAGGACATGATAGGCTGTGCTGCTGTGATAAACAGCCCATATTTCTTCTCTGCCTTGTCCAGAAGGGATACCTGTCACTTCCCTCCAAACCCCATTGGCCAGAGCTAGTCACATGGTCCTACCTAACTGCAGGGGTTGGAGAAGATGGGAAGCAAATGGAATGTTTCAGGAGTACCCCTCCATCTGCCATAGATTCTATCTAGCGTTGGCCTCAGGAACACAGAGTAAGACTTTTCCACATACGCCTTCAAATAGTTGAAAACAGCAGTCACATCCCACTCCCCCCAATATGCACACTCCCTGTGCACTCAGAGTCTTCTGGTTTTCAGAAGAAGCCTCACTCTTTTGATCATTTTTTCTCTTAGTTTCTTTCTTTTCTTTTTCTTCTTTTTTTTTTTTTTTTGGCCGTGCCACAAGGCATGAGGGATCTTAGTTCCCTGACCAGGCATCCAACCCGTGCGCCCTGCATTGGAAGCGCAGAGTCTTAACCACTGAACCACCAGGGAAGTCCCATCTAACTTAGTTTCTTATCCCGTTGCCATCCTGGAAACCCTTTCCTGGATGCATTACCACTTATTCATATCAGTTATTAATACCCCAAATGTCTTGTGATTTAAACATTTATCTTCCATTTCATTAACTTCCGGTCTTATATTCTCGAAACAGAGTCTTCATCCTCCTCTGCTTGGTGTTCCCTGCTTACGACACCTTCCTATCCTACCAGCATGAGGCTTGGCTCGTAGCTACCCAGTTTGCCAAATGGATTGTACAGCTGTAGTTTCCATCGACCTAGGATCGTGATGCTAACCAGTTCAGGAAGACATATCCTAAAGCCATGACCTGTCATCAGTTCATTAAGATGTACAGCTGTTTTACGATACAATTTGCTCAAGCCGTAAATCACATCCAGTTTCTGTGCTTCAGCTTTTCAGTGCTTCCAGCTGCTACATTTTCCCATTGGGTGTGGATGAACCACTGGAGTTTGAGACAGTAGACAGCCTAGGAAAACAATGTCACTGAACTGATAATGCGTGTGAAAGTCTTCAAGTCTCTGCTGACTTAGAATGAGGAAGAGGGAGGGACTTTTGATAGCCCTATTCTCCAAGTGCTCATATTACTTTAGATCAGAAAATATACCTTGATCCATGTTGTACTTCTTGAACCAAAAGGCTTTGCCACCCTCCCCCTTCCCCTGAGGGTGCTTCATTGTCCCATGGAGTCAGGTGGTGACAGTGGGCCTGAAGGGTCTATAAGGGCTAGACCTCTTACAATGCTTCTGCCAAGAAAACTAGCCGAGGTGACATTTGAGGTTTACTGGGCAATATAAAGTTGACTTCCGCATTACCCATCATCTAGGCCTTGTTTGTGTTCAAAACCTATTTCAAATGCTAATAGCCAGTTGTGCATATGATAGCGTCACGTGTGTGAGAGCCAGTCATACATGTCTGTTAAATCCTTGTGTGGACCCAGAGATGCTGTTACTTCTAACAGTCCAGATTCAGACGTTTACTGGGACACTCAGGTATATGAAAGCTTACGCTTAAACATGCCCTTTAACCTACCTAATAGTTTCCAAATACCCATTCAGCTACCACCATCTCCCGACTTCCTTCACTATTGTAATTGAGTACTAGGAGTCTGTTTTTCCAGAGTGAGAATACCACGAAGCCTCTTTTGAAACCAGTGGAGTCAGACTCATGTCAAACTTCCACTCATTAAATGCACAATAAGCACATCTTAATAGCCTGACAATTCCATGTGCTACCCTAAAGGTATTTGCAAACATTATTTCCAAAACACGTTCTTGTTCCAAGTAACGTGAGTAGGCCTCACAATTCACTAATTTCCAGCCAAGTCCGAAATATCAAAGGTTAGTGTCCAGAGATCGTAGTGTGTGAAAGAATGGGAGCTCTTGTTTTCAAATTCAGCTGTGTTGGTTTTACAATTTCGGGACTGGAAAACGGCCAGAAGACTGTATTAACCTTCTTTTCAATCTTTCTTAAGAATTCTCTCATGTCTAGGATGCCAACTAGACTCCGAGAATTCATGCTTATTCTGTTGTGTCCAGGGGATGCCTTCTGTTATCCGTAGTTGCCTGCAATGGCGAGGGGTTAGAGATTGAAAGAGTAAAAGTCAAGTTTTTAACCCAAGAATAGGGTATTTGTTTCACCGGGCATCACAGTCAAGTTCAGGGCCACCGGGAGCTCACGTGAAGCCTAGAAAAGAAAGAAGCTTCCGTGCACATCCACTGTCTGAGGCTTGGGCCCTGGTGGCTTGATCCGTACTGAAGCTTGGTTTTTAGTCCATTCCCTTGACTGCAATTTTAGTTCCTATTTCCTTGGCCCTCAGATTTATAGGTTAAAATCTTCATAACTGTAGCTTTGCTTCCCCGTTTCCCACCTCTGAACCTCCTATCCTCAGACCCTAGGCCCCTGTCCCTCAGTCGGGGTCTGCAGAGCTATGCTCCCCAGGTTTAAAATGCTTGTTCTCATTACTCAGGAACATTGCAGAGAAAAATCCAGATACGATATGTTTATGATATGATTGAATCTGGTTTGAATATATTTCAAGAAGAGCATAGTTTCAAGTAAAAAAAAAACTGAAATTTATTTAGAAATAGATAAGTTAGTAAACTTTTGCATGCAATTTCACAATATGTAAAAATAATAACAGAATTTTGTAATGACAGTGGCCCCTGCATAGCATTTTTGTTTGTTTGTTTATTTTTTGTAGCACAGCAAAAAGCCCAGGTATCAAATAGACTGGAGGCTGGGAAGATACGTACACTACAAGCCTATACATTTAAAAAAAGTAGCCTAATCCCCACCCCCACCCCACCCCGCAGAGTTGTCTCTTACATTCATTTCTCCCTAGCAGTGTTAAATCTGGTAAGGATTGTGTTCATCTTGCCACAATTAAAAGTCTACAAACTAAAAAATTTCCATAAAAGCCAACCATCAAAATGTGTGAAACATCTAAGATGTTGATATAATTGAAACCTGTCTTCAGTATTTGCTAAATACATGTTTTCCCTCCCTTGACATCTAATGAACAGTTGTAGAGCTATGTCTGAGTTTAGCATTGTAAGATCCGGATTCAAAGTACCACAGGAGAACAGTCAACTCTGGTCTTCTCTGGATTCATGGGCTATTTTTAAAATAAATACCAGCTACATAACTAATTTTTAAAAAATCAAAACTTTGTTATTGGTTGGTTATTTGTGATACAAAACTTTCTACCTGCTAGAAGATGATAAAAAAAATGATGATCAATTTTCCTTGCTCAAGAATTCCAAATAACTTAGCTAGATACACACACCCCCAACTCAAGTGGGGGAGCGTAACACCCCTCACCTTAGATGTGGGCTTCCATCCCACATCTATGGATGGAAGGCGGGAAGAGAAACTTCCCAGTGGAGAAACCTGACAAGCCCCAGTCAGCCAGTGATCAAGGCCAACGTCGACAGTGATAAGGACCCTTGCTGTCCTGTTCACCTCTGTGGTTGTCTTCCGCAAAACCCATAACCTTCGTCTAACCATGAGAAAACCATCAGACAAAACCCAGTTTTGGACTTTCTGCAAAATACCTGATCACTACTCCTCAAAACTGTCATCAAGAACAAGGAAAATCTTATAACCTTTAAAAACTGTGACTCACTATGTTGTACACCTGAAATACAAAATACTGTGTACCAACTATATGTCAGTACCAATATTTTTTAAAACGAAACAAAAACAATTAAGTCTGAGGAGTTATTCCAGCCAAGAGGTACCTAAGAAGATGTGATGACTAAATGTAATATGGTGTCCAGGATGGGACTCTGGAACAGAAAAAGGGCATTCAGAAATCCAAATAAAGTGTGGGCTTTAGTTAATGAAATGCATCGATGTTGATTCATTACTTGGGACAAATGTCACATACAAGGGAAGATGTTCATTAGAGGGGAACCTGGGTGTGGCGGTTATGGGAACTCACTGTACTATCTTCGCAACCGTTCTGTAAGCTTAAAGCTATTCTAAAAGAAATAAAAGTTTATTTTTAAAAAAGGCTATTAACAGACCCTCCAACTGGGCCAATAGGGTTCTCTCTACAACCTGATTCCAGGACACCTCTGCTTCTGTGCTCAGAGACCCCCTACCTGGTGACCTGTCTGTGGACCTTCTCTAGCACCAAAACATCTCCTAAAACATCTTTTATAAGTCGTTCCACACATCTGGCACCAGGGCTGAAGTTTCCCGGAGTCATCTGAATCAGTGTCTGCACCAGAATGAAATCCTGCGCACACGTGGTAGAAGACACTTGCCTTCTCGTTACCCATCCAGTGTCTGACTCTTTCCTGCTTTTTGAGTCTCTGTGTGGTTTCTCACTACAGGAGTTGAAAATTCCAGACAATGGCTCCAAGACTGTGTCCTCTGCTACATTCATCAGATGCACCCATGGCAACCTCAGGATCAGGAGGCGAGGTGGCGGGGAGTCTTCCCAGGGGACGGCGGTGTGTTGGGGGGTGATGGGGGGAGGCGCAGGGACTAGTGGAAGGGTCCTGCAAGCTTCGGGGGGTCTACTGTCAAGCAGTGGAGTCCTACCAGCCATGCTGGGCCAACCAGTTCTGCAGCAGACTTTGTTCCCAGCCTGGTTCTCCAGCCCGCCTGGCAGTACTGAAGCTACACAGTGTTCTTTATGTAAAATTGTTTGTTGAAAAAAAACATGCATACATAACACCGCACAGATCATAAGAGCACAGTTCGATTCATTTTCACAGAGTGAACCGATCTACTAGGACTCATATCAAGAAACAAAACCTGGAAACCCCTCCCACACCTTCACACCCCAGCTCAGAGGAAGCTGGCCAGGCAAGACCAGCCACGGGAGTGCAGGAGGCAACGAAGCCTGTGAGAAGCCTTGCGTCAGCCCACAGGCCTGCCTGCCATCTCAGCTTCCATTTCCATGTCTCTTGCGTCCTTATGATAAGTCCCATTTTCCTGAGTTAATTAGAGCTGGCTTCTGTTCCTTGCAGCCCAAATGGCCTGAATAGCAACTGTTTCTACTTAGGCGAACAGAAAACATATAACGGTCCGATGAAAACCATGACTCACTCATGCCAATATCTCATGGGAAGGAATGCCTTCAAAATTAGTGGCTTTGGAGGGATACTTGACACAATAGCATGAAAAATAAGATGTCATTTAAAGGGTAGGCTTAAAACAGTGATATTTATAGAATTAGATATAATCTTAGAATGGGGAATAGGGCATTGGCGTACCAACGGCACCCCACTGGTTCCTGAGCAATGATCTTTAGTAAATCATTTCTCTGCGTTCCTGCTTGTGTGGTCATGGAAGAGAGCATTAAGAACCTGGGCTAAAAGATGCTGCCCGGGGGAAAGTATAATGATTTTAAATGGCAACGAGTCTCATACGTTAATTTCCTAGCAAAGTCTGTGTCAAGCCCAGATGCTGGGGAGAAAGTGAAAATGACAGCACCAAACAAGACAAGAGTACCTTTTGCTGGTGTGTTTGCTGACGGCCTGTATGTGTCAGACTTGATGAAATGCACTTACAAGCCCCTGCCAGATGTTAAAGAAAGCAACTGTGAGTTCTCGTCCCTTGAACCCTACAAGCCACCAAAGCAATTTAGCTGGTGGCGCTGGGTATCAGTTTATGCTGAGACAGGGTGTGGGCTATCTCCTCTCGTGGGCATTTTGCCTTTTGGACAGCTTGTGGGAACACGCATAAAGACTCTGGAGGACATCCAGGGCATTTTAGGAGAACTGGGTGGGTGGCAGTCAGCGGTGACACAGTCATGCGTCCACTCTAAGTGCTTTGAACTATTTTTACTAATTTATTATTTTACTCATTTAGCCTTAGCTAGATGTGTTTATTTGCAAATATTTGCTTAGCACTTGCCATGCAGAATCCACCAGAGAATTTTCAATTGTGACAGTTTTCTTCACTTTGCATCTCTTCCGTGACAAACTCTGTAAGGTTAGAGATCTTCCATTTATGAATCCCTAGCATTGGGGTCAGGGAGGGAGACAGTGACTGGCTCATGAAATGAGCTCAAAATATAGCTATTGCATGAATAACTTTGTGATGTGTTGAGCTCCGAAAGGGACTTGATCCCTTAAACATTGTGGCTTTACATAATTGAAGCAGAGAACATTTAGAAAGTGAATGGACTTAGAACCTGAGTTTATATGCTGGCTCTGGTATTTATTAGCTGTACCTCAACTAGTGAACCGGACTGCTGAGCCTCGATTCTCACCTGTACAATGGGAACAACATAACTGCCCCACAAGTTTCTTTTGAGGATTAGAAGATGGAGTATATGCGCTGTTCGTGGCGCAAAGTGCCGTGGTCATTGCTGTAAGCATCATAAGAGTTAAATGGTGGAGAATGAAGGCTTTAGAATCAGACCTCAGCTCTGGTCTCAGCTGTAGCATTGCCTTGCTGTGTGACACATGTAAATCATATGGCCCCCTGCCTGGTCCATGGTGAGTGATTGATAAATTATTATTATTATTAACAATAGAAGGCAATTATCCTTATGGTTGTATTAATATTAAATTATTCCCCTAAAAGGACACACAAAACAAAGAGTTTCAAATCCGTTTAGAAGGAAGAGAAATAAATGTTAGAGGCACTCTGGATGAGAAAATCTCTGTAATTGAGCACCAAATTTAGCCTTGGGTTTCCTGGTAACCAGGGTAATAAAAAGAATCACAACAGTTTCTATAATTATTATTATCAGTTGTAATTAGTCAACTAGAGCTGCTCCGTCCAATATGCTAACCAGTAGCCACGTGTGGCTCTTACTGAGTCTTTGAAATGTAGCTCATCTGAACTGAGATGTGCTGTAGGACTAAAAGGCACTGGATTTTGAAGAGTTAGTGTGAAAAAATAAAATATCTCATTAAAAAAGTTTTGTATTTGCTACATGTCAAAATTACGGTGTTTTGGTTATTTGGATTGAATAAGATATACTATTAAAGTTAATTCCACCTATTTCTTCTTACTTTTTTGGTGTGGCACCTAGAAAGTTAAAAATTCCATACATGGCTCACATTTTTGACTTCCGTTTTGTCCCTATTGGACAATACAACTCTTTAAACCTCTCATTATTCTAAATGGAACTTATATTTTATTTATATAAAATATCAATATAATTCTATAGCATAATTATAATAATTATGACATCGATAATTATGATATAATTATAATTATGATATAACACCATATGATATATAATTATGATATATTATATAATTATAAAAATACAAAGATATAAATATATAACATCAACATATTATAAACATACAATATAATAAAATATGTAATATTAATATAGTATAAATATATAATTATGATAATATAATTGTTAATAAAAATAATAGAAATATAAAACAATACATTATATATTAATATATTATTTTATAGTTTATATTATTTATAAAAGAGGCTTTTGATATCCATATAGGTAACATCTTCACCTACAATTTTAAAGAAAATTTGATAGATCCTAAAGGAGCAATGTTATGATAATTACATGAAGGAGAGACATAATGATAATTGTAGTGGCTACCATTTCCTGAATGCTTGTGTACGTGCTAGGCACAGTCCTAATTTCTTTTCAGATGACAATCATTTAAAAATTCATAAGTGGTATGATCATTTTTGCATTATGCCAGGAAATTATACCTTAGTAACTGGTATAAGATATAAAGACGTCCGTCTTCTCTTCTTTCCTTCCTCTTTGGTACCATTCACAGCTGCAGACAGGTGCTCGGCAGCAAACGGTGCTCAATAAATCGGTGTATATAAATAAATACCTAAATGGTGTCTCTTCTCTCCCTTTGTCATTCAGCTTCTCTGTGAGATCTAGTTCTTTTAAATCTCAGTAACAGCAGGACATTTAAAAGTCTATAAAATTTGGGAATAATCTGTCACCCAAAATCGTCTTGTGGCTTGAAGTCTACAGGAAAAACTTGGCAAAGAAGTGATATGAGTCCAGTGATAGACCCCCTGGGCTCTGCTGTGCTCTGGTTGGAGCCTGGATGTAAACCGAATTACAATAACTAAAGAATTAGCTGTTTCCTGTGGGTACAAATCATCTCTAAACTTTCCAAACTTCTTGTATATTTTGAAGAAATTTATTTAGCTTTTTTGGAATCTGAGTCTATTAAAAAACCAAATATTTCAAAGAATATATGGTTTTTACAAGAGGCAAAAGTGTAAAAAAGAGTAAATGAATCTTATCTCTTAAATCCAACCCTGTATACCCCACTGAGACCAGGAGAAAGAAACTGGAATTTAGGATTTTAAAATGTAACTGCAAGTAATAGAAAGATGTGCTCAGCTCTGCAAAGGGCCAACGGCCGAGAAAAAACTGTCTTTACTGTTTCACAATATACAGAGAAGGGAAACTTGGAAATCGTTAGAAAAAGAGTGTCAGGGGTCATGACAGGTTTGGAAAATAGGTCTAATGAGCAAAGAATATAATAGTTGGTGTTATTTTTCCCAAGGAAAAGAGAGGAGGTTAGTCGTGATTGAGAATCCAGGGACAGCGTTGTACAGGCACTAGTACACAGTAGAATCCCAGCTGCATTGATGGGCACAAGTGTAGATTTGAGTTTAAAGCTAAAAGAATTTCTTCACAGTCGGAGCTGTAAACCAATGGTCTAGCCAGCAGGGAGAGGTAAAGAATCTTTCTGGAAGTCCTTCAATAGGCTGATCTCTTGGCTACCTGTGATAGTTTGGGGTGTCCTGGATTTGCCGATTGTGGAGCAGAATAATCAACATAGTTGCTACGTTCACCTTAGAAAAAGTGATCTGCCCCAGATATTTAGACAACAGCTTTCTCAAATCAGACACTTCATTCATAGCTTTGTCATTCTCAGAAGAATCCATACATTGAGAAAATGAAATATAGAAGTTCAGAGACTGGTTCTTGGTTGCATAAGTGGATCCAGGCTTACAAAGAAAACCCCTCACATTAAATCCAAAGCTTTTCCTCGAGACCATGAGGCTATTTGCAGGACTACATTTGAATGTCAAGCTTTCTGAATTGAGGTGTTTATATTCTAATTCAAAACCCCTTTCACTTAACTAGTATAAAAGCACCTGTAGTGATGAGGCGGTGTTTCAGATGTCCATGTGGACACTTTTCAGCAGCTGATGGAGGCGCAAGAATGCACTGTGTTGGGTCATGAGGTCTACAGCCCAGAGGACACCCACACCCTAATGCAAATCAGAACCTGAATTCTTCTGATCATAGTGGCCAGGTTCTGCAGCTTAAGAGCCACCACGGTTGATTCCTTTCAACAAACTACGATATCTTATTCCACTACAAAGATCTCAGTAAAGCCACTACTGCTCAAAATCTTAAAACTATGAGGAATTGAAGCATTTACCGCTCAGACATTGGTGGGTTTTAATAACTGCTTATATGGAAGATTGGTGGAATTTAGAAACCCATTTCCAGCAGACATAATGACCTGCTACTAACACCTCATACCCATGACTCAACTTCGATTCATGAAAGTAGAAATGGCTCTTAGGTACTTTCAATTGAGGTAAAAGTTGATTTTTAAGACACACATGTTCAATTAAGGAAAGAACATTGTCAACATCAGAGCACAGAACAAGTAACAGTTAAAGATAAGCATTAGAGACCTGGCCTTGTCATGATTGTATTCACTGAAATGTTTCCTGGAGAATAACAAAGATTTCAAAGATCCCTCATGTCTCCTTCCTGCAATGTTCCACCGGATAGTCTGGGCGCCCTGGGACTAGTAATTGGGGTGCTTTCTGTTTGTTTGTCAGAAATTAGTTCAGAACACACAAAGCTGGTTACGATTGGTTTTGATGTGAAAATAGATAACCTACTGACCTTGGCCTTTGGAGCCTCCAGCTCATAACTGATCACAATTATTGACATTGATTACTTCCTGGTCATTCTCGTCTCTGAGATGCCGGGGAGTGGGGCCTCGTGAAGCCTGAACCCTGCACTTTATCACTTGACTGTTTGTTGAGTCTTGTCCATGTGCTAGTTGCTGAGAAGAATGCAGAAAAAATGTAGATCCTTGTCTCCCAAAAGATTGCCGTCCAGCTCAGGGACAAATGCGGCACACACAAGACAAGCAATTCACAAGTGAAGGCTGTGCTCCCGGAAGTGGCCAGGTGGGCTGAGAATGCTGGGCCCTGGTAGGGAGAGACCTGGCGAGGCTGAAGACTTTGTCACAGAGGAGGTAACAGTCTAGATCCAGAAGGATGGGCAGAGCGCAGGGCAGACACTTAACTGCCTGACGTTGTTACTTAAATGTTACCTTATCTCCCAACCAGATCCCACACTCCCAGGTGAGCTTGACCTCTTCCTCCGTGACTAGCACAGAGCCTGTATACAGTAGGTGAATAATAATCTCGCCTGAAATGAGGGTGTCCTGAAAGTGCTCAGAAATAAAGGGGGGGCATTAATTTGCAATTATTGAAATTGTTAATGTTGATAATGAAGCATCTTTTAAGATCTCTTGTTTTTCTCCTCTAAACATTTTAATGCCTCGGATCACGGTAAAGCCAGAGGTCTCTAACGCTTATCTTTTGTTTTATGCTCTGATGTTGACAGTGTTCTTTCTTAAACTCAACACGAGTATTTTTTAAACACCAACTTTCATCTCGATCTAAAGTGTCTAAGAGCCACTTCTAGGAAAGGGAGGCTGATTTGCAAGCCACATCCTAGAGGAACTGGCTGAGGAAGTTTTTTTTTTTTTGGCTGCGTTGGGTCTTCGTTGCTGTGCGCGGGCTTTCTCTAGTTGCGGCGAGCAGGGGCTACTCTTCATTGCAGCGCGAGGGCTTCTCATTGTGGTGGCTTCTCTTGTTGTGGAGCATGGGCTCTAGGCATGCGGGCTTCAGTAGTTGTGGCACACGGGCTCAGTAGTTGTGGCTCATGGGCTCTAGAGCGCAGGCTCAGTAGTTGTGGCTCACGGGCTTAGTTGCCCCGCGGCATGTGGGATCTTCCCGGACCAGGGCTCGAAACCATGTCCCCTGCACTGGCAGGTAGATTCCTAACCACAGCGCCACCAGGGAAGTCCCATGATTTTTTTTTTGAATGTTAATAATCAGGAGATGAGACAGTTGAATTTGGAAGCCTGAGAGCTGTGGCAGTGGACTCTGGACCGCAGGTGTAAGAACGCCCCTGGGTGGGGTTACAACGGGTACATGGTGTCCATTCAAGCAGGGATTATCCAGGGGACAGACTCGCTGTCCCATCTACTCTGTTGGACTCAGGGAATAGAGGAGAGACAAGGAAGGGGACCAAGCCTGTATTTGGAGGACAAGGGCTGTCTCCACACTCAGGCGTTATTCCTTCTTTTTCACTTTCAAAGAGGAAATGGGAGCAAACCCAGAACCCAGATAAAGTAACCAGAATGCTCTCCCACACATCCGCCCTCATGTGGCCAAGGTGTCCGGCCACTTTGCAGACACCCACAGTGAAGGCCTAATCGTAACAGAAGCGTCAGGCAGGCAGTGGGGACAGGAGAAGTTTGGCCGGAAGTGCTCTGACGTGTCCAAGCCACCCGCTTGGCTTCTGCTTTCACACAGCTCCCCAGCACCCAACGAAACGGGACCTGGGGATGCTCTGACAGACTGGGGATCTGGGATGAATGAATCACACCAGGCTGCCAGCGGGGAGAGAGATTCGCAGTCCCTAGGCCTCAGTCCTCCGCAGTTTTAGACATGGATGGGGGCTAACAGTCTCTGCTGAAGTGGCCCAAGCACCTCAGGCTCAGGCCCCTGGGCCGCTGCTGGGGAACCGTGGCAACTCCCACATGCATTTTAACCTGCCCTCTCGTTGTGACAGTTTGTATTGCACTAAGAATCTAAAATTAAGACTCTAAACTGGTATATAGAGAAAAAACTAGTTACCAGTGGCAGAGGAGAGGGGCAACATAGGGGGTGGGGGGTAGGAGGCACAAACTACTGGGTGTAAGACAGACTCAAGGCTGTATTGTACAACACGGGGGACATAGCCAATATTTTGTCATAACCAAACGGAAAACAATCTTTAAAAGTTGTATAAAAAAAAAAAGTTAGGGCTTCCCTGGTGGCGCAGTGGTTGAGAGTCCGCCTGCCGATGCAGGGGACATGGGTTCGTGCCCTGGTCCGGGAAGATCCCACATGCTGTAGAGCGGCTGGGCCCGTGAGCCATGGCCACTGGGCCTGTGCGTCCAGAGCCTGTGTTCCGCAATGGGAGAGGCCACAACAATGAGAGGCCCACGTACCGCAAAAAAAAAATAAATAAAAAGTTAGAAACCATAACCCCTCCCCAAACCCTCCAATTGTACATGAAGCAAAATCTAAAATATGCTAAGAATAAGCACATATAAAATATAAAATGTAATACATTAAAAAAAGAAACATTCCAAAATCAATAAAAATCACAATATGAAAAAAGAAAAACCACTCTAAACTGAGAAGAATAACTTGGGGGCCATCCGGGAGCCACTGCGGGTTGCACACAAAGTAGAGAATGACATCTGAAAGGCTTCACTTCCTAAGCCCCACCCGTCCCACCCTTATCACCACATCAGCTTGAAGTGCGTGCGCCTTTGCTCTCTGTCCTTCTCTCTCCCTCAGTGCCCTCCCAGCCTCCTACCTGTGACAGCCCACTGGTCTCTTGAGGCCCTGCTCAAATGCCACCTCCCGTCCGAAGTTGTCTCTTATCAGCCTCCCTCCAGAAGGGCCCACATATGTTGCTTTATGACAGTCATGTCTGAGACACAGACGATTCTAGCTCTGCAGTCAGTTGGTCAATACAATGTCTTAAACTTCCTCTGCTGCACCATGTGTAAAATTAGAAGAAAGATGCAAAGAAAACCAAAGATCTAATGTGACTACTGGCTCTTGTTCTCACACTGATTTATATGATTTCTAATATAAATACATTATAATATAATATTTATACAATAGGTTTATATCAAATTTATATGTAAATATGAATTTTATTATAGTATAACGATATTATATATGTATAATAAATATACAGTATATTTTATAATATTTATAATATACAAGTATTACTTATATTTATTAACAAATATAACCCAGGAATTTGTTGAAAAGATGCCTGAGTCCTAACCCAGGGGTCTGATTCACTGATTCCTGGGTGGGAACTAGTGATTTGCATTTCCTTATAGAGCTTGCGATGCCAGTGGCCAAAGGATCCTGCTTGGAGAAACACAAAGCTAGGATGTGCCAACCTGCTGCTACCCCCCTTCTTCCTCCTGCTACTCTCTTATTTAGCTCTCAGTGCTGGACTTGGTGAGTCCCTGTGTGATGGTTAATTTTATGTCAACTTGGCTGGGCTGCATTTTCCACATATGTGGTCAAACATTATTCTGGATGTTTCTGTGAGGTTTTTGGGGATGAGATGAACATTAAAAGTGGTGGATGTTGAGTAAAGCAGATTGCCCTCCATAATGTAGGTGGGCCTCGTCCAATCAGTTGACACCCTGCATAGAACAAAAGCCTCCCTAAAGCAAGGGAGAACCCTGCCAGCAGTTGGCCTTTGGCTTTCATCTGCACGTTGGGTCTCCCCTTGTCTCCAGCTTGGTAGCCCACAGACTCTGTAATCTTGTGAGAGCCAATTCCTTAAAATGAATCTCTTATATATATTTATACATAAATATATATGTATCCTATTGGTTCTGTTTGTCTTGAACCCTGACTAATACACCCTGTGAGAATCTGAACTCACCTCCCTTTTACTGCAAAGCATATGCCGTTGAACACCATGTCAGAGTCTCTCGGTGTAGAGAACAAGGCTCGACCCCATCAGAACCACCCAGGAGCCCTAGAAAATGCAGGTTCCCAGTCTGCATCCCTAGAGACACTGACCCAGCAGGGACTGGGTGGGCCCTGAAACCTGCACTTACAGAACACTTGGTTATTGTTTAGCATAGGACTCTAACTCATTTCAAAATGTGAGTCGCACTAGTGGAGAGTGTGGTGAATGGCACAAAAGGACATAAGAACCAATCCTTCTGGCAGGGAGTTTGCAGTTCAAGTGAGGACTTCGATTCTGGAATATTTGGGGAGTGACAGGAACCACACTGACCCACTGTACTGGACTGAATAGTGTCACCCTAAAATTCACGTCCTTCCTGGGAACCTCAGACTGTGACGATATTTGGGAATAGGCTGGTTGCCAGTGTAATTAGTTAAGATGAGGTCATCGTGGAGTAGGGTGGGCCCTTTATCTAATATAACTGTGTCCTTATAAGAAGAGACACAGAGACAGACAGACAGAAGATGGCCATGTGATGACTGAGGCAGAGATTGGAGTGATGCTACTGGAAGCCAAGGAAGGCCAAGGACTGCTGTCTGCCACCACAACCCAGGAGGGAGCCGTGGAACAGATTCTTGCTCTGAGCCCCCCAGAAGGAGCCAACCCTGCTGACACCTTGACTTTGGACTCCTGGCCATCAGACCTGTGAAAGAATAAATTTCTGTTGTCTTAAGTCACCCGGTCGGTGGTACTTTGTTAGAGCGGCCCTAGGAAACGAATACACCCACCCACTATAAACGACTAGAAAATTGGACAAAACATATCAAACAATGTTTGCAGATATTGGACAGCTGGCAGCACAGGCCTACTCTCTGTGGGGAAAGATACATAAATTGCGTAGGGGGCACCCATGTGGGCAACCAGTGCAGTCAAGGCTAAGCTGGAAAGTTCTGTGTTTGGGCGCCTGGATCCCTACTGGATCGCACCTCCTGCGGAGTCGCCAGCTGGTTATCTAGACTTCTGTCTTCCCACCTCTAGCCCGTGCAGTGTTGTTCCGACTGAGCCCTCGGTGAATAAGTGAGGCATCCTCTTGGACCGTGTTTCCCAAGGTCATCCTGCAGTTGAAAGTTCGGATCTGTAACAGTGGTTCTAACCCTGGCTGGAATTTAGAATTGCCTGAGGAATCTTCTCAGTGTATCGATGCTGGGGCCCCATCCCAGACCGGTTCAACTCAGGTGTAGGAGAGGGGCGGGACCCTAGCATTAAGGTTTTTTAAAACCTCCCCAGGAAATTCTGTCATGCAGCCAAAGAGAAGACCCACTGATCTGTATCTTACTTCCCAGACTGTTTTGAACAATGCTCCTAAAACGTAATGGAAACAGGCGCTTCTTCGTGTAGGCGTCTTCTAAGTTACCCCTCCACCGTAATGTAAGTGCACCCATCCTCGAATTCACCCAAGCAGGTGGATGTTTTGTTTCATGCCTGTTGTTGTGTTGGTGTCCTCCCAGCCCACTCTGGGAACTTTTCCTCAGAGGAAGCACAGCTTCCTGATGCTCCGGCAGTGATTCCCTGGAGTGGCTGTAGGTCCTCCTGGCCACTATGTGAAATCTAGTGTATCAGTTTCCCAGGGCTGCATGGCAAAGCACCGAGACCGAGTGGCTTCAAGCAATAGACATTTATGCTCTCACAGTTCTGAAGGCCAGAAGTCCAGACTCAAGCTGTCTGCAGGGCCATGCTCTCTCTGAAGGCTCTAGGTGAGGATCCTTCCCTGCCTCTTCCTGGCTTCTGGTATTTGCCCGCCATCGTTGGCTTGTAGATACATCACTCCAATCTTTGTCTCTATTGTCACATGGCCTTCCCCCGTCTCTCCACGTCGCCTTACCCCTGTGTGTGTCTATCTTTGTGTCGATTCTACTCTTCTTATAAGGATGCCACTTGCATTGAATTAAGGCCAATCCTACTCTGGTAGGACCTCATCGTAATTTACATCTTAAATGCATCTGCAAAGATCCCATTCCCAAATAAGGTCACATTCACAAGTGCCAGGGTTAGAACTTCCCCATAATCTTCTAGAAGGACACAATTAACCCACGACACCAGGATTACCACATGTGTGCTGATTGCACCTGGCCAGGGAGGCTTAGTTACCTTTGCTTGAAATGAACACCTCCGTCTTTTCTCTCGGTCATTTTCTTTAAGCACAGGTCTGTTGGCTATCCAAGCAGAGTGCTCTATCCTGCAGTTCAAAGTGTGGTCCACCTTCAGGCAGCTTCCACAGCACTTGGGAGTTTGTCTGAAATGCAGATTCTCAGGCCCCACCTTAAACTCACTGATTTGGGAATCTGCAGTTTAACAAGACCTCCAGGTGATACATACACACGTCACATTTTGAAAAGCAGTGCTCTAAAAACCAAAGGCTCAGCTTCCTTTTACACTGTTGAAGGATTCTGGTTGCAATGAGCACATAATGTCCTTTGCTTAAATAGGAATGAACCATTAAACACTCTTTTCTTAAATACCTTCTAATTATATTTTGAAATGTATTTGAAGTAAAACTGTTCTGAGGTTATGATTTCAAGTGCTCTGATTAGTTTAATCAAAACGAACCAAATCTGAATTATCAAGTGAATCATTGTAAGAAAAATCTTCCAATGGAATTATCTCCAGCCTATATCACCCAAGTCTGGATGGAGTGAGGGAAGAGGATGATTACTCTGGAAATTAAAAAAAAAAAATTTTGTTACCATTTTGGAGGAGAACCACAAAATAGCTGTTCTCAAATGTCAAACGTTTATTTTATGTAGCCCTAGCTAGAACACTGGATAGACGTATTAGGGAGGCACTTTGGGAAGGATTATAAACAGTGATTTCCTAAGAATGAGTTGTTAAAATACAGGATAGACTGCCTTATGAAATTGGGACACTTGTGATTGATGAAGAGAAAAATCTTGTTCTGAAAATGCAGATTAGGTAGCTTCCAAGGATGTTTCCAACTCAAGATTTCATGTTGTTGCAAAACTACTCTGAAACTGTAAACTTCAGAAGGATGGCTCTTTTCTTTTTGGAACTTATTTCTGGCCTTTGGTTATGAGTCCATTGCCTTGAAATATTTCTAATGTGCATCAGAGTCATAGCTCAGTAAAAATCTGTGTTTTAAGCTCCATGTCAGTATTTATCCTGACGACTATCTTACTTCAACCAGAATAACGTAAGAGCCTTTTATTTGTTGGTGTGTAAGTGTATAGACGCAAATAGCCCAAAGAGCCATTAAGATGGTCCACTGTCAATATAAGAATACAGGTGATTTCTTTTCTTTCTAATACTTTTTGTCAATTAAAACCTCACATGATATGAGTTAACATTGCTTTTATGCCTCATACTGAATGTCTATTTTATATAGTTTTTCTTCCTTACTTGTGTCTACTTTGGTTGTGTCTCTTCACAACATCTGTTACCCTTTAAAAAATCTGCCTTTTGATGCTTCTCAGAGTCTATTTATACCACAGTAATTGTTACCTTAGGCTTATTTCCCCAATTAGATCCATCCAGTTTATTTTTTCAACAGACATTTTACTGAACATGTACTATGTGTAGGATGTTATTCTAGGTGCTGAAGATACAGTGATAGCAAGAAATATTGCCCGCTCTGGAGAAGGTCACAGGGTAAGAAATACACATGTCATCAACCAGATAGGAAATGTAGATGGTGCTAAACTAAGGGTTTGCCCGAGATGCTACGGGGGCCTTCAGGGGAGCACCGCACTGTCAGGGTAGGGCAGGCTAGTGGTGGAGCTCAGAGGAGTCTTCCCAGAGCGGGTGGGAGGCCCCTGAACTTCATTTGGAAGGAGAGGTGACACCGCCACGTGGCAGTGGGGAGCAGAAGCCCCTGGTAGAGGGTGCGGGAGCTTGGCGCTTGTTCCACACAAGCTCCGAGTGCTGGTTCCGGGCTGTGTGCAAAGTCTACGCCTCTTGATTTGAAGGGATCTGAAAATAATTTAGGAACTGCAGCTTCACAATTCTCTAAAAGTCACACCTGGATGTCTGAAAGAGAAGCGAAAGGATGAGAATCAGGCAAGTTCTGTGGCCGTTCTGGTGGGGAAATAACTGAAATGTTTGGCCAGCAAGAAGAGCGGGCTCTCTCAGAGATTTCTTTTGTTTAAATCCACCCGTTCCTCACGTTGGCAGGATCCTGCAGAGGTGGAATAAGAAGTCAGAGCAGAGATGAGACGTGGGCTCTCCTGACGTCTGCTGCCTGCGCTTCCTTCTGGAAGCTTCCAGAAGGAGGGCTCGTCACCGTGTGGATTTCCGCTAATGCATCTCTCACCCTTTAGAGTCCGACTCGTTCTTTGTTGGAGGCCACTTCCTTTCTCTTAATTAGTTTCATTCACACTATTCTAACCATTGAAAAAAATAGCGAGAGTAATGTTTTGTGCTTTGTTTAATGATTCAGAGCTGGCGGGGTGATGCACTCTCTTTAGATCCTTTGTTTGCACAGAGAAGCACCTCTGAAATAAGGGATGATTTGGGTCCTGGTGGAGAAATAAGAAAAAACGGTCAAATCACCTCTTAGAAAAAAACCAAGGGAGATTTTATCTAACTTGCCACTATTCAAAAGAGAAAGACTAAACTTAAATGTTACAAGGACCAGTTAAAAGTGTGGCAACTAATTATCCTTTGTATGTATCCAATTTTTTGTGTGCTTTACTGGTAGGTAGAAATAGATGCCATAGTATCATTCTGGGAAAAAAAAAAATCCAGGTATGAAACGCCCAGTTTAGTTTTTCCTTGCTTGGAGGAAGGTTTTCATTGCTCTATCACTGAGTTGGCCTTTCTGTGTGTGTGCTGGAATCGATCCCCTCTGGTCACGAGCAGATTGGGAGGTTTGTACTCTTGTCTTTCTGCCTCTGCAGAGCTGCTAAGGAGCCACCAGAGAGGAGAGGGCAGGGCTGGTGAAGAATCTAGGTGGGAAGCTCACGAGTACCATATGGAAGCGAGAAGCTTATTCTAGGTAAAGTGCAGCCCCATGCTCAGAGTAATTAAAAACCTACAGCCTTAGAGGTTTTGTTTTGTTTTGTTTTCTTAAAGACATAACCCTATTTACAGCATAGCTTGAGCACAAACATTCCTTTTGAATTATCTTTTCACAGAACCATAAAATTAACTTTCTGCTAATACGCTAGCCTTGATAAGACGCTAAGGCATTATAAGGATGCCCTTAACACTGATACATACATAGATATAGATACACAGACAGATGGATATCTATACCTATGTTGGTTTAAGGCTTTATCATAGTGGTAGAATGTGTCAAAATTGGGCCTGAAACTAGTGGTAAGCAAAGTTAAGAATGTTCTGTAGCTTAACCTAAACTGGACCTTTGGTAGAACTTTAATCTGGCTTTTGTAACTCATTTTAAAGTAAAGAAAGTTAATAAGGGCTATGTGGATTCAGTCTCGAGGACAGAGTGAGAGGCAATCCTCTGAAGATCTTATTGCCATTGGTTTTAAGAACATGATTAAAGGCAATGAGATCAGCCACATGCTAAACGGTGATAAATTTAGAGACAAAAATCTAATTATAATAGTAGTTCATTAATGTTAAAATAAAAGATCCTACTTTCTGAAAGCAATAATATTTACTGAGTTCCTCCGATGTTTGGGGCACCCAATGAAGCCTTGGTCCACTCCCTCCAGGACTGTTCCCGTGGTGGTCGGAGGTCAGTGGTAGTGAAATAAGGGATGATTTGGGTCCCACAGAAGGTGTCTGTCCTGAAGGAGTGGACACCCCAGCAGAGAAGGAATCTGGGGGCTGGAGGGAGTGAAGGCTGTGAGGGCCTGGGCAGGGGCAAAAAGTCATGCACTTTAATTGAACATTTAGTACCAGCTAAGTAGGGTTCCTACACATGAAGCCTTACCTGATCAGCTCGATGTAAATTTGTTTGGCTCCCGCTGAAACAGACAGGACCCTCGGGTGGAAAAGAAAACAAGTCTCCCTGACGCTGGTCTGTGTTGCTGAGTGTTTCTGTGGCAGGTGCATGTGTGTGCCCCTCTGTTCCCTCAAAGTCAGTGGTCAAAGCTGGTTGAATACCAGCATCGAAGAATACATGGTATAGTGTTATTTAGAGGAGAGGGATCTGTTTGATTCTGTAACATGTAAAGCTACTATGTCTTCCAAGAAGGATTCTGGCTTGGAGGATTGTAAAGGAACATTAGGAAAACTAGAATTACAGAAAGCTGGGAAATACTTTGCGGAGTTTTCTTCACACAGTGGCCTTGAATTAGTGTGTAAAGAATAGTTTTTATTAAGATGAAATCAGTTTTCCCCTTTTGGACTATTTTTAAATCACCATTTGAATGGACGCCAATTCATAGCCTGCAGGAGTGCCCGCATCTCGTTCCTGCCCTAGGGAGAGCTCGTCACCAGGTGAGAGGGGGCCTCCGAAGAAGCAGGCACGGCTTAGACTGGGAAGGGTGGGCCAAGTGGAAAGGTAGTGTGATGGAGTAGAACCTCCTTTTGCACAATCCGAGTAGCAGGAACAAGTATGGAGCATGTGAAGAACTCAAAAAGGTCCGGTAAGGACTTTATTGTGACAGCAACGAGCTGTCAGGAAAATGAATTAGATAAGAGTGACATGTTTAGATCAGTTTAGATCAGAAAGGCTACTGTGGCCTGCAGCATGAGAAGAGATTGGTTGGGGAGTGAGCACTCCAACAGGCAGGGAGAGCTGGAGACTGTCGCGGTTATCCAGGGAGATGCGACAGTGGTCTGAGCTACCTAGCGAGGATGGAGAGAAGTGAAGGGATTCCAGAGGGAGGGAGAGTTTGATGGGACTTGGACCCATCAGTCAGGGGCTGAGTGGGTGGTTGTTCAGAGTTCTGACTGGGTTAAGGTGCCGTAGTTCATCAAGTCAGAGAACACAGGCAAGGAGTGGAAGTGAGTTGGTGTGCGTAAGAAGGAAACAAATTCAGATCTTGAAATCTGGAGTACTGAATTGCAGAAACGAAGTGGCATAGAATAGGAGGAGAACAAAAACAAAAAAGGCTGATACGGGACACAAAATTAACTTGAATGAAGAAAAGATTCACAGCACTTAAATTGAACACTTAGTACTAGTTAACTTGGGTCTCTACGTGCCTTACATGATTAGTTAAGTGTAAATTTGTTTGATTTCTGCTAAAATAGTACCCTCAAGTGGCAATTAAAACAACAGCAAACCATACATCTCTCAAATGCTGGTCTATACATCAAATATTATAGATTTACAAGCGGGGAGACCTGAGGACAGGCCCCAGGTTGACTGTCTTCAGGAGTTATTTGTGAACTATAACTGATTCAGACTCTTACAATACTTAAAGATGTGTTAGTGAGGATAAAGTTAAGTGATTTGGTCATACCACTGTTTCAAAAGAAAATTTGAAATTCAGTAAGTAAGAAGTTATCACAATTTTCTTTTGAAAGAGTGCTATGACCAAATCATTTAACTTTATTCTGACCAATCTGTGTAAAATAGCATCGTCCCCAACAGCCTCTTCTCAGTTTACTTTTCTCCATAGCAGTTATCACCCGCTGATATGCTAAGTATTTACTTGTTTGTTTTTCTTCTGTCCTTTCTCTTCCCCTTACTCATCTAGGATGTTATCTCTACCAGGAAAAGACTTTGTTTTGCTAACTACTATATCCCCAGCGTCTAGCTTAGTTCCCGGCACATATATGCATGTAGTAAGTATTTGTTGAATAACTGTTTTTGAGTAAATAAAATGAATGTCAATTTGGAAATTCAGCACTACCAGGTCATATAATAATAGGCTATCTTAATAAAGAAAATAGACTGAAAAAGTTCTTAAACTACAGAGAAATTTCTGTAACGTACTTTGAATGCACTATAGCTAATTTCACACATATATGTGTAATACACGAATATGTATATACAGTATAATGTACTTATGAATGCGACATAGCTAACTGGCCTTTAAATATAATCACATTTAAACTTTTCCATCTTGGCCACTTTTCTTACCAACGTTTAATCAAAACGTGTATTCTACGTACTCAAGCTCCACCAAATGAGCTTTTGAAAACCAGTGCATTTGAATCAACAGAAATGTACTTAATTTTAAACGATACTGCTTTTGAATTAACTCTGGACTTCACCTTAAGGGAAATTTTGTAAATATTTGCAAATTAAAACTGTGAAGCCTCAGATGCTCTCAGAGTAAATAAGGCGGTGATATTTCAACAGTATTTTTACATCTCTGAAATAATCTTTAGAACTGTTCTCTTCTTTCTTTTTTTTCCTTTAGTGTAGGAGCACTCCAGCCCGAGTTTCTGGAAGATCAATACCAGATTCCAGAGGTTAGAAGGTTAGATCAGTGTTCTTTCCCGCCCTGTTGATAGCAGGGTAACTTTAATGTTGTGCGTTTCCAGAGTCTGTTTACACAGTCTCAGAACCGTGAGTCTTGTGTGTGTGTTGAAGATTTCTCTTTCATCGGAGTGCACCCCCGGCCCCCCAGGACTGACAGGTCTCCCAAAGCCTCCACGCCCGCGTGTGAGCTGTGAACGTTACATCCATCCCTGTTTCTGAGGATGGCATCTACGTTTGGCGACGATCCTCTTGCTAAAGTTCACAAAGCACTTCAAAGTCAGGAGTCGCCGCCTAACCCAGGCCGCGATGCCCTTCCCGGGGCCCTCGGTGCACGCCCCCCGCTGACCACCTGGGAGCACCGGCGCGCACAGCCCACCGCACACTCCCCGCGAGCGGAGCCAGACGGCGGCGGCGGCGAGACCCAGTCCCCGGGGCAGAGCGCCGCTACCCCAACCTGCTAGCTGTCTGCCGCCCGGTCTCCCACGCCTCCACCCCTCCCCTCCCCTCCCCGGCCTTCCCCGCCGGTCCATCCCCGCGCCCGCCGCCGCCTCCCTGGGAAGCTTGTCCCTCGCCACCCGCCGTAGCCCGGCGCTGGCCGGTCGCCGTCTCCAAGATGGCCGCGGCGCGAGCGGCTCCTGCGGCGGGCTAGAGGCGGAGGCGGAGCCGAGTCACTCCTGCACTCCGGGGCTCCGGTCCCCCGCGCCAGGCTGCAGCTTACTGCCCGCCGCGGCCATGCGGGGCTCCGTGCACGGATGAGAGAAGCCGCCGCCGCCGCCGAGCTGGTCCCGCCGCCCGCCTTCGCCGTCACTCCCGCCGCCGCCATGGAGGAGCCGCCGCCGCCGCCGCCGGAACCCGAACCCGAGCCGGAGCGCTGCCGGGCGGCGAGGTGAGTGGGGCTGCCGCGGCGGGCCCGGCGCAGAAAGCGGGTCTCGTCCTGGCCCGAGCTTGGTCGGGGGCACGAGGGGGCGTGGGGGCCTCTGCTTCCCGCCAGGTGGTGCGGGAGCATCCAGGCTGCCGGGCCGGAGGGGCGGGGTGCAGCCCTGGACGGAGGGCACGGCGGCCGGGTCGGCCCAGGGACTCCTGCCGGGGCGCCGCGGGTCCGGCCGAGCGCTCAGCCCGCCGGCCCTCCTTGCAGCATCGCCGCGCGCCGGGAATGCGGCGGGGCGGGAGCGTAGCGGGGCGCCCCTGGTCCTGCCGGGACTGGCACCCCTCCCCCTCCCCCTCCAAGGCTTCCGAACCGGCGCCGCGCTGGAACTACGCCCCTCGTTACTAAGCGAAAATGCTACCTCCCCCTCGCCCCCGCTCAAGTAAAGAGGTAGACGCTCGTGAAGCAGATGCACACTGGCTGTTTCCCCTTCGTTCTCCTCCTGCCCTCCGTTTGTCTCCCCCCGAGTGTGCCTGCTGTCTCTCCTGTGAGAAACTGCATTTAGGCTGTGCAAACAGGTTGGTTTCTCTTTCTGAGGGCCTTTTACCGGCCGTGAGTAGTAGCGTTGTGCAGATTGTTGCTCACACGTGCACATCAAGTGAAGGATTGATTTGTCGAAAACTTTGCTCCCACAGGAAGCTCTAATATGGAACTTTGGTACCCAAAGCATTCGTTGCATTCTGTTCCCTAGGGGCTCTATTACTGAATTCTTATGTCATTTTTCTGATCGGGAGATGAAATTCACCATAACTAAGAATTTCCCTCTTATATGCCTCCGTTTGTATGTTCAAATGCCCTCTTACCCCTGTCTTTTGCATCCCAGTGTAAACTTGCAAACTGCTGCCCCCTGTCCCCTGTAAGGAAAATACTTCCACGTCTCCTCTTGCATCTTGCTATCTTGCTCTGTAGTTGCAGGAATAAGGGAGTTAAGTGTCCTCTTTCTTTTTCCTCCTTAAATTTTAAACAAAGTCTGCAGCTGTAGTTAGAACTGAATACAGGAACCACATTCGTGCTTGTTATGACCCAGTCGGCCCAAACAGATTTGTTTTGTTTTTACAGGCTGTGAAGAAAGTCGTTCTTCATTTTCCTTAACTCTGAGGTACTTCCGAGATACTCTTGTGAACTTTTAGGGAACAGCTTCTGTAAATAATGGTACATAGTGTAATGAGAATTCATTTTGGTCCTTTGGAATACATCTAACATTTTTAGAACTTTTGTCAGAAAGTTTATTATATAAATTTGGTAGTAGATTCATACTTTGAGTATTTTGACTCCTTTAAGTTTTTCTTTAAAAATAATAATAGCGAACACTTACTAATCGTTTAAAATGTGCCATTTCCTTTGCTTCTATTAACCCATTTAATCTTGACCAACAACCTTAATAGGAGCACACTATTACTGTCTCTTTTTAAGATGAGGAAACTGAGGCACAAAGTTAAGTGTTTTGTCCAAGGTTTCACAGTTAGTGCTGAACTCAGGTCTGGCTGCACATTCCCTGCTCTTAACCGCCATGAAGAAGAGAGTTGATTTCATTATACAAACGGGCAGATCAGAAGTTATAATTCTGTATAACTATACTCTGGGAAAAAATGGATGTGAACATTCTTAGGTAAAAGGAACAGAGAGAATTGCAAATGTGCTGTAAAAAATGACTGTTTCTCTAATGATAAAAAGAAACCTTGAGTTTTCAGCCAGATTTCTGTCTTTGTTATAGTAGAAATAGGTCAGGATAATCGGCTTCAACTTTAAGTGAACAGCACTGTACAGAACAAGAAGATCTTAGAAATATTTTTCTTAGCAACATTGCAGTTAATTTTACAATAGCAAATCTGTAAAACATTACTTGACAAAGCTGTTATTTTTTCTTTTATACGCCCTTATTGTCACCACCACCTCTTTAATACACAGAGCTGACCTCTGACCAACTTACTGTAGATCATTAGTAAAAGATGCTTCAGGTGCTCTGCAGTTGTTTATTTGAATTTCTTTTACCTGTGTTTTTAACCATTTTAAAGAAGCTCAACATGCATTTTCAAATAATGCTAGATGCCACATTTAACGCATAGGAGACCAATAACGTGACTTGTGCTACTAGGTTAACTGGTCTGGGACAGACCAGAATAAAGCTCCAGCTGCCATCTTTGTTCATGCACTTCATGTCGGTGTGTCATCGATGAGGAAGGCTGATCTGATGCACAGGTCTTTTGTGGAAAGCAGGCCCGCACACGTTGGCCAGTGCAGCAGTGCGGCAGGTGCCAGCCCAGTACATCTGCTCCGCGTGTGCTGATGTGAGAGTTATGCAATGACCGGGGAACACAGAACAGGTTGAGAAGCGATAGTGCTCTTATGGGTTTACTGCCTGTTGTCAGTGGTGGATACTTCTTGTCCTTGTTTTTGATAAATAATTCATGATAAGGATAGCAGTTGTTATTGTTAGTGATTAAACTTAGAAATAAGCATTCCTCATAATTTCTTTTTTAAGCTTCTGGGTCAGTTGTAGGAGGATCCTGAGATTATAAGGAGAGCTTTTAAAACTAATTTGGAACAATTTACTTTTGTGATTTCTTGAATCTGCATTTAAAAGAAACACAGGTCTTGGCTATTAAGGCTGATACGAGACTGCTCCTATCTCCTGTAAGCTTTCATAAAAATGTTTATGTCAGGGCTTCCCTGGTGGCGCAGTGGTTAAGAATCCGCCTGCCAAATGCAGGGGACACAGGTTGAAGCCCTGGTCCGGGAGGATCCCACATGCCGCGAGCAACTAAACCTGTGCGCCACAACTACTGAGCCTGCGCTCTGGAGCCCGTGAGCCACAACTACTACTGAAGCCTGCATGCCTAGAGCCTGCGCTCCTCAACAAGAGAAGCCCGCGCACCACAACCAAGAGTAGCCCCCGCTCACCGCGACTAGAGAAAGCCCTTGTGCAGCAACAAAAACCCAGTACCAAAATAATAAATTAAAAAAAAAATTTTTTTAAATAATTTTTTAAAAAAAATAGCCTCCTTGTTCTCATTTATTGACCCGTGTAAAGTACTTGTTACATGAAATAACCTTTTTTAACCAGTGACTTTATTTACTTTTTATAATATGGTTCTTATAAGTTCATTTGAAAAAATGGGTTTCACTACTAAAAAAGTACTTCAATATTCTGTCCCTCCTGGTGGTTTGAGGTTTGATCTCTCCCTCTCCTTGAATGTCCCCTTGGAGCCTGCTTGTTTCAGTCTTGCCATTGGATGTCACTTATTTATTCTCCTTAGCGAAACCCACCTTATGGTGCAGCTGCAGGCTCTCCTGGCAGCATCAGTGATGGGCGTGGCTTGAGACCCTTACTAGGGGAGATACTGTTGGCAGGGGTGGCTTTAGGCAGAGAAGCAGTGACCACACAGCAGTAACAAAGGGCTCCAGTGATAGCAGAAGCTCCTTCATGTTCTGAAATGGGGACAGCTCATCTTTCAAGAAGGACTTTGTGGTTGTGCTGAAATAAGGGGATATAAGGTCTTGATTGTTTACTGGATACGTTGCCTTAATAACTTCCTGCTACTTAATAATTCCTCATTCTTTAGTGGTTATAATTTTTACTCATAGCATGCTGTTGTTTTAGCCTTCTCATTTGACCAGGTGGTGTGTATTGTTTATAAAGACACTTTGATGCCTCCAGTCAGTAGGCCATTGGAAATAATTTCTTTAAAGAGAAAATGGGGGAAATGTTGGAAAAAGAGTTTGGCCAGTGACTGCGGTGGGTCTTTATAAGCCGGCATTCCCTGGGCAGCATACGGTAAGCGAGGTGCAGGTACTGTGCTTCAGCTCCTACTTGGCTTTGTCTGTACCTGGTGGGTCAGTGTATTCTTTTGCCTGTAGAAAGCCAAAGTATAATTAAGAGATTGATTGGTAAGCATGGCATCAGCTAGGGAAATTAGTTGAATGATCTCAGTGACTAATGTTAACAGACCAGGTTGGCTTGCATCCCTAACAGGCGTACCCCCTGCTTCTAGGATGAGAGGCAGGTAACAAGAGTCTTACTCTTAGGTTTTCGTTTCCCTAGACTTCACACGGGCTGTTGTTTTTCTTTTCCCTCTGGTCACTAACTTCCCTCAGTTTGTTAGGTTATAGTGTGTTTGTTTTTAATCTTCAGTCTTACTTTAATTAGATTATGACAAACCTTGCTTTTCCTGCTTTACTTTGAGGTATATTGTATCATTGTCCCTTAAAGACATCTGTTTAAAAAACCCTCAGAGGTAGATTTTTACTAATGGTAAGTCTCAGAGGATCACCTGTCTTCACCCTCCTCATAATCCACTCCTCTGACCCTGCCCCCGACAAAGAGTCCTTTGGCGTAGTTTCTGGAAAAGGTGTGGCAAAGATGTCAGTGGTTGGTGCTTTCATAAAATGCTTTTTGACTCTTGTGAGTATTGTGTTCAAAAAAGATCATGATGGTATGTGGTTTTTCTGGATTTGTCATAAAATTAAATTTATTTTTATTTTTTAAATAAATTTATTTATTTTTGGCTGCGTTGGGTCTTTGTTGCTGCGCGGGCTTTCTCTAGTTGCAGCGAGCGCGGGCTACTCTTCCTTGCGGTGCACGGGCTTCTCATTGCGATGGCTTCTCTTGTGGCAGAGCACGGGCTCTAGGTGCACAGGCTTCAGTAGTTGTGGCTCGTGGGCTCTAGAGTGCAGGCTCAATAGTTGTGGCGCACGGGCTTAGTTGCTCCGTGGCATGTGGGATCTTTCTAGACCAGGGATCGAACCCGTGTCCCCTGCATTGGCAGGTGGATTCTCAACCACTGCGCCACCAGGGAAGTCCATAAAATTAAATTTAAAAAATTTAGACCTACATGAGAATTCTGTGCAGCTATTAAAAACCATGTTTTTAAGGAATATTCAGTGACATGGGCAAATGGTCATGATATAATTCCTTCTAGATAAGGCTTCATACAAGTGGAACCTGAGTATCTACTTTTAAAGAGATTCTCAGGTACTTCAGATTTATACATACCCACCACTGTGTTCAATGAGAAAAGCAGATTATACAACAGCATGTGCAGAAGATGGTAGCCAATACTTGAGGTGGCTGCTCAGCTCGTACAGATCTCTCCACCAGCTGTGACTGTCCTGCCCCCTCACCCAACCCCCCCTCTCGATTCTAGCTCCATGGTACAGATTGGAGCTGCCCTCGGCGTACGCACTCCTGGCTATAGGGATGGGCGCTTGATGCAAGCCAGGCCATTCGAGTTCTTTCCTAGGATTTTTCAAATTGGAGCTGGGGGACAGAAAAGCTCTTTTTAGTAACTGAAATGTGTACTGTGGAGTCCTGAGCCTAGAGCTAGCTCCCCGAACCGTAGTCACCATCTCACAGAGAACTAGTTTGGTTTCAGACAGTGACGTTGAACCCCAGAGAAAAGAAGAGACCAAAAGAAGTCTTTGGCTATTGTCCTTTTATGCTACATTCACCCCCATTTTTCTCTTGATTCGATATGTGAATTGATAAATTCTTTATTTCTGCATAAACCATTAATAATTTGAGTTGGGCTTCTTAAAATCCTTATACTTAGTATGAACCCATTAAAAAAAAGTATGTATGTGTCTAGAAAAAAGGTTGAAGGGATACATTCTACTTTTTTCCTAAAATTTTTTATAATGAACGTTACATGTTTTTATTTTACAATAAAAAGCTAGAGAGCCCAAATTCCTGTACATTTATCATTTTAAGTCTCTTTACTTTGCATTATTCCTAAAATTGAAATTGATAAGATTCTATATGTTGTATAAAGAGACTATTGTTGCCAAATTTTAAATTAATTTATATTTTCCTTTTTAAAATTTTAGTATATATGCACTGTCTGAGCTGACGATATCCATTTGGTTTTCTTTAATTATTTAGTTCATCCTGGATAACAGAGTTTGTAGTTGAGGTACAAGCAACATCAGCAGTAACAAACAAAGGGCTTTGCTCTGTGGTGGTCTTTATAGTCATAGAATTATTACTTCGATCTATAACTATATTCTCAACATGTATGTTATGTTAAAATACTTTACCCTTTTTAAGAGGCATGGTTGAAACCACTGTATTTTAAAAGGAACATTATTTCTCTGGAAAGTAGGTGTGGTAGGTACAGTCTTATATTTCCCACAGACCTCACCCTCACGTATGGAGTGCAAGTTGCCTTTAGATATTTATTCACTGATGGCATAGGCAAAATGAAAATTCGTTTTTGACCTGTAAGAACATTCGTTTGTCGTATTTCGCAGACATCAGTAGAAGTATTAGTCTCATGGATCGTATGGGTGCCAAGTGTTTATAAAGTAGCAGGGAAAGATATTAAGAATATATTAGGCATTCTTTCGAAAGCGTTTCATAAGAGGATTTCCTTTCAGCATAATTTCAGAGGAAGTAAGCCTTCTGTGGAAAAAAGTAGATGCTAAGCTTTAAAGCTGATCAGATTTGATGTTTTCAGTGGAGGTTTTTTTTTCTTTTTGCATGTGAGCAGGCTATTTGAGGATACTGCTGAACTGTAGAATGTTCTCAACAGGGCTTATTAGAGGACAACTAGTTTGGAGATGTAAAATTAATAGAAATTGTCAACCTTTTTAGTCTTTCAGTGGAAATAGTTTGGAAGAAAATTTAATACATGCATTAAATTTATTGTACCATTAAAATTCTGAAGTCTTTTTGTGTAGGAACATAAAAATATAGGTATAAGTTGGTTTTCTCACAAAATTTTTTTTAAAATAAATTTATTTATTTATTTTTTGGCTGTGTTGGGTCTTTGTTGCTGTGCACGGGCTTTCTCTAGTTGCAGTGAGCAGGGGCTACTTTTCATTGTGGTGTGCAGGCTTCTCATTGCAGTGGCTTCTCTTGTGGAACACAGGCGCTAGGCGCGTGGGCTTCAGTACTTGTGGCGTACGGGCTCAGTAGTTGTGGCTCACGGGCTCTAGAGTGCAGGCTCAGTAGTTGTGGCGCACGGGCTTAGTTACTCCGTGGCATGTGGGATCTTCCTGGACCAGGGCATCTGAGCCATGCCCTTCATTTTAGAGGTGAGAAAAGCAGCCTACAGAGGCTGCAGCTTCCCCAGGGTCACAGCCTAGGACCCAGGTCTCCAGGCTCTCACCTCCCGTTCCTTCTGTCACTCTGTGCTCCCGTTAGTGTCCAGAGCTAAAGGTGCTCTTCAGCTCAGGCCCGCACACCAACCATGGATGGAATACTAGGCTTTCTGGATTAAGTGGACTTTACAGGGTGGAGAAGTGATGAAAGATTTGTTTTCAGAAAAAAAAAAAAATGCAAAAGAAACACCCAACCCTGAAATCTCCCCCAAACTCATTGTACGCACCTTTTTTTCCCATGAAACTTTGTTTCAAGTTCACAGAATAAAGAATCAACCTTTTCAGAGATCGCCTTAGTTTTTCTGTGCTCAGTCTTTAGGTCAATCAGGCAGTAAGATTGTAATTTCTGTCCCGGGGTGGTGATGTTGAAACTCTGGCCGTGCTTGTGACCTATGGTAGGAAATATGTTTTACAACAGTATGTGGGTGCTGTATAACTGAAACAAAAATTTATGAAACAGTGTTTGACCTTGTAATATATGATATATGCTGATAATTCTTGTTTTGTTCTCCTACTAAAAAAATTGTTCATCATGACTCATTAAATTGATTTTATTATCCACAAATGGGTTGTGACCCTCATTTTGAAAAACACGGCTCCACCAAAATTTTAAAAAGATGCTATTGCAAATACTTTGTCCTTTGTCCCTTGAGATTGAGTCAGGAGAACAAGTATTGTGCTTATCCACTAAATGGTCAAAAGGCGCTTTGAAGAAGCTAGGCACTATTTGGATCCGACTGTTTCTTCTTTGAAAACAGCATTATTCCCCAAAGGCAGGAGTAAGAATGCATCTTATCCTGTGTCTCAAGGTTGTTCTCTCGGTTGCTTATCCTTAAACACAAGGGTTGTAAAGATGAGTTTAAAATTTGGTATTAATTTTACAGTAAAATTTGTGTTGGACTGTATGAGTACATTAGATAATTAGTTCATTTTTCTCTGAAACACTAATATGTATTTTAATTTTTTTTCCAGTAGAGCAGTCCTCAAGAAAAGAAAAAAAAGGAACTCATTCTCTCCTGCTCTGTGTGTGTGTGTGTGTGTGTGTGTGTGTGTGTGTGTTAGGGTACAGCAATTTTCACTGCAGTGAAGTATACTTTTATTTATTAAAAATTTATTTTTTGGCTGCATTGGGTCTGCATTGCTGCACGCAGGCTTTCTCTAGTTGCGGCGAGCGGGGGCTACTCTTCGTTGCGGTGCGTGGGCTTCTCATTGCGGTGGCTTCTCTTGTGGAGCACGGGCTCTAGGCGCGCGGGCTTCAGTAGTTGTGGCTCAAGGGCTCTAGAGCGCAGGCTCAGTAGTTGTGGCACACGGGCTTAGTTGCTCTGCAGCATGTGGGATCTTCACGGACCAGGGCTGGAACCCGTGTCCCCTGCATTGGTAGGTGGATTCTTAACCACTGCGCCACCAGGGAAGCCCCCCAAGTATATTTTTAAGAAAAGGATGACCTGGGGTGTTATATTTTGCTCTCCTTCTTTGCCTTGTTAATTCTTCCTCCTCCTCCTGGTCTTCTTTTAAGCATTGCTTACTTCAGGGTCAGCCTTCCCTTAACCTCATACCCCTTCACTAGAAGTTAGATTAAGTCCCTCTGTTCTGAGTCTTCCTAGTCCCAGTGGTTCTCCACCATGTTCTGGCATCTCACCATTTGTAATTATCTACTTGAATGAACGTTTGTTTATTGTCTCTTGGCCTCAATAGCCATCAGACTCCAGGAGGGCAGGGATGTGGTTGTTTGGCTCACTTTTAGGTCTCCATTCCTGGCACAGTGTCTAATGAGTGGTAGGCTCTCCACAGGTACTTGTTGGATGGAGGAGGCAGTGGATATATTGGAGGGCACAGAGGTATTGGTACTAGACAGACAGGCTTTGAATCTTACCTTTTAATTAGTAGCCTCTGATTTGGGGAAAGTTACTTAACTTCTCTCAGAGTCAGTTTGCTCCTTTGAAAATCAAATAATAATAGCACCTCCTTCGTAGGTTGTTACTAAATTAAATGAGATAATGGCCTTTTATATAAAGTGCTCAGTAATTTAGTTCTCTTTATTAATTTCTTTTATTTTTTCATTTAAAGTGAAAAGGGAGGAAGTCCATTGTAATTAATTTTCATAAAAAGCCATCAGGTATGTTTTGAGGCTAGGTACATTTTAAAATAGCTGCAGTAATCTTTATTCAAGAAACATTTGTTTTTTCCATGTCTGTTGAAGTCATAGGAGGAGGAGGATTTGGGGACCTGGCTTTTCCAAATTCCCTCTTTTGCTTCAGCTGTGATTATTTTGCATATTCCTAAAGGTGTTTGGAATTTTGACACGAGCATCATAAATCATGACACTAAAATCAGAAGTGTTTACAGGTTGAATGACTCCTTTAGGTCATGAGGCACAGCTCAGTCTTTTTTCTCTGGAACTTCTTTTTAGTTGTTTGGTTAACTTGACGTGTCTTTACAACTTAGATTACGACTGTTTTCATTTTTTTAAATGTTGTGCATTATGTTTAAGAGTAATATTTTCCAAATTGGTCTAGGTGTTGCCTTAGAAAAGTGAATGAAATCACTTTTCTAAATCAGTTAGAAATCTCTCTGATTATAAAAGTAACACGTGTCAATTGTAGAAAAATCTGAAAAGTATAAAGAAGAAAATAGCCAGTCATAATCCTACCATCTAAAAATAGTCACCATTAACATTTTGGCATATTTCTTTCCTGAGCTTTACCTCTTTACCTCTGTGTGTGTGTGTGTGTGTGTGTGTGTGTGTGTGTGTGTGTGTGTGATTTATATATTGGTTTGGCCAAAAAGTTTGTTAGGTTTTTTTCCTGTTAAGACAACTAGCAGTGCTTAGTTGTCTTTAATTTCATTCCAGACAATTTTGTTGGGTTGCATTGTGACATATACCCTAACATATCAGCGTGCATTTAAAGAAAAAACTTATCAAAATTGGTGGATTTTTGTGTAGCCATTTTAATATTGCAGGTGGGAGGGAAAAAGCAACATTTTCAGCATATTATGCTTTATTATTTCAAGAAAGGTAGAAACGCAACTGAAACCCAAAAATGATTTGTACGGTGTGTGGAGAAGGTGCTGTAACTGATCGAACGTGTCAAAAGTGGTTTGCGAAGTTTCGTGTTGGAGATTTCTCGCTGGATGATGCTCCGCAGTCAGGTAGACCAGCTGAAGTTGATTGTTCTCATTAGTTGAGAACAATCAGTGTTATACCACGAGGGAGATATCCGAATTCTCAAAATAACCTGCATCAAGCATTGAAAATCATTTGCACCAGCTTGGTTACATTAATCGCTTTGATGTTCGGGTTCCACATAAGTTAAGTGTATTTCCGCATGCGATTCTCTACTGAAACGTAAGGAAAACGTTCCGTTTATAAAACAAATTGTGACGGGTGATGAAAAGTGGATACTGTACAATAATGTGGAATGGAAGAGATCGTGGGGCAAGCGAAATGAACCACCACCAACCACAGCAAAGGCCGGTCTTCATCCAGAGAAGGTGATGTTGTATATATGTTGGGATTGGAAGGGAGTCCTCTATTATGAGCTCCTTCCGGAAAACCAAACGATTAATTCCAACAAGTACTGCTCCTAATTAGACCAACTGAAAGCAGTACTCGTCAAAAAGCGTCCAGAATTAGTCAGCAGAAAACACATAATCTTCCATCAGGATAATGCAAGACCGCGTGTTTCTTTGATGACCAGGCAAAGACTGTTACAGCTTGGCTGGGAAGTTCTGATTCATCTGCCGTTTTCACCAGACATTGCACCTTCGGATTTCCATTTATTTCTGTCTTTACAAAATTCTCTTAATGGAAAAAATTTCAATTCCCCGGAAGACGGTAAGAGGCACCTGGAACAGTTCTTTGCTCAAAAAGGTAAAAAGTTTTGGGAAGATGGAATTATGAAGTTGCCTGAAAAATGGCAGAAGGTAGTGGAACAAAAGGGTGAATATGCTGTTCAATAGAGTTCTTGGTGAAAATGAAGAATGTGTCTTTTATTTTAGTTAAAGACTGAAGGAACTTTTTGGCCAATCCAGTATATAAATTACATATATTATATATATGTTTATATATATATATATATTTCCCCTCCATACATTTTATCTTTAGAAGCTACCGTATCATGAGCACTTTCCCATGTTTTAAACATATTTAATGACAAACAATATTCCTCTTTATTGGAATACTGTAATTTAACTGTTTTTGAATTACTTTGACTAGAGTTCTATAAATCCTGACTCATTCCACTGATGTGATCTCAGAGCTGTTTAAAGAGGCCATCAGAAGCCTGTACCTGAAAGTATAACACATGGGAGAGTCCTTTTCCACCGGCCCTGAGATGGCCCTTCTTTGTTGAAGACGGGCACCCTGGACTGTAGCCGATGCTAGGTGCTTTCAGGGAAGCAGCCGAGTAAAATAAGCACCTGTCTGTAGGTGATGGAAAACTTAAAGTGGGATGTAGTGATTCTTATTACATAGTATTGGGGGTAATCTCTGTCTGCCAGTGGGAGCCTCTGTTGTGTAGCAGCTGCCTCCTGACCCCCAGTGAGTGTTTTCTGATGTTTCTATTCCAGGAAGCTGCTTGTGATCTTAATTAATTTAACTAGTCCTTTGTTGGACTTTTAGGGTGTTTCCATTTCTTTAGCTATTATAAGCAACAATGTTATGAACATTCTTTTTGGCTCAGTTTTTATGTATATCCAAGATATTTTATTAGGATAAAATCCTGGAAATGAAATTGCAGTATTAAAGAGTATACCTATATATATTTTAGGTATAATCTGTTCCTCTGTAAGTACAGAATTTTACATATTGAATTATATATAATAGAGGCAACTATATAGGCAATTCACAGAATTTGATAATACAGAGATGAAAAGGAGAGGCCAATTGACCAATTAGGTGGGACCCGGTAGGTTCCCTCAGGTTTTTTTATTTTAAATTTTTGTGTAATATTTGCTGTTGTATAATGTAACACAGACATTTGTATAATATATATATGAAATGCGTAGCATGATAAATTATCTAGAAGTGAACTTGCTCTTGTAAAGATCACCTGTGTGAAGGAAGCAGCACCCTAGAGACCCCTTCTGCCCCTGCACGGCCACTACCCTCCTCTCCTCATTGCCCCGACACTTAGTGATATTTCACATCTTTCATGCAACATGATGTTCGTGAGATTCACCTATGTTGTTTTGGGTGATAGTGGTTCTTTTATTTTTGTTACTATAAAGTACTTCATTGTGTAAACGTATCACAGGGTGTTTTTATTCACTCAGGGTTTTGGGGGGCGGGGTTGTTTTTTACCATTGTAATCATTTTTAAGTGTTCAGCTTAGTAGTGTTTAAGTATATTCATTCACACTGTGGCAGATCTCCAGAACTCTTCATCTTGCAAAACGGAGACTCTGTGTCCAGTAAATAACAACTCCTCTCTCCTCTCCCCTACCCCCTGGTCCAGGGAGCTTTCTGGGTTGGAGATCTCCCTACCCTCAGATTTAGCTAGAAATAGGGAGGCCATGAATTTCACTTAAAGTCTGTTGTGAGCGGACCTTTCAATACATCCCTAAACAGATTTGCCACTCAAAGGTAGCTAAATTTGAAACTCCTTTAAGCTTAAGGTCCAGGCCAAATAGACGTCATCCACACTGAACATCTCTCCCGTTCCTGAACATGGCATCTTTTTTCTCAACTTCTTGCCTTTGAGTAGATTGGTTCCTGTGTATCAACTACCCTTTCCTCACTTTTCTACTGCAGTCATTTCAAATGGCACTTGTCTTCTGAATCCTCTCACAGTCTCCTAGGCAGATAGATAATACTTGTATTATATGTAAGTGTAACGTAAAACATGCCCTGTCTTCAAGGGATTTATAATTTAGCTAGGGAGAAGAGATAAGGTAAATAGAAGCTTTATAATTCATGGTCTGGTGCAGAAATGGTAAATTTACATCTATCATCTACCTGTGTACCATCATTCAAATAGTATAACATGTTTTATATAATGATTACAGTGAACTTGTAAAATAGATGTGCATTTTTCAGGTGGAGAAAGTGAGTCTTTAAGAGATGTATTAGTTCAGGGGACTTCGCTGGTGGTCCAGTGGTTGGGACTCCTGGCTTTCACTGCAGGGGGCGCAGTTTCAATCCCTGGTCTGGAAAGTAGGATCCTGCGTGCTGTGCAGTGCGGCCAAAAAAATAAATAAAGGGGAGAGAGATAGAGAGAGAGAGAGAGAGAGAGAGAGAGAGAGAGATGGATGTATTAGTTTAGAATACCTGGAGTCAGGACACATTCATCCTTGTTATGCTTCAGAGTCTGTGGTCCTGTATTTTATATGCTATCTCCTTAGGCATAAATGTGAAAGGATGTGGTGAATGATTTAAATAATTGTTTATTATAGCAATAAAAGATATCAAAAGAATGATTAATTGCCAAGTAAATTATACAGGAGTGAGAAGAGGTCGGTCCCTCTAGACTGAGGTGGGCATGATATATTATCTGAACATATTGTGAGCATTTGCCATGTTAGTAAACATATTAAAACATCATTTAAAAATAGCTCTGTAATTTCAGTTTATGGTCATGCTCTAAACCATTTACGTATTACCAGTTTCTTGCTGTCCTAGGTAGCACTGCCGTGAACCTGCTGACCCACAGCTCTTAATGCTCTTCTGACTGCTCTTGTAAAGTCATTTCCTGAATGTAGAATTTGAAAGGAGTTTGAACACATTTCAGAGTTTTAATATCTACTGTTAAACATTTTCTTCTGAAAAGATTATATGAATGTATAGGCCACAAATAGTGCTTACCTTACTAGATTTCTAGCTTTGAGTATTATTATAAAAAGTCTTCGCTAATTTAATAGCCCGGAAAGGGTTATCTTGTTTTAATTTGAGTGTCTGGTTACTAAATAGGTGGAACTATTTTCATGTTTTATTGCTACTTAAATTTATTTTGTGAATTATCTTTTTATATTCTTTGCTTATTTTGCTGTTGGTATCTTAGGGTTTTTCTTGCCAGTTTTTTTTTTTTTTTTTTTTTTTTGCGGTACACGGGCCTCTCACTGCTGTGGCCTCTCCTGTTGCGGAGCACAGGCTCCGGAGGCGCAGGCTCAGTGGCCATGGCTCACACTGGCCCAGCCGCTCTGCGGCATGTGGGATCTTCCCGGACCGGGGCACGAACCCGTGTCCCCTGCATCGGCAGGCGGACTCTCAACCACTGCGCCACCAGGGAAGCCCTCTTGCCAGTTTTAATGAGTCTTTTTTTTTTTTTTAACATCTTTATTGGAGTATAATTACTTTACAATAATGACTCTTTTATAAATCAAGGACATTTTTTTTCCAGGTTAACTTTTAATATGTTTAGTTATTATTTTTTTATATATTGAAGTTTTAAATGTTCACATAGTTAAATATTTTCTTTTAAATTTTCTTCCATTTCTTTAAAGCTAGGAAGTCCAACACATGTAATTAAGGGAAAATCATTTCAGACCCATTTTTTTCTGGAAAAATACCATAAGTACCATTTTCTATATTTTATGGAAAAATACCATAGCTTACATAAACTGTAAGCCATAAAAGAGCTTATAATGTAGGTTGTATGTATTTTTATATCACTGTAAATCTTGTTCTAATAGCTATGTACATGGTAGATACTGCATAAGTATCTGTTGATGGAATGAATGAGTTAATTCAATGAATTATCACTGACAAGACTTTAATAATTTTACTGGTTCTTGGCACCTCTTCCGTTGTATTCCCTTTCTGTTCTCATTTTCTGAGAATTTGTGAACTAATAAAAGACAAAGGAGTGTCTTTTCTTAAGGTTCCGTATGCAAGATTTCTATTCGTTTTTGCATCTCTGGATACTACATCTTACATACCTGGTAAGAGCTCTCCTCTTAGAACTGCTCTCTGAATGAGAGTTGATGTAGAACCTGTCATAAGATCCCTAATTCCCCTAGTTTTAGTAGAAATAGGATTGCCTTCTGTTCAAATCCTGCTCATTTGCTAGTGCTTTTTCAAATTATTTTGTTAGAATTTGAATAATAGGTGATTAAAGTAAGGTAATTTGGTTATGTAGAGATCTGTACCATACAGTTTCCCAAGTGTTTTGCTGTTCAGAATTTCTTCAGGACATGAACAAGTGAGATAGCCCCTTTTTTTTTGGTGCTAAAAGCTTGTACTGACCTTAAAGTATATATATTTGAATTCTTAAACATTCCATTTCTAGGCTATCAGGAAGTATTCTGACTGAAACTGGGTTTTACATGGAGAGTAAGAGAACTATAGGAGTAGGTATCTTGCCTTTACGTATTTATTTTGTTTTAAATAGCTTTCTGCCAATCAAGAGGTCCTTGGTTCATATCCGAGGTGTCCCCACGAAAAAAAAAAAGGGAGGGGAAAAAAAAAAGAAATAAAACAAATTTATTGAGATAGAATTCACATGGCATACAGTTCGCCCATTTAAAGTGTCCAGATGGGTTGTTTTAGTGTGCTCGAAGGTATGTGTAAACATCACCTGGTCAATTTTCGAGTGTTTTAATTACCTCAGAAAGAAACCTGGTACCCTTTAGCTACTGCTGCCTCCCAACCCCCATCCCTCCCAGTCCTAAGCAACCATTAGTCTACTTTCTGTGTCGGTATATTTGCCTGTTCTGAACATGTTTTATAAATTGAATCATATAATATATGGTCTTTTATGACAGCTTTTATTTAGCCTAATGTTTGCAATTTTCACCCGTGTTGTACCATGTATGAGTCCTTCATTCCTTTGTTTGGCTGAATAATGTTTCACTAAATGCATCTGCTACATTTTGCTTATCCGTTCTTCACTCGATAGACATTGGGTTGTTTCCACCTTTTGGCTAGTATGAGTGATGCTGCTATAAACATTCAAGTGTTTATACAGTTGTTTGTGTGGACATATGTTTTCATTTTTCTTGCATATATATACCTAGGAGTCTAATTGCTGGGTCATACGTTTTTCAAACTGGCTGCACCACTTGACATTCCCACCAGCAGCGTATGAGAGTTCTGATTTCTTCACATCCTTGCCCATGCTTGTTATTATCTGACTTTAAACTATTTATTTATTTATTTTTGGCCGCACTGCAGAGCACGTGAAATCTTAGTTCCCTGGCCAGGGATCGAGCCCGTGCCCCCTACATTGGAAGTGCGGAGTCTTAACCACTGGACTGCCAGGGAAGTCCCTTTCTGACTTTTTGATTATAACCACCCTAATGGATGAAAAGTACTATCTCATGGTTTTGATTTATATTTTCCTAGTGGTGGTGAGCGTCTTTTCAGGTGCTTGTTGGCCATTTGTATATCTTCGGAGAAGTGTGTATTCAGATCCTTTCCCCATTTTTAATTGGTTTATTTGTCTTTTTATTATTGAATTATATTCAGGTATATTTAAAGGAGAACATGAACATTGGAGAAAAATAAAAGATATTAAAAAAAACCCAAATGGAATGTCTGAAGATGAAAAATACAGTATCTGAAATGACAAATACACTGGTTGGGATTATCAACAGAGTAGGCACTGTAGAAAAAATTTTGAACTTGTGGACACAGCAATAGAAACTATGCAAAATGTAGTACAGAGAGTACACCGACTAGAAAAAAATGTATAGAACATCAGCGACGTATGGGATAATATCAGGCCCTCTGCATATCTGTAATTGGAGTTCCTGAAACAGGAAAGCGAGGGGGGGAAACTGAAAAACGTATTTTAAGAAATATGGCTGTAAATGTTTCACATTTGATGAACAAACACTATAAACCCATAGATTCAAACAGTTCAATGAGCCTCAAGAAAGATAAACCCAAAATTATCACTGGAAAATCACTGCTTAAATCTCTTTTTCTTCCATGGTTTCTACCCTTGTATGTCAGTTTTATAAATAACTTTATTCTTTTTTTGTTAAAATAAATTTGTTTTATTTCTTTATTTTTGGCTGCGTTGGGTCTTTGTTGCTGCGCGCAGGCTTTCTCTAGTTGCGGCGAGTGGGGGCTGCCCTTCGTTGCGGTGCGTGGGCTTCTCATTGCCGTGGCTTCTCGTTGTGGAGCATGGGCTCTAGGTGCATGGGCTTCAGTAGTTGTGGATCGCAGCCTTCAGTAGTTGTGGATCGCAGCCTCCAGTAGTTGTGGCTCACGGGCTCTAGAGTGCAGGCTCAGTAGTTGTGGTGCATGGGCTTAGTTGCTCTGTGGCATCTTCCCAGACCAGGGCTCGAACCTGTATCCCCTGCATTGGCAGGTGGATTCTTAACTGGTGTGCCACAAAGGAAGCCCCAATAACTTTATTCTTGTAATTGTTTTCTTCTGCGTTCACGTCTCTAGTAATGTATTATATGAAACATTCTCCTTTTATCTCATTCACCAAACCATTGTGTTCCATGTTTGCTTAAATTTTTTTTTCCAAGAGGCTTTGCCTTTATTGTATTTAGTTGTAGCCTTGCTTATGAACCATTTAAGGATTTTTTCTAATTGTTCCTAAATTAATTGGGCTATTAAATTAAATGTTAATTTATTTTAATTAACCACTTTTACAAGAAGCATGGAGGACGGTGTCATTCCAAACGTAAAACAACAGAGTGTCACAAAAGATTGAAAATTGCTGTCTTATTTGGTGCACTTGACATTGATGTGATTTAGAAGTCAGCTTTGGGCAAAGCCAGTGTATGTGGTCTGGAGGGCGGTTGTTATTCTTGCCTAGTGCGGGTGGAAGCAACCTTGTAGCTTGAGTATTGATTTGAATTACTTATTCATCTGATACCTTTATCCTTTGAATGTCTGTTTAGTATATGTCAGGATGAGATATTTTGAAAGGAGAACCCTGCTAACTGTGTGGTAAATATTGTCTAGGTCCATGCTTCTATACCCCTTGTGGGTCATAGACTACATTTGAGAATCTGATAAAGCTATGGACTCTTGACTCCAAAAATGGATGTGATTAAAATTTACATTCAGTTTCAAAGGACTCATAGTCTCTATGATGGAGATATAAAGTAATATAGTTTTGATACTTTACTTTTTACATTCCCTATATTTTGTACATGTTGCATTTAATCATATACTGTGAGATACTTCTTTTCGGAAACTGTGAGTGGTATTTATATACTCACGGGCCTTCAGGCCTGACATTTCCAGTTAATTTCACATTAGCCTTATGTATTCAACCGCAGTTACCAATTATGTTCTTAGTGAAGAAAACTATAAAATTAAAAATAGGAGCTTCTTTCTAAAATTTTTTTAGGTACATTATAATTATTTCCCCCAGTTTATATAGTTTTTAGTTAGAAGAAAGTTATATTTTTCATGAGACAAACTTTTTTTTTTTTGTGGGACGTGGGCCTCTCACTGTTGTGGCCTCTCCCACTGCGGAGCACAGGCTCCGGTCGCGCAGGCTCAGCGGCCATGGCTCACGGGCCCAGCCGCTCCGCGGCACGTGGGATCTTCCCGGACCGGGGCACGAACCCGTGTCCCCTGCGTTGGCAGGCGGACTCTCAACCACTGCGCCACCAGGGAAGCCCATGAGACAAACTTTTTGTCTGTGTCTTTAATTACATCTTTGATGTTGAATAGTGTTTTATTTCTTAGATGTTAACTTGCCATTTTTAAGGATTTCATAACTCCTCTCAAGTGAACAATTCTTTTTTTCCTCCTCTGTTGGCTCCTGGCAGGTGAATTGGTCTTGCTTGTTGGCCTAGTGTAGACAGAATAGTTGTTTAGATTGACTTTAAGATTGAATAGTTGAGAGGCCTTGTGTGTTATATCTTTATGCCTGTCCGCTAGTGTAAGGTGATGTGGGAAATACTTTGACGAGAAAGGTCAGTTCACTCATGCCCTTCCCCTACTTAATGCTCTTTGTGGCTGCACCTTTCTTCTAGGATGAATCTGCTTTAGCGTAATCTGATGACTGCCTGCCCCTTTGGGTGCTCTTGTTTGCTCTGCCCTCTACTCTAGGCCATCATGGCCTTTATGTTTCTCAAATGAGCTGTGGGCTCTTCTGTCTCAGCCCCGCCCCCCCCCCCCCCCCCCCCTTCTGGTCAGCGCCTTCAGAGCTTCTGGGTTTCCGTTTAAGTGTTCCTTCTTTGGAGATGTATTCTTTATTATCACCCTATGGGTTCTTCAGGCTAGATCCTGTCTGCTGGTATGCTTTGTAATCTTCCTTCACGGCATAATGAAGAACTGCACTTTAAAGACTTTTGTGTGTGTACTTATATGCTAAATACCTCGTTCTTTCTATAGGTCGAAAACTTTAAGAGGGAAGGAATGGTGATTCTCTTGTTCGCTATTGTATGTTTCCTCAACTCCTAGCACAGCGCTTGTCCAGTAGGGCCGATGGTGAATGAAGTGAAGGTCTAATGGTGTAGTTGACACACATGCACACATAGTGCAGTATGAAACAGTTAATATGTGTTTTCAACTGTAAATAAATAAATCATTGGACTAGAGACCCAAGAAACAAAAAACTGAAAGGGAATGAAATAAAATAACATACATTTAAAAATTTTATATCGTTTTCTATCTCTTACACAAAATCCATTCTCAAACAAAGTTAATTGTTGTTAATTCCAAATAACTGGCCTCTAATTTAAAAGACCTGTTTTTCTTTCCCTGTAGTGGGTAGTTTTACACTTTTTTAGTCTTAAACACACACAGATTTACATGAAACGGAAACAGCAGCCTGGTCTGATGAGTCCTCTGTTAGAGGAATAGTACTTTGGTGTTCCAGGGAAGACAGGGTGTGGTTCCTATACTTGTTAGGGGCTGTAGGAAGCTACCAGAGGGAGAGTGGAGTTGAGTTACACCTTTTATTTGATATGCAGACATAAGCAGGCCAAACAAAACTCTCACTTTTCCCCTCTCATTTGTATCGTAAGCATGCTGTGTCTCCCCAGGCTGGAATTTAGACTCAGCGTCTTACCTAGGCTGACAGGTGAGGAAGTATAGACCTAGAGTGGCTAAAAGACTTCACCAAAGAAGGGAGCCCCAGAGCTGGCCAGAGAACTCAGTCCCTGAACTGTCCCCAGGCTTATTCTCCAGCCAGTAGGGACCTCCTTCCACAGGGGAGGTACTCCTCTGTGCCTGCCTTTGGGAGAAGGCAGACATCCCAATGACCTAGGAGTGAGGGGTGGGCTGAAGTTGGGAGGGTCCCGGGCCTTGGGGTCAGACCAGGGCTCCAGTTCTGCACAGACATTTCGCAGGGAGCAGACAAGTTACCTTTGCAACTCCTTTTCCTATTCTGCAACATAGGGATTGTGATAGTACTTGCAGTGGTGTTGGGAAGACAAAATGGCATAGCATTTGTAGATTGCCTAATTGAGCAATAGGTATTTGATAATGAGACTATATGGTAATTCTCATAATCAACGAGGATGAGCCTTCTGGGCAAAGTATCCTTTCCTAAAATGGTGCCATAGTCCTTAATCCATAGGGAGTAAATGAGATCATGTAGGATGTTTAGCACAGTGTCTGGCAGATGGTTGGTTCCGGTATGTAAGGTAGTAGTTACACTGTTACAATGAAAATTGTTCGTTACTGTGTGACAAATTATATAGCTGATGAAAAGCATAAATAGAAATCTGATGCATATCCCAGTTTAGGAAGTCACTGTTTTAAATGGCATTTCCTCACCTACCATTTAAAAATTGTTTTACAACCACAATCTTGGTTATACTGATAAAGAATGGCTTAATTTTATAATTAATGTTACATTTTTCATTTAGTCCTGGCTCTTAGTCTTTTATACCTGTATAGTAACCCAAATTTCTTCAGCATTGTCATGGAACTGTTCCATATAATGTCATTATATTAATTAATTTTTAAATAAATTTTTTATTTTAGAATAGTTTAGATTTAGCGACAGTTGGAGATAGTACAGAGAATTTCCATATATCCTGTGTCCAGTTTCTTCTGTTGTTAAATCTTACATTACAGTGTATATTTGTTACAACTAACGATCCAATATTGGCACATTATTATTTACTTAAACTCTGTACTTTATTCCAGTTTCATTCATTTTTCCTAATGTTCTTTTCTTCTTCCCAGATCCCATCCAGGACACCACATTACATTTAGTCATCATGTCTCCTTATCCGTGTCCTGGCTGTTACAGTTTCTCAGACTCTCTTTGTTTTTGATGACTTGAACAATTTAAGGGGTGCCAGTCGGGTATTTTCTACACTGTTCCTCAGTTTGGGTTTGTCTGCTGTTTTTATCATGGTTTGGCTGGAGTTATGGGTTTTGGGAAGATGACCATAGAGGTGAAGTGCCCTTCTCATCAGATCAGGAGCTCATGCTCTCAACGTGACTTGTCACTGATGATGTTAACTTTGATCACTTGGCTACGTAAATTGTTTGGGTTTTTTCTGTCCAGATTTGTCTCTTCTCCTGGTTATTTATATCGTAATTGTTTATATCCATATGGACTCATGGATTCATGATTAGAATCCAGTGCTCTGTCATTTATTTTCTTGCTCAGATTGTTCCAGCTTCGGCCAGTGGGAGCTCTTTCGGTTGCTCCTGTGTCCTTTTAACATGATCCCATTGCTTTTTTGTTTTTTGAACACTTCCTCACTTGGTGCACTTACAAGATACTTCAAGCTCACATTACATCTTCCTTGCCCCCGTCCTGGAATCAGCCATCTCTCCAAGAAGTCCTTGTTCTTTTGTTGATGCGTGGTATTGGAAACCAAGATCTGGTCTCCAGATAAATGAGCTCTTTCTGTGCTAGTGTCAAAGCAGAGGTGAGAGATTTAATGTCCAAATTGTCCTAATTGCTTTTCCCACTTTTCTTTCCATTTTTCTTCACTGAAAACCCTGGGAGAGTATCTCATACGCTTGTATTTTTTCCTCGATTTATCCCCTCAACAGTTGGAGTCCATCTTTTGAAAGTATATGTGTGTCATAGAGCATATTTATATTTATAGTAACTCTTTAAAATTTAAATTAGAAAAAAGATAAGGCGATGCAGACAACTCATCTGTTTCCTACAGAAAGTGGCTCTTCAGTTACTTGATTTCTGAGAATTACATGGGAAGTAATGACATAAAATACTTTTTTCAGATATAAATTCAAATTAGAATAAGGGGATTTTTAAAATGTTCTCACTTGTAAGAAAGGAAGAGGGAGCTCATAATTCTTTTTTGCTATGTTTAAAGTTTTAAACATTCGTCTTGTGTCTCTTTAAACTCTTAAATGTTTTGGGTGCACTTGGCATAGGGATAAGCCTCTTTGTTTGTTTTTCCTCCCAGCTTTGACGCAGGTTTTCATCTTTCAGATGTCCCTGCCTTAGTCCCAGAGTTCTCTTTACTTAAGCCTATAAAAACCTTCGAATGAATCATCATTTTATGTTGCTTTTCTTTAAATGTTTTTTTCTTTGGCATTTCATTGTAAATTGCATCCACAGTGAGACTGAAGTGGTGCTTATTTTCACTTCCTGTATTGAAAGAAGTGCTCCCTGCATCCACTTCTGTACAACTGAGAAGAGTTTTTATTCCCTTTTGATTGTCTCCTTGCTAATCTGTACACATACAATCTAGTATTGATTTGCAAAGCTTTGGATAAAGATATATCAATAGATATACTCACATTTTTGGGGGGCATTAGAACTGGCAAAAATAAGAACGCACACTTGAAAATGTCTTTTTCTTTGTCCCCTTGTTTTTGGGTCTTTGTTGCTGCGCGCGGGCTTTCTCTAGATGCGGCAAGCGGGGGCTACTCTTCGTTGTGGTACGTGGGCTTCTCATTGCGGTGGCTTCTCTTGTTGAGGAGCACGGGCTCTAGGCCTGCGGGCTCAGTAGTGGTGGCTCGCGGGCTCTAGAGCGCAGGCTCAGTAGTTGTGGCGCACGGGCTTAGTTGCTCCGTGGCATGTGGGATCTTCCCGGACCAGGGCTCGAACCCTTGTCCCTTGCGTTGGCAGGCGGATTCTTAACCACTGTGCCACCAGGGAAGCCCTGTCCCCTTGTTTTTAAGTACTCAACTGTTGGCAGTAAAATTGCAGAAATAATAGAAATAATCACACTTGTCTTTTATCTATAGCATGACTCATATGTTTTTGAATACCTAAAACTTTTCTTTTTTTTGTTCTAGTTCTTTTTGGATATCTTCTGGTTAACCAGAAGTGAAGAATAATAATGTGAAGTCTTTAAAGCATTTTGTAATATTTGTTTATATGATTTTATTTTCTGAAAGCCTTCATCTGAAAATACTTTAAAAATAGCTTATAATTATTTTTATTTCTAATGATGAGTAAAGTTTATCCATGTGGGATAATTTTTCTTCATATATATATATATATATATATATATATATATGTTTTCTATCTTTGTGTTCTATTTTGTTCGACCTACATCAGGACTGCTAAAGTATACCTTGTATAAATCTTTGTGTGAAATAAAAGACTTCTAGAAGATCTAAGCCAGGCAGGCCTTATACACTCATCTATGTAACCCTTTCCAAGACCTAACCCTATCCAGTTCTTCTATAAGACATTGACTGACGCTCACAGCATCATGAATGCCTATGACTAATAGGCTCTCTCTAGAATGCCTGTGATTTTCTGTTCCCATCAATTGAACTATATGCTTATCAGGAGTTCCTGGTTTGTTCCTAAATCTTTTTAGGTCTATTGTACGCTTTAATTGTAATTGCAGAATTTAGTAAACTATTATGCAAATATATGAGATGTGAATGCAAAAGAGAATTGTAGTTTCTGTATAAACTAATTTGGAATGCTTTGGAAAGTCTCCAAAAGATAGGTCGTGAAAAGAAACTTACCATCAAATTAGGGATAGGAGAGAACTGTTGAAGTTTAGGTAATCCAGAAAAATTACCCTCTGAAAATCTTTAAATTCTTGTTCCATTTTAAAGAACTAGAGAGTGGGGATGGCAGATGCAGTGCTTTGGTTGTGGTATATGTGACAAAGTTGACGCGTGACTTTTCTCAGGGACTCACACCAAAAGACAAGGCTGTAGCCTCATCAAAGTCGTGGCAGATTTAAACCCATTCATGGGCTTCAAGTAAAAATAAAATGTTTAACTTTTTATGTTTGTCAGTTATCTATTTTAATTTAACAAACCATACCAAAGCTTAATGGCTTAAAGTAAAAACCATTTATTATCTGTTATGGTATTGAGTGGTTCTTCTGCGTTTCGTGGTGTTGGCTTGGGCTCAGGGACAGCTGGAAGGTCCAAAATAGCCTCACTCACACACTAGCAAGTTGGCACTGGCTGTCAGCTGGGATGGGAGCTTAGCAAGACTTTGACCTATCTGGTTTCTCCTTCATGCAGCCTCTCCACCTGGCTAGTTAGGCTTTGAAGACCATGGCAGTCTCAGGGTAGTTGAATTTCTTACATGGTGGCTTGCATGCCCTGGAGTACAAAGGTGGCCTTCTTAAGGCTTAGGCCCAGAACTGACCCAGAGTCACTTTTGCTACATTGCATTGGTTAAAGCAGGTCACAGGGTCAACCCACATTCAAGAGGAGGTGATTATACAAGGATGTGAATGCTGGGAGGCCAGCAAAGTAACAGCCAACACAGATGTTTCAGATTTTTTATTTGCATGTCTCATTTTTGATGCTTTTAATATGTATTTCAATAAATGAAAGTGTTTATAAGCAAACAATAATTTGATTAAAACTTGTATTCTTACTATTAAATGTGGGAACGAAGGGATTTCAGCCCGTGTCATTCTGATTCCAAAACCATTATTCCTTATACCATACTCCATTGCTCTTGTTTTGGTCAGTAAATAGTCATGTTAGCACCTAGGGTTACAGTATCAGTTAAACAATATTATTGTCAGAAGTCTATCTTTAATTCTTGTAGCCTTTAAAAATTTACATTCTTCAAATTATTAAATGTGATTTTATTAAAATACAATTTAGATAATAATTATGTCTGAAGTATCAGAGATAAAATTGTTAACCTTACAAATCCGTTTATTCAGCAGACAGTTATTGGGCATGTCATCTGCACCAGGCACTGTTCTAGACACTGGAGGAACAGTGGTAAAAAAGACAGATGAGGTCCCTGCCTTCATGGAGCTTCAGGTCTAGTTGGGGGGATAGTCTCTCGTTCATTTCCATAGACAATCTTGTTTTAAAATATCTACTTTCGTTTAAAAAAAAGAATTTTAGTTAAAGAAAAAAGTTTGAGTGTCTATACTGAAAAATAATGAAGACATGCTAGGTTTGTAAAGACCCTACACTCTGAATCAATGCAAAAGTTACATAGTGAATGTTGGATAAACTTGAGATTTGATAACAGCTTACCTGGAGGTAGGCTGATAAATGTTCAACTACCAGCCGATAGTAAAGATCAGCTAAGTATTGGCTCTTACAGTACACACCAACCTGTGCCACCTCAAACTTAGCTTAGCTCCTTTTAATTTATACTGAAGCCAAGCAAGCTATTGTGTATAAGTTCTTTAAAAAAGAAACTTAGAAAATCCAACCCCTCTGCCTACCCCTCCTCCCTTTCCCACAGTGGCAAATGCCTGCCTTTAATTATTACTTAATAGGGAATAGGTTAATGGGGAGGTGGAGGTGGCGGAGACAGCGCCACACGGCTGAGAACTGCGCTCATGTGGAATGAAATTTTTTTTTTTTTCTTTGCGGTACGCGGGCCTCTCACCGCTGCGGCCTTTCCCGTTGCGGCGGAGCACAGGCTCCGGACGCGCAGGCTCAGTGGCCATGGCTCACGGGCCCAGCCGCTCCGTGGCATGTGGGATCTTCCCAGACCGGGGCACGAACCCGTGTCCCCTGCATCGGCAGGCGGACTCTCAACCACTGCGCCACCAGGGAAGCCCTGGAATGAAATATTTTATGTTTAAGGGCTTTGCTAAAGAACTTTTAATGAACTATTTTGTTTGTTTGTTTTTTAGGGCTTTTGCAAAACCACCGATGTTCTCAAGCTCATCTAATCCAGCTTCATCATTTTTGAGCTATTTCAGGCACCATGTGGTTTCACCTACTATGTCAGAGCAGAACTATTTAACCCCAAGTTATTTGAATTTTTGTCTTTCACATGTTTCATTTAAAAACTACACTAAACCCCCGTGGGTTGAGTTTAAGACATGCTTTTCTTAGACCGGATTCTATGTCAAGTGAAGGGTACTTGAGCAAAGTTTTATTTTAAAAGAATGCAACATTGTTTTCTGTGACTGTCAGAAGTTTAGTACCAGAAAGACATTTCACATTTGTGTGTTTTCAAACACAAGTAAGAAAAATGTTTCAGTGCAGCTGATGTAGACCTTGTACTACTTTCCCCATCCAAAATAATTGGTATCCATGGGAACATTCTGAACCAGTCAACTGACCACATTAGCTCATCTCACATGAGCTGATACAGAATGAGGTTTTGGATGCTTTTGGTTAGTTAATTGAAATGATGCAAGTTCTCTTGAGCTTACAACTAGTATTTATTTTCCTAGATTTTGTGTCTAAATGGTTTTTTTTAAAGGAATAAACTTTAGCTTGATTTCTCTTCCTACCCCTCCCCCCATTATGTATTGTTTCTTAGCTAAAGCTTCCAAACTAAGTTGTTTTTCTCAGGCTGCTTTTTTTTTTTTTAAAACAACTTTATTGGAGTATATTTGCTTTACAATGTTGTGTTACTTTCTGCTGTATAACAAAGTGAATCAGCTATATGTATACATATATCCCCATATCCCCTCCCTCTTGCCTCTCCCTCCCACCCTCCCTATCCCACCCCTCTAGTTGGTCACTAAGCACCGAGCTGATCTCCCTGTGCTATGCAGCAGCTTCCCACTAGCTATCTGTTTTACATTTGGTAGTGTATATATGTCCATGCCACTCTCTCACTTCATCCCAGCTTACCCTTCCCCCCTCCATGTCCTCAAGTCCATTCTCCACGTCTGCATCTTTTTTCCTGTCCTGCCCCTAGGTTCTTCAGAATCTTTTTTTTTTTTTTTTTTTTTTAGATTCCATATATATGTGCTAGCATACGGTATTTGTTTTTCTCTTTCGGACTTACTTCACTCTGTATGACAGTCTCTAGGTCCATCCACCTCACTACAGATAACTCAATTTCGTTTCTTTTTATGGCTGAGTAATATTCCATTGTATATATGTGCCATATCTTCTTTATCCATTCATCTGTCAGTGGACACTTAGGTTGTTTCCGTGTCCTGGCTATTGTAAATAGAGCTTCAGTGAACATTGTGGTACATGACTCTTTTTGAATTATGGTTTTCTCAGGGTATATGTCTGGTAGTGGGATTGCTGGGTCATATGGTAGTTCTATTTTTAGTTTTTTAAGGAAACTCCATACTGTTCTCCACAGTGGGTGTATCAATTTAAATTTCCACCAACAGTGCAAGAGGGTTCTCTTTTCTCTACACCCTCTCCAGCATTTATTGTTTGCAGATTTTTTGATGATGGCCATTCTGACCAGTGTGAGGTGATACCTCATTGTAGTTTTGATTTGCATTTCTCTACTAATTAGTGATATTGAGCATCCTTTCATGTGTTTGTTGGCAATCTGTATATCTTCTTTGGAGAAATGTCTATTTAGGTTTTCCACCCATTTTTGGATTGGGTTGTTTGTTTTTTTGATATTCAGCTGCATGAGCTGCTTATATATTTTGGAGATTAATCTTTTGTCAGTTGCTTCGTTTGCAAATATTTTCTCCCATTCTGAGGGTTGTCTTTTCATCTTATTTATGCTTTCCTTTGCTGTGCAAAAGCTTTTAAGTTTCATTAGGTCCCATTTGTTTATTTTTGTTTTTATTTCCATTTCTCTAGGAGGTGGGTCAAAAAGGATATTGCTGTGATTTATGTCATGAAGTGTTCTTCCTATGTTTTCCTCTAAGAGTTTTATAGTGTCTGGCCTTATATTTCGGTCTTTAACCCATTTTGGGTTTATTTTTGTGTGTGGTGTTAAGGAACGTTCTAATTCCATTCTTTTACATGTAGCTGTCCAGTTTTCCCAGCATCACTTATTGAAGAGGCTGTCTTTTCTCTGTTGTATATTCTTGCCTCCTTTTGTCAAAAATAAGGTGACCTACGTGTGTGGGTTTACCTCTGGGCTTTCTATCCTGTTCCATTGATCTGTATTTCTGTTTTTGTGCCAGTATCATACTGTCTTGATTACTGTAGCTTTGGAGTGTAGTTTGTAGTCAGGGAGCCTGATTCCTCCAGCTCCATTTTTCTTTCTCCACATTGCTTTGGCTATTCAGGGTCTTTTGTGTTTCCATACAAATAGTGAAATTTTTTGTTCTAGTTCTGTGAAAGTTGCCATTGGTAGTTTGATAGTGATTGCAATGAATCTGTAGATTGCTTTGGGTAGTGCAGTCATTTTCACAATGTTGATTCTTCCAATCCAAGAACATGGTATATCTCTCCATCTGTTTGTGTCATCTTTAATTTCTTTCATCAGTGTCTTATAGTTTTCTGAGTACAGGTCTTTTACCTCCTTAGGTAGGTTTATTCCTAGGTATTTTATTCTTCTTGTTGCAGTGGTAAATGGGAGAGGTTCCTTAATTTCTGTTTCAGATTTTTCATCATTAGTGTATAGGCATGCAAGAGATTTCTGTGCATTAATTTTGTATCCTGCTACTTTAGCAAATTCATTGATTAGCTCTAGTAGTTTTCTGGTAGCATCTTTAGGATTCTCTAGGTATAGTATCATGTCATCTGCAAACAGTGACAGTTTTACTTCTTCTTTTCCGATTTGGATTCCTTTTATTTCTTTTTCTTCTCTGATTGCTGTGGCTAAAACTTCCAAAACTATTTTGTATAATAGTGGTGAGAGCGGGCAATCTTGTCTTTTTCCTGATCTTAGTGGAAATGGTTTCAGTTTTTCACCATTGAGAATGATGTTGGCTGTGGGTTTGTCATATATAGCCTTTATTATGTTGAGGTAAGTTCCCTCTATGCCTACTTTCTGGAGGGTTTTTAACCATAAATGGGTGTTGAATTTTGTCAAAAGCTTTTTCTGTATCTATTAAGTTGATCATATGGTTTTTATTCTTCAATTTGTTAATATGGTTTATCACATTGATTGATTTGTGTATACTGAAGAATCCTTTCATTCCTGGGATACACCCCACTTGATCATGGTGTATGATCCTTTTAATGTGCTGTTGGATTCTGTTTGGTAGTATTTTGTTGAGGATTTTTGCATCTATGTTCATCAGTGATATTGGCCTGTAGTTTTCTTTTTTTGTGACATCTTTGTCTGGTTTGGGTATCAGGGTGATGGTGGCCTCATAGAATGAGTTTGGGAGTGTTCCTCCCTCTGCTATATTTTGGAAGAGTTTGAGAGGATGGGTGTGAGCTCTTCTTTAAATGTTTGATAGAATTCACCTGTGAAGCCATCTGGTCCTGGGCTTTTGTTTGTTGGAAGATTTTTTTTTTTTTTTGCGGTACGAGGGCCTCTCACTGTTGTGGCCTCTCCCGTTGTGGAGCACAGACTCCGGATACGCAGGCTCAGTGGCCATGGCTCACGGGCCCAGCTGCTCTGTGGCATGTGGGATCTTCCCGGACCGGGGCATGAACCCGTGTCCCCTGCACCGGCAGGGGGACTCTCAACCACTGTGCCACCAGGGAAGCCCTGTTGGAAGATCTTTAATCAGAGTTTCAATTTCATTGCTTGTGATTGGTCTGTTTATATTTTCTATTTCTTCCCAGTTCACTCTTGGAAGGTTGTGCTTTTATAAGAATTTGTCCATTTCTTCCAGGTTGTCCATTTTATTGGTATATAGCTGCTTGTAGTGATCTCTCATGAGCATTTGTATTTCTTCAGTGTCAGTTGTTACTTCTCCTTTTTCATTTCTAATTCTATTGACTTGAGTCTTCTCCCTCTTAATGAGTCTGGCTAAAGGTTTATCAATTTTGTTTATCTTCTCAAAGAACCAGCTTTTAGTTTTATTGATCTTTGCTATTGTTTCCTTCATTTCTTTTTCATTTATTTCTGATCTGATCTTTGTGATTTCTTTCCTTCTGCTAACTTTGGGGTTTTTTGTTCTTTCTCTAATTGCTTTAGGTATAAGGTTAGGTTGTTTATTTGCATTGTTTCCTGTTTCTTGAGGTAGGATTGTATTGCTGTAAACTTCCCTCTTAGAACTGCTTTTACTGTATCCCATAGGTTTTGGGTCGTTGTGTTTTCATTGTCATTTTTTTTCTGGGTATTTTTTGATTTCCTCTTTGATTTCTTCAGCTATCTCTTGGTTATTTAGTAGTGTATTGTTTAGCTTCCATGTGTTTGTATTTTTTTTTTGGGCTGCACCGGGTCTTAGTTGAGGCATGTGGGATCTAGTTCCTGGACCAGGGATTGAACCTGGGCCCCCTGCATTGGGAGCGCAGAGTCTTAGCCACTGGACCACCAGGGAAGTCCGTGTTCGTATTTTTTACAGATTTATTCCTATAATTGATATCTAGTCTCATAGTGTTGTGGTCCAAAAAGATACTTGATACGATTTTAGTTTTCTTAAATTTACCAAGGCTTGATTTGTGACCCAAGATATGATCTGTCCTGGAGAATGTTCCATGAGCACTTGAGAAGAAAGTGTATTCTGTTGTTTTTGGGTGGGAAGTCCTAAAAATATTAGTTAAGTCCATCTTGTTTAATGTATCATTTAAAGCTTGTGTTTCCTTATTTATTTTCATTTTGGATGATCTGTCCATTGGAGAAAGTGGGGTGTTAAAGTCCCCTGCTATGATTGTGTCGATTTCCCCTTTAATGGCTGTTAGCATTTGCCTTATGTATTGAGGTGCTCCTATGTTGGGTGCATAAATATTTACAATTGTTATAGCTTCTTCTTGGATTGATCATTATGTGGCATCCTTCTTTGTCTCTTGTAACAGTCTTTATTTTAAAGTCTATTTTGTGTGATATGAGAATTGTTACTCCAGCTTTCTTTTGGTTTCCATTTGCATGGAATATCTTTTTCCATCTCCTCACTTTCTGTCTGTATGTGTCTCTAGGACTGAAGTGTGTCTCTTGTAGACAGCATATATACGGGTCTTGTTTTTTAATCCATTCAGCCAGTCTGTGTCTTTAGGTTGGAGCATTTAATCCATTTACATTTAAGGTAGTTATCAATATGTATATTCCTATTACCATTTTCTTAATTGTTTTGGGTTTGTTATTGTAGGTCTTTTCCTTCTCTTGTGTTTCCTGCCTAGAGAAGTTCCTTTAGCATTTGTTGTAAAGCTGGTTTGGTGGTGCTGAATTTTCTTAGCTTTTGCTTGTCTGTAAATGTTTTAATTTCTCCGTCGAATCTGAATGAGATTCTTGCTGGGTAGAGTAATCTTGGTTGTAGGTTTTTCCCTTTCATCACTTTAAATAATGTCCTGCCACTCGCTTCTGGCTTGCAGAGTTTCTGCTGAAAGATCAGCTGTTAACCTTATGGGGATTCCCTTGCATGTTATTTGTTACTTTTCCCTTGCTGCTTTTAACATTTTTTCTTTGAATTTAATGTTTGATAGTTTGATTAATATGTGTCTTGGCATGTTTCTCCTTGGATTTATCCTGTATGGGACTCTCTGTGCTTCCTGGACTTGATTGACTATTTCCTTTCCCATATTGGGGAAGTTTTCAACTTCCCTAACCTGAGTGCTGCCCTGAAGTGTTTATCAGAGAACACAGAAACCCTGACCTACCACATGTCATCAGTGCTCTCTGCTTTGCTGCTCAGGTCATGCTTTCTGTTCTGTGTGCTTCACAAAGCGAAAGCAGTGGGACTCTGACGTCAGGGCAAGAGTTGCCCACTCAACAGTTAAGCTTGTCACCAACTATCACGTAAGTGATGCTTAGTTCTGTTGATTTGTATCTTCTAGTCCTTTGCTCTTTTTCCCCTGATCCTTAAGTTTTTAGTTTTAAACTTCATTTATGTTAGAAAGAATTCTCTAAACAACAGGAACTGCACATCAGTTCTCTATTCGTGGTGAGAGCAGGAACACGGTCGTTATGTTCTCTTCATGAGTTTCTACAAGTACAGATAGAGGAGAAAGATTACAAGGCTGAGGAAGAGACATATCCATAGAGAAGTGTTATGGAGAGTTTTTAAAAGAAATTTTAAGTCATTGAAATTTGAATTCCCTTCATACGTTCCTGAATGTTTTCTCTGCTTGTTGTGCTCCATAGACAAGAGTGCGCATTGGGAGATTCAGCTTGTAAGAATTCTGAGTCTGATCCTGAGGACTTTTCAGATGAAACAAATACAGAGAACCTTTACGGTCCCTCTCCCCCCAGCACGCCTCGGCAGAGGAAGCGTCTGTCAACCAAACACCAGAGGAATAATGTAGGGCGGCCCACCAGTCGAGCTAATGTGAAAGGTAAGTCTTGTGTGTAAAATGATACATTTGAGGGGGCGTGGCATGGTTGGTATGTAATCTTTATGTAACATGTAACTATTGGTAGATGCTTTTTCTACAATAATGTTATTCCTCTTTTTTTAAATTTGATTTTATGCTGCCTTAAAGTTTTATTTTTAAATATTTGAATTATCACCATTAGCAATATTGTTAATAAAAGAGAAAATAATTCTCCAGAGATAGAAAGGTTTGTAATTGTAATTGTTAAAGTCAGTGTGTGAGGCCTTTGCATTCCTTTTAGGACGTGGAAGAGGACAAACGTGGATGAATCAGCGTGCCTGTCCAGGATGGCTGCTGGTGTACAGGATAGGTGGCCTTCTTTTATTCTTTGAATCTCTTAGGCTGAAACTTCTAGATTCTGTCTTCCTGACATGATGTATTGGGCACTTTGGGAGAGGCAGGGCCAGGCTTTCTTCCCCAGGATTCCCCAGGCGGCCTGAGACCTGTGCTCTGCCGGTGACCATGATGCTGCCCTCATGTACAGGGCCCTCGTTCCCACTAAGCACAGGGCCTGGATGGTGTCCCACCTTATAATCACGCACAGAATCTGTGTTGTACTTTTCTTTCTGTTTGGAATCCCAAAGCTCAGATAGCGTTCTGCTCCTAGAAGCTGTTCCTGCTCCTGAGACTGTTCTCTGTTTTCATTTCTTCCTTCCTCTGAGCGTGTCACAGCTGTTCTGTTCTGAGGCAGAGGAACTGAATCATGCTGACCTGCTTCCTTGTACCTGCTTTCTGGCATGGAACCTCAGGTCACTGAAGCCTTACGGTTTTAGAATTTCTCTGTTAATTTCAGCAAACCACTTGTCCTGAAACTGATCTCATAGTTTCCTAGGATTCATCTACCTATTACTGTGCAAGATAGGGATATCATTCTTTATCTCCTCTGAGAAATTTCCCCTTATCACATGTTCTCCCTACTGAAAAGAGACTCATTTCCATTTCTCCCTTTCTTTAGCTCATTTTCTTCCTCTCTTTCCCTTTCCCACACATTTCTTCCACACATTGATCTCTCATGGTTAATGTCGGCAAGTTCATTCTGTGTCCCTATCATAGCCCTTCCTCAAGAAAGAAGAAGGGTAAGAGAAATGGACTTTATTGAACTTATTTGCTTGAGTGAAGTCTTATCCAAGGAGGAATTCCTAAGTAATAAATAGTCTTTCTTTCCCACAGGGAAGATGATTTTTTTTACTTTCTTTTAAAACTGTATTTGTAGTAAGATGTTAACCTATGATCTGTATTTACCCCTGTTGGAAAGTAATAGCTTTCCATTGCAATATATTATCTTTAAAATCAATCCTTTTCCATTTTCTCAAAGAAATTTCTCAAATGCCTACAGAAGTTCCTTTTGAAGCAGCATCTACTGAACCAATATTAGTTAATACATATTTGCTTCGTGGTGGTGAAATGCGATGATGCCAGTAGGATATCTGCTTTGTCTTCACTTGTTCATACTATTTTAGAACCAGAGTTGAGAACACAGTCCCCCCATTTTATAGATTGAGAAAGTGAGGCCCAGGGTTTCAAAGCAACTTCTTAAGGCCAGAAGGCTTGAGATAGTGGCAGGACTAATTTTAGGTACTATTTTTATTTTTTGGCCATGCCACACAGCTTGTGGGATCTTGCTTCCCTGACCAGGGATTGAACCTGGGCCCTCGGCAGTGAGAACGCAGAGTCCTAACCACTGGACCACCGGGAACTCCCAGGACTAATTTTAGAACTAGTTCTCCTGGTCCTCAGTTTGGACTTTTTTCCCAGTGCAAGCAGCAGGGGTTAAGCTTCTCTGAATGTGGTACTTGACATGACTGTATGTCTTTAGTAATCAGTCAGAAAACCCGTCGCTGGATACTTGTTGAGCTCTGCTGTCCTTCTGGGCTGTGTCAGAAATAGAAGGAAGAGGGAAGGTTGTTTCTTTTCCTCCTCAACTTCTTTCAGTTGTTTATTTCATAAAATTACAGAATTTTAGATCTGGAAGGGGTCTCAGAGACCACGTTAATTCCTGCCATTTTGCAGGTAAAGAAAGAGTGCTCATAAACCTTTGGAGTTGTAGCTATCTATCAGCAGACCTAGGGCACCAAAGTTCCTAACAACTTATGTTTTTTCTTATTGCAAAAGATTACATGTTTGTCGTAGGGAGTTTAGAAAATACTGACAAAAAGAAAGAAAAATACCCATAAACCCAATATGCAGAAATAACAGCTTTTACCATCTTTGCCTTGTGGTCTCTTTACTTGCATATATTTGTGTTGTGATATGATATCATACTATTTTTACTATTTTATAGCTGGCTTCCTTTTTCATTTTAATGACTCATGAACTTTCTGTGCCATAGAATAACCTGTGCTGTTCATTTTAATGGCTGCTGAATCATTTGTAGCAACATCTGCCCGGTTCTCACTCACAGTTCTTGAGTGCTTTACCTAAGCACTGTGCTGAGCTCGTCAAAAGAGTTATCTTTTAAATATAGTAATAGCCCAATGAGATGTAGGTTCTATATATCATTATTCAATTTATGGTTGAGGACATGACACAGAGAGTTTCTAGGGCTTGTAGTTTTAACTGTCCCAGTCATGCATATACTAGAAAGCAGTGTGTTTGCTGTCTGGTGAACTGTTTTTGTCAACATTCTTGTTCATGAACACCAAAAAACGATGGAAATGAAGCAACCGTGTTGGGCAGTGGGTCATGTTACTGTTTTGGTGATGGCGTGTTTGTGTTGAGCTGGTGGAACAAACAGTACTCGAGAACTCGCCGGCTGCAGCAGCAGAGCATGGTGGACCGGAGCACACACTTGGTTGCTGGATTGCCTGGATTCCCATCCTGGTTCTACCACCTTCTGTATGTGCCGCCTCCGTGTCTCATTTTCTTTATCTGTGAGGTAATCTGCCTTACGGTGTTGTGAGGGTTTTATGTTCAGTAACTACTAGCTGTCATTATTATTGTGAGCTAAAGGTTTCTTTCTCACTACTTGCCTTAAATTTCAAAGTAGAATTAAATAATTATATCATTGACTGTACCCTTATTAATTGGTGCCCCTCCTTTCAGGACACTGAGTCTTGAGTCACATAGTTACCAAGGTATGGAGTTGGGACTGCAGCCTGTGTCAGTCCTGTCTGGCTTATCCGTTTCTTGTAGCTCTTCCTAGCCCCCTTTCTTCTTCTCACTCTGTATGTTGCCATCATAGTTACTTTTTCTCTGGGTCTTTCTTTCCTCACCTCCCTCCCTTTCCTTTTGCCTTTACCTCTCTTTCCTTTCTTCTGCCTCCTCTTCGCATCCCCTTTTTCCTTCCTCCCTTCCATTCCTCCCTTATTTCTCCTTCATTCTTTCCCTTGACTCGCAACTTCAGTGACTCCATAGGCGGGTATTACGTTAGATGATCGATAAGCCCTTGCTCGTCTCCAGCAGGAACCACAGAGATGAGCAGGCAGTCCCATCTTGTGTGGTAGAGCTGGGGTGGAGGGGAGAGAGGGGGGGGCTTCTGTGGGTGCCCACAGGAGGGGATCGAGCAGACCTGGGCTTGGGAAGACTGCTGGAACAAGTGACATTTGTGCTATGGCCCGAAGGCTGAGTCAGGGAGACCAGTATTTCAAACTCATTTGTCAATCATAATAGTGTATTGGTCTCTCAGTATTTTCAAGAGATTTTTAAAATTAATTAGATTGGCCAGATTTATTTTAAAAGCTTTCCAAGGAAATATGAACTGACGCATTATTTCTTTCTCTCTGCAACAAGCAAAGGCTGCCTGAATCATACGATTCACTTTAGAACTGCAGTGAAAGTTGAGCTCATCTTTTTAGTTAACATCACCGATAATATTTTCGTTTTTCTGCTTATCTTTTGCTGTGTGACAACCACCCAAAGCTTAGTGTTATGAAAGCGTCCATTTTATTGTGCTCACGGTTCTGTGGGTAGAGTAACCGCTAACACTGTTGTCTTTAGTGATGGTAGCCATTGTCATGAGCTATTATATGGATATGATTCTTTAAATATTCTTATTATCCTAGGCTCAAAATAACCAACGACTGTTGTTATTGGCTTATTTTTTATAATTGGAAATTTAGTACCAGGCAACCTTCTGACCAACTGGTAATAAATTGACGGTTCCCGTGAGAGAACTGCTCACAGAACTCAGGAACACACTTGACTTACGTTTATCACTTAAGTTGCCTCATTAGTGTAAATTGAGGTGTGATTGACAGGGGCTCCTTATGAATAAAAAAGACACTTCTGTCAGAAAATTCCAAGGGTTTTAGGAGCTCTGTGTCAGGAACCTGGACAAAACCCAAATATATTTCTTATGTTAAAAAGCAAAATTCAACCAAGTAAATTTGAAGATTTGATTGGCTTTATTTATGAATCAGGCAGCATTACATCTAGCAACTAGAAGGGTGCTCTGAGTGGTTGTGCAAAAATGGAAGGGATTTTATAGGAAAAAGGGTGGAGTAAGGGAGCTATTAGCAAAAAAAAAAAAGAAAGGATTATTTTTTGACCAGACATCTTTTTTTATGGGCGTGGGGAGGGATGACAGGGGTTTTATCATGCAGATTACCTCTTCCTCTGAGGGATTGTAGAGGGCCTACTTGTTGGGTTACTTTATTGGTATTGACCAGAAAATTCTAGACTGTTCAATTAAAACTACATTTCTGGGAGAGGTTGGAACTGCAGTGAAGTAACGTATAAAATATAGGTTTGCCATCATGGGCTTTTAGCATGCGACTGACACCATTTGGGGCCTGTGGTTTTCTTTCTAATACTTACTACACCCTGATGAGCATTATCAAATACTAGCAAAGATATGAGGAGATGGCAGCTTTCTTACAAGGCTGGTGTGAGTGTAAATTGTCTCAATCCCTGTGTGGAAGTAATTTGTTAATACAGTCAGACTGAGCTTGGTTATATCCTTGACCCAAGTAAATGCACTTTTGGGACTAGACTTTAGAGAAGTTCCTGCAAATAAACACGAGAAGTTCTGCAGAAAGACTCGTGTCACTCATTGTGATTTCCTTTCATAATACGCAAGTGGGTAACCACAGACGGGAAAGTTCAAAACAATCTGTATCCTAGTGGTTGTCTGAGATAGGGGAGGCCTGAGGAGGGGGCCTAGGGATGTAGGACAAAGGTGAGGTCACCACTGCCCGCGATGTTTTATTTCTTTGTACTGATGGACTTTAGATGTGTTTAAAATTATTTTATTTGACTTTTGCATTTTCCTGATTTTGTTTCCCTGGGAATGTTAAAGATATTTTTGTTTTCAGAATATTAACTTCTGCTTTTAGAAGCTGTGCTAAATATTAAATATATAACAATGTTATGATATCTAGGTAAAGATAGTTAGCTCTTTATTACCTAAAAAATACCAGGTATGTGACACCCTGACAGATGTAACCTACCATTCAGCTCTTAAATTAACTCACTGACCAGGATTGATTTCATACTTCGATGAGTAACAGAGTTTAACTATGGTGTTACTTCAGATCATATTTTTTTGATAATGGTAAATAACTACCAAACTACAGCAGTTAAGATTTTGATAAATTTTGGACCATAATGTGTAGCTACCCATGTGTAGCTGTTTCTCTTTAAGCCTGGTTTAAGAAGAGGCAAACTACCTCATCCTTAAATTTTTGTTCTTTTTAATTAGCAGAAGGAAGTAAATCCAGTCCATCTCATAGTTTTCCGTAGGTTAAACAAGAGTGAAGACACCCAGGCCAAAGCCCTTTTCAGGGTGAATCGGCCTCGTAATCATTATCAGCCCCGTTTTGCAGGAGTAATGTAATACTGCAAGAGCCAGATCACAGAGATAGTCATCTGTAATCTGACATATACATGTGTGCATATACACGTGTGCATATACATGTACACATTAATCTCCCTGTCATTAGCAAATATCTCAAGGGGTGTGTGTGTGTGTATGTAAATGTGTGTGATTTTTTGCTAACATAGTGAGATTAGCAAGTTTTATTTTTTTTAATATAATACTGCTATAAAACTGATCTGGTAAAATGGTTATAAATCAGATTCAATCTGTATAGTAAGAGAAATGTTCTTTGTGAACTAGAGTGGACTTAAATCTATATTTCAGCTCTTTAATCCAAACTCAGCCTGACTTTCAAGGTTCTAATTTATATTTCCAGCCTACCCATCTATATGCAGACTCACTGTTCCAGCCAGGCTCTCTTCTTTTCTGCTTTTGTGTCTTTTTGTATGTTTATTCTCTTGCCTTCCTTGCTACCCTTATTTAAGATGAATCCATTCTTCAAGGCATTCAGTCGAGTACCTGGTCTTAGTTAAAGCTTCCGCATATCGGTTAGCCCACTGTAATCTGTCTTTCATGGCACTCAGCATCTTAACCTTTCCTTAGTCAGACAGCCCTGTCCTGTGAGCAGCTCGACAGGCGTAAAGGTGGTTGACGGCACAAACACGGGTTAGGATCCCTGTCCCGACATATCTCATGTGTCTGGCCGTCCATGTTCTGCGGGAATCTCCATCACAGTGTTGTTGTAAAGATGATGACAATTTCTGTAGGCCCTTAGCTCGTCAATGGGTAAAGCAGTGTTGGAATAGAGCAGGGTTTTCCCAAATGTGGTGTCATTCTAGCCAGGTTGAATCCGAGACACTGGGAGTGGGCCCAGGAATCTGCGTTGTAGCAAGAATCTGAGTGATTCTCAATGTTTACTAAAGTTTGAGAACCTTGAATTAGAAGATCTCTAAGTCCCTTCAGATTGTTGACATTGATAGCCTGGCACATCACTGCTCTAAAGATCATCTCACATTTAAAGTAAAGCGCAGATACCTGTTTCTGCTTTCTCATTTGAGAGATCGAGGAGGGCCAGTGTTTTGAGTTTGACATACATGTATGGAAGAACATAAGAGTTGCGAGGACTTGATAAAAAATACATTTTATACATATTCTAAAGAGCTGTTTCTGGGTGTGAATTGTGGGGAAGTCAGTTGACTGTCTTATATCTGTTTAAACAAGTGAACCATATTGCTTGTCATTTGTTTGCGTTCAGTTTCATTATACATTTTTTTGTTCTTTTCCTTTCATGTTTCTCTGATTTGGCAGGAGTTATTGGTGATTGGCCAAAGGAAACAGTAACTTCTTGGAAGGTTTGTTTTAACAGTACTACAAAGTCGTACCACTGAATTTATAGCCACTTGAGAGCTCAGATGTTCATTAGCCTTAAGTCATTATGAACTAGTTTTGTAGTACTGTAATTAGAACTTGTATAAAACATTCTCTATACTTTTGATCCATTCTCCTTGACAGAAACTCTGCATTTGACCTTCTGTCCATTGCAGAGGGATTTAGTACTAACAGAAACTAAACAGACAAAGATTGGTATCTTCTTTTTGCACAGTAGCTAGACTGGGGCTTAGGTCTATTTTAAATTTAAATTATGTCATTTTAATGATGTACCTATTTCCATTTGTGTGTTTTTTTAAAAACCAACTTGGTTTTTTGTTTTGGAAAAAAAAAAAATAGCTTCTTTGTCCCGTCTTCCTCCTTTCCCCATTTGCTTTCCTTTACACACATTGTAGGTCCAAAGACTGAACCAAAATTTTGAATACAGAATTTCAGAAAATTGTGTAATATACCATTTTTTATGCTGTAAGATAGGCTTCACAATATTTGTGTATAATCTACAAAAATTAGGTTTCTAAGCTTGCTAAAATTCGATTCTGTTTATACAGAAAAGTGGGATTGTGGCATTTCCCCCCTTAAGTCCTTTTAATTGTTGGAATAAAGATCAAGGCTCAGAAGCTTCATCTCTTGATATTTTCATGCTTTGACTATTAGCTGTGTGGTAAATTTAGCATAGATTTGGACTTAAAGTTTGTAGCTCTGTCTTCTGTGTTGTTCAGGTCGTCCCAGCTACTCTCAGTTCACCCTTTGTTTCCCTTAGGACCTTTAAATCATGGGTTAGAAGAACATTTATAATTCATATAAGGCAAGTAATACTTTTTCACTGTTCACTTACTTTTAAGTTATAAATTATATGCAGACGTTCTTTGGCCTTGGTCACTAATGCTACCCTACATTCATTTTGTAAAGTCTTCTTAGAATGCTAAACCCTAAGATAACAAAATAGTTTTTTGTTACATAAGTTTTTGATTTCTCTGACTCAGAACCACGTGGATGCACGTATTAGTTAATATAGCATTCTTTCCTAGGCCTGCATTGCCTCTCTTCTGCACACTTTTCTTGGATATTCTTGTGTACTCTCCTGGTATTAAACAACATCTGTATATACTGATAATTTCCAAATTGATATCTCTGGATTTCTCTCCTGAGCTCAAGACTCATATATTAGTTACCCACAGACATCTCTACATGAATGTCCCATAGGCACCTCCAATTCAGTATATTACAAAACAAACTCATTATCTTTATCTCCAATCTTACTCCCTGATACCATGTATATATCATTTTGTGTTTCATAGTAAGAAAGTATAGTATGATTTGATATCTTGAAACATAAAATATAATGGCGTTAAATTTGGAAGTACTTGTTAGCTTTGCTTTCAAATAACCATTGCTTTACTAAGTAGAAATGAGTGATATATATGTGCTATATTAATAAAAGTGTAAAGAACACAGTTAAACAAAACAGCAAAGAGGAGGCAAAGGGCTGGCCTGGACACCTTTTTTATAAATGAGGATTGATAAATATTTGTAGCTAGAAACAATAAAACCGTGAAAAAATTTCTTTTTTAAAAAATTCGACTTTTTAAAAGATTTTTAAAAATTTTTATTGAGGTATAATTTATGTACAATATTATATAAGTTTCAGATGTATGACATAGTGATTCACAATTTTTAAAGGTTACATTTCATTTATAGTTATTGTAAAATATTGGCTATATTCCCTGTGTTGTATAGTATATTGTTGTAGCTTATTTTTTTTATTTTTTTATTTTTTTCGGTACGCGGGCCCCTAACTGTTGTGGCCTCTCCCGTTGCGGAGCACAGGCTCCAGACGCGCAGGCTCAGCGGCCATGGCTCACGGGCCCAGCCGCTCTGTGGCATGTGGGATCTTCCCGGACCGGGGCACGAACCCGTGTCCCCTGCATCTGCAGGCGGACTCTCAACCACTGCACCACCAGGGAAGACCTAGCTTATTTATTTTACACCTAGTAATTAGTATCTCATCCCCTAACCCTATCTTGTCCCTCCCCGCTTCCTTCTCCCCACTGGTGACCATTAGTTCTCTATATCTGTGAGTCTGCTTCTTTTTTGTTATATTCACTAGTTTGTTGTCCTTTTTAGATTCCACAGGTAAGTGACACCACACAGTATGTGTCTGTCTCTGTCTGACTTATTTCACTTAGCATAATGCCCTCCAGCTCTATCCATGTTACTGCAAATGGTGAAATTTCATTTTTTTTATGGCTGAGTAGTATTCCATTGTATGTATTGATATGTATGTATACACACACACACACATACACACACACACACTCTTTACATCTTCTTTATCCATTTATCTGTTGATGGACAGTGAGGTTGATTCTGTATCTCGGCAATTGTAAATAATGCTGCTGTGAATATCGGGGTGCATGTATCATTTTGAATTAGTGTTTTGGGGGTTTTTTTGGATATGTATATCCAGGAGTGGAATTATTGGGTCAAGTGGTAGTTCTGTTTTTAGTTCTTTGAGAAACCGTCTATAGTGGCTGTACCAATTTACATTCCCACCAGCGTGTATGAGGATTCCTTTCTCTCCACCTCCTTGCCAACACTTGTTATGTGTCCTGTTTCTGATGATAGCCATTCTGAGTGAAGAAATTTCCTGAATGGACTGTGTAAAACGTTTTAAGACATTTAGAAGTAAAGTAGATTAAAACTACAGATAAAAGTTCTGTTGTTTAAAAAGTATTGCTAATTTAAAAGATAATAGTAATAATAGTTTTATATTAAAATATAACACAAATCCTTACAGACAGTAATATCCTTTTTGATGGATCATAAAAGAAATTGAATATAATGTAAATCAGGTTGGAAGTGCTCTTGGAAATACTTGTTTTAAAATTCTTATTTTAAAACTAATTTAATTTAAATTAATTTGGAAATACATTGGTTTTAAACAAATTTTCTTTGGTGAATTGATTTTGGGTATGTTAGTCTGTAACCGTGTAAATATACTCTATTTCATCAAATCTAAAGGCATACTATAATATTATATACAAAGAAAAAAATGCTTATAATTGATGACACAGTGTGTTCTTACGCTTAGAATTTTTAATTTTTATTTAAAGAACTCTTTTATACTTCTTGATATTTAGATAATAGATTTTTAAAAACCATTTATTACTATTGTGCATATATATAAAGGAAAATGTAAATGAAATGTATTAGTGAATATATTCCTAAAAGTTATTTATATCACCATAATTATAAAACATATTCTAATTTCAGAGAAGTTAAAATACAAAATGTGTGTCCTAGATTCAATGAGACAGTATACCTGGAGTGTAGAGGGGACGTGGGGACAGTGCTATAGGCTTGGGCATCATCAGTGTATGACGTGGGTGTGAAGGAGGTCACCCAGGGAGAGGGAAGGTGAGACAGAAGAGACCTAAGAGAAGGGCTTTGAGAAGCATTAACTTTTTAATGGAGTGAGCCAAGTTCCCAGGAGAGAATTTGAAGAGGAGGGACTCAGAAGGTAGAAGAGAACCCTGAGAGTGCTGTGTGTAGAAAGCAAGAGACTGAAGGGGTTTCAGTGAGGTAGGGTGGTTCCTAGTGTCAGAAATGCCAAACAGGAAGGAAGATGTGTGTTCATCTCAAAGCTTGGGAATTAAGTTAATAGAACCTTTTACAGTTACGTGAAGGGAAAGTGTGATGTTTACTTCCTTTGCATTAATTTTGAATGACTTTATGTGCCAGTATAATAAACTAGGCAAATTATACTAAATTAGGCTATACGTCTTCAGTTTTCTTAATGTTAAATTTAAAATGTTATTGTTCACCTGCTTGTGGCAAAGAAGAAATCAAGGAATAGAATAAGTTAAGGTAAACATTTTTGCTTATCTGTCTTTCAGTGTTTTATGAGAATAATCTTAAGGTGCCTTAAGTGGTCTTTCCTCAATCTACTTGATTTTACAAATGAGAAAATTAACCCAGAAAACTTAACTGATTTGCTCTAAGTTGATACTTCAGTTCATGGCAAAGGCAGGAATTGGATGTGTTCTCTAAATCAGGTTTCTGTCCGATCTGCCATACTGTTTCTCCCTTCTTAAGTTTAAGGTGATGACTTGTGAAGATTTGACTAGCTGGATGACTGCACTTTGTAGTAGAGAGGTAAGCAGATGGTTTTAAGTTAGTAATGGAGAATATTAGAGAATATAGCAAGTATTATGTAACAGGGAAAATGGGTAAAACCTTTGTAAAGATTTAGAGAGAAATGTTCTGTGTGTGTGTGTGTGTATTCTTTTAATTTTCAGCATATGATATGATTATTTTCTTCAATAACAGTCTGAAAATATAAATACATGTGAATATCAGTCATTGAAATATTGAGAGTAACTTTATATTTTAGAGTAACATAATGTTCTGCTTATTTTTTTAATAGAAAAAATGAATGCACCAAACCAACCTCCACATAAAGACACTGGAAAAACTGTGGAGAATGTGGAAGAATACAGCTATAAGCAGGAGAAGAAGGTCCGAGCAGCTCTTAGAACGACGGAGCCAGATCATAAGAAGAACGTGCAGTGCTCGTTCATGTTGGACCCAGTGGGTGGGTCTTTGCCCAAAAAATCAATTCCAGATGTGGATCTCAATAAGCCTTACCTCAGTCTTGGCTGCAGCAATGCTAAGCTTCCGGTGTCTGTGCCCATGCCGATAGCCAGAACTGCACGCCAGACTTCTAGGACTGACTGTCCAGCAGATCGCTTAAAATTTTTTGAAACTCTACGACTTCTACTAAAGCTTACCTCAGTCTCAAAGAAGAAGGACAGGGAGCAAAGAGGACAGGAAAATACGTCTGCTTTCTGGTTTAACCGATCTAATGAACTGATCTGGTTAGAGCTACAAGCCTGGCATGCAGGACGGACCATTAACGACCAGGACCTCTTTTTATATACAGCCCGTCAAGCCATCCCAGATATTATCAATGAAATCCTTACTTTCAAAGTTAATTATGGGAGCTTTGCCTTTGTTAGAAATGGAGCTAGTTTTAATGGTACTTTGGTAGAAGGGCAGTGCAGAGCCCCTCATGGGACAAAGGTTGTGGGTTACCCAACATATCATGAGCACCTCCAACGCCAGAGGGTGTCATTTGAGCAGGTCAAACGGATAATGGAGCTGCTGGAGTACATAGAGGCACTTTATCCATCGTTGCAGGCTCTTCAAAAGGACTATGAAAAATACGCTGCAAAAGACTTCCAGGACAGGGTGCAGGCACTCTGTTTGTGGTTAAACATCACAAAAGACTTAAATCAGAAATTAAGGATTATGGGCACTGTTTTGGGCATCAAGAATTTATCCGACATTGGCTGGCCAGTGTTTGAAATCCCTTCCCCACGACCATCCAAAGGCAATGAGCCCGAAGATGAGGGTGAGGACACAGAAAGAGAATTGAAAGAGTTGGAAAGCAGTACGGACGAGAGTGAAGGAGAACAAATCTCTGATCCAAGGGTACCAGAAACCGGGCAGCCCACTGACAACAGTTTCAACATCCAGTCACCGGATTGCGTAACTAAGAAGCTCGAGAGGCTTGAATCTGAGGACGATTCTGTTGGCTGGGGAACACCAGACTGCAGCACAGAAGCAGGCTTTAGTAGACATTGTCTGACTTCTATTTATAGACCATTTGTAGACAAAGCACTGAAGCAGATGGGGTTAAGAAAGTTAATTTTAAGACTTCACAAGCTGATGGATGGTTCCTTGCAAAGGGCACGTATAGCACTGGTAAAGAGTGACCGTCCAGTGGAGGTAGGTTTCCGGTAGGCAATAGTATGATCTTGTTCTTAGTTCCACTATTACTTGTAAATTACAATGTATGTTGTGTTATATGTAACATGTACTTTCATGGTCTCGATTTTTTTTTAATTGAAGTATAGCGGATTTACAAAGTTGTGTTCATAATCTTGATATTTTTCAGGCATAAATGGTAGTTATTATAAATTGAGGATTTAAACGTTTCTATAAAGCATTGTGATAAAAGGGAAAGTGGATCTGTGAAAACTGTATGAAACTGAGTGAATTAAATGTGTGGAGGGAAAAAAATCCAACGATTAAATATAGGATGGAGAAGGACAGGCTCGGTATAAATAAAGAGGGAAGAAAGCCATAATCATGGGTGACCACAAGCTGAATATGAGTCAGTAAAAAGTCAGCATGATGCTAAAATATTTTTAAATGAGTATGGCATCCAAGGTCATGGATATAGTTCTTTCTCTATTCTTTGCAATAGCTTACTTCCTTTTGAGTTGTATGTCCAGTTTTGGTCACTGGATTTTAAAGAGAGAATTACAGAGAAGGCCAAGAATGATCAAAGGGGAAAAGTATACACTGTTTGGTAAGGTTACAGTGTTTAGTGTAGTTGCTGGAAGTTTAAGGGAAGTATTATTATCAAAGACACGTTTCGATATGAGAAGATTTTTGTGAGAGGAATATGTCTAGTAGAGGAGTTGATTTGAAAATAGTACAGACTTGGTTTTAATAGCTTTATATCTCAGAAATTCTTTACCATTAAGGGTGGTAAAACTAGAAAGGGGCATGTGGTTGGATATTGTTCTTGAGAGTGAAAGAGTGTAAGCAATTTTTCTGTTGTGGTGAGTTTGCATGTTCATCTGGCTAAAAGCAAAAGCACCCAGATCTTTGAGATCCCTAATTACCTGAGTAGGGCTGTGATTCTAAATTTTAATAGCTAAATACATACATATGTATATACTTTTTCTTTTTTTAAACTTGGGTTTATTACACAATCTGGCTTGCTATGGAGTCAGATGATAAAACTGAAGGTATTCCTTAAGATGGGAAACATCGGAAGAGAACCCGAATTTGCAGTATTTGAAGTTTTAATCTGATGGCCAGATTATGAACCCTTAGGAGAAGGGGTCAGGTGTTCACATAATGTAGCAGGATGTTTGCAGAATGAATCAATACTTTGTAGCTGTTTAGAGGTTAGTTTACTTTGAATATTATTTTGATTAGAAATCTCAAAAATGAATTTTCTTTGAGCAGTGTTTTGACTCTGTGAATGATTTTTTATGTACACCTTTTATTAGGGCAAGTGATGTTTTCCCCTCTTAGTCCATGAATAACTATTTTATAATAAGAATTTATTATAGTGCAAGTTTCAAAGTCAGTAGAACATAACTAGATATGTAGTAAAGATTTGGCATATGCTTCAGATGTTGAATAGCATACTTTAGTTTAGGTTTTTGGCTGGAGAGTGGTTAGGTTCTAACAAGGACACGTATGGACAGGACAGGGTCAATTAATGGTTGTTACGAAGGACTGTTTTTGAAGTAATATCAGTGAAAAAGTCCTGACATTATTACCTCATCTTTGATTCACTGGTTCTCCTAGGAGAGAGGGGCTCATGGTGAGGGCTCAGGGAGACGTGTCAGGGCTTCTTAAAACTGCGTTACGCTCGCTCTCCCAGACTGTCTTCCTCTCCCCTGAGGACCCTCTGTGGCAGTGAACCACTGCTGCTGAGCTTTGCATCCATTAGATGTGTTGGAACAAGAAAGAGATTGAGAATGAGCGCGCTGCATTTTCTATTAGAACCCTTGCTGAAAAAAGATAATGAGGTAGCCCCTAGCTTTGAATTCCTATCAAAGTTGTACGCCTTTGGTTTGACCAGTTGAGATTTAACTGAATGAGAAAGTTATCCTTGTTATAGAAGAAAAGAAATACATACACATTCAAAGTGTGTGAATTAAACATGTTTATTAGAATTATTTGAGATGGTTTACTTTTCAAAAAAAATGCAGTATAGAAGCCCCTCTTGTTTTAAATTTTGGTTTATAAAATGTTGTGTTTCTAAAATAATGAAAGAGTAACCAAGAATGAAAATCCTTCTGTGTTGGAGATTAATCCAAACTAATAAAAGATAAGCCTCCAAAATTATAATTAACTCAATGGGAAAGTAAGACTTTATTTTTATTCCTATTTCAGGGACATAATTTCTATAAGGCGAAGTGTATGTATACAAATGTAAATGAATATATGTACACTCCCCTTCTGGGTTTGTTTTGTTTTAGTCTCTTTACTATCTATGTCTGGGAAAGAGCCACAATTTTGAAGTCAAATAACTGGATTCCATTCCTTGATGCTGCTCTTTCTCACCACATATCTTAATGTCAATGACTTAATCTTTCTGACCGTAAGTCTTCACATCTGTAAAATGGGTATAACAATACTTCCCTACCTACCTCACAGGGTTGTTGTGAGGCTTGAAAAGACACTTGTATAAATAGTAAAATGCTGTAGAAGTCAAGTATAAACTATTTTTTTTAAGAAGTGTTCTTAACACTTTTTTTTCCTCCCTTGAAGCTAACTGTAAGTCAGTAGGGGCTAGACAAGTCTATATTTTTATTTTTTAAATGTATTTTACTTTTTAATCTCTGCCAAATAATCGTACATTTTTAAGGGCATACATTTTAAGCAGTGGATAACCTTTTAGGTTTGAGGACAATTTTCATTCTTAATTATTAGAAACATCTTGACCAGCTGGTACCGTAGATTGTGCCCAATACATATCTTCTGTTGTGCACAGTTTTTATGGCTTATGTGATAATACTAATGAAGATAGTTGAAGGATTTTGTAGAGAAGAAGAATTATACTCATGATATTTGATTGTTCTTATCTATGACTATATTTTTATTTCTTATGATTAAGTTACTTACAACTTGTGTTCATAAGTAACATATCTAATATTTAATTCTCCTTAGCCTGTAAACATGCTTTATAAAAGTTTTCCTGTAAAAATTATTATTATATTTCAATATCTTTAAATTTAAAAATGCAACTAGTGATACTAAAAAAAATCTGTTTGCAAATTGTTTTAATAATATGAATATCATAAACAGCCTTAATAGTTTGTTAAAAATTAGATAACGTTATAGCTCCCTAGCTTCTGTAAATTCATTTTCTCAGGACATGTTTCTTTTTTTCTTTTTGGCTGCATTGGGTCTTCGTTGCTGCGCGCGGGCTTTCTCTAGTTGTGGCGAGCGGGGGCTACTCTTCGTTGCAGTACGCGGGCTTCTCATTGCGGTGGCTTCTCTTGTTGCGGAGCACGGGCTCTAGGTGCACAGGCTTCAGTAGTTGGAGCGTGCAGGCTCAGTAGTTCTGGCATGCAGGCAGCAGAGCACACTGTCTTCAGTAGTTACAGCACACGGGCTCAGTAATTGTGGCTCACAGGCTCTAGAGCGTAGGCTCAGTAGTTGTGGCGCACAGGCTTAGTTGCTCCGCGGCATGTGAGATCTTCTTGACCAGGGATTGAACCTGTGTCTGTGTCCCCTGCATTGGCAGGTGGATTCTTTTCTAATTCAATTTTTTTATACAGCAGGTTTATTAGTTATCTATTTTATGCATACTAGTGTATAATGTCAATCCCAATCTCCCAGTTCATACCCCACCACCCACTGCTTTCCCCACGAGTGTCCATATGTTTGTTCTCTACATCTGTGTCTCTATTTCTGCCTTGCAAACCAGTTCATCTGTACCATTTTTCTAGATTCCACATATGTGCGTTAATATACGATATTTGGTTTTTCTCTTTCTGGCTTACTTCACTCTGTATGACAGTCTCTAGGTCCATCCACGTCTCTGCAAATGACCCCGTTTCATTCCTTTTCATGGCTGAGTAATATTCCATTGTATATATGTACCACATCTTCTTTATCCGTTCGTCTGTCGCTGGGCATTTAGGTTGCTTCCATGACCTGGCTATTGTATATAGTGCTGCTGTGAACATTGGGGTGCATGTGTCTTTTTGAATTATGGTTTTCTCTGGGTATATGCCCAGTAGTGGGATTGCTGGGTCATAGGGTAATTCTGTTTTTAGTTTTTTAAGAAACCTCCATGCTGTTCTCCATAGTGGCTGTATCAATGTACATTCCCACCAACAGTGCAAGAGGGTTCCCTTTTCTCCACACCGTCTCCAGCATTTGTTGTTTGTAGATTTTCTGATGATGCCCATTCTAACTGGTGTGAGGTGATACCTCACTGTAGTTTTGATTTGCATTTCTTTAATCATTAGTGATGTTGAGCAGCTTTTCATGTGCTTCTTGGCCATCTGTATGTCTTCTTTGGAGAAATGTCTATTTAGGTCTTCTGCCCATTTTTCAAATGGGTTTTTTGTCTCTTTAATATTGAGCTGCATGAGCTGTTTATAGATTTTGGAGATTAATCCTTTGTCCATTAACTCGTTTGCAAATATTTTCTCCCATTCTGAGGGTTGTCGTTTCGTCTTGTTTATGGTTTCCTTTGCTGTGCAAAAGCTTTTAAGTTTCATTAGGTCCCATTTGTTTATTTTTGTTTTTATTTCCATTACTCTAGGAGGTGGGTCAAAAAAGATCTTGCTGCGATTTATGTCAAAGAGTGTTCTTCCTGTGTTTTCCTCTAAGAGTTTTATAGTGTCTGGTTTTACATTTAGGTATTTAATCCATTTTGAGTTTATTTTTGTCTGTGGTGTTAGGGAGTATTCTAATTTCATTCTTTTACATGTAGCTGTCCAGTTTTCCCAGCACCACTTATTGAAGAGACTGTCTTTTCTCCATTTCTCCATTGTATTTCCTTGCCTCCTTTGTTGTAGGTTAGTTGACCATAGGTGCATGGGTTTATCTCTGGGCTTTCTACCCTGTTCCATTGATCTGTATTTCTGTTTTTGTGCCAGTACCATACTGTGTTGATTACTGTAGCTTTGTAGTATAGTGTGAAGTCAGGGAGTATGATTCCTCCAGCTCCGTTTTTTTTCTCAAGATTGCTTTGGCTATTCGGGGTCTTTTGTGTCTCCATACAAATTTTAAGACTTTTTGTTCTAGTTCTGTAAAAAAAAAAATGCCATTGGTAATTTGATAGGGATTGCACTGAATCTGTAGATTGCTTTGGGTAGTACAGTCATTTTCACAATATTGATACTTCCAATCCAAGAACATGGTATATCTATTTGTTTGTGTCATCTTTGATTTCTTTCATCAGTGTCTTATAGTTTTCTGAGTACAGGTCTTTTACCTCCTTAGGTAGGTTTATTCCTAGGTATTTTATTCTTTTTGTTGCAGTGGTGAATGGGATTGTCTCCTCAGTTTCTCTTTCTGATCTTTTGTTGTCAGTGTATAGGAATGCAAGAGATTTCTGTGCATTAATTTTGTATCCTGCAACTTTGCCAAATTCATTGATTAGCTCTAGTAGTTTTCTGGTGGCATCTTTAGGATTCTCTATGTATAGTATCATGTCATCTGCAAACAGTGACAGTTTTACTTCTTCTTTTCCAATTTATATTCCTTTTATTTCTTTCTCTTCTCTGATAGCCGTGGGTAGGACTTCCAAAACTATGTTGAATCATAGTGGCAAGAGTGGACATCCTTGTTCCTGATTTTAGAGGAAATGCTTTCAGTTTTTCACCATTGCGAGAATGATGTTTGCTGTGGGTTTGTCATATATGGCCTTTATTATGTTGAGGTAGGTTCCCTCTATGCCCACTTTCTGGAGAGTTTTTATCATAAATGGGTGTTGAATTTTGTCAAAAGCTTTTTATGCATCTGTTGAGATGATCATATGGTTTTTATTCTTCAATTTGTTAATATGGTGTATCACATTGATGATTCACATATATTGAAGAATCCTTGCATACCTGGGATAAATCCCACTTGATCATGGCATATGATCCTTTTAATGTGTTGTTGGATTCTGTTTGCTAGTATTTTGTTGAGGATTTTTGCATCTATATTCATGAGTGATATTCATCTGTAATTTTCTTTTTTTGTAGTATCTTTGTCTGGTTTGGGTATCAGGGTGATGGTGGCCTCATAGAATGAGTTTGGGCATGTTCCTTCCTCTGCAGTTTTTTGGAAGAGTTTGAGAAGGATGGGTGTTAGCCCTTCTCTAAGTGTTTGATAGAATTCACCTGTAAAGCCATCTGGTCCTGGGCTTTTGTTTGTTGGAAGATTTTTAATCACAGTTTCAATTTCATTACTTTTTCAGTTTCATTACTTTTGATTGGTCTGTTCATATTTTCTATTTCTTCCTGCTTCAGTCTTGGAAGGTTATACCTTTCTAAGAATTTGTCCATTTCTTCCAGGTTGTCCATTTTATTGGCATAGAGTTGCTTGTAGTAGTCTCTTAGGATGCTTTGTATTTCTGTGGTGTCCATTGTAACTTCTCCTTTTTCATTTCTAATTTTATTGATTTGAGTCCTCTCCCTCTTTTTTCTTGATGAGTCTGGCTAAAGGTTTATCAATTTTGATTATCTTCTCAAAGAACCAGCTTTCACTTTTATTGATCTTTACTATTGTTTTCTTTGTTTCTATTTCATTTATTTCTGCTCTGATCTTTATCATTTCTTTCCTTCTACTAACTTTGGCTTTTGTTTGTTCTTTCTCTGGTTCCTTTAGGTGTAAGGTTGGATTGTTTATTTGAGATTTTTCTTGAAATTCTTATCTAGTGCACCACCAAGGAAGTCCCAGGACATTTTTCTAATTACATACGCAGTCTCTGAATAACAAATGGGTTGGTTTCTGAAGTTCACTTTTTAAGACTGTTGTTTTGATCTCGAAAATAATTATCTAGAGAAACTGCTGTAAATGAATCTCAGGCCATCAAATAAAACTTAGGAAAATCTAAGCAACTGAACTAACAAGGCCAGCCAAAATTTTATTCGTGGCAGCAAGGACAACATAATGTAAGAGTCAAAAATGAGAGAAAGCGTTTTTGTTTTTTGTTTTTTTTTTTCCTTTTTTCCCTCTTTGTTTTTGGACCCAGAGATGATCCTGGTTCTTTCTCATGCTTACTCATTTATTTCCTGGTTTTCTTATTTCCTTGATATTTAGAGCATCCCAGGATCTTGTTGTTCCTACTTATTTCTCCCACTTGGCTATAATATACATTCCTCTAATCTAAGCATGGTTGATCTCAGGTCTTAGGAATGAATGTGTCTGATAGCCATTTCATAATAGTATGTGCTGGTGTCCCTGTATGATAGAGATTTTCTTGCCTCCGATTTCTACTCCTTCTCCATCAGATACTACTTGTAGAGTACCTTTCCCAACCTTCCTTAAAAATTAGTAAGAATCATCTCAGTCCAGTAGTTCCTAGGTGTCCTACCCAACAGTTACTGTAGCTGTGGGTTTAGTTATGTTATTTACAGTTCAATTTTAGGTTAAAGATTAAAACAAGAAACCACGTAAACATATATAAAAGATTTATCCTTCATGCCAAAACTACCTCCATGCAATTTCATTCTTTTTTTTTTTTAGTACACTTGTAATCATGAATAATTTTAGATTTTTTAGGGAACTTGCAAAGATAGTACAGTGTTTTCATATGCCCTTCATCCAGCTTCCTCTAATATTGACATCTTACTCGACTCTGATACGTTTGTCAAAATTAATATACTAACATTGGTACAAAATACTGTTAACTAAACTATAGATGTTATTTGGGTTTCTGTTTTTCTACTCATGTCCCTTTTCTGTTCCAGGATCGACGTGTCTTCCTAGTCTCCTCTGATCTGTGATAGTTTCTGTTTCTCCTTATTTTTCATGACCTGGATGGCTTGTAGAATGTTCCTGAATTTGGATTTGTCTGATGTTTTCTCATGATCAGACTGGAATCCTGACCTTGGTTATGAGAATCACAGCGTTAAAGCGCCCTCATGGCTTTATAGCATCACTGCTGATGTTAACCTTGATCACTTGGTTAACGTGGTGTCTGCCGGGTTCTTCCACAAGTGACTAGTTTTCCCTGCCCACGCTCTGTTCTTCAGAAGTGAGTCACATTCAAGGAGATGGGGATTAATCTCCACCTCCGGGAGTGGGGAGTATCTGCATATATTACTTGGAATTCTTCTGTAAAGAAGATTTGCCTCTTCTTTCCCATTTTTTTATTCAGTCGTTTATTTATCTCAGTATGGACTCATAGATGTCTATTTTTTATTTTGGGTTATAGTCCAATGCTATTTTTTGTTGTTGCTCAGATTGTTCCTGCTTTAGCCATTGGAGCTCTTTCAGGTGAATTCTGTATCCTTGTGATATGCTCCCATCGGGTGTGTGTGTGTGTGTGTGTGTGTGTGTGTGTGTGTGTGTGTGTGTGTGTGTGTGTGTGTGTGTGTGTGTGTGTGTGTGTGTGTGTGTGTGTGTGTGTGTGTGTGTGTGTGTGTGTGTGTGTGTGTGTGGTTTTGCTTTTTGAGCAATTTCTTACTTTTTGGCATCATCTTGTATTTTCTCTGTTCCAATCCTAAAATCAGCCGTTTCTCTAAGGAGTTCTGGTTCCTTTTATTGGAGAATCGTTTTGGGGAATGGAGATCTGGGCACGGAATGTGTTCATTACCCTTGGGGTGTCAGTTGCTTCTAGGCCTTCTCAGTGATAGAGTTAGAAAATACAGGTATGTCTTCTAACCCATGTATACACACAGACCTGTAGTTACTTCTATATCTGTCTTTCTACCTATCTGTTAAAAATAAACGTGAGTTCATACTGAGGTCTCTGGCGCTAATCCGGCACCACAGGTTTCATCCTAGCTTTGATTGTAACTTACTTCTCTTGCACTGAGAAACCTGGCTCCCATTCCCACAGTGTATTTATATATTTGTGCAACCCTAATTGACATGTAGTTTCAGAATTGCTAACCAGTACCCCTGTGAGGACTAAATTTACCAACTAGAGTACGGTGTTGAATTGTTAAGTACAGTTCTTTTTGTCTTTAGCCTTAGAGTATGTAGACAGAACACAGGTTCCCACAGTTAGTTAGGCCAGCACCTTTTCCTTCACCCTCTTCAGTGAGGTTATAACATGAGTTTGTAATATAGTTAGGTTCATTTATCTCAGTCTACATTCTGTCCTGGGGTCTCCTGGTGTCCTAGTTGATCATTTAAAATTTATATACTATAAAGGTCACTTTTTGTGTTGTTAGTTCTTTGGATTTTGTGCATTTAAAATGTTAAATACCCATAAAATATCTGAGCCATAGATTGTGATATGGTTATTTTATGCTCCTCCATTTTTGCTTTACCTCATGAAATTTATATATCTTTAGAGGAAGGGAAAGATAAAATGAAAAATTATATTTTATGTAATATCCAAAAAACTTAACTGTCTGACTTTGACTACATATTACCATGCATATTACTCAAAATTCTAGGAGGATTTTTGCTTACTTTATTACATACTTTTTTTGAATTAAGTATGATCATGTAATTATTATAAGTTTAACAGCCAATGAAATATTGTTTGTCTTTGGATCCAACAATAATTATGCTGTTTTTTCCCATAAGCACAAGAGACCTTGAAGAGGTTGTCTTTTATGTTCAGAATTGGTAAAGCATGTAGAAACTAGGAGATATATATAGATAGATAGATAGATAATAACAACTATCATTTATTGTCTTACCATGTGCTAGATACAACAACCAAATGAAGTGGCATTGTTTGTTTTTTCGATATTTTACAGATAAGGACAGTAGATAACTTGCCCCAAATCACAGAAGCTATAGATTGTTGCAGGGATTCAAGCCCAGTATTTGGGGATACCAGACTTTACGCGAATGGTTTCCAAACCTGGCTGCAGGTTTGGAATGAGAATTACTCGGGGAATTACTCAGGGAGCTTTTAAAAATACACATACCTTTGCCCTTCTTGGATATAGGGCAGGTCAGAATCTCTCAAGGTAGGACGTAAGTACTGACATTTTTAACCTCCAGCGTGCTTTATATGAATCCAGACCAGCACCAGTGCAGTTGAGAGTCAGCCCATTGGAAACACCTGAAGTAGGCTACAGTACTCCCCTACCCCCTCTTCAAGGTCATTGTTCATTAATACAGTTGTCATCGTTAATTTTCATTTGCTTCAATCATCACCTGTCTGATTTCATTAGTAAAGTTACATAAACTTTTTTTAAAAAGCTGCCCTAACTCACTTTTATTATTTATTTTTTACAGTATGTAGAGGGAATTATTTTTTATTGAAGTATAGCTGATGTATAATATTATTTGTTACACATGTACAGTATAGTGATTCACAATTTTTAAAGGTTATACTCCATTTATAGTTATTATAAAATATTGACTATATTCCCTGTGTTGTACAATATGTCCTTGTAGCTTATTTATTTTATACATAGTAGTTTATATCTCTTAATCCCCTTCCCCCATGTTGTCCTTACCCCCTCCATTCTCCCCACCGGTAGCCACTACGTAGTTTGTTCTCTATATCTGCGAGTCTGCTTTTTTGTTATATTCACTATTTGTTGTGTTTTTAGATTCTTATGTAAGTGACACCACACAGTATGTGTCTTTCTCTGTCTGACTTATTTCACTGAGCATAGTACCTTCCAAGTCCATCCATGTTGCTGCAAATGGCAAAATTTCACTTTTTTGGTGGCTGGATAGTATTCCATTGTATATATATGTATGTACCACATCTTTTTTATCCATTCACCTGTTGATGGACGCTTAGGTTGCTTCCATATCTTGGCAATTGTAAATAGTGCTGCTGTGAACATTGGGGTGCATGTATCTTTCAAATTAGTGTTTTTGTTTTTGTTTCAGATATATTGTATATATATATACAATATATATCACTGGGTCATATGGTGGTTCTAGTTTTAGTTTTTTGAGAAACCTCCATACTGTTTTCCATGGTAGCTGTACCAGTTTACATTCCCACCAACATACATGAACTTTTTAATTGAATAAGTGGCAAGATAACAGGCACATGCTTCCTCATTTGCCTATAGGTTTTTTGTTTTCTGAAAGGAAGCATACTTACGCGAGGCAAAATAGGAAGTGGTACTGTATTATTTTTGAGCCAGTAAGCCAGCTGAATCAAACTTGATGTAAAAAGATGAAAGGTAGAGCAGAACTCTTCAGCTTGCCGTGGGGAACTGGATCCCAAGACGACAGCAACAACAAGACTAGTAGCTGGTCTTGAATACTCATATATGGAGTGGGGTTGGTCAGGTAGCTTGGTCAAGGTCGCACATCCAGTAAGCGGCAGGGCTAGGATGTGAAACCAGAACTCGCTGTAAAGCCTGCTCTTCATCATTACGGTATACTGCCTCCCCAAGTTATATTTTGTCCCACACAGTGCTTTAAATATTTTTTGACTTAGTAGCAACATTTAAAAAAATAGAAGATTTCACATGAAAATCCTGATTTTTGTTTTCCTTGAGATACTGGGAGGTCTGTTCACAGTGGACCCCATCCCCACGTGGTAGCACCTGGTGTGCTCGCTCCAGCTTTGCACAGTGCCCATGGTGTCTTACTCTCTTCCCGTCACCCGCCCTTGCGCACTCATTTACAGCCCCACCAGGCCCTGTAGGTGACATGACCCCCAGTATAGAAGTATAGAAACTAACTTTTGAAGGGTAACGTAAAGACTGTTTTGATCTCATCCTTCATTTTATAAAACAGTTTGCTTTCTTTTGTTTTACTCATTTCTTGAAGTATATAAGGAAACAAAGTTGCTGTTTATCCTGTACCTCTGCTCAGAGTAATCATTTGGTTTATATCTTCTAAACCTTTTTGTGCTTATATATATCTTTGGTATATAATGCAGGTAATTTTTTTTCCAAAAAACCCCCATGTGATAATGCTATATTTATTCCATGACTGGTGGGTACCCCCCTCCCCCCATATGTTCTCTGCTTTGGATCTGTCTATGTTGGTGTGTGTCACTCTACCTCAATTCCATTTGAGAACTACATGCTATTCCATTACATGAGTGTTAACATCACTTACTTAACTATTTCACTCCTTTTTTTTTATTCTACCCTCTGCCTCTGGCAACCATCAATCTGTTTTCTGTATCTATGAGTTCATTTTTTGTTTATTTTTTATTTCATATATAAGTGAGATCATACAGTATTTATCTTTCTCTTTCTGACTTACTTCACTTAGCATGACGCCCTTCAGGTCCATCCGTGTTGTCACAAATGGCAAGATTTCCTTCTTTTATGGCTGAGTAATATTCGTGTGTGTGTGTTTATGTACCACATTTTCTTTATCCATTCATTCCTCATTGGACACTTAGGTTGCTTCCGTGTCTTGGCTGTTGTAAATAGCGCTGCAGTGAACATGGGGGTGCACATAACTTTTCGAGTTAGTGTTTTCATTTCCTTCAGATAAATAACCAAGAGTGGGATTGCTAGATCATATGGTAATTCTATTTTTTAAGGAACTGCCATACTATTTTCCATAGTGGCAGTACCAGTTTACATTCCTACCAAGAGTGCACAAGGGTTCCTTTTTCTCTGTATCCTCTTTAACACTTGTTATTTCTTGTTTTTTTGATCATAACCATCTTAACAGGTGTGAGGTGATATGTCATTGTGGTTTTGATTTGCATTTCCCCCATGATTATAACCATTTCACTCTGAATGGACACTTACATGGTTATAAAAAATAAAACCACAAATATTCTTGTACATACCCCTTTATGAACATAGTCTGTTCTTCTTGTAAGAATGGTTAGTTAAAATGGAATTGTTAGGTTATAGGGTGTGCACATTTAAATCTTTCCTAGATAGTGCCAGATTGCTCCCCAAAAAGGTTGTAGTACTAATGTATGCTTTCCCCCACAGTGTAGGAGAAACCCCATTTTCCCTCATTTTTGCAGAGCCATAATCAGGGAAATCTATAATTTCATTTTTATCTTTAACTTCCCTCATTTTTAGTGACATTGAGGTGGTTGTCATGTTTATTGCCCGCTGACATTTCTTTGAATTTTCTTTCATTTGTTTTGTTCATTTTCTGTTTTTTTAAATTATTGATCTGTTGGAACTATTTATGTTTTATGTATATGATTCATTTTTCTATTATGGCTGTAAATATTTTCTTCCAAACTGTCTTTTAACTTGATGCTTTTCACTGGAAAGGATTTAAAAACTTTTTATGTAGTCATACTGTTTTATGGCCACCTTATTTTATGTGTACTCCAAGATTATAAAAAATTTCTCCTATATATTTTGCTTATTCTTTTTACATAGTTAAAGCAATTTTGTTACGGAAAATGTTAAACATATGCCAAACAAACAGTAATACTATGAACCTCCTCAGATCTGTACTCCAGCATCGTGGTTATTAATTCATGGCCGGTACCTACTACCATGTGGCACCTTCCTCTATCACTTTGAGGAAAATCTCAGATATCATCATATTTTATCCTTAAATATTTCAATGTGTTTCTCTGAAAGACGAGGTCATGTTTTATAAATGTACCACAATACCATTATCACACCTCAAGAAATAGCAGAAACTTCTTGATATCATCAGCTTTTAAGCTCATGTTCATATTTCTATTGTACATAACTGTGATGGTTTTTTTAAAAAATATTTTACAGCTTGAATCAGTTTGCGAGTAATGTCTACACATGGTAATTGTTCATTATATTTTTAAGTCTTTTTAAATATGCAGGTCCCCCTCCCTTTTTGCCATATGTTGATATTTATTGAAGAAGTTGGGTCCTTTGTTCTGTAGAGTCTCCCCCAGCCTGAATTTTGATGATTGTACCTCCAAGTGATCTTTTCCAATGTTTCTTTCTTCTCTGTGTTCTCTGTGAATTAACTGTGTGATCTAGTGGCCTAATCAGAGTCAGGATCTTGATTGACTTGTTAATTGGTTAACACTACTTCATTAGGACACATGTAATGTCTGACTGTCTGTTTGAGACCGTAGTGGTTGATGATCATTGCCTAGATCTCTTAATTCATTAAAGATTGAAAAGTGATGATATTCTAATTCTCTCATTTCTTCTTCTTTACTAGTAGCTTTATTAATTAGATATTGCCTTAAAGAGAAGCTGTCCTCATCCATCAGTTGGTAGCCCAGTGAAATAACTGAACAGAAATGGCAGCGTAGGCAGCGTAGACACGCTTGACTCTTTCCCTTTTATTGATCATTTTGCAAAGTAATGAGTTGATTTATCGGTGACCAACTAATGTTTTTTATTAATATTTGAACTCATGAATTGAAACGTATGTTATATGTTTCAATTCACTGACTTCATTATTGTAATCCATTGAAGTAATTACGGTAACTGATATTCACATTGTCCCATCTTTGGCCAATGGGAACATATTCAAGTTGGCCTAAGTCCTTATTTCATGACCCTAGTGAATAGTCTTTGATATCTGATATAACAAGCTGTTTTAGGCTTGTATTGTACATTTACTCCAGGTTGGGAATCTGGTGTATCTTCAAGGAACCCTCATTCCTTTTATTGGGAAATAGTATTTCAGGACTACAGTCTGGGCACCAGCGTTGCTCATTCTAACTGAAATGGTCCTTGTTTTAGTTCTCTTCAGTAGTCAGAAGAACACACACACAATATATATGATAAGTGAATACTATAGTAACAATTCAAATTCAGGATTTCAGATTTTTACTTGATCTCTTCTGACTTTTCTTTTACACTGAAAATTACCAGGAATGATGGCATTCGAGTGTCATACACATTCCAAAGTACACTCACAGTAATCTCAGAATAACACCATCAACAATGTGGTTACTGGAAAACAGTTTAAGATTTTTTTCCCCATCCTTAAGGTGGTACAACCCTTTAGGGATATAACATCAAATTACAGTGTTTTTGTTTTTGTTTTTGTTTTTTTGCGGTACACGGGCCTCTCACTGCTGTGGCCTCTCCCGTTGCAGAGCACAGGCTCCGGACGCGCAGGCTCAGCGGCCATGGCTCACGGGCCCAGCTGCTCCGCGGCGCGTGGGATCTTCCCGGACCGGGGCACGAACCCGTGTCCCCTGCATCGGCAGGCGGACTCTCAACCACTGCGCCACCAGGGAAGCCCGAATTACAGTGTTCTAAAGACACTCGAATGATTCTTCTCATGGTTATGCCACTAATTAGACATACAGTTAGATCCTCTTCTTTTTTGTTGTTGTATATTTGAAATAACAGCTTTATGAGACAATTCACATACCATGAAATTCATGATTTTTAAAGTGTTCGGTTCAGAAGTTTTTACACTATATTCAGAGTTGTGCAACCATTGCTGCTGTCTAATTCTAGAACATTTTCATAACGCCCAAAATAAGCCCTGTACCCTTTAGCTGTCACCTCCACAATCCCTCTATCACCTTCAGCCCTAAGCAACTGCTTATCTACTTTCTGTTTCTTTGTATTTGCCTATTCTGGACATTTCATATAAATGGAATCATGTGGTCTTTTGTGACTGGCTTCTTTCATTTAGCGTAATGTATTCAAGGTTCATCTTTATTATCATATGTATTAGTGCTTCATTCCTTTTTATGGCTGAATAATATTACATTGTATGGAAATACCATGCATTTTGTTTATCCACTCATAGATTTTTTAAATTTAATTTTTTATTTTTAGATGTTACTTTTTAATTTTTGCAAAAATTATGTAAATACTTGGTTTTAAGAGAAAAATCTGTGGAATAATATATATATTTTTTATTTTATTTTTAAATTTTTTAATTAATTATTTTTTTGTGTGGTACACGGGCCTCTCACTGCTGTGGCCTCTCCTGTTGCGGAGCACAGGCCCCGGACGGGCAGGCTCAGCGGCCATGGCTCACGGGCCCAGCCACTCCGCGGCATGTGGGATCTTCCCGGACCAGGGCACGAACCCGTGTCCCCTGCACCAGCAGGCAGACTCTCAACCACTGTGCCACCAGGGAAGCACGGAATAATATATTTTTAAAGAAGCCTGGTTTCTCTAGTACGGATAGTTAAGCTTTAAAAAAATTGTTTTATTCTAACATGTTTTTAATATAAAGCTTGTGTATGCAATCTTCTTTCCTTATTTATTTTTAATATATGACAGGCTTATTTTTACCCCTTAAGGTTATCATTGTTTCATTGTCTTTATGTAATGCACTTAGTGTCTCTCCCACCCCCCCATTTTTTGGTTGTTATTTGTTGGTTCCCAGCTGTGAGGTATATTATAATTATCCTTTTCTTTTTTTAACCCAGGTTCTCATTTGAAGTAATTTTCTTTTATTTCCAGTGAAATGCTACGACATTTCATATGCCCTCCACTTCCTCCCCAGATTTTGATAATTGTGGTATATCTACCTCGTTAGGTCATGTAACCATTATTGACAGTACTTTCTCCCTCACAGTTATCACTTAACCTAGTCTTAGTTCTGCAGTAGTGTGTGGGTGGGTGGATGGTGGATGGGTGGGTGGATGGTGGAGGGTGGGTGGATGGATAGGTAGAGATTTAGATTTAGATACATAGTTTTGGTCTTTTGTTTTAAGGCTCCTTTTTAGATCTCATATCAGAGTCCCTTGAGTCATTGTGGTGGGGTGACACTAGTTCCCTAGCAGATTCCTCAGTAAGGGCTCATGAAAACTATGTTTCATGAGTTCTTGGGTTTTCCTAACAGTTGCAACATGTATACCTGAAAGTCTGTTTGGCTGGCCATAATATATTTGGCTTATATTTTTTTCCCCGAATAAATTTAGTATATGTTACTCATTGTCTTTTGCCATGAAGCATTGAGATTGCAAAGTCTGATGACAATATAGTTTTTTTGTTTCCACTTAAAAGAACCTTGGTTTATTTATTTAATTAATTTACTTATAAGCTGGATACCTAAAAGATTGTCTTTCTTTAAATTCCACTAGTTTTACTTGGTGCTGGTTTTTCCACATTGATATTTTTGAATACATGATGTCCTTTCAATGTATAGTTTCAGGGTTTTGTTTTGTTTTTATTTTTTTTGATTCAAGTGAATGTCTTTATGTTTTAATTTTTTCTGTTTCATTGGTTTGGTTTTCTTCTCTGGGAACCACTACTGTATGTATTCTGAATCTACTTTGCCTATCTTCTCTTTCACTTCATTTCAAATCTTTTCCTTTTTTTAAGTAAAATTTTCTTCCTCGTATTTCTGTGAAGGCATTATCTCTTTTTATTTGCTCTTGTGTTCCATCTAGCTTTTTATTTTTGAAATGATGTACAATTTTTGAAGAATTATTTTCTGAGTTCTTTCACTTGGTTTGTGAGTGTTTCTAATTCAAATTTGTGTCGTTCTTTTATATTTTCTGAGATTTTTAAAATGTCTTTTAGCATATTTTGAGAATCAGGTCCCTGTATCACCTGCTTAGTGGGCATGTCTCTCTGGCAAGCGTTCATTGTCTGTAGGGTTATTCAGCTTCTTATTCTCTCTCAATTCTCTCGCTTATTCTCTCTCACAACCATGTATTGGATTCTAACACAATCCTTTTTTCTTGTTCATTTTTAAACATGATATTTGTTTTTATGAACTTTAAGAAAAGAGAGAGTTAGGAAAGCATTTAGGTTTATGCTTTAAGCTCTCTCTTCTGAATTGATAAGTAATACATCTCTTATTTTTTGAGGTCTCCTGGCTGTGTTCCTCTCCCCCCTTTTCTGGCCCTTCCCTTTCCTTTCCCTCTGTTGTCCTTTACTGGTCAGTTGGATTTCACCCCAGCAGTTTCTTCTGGGTGTGGAGCTTTGTCCTAGAAGGAAATTTTGGCTGAGACTTCCAAGAGTTTTGGGGGTGTAAACCACTTTAGCCCCTTCAGACCTTATTGCCCACCCATTGACTTCACTCAGGAACTGGTGCCACAATCATCCCTAATGTCAGGAAGCCCTCAAATAGAAGCAGTGAGCTTTCTATTGAGTATTCATTGGTAATTTTGGAATTTGTCCCTTTAGCCCCATCAGACACTCCGTTATTCCCCTCTGCTTCCCCTGCACAAATGCTCATAGGGATCTGGGATACTGGTTGGGTGTGGGGTGTGGGTATGAGGTATCACATGGGTCCAGGGACTGTTTCCCTCCCCCTTTCTATTTTGGGGTTCATGAAGTTACCTTTCACCTAGTTTTATTGTAAATGTGTCTCATGGAGTTTTGATTTTGTTGTCTTAGTTGTTCTGTCCTTTTGGGGGAACTAAGGGAAATTGAAATCCTACTGTCATCACTGTTTTCAGAAATCTTTTTATCATGTTGACCTGTCAAATTGCCACTACTTGATCATTTTTGATTGACTAAAATGGTAATTTTATATGGTTTAACCTAAGGTATAGCTCTGTGTTTAGGTTCTAAAACATTTGGAATCTCTTTTTCAAAATGTATAGGTTCAACATATAGTTTTGTATTTACATTAATACTTAGAGTCGACCCTCCATATCCACTGGCTCCTCATTTGTGGATTCAGTCAACCACAGATCAAATTGAAATCCGTGGATGCGACCCCACAGATAATGAGGGCCGGCTATACTGTGCCATTTTATATAAGGGGTTTTGGTATCAGCAGGGGGTCCTGAAACTAATCCCCCATGGACGTTGAGGGATGACTGTAGTTTAGTTGTTCGTAACAGGCAAAAATTTCTAAAATAGCCATATAATTAAAAAAATGATTAATTTTAATAATGTGAGGTTGGGATTCCCTGGTGGCACAGTGGTTAAGAATCTGCCTGCCAATGCAGGAGACGCGGGTTCGAGTCCTGGTCCGGGAAGATCCCACATGCCGTGGAGTAATTAAGCCCATGCGCCACAACAACTGAGCCTGCGCTCTAGAGCCCACAAGCTACAACTGCTGAGCCCACGTGCCATAACTACTGAAGCCCACATGCTTAGAGCCCATGCTTCGCAACAAGAGAAGCCACCGCAATGAGAAGCCTGCACACCGCAACGAAGAGTAGACCCCCACTCGCCGCAACTAGAGAAAGCCCACGTGCAGCAACGAAGACCCAACGCAGGCAAAAAAAATAATTAATTAAAAAAAAATAATGTGAGGCATAAGTGTGTAGGGTAAGGGAAGGATGTAGCTATTCTTTATTTAATTCCGTAAAATACTCATTGGATTATCTGTTATTTTTTAACTTCTTGAACTGCCTTTTTCATATTCTGAATTATCATAGGTAATTGGATATGTTTCTCTGTTCTGTTGCTCTGTTTATTACTGTGTCAGAACTTTTCTGTTTTAAATACAGTAGGTTTATTAGTAAGATTTGGCATTGTGTAGGGCAGTTCTTCCCATACATTCTTTCTTTTCAAAAGTTTCTGGGCTGTTTTTATTTTTGTACATTACTTTCTTACACCTGAACTTTATTTAATGAATTTATTAACCCACACAAAATGCCATTGCGATTATGATTGTAATTACATTGAGTTTTTATTAATGTCCCTACATTATTGAGTCTCTTCAGTTTGATTGGATTGTTCAGGGATTTTATACTACATTTAATACTATATTTCTCACTGGAATGAAAGAATAACAAATAGGCCATTCTTGCACCTTATTACCCCTTTCCTCTCTCCCTGTGTTTTATTTAAATAATTGGGCATTTAAGATCCAGGTTTTTCCTCACAGTATGCTTTTTTATTTTTTTCAGTTTCCAGTATTCCTTACTAAAACTTGAATTATAGTCCTTAACCAAGTTATCATCATGGAGTTATATCTGCCTGTATACGTTCTTCGAGATTCATGGCTTCTCATTTCCTTGGGCATTTTTCTTTTTCTATCTTGAGATCTTTATTCTGATCCAATTTTCATTTGACCAGACTCTCCTGTTCTTCCTCAGGTAGTTTTTTAGAGAAGGTAAATGAATTGTACTTTGGGTTCTTCCCTGTTCAAAGAGTTTTTTTCCCTTCCTCTGTACGTATTAGTGATATCTTGACTGTGCAGAAAGCGCTCCTCCACCTCTTCCTCTTGTTCTTTCTGGAACTCCTATTATTCTTACGTTACAGCTCCTAGATCTGCCCTCCATTTCTCTTACTTTTCACTCAAAATTTCTATTCCTTTTTCTTTTGCTCTGGGTTATAGTGATCATTTCTGCAGTTAATTTCTAAATTATTGATTCAGACTTTGACAGCATTCATTCTATTTTCACTCCCTTTATGGCATTTATTTCAGAAATCTTGGTCTTTTTTTTTTTTTCCAGAGGACTTTAATGAGATCTTGCATTAGAGTATTTTTGTTGTTCTCTCCTGTGTCCTGCATTCAGTCACTGTCAGCTTTTCTGATTCTTCACGTTGGTGTCCCTGGTTAAAACTGCTGTCCCCTCTTCCACGCTCAGGAGTTTTTTAATGTCTGTTCCTCTTTGTCTGGATGGGGCTTGACGCCCCAGGCAACACCAGCAGGAATGTGTCTCCTCAGCAGCTGTGTAGGCCTGCCAGGCTGCTGCTTCTCCAGGCGGTGTTGTCTTGCAGTTGTTGAGAAGGAGGGATTGTCCCTTCCCAGTTAGCCTGAAGCAGATGGGTCAACAGGCTGGAACTACAGAGAATGCCGAAAGAATTCTTTAGAATTTTATCCTAGAAAGCTTGCTGAATTTTGTAGAGCTCTAAATAAATATTTTATCTGATGTCATTCTCCACACCAGAAGAAACAAGCATTTATACTGCCTAAAGCTTTTAAACAGACATGTCTTAACCCTGACCACATTTATCACAAGTAATCATTTTTCAAATTATGCAGCTATTTTAGAAATTCTTGCCTGTTATGGGAAACTAAAGTATGTATTAATTTAAATGCCAAAATATGTGTTGAACATAAAAGAATGTGAGTTGGGGAGACCAGTTAAGTGTTCACTAAATGTCAGGGAGCACAGATAGGACTGACATTTGGAGGCACAATAACTAAATTGGTGATGTTTTAAATTGAAGAAAAGTTGAGATTTTTGATGGCTTCAGTTTTCTCAATAGAAGGAGAAGGCAAGACCTTTGAATGATTGGTCAGGATGATGTTGCCAGAGGTTTAAGAACACTGAGAAATCTCCAAATCTTCTGTTTTATGGGGAAAAGCATAGGAGTTTGATGGGGACGACTGTATGAATGGGTGAGCAACAGTAGGATTCCTAGAAAACATCAAATAACATATATTTGAGTGGGACCAGCCAGGTTAATTTTATGAATTTTTCTCTTTCGGCCTCCTTTGGTATAGGTCAGGAGAACAAGTGGACAAAAGACTTAGTTAAACCCACTAGTTTTTATGTTTACACAAATGGCTACCTGGTTTTGTAATCTTTTCTCAAATTTAATAATTCTCTGGTTTTGTCAGTCTAGAGATGGTTGTGGATAATACTGTGTATAGCCTTAAAACAATGCTCCGATTATTTTAGGTATGATAAACAAAATGTATGATGAAAAAGGTGAACTTGGTTCTTTTCCTACTATACTTTTTTGATAAAGATATTACAATTTCATTTTAGTTCTTGTTACGGTTTTCTAATACTTTTAGAGCTTTTTAGGTCTTCGTTGAAAATGGTGAATTATTCTAAAGATTATTTTTCCTGTAAAATTACGATTTTTATAGGTTTGTCAGCAAACTATAGAGAATCCTAGTTTATAACTACAACCGTAGCAAGTTCTCCTGGATGCTCTTTTCAGCTCTGTTGAATTTGTATTACAGTTTTCTGAATTTCCGGATCCCATGTGGGGTTCTGATTACGTGCAGCTGTCCAGGACGCCGCCTTCCTCGGAGCAGAAATGCAGCGCTGTCTCGTGGGATGAGCTGAAGTCCATGGATTTACCCTCATTCGAACCTGCCTTCCTGGTCCTCTGTCGAGTCCTTCTGAATGTCATACACGAATGTCTCAAGTTAAGGCTGGAACAGAGACCTGCTGGAGAACCATCTCTCTTGAGTATTAAGCAGGTTTGTTTCAAAGACTGTTTAAAAATATTGAGCATTTATGACATTTTTCTACAGGCTCAGCATTTTTATTTTTAGGATTTTCCCCCTAATTGTTCTTTTCTCCATGCATTCTTCAAAGATGAGATGATGATTCCACCTCTCTATCTTCCACTTCCTCATTCGAAAAGGTTATGAAAGTGTGGTGCTGATATGACCCTCCATATCCTTGGAGACTTGGAGACTGGAAACTTAAAATTCACTCATAAGAGATAGTTTAAATTCTTAAATTCTTGGAGTCCTTGGAGACTGGAAACTTAAAATTCACTCATAAGAGATAGTTTAAATTCTTAAATTCTTGTTGTTGTTGTTACGTAAGCAGGTAAATGCCTGCAGTACGCAGGGGTGGGGTGTGTTTGGCCATTTTCCTGGCTTAGGCACCCGTGTGGTTTAAGCCACAATGACAGCTTCTGCTTTCTTAATTATTATTAATTTGGGGCGGGATTTTCTAGTGAGTTTGCTACTCCAAGGGTAACAGAGAAATGGCTAGAAGCAGTTGTATCTACCACAGTGTGTGCTGAAGAGCGTTTATATTTATGCCTTATGACATTACCGTATTGACATTCACTATATAAAATAACCATTTCAAATTTTGATGGAAAACAGTTACTATGTTTTGTGTGGACTGTGCTTGCTTGTCCATCCCCGTGGAGTTTGAAGGGCCAGGAGCTCCTTGGCTCTGAATGACAGGATGGGCAGAGGGGATGAGTGCAAGCTGAAGGACGGGCGGTGCGAGAGGTACGAAAGAGGACTTGACGCTGTTGGTTAAGTTAGGTGTGGAGCCGGGCGACTGATGGAACTGGAGGTGGAGTCCTGCACCTCACCGTCGTCGCTTCAGTTCTTATCGAGCACAGCCCGAGCTCTGCGTCCACCGGCGCACTACTCCCTTCTCACCATCTTGGTTCTAGTTACTTTCCTTCTGTCCACTTGGGCCACACTTTTCACTTGTCCTACATGTTGTAGCGGTTATTTAGGAAGTTTTGGTAAAATGCTTACCTCTCCTCCCCACAAAACAAATACATACTTCAGGAACATATGCTGCTGAAACAAGGGGGAGTTTACCTTTTACTAATGGGGCTGTTGTGAGGATTAAACAGTAATTTATGTTAAAACATTTTTGCAAAGTAAAAAACCAACACTTAGATTAAGATAGCATTACTAGAGTAAAAATAAAATAGAAATTTTGGCTTTAATGCATTCAGATTGAGTTGTAAGCACCTAAGTGACATCTTTAACAGAAATTTATGTTAACACTTTTTAATGGATTTAACTCTAGCCGTTACTCTCTTACTGTGGGTAGTTATTTTAAAAACATTTTGAAGGGGATCTTGTTGTAAAAGCAGTCCATGTTTATTTTAGAAAATTTGAAAAGTACGGAAAATGATAGATAAAAATGAAAGTTATCCTATTATTCTGCCATTCAGAGATAAGCACTGTAACATTTTGGTGTCTTTCTATCCATTTATTTTTCTGTATATACATACTTTCTGCACATATAATTTAAAATAAAAAAGAAAAGAATATGTGTTTTCATCCTTAAATTTTTTTCAGAAATAAGATTTTAAGTGGCTGCATTAGTGTTCTACCATATAAGTGCATCATAACTTATTTAATCCCCATTGTTGTTTTGAATAATATTGTGATAAATATATTTGTATGTAAGTTTTAGTCTGCATCTCTGATTATTGCTTGAGTATAAAACGTAAAAATTAACTAGTGAGTCATACATTTTTAGATTCTAGAAAGTTTGTACCAGTTTACTTTCCCTGTAGCAGCACCGTGGATCCTTTCGTGTCTTGATAATGTATCTTAAAACTAGTGCAACTGTGATCTTGTCTCACAGTACCTGCTGGTTAGAATTCGAGGGTGTGTGACCAGCGTGTTATTGATAGGAGGACAGTAAAGGTCCTCTCATTGCACCTTCCCTCCCTTCTCACAGTACCTCCTGGGCCTACACATGGCGGTTTCACTCATCCTTTTGTTTCATTTTTCCCCCCTTGACCTCCATTTAATTTTATCAGATTAATCTTAGGTTTGTTTGTTTTTGTGATTGAGTTTTTTGATGGTAAAAGCCACAAATCACGGTAGGTAAACTTTGCTAAATTATTACAAAGGCCACCAGGCTCTGTGGTATGTAAGTATATTTGAATCTTTATTATGTTTTTGGTTAAAAATGACCAGTCGCATGAGGAAATTTTTCTCTTGTATCCCTTGTCTTGTAATGTAAACTAGTAGAAAAATAGATCTTTTTCTGTAGAATTTATTTTCTATAAAAATTTATTTGTAGAACAACGTATTTTAGCAAATCAGTTTTCTGCCTGTATGTTTTTCTTTGTGTATTCATGCTATACTGTTAAATACTTTTGTTTTCACTGATTTGTTTTATTTTAATTATTCAGTTGAGATCACTGAGATATTTATGTGAAATGAACTGACAAAGAATCTGGAAAATATTTTAGGGTTTTCAGAGGCAAGTTTCTCTTTCCTGAGCTTTTTGAGGATTTACGTGTAAGATGTGTGAAAACCGACAAATAATCTGGTCAGAGTGAGTGAAATGGTCGAACTTGTGCCTGTTGTCTTGCAGCTGGTGAGAGAGTGTAAGGAGGTGCTGAAGGGCGGCCTTCTGATGAAGCAGTACTACCAGTTCATGCTGCACGAGGTCCTGGACCACCTGGAGGAGACCGACTGCAACATCGACGCCTTCGAGGAGGATCTGCACAAAATGCTGATGGTCAGGACAGTGGGGAGAGATGTCTGACTTGTGTGTCTTCTCACACGCGCCGTGCTTCCCTGTGCTCTTCTAGCCTCTGTACTTCTGCCCCGGTTATTCCTTCCTGCTCACGATGTCTTCTCTCCTCCTTATCTGCCCACTGAAGATTTACTTTCAAGTTTTGTCTGACACTTTTCACCTTTCATGTGCATCTATCTATACCTTCTCTGAACTCTTACAGGGTTCTAATCATAACCACACTATTTAATACTTAGCGATGTACCACCTCTCTGTCCTCAGGTTTCCCTAATTAGGCTGAAGGCTGCACAAGCCAGGGGCTGTGAATGAAGTGCTTTTGTCTTCTGTAAGGTTTGGTAGAGTGTTAGTACATAGTAAATCCATGTTAGAGTCATTAGGGTATGTGCACAGACGATTAATGCGGCAGGTTGATGAAATAATACAGAAAACAGCAAAGCTTGTAGGCATATTGTTTTTGGAATGCTTTCACCCTTGCTTGACATCTCACTGTGTCCTGCCTCAGGATGGCTGCAGCACCTCCAGACACCACCCTCGCTTTCTAAAGAGAAAGGCAGAGGGGAAAAGTCTCCTTGCCAGCTAAGTCCAGAACAGCGAAAGCTCTCCTGGAAGCCCCACCCAACAGATGTCCCCTACATCCTACTGACCAGACCTTTGTGTGGCCCCTTCACTGTAATGGAGGCTGGGAATGCAAAGATTTAGCTTTTCAGCCTCTGTAGTAGAAGGAGAGAAAGAAGAGTGTGGCTGGGGAGGGACTTATATTTGGCACCTTACGAGAAATAATTTTGAGTCTGAAATGATTTCCTAATCGTTTGGGAGAATACATAAAAGACCAGAATGTGTAAAATGTGGCTACATTTTGAAATACTGTATATATTGCTTATGTCAGAAAAGTCTTTATCATTGAAGAGTTATGGTAAAAAACAGCAAGGAAATTAATTTTTCTCTCTGTGGATGATTAAACCAGAAGTTTAAAAAGACAAAATGTGCTTTGCTTTCCAAACTGTCTTAGATGGCTTTACAGAGGCGCACGCCACACCTTTTACCACGTAATCGCTGAGGCAGGAAGGGTGAGATTAGGCAGGAAGGGTGAGAATTAGGCTGTGCCTTCCAGGTCATCCACCTCCAGCCCTTGGTGTGCCTGTGAGATGTCAGAAGGCTCAGTTAAGGGAAGTACCGAAATTCTCAGCTAGTTAGAGCTAGAAATGCTTAGGATTTAGTTTTGACTCTGCTGCCAATTTTCTGTGTGAGGCATCATGTGCCTTAGTTCATCTCCATAATTTCACAGATGAAGAACTAGAAATTATCGATAGTTTTAAAATTGTGCCCCAAAGTGTGCTAGATGGATTAGTGCAGGGGCATAGTTTGCAAACTGGTGGAGCCCAAACAAAGTCAGTGTTTTTGTCAGGAAGGGAGGAGCGTGTGGCCTTCGGAGAGGTGGTCACCTTGTTTACTGCTCCACCTGCCCTCCTTTAGATGCGGAGGGCCCGTCCACGGCGAGTGAGAGCTGTTGTCTCTTGGGGTGTGAATGGTCAGTAGGCAGCAGGGCATGTCCCCATAGAGGACATACTGCCAGACAGTATCCTGTCCTGTAAGCCGGGGAAGACCGCCGAGTGAGAGATGGGTTAAAAGGGCGAGGGGAAGCAGTGATCAGCAAATTATGATGCAGGATATCTGTGACTGAGGGGTCTTTACTCTGTGCTGCATCATCCTTCTGACTCGAAACACGGAGGAACTTATGCATGCAGTTGCTTCCGAGGAAGTAACTGGTGAGTACTGGTTTGAGCCAGCAAAACCAGATGGAAGCTGTGAGCTTTCTTAGCTCATTTCCCTGGCCCTGGCCTTTAGAAACAACCAAAACAATAAACATAGTATGTGATGTAGATATATGTGATAGACAGATTGAAGGAAATCACATAAAAAGAACTTAAAAGGAGTGAAAATATGAAAATGATGAACAAGATGTGAGAGCTGTAGGAGACACACAAGGGAGAGCTCAGACTTGCGCAGTTAGTGTTCCTATAGAAGAATAAAGGACAAAGGAGCAGAGAAGACTCCATTTTCCATTCTAGAGATGTTATTGGGTGTCTGCTGTGTACCAGGCAGGCATCGTGCCGGGTCCTGCAGGCTCGGTAAGGAGCATAAACGCCCTCTTGGAGTTTAAGAACGATGGGGAAAATGACTGTTAAATAATTGTACAGACATAACATTACAACGGTGAAAAACATCAAAGGAGAGACACGGGTCCTTTATGGACTCTCACAGTAAGGTCTGAGTTCACGTGGCGGTGAGGCAAGTCTCTCAGGAAGGGACAGTTGGAATTTATCTGAAAGTTGCTGTGTGTGTTATAATCCAATTTATGTAGTAATAATTTGAAAGCTTACATAAAACAATAGTGTATCTTGTAATTTGTGTAATAACAGATTATTTTAAAAAACATATAAACCAGAAGGGGACATACTAAATGCGTAATTGTTACCTCTGAGGAAGGAGGAAAGAGAGAAGTGAAGAAAGAACCCAAGGAGAAATTAACTTTGTGATGTATTATTTCTCATCGAAAAAATATCTAAAGCCATTATGACCAAATATTAACATTTGTTCATTCTGGATATTATTTGTAAAAATATTTTAAAGCCACTTTACTTTTTAGTTAAAAAAAAAAGCGCGAGAGAGAGATTGAAAGGAACACTTTGCTGACAGAGAAGGGAGCAGATGCAAAGTTTCTGTGATGATGCAGGATAAGGGAAGCAGCTTTGGAATGAAAGTTCCCAGGAAAGCCTTGGGAAGGGACCACTGTGGCTGCAGTTAGAGGAACAGCCTGGGGGGATCCAGAGTCAATGGGAGAAGACCAGGCAGAGACTAGTCTAGTGGTGCACACGCTAGTCCCTGGATTGCAGTGGAATAGCATAAATTTAGGAAAAAGCATAAGGATTTGAAAGAAGAGAAGGAAGTGAAGTTGGCAGGACTCAGGGTTGGATTGGATATGGGGGAGGTATCGAGAGTGATTGCTGGCTGTCCAGTTTGTGCAGCAAGATGAATAGTGAAGATGGTAGGTCCAGTGAGAGTTCTTTAAATGGAAGATACCTGAGACCATTGGAAAGCCTTTGGCATTGATTTTGTTAAGGGTAAGAGATGAAAGAAAATCTCATACGTGTATATATATATATAAGAGAAAGGAGAAGACTGATGGTGTCAGGTTCCTCGGGTATCACGAGGAAACGGGTCTCAAAACACAAGTGCTGGGCTTAGCAGGAAGCACAGCTCCTCTACTGTGAAAAAGGGAAGGATGGTAGGTAACAGCATGTAGGTTTCTGTTACTTGTTTCATGACGATGAGAGCTTTTATATCTAATGACTTAAAGTTTTTTTGTGAAGAGAGACGAGATCATCTGCTGAGAGTGGGTTAGGATGGGTTTTGGCAGTTTGAGGAAAATGGAGAAGTTTCAAACTTGTGGTTGTAGAGAGAAGGAAAGTGAGCTGAGCAGAGGTACAAGTATTACCAGAAATGTGTGCCGTGTGGTTGGTGAATGTGACTGTGTAGAAGAGCGACTCCCCCCTGTCGTGTGACTCGTGGCCCTCAGCTTCTGGGCTGTGCGGACGGGGAAGGGAGCTGGGCTCGTCTTGACAGGCAGGTGAGAAAAGGCAGGTGGGAAAAGGCAGTGTGAGCATTCCAGGAATGGCAAGGTGTAGGACGGTGGCAGGGACATGAGCGTACTGACAGGAGTGCTGAATAAGGAGGACAGGGACCCAGGGAAGAGAGGAGTGAGTTGGAGGAAGAAGAGGAACCAGTGGACTGGAGTTCCAGATAAAGTGAAGAGAACAGTGTAGAGGGGGGAGTTGGGCAAGCAAACTGGAGCGAGGAGAGGAGGTTTTAACATCAGTGTGTTTGAATTGGGCTTTGAGCGGTTCTGGTATTGGCAGGATCAGAAACAAAACCTTGTCAGAGAGGAGAAAAGGTGGTTGGAACTGGAGGCCATGGGGGAACGGAACTGAAATGGTGTCAGGGCGTCGTGCACCTGATGTTAAGTCACACAGCTGGTGGCTGAGCCTGGGATGGAGAGAAGACTGAGTCACAGGCTGGAGTCTGACAACTGACGGGTAGTTGAAAATCAGTAGATGATGGTGTGCAGAGGGGGCATCATCGATGGTCTATCTGATGACATCAGTCTTAAAGGGGTAGGGTATTTCTTTTGTTTTGTTTTTAAGTAAGACTGTGTAAGAGTGATGGTTTGAAAGTAGCAGTGGGGTGCACGAGGATGCCGACTGTTTGCAACCCTTGAGATATACTGTAAGATAGTTGTCCCTTGAGAGGGCTGTCAGGGAGAAGTGCAGCTCTCAGGACAGCCAGGTTTCAGGGAAGCCAAGGAGGTGAAGGAGCATTCCAGGAATGGAAAGGGAGGTCCTGGGCCCGCTGTACAAAAGACTTGTTTCATTTGGATGAGATGGTCATAGACCCACAAGTTGCAGGTTCCACACACACAGCTGTATTCATAGTGGACCCAGGACTGGAGATTCATGCTGCACAGCCTGGATGGAGGAGGACCCGGAATTATCCAAAGATAATTGGCAGTTTTCTTAAAGACCCCAGATTTTTGCCTGCTGAAAGTTATTGTTGGGTCTCAGAAAATATTCATTTCAGTGAACCCTAAGATGTAGCCTGGTGAAATAATTGAAATCCAAGACTAGAGAAAGGGTCCTGTAAACATCTAAGCAGGGCCAGGAAGCCACCTTCAGGGAGCCAGGAGAGTGGCGATTAGTGGCATCAGTTTTCTTTATGCTAACAGGACACACTGTGTTAGAAGGCAGTAGAGTAATGTCTTCAAGGTTCTGAGGGAGAGAATGTGTAACTTAAGTATTTTATATCCAGTCAAGTTATCCTTTCAGTAAAAGAATCCACAAACAGTGATGTTTCATAATATAACAATTGTAAACCTGTCTTGAGAAAATCTCCTTGATAGTAAAACCCTGCTAAGCGACAGATAAGTCAAGATAAGAATTTAGGACTGGGAAAGCTGTTGTAGAGGACGTGTGGTGGGCATAAACCCCACCTTAGAAAGACTGGGTATTTTGGTTATAGATCATAATCTATATGTCATAAACCTTGAAAAATTATATCACGAAAATCTGGATGTTGGGAAGGTATAGTGGGGAGAAGTGTGCTCATTTCCTCCTTTTAACACGTAAGATACCATCTAAAGTTAAAATAAGTAATTAAAGAAATAAAGGTCCCAACCTCTTAAAGGAATGTTATTCACAATATATTAATAATGAAAATTTCTGTATGCTATTTTGATTTTTTTAACTTGATCGTACTTTTCTATACAGTGCAAATATTGTAGTTATTTTCTTAGTAACTTGCAGCAATTGTGAATACTGTGTTAAATTGCTGAGGAGTTGAGTTATACAATTAAAGAAAAATGCTACTTTAGACGTCAGTTAGCAGCGATGCAGAATCTCGCTTCTCTCAGAGCTTCACGCCTCAGTGGTCCCTCTTCCACTCGCCCTTCTGATTTATAGCTTTCCTGTTAACAGAGATGAACATTGTGGGTTGTTGAATTCTATTCTCAAATATCTACTTTTACGTTTTTGTATTTTAAGGTATATTTTGATTACATGAGAAGCTGGATCCAAATGCTACAGCAATTACCTCAGGCATCTCATAGTTTAAAGAATCTGTTAGAAGAAGAATGGAATTTCACCAAAGAAATAATCCATTACATCCGGGGAGGAGAAGCACAGGCTGGAAAACTTTTCTGGTAGGAATCCTTATACGCCTGTCTTCCTTTCTCACTTGTACTCCTGGTTTGCTCGCCAGTTCTATTCTACATGTTTGAATGTTTAGTTACATGAAAATGATAATCATATCTTTTGTGTGCCCCTCTCCCAAGCGTTGTTATCCTTAGAGCAGTGGTTTTCAGCCAGGGGTGATTTGCCCCCTGGGGACATGTGGCAGTGTCTGGAAACAGTTCTGATTGTCCTGACTGGGAGGGACTACTGTCATCTAGTGGGAACAGGCCAGGGATGCTGCCAAACATACTACAATGCGCAGGGCACAGGACAGCCCCCCCAAACAAAGATTATCCACCCAAAATGTCAGTTTTGAAGTTGAGAAATCCTGCCTTCGAATACACCCTCTTGGTTATACAAAAGGAGGAGAATTTAAGGCCTCTGACAAGTGGAGTAGACCTGTAGACCTTTTGTATCAGTCTTGATGGGCACTTCCAAAGCCTAACAAGTACGTATTTTCACTGATACAGTTTTGGGAATGTAATACTAATCACAGAATCTCTTTATAAACTGGGTATTTACATATGGTGAAAGAATTGAAACGTAAACCAAGGAGAAGCATTAGGGAGGGGGGAGTGCTCACTGGTCTGTCTGTTCTAGGAAATGAATATCTTCTCGAGTACGGGCACCTGAATGTTGAATGTGGGGTGCGTGGTGTTTGCTGGGGGCCACCCCCCTGCCGACTGACTGAGGACCAGGCCTTTCCTTGGCTCTAAACTCTGCTGCAGTTCTTTGGTGCTGCCTTCTCTCACTTGCCCCATCAGCCATTTTATGAGTTCTTTTATACCCAGCTCATGTTTCCCTCCCCTCCCTTTATGTGCACTCTTTAGGACTTCACCTTTTATAGAGTTCTCTCTCACTTCAGAAACTCATTGACCTCACTCGGATGGTCTCTGTTCCATGCTCAGCATCTCAGGAGGTTGTGTTCACTTTTCTGCCCTAACCACCAGTTCTTTTTATGTTTTCCTCTGTCTTTATTTTGAGTGAACAGTGAACTTGCTCTTGTCTCAGGACTCATCCAGTCCTTCAGGCCGAGGTTCCCAGTCTGTCCTGTTTTCCTATTCAGATTGGTTCTCATAGTCAGCCTTATGAAGAAATGCATTCACTACCATTTTCAGCATCTCTCCCCCTCTTAATTTTCCATTGTTCTGCTTTGCCTGTAATTTCTTCTGTTTGCATCTTCTGTTCTCAGGCTGTCAAGCTTTGTTAAGGAAATTTTTTTACAAGGTTACTGTTGCATTTCACTACCAATTCTTGTTATATAATTTCTTTGTACCCTCACTTTGTACCCTGTCAGTCTTTTTGTTTTTATCTTTTGCTTGTCCTTCAGGTTCCTTTCAGTGCAGTGTCTGGCCTTCAACTTCATATTCGTGTTCTGAGAAGCTCCAGAGCTTTTCCATTGCCTCTGCTTTGGGACTGTCCACCTGCACTGTTCTAGTTCTGGGCGTTTGTTGTGTCAGTGCAACATTCTGCTTCATACACTATTTCTCCCAGGTTCGGTCAGTCTTGACATTAACCCTGACTCCTTTCTTTCTTTCACACACCACCTCTAATTCCATGTGGCTGTCCCTTCAGAATACATCCAGAATCTGACCTCTGCTCAGCACTGCCTATTTCCCCTCTTCCCAGACTGTTATTTCTTGTGTTGCTGTAGTAGCTCTCTTAAGTAGTCTCTCTGCTTCTGCCCTTCATCTTCTATGGTTTATTCTCAGTGATCTTGTTAAAATATACATCAGACCATTTTTACCTCTGCTCCAAATATGCCAGTGGCTCTCCTCCTTACTCAAATTAAAGTGAGAATGCCTAAACAATGGCCCATAAGGCCTGGTACAGTCTGACTTTTCAGTAAATCTTTGTCCTCACCTCCTAGGTTCTCCTGTGCTTACTCTGCAGCCACAGGAGATTCCTTCCTGTTTTTCATAGGCTGGGCCTGCTCTGTCCTCAGGCTCTTTGCACTTGCTGGTCCCTCTACTGGGACTGCTCTTCACCAGTTATTTCCATGACTCATTTCCCCACTTCCTGTAGGTCTTTGGCCACGTGTTACCTTCTGCATATTAAAAGTTGAAATTCCTACCTGCAAGTACACCTTAGCTTTCTTCCCTGTTTTATTTCTCTCCATAGAACTTATCAGTATCTGAAATACTGTATATATATATTTTTAAATTTTATTTATTTATTTTTCTCCATTCACTGGAGGGATTTTATCTGTTTTGTTCAGTACTGCTTACTCCATAACAGATACTGAATATTTGTTGAATAAATTGATCCTGAATATCCTTGTATACTACTGCTCTTAAAAGCACGTTTCCAATCAGGACATTTTCCCACTCGGTTATTTTAAAGCCCACCCTCTTTGCCTACCAAAGGACAATCACACAGTTACATGACATCCAGGGCCTTCCACAGCACGGCCCGGTTACCTTCCTGGTCTCATTTCCCCCTCCTCTGCTCTTTCCAGGTTGACAGTTTCTTTTCACAAACATGCCTCTTGCTTAACACATCATCATGCCCTTTGATCATATTTATTGTTCTTCCTGGACTTTCCTTCCCCCTCCTCCATTCTCTTCCTGTCAGAGCCACTCTTCCCACTGTTGTAGTTGCTACAGTTCTGCATTGCCTGCAAGGCCCATTGAACTCATACCTTCAGCTGGGTTTGATCTCGCTCCTCAGACAGCTCCCGTAGCGGTTACCGTCTGTCCTATCCGATGTTGGTTGTAGACTTACCTGCTCTGTTTTACTAGGTTGTAAGCTCCTTTTCATCATAGAAGCCAGTAAGCTGCTGTTGAGTTTTTACTAAACTCATTTAGATTGATTTTATATGCTTGGGTTTGCATTTTAACCCTAGTATTTAGATTGTATACTTGATGAGAAGCATCAGCTGATTAGAGTAGTTCATGTTTATTGACTATGAAAGCTAACTGTGAGGGAAGTTTTTAAAAACAATTGCATTTAAGGAATTCACTTTATTTCTTATGCCACCGTTTAGTTCATTAAGCTTTTAAAAAATATTTTGTTGTAGGTATATGTTTGAGGCCATTTTACACCACTTTGAACATTTGTTCAAGATGAAAATAACATTTGTGTGATAGTTACATAGCAACTGTGAATGTAATTTAAGATTTTAAGGTTTATAATGAAAAACTGGTTGTAGAACAAAGGTACATACATTCCATAATAGAGATTTCTACTTGTTTCACATTAATCGTGATTTTATATTAAAAGAAAATTCTCACTGTCATTGATTTTTAAACTATTAAAATAATAGCTGAATCTTTGAGTTTCTCATTCAAGAATTAGAATGAGTGAGGACAGTTTTTCTTCTCTGGTTTACTTTTGTTGTTTTTGTTCCCTTAGTGACATTGCAGGAATGCTGCTGAAATCTACAGGAAGTTTTCTAGAATCCGGCTTACAGGAGAGCTGTGCAGAGTTTTGGACCAGTGCTGATGATAGTAGTGCTTCAGATGAAATAAGGTTGAAGCTGCATTTTCTTTCCTCTCCCATTTTTTTATTTCATGTAGTTTTATTCTTGGTAATGAGCCTTGTTGAAACCAAATCATGTTAGACTTGAAGAACTTGGGTAGTAGACATAAAGGGATTTATTTCTAACTACTGTATTGTCTTTTTATATGATCCCTTAGTTATGGTTTTATGTAAAATTGTCTTTGAAGGTGATTTTTATTTAGCCTAATAAAAACAGTGTCCTTCGAGAAAATGTTGTTTAAGTTGACTAAAAATGAGTAGGGTAGAATTCGTTCACATGTTCTGGAATGTCTTTAATTAAATAATTGTTTCTGTCCTTTAAAGACTCTGTAGCAGTCCATGAATACATTTAATTGATATTTGGTACATTTTTATTGTTTGTATACTAAGCTTATCCCTTCTGTTGAACTTTAAGCTTGAGAACCCGAAACCATGGCTTGCACACCTACTGCATTTCCTCCAATTCTATGCAGATGGCATTGAGGATGAACCATGTTAAAGTGCTGTTTTTGTGGCATATGTAATACTCATATAGCTATTTAGTGGCCAATTATCAGCAATATCCTATGAGTCAACATTAGGAAGTGCTCAGGCAGAACTAACTTCTCTAGAGATGTTTTCTCTCACTTGCCAAAATTTGATAAAAAACCACATTTTTGGGTTTCAGAACACTGGGATGTCTTTATGCCAGGATTAGAGAAAGAAGTGACCACATAGGCTCTCACCTGGGAAAATACCTAATAGCTGAGAAATGGGGTGAATTAGTTTGTAGACGGTCTTGCAGTTTTGAACGCAAACATGGAAGATTCAAAATACGAGAATTCAAGAATTAAGATGGTGAAGTAGAGAATGGGTCTGATAATGCCCTGATTGTTTACTAGGGATGGATCTAGACGTGGGTCCACGTGCAGTGATTTGTGGGGCTGACTTGTCCTGGCTGCAGAGAGGCCACGGGCCTTGTGCACATCCCTTCCCGAGTCATAGCTCAGTGATGTCCTGTTGGTGGATTGAAAACAGCTGTGATGGGAGTATTCACACCATGAAAATTGGCAAACACCACACAAGACAATATTTTGGGGGGAGCAGGTTGTTAAACGTTTGCTGGTTCACTACTATTTTATATATATATATATATATATATATATATTCCTTTTTAGTTAGATTATGAGCTGGGAGTCAAGAACTTATTTCAAACTCCAAGAATTATCCTAATGAAGCCTTTAGAAGATTGAGCATACTCCTATTGGGAGGTTATTAAGTGTGCCTTCCTTATTTAAAAAATACAAGTACTTTCTAGAAAGCTGTGGGGAGCAAGGTTCTGAATATTACGAATCCATTCCCAACAATTGCTAGCTTCTAACATCTTCGTTCTTTATTAACGTGATTTGGAATTTACTTCATCTGTATTGTGTATTTCTTGGCATACCGTAATGTATTCTAACTGGATTTCAATCAACTTGGCAGGAGATCTGTTATAGAGATCAGTCGAGCACTGAAGGAGCTCTTTCACGAGGCTAGAGAAAGAGCCTCCAAAGCACTTGGATTTGCTAAAATGCTGAGAAAGGTGAGTTAGCAATCCTGATTAGTTATTATTTTTTTCTTATTTTTCTTTTATTTTTTAAAAAGCTAACCCTAAAGAAGTTTTTTTGTAACTGTGATCCTAGGACCTGGAAATAGCTGCAGAGTTCATACTTTCAGCCCCAGTTAGAGACCTTCTGGATGTCCTGAAATCAAAACAGTACGTTAAGGTATGTATTTAAGGTGGCATAATTATTTTACCTTTCTTACTTTACTCTAAAACAGACAGACTTTTTCTTAAAGGTCTAGAGAGTAAATATTTTAGGCTTTGCAGTCCATATGTGGACCCCAGTTTTAAGGCTGTCCCATAATTTCCCAATGCAACAATTAGAAAAAGTTTTTCATACTTGACTTACTAACTTGTTTTAAGAATACAGAAGAAAAACCCCAAACATTTACTCATACAATATAATTTATCAAATTAGTTACACATATATATTTAAAATAATGTCTATAAAGTCATGTGTTGCTTTTAAGTAATTGCTTTTTCACCCTCACATTTCCTGAAACAATTCAGATTTTTACGTGAATCTTTGACGTCAGTGTCCTGGCCATCACTAGACCCACTTTTTGAGTCACCGTGTTTGCTCCCATTTAAGCTGTTTGAGCTTAGTACTTTCAGAATATGTGTATGATGTCACGGGAAGTTATATCCCACATGTGTTTATGTGTGACTTGCACAACGTAATCACATATGTACCCCTTGTTCCAGTGATCTTTAAAAGGCTTTTTACGGTGCCCCTGTCAAGAATAATTAGTGGATCTGTATTAACATCTTTTGCCTTTCACTGAGCCAGGTGACTTTCTGTTTCAAAGACGTCGTGCGGCCTATGCTCCCCTGGGATTCTGCTCCTGGTGCCGAAGACCCTAGCCACCAGTGCCCACTGCAGGGCGTTGCTCTGCGGGAGCAGTTTTGCATAAAAACTGCACTGCAGTGGCATTCACTGAGGTTGTTTCAGGCTGACATTCTTCCCCTGATGAGTGTTCTCTTTGTTGTTGAAAATAAAGAAATTGGAGGATTCCCTGTATGCGGAGAAACTTTACCAAGCCTCTCCCCCAGTATAGTCACACTCTCCCTCCTCCAGTCACACTGAACTGAGTTACAGTCGGCTCTCCGTATCTGCGGGTTCTGCAGTCGCTAATTCAGCTAACTGCAAATTGAAAATAGTTAGGAAAAAAACATTCCTGAAAGTTTCAAAAAGCAAAACTTGAATTTGCAACATGCTGGCAACTGTTTACCTAACATTCACATTGTATTTGGTACCATAAGTAATCCAGAGATGATTTGAAGTAGACGGGAGGTTGTGTATAGGTTACGTGCAAATGCTACGCCACTTGATATAAGGGACTCGAGCATCCACAGATTTTGGTATCCGAGGGGGTCCCGGAACCAGGCCTCTGTGGATGCCCAGGGACGACGGGACTTGCCGTTCCCTTCATAGCTCTAATTAATGCCTTTCCCACATCTCCTTGCCCAAACCCACTTGACTTTTTCTAGTTTTTTTTTGTTTTGTTTTTTAAATAACATTTCTATAATATACTATGTTCTTTAATTCAAGATTTTGGATTGTTTCTTTTCCAGGTACAAATTCCTGGCTTAGAAAACTTGCAGGTGTTTGTTCCAGACACCCTTGCTGAGGAGAAGAGTATTATTTTGCAGTTACTCAATGCAGCCGCAGGAAAGGACTGCTCGAAAGACTCATACGAACTACTAATTGACGCCTATCTGCTTCTAACCAAACATAGTGACCGCACTCAGGACTCAGATGGCAGCTGGGCCACGTGGGAGGCACAGCCTGTCAAAATTGTGCCTCAGGTGGAGACTGTCGATACCTTGAGAAGCATGCAGGTCTGTCTCACTCCCAGTCCCTGCCCCACCGTTCCCCACCCTGCCTGGAAGCAGTATTGCTTACTTAAAATACTTTTAGGAAAAAGGAATTGTTAGCAGCTCATGAATGATTGGTTTAAGCAGTCTCAAGCATCCACTTCCCCAAAATAGACCTTGATGTTTTGATAGATAGTTTTGTAGCATTATTGTACTAAAATATTCGGGCAAATTCTTTAAGTATGTTCAATTATACCAAAATATTTGAAAAGTTTTATTTATATCTTTCCTTACTCCAGCCATGTATGTAGTTAGATCCAACCACCCCTGATCTGAAAGGAGTTATCTACTCCTTTAACTTGTAGTTGCAGAAATCCCAGTTCTCCGAGTACTCTGATGTGCTGGCTACTTAAGTTTTCATTTTTGTAGTCAAGGATTTCACCTGCCTACCTAACAGGGATCCCATGACAATCTGTGTAACTCAGTAATTCAAACTGTAAGAAGCCTCCTCATGCCTCTGTGTTCAGCTCTGGAACAGCGGTGGTGAGTGCACATGTGCACCTCGAACTCAGCCAGACCAGAGCTGGGCACCCTGGCCAACTGTCCCCTCAGCTCTACGAATCTGCCTTCTCTCTTGTATTCCCTGTCTCAGTGACTGGTGCTCTGTCCACTCAGTTGTTTAAACCAGGATGTGACAGTTCATATAATTTCAGCCTCCCCCCACTTCCACTTCGTCACCAGCCCAGCACCGAAGCCTTTCTAGTAAATGAGCCTTTCTCTGCATCGCCAGAGCAGCTGCCGTGGTCAGACCTTATCACCCCTTTCCTGGACTGTTGCAGGGCCCTCCTTGCTTCAACCCTCGCCTTCCCTCCCTCCAATTCTGTATTTGTTCGCTTGTTTTGGTACTTCCAGAATGATCCTTATAATTCATACATCTCATCACAGGTCTACTCAAAATACTGCAATGACCATCACTTCAGGAAGACAAATAATAAAGTCTTGGTTTCTGTTTCATGCAAGGCCCCTCATCTCATCCCGCTCTTATTCCTGCATTTTCTATCTCCACATGCTGCTTCAACACACACACAAACACACACTCTGCTCCAGGAGTAATGAATTTCTTGGAGTTCTAGCATACTTCAAAGACTTCATGCCCACATAATTCCGTGGGACTCCTCCCCATTGCGCTGGAGATCAGAACCGTCAGTGCCCCCTGCAGTGTGCTGCTCCATGGGAGCAGCTGTGCTTGACAACTACTTTCTGATCAGATGGTTGCTGGCCTGGTGGCCCTGAGGGTGGTCTTGTTTTGGGACTGGGGGTTGAACTAGAGTGGAACACTAAGTGGGTCTGTGTTTAAGCCCTGTGCTTGCTTTTCCTCCCAGGTGGATAATCTTTTACTAGTTGTCATGGAGTCTGCGCATCTCATAATTCATAGAAAAACTTTCCAGCAGTCCACTGAAGGACTCATGACTCTACGCCAGGAGCAGACATCCAGTCAGCCCGTCATCGCCAGAGCTTTGCAGCAGCTGAAGGTATTTCACCATCAACTCTACCGTAACTAATTTATTTACGTTTGGTGTAATGCTAGGGAAGAATCAGTTTGTTATAATTTAAGTCACTCCAGGGACTTGAACTCTTACAGTGTCCTCCCCACTCTCCCTCTCTTCCATTTTCCCATGTGTCTAAGTTAAAAATTTCCTGGATCTTTCTTGGAACTGTGTAACATTAGAATTGGAGAGGATAAAAATTTGAATCGTCACATGACTTCTTAATGGTCACGTGGTTGGTTAGTATTGGACTTTTAGATCTCCTCATTCCTAATCCAAGTTTATTTCTCCTTTAGCAATTACCAGTATTTACTAGAGGCACCTTAAGTCAAAAATGTGTAATTTAAAAGAAGAGTTATTTATTCTTTCATTCAGTCAAATTAATTGAGAAAGCTAGTTGCAGACAGGCAGAAAGGCCTTCAAGTTCATGACAAGGCAGAGCCTTGCCTTCTCTGCCATTATTTCCCATTTTCACCTGCTTCCTATTTTGCACTCCATTTATCGGTCTTGGTCTCATGCACACTTTCCCGCAGCCCATCAGTCTTCTCAGTCACATTAAGGCTTGACTTCTTGAAGAAGAAGGACTTCTTGAAATTACAAGTAGTTTTGATAAGCGTTTGTTTTCCTTTTGTCAATCTGATTTGTCTTATTTATCTATAAACATTCTTTCTTACAGATTGTCACCCCACTCAGATACCAGGGCAGGGGACTTTTGTTTTTTCTTTTCGTTTGAGTTAATGAATTCTGGAGAGTACAAAATTATATAAGATATTGATTATTCTTGAGCTTAAGGAATTTGTAGCCTTAAGGATCTAAACTGTCACACTGAAGTACAGAGGAGGGAGAGATTAGATCCTCCTAGTAGCATCTGGGAATTGCTGCCATGGAGGCATTTCAGCTTGGGAGTATTTCAGAAGATGCAAATTGGGAAGGGACCAATAAGAGAGGCATTTGGGCATTGGTGTGTGAGGATCGGGGTTGTGAGAAGGCTCGCTGAATACCAGGCGGTCTGATTTGCTTGGATCTTGGTGTGTACAGTGGAAGGTAGTGAGAGAGGAGGTTAGTGGAGTCAGGTAGGCAAAAATCAGGCTGTTGGGAGACTTCGGATGTCATCTTCCGGGCCCCGGCGAACTGGCAAAGATTCTGGAAGAATAGTTTGGAATACTATGTAGAGGAGCTACCCGATAGAGACATGTACATATGTGTGTGTTTAAGGGTGGGTGGAAAGGGAACCCAGTTTGGAGCTGTTGTACTATTAATTAGGGAAGACAACAGAGCTTGAGCTAGGGCAGGGTTTCTCAACCCCCATACTGGTGACATTTTAGGTCAGTCAATAATTCTTAGTTTGGGGGAGCTGCCCTGTGTGTTGTAAGACGTCTGTCAGCATCCCTGGCCTCTGCACAGTAGATGCCAGTAGATTTCACAACACCCCCCCACCCCGCGTTTGGACAACCAGAAATATCTCCAGGCGTTGCCAGTGTCCCCTGGGGTGGTAACACTGGTCTCGGTTGAGAACCCCTGAGCAGGGGGATAAGAAGGACAGTACGACTGGTAACACTGTGGAGGTCATTTAGAAATCATAGTTCACTCTGTGGAATTGAAACCGTACTTACACTTGAGCAACCACCGAGGGGAGAAAACAGCTGGTGGTTGATAGGCAGAAATATCGAAGCTGTAAGCATCTATTCAAAGACCACCTTGTAATTAGGCATCATATTTTAAATGGACTGTTTTCCTCTTGTCTTTCATAAGTTTTTAAGAATACCTAATACAAATAAAAATGAAAATACTAATTTTTTTCCTATTTTTGGTCATTCCTTTTGAATAACCAAAATAAATATGACTGGAATATATTACAATGGTCAGTGTCTGTGTGATGATGAAAGAAATCTTCCTCTAAAATACAATAAGTATTGTGTGATTTGTTTCACTTTGGATTAATTGTGGTTTGGGATTCTTTAGAATGATGCATTAGAGCTTTGCAACAGAATAAGTGATGCCATTGACCGAGTGGACCACATGTTCACTTCAGAATTTGACGCTGAAGTTGATGAATCTGAATCTGCTACGTTGCAGCAGTATTATCGAGAAGCCATGATTCAAGGGTACAATTTTGGGTTCGAGGTAGGTACAAAATAAGAGGAAACACACAGTACAATTTTGCGATTGCTTTGTAACTTACTTACAGAAAGCATTAGGAATCTTGTACAGCAAATCTCATGATCTCATTATTGTAATCACAGCTTAGTCAAGAATGTCATCTTACATCCCTGTTGAATATCAGAAATGCTGGGTTACTTTTAAACTGTCAGATATTTACTCAGTTTTTATTTTGTGTTAACAGCTATCCACTTACATTTAAAAACCTTCTTTAAGAGATGTTTAATATCATAAAAGCATATTCTTAATTTCAACTTATGAGGAAGACATTTGTGAAATTGCATTTTAAGACATTATTTTCTCTATAACTCTTCACACTCTTTTTAGAATATGTGAAGTTCATTGGCTTTTGCTTTTCGTTTTTAGAAAAATGGCATTTAAACAGCATTATGGTGTTTAGGTATTTGTGTAATGGTTTTCTTCTTAATCTTGATATACGTGAAACCTTCTTACAGTATCATAAAGAAGTCGTTCGTTTGATGTCTGGCGAGTTTAGACAGAAGATAGGAGACAAGTATATAAGCTTTGCCCGGAAATGGATGAATTACGTCCTGACTAAATGTGAGAGTGGTAGAGGGACAAGACCCAGGTAATGACCACGTAGGGTGGCTCCTTCATGAGCCATGTGGGGTTGCTGATACTTCATTCTTATATTTTATGTGGGATTTCTGAGCAGATGACACAAAAAGCATTTTGAACTCTTTGGTGATCAGTGTTTTTCTTCCTTTTTTTAAAAAACAAACCTATTTACATAGAAACCCCCATAACTCTTGGAAAACTTTTTCTTTTGTAATTGTTCCAAAATGAGTTATCTTTAAGCAGTTCACATTCTCCCTGGACAGGTCTTCCTGATTGCTAATCTTCTTTTCTCCTTCATGAAATTTATGCCTCTTATTTAGTGTAAATGGAAAAGAAATTGGTAACCTGTTCCTTTACTAAGAAGCTATTTGTCTTTCTCAAAACATGATGTAAACTTACTCAACATGAGGCAGATGACAGAGACACAAATGCGTTTTGTCCTAGATGGTAATTTTCCAATCAGATTACTTTTCAGGGTTGTATAGACTAAAATGACTATGGTGTTTGCTTGATGGTTTTGTGACTCTTGAACTTTTCCTCGTGACAGGTGGGCAACTCAAGGTTTTGACTTCCTGCAAGCCATTGAACCTGCTTTCATTTCAGCTTTACCAGAAGATGACTTCCTGGTATGGGATATTCTAAAGTGTTTTTCCTTAAAAAAAACCCAAATAAGTTGATCACTCTCTATTTCTGATGGTGTATCTTTTTATTAATTTAAAAGCGGTTCTGAAATATTTTCACATAATTGTCATGATAATGCCGCGAGGTTAAAGCACTAATAGCAGAGTAGGACGTTCAGTGCTCTTTTTATAACAATGTTGTCCAGCTGACCACGTCAGTGTACGGTTGTTCGTGCAGCCTGGCACTTACAAAACACGTGTCGGTTTTGTATTTTGTAAAGTGCCGCTGCTTTTTAGCAGCTCCATGAAGAGCAAGGAATAGCTGTTTCACTTCAGTGTTAGTCGCCGTGCAGCACGTGGGATATTAGTTCCCCAACCAGGAGTTGAACCCACGCCCGCTGCAGTGGAAGCACAGAGTTTTAGCCACTGGACCGCCAGGCAAGTCCAGTGTGCGTCATTATAGAGCATAATGGCAAATGTTAAGTATTATCACCAGTATCCAGATAAATTCCATCAGATCAGAAAGATGTTTTTCAAATGTGAATTCACTCATTTTAGCCTCCAAATAGTAGAGGAGATTACAGGAGTCCTTCGCTTGTGTACATCATGGCATTATGGGGAGCTGATAAAAAATGGAATTGTATATTATCTTAAATTATGTACGATTTATGTTTATACCTATTTTCTTTTAAACTAACTTTGAAAATATTTACTTAAGGATAGCCTGTTTTCTTTTAAATATACCGAAAGCCTAATATGTGCGACTTACATAATTGAGTGTACATTTTTTCTCTTTTCCTTTTCCATTTCCTTTGGTTTCTAGAGTTTACAAGCCCTGATGAATGAATGCATTGGCCATGTAATAGGAAAGCCACACAGTCCTATTACAGGTTTGTACCTTGGTAAGAAAACAGTTAGAGTGTCTCTCCTAGAACCTACTGGTTTGGGTGAGCACATTGTCTCATCATTGCAGTTATTTAAAATGCTATAGAGGTTCTCTGAGAATATTCAGGAAAATGACAGTGAAAGTTACAGGAATGAGGTGTATACATAGAGAACTCCACAGTAGTCTTTCTGAATTTAACAGGAAGATTAAAATGCAAGCACAAGGTGGTCTATGCTTGCCCACAGTATTTAGTTAGCTACAGGTTTTTTCTTGTTACACCAGCACTCTCATTCTGGTCTCCCCCCTAAATTCTTTTCCCCTGGGGAGGAGAGACTTAGAGAAATAGTTGTCTGGTAAGAAGCAAGGCCTTTCTTGCTGCAGGTGGGTGAGTATAATTGTTCTGCCCTTCCTTTCTCACCTTTTGAAGGAGAATGAGTCTGTTTTCTTCACAGCTTTCCAAAGTACCCATTCCTCACTAATGTAGGAAATTCCTAATTGCTCCCCCCCATTCCTATTTGGTGTTACTTGAAAAAGAAAAAAGTTAAGTTCTGCTATAATATACTTAAATTACTGTTTTCAGTTCCAGTCGATATGTAGCTTTACAGTGTATGTTGAAACTTTAAAACGAAATATGTATCAGAAAACAGCTGTCTTACCCTATTCTTGAGATAGTAAACCAAAGCAAAACTATATTTATATGTAATAAACAACCAAAACTGAAAACTTAGAAATCTTAAACATTTCATTTACACAAAAGAAAATAATTCATGAATGGTAAATTTTTTGAGCAGCAGCTATATCTTAAAGGGTACTTGCTAGCTACTGAAAGTTTAGTAGACCAGGTCTTAATGCTTGATTTCTTTAATCTTTAAAATTCACCCAGTTTATACCTCTTTTTCTCCCAAGGCTGCTATGAAATGAAAGTTATCATTTATAAAACTATTTGAACATTTTATATAAAACGTGCTATATTCTCATCAATCTTTTGATTAAGCGTATTATCATAAATACTTTGAGTTTCTGATTTCCCAAAATATTTCTCTCAGAATACATGATAAATAATTCAGTAAAAATTACTTCTTTGAAGTATTTTATTACATAAGGAATCATTTTCATTGTAGAAAAACATTACAACGTAGAAAATGTATGTAGTAAACATAAATGTAGAAAAATATTACAAAGGGAAAAAAACCTCATACCCACATAGTCCACAGGTCGTCACTGCTAGCATGTGAGCCGCTGACTCTGCCTGGCCCCACACTGCGGGCGGGACAGTCGGTTCGCAGCACTCTCTGTGGGCACGACTTGGCCTTCGTCCTCTCAGCCACTGGGATGGTGGAAACTGCGCTGGACGGAGAGCCAGGTTGCCTGGCAGTTGAGTGACCTGGGGCTGCTCACTGAACATCTTTGCGCCTCCCCTACTAATGCTTAAAATCAGATGCTAATGAGGGTTCAATACTGTAATGACATTTTGTAAATTGTAGCGTTCTACACATGGCAGGAGTCATCATTTGGTTTTGTGCTCTTTCCTTACAAGAGGAATTAATGACAGTGAGAGCACGTTGTTGTCGTTGTTGCTGCTTACTCTTTTCTCTCCCCCTGCTCTACCCTCGTAAGGATGGGTAGATAGACACTCTGTCATTGTAAGCAGATGGTAAGAGTCTGGTATAGAACCTTCTGTATTTTCTGTATACTCATATAGTTACACGGACGCGTTCTACTGCACCTTCCTTTATGCCCATATAATCACGCAAGCACAGATGCCATTGTTTTTTTTCCTGCCATTTACTGTATAAACATTGGATCACATTGGATATTAATCTCTGACAATTGCAGAAACCCCTCCATGTCGACAGGCACAGAGCCAATTCATTCTCTTTAGTGGCTACATTGTGTCCATCGTGGTTATTCTACAATTCTTTCCACCATTTCCTTATTTGTTTGGTTAGTTTTGCCATGAAAAACATCTTTATGATAAATGTTCACCACTAGTGAAATTTGAGCATCTATTTGATGTTTATTGGCCATTTGGATTTTCTTTTCAATGAAGTAGCACAGTTTTGTAACAGTTAGATACACATACTCTTAAAAGAAATGTTCTGTTTCATGAATGAAGAATGTTAAACTTGGGTGTGTGTGTTTTAACAGAATGTCTTTATTTTTATACCTTCATGGGAAAATTTTGTAGTAATTTTGGACTCAGTAGTTCTCAGTACGTTTGCTGCATTAGAGACATCAGCATTCTCACCAAATCGTTTTTGTTTTTTCTTTTTGCCTTTGAATTTGCCTATTGAATTACTTCCATTTAAGGTTGTGATAGTTGAGATAATGAGCCAGAGATACAAATTGCCTGGGTTTCTTCATAACAATTACTTGATTTTTGTTTTGCAAGTTTTCCCTTCAGATCTCTGCGTTTTTGGTACTCCTCTCTCTCCTGTGTAGTGTTATTAAAAGTAAACAAAAACCATGAAGAAGTATTTTCATTTAGGATAAACATATTTAGAACAAAACATATATATGTAGACTAAAATTATTAACGTGAAGAGAAAATGTGACATTTAAAAAGAAACTAGGGAGGGTTAAAACAAAGTTAAAAATCAGAGGAAAACATGTTAGGGAGAAATAGACAAAATATATCATATTCATGACTAGTTACATTTAGTCATTGGGGAAGTAGAATTGTCAGCATTTTTGTAATTGCTAGGTAAGGTCTCTTTTTAAATTTTGGTTAAAATTTTATCTAGTTTTTAAATTTTGTTTTAAATCTTATCCATATTTACCTTCTACCAGAATATTTAAAAGAAGAAGAGAAGAAAACATGTTCTGAAAAGAATAATCAATTTAAACCCGTGTCCATCCTCCTGATTTGCTTTAAAGGAATTAAATAAAACTCCCAGTACTCAGGAAAATGACAGTGACCTCTCCCCAACTCAGAACCTATTGAAGTATCACCCCTGACCAGAATCTTTTTAAAAGTTCAGACAACATAAGGAACTTTTTAGTGGAGAAATGCCACAGAAACCACATTTTCGTCTGTCTCTAAAATGTGTAATATAATTTTATTAACTTTCAAAAAGTGACATTTTCCCAGCATTTGTGTATGTAGTACGATTTTCTTACTTATATAAATGGTTTTATTTTGATCACCAGCAAAAGTAAGCCACCTCCCATTTCCACTGAATTGCCTGGTTTTCCAGTTTTCTGCTGACCCCTTAACAAGTTGCGTTTGTCGCTCTTTTCACTGGCAGCCATTCATCGGAACAGCCCCCGTCCTGTGAAGGTACCGCGATGCCATAGCGACCCTCCTAACCCGCATCTGATTATCCCAACTCCAGAGGGATTCAGGTATTTGGTGCTTGTCTAGTTGTTTGCTTTCTGGGTTCTTCTCTGATGTGCGTGCTGACGCTCAAGAGCTGCTGATGCTTGCTCTGATACCAAATACTGTTTTCTGTGTTCTTGTTTATACATTTTCAAAAGCTCTTATTTTCGTTATCTTGAAGACGTACCACAGTGCCTTAGTTACAAAAGAAGACCTGCAAGTTTAAAACACACTTGCACCTTTCAAGATAACTTAGTTTCTCAGCTTATTTATAACCTCAAGCTACTAAATGCTTTCCAGCTTTGGAATAATTCTTTCTTTTCCTTTCTTTGAAAAATAACTTTAGCAAAACAAATTTGAGTGTGCATAGCATGGTAAACATTTGAAAAAAGGAACTAAATGTCATTTTAAAAGTGGAGAAAAAACTGGAGTGATCCTTCCAGTCTTGACTTTTATGTGTGTATGTAACTACGAAGCAAATTAAATTCTAAAGTGAGTTCGGAAACTCTAGTACATTCAAAATACTTACTTTGAATGTGGTGGCATTTCTGCATCTTGAAGTAGTGAGCATCTTTTCTCCCCTGTATAATCAGTTTTTAAAAGTTTATTTTTTTTTACATTACTTGCTAGGAAAGGACCACAATTATTGTTGAAAATAATTAGTTCGAAATTAGTTATTTTTCTTTTTCATACCTAGACCTGAATCTCAAAGAACAGTTTGCATTTTATATTTGAAAATTATTTTTGGCTTCCTCACCTGACTTTATTTTTAATGGAAACCACGTGAGAGCCCATCCGCTGTCTCACCTGTGTTCCTGAAGCTCTTCTTCTCCTCCCAGCACCCGGAGCGTGCCTGCGGACACGCGGAGCCTCAGCAGCCCCGCCGCTGCCACTGTCACTGCCACCGCCGCCAGCGGTCGCCCCGGCCCCTCTGGCAGCGACTCTGCGCCGCCCAAACCCATCAGCAGTGCCCATGAGACCAGGTAGACTCCCGACCAGCGTCACGTCTCCTCCCCCCGCCCCCGGGTGCGCGGCCGCCGTGACCTCAGCTTTGGGGATGTGTCCCGGGACACGTGGGGCCTGCTTCCCCGCGGTGTGTGACGCTCAGGGGCCCTCTGTGGGGGGTCGTGGTCCCAAGGCTCCAGCACAAGTCGGTAATCTGCCTGATGTTTACATTTCTTTGGCACAAATGTTAACCACAGTGGCCAGAGTCTCTGCTCATAATAACCATGAAGAGAGTGTCAGGGAAAAGGGCCCAGGACCCGGTCCACCGATAGGAGAGTTGGCAAATAGCGCCTTTCCTGAGGAGTTTCCGAGGAGTCGCTCAAAGGTGACTTCTAGGTAATACCATGAGGTGGTGATTTGTTTTTCTAAGAGGATTACTTTTCTCACTCGGTTTCCTAATTTATACAGTTGTTGATGAGAAGTGGTTTATAGTAGTGGAAAAATGAGCTCATGTGGTTTGTATCTCATATGGAGACTAGATCATTACTGGAGAGAGCCGTCAGATGTCTGGCAGGCTCCGGAAAAATTTAAGTCTCTGGCATGAAGTCTTTTGTAGAAGTACGGAGGCTGTGGCAGTTCTTCCCATTCTGGCTGGGTTTTTTTTTGGGGGGGGGGGCAGGGAGGGTAGAGGATTTCATCAAGGTCTCATATGCTTAATGGAGAAAGGACATTTGGTGGCCCTTAATTCCCCCCTTGTGCCTGGTAGAATGGGCACCGTCACTATTCTCATCTTCCCATAAGGGTGATGATAGAGTCGAACAAAACTGACCAAAACAGATGCAATTTTGCGAGAACTCAGTGCTCTGTATCCTGCTCCTAAGAAAAAATCCTAGTATGTTGGCAGAAACATGACACATGCTTTTAGAATTTCAAATAGACTAAAATATTTTTAGACAGTTTATAAGTCTAAAATTTCTACAGATAGTTCCATTTTTCTCATTCACTAAAATAATTAATATTCCTAATTTTTAGCGACAACTGTCTATAACCTAAAAAAATGCTGAAGTACTTTACAGCTTAAGCAGTCCACTAAAAAAATTAACAATTAACGTTGAACAGATTCCCACTTACCCTCTGCTTCTCACGTTTAGAACATTTCACGGCAGACATTTCCACATGTGCTTCATGTCCCTGCGGGGGGTTGAAACTGTCTTTATTCTTAATGCAGTAAGGGAAGCGATGTGCCCTAAAACGCAGTCATAGTTGAGGAGAACAGTCAGCCGGGACTGTGGTTCACACGCAGTTTCTCCCCAGCAGGAGGTTTCGTGAACTCTGGTTGAGGCTTTTATACGTCGGTGGTGTGTGCGTTGAATGTACTTGAGTATAGAAGTTAAAATACCTGAGTCGGCCTCTCCCCGCGTTTTGTCCTCCAGGCTTTGCATTACGTAGTTTCTCAGCATGTTTTGAGCAGCATTTCAGAAGTGCTCTTCGTTTATGCTTTAGGACAATCCTTGAGATTTAGAAATTTTACTTCCATTGTAACATGCCATCTTGAAGGCCTTTGTTCACAGAGGAATAAAGTGATCTGTCCTTCCTGGCGGTGTGTGGGGCCGTAGGTACAGAACAGCAGAGCCGTGAGGGCGTGCAGAGCCGCGGGTTGTCAGCCTCCCGGCCGCCTCCAGCCTTAACCCTGTGGCCCAGCCTCCCGCGCCTGTGCAGGGGCCACACGTGCCCCTCAGCCGGGGTCTCCGAGCAGCCCTGGGCCGTGAACAGGCTGTGAGGAGGCAGGGTGGTACCTGCGCTTTCTGATGTCGGCAGGCGTGTGTGCAGCCCTTGCCTGTCTTAGAGGTACGTCAGCCACGGTGAAATGTTACTTTGCCCCACAGCTTCTGATAAATATTTTGATTCGATACAGTTTGACTTAGGAAATAGTCTGGGCTTCAGTTATTTTACCGTTGTTTAGAAAACATTTTTGCAGTGTTCTCCTCACTGGAGCTGCCTCTTACTGGTCTGCAAGAGCTGATTGTTCATTTTTCAGGAATCCTGCAAGCCAGTTGTTGCGCCATGGAAATTGTTGAAGTCTATACCCTGCTGCTCCCCCTGCAACTGGTTGTTAAACGTTCACCCGTGCATCACTTCATCTAAGTGTGTTTTCTTGCCTGTTACACTGGCAAAAATGTGAGGATGTCGAATTGGCTAATCTTCTCTCTGGGAAATCAGGAAACTAGAAATGTTGAGTGGCTTCTCCGTGGTCCCAGGCTTTGGCACAGCTTAGGAGTGGGATGTGTTTCTTCACTTCAGCATCAGTGGTTTTTCCAGGAAACAGTGCCAAGACTCTTTGATGAACTAATGGCAGTGGAAGGTGTCCCCCTCACTTCAGACTTAGCAAGTACTATACCAGATTTGAGAGTTTAGGGAAATGACAAAGCAGTGCATACTTCATAATTTGTGGATGTCTGTCCAGTAGACCATGTTGCTTTAAACCTACTCAGTCTATAATAAAAAAGAGCATAAATGCTACCATACTTCATTATATCATTCATTTAAAAATAATATGCACTAAACTTGTTAATAGACTAACACTGTATTTATTTTGGATGATTTGAATTATAATTTTAACACTTTCCCTTATTTAATTCTGGGCTTTATTTAATCTTTATGGATTCATTCTGGATTGCTGAACACTTTTTCTGGAAAAGCAGCAAAGTCACTTTGCCCTTTATATGTTAAGCTTCCTGCTCTTCTGCACTTTTGCTTGCCTACTGCTTGAGAAATTGCTAGGTATTCCCTTACATTTGCTCGTTAAGAGATTTGAGCTCTTTGAATCATGTAATGATTTTAGCACTTCAAATAGAATTAAGTACATAAATAGAATGTGATGATTTTAAATATTAGCCAGATTTGGCTCATAATTTTTATCCATCCTGGGCTTAAATTATGGCACTTTCAGCACATGTCAGTAACACTTCAGTAAATACTGTTTTTATTTTTGTTGCTGTTTTTAACATAAAACGATATAGGATGCAGTCAGGTTCTCATGCGTTCTCCTTCCAAACTCCAGGGACAGGTGTCTCAGTAGGAGCACTGCTACTTTGGGAGAATAATTCTTGGTTTGGGACTGTCCTTTGTGTTGTCCTTTACCCACTAGATGCCAGGTGTTCTTGGGGGGGGAAAGTTACCCCCAGTTTAGAATCACTGCTCTGGAAGAATCTCACAGATCATTCATTTTGAGTTCCATTGAATTGATAGCTTAATTTTTAAAAATATTAAAACAGGGGTTCCAGCGTCCCTGAGAATGATCGATTGGCTTCCATAGCGGCCGAATTGCAGTTTAGGTCCCTGAGTCGTCACTCGAGCCCCACCGAGGAGCGAGATGGTGAGTGTGTAAGGTGTCACCTGCATCTCCAGTCAGCCTAACCGTTTGTCTCAGTCCACCAGCTTCTGCTGTTAAGGCCTTTTAAAAGAAACGAAGTAAAGGAGTGACAGAGCCCTGTGAGAAGGATTAGTGCTGAACACATTGGCTTTTTAATGTCTTTTTAGCTATATTTGCATTTTTTCTTTTTGTTGCTAAATAATTTTAAAAAGTTATTATTCCTGGTATTTTAATTGTTGAGCACGCTTATTCACTTTAAAAATATAAATTGGCACTGTGCTTGTTGATATGCTGAAGTTTTATTATAATGCAGAACTAGGAGTCTTTGCTCAGAAACCACATGGTTGCTCCTGCGGTAGCTCTGCTGGGCTCCTGGGCAGGGCCTCGGGAGGGGGGCCCCCAGAGAATCCAGTTTCTGCTCAGTATTCTAAGGTCTGTTACTTGTGGAAAGTTTTTGTGGTTAAAGTCCTGTAACTCCATTAACAAGTTTTTAGCTTGGTGAAATTTGCTATAAATGATTGTAGAGACAGCTTTTCACACTCACCTCAAAGAGAAAGTAACCACCAGGAATGACAGGTTGATGGTAACTAATCATCGCTACTCACTGTTTCAGTCTTGCTCTGAATTAAATAAGCTTATTTGTTTTATAAGTCTTAATTTGTATGGAAAAATACTTTCTGCAGAACCAGCGTATCCAAAAGGTGATTCAAGTGGGTCAACTCGAAGAAGTTGGGAACTTCGGACACTTATCAGTCAGACTAAGGGTAAGAGAAAGAATGTTGAACTTAACACGTTTAAGCATAAGGTGAGCAGTTTCAGCTGAAATACGCTTTAGCTTGTGAATTATTAGACCTTCTACGTTAATGTTTTGTGATCTTTTTTAGAACTCTGACATCACTTTGATGTGTTTGTGTGCATTTCCTATTTCTTACGAACTCCTTTGGAGCAGGAACACGTCTCACTCAGTTTTGCATTCTTTAAGCCGTGCGATGGTTCATTTTATATGTCACCTGGGTGGGCCCTTAGCATAATTCTTTATACATGGTAGGAACATGATAAATATCTGTGAAGTGAGTAGCCGTGTATTTCTTATGCTAAGAGGCTGGAGAAAGCATTCGTCTTATAAAGCAGTCCATCAGTATGAACCCGAAGAATAAAGAGCAGGAAAGTCCGTGGTCTGGCACAGGACGCTCTCACGTACTCTTCGTCACAGCAGTGGTGAATCATGGGCAGGATAGAACCTGTTCTCCTTCTGTAAATGATAAAAGTTTCTGAGGGGCTAGATAATTTGGCCGAGGTCGTCGTAAGTCAGAGCTGGGACCAGACTGCACTCCTTCTGCCTTCAGGCCGGGCTCTTCCCACCACAGCTCCCCTTCGGAAAGTGTGAAACTGAGCAGCAGAAGAGCCATCACCGGGCCTGGAGCGGTCAGGAGGGGTTCCAGGGAGGGCTGAGGCTTGGGCTGGCCCCTGAAGGAAAGAGGTCTGCCTCAGGCCAAGAGGAGAAGTACCCAATGAGAAACACATCTGGAGGCCCAGCGACTGAAGAACAGACCAGCCGGCCTGGCCTGGCCCGGCCCGGCCCGGCCTGGATAGTGTAGATGTAAATGGAGGTGGAACTGAAAGGGTAGGGGAGACCTGATCACGGCCAGTCTTCAGCGATGGGCTAGGTGATCAAGGCCTTACCCAGCGATGGTGGGCAGCCCCTGAAGTCTCTTGAGCTGGAAAGCCTCTTATGTTCAGGGAGTGCGAGGGTGGGGTTAGGAGGACACTGAGGAAGCTTTAACCTGCTCGCCTGAATTGGGGAGGAAGGTAGGGAGAAGGGCTAGAACGCCGTTGTAGTGATACAGTGGAAAATAAGATGCTGGACTAAGGGGATTTTAAAAGAGCCATGGAAGCAAACACAGCTGTGATGCCACATTGGACAGGCCTGGGCAGCTTAGGTGCGGTGGAGGGTTACGAGTTCGGCGGAGGTTTCCTCAGCTTGAGCCTGGGGACAGGGCAGAGGGTCCCTCCAGGGGCTCTCACATAACTGGTAGGTCCCACGGATACCAGGTCTTTGTGATAATTTTCAAAACAAATACTTTGTTGTCAAGTGAATTTGGAACTCTTGGGAGAGTTACAGTTGACACTGACCTATTAAACACTGGGAAACCTTGAGAAATGTTTACTGTTAAAAAAAAATAGGCCTTTCCCAGAAATATTTGACAGTGGAGCCCACGACCTCACAGCTATGAAATCTTATTCGATGCTGAGTAGACGCGATGTGTCATGCACTGAGGTAAGGGAAACAAGGATCCGTGTTTTTAAGAAATGATTGTAGTCAGACACTGTAATTGGGCCGTTACAAATCTCTGGGAACGTCTCTTCTCAAAGTAACCGTTCAGCCATCACAGTCCTCAGTGATCTCTTAGGCAGAAAATTCAGGCTCTCAGATGGCTCGTCAGGGACAGGATGAGAAATGTGGTAGTGGAGATGTATGTAAAGAAAGCAGTGCTTTTCACATTATGGGTTTTGACCCTTTAGTGGGTTGTAAAATCAGCACTAAAAAAGAAACAGGGCTTCCCTGGTGGCGCAGTGGTTGAGAGTCCGCCTGCTGATGTAGGGGACATGGGTTTGTGCCCCGGTCCGGGAAGATCCCACATGCCGCGAGGGGCTGGGCCCGTGAGCCATGGCCGCTGAGCCTGCGCGTCCGGAGCCTGTGTTCTGCAGCGGGAGAGGCCACAACAGTGAGAGGCCCGCGTACCGCAAACAAACAAACAAAAAAACTGGACAGAATCCTAGTCACATGTAGAAAGAGTAATAGTGTTTCACGAAACTGTCGTTTCAGATATCTATTTGTGTAAAAGATATTTCTTACTGTAACTCATGATAAAATATGTTGGAGAAATAGAGATAGCTTGATGGGAAAATAAGGAATAACAATAGCTAAAATTTACTAAATATTTTAATATTCCGGGCACTGGGCTAAATGCTTTATGTGCGTGATTTCATTAAATTCTCACAGTATCTCTGAATGAGGTATTATTACCTTCATTTCACAGATTAGGAATTTGATGTATAAAGAAGTTAACTAACTTGCTGATTGTCAAACACCTAGGAAATGGTGAAGCCAGGGTTTTATTCCAGGGATTCTGATTCCAGAGCCCTTACTCTAGAGAAAGGAAAACTTAATTTCCTTCCCAACAGAGATGCTTCCTGGAAGAGGTGTAGTACTTCTGCAGAGCTCTGACAGCGAGAAGACAGGAGAGTGTGAGCAAGGGGATGGGGTGAGAAGCGGTTTGGGGTGACCCACAGAGGCTTTTCAGCTGGGCTGGTCCAGAGCCGGTTGTAGGAGAAGGGAACCGGGAAGGGAGCCTGCATGCACAGTGGCCTCGGACTTCCGGTAAACAGGTCATGATGAACTGTGAAATAAATTATGCGGGAAAAGAACACAATCCGATTTTACGTTTTAGTAAGAGAATTCTGGTCACTGAGAGCGGATTGGAGAGAGGAGACAGGCGGGTGGTTCCTGCAGAGTCTAACCAACACTCTTGCTACAGGAAATCATTGATTGTGTCTGAGTAGCTTCTGTTTTATGTGCATATTTCTGTAGTGGGTGGTATACTCTGAAGTTGCTAGGTTTTGATGGACTTTAATTCACCTGCTGTGTATCTGAATAGATAATGCTGTGCTCGAGTGCTAATGTCTGTTGCTCTGTTTTTATTATTATTTGCTGGAAATTGACTTGATTATAGTGGTTGGGACGACTGAGTTTGCACTTCTCCCTGCAGATACTGCTTCTAGGCAAGGACCCATAGAAGCTATTCAGAAGTCAGTCCGACTGTTTGAAGAAAAGAGATATCGAGAAATGAGGAGAAAGAATATCATTGGTCAAGTTTGTGATACCCCTAAGTCTTATGACAATGTTATGCACGTTGGCTTGAGGAAGGTGACCTTTAAGTGGCAAAGAGGAAACAAAATTGGTAAGGAAACTAAAGAACATGACACAAAGATTGTCTCTTAGAAATAGCAATAGTTACACTTCTTTAGGTTAAATCTTACATGGTTGGTCCTTTTCTCTTAGGGAGGTGGCAAATATACATTGTATCTTTTGCAGAGGGGTTTGGTTTTTGTTTCATTTGTAAAGTGTTTTCTAAGAACAATACAAAAGAGACTTCAGAAAGAGAGTTTTCAGTGGTTCATTCAATGGAATGGTTTTGCCTGATAACTCCAGAAGTTGCCAGTGGAGAACCACGCAACTTTTACCCATTTGTTCTAGTTTGTATTCTTTTTAATCTTATTCCCACAAGATCATTATTGAAGCGAGACTGGATACAAATTAAGACGGGACAGTCTTTTCTAAAACATCAATTAATTTCCAAGTGAAACAGTTTCTTGTAAAATAACTAGTGATAAGATTGTGTGAGAGAAGGAGATGATTATGTTTCAGATCTTTCCCCCATTTAAATGCATTTATCTGGACTTCCCTGGTGGCGCAGTGGTTAAGAATCCACCTGCCAATGCAGGGGACACAGGTTTGAGCCCAGGTCTGGGAAGATCCCACATGCCGCGGAGCAACTAAGCCCATGTACCACAACTACTGAGCCTGCGTGCCACAACTTCTGAAGCCTGCTTACCTAAGCCTGTGCTCTGCAACAAGAGAAGCCCGCGCAGTGCAATGAAGAGTAGCCCCCGCTCGCCGTAACTAGAGAAAGTCCGCGTACAGCCATGAAGACCCAACGCAGCCAAAAATAAATTAAAAAAAAACAAAACTCTCACTTAAAAATAAATAAATGCATTTATCTGTTGAGCATTTAGGTCTGAAGAAGCAAACAAAGTTGTAATACAAGACTCTGGGAGCCTGAGGACATTGAAGTTTTTGTAGAGCTATCAGGGAAGACACACTGAAAAGAATCAAGTCCTTTATAAATTGTATTAATTCTTGTTTTCAGTCTTATTCAGCCATATATCCCCTTAGTTTAATGTCCCAAAAGGTGTGTTAGTAGAATATCCCACTAATATCCCACACGCCTGGCCATACGGCAATGAGGTGCATTGAGACGACAGTCAGGCTTACTCCTGGCCACTAGCCTTGCCCGCCCACCTCGCCCAGACCTCCTTGAGGGCCATAGGGGCTCAGAGGTGTGCACTAGGGGACTTAGTACTCACCTTCATGCCTTTTCTGGGATTTGCCAGTCAGTTCTACTCTATTCACAGGCATTTACAGGTAAGACATAGTGAAAAGATTGCTTAAGACTTCAGTTATTACGGTTATTAGGGAACATTCAGAAACAGTTTGGATCTTGCAGTAGTAGACTATAGTAAGCATGGGTATAGATGTATGAATACAGAATTGGAATTGGAAGAGATCATTGTACGTTTCAGTGAGTTACAGTGGCCTGGCTCTGGTGGCTGAGAGCGGCTCATTTGTTCCTGTTCACAGGGGAAGGGCAGTATGGGAAGGTCTATACCTGTATCAACGTGGACACCGGTGAACTGATGGCCATGAAGGAGGTGGGTGCTGCAGCCCTCTGGGGGCCTTTTTGTCTGAGGCCTCCGTGTGGTAGAGATTTGGAAGCGAAACTTGTGTTTATGAGGTTAGAGCTGGCCTAAGTGCTTCCATAGTGAGTCGTCTAGGCCTGAGGTCTGCTGCTTAGCATTTACACCATTGGGACCAAGAGGGGACTTGAGCGGGGTTGGGGGTGGGATTTGTGATAAGGTTCAGAAACGAACAGCTTTTTATCTGCTGGAGGTAGAAAGCAGGAGCAGGGAGCGCCTGAAGAAGGCCCCGGCGGGGGGCACCGAGGGCCGTGGAGGGTGAGGCTAGAGCCGCGCGACCATTGGTCCCCGAGTGGCTGTGAGGGGGCAGCGGGCACATGTGGCCCCTCCTCAACCCCTGCGGCATCTCCCATCTTCCCTGTGCGGCACTTACCCGCGCTGCTTTATGGCCTCATTCCCGCGTGGCTGTAAACTTCGTGAGGGCAGAATCTTATCTCCTCTTTTTATCTTGCCCAGAACCTAAACACCTGTGATTGCTTCCTGAATCACAGGAATGTTTCATGTTTCGGTTAATTCAGTCTGTAGTTATGAAAATGATCCCACTAGCTGTTATCTGCCCACATATTCTAAAGCAGGCGTGTTTAATTCAACAAGGAGGAGAAAGCCTGGCAGTGAAGTCACAAACACACTGACCATGGTGCCGTGGGGCTGCACAGTGGACATGTCAGCATCCCAGCCCTTGCATTCAAAGTCGGCGTCTTTCTAGCTTGTGACATTGCCAACAGTAATCAACAGTTTTCCTTTTCCAGATTCGCTTTCAACCTAATGACCACAAAACTATCAAGGAAACGGCAGACGAACTGAAAATCTTCGAAGGCATCAAGCACCCCAATCTGGTTCGGTATTTTGGTGTGGAGCTGCATAGGGTAAGCCAGCTTTGATCACACTGTTCGGTGTGAGCGGTCAGTGAGGGCACAGATGGAGTCCTGTCCTACATCACAGGTCTTCTCATTTCAGAGCACAGTAACTTTGCCTAATTATCAGGAAATCTCCATGAGTTACATCATTTCTGCCTTCTCTCTGAAACTAGAGGAGTTCTTCCTAAAATGTAAGTTGTAGACTGTAGTCATTAACCCGACATTATAAAGCACTGAAACCCATCCTGCCAACCAGAAGATTTCTCTAATGCCCCTTACACAGCTGTGGGTCGCTTTTTTTTCCTTCCATTTTTTACTGAACCACTGTTGAGTACATTGTTCGGTAACGTTTTTTCTCTTATATGTATTTAAGGAACCATTGTGAAATGAGAGAAAATTAAGACCTCAGATTCTTTTCCCCCTTGTGTTTAGAGATAAACACTTCGAGGGAAAGAGGATAACGTGGAGCGTCTTGGTGGAATATGAGCTTCTGGGGAATTTGGATATTGGTGATTTTTTACGTTTTTCACAGATAAATTCATATCTGAAAAGGATGTGTTTCAGTACTTAATAATCTATTTATAGGGACAGCCCTGTTGTCCCTGTCTGAGATTATATAGCGGACTGAATTTCAGAGGATTATAGACATTTATCACCTGTGAGTTGGAGATGTTCTTATCCCAACTAGCTGTATAATTCCAGACAGAGGAGGCAGGCAGAGACACGGCTGTAGGGGAGTTAGAAATGACCGTTTTAAGACGAATTCAGTATTCAGGATGGCAAGTGTAGCATACCATTAGAAAGGAGAGTCCTCTGGGGTGTGGCCAGTGAAGCGTTCCAGGTTCTTCACTTAGTGTCCACGTAAACACAAGGCTGCATTTGATTCCTCCCGCAGGAAGAAATGTACATCTTCATGGAGTACTGTGACGAGGGTACCTTAGAGGAGGTGTCGAGGCTGGGACTTCAGGAGCACGTCATCAGGCTGTATTCTAAGCAGATCACCGTTGCAATCAATGTCCTCCATGAGCATGGCATAGTTCACCGTGACGTTAAAGGTAATGCCCACACTTGGCTCCCCGCCAGAGCCAGCTGTGCCCAGCACACGGCGGCTGCCCCCATGTCGCTTCTTCCCACGCCCGCACATCACTTCTCTACAAAGAAATACCTTTACTTGAAGTAGTCTTCTGTAAAGAACCCAGCATTAAGAAACTGTGCAGGACACATGTCTCCGTCTAGGAGTGTATAAGTCCGCTGTTCTGTTCAGCACTGCTTTTAGCCAAATCTATTACCCCCAAAATGAAACTTGCTGTTTTGTAGGCTGATTTCGCCTGCCCTGTGTATTTACTAGACATTCGTGCTCAGAGCATCCTTTCTTTTCCTTGTGTCAAGAACCTCGTGTATTTATATATAAACGTCGTGAATATGTAAAGTGACGGTGAATCAGGAATGCCGGTGTAAGTTATGATGTGCAGCTGAGCTTGGGGAGACGTGGACAGTGTTTATTTACACCACCCTCCCCAGTGTAGAGTTCTGCTAAAGATCGATTTGGTCACGCTGACTGACTAAAAGTTCTGTTCCCTTCTCACGTGTGGTGAGTAGCCATGCTTCTGTCCCAGAACTGTCCCTCTTGCGTTTACCTTAACCACACCGTGCCCCTGACCTCTGTATTTGGGAGTCTTGGGGATAATTAAAGTAACAAATTAGCTTTGTCTCTAATGGCCCTGGACTGAAGGATTCCACTCTGTCCCATAATCTGAGGCCTAAACAGGTTGATTCTAGAATGGCCGGACTTCAGACCAGGCATTTGCCTCAGAGGGGGCTGGGTTACCCATCACCTGCTTTGCTGGGTGGAAGAATTGTCCGCACTCTCTAAGGTGGCTCTTCCTGAATCCCCAGCATGCCCCAGTCCTGCTGCCTGCCCACCCGTCCACCGCATTACTTTGCTGTCTGGGATCATTCTGGGCATTTGCTTAAATGGCTCTGGGTCAGGCCATGGCATTGCCTGTTTCCAGTGTTCTGACACAAATTCCATACTCATGGAATGGTGCCTTCATGTCGTTGGCCACGGCCATAAAGAGGATCCCTCAGAGTCCCTGAGTCAAGTCCGCCCACGTGCATCCTTGGGACATTCTTTATAGCTCATCGTGTCTGAGAGTGTGGGCCTGGGAGCTGGCTCCGGAGTCACGCAGTTAGCGCCGTGTGCTCCTCAGGCTGTGAGGACCAGCAGATCGCAGCTCATCGCGTGGCTTGCTGTCTAAAGTGAGGGGCTCCGTGTCACTTTTGGAAGGAGGTGCCGTCGACACGTAGCGCTGAGCCGTGCGGCTCGGTTGGAGTGGCCGCGGCCGGTAGCCTCTGGAGGAGGCAGAGCCGCCCTGGGAGATGAGTGGTAACCCCGGGTTCCAACTGGAGTACAGGCCGGGCCTGTGTACTGCTTGCGGAGATGTGAGACCGTCACAGAACATGCTTTTCAGGCAGTCTGAAATCAGTCCAATGGTGGCCTCGGGTACAGCTCTGCAGACCAGCAGCGTGTGTGCCAGGTCTTGTCTACACGTTGCTTTCTGTTGCAGGCGCTGCTGATCGTATATAAACTTAATTTTCAGGGACTGTGGCCACAAGCATTTGTGTTTTATGTGTACTTTCTCTTTAAGTATCTCCCTGGGTTTTTAATGTTAGAATTTATGCGTGTATTTCAGTTCAGAATTTATTGGTCAGAGCTATCTGCACTGATACTAAAATGTCTTCGCTGTGTTTGTGAATAAGGCTTAAAATCTTTCTATGATTACACTTTGCAGGTGAAGTTTCGTAAGTCTTTATAACTTTTGTGAATCAAGTTCCTGATGGTTCAGGTTACCGTGTAAACTTTAAAGTGCCTGCGTTGTGTTGTAGAGGCTCACAACTCCTTATTTCTTGTTAGGTGCCAACATCTTCCTTACCTCATCTGGACTAATCAAGCTGGGAGATTTTGGATGTTCAGTAAAGCTTAAAAACAATGCTCAGACCATGCCTGGTGAGGTGAATAGCACGCTGGGGACAGCAGGTGGGTCCGGCTAGATCTGTCTTTGCATCGGGGCTCCCTCCAGTGTGCTGGGACCCCGGCTTTCCCTTTTCCTCCTGGTCAGCAGACGTGGAGAGCAGGTGAGGGCATCTAACCAGACGGGGGAGGAGCCACCCCTGAAAGCGCTTGTCAGATTGGGAAATCACTTTTCTCCCTTAGACTTAAAGGAGGGAAGAAAGGCCTCTTTTCTTCCCAGAAAAACCTTGTCATTCACGTTGGGTTTATTAAAACTATTCTAGTCAAAACAACATGTTTAAATGGTGATTATTTGATTGTTTAGAAACACGTCATAAAATTCTACATCCTCCTTTGCAGGTTAAATTTCATATTCTCATTGCAGATACAATTTACCTGAATATTGGCATATTCAGAATTGTCTTTTAGAAGATATTTTGGCTCCTAAAATGTCCATCCGAGAAGTTGATTTGAAATATTTATTTTCAAGTTTTGATGTTTCTTAGTATGTAATTCAGAGAAAGTTCCTCCCCCCCCCGCCCCGAACAAATTAGTTGTTTCTTCTGTGTGGAATATTAGGCGATATTAGTGTATTGCTTGGCTCTCGTACTACATGGTGCTATATTTATAACCCATTCTTATCACCATATCTGTGACTTTTAAAGCATACATGGCCCCAGAAGTCATCACTCGCGCCAAAGGAGAAGGCCACGGGCGTGCGGCCGACATCTGGAGTCTGGGGTGTGTCGTCATAGAGATGGTGACTGGCAAGGTGAGCAGAGCCTGCACCGGGGCAGGGGGACCTGAGGAGGGCACTTTACGTTAACAGAGCAGTAACTGTGGTCTTACTATCATTATGAATACTGTGGACACATTTCCTGCAAAATAGAGAACGTGACCTGTCAAAAGATAAGTAAGTTAAGACAAGTGACAAACTAGGGACCAAATATTTATAAGATACATGACTTAGAGAATTCCTCAGAGGAACAAAAAAAAGCATAATTCTCAAAACAGAATTAAGCAGCTGTGAAAAGAAACAGGAAGTTGAAAACTTACGTCTCCACAAAGACTGGCACAAGAATGCCCGTATCAGCTTTATTCATAATTGCCAAAACTTGGAAGCCACCAAGATATCTTTCAAATGGATAAACTGTGGTAATCTACATGAGGGAATACTGTACAGCAACCAAAAGAAATTGGGCCGTGAAACGACACGGAGAAGCCTTAAAAGCACATTGCTGGGCTTCCCTGGTGGCGCAATGGTTGAGAGCCCGCCTGCCGATGCAGGGGACACGGGTTCGTGCCCCGGTCCGGGAAGATCCCACATGCCGCGGAGCAGCTGGGCCCGTGAGCCATGGCCACTGAGCCCGCGCGTGCGGAGCCTGTGCTCCGCAACGGGAGAGGCCACAACAGTGAGAGGCCCGCGTACCGCAAAAAAAAAAAAAGCATATTGCTAAGTGAAAGAAACCAATCTGGGGAATTCCCTGCTGGTGCACTGGTTAGGACTCGGCACTTTCACTGCTGAGGGTGCAGGTTCGATACCTGGTCGGGGAACTAAGATCCTGCAAGACTCGAGGCATGGCCAAAAAAAGAAACAAGCCAATCTGAAAACACCACGTACTGTATGATTCCAACTCTATGACATTCCAGAAGAGGCAAAACAATAAAGGCAGTAAAAGATCAGTGGTTGACAGGGCCTCTGGGAGAGGGAGGGAAGGACAAATAGGTAGAGCACAAGCGTTTGCAGGGCAGTGAAACTGTTGTGTATGACACAGTATCTGAAAATTGATCTTCTGATGAAGACACCACTAATGAAAAAGTATACAAATATACAGAGGCACAGTGTGTGTGGGGGGTGTAGCCATTACTTATAAAGCAAAAAAGTTAGAAACCTCTTAAGTGTTACTAGTAGGAAATTATTATACAGCTATACCTCGCAGCTGCTGAAAATAAGTGCTTAGTAACTATTAGCTAATATTATTTCTATTAGCGTTAACATAGAAAGATGCCCATGATATCTGTTATTTCAGTCAAGCCATGCATTAGAAAAAGAACAAGTTCTCACATTGAAGAACATATATCTCAATAACTAAACGATGGTCCACAAATTAGAATGCCGTACAAACTCAGTCCTTTCCCCCATGAATCTCATTTCCCTGTAATCATAATAAAATAATCTAAGCTTTACAAATTATCAATAATTGGATGCCGATTATTCAACAAGGTGGCATATTAAACATCCCTGTATGATAGCTGTTGAATTTTGTTTGACATTTTTATATTATTTTATGTTACATTTTTTATTTACATGATGATGGCATCTAGATAATACTGGACTAATTGGACACCTAAATGGGGTAGGCAGACTATGCTCACCACCTGGTTTTGTAAATAAAGTTTTATTGGCACATGGTCATACCCATTCCTTTATTATATTATAGCCTAAGGCTGCTTTCACGCTACAGTGGGAGAATTGAATAGGTGTGACAGAGACCATATGGCCTGCAAGCCTAAAATAGTTACTGTTTGGCCCTTTAAGTAAAAGTTTGCCGGCCTCAATATGTATCAACGTTGAGATGCCTAAAAAGAGATTGGGCAGTTGCATTTCTGTATGGCCATGTAGTATTGAAACCTGATTTTTTTTTTTTCTGTTTTTAGAGACCTTGGCATGAATATGAGCACAACTTTCAGATTATGTACAAAGTGGGAATGGGGCATAAGCCACCAATCCCTGAAAGATTAAGCCCAGAAGGAAAGGACTTCCTTTCTCACTGCCTAGAAAGCGAGCCCAGGATGAGGTGGACGGCCAGCCAGCTCCTCGACCATTCCTTCGTCAAGGTTTGGCAGATTGCTGTGTAGCCCTCTCCTTGTTTATTTGAGTTTTGATCGCATCTGGCACTTAAGGAAATTTGGAAACTTAAATATAAAATATCTATATCTGAAATGGGAAGAAACTAAATGTATTATGCTGGGGAATTTTGTATGTTTTTTCTTTTGGAAAATGTTCGTCGAGGTTCTCCTTCTTGATCCATTTGGATGGTTTGAGGTGCACTTGGGACCATTAAATGGAATTTTAAATGGGACTGGATGAAAGGCACAATTTTCCCTCTTTTAGAGTACACAGGTTAGTAACAACAAATCTCTACTGGGAGAGTAGAGACAGGGGAGTAATGACTAAGCATTATGTTAAGAGCTGTGATAATGGTATATATGCCATGTTGTAGGGTCACTGAAAAGAGGAATTTAATCCAGTCGGGTAATCCCAGCTATTACTCTTTTTTTTTTTTTTTACTCTTTTTATTTATTTTTGGCTGTGTTGGGTCTTCCTTGTGGTGAGCAGGGGCTACTCTTTGTTGAGGTGCGCGGGCTTCTCATTGCGGTGGCTTCTCTCGTTGCGGAGCCTGCGCTCCAGGCGCGTGAGCTTCAGTAGTTGTGGCGCACAGGCTTAGTTGCTCCTCGACATGTGGGATCTTCTTGGACCAGGGCTCGAACCCGGGTCCCCTGCATTGGCAGGCGGATTCTTCCCTGGTGGCGCAGTGGTTAAGAAAGTCCCTATTAACTTTCTTTAGAGTGAGATGCCTGAGCTGTTTGGGAGGGTTTAGCCAGGTCAGGAAACGCAGGGAGGAGTATGGCGGACAGAATGGAAGAGACATGGAAAGGCTCACTGCTAAGAGGGTAAAGCACCCAAAGAACTGTGTATCGGTACATACTGATGGAGCACAGGATGTGGAAAGTGGCAAAACATAAGGCTGGGAAAGTAAGCAGGGACCACATGAAGGGATTTCAGTTTTATTGTAAGCATGACATGATTAAATTGTGTTTTAGAACAGTCACTCTGGAGGTGAGAGACTAGTTGGGAAGCTGCTGACACAGCTGCTGGGTTGGGAGTGGGAGGTCAGGGGTGAGTCACCAGCCGTATATAGGAGTGAGAATGGCCGTGAGTGAGTAACTGATGGGATGTGAAAGGCGCGTGACGGGGAGGAGTCCAGGACGGCTCCCGGGCTCTGGCTTGTGTCACCAGGTTATCGAGATTCCATTTGCCAAGATAGGTAAAGAGGGCATCTGGTTGAGGGTTGCGTCGGGAGATGATGGTCTCCTCTTTGGTAGATTGAGTTCGAGGCGTATTTGGAATATCTGTTGGGGGATTTTAGACAGGCATTTGGATATTTTGGACTGGCACTCGAGAGAACTGGGATAGGATACGGATTTGAGAGAGAGAAATATTGCTGGGAGAGCATTTAGAGGAGACATGGAATGAGAGTGGAAACCTGGAGAAAACATTTACAGGGTCCTGCAGAGGAGCTCCTCATACAGGAAAGAAAGATTCAAGAGAGGGGTCACATTATTCCTTGGTGAGTGAAATTAAGTAATCAATAGCTGGATATGCTGCATAGATATTAGGGATTTGTAATTAAATAAAAATGTATTTATTCTTTATAAAGTATATAAGCAATTTTTATTGACTTGATATTGTACAAATATGTTCTTTTTTTAATGTATTAAGCCCTTTTTTAAAAAATATTTATTTATTTATTTTTGGCTGTGTTGGGTCTTCGTTTCTGTGTGAGGGCTTTCTCTAGTTGCGGCGAGCGGGGGCCACTCTTCATTGCAGTGCGCGGGCCTCTCACTATCACGGCCTCTCTTGTTGAGGAGCACAGGCTCAGTAGTTGTGGCTCACGGGCCTAGTTGCTCTGCGGCATGTGGGATCTTCCCAGACCAGGGCTTGAACCCATGTCCCCTGCATCGGCAGGCGGACTCTCAACCACTGCGCCACCAGGGAAGCCCCACAAATACATTCTTAAAAATGCTTTCAATAGTCAATTCATAGAGCAGTAACTTAGCACTGACATTTCATTGCATTGATTACGCCTTTGCTCTGTGCCAGGCACAGTGCTGGGAGCATCAAGATGCACTGATTATGACTTACCTGTAAATCTTACATGTGGCGTGAATAGGGTTCAGCTCTCTCCTGCCTTCCTCACAGGTTTGCACAGATGAAGAATGAAGCTAACCAGTCTGTGGCCTAGTAGTGTGTGTACTCGGAAAATTCTCTTAATCACTACTGTATGTAATATTTACATAAAGACTGTGCTGAGAAGCAGTATAAGCCTTTTTAACCTTCCAAGACTGAAGACTGCACAGGTGACAAGCGTCACTTCTCCTGCTGCTCCTGTTTGTTCGACGTGGCACGGGGCCCTCCTGAGTGATGGTGTCCACGAGGTAAAGAAGCTGCATGTTAAGTGCCATTACTACTGTACACGGACCATCACCTCCGTCACCTCCGTTTCTCGGGTGACTGAGAACCGTGACATCAGTGTAGTATTTTTGACCTTTCTAGGTTCAAAAGCAGTTGTAGTGTTATCAGGCGTCCTGGGCCTTGTTAATCTCTTGTTTGTCGAGTGCACTGACTGTGAAACCTTACCTGTTGTTGTTGTTGTTGGCAAGCCACAGGTTTGTTATGCAAAAGGCTGATTAATGAAATTTAAGAAAAAGGTTCTTTTTTCAATAAATGATTTATTTTAGGAAAGCTCAGTTATATTGTCTTTTAATGGTTATCAGCTTCAGAGCCAACACATTATCTGATACAGAGGTCTGTCCTTGTCACTCATGTGTTCCTCAACAGAAGGGGTACAATCAAGTGTGCTGAAGGTGGGCGCTGGGTTAGGAGTTCCTTTAGGGTCTAGAATCTCCTTGCTGCAAAGGGAAAGAGAGAAATGAAACAACACTAAGGATGTAAGAGGCCCTTTTAAATCTTTGTATATTAACTGCAAGTTTATAACAGATAAAAGTTTAAGCCTTGTTATCACATGTTGGCGGCTCAGTTTATTTTCATATCAAGATGTATAGGTACTGGGTCAATGTAAATACTGCTGAATAATCTCTTGACAAGAAAGCATCTTTTTCAGAATGTAAATGTTTCAGCAGTTAGTTTTCTAAAATAGCCCAAATTATATGTCATTGATGGTGTTCTGTTCTTTCTTTCTGCTATTAAATTTTTTTAAAGATTGACCTTAAAGCTTCCTGAAATCTTTTTAGAAGATATCTGGCTCATTCCTTACACATAGCAGCTGACTCTGGACAGGTAATTTCTCAAGCAGGTTCTGTATTCACCTTCCCTCCAGAGTAGCAGATCCCCTCACATAGAAATTAATGTCCTTGAGAAAGCTGGCATCACGGAAGGATTTGTACAGACACTTAGATTTTTGTTTTTCAGTAGAATTTTTTTTCAGTGTTTTTAAATGGCTTTTTGAGGTATAATTTACCAATATGTAATATTTAAAGTATACAGTTCAGTGATTTTTAGGATAGTTATATAGTGTACAGCCATCATCATAATCTACCTTAGAACAATTCCATTACCCCAGAAAGCAAGCTCTTGTCCATTTGCAGGCACTCGTCACTCCTACCCCCAGCCTCAGGCAGCCACTGAGCCACTTACTGTCTCTAGATCTGCCTGTTCTGGACATTTACTATAATGGTCTTTTGTGCCTGGCTTCTTTCACTTAGTATGATAATTCTAAGGTTTATGCATGTTACAGCATTGTGTTAACACTTCATTCCTTTTCGTTGCTGAATATTATTCCACTGTATGGATATGCCACGTGATTTATTTATTCATGTACTACTTCCACTTTTTGGTTATTATGAATGATGCTGCTCTGAACACTTGCATACAAGTCTTTGTGTGGACCTATATTTTCCTTTCTCTTGAGAGTGGAACTGCTGGCTCATATGGTAAATCCATGTTCAATTTTTTAACAAACTGTCAAACTGCTTCCAAAGTGGCTGCATTGTCTTAATTCCCAACCAGCAACACAAGAGAATTCTAGCTTCTCCATACCTTTGTCAACACTTAATATTGTCTTTCTTTTTGTAATAGCCATTCTAGTAGATGTCAAGTGTTATCTCATTGTACTTTTGATCTGCATTTCTCTGACCATGGTGAGCATTTCTTGTGCTTGTTGGCCATTCATATATCTTCTTTGGTGAAGTGTCTATGTGAATCTTTTGCCCATTTTTATATTGGGTTATTTGTCTTCTTATTGAGTTGTGAGAGATTTTTATATATTCTGGATACAAGTCTTTACTAGATATTTGATTTGCAAATGTTTGTTTTTTCCCCCAGTCTGTGGCTTGTCTTTTCACATTTTTAATGGTTTCTTCTGAAGTACAGAAGTTTAAAACTTTGAAGTCTGGTTTATCAACTTGTTCTTTATTGCATGTGCTCTTCATATCCTATCTGAGAAATCATGACTTGACTCAAGATCATGAAGATTTACACCTATAGTTTCTTCTAAGAGTCTTAGAGTTTTAGCTCTTATATTTCGGTCTATCATCTATTGTTAGTTAATGTTTGTGTATCACATCAGATAAGGGTCCAGGTTCATACTTTTGCATGTCGATATTTATTAGACCCAGCATTCATTTGTGGAAAAGACTGTTCTTTCTCCATTGAATTGTTTTGGCATCCTTGTTTAAATCAGTTGACTGTAAATCTAGGGGTTTATTTCTGGACTCTCAGTTCTGTTCCATTGATCCATGTAGCTGTCTTATGTAGAACCACACTGCCTTGACTAACATAGCTTTATAGTAAATTTGGAAGTTGGGAAGTGTGAGTTCTTCAATTTGGTTCTGCTGTTTCAAGATTGTTTTGGCTTTTCTGGGTCATTTGTATTTCCCTGTGAACTTTAGGATCAGCTTGTCAGTTTCTGTTCTACCCCCAACCCCTACCAAAAAAAAATCAGCTGGGATTTTGATAGATTGCATTGAAAATATAGAACAATGTGGGGAGTATTGTTATCTTAACAATATTATGTTTCCCAATTCATGAACAGGACAGCTCTCCATTTATTTGGATCTTTAATTTCTCTCAGCAGTGCTTTGTAATTCAGTGTACAATTCTTGAACTTTTTAAGTCTGTTTCTAAGTATTTTATTCGTTTCATGCTATTGTGAATGAAAGTATTTTCTGAATTTCTTTTCAGATTGTTCATTGCTAGTATATCAGTACAGTTGATTTTTGTATATTGGTCTTTTATCCCATGGCCTTGCTGAACTTGCTTAATAGCTCTAGTAGTTGTTTTGTAGACTCCATAGAATTCTCTACATATAAGATCATATCATCCAAGAATAAAGACAGTGTTTCTTCTTTCTTTACAATCTGGATGCCTTATATATTTTTTCTTGAATAATTGTACTGGCTAGATCCTCTGTCCAGTACAATGTTGAACAGCACTGGTGAGAACATTCTTGTCATGATTTTGACCTTAGGTGGCAACATTCATTCTTTTAATTTATGGTGGTAGTTGTGGGGTTTTGGTAAATGCCCTTTATCAGGTTGAAGATGTATCCTTCTTTTCCTGGTTTACTGAGAGTTTTTTTTTTTTTTTTAATTTATTACTATTTTTTAAAATATCAAGGGTTTTTTTGTTTTGTTTATTTATTTATTTATGGCTGCGTTGGGTCTTCGTTTCTGTGCGAGGCCTTTCTCTAGTTGTGGCAAGCGTGGTCCACTCTTCATCGCGGTGCGAGGGCCTCTCACTATCGCGACCTCTCTTGCTGCGGAGCACAGGCTCCAGACGCGCAGGCTCAGTAATTGTGGCTCACGGGCCCAGTCGCTCCGCGGCATGTGGGATCCTCCCAGACCAGGGCTCGAACCCGTGTCCCGTGCATCGGCAGGCAGACTCTCAACCACTGCGCCACCAGGGAAGCCCTACTGAGAGTTTTTATCATGACTAGATGTTTGATTTTGTCAAATGTTCTTTCTGATCTGTTGAGATGATCAGATGATTTTTGTGCTTTATTAATATGGTGTACTACATCAGTTGATTTTTGGATATTAAGCCAACCTTGCATTCCTGGGATGCATCCTAGTTGATCATTCTTTATAATCCCGTCTTTGTATTGCTATTGCAATTTGTAATGTTTTGTTGAGGACTTTTGCCTCTGTATTACATGAGGGATATTGCTGTGTAGTTTTCATTTCTTATGATTGTCTGGCTCTGGTATCAGGATAATGCTGGCCTCATACAATGAGTCGGGATGTTTTCCTCTTAGAGATTGTGAAGAACTGGTATTATTTACCATACTTCTTTAAATGTTTGGTAGAATTCACTAGTGAAACCAACTGTGCCTGGGTTTCTTTGTGGGAATTAATTAATAATTCAGTAATACTTTTAAGTTCTGTAAGGTTGGTAGTGATGTCTACTTCTTTAGTCCTGATTTTAGTATTTTGTGTTTTCTTACTCAGATCTTTTCAGAGAATCAATTCTTGTTTCATTAATATCCTTTATTGTTTTTCTGGGTTCCATTTCATTTTTTTCCCTCACACTGATCTTTATTATTTCCTTCTTTCTGCATGCTTTGGGTTTAATTTGCCTTTTGTTTCGTTTTGTTTTGTTTTTAAGATAGAAGATGGTGAAGGTAAAAATTATTGTAAGAATAATCCACAAGACCATTTCCTTTTATATATATAGTTTACAAATAGAGCATATATCTTGAACATATTGTAAGGATAGTTTAAAAAATGTAATGTAAAAGCAGGGGGTAGATTTTCTTTTTTCTTCTAAAATAGCAGCCTCAACTACTGACATTATATTCTCTAGAGTGAGGTCAGCAAACCTTTTCTGTAAAGGGCCAGAGACTGAATATTCTTGGCTTTGCAGGCTATAGGATCTTGGTTGCAACTACTCAACCCTGCTGATGTAGCATAAGAGCAGCCATAGCAACACGTATATGACTAGATGTGGCTGTGTTCCAATAAAACTTTATTTACAAAACAAGCAGCAAGTGGGTCTTAGTTTGCTTAATGCTGCTCTAGATCACTAAGCAAAATTAAGAAACATCATTTTCCTAGGCCAGTAGAACTTATACAAAAGAGTATAAGCTTTCAAAGGCCATGTGTAATGCTACCTTATTCATATGTCTATATACTGCCCTGAAAAGGTGAATTATTCACTCATCAGGTCAGAACTGAGGCCGGGTGGCTGTGCGCTAACAGGGCTGGCTCCCGTGGGCTTGTACACAGGTGCTGAAGGCAGCTCCAGGAGGAGTCTGAGCTGTGGCTGCCCAACAGTGCACGTCTGCCTACACAAGGGCAGCTCTGGCCCTTGAAGCATATGCCTTTTCCCCTAGTAAGTGGAGGATCGCATATTTTTCCAAAATCAGTGAGCTTGTTCCTACCAGCGTGTTGAAGCAGGTAACTCCCTTATTAGCTGCAGTGTCTAAAGTCACTGCCTTGCAAATCACTCATTTAATGGCATGATAGAAACTTCTGTGCTGCTTGGAATTTTTCACCCTCCCTGTAGCCCAACAGCCTGTTAAATTCCCAGCCTCATCCTGATTTAACATCAAAAGGGTCACCAATCTTCTACTCTGGCATGGGTCCTCTAGTCACATGCTCCAGCAGCCTGCCATTTCATCACATCACTTTTTTTCTTCTTGAGTCAACTATTATAAATTCTAGAGGCACGGCTCTTTCCCTATATTAGGTGATTTTTTTCTTATCCATTTAAATCATTCCTGTTTGAGAGTGACTTCTTCCTAACACATGTGCAGCTTTAGTGGTTTCCTACCCGCCTTCCAAAGGAAATTATTATTATTCAGCAACCCTAACTTTTTGTTCATACTGCTTACCTCCTTAAAATTCAAAAGAACATAGTTGCCAGAAATTTCAAAACTCTTTAGTCACTCCAGCATGTGAAACAAGACTGTATAAAAAAAATATTAAAGGTAAAAATTGTATGAATCTCACTCAGTGAAGAGCTTCACCAGTACAGACCCAGGAGATATTTTCTAGCTACTGCGAAGATCTAAGTAAGGGCTTACTGTCGTTTTTTTAATCAGTTCATAACCTTAATATTCAAATAGGACAAGGCTGCAGGGGCTGAGGAATGCCTGCTTTGGAACTGCTTATCCTTCACTGGAGAAACGCGGTGCTTTCGTCACTGACAGCTGAAGTTCAGAGGGTTGACCAGTTTTACTTTGGCCTAATTGTGCTTGAGAAAGATTTTTATTTTTACTTTAGGAAAGGGAGTCAAAAGAAGACAATTGAAAGTCGATTCTTAAAGCCTCTGAACCAGTGTCCCTTCATGGCTGCTCACTGTGACCCTGTGTGAGGGGCCCAGGAGCCCGCCCTGCCCCCGCGGAGGTGACATACATTAGCTATTGAGGTGAAGTTCTGATATTCTGCTCTTTCTGACCAAAATAATGGTCATTTCCAACAGCTGAATGTCATAACCAGATACCAGTTGGTGGCAAATGCTGTGAATGGTCTCAAATGTCACAGATCAAGAGAAACAGGAGTATGTGCTTAGTTGCCTCCCGTCAGGTGTCCGCCCGGTGCCTTGGATGCCAGTGTGGCAGGACAGGGAGCCTCGGGGCATCCGAAGTGCTTGGTTTTCATTTAAATTTATTGGAAGCTCTGGAAATACTCAAAGCCCATGCCAGGGATGCAGGAGTGTGAGATGCAGCCTCGGAGAGCTCGGGGCACCCGCTCGTTCATAGGTGCCAGGTCCGGCGCTGCGGCTCAGGTGACCCGGTGAGAGCCGAGGCCCTCAGCCTTCTGTAGGGGGTCGGGGTCGTTTCGGAGGGCAGAGGGACTGGCCCTGGGAAGACCGCTTGCTTGTTTGTTTGGAGGAAGACCGGCTGCCCAATCTGCAGCTCAGCCCCGTCCCACCCACCGTAGCAGGAAGGCAGGGCCAGCGCGTCAGTGAACACACGCGTCCAGCTTCTTTATTTTGTGCCCTGTAAACAGCGCGCTGGAACTGCACGGTTAAGGCGTTGGAAACGCTCTTGCTGAAGGAGGTGACACTGAACAGGACAACCTGAGTGACGTGTCACAGAGTAAACAGGAGGGTCACACTGGTGGGTGCCCTTCCGAGAAGCTCTAGGGCAGGAGGGGCGGTACGCGGCCAGCTGCAGGCACAGTCGGAGCCCATGCTGCTTCCGCGGCAGGAAAGAGTGGCACTGGCAGCCCTCCTGTGTCACCCGGCAGACTGGCGGTCGCCAGAGGGTTTGTTCTTCCCGCTCTAACCCGGCAGCCCTGAGCAAAGTCTGACTAGCGCTTTAGACAGTGCTGGATGAAACCTCTTGTTTTGAACAGGTCCCTCCACGAATGCCTTCCCGCTTCTGTCCATGTTTACAGGTAAGTTCTTAAAGCCTCTGAAAGCCTAATCTGTTTGGCTTGGGGACCAGCCAGGCCACTGTTCCACTCCACCAGGAGAGAAACCGGAAACCAGCGGGGTCTGGTGTGTGTCTGTCACATCAGCTATTTCTACGTTTTGGCTGCAGTTACTGGGTATTACGTCTAAATCACTGTCTTTCAGACCCACTCAGCATATATTAGAAAAACACATTCATCAGTAGCTACTTTTTTTTTTTTTTAACGAGGGTTTCTTTAGAGAACACAGCAGTCAGGAGATACTCCAGTACGACTGTGTGATCCTAGGAAAAAGGCAAACTGTGGTCTCTCTACAAAAGGTAAACAAGGCGGCCGACTAGCTCAGAACGTGCATCCGCTTTTCCTCCATGTCAGTCACAGAATCAGTCCACCTTCCTTAAACTCATCTCAGATGGTTGGTGTTTTCTAAATAAAGGAAGTCCCTTTATGGGCTTGGTTCCTAGAAGAAGTGCATTAAACTCCCTGCCTCAAAGCTGCAGGTCTCGGACATGGCCCTTAACACCTGGGAGGACCCTGCACTGATCTCCAGTCTGCAGGAAACTTTGCATCTTTCTCTTCCACATCGGGTTTCAGAGCAGCCTCTGAGCGGGGCTGACCTAAGCTGCCATGGGATGGAGATGTCAGACAGACAGGACGTGATGCTCGTAGTTCATCCCGCACTGCTCGGGGACAGAGAGCCGGCTTCACATCCACAGGTTTTTAATTCTTAGAAAAGTAAACACCCTGGGAACCAGCACCGTTCTCTGCTGAAGAGATTGTGGCATCGGCAAGACCTGGACAGGGTGAAGGGATTCGGGGAGGGGTGCTTGTCTCTGCCGTTACGGCAACAGGCAGGAGGAACACCATGTCCCTGTACCGCCAAACGCAATGTTTTTTCATGGAGGGAGCCGAACAACTGAAACGCCGTTAGGATCTCTCCCCAGCAGCCCACACGCTCTGGTTTCCTAAGGAGAATGTCTTGCCCGCCTTCCTCCAACCTGGACCCTCACGTCTGCACTGGTGAGCAGCTTTGCTTCTTATGTTTTGTGTTTGGTCCCAGAGCCAATTCGGGTTACATGTCTATGGGTCCCTTTTATGTTCCAGGAAGAAGGAGTGGGTGTATGTTATTAGAACTTAGATTACTGCTGTTGAATGGGAAGATGACACGGAGGAAAAGGACACATTTTTGGACACTCCAAGGTAATTTCTGAGCATTTTTGAGAAGTAGCAGCGTGGAGGCAACTTTCTAAGCTTTCCCCCTTACTTATGTAATGCTTTAGGAGTCTTAAAATGTGATCACATATACTGCTTCATTTCACCCTTGAGACAACCAAAGAGGTAGGTGTTATCACCCCCATTTTACAGTTGGGAAAACAGAGGTAAAATGGCTCGCACAAGGTCTTACAGGGACTTAGCTGCAGGGTTTCGTAAGGGTGAACCTTGTAGCTCAGAGCACGGCCAGCGCTTCTGACTGCTCTTCTCTGTCTTCTCCCACAGAGCTAGGAGACCCCAGGGTAGAACAACGGCCCAGGTGTGAGCCGACACGCGGGAACACGGTGTCGTGTTAAGCACCTGAGGTGCTTATCCCCAGGCTGCTGCCCACAGAGCTCTGCTCTTGAGGGGAGGCAGCGTTTGGAACTGGCACGTGGCCTTATGCACATGGCCTCATGCACGCGGCCTTAGGCAGGGCAGGAAAGGCCCCACCCTGCCCTCAGGGACTCCAGTAGGAGTCAACTCACCCCAGCCTCACGGACATTCTCTTCCCACAACTACGCCAGGAAGTTCCCCTTTTCACTTTTGCTGATTTGTATCAATGGTCCTGTAAGCAGAGAGCTTCTCTTAAACCCTCTCGTAACTTCACTTGTGCTTGCTAAGTGCTCAGTGACTAAGAGCAAACGTGGGACATGATTCGGAATAGAATAAGCCTTTAAATAGTATTTGGCCAACTTTTATATGGGACCGTTCATCCCTTCTTCCATAATCGCAGCAAAATAAGAGGTAAGTAAGTACCGCGTGGCACGGGGCAGTCCAGGGAGAAAGGCTGCTCCAGCTGGCGCACGTTCCCATCAGGCCCACCCAGCGCTGCGGCGGCTTGGCCCGAGACACGTGCTGTGTGGTGTCTACTCGTTCTTCTCCGGAAACGTTACTGCTTTTCTCTGTTCTTCTTCTGCATCTGGCGTCTGCTGACTGGCAGCAGTTTGCCGCAATCCTGCACGTGGACCATGACTCCAAAGACCGTCCTAGATGCCGAGGAGCAGGGCTGTTCCGCGTCATGGCAGTCTGGGCTTCCAGAAGGAAAGCAAAGGCCCGGGGGGACCACGTACCACAGTGTCTGCTCAGCCTGACCCTGCTCAGAGGAGCTCCTGGGCTCCGGCGTGGTCCTCTGTTAAAGTGAGCCTGCGTTTGTTTGGGGACCAATTTCTGCTTGCTACCGAGATGAGCAGAGGTTGTAAAGTCATCTCTCAAATCGCTGCAGAACGCCCAGGCTTTATTTTAATGTTCGGCTTCAAGACGAGGTTCTTCAGGAAGTTGGGCACATCTTCAGGACTTCGGCCGGAGACTCCACTGCAGGGAGACTGGGGAACCATCGCCGCCTCCCAGGGGCCCCGTCACCGTGTCCTGCGGACACGGCTCAGCTAGCCGCCTGGCTCCTGCCGTCTCCACGCAGACACTCGCAGGCTCCTGCGTTTGCAAACCCACCTCGTCTAGCCACCCCGGCCCGCGGGCCCTCTCCCCCACCCCCAGACCCCTCCTGTGAGCACCCTCCAGAGCACTGTGGTCCAGACTCCAAAACGCAAGGCAGGGGCTGAATGGAAGGAGGGAGCGGGCTGTGTGAACACACCACACAGGAGCCAAGCACTTTAATTTTCTTTTTTTTGGAGGCATAATTTAGTCATCTTCCCTAAAGTGACTTGCACTCTGTCTGTGGCAATCCAGGGTTACAGAAAACTCAGCACCAAAGGATGGAAGGGAACTCCCCGAGTGTTCCCCATTTCTGCCCTCCCCCTGCACCTCAAGTACCCTCCGAATGAGCACACCCACCCGCACCTCATTCTCGCTCACACGTGTTCTTTTCCATCACACATACACACGCTCACACAGACTCACACGGAAAGAAAGAACCGAAGCCCACTGAAGCACGGGGGGAAGGATTTAAGCACATTTCCTCCCCATCTGGCGCTGAGACCCTGCCCCTGCCTCCCCAGCAGGGGCTCACCCAGCTTCATCACTGGGTCCCTCCAAGGACGATGGCAGCATCCACCAGTCCTCCAAGGTCCCCTGTGGACGGTGGTGCGTCCTGGGTCAGTCGCCGTGTTTCTGCTTGCTGTCCATGTTGCCGTAGGCGGAGCCCTTGTCGATTTCCGTGACACCAATCATCCATCGGACCCCCACGGAAGCTGCGGAAACAGGAGGGCGGGTGAGGAGAGGCCCGCGGGGGCCCTGGCGTGACCTGCCCGACGGGGACCCCGGCGTGACCTGCCCGACGGGACCCAAAGAAGGGAGCTGTGTAAATCTCAGGCATCAGCTGAGAGCTGGCGGAAACAGGAGGGCAGGTGACGAGAAGCCCGCAGGGGCCCCGGCGTGACCTGCCCGACGGGAACCAAAGAAGCCCGCGGGGACCTGGGTGTGACCTGCCCGACGGGAACCAAAGAAGCCCGCGGGGACCCGGGTGTGACCTGCCCGACGGGAACCAAAGAAGCCCGCGGGGATCCCGGTGTGATCTGCCCGACGGGAACCAAGAAGCCCGCGGGGGCCCCGGTGTGACCTGCCCGACAGGAACCAAGAAGCCCGCGGGGACTCGGTGTGACCTGCCCGACGGGAACCAAAGAAGGGAGCTGTGTAAAGCTCAGGCATCAGCTGAGAGCCGGCTGACTTGGGTGCACGTCGTAATCCCTGCCTCAGTTACCCTTGAGCATGGGTGCCGGGCTCTAACTGGACTAGGGGACATTAGAACAGAGCAAGGCTGTTCCCGTGGCACGTTTTAATCCTTCGGCACTGGAGGTGAACAGAACGTGGTGAGCCGTACCCCGCTGTGCCCAGGGGCTTGCAGAATTCCTCTGCTTCCCGTGCCGATCCCTAAGGCAAAGAGGACTCTTTGGTGAACGCAGTGCAGTAACTTACGAGCACCCTTCAGCAAGGCTTAATGAAGGACATACCAGGCCCTGGACAGTGCAGCAGCTCAAATTCCCGTTTAGCGCCCAGCATGTCTCAGCACTGCTTCTGGTGCAAGTTTTAGAGCAGCAGACAAGCAAAGTCCCTGCCTGCCTTTTCTCCGACAGCAGGATTTAGCCCAAACAGAGAAAGTGTAGGACGCACACCAGAGCCCGTTTAACCACTAGGAGGCTGGAAAACACGGTCTAGAGCGCAGAAGCTGCAGTTTAAGCGCTCCCTCTGGAGACGACAGACACGGTGAGCTCCTTGGGCGCAGGGCCCACGTCTGTCTCAGTCACCTTGGTGTGCCGAGCACCGAACACGGGACCTGGCAACAGTCTGTTTACAGTACGCATGTAAACGTGGATAGATGGGGAGCGGCTGAAACTGAACTGTCAGACCAGGGAGCCGACCGGGATGGAGCGTCCGCCCAGCGTATGGGGCTCATGGAGCCCAGGGGTCAGTTACAGTGGGCTGCTTCCAGCCTGGGGCCAACTCCAAACAGGCTGGGACACGAGCCCCTGCCCCAGCATTAGAACTTTGTGCAGTGGGGTTGATGACGCTGTGGAGAGTGAACCTCGGACTCCAGTGCAGAAAGGCTTCGTGAGAGGACCAAGACACAGAGTAATTCCGGGCAAAGCGTAGCAAGGCTCGGGCTCACGGGTGATGAGGCCTTGGGGAGATAGCAGTCACTTCCTCCAAAGCTGGAGATGCCCCATGTCTCCCAGGGAGAGTGCTGGGCCTCTGCTCACCACACACCCGGGCAGCCCTCCCCAGCCATCATCTGCAAGGAGCCCCAGCTTGCTCCAGAGGGCGTGGTCTGCATCTTTGCCTTCCTGCTACTGCATGCAGAAAGGCTGGGTCCAACCCTCCATCCCCATCCCACTGGGGGCCTGGCAACCACAGCTCCCCTGGACACCCGGCCAGCCAAGCTGCACACTGGCCGTGTACAGTGGTAACTGGCTGCCCCACTTCAAAAACAAGTGGCAGTGCCCAGGGAAGCTTGGGGCTATGGAGAAACGTCAGTCGTTTGAAACCACATATGGGTCAAATAAAGCCCGTAGGGATGAGTGAAAAGACTGAGTTACCCAACTCCACTCAGTGCAGGTGGCAACCGAGGAGACGCACCCACACTTACTTCCCCAAAAAGGCCTGGACCCACTTTGAATAGCAAAGAGCCTTTGTTGGTTCCTGCTAGGACCCAGGAAATAGTTCTCTTGCTGATGAGCAGAGCCCGGGGAGGACGGAGCTCGTCCCTGGTCCCTGGCGGGGCTTGCAGGCGCAAGGGGTGCGTGCGCACGGGGAGGGGGTGCCCGGGCGGAAGCCCTCCAGGCTGGGGTTTCTGGGCCCGGCTCGAGCTTCTGCCTGTCCACCTGTGGGATCTGCAGCCGGGCCTTGTCCTCACAGACAGCACGGTGCCCCCCTCCTCCCTGCCCCTCCCGCGATGCTTCCCCCGCTGCCCAGGCCCCGCTGGCCCCGTACTCACCCACGAAGAAGACGAGGACGAAGCTGGCCAACGTCAGGGAGGAGCCGCTGCGGACCATGTTGACGAGGAAGCGGAAGAACGGGTAGAGCAGCAGCGAGGCCCAGAACAGCCAGTTGACGAGCGTCCAGGGCCGCCGCGGGGGCACCATGGGCGTCCCGGGGAAGGTGCCCGTGCGGGAGTACTCCTCCTGGAGGGCGTCCTGTGGGCAGAGGGCCGCCTGACCTCCCGCCGCCCGCCCCTGGGCCCCCCACCCCTTCCCCGCGATGAGGCCGGGCGGCCCGCTGGGCCAGAACCTCCTGAACCCAGTGAACGGCCAAGGGGTGGGTGAGGGGGTCTCCCAGCTCGACTCAAATACCCCAACATCCTCCCAGGGCCGACAGCGCGCTCGCTGAACAAAGAGCATCTGCGGCCCGGCTTGGCTGGCTGACCCCGTCGTGGCCCAGTTCTGCAGGGAGTTAGTTGAGTTTTCTGGAAAACAAGCGTCCATACACCCAAACCTTATACCTTAAGTGCTTAATTTTCCCTTTAACAACTTGAGATAGAGATGTCTAAAGTACTTGTCTTACTTGTCTTCTTTCCCAATCAGGATGTACTAAATGATGCGAATTTCTGACCACTCAAGGTCATGATTAAAATGAGTCCTCAAAGGGCCGCTTTGGAAGGAGAGCCCCTGGCCCTTCCTGGGCACTTCAGGGGCTCTGCCCTGCAGCCCCTTCCCGGCTGCCCCTCCAGCCTGGCGGGTCTCAGGGAAATCACACGATCAAGCAATTGTTGGACAAGGTATCACGTGCGGGGGGCTCCCAGCCTTAAGAGGTGAGGGAGACACAGCCGGTCGGCCAAACAGAGGACTTCCCAGGAAGTGACAGTGACGTCTGGATGCCCAGAGAGATGGCAGCTAACCTGCCAAGGCCTCCCATTCCGCCTCCTGGCCAGAACTTGGGTGACTTTTCTTATCCCAGCAGGGCCATCAGGAGCCTGGTAACTAGGTAACTGGGGTGCGGTGGACTGGTTATTTGCACCTGCCTCCCTGAATTCCCACACTGAAATCTTAACCCCTGAAGATGGTGGTATTAGGAGGAGGTGCTTTTGGGGGGTGATTAGGTCATGAGGGTGGAGCCCCCATGAATGGGATTAGTGCCCTTATAAAAGGGACCTCAGAGAGCTCTCTCAGCCCTCCCACCATGAGGACACAGCAACATGGTAGGCTGGGACCAGAATCTGACTGACCATGCTGGCACCCTCATCTCTGACTCCCGATTATCCAACCTCCAGAAATGTCAGCAGTAAGTTTCTGTGGTTTATAAGCCACCATGCCTGTGGGTGGCACTTTGTTACAGAAGCCTGACTGGACTAAAACACCTTAAAAAAAACACCAGCTTTACTGGGGTGTCATTTACATACCATGAAATTCACCCATTTAAAAAATGGGCAAGTTTTCTTGAATTCTTTTCCTTAATAGTCTTGATAGTGCTTTTCTATTGTAACGTTACAATGGGGAACTGAGGATGCTTTTTCTGTCTCGTTTCCAGTGAGACATTCGCTAAGCCAAGATCTTTTATCTGTAACCTTCTAACAAGAGGGAAAAGTACTCCCTTTTCTAGGAGTCAGCAGGACTCTGAACTTTGTATTCACTCCAGAGTTTTCTTTTTCTCTGGTTTCATTAGAAAACTAAACCTCACCCAAGACCCCCACTGCTCTCCAGTGACGTGGTGGCCACTGTGACTCCTGCCAGCCTCGCGGGCTCCGTCCGTGTGACTTTGTGACTTTGCCGGGTGGGACACAGACGCCTGGCTCAGGGCCAGACGTCAGCTCCAGCAGCAGAATGTTTACGGCCTCTCTGGGCTGTGTTATTTCTTCTTTTGTAATAAAGTCCGCCTGTCAGGGAGGGGGACTTCGTTAGTGATGCCTCCATTTTTTGGTCTCCACATGTTACCATCCTGTGGCATGTTATATATTGGAACTGGGAACTATATTTCCTAGAAAGAAACAGCACCCCAAAAGTCTACAGGAGCAGGAGAACCTGCTGACAGAGGACAAGTGCCCTGAGTCCACACTGTGTGCAGCTGCCACCCATGCACTGGACAGGAGGGCACAGAGGCCGAGCGACCCACGCACAGCTGGACCGACTGGGCTTTCCCAGCGTTCAGCTCAGCAAAACAAAATTTCTCTTATGACCCTGGGTAGAAAGGGAGGAAAAGGAGAGGAAAACGAAAGGGGGGACAGAGAGAAAGGGCTGGCGCCTCCTTGTGTCAACAAATCCAGGCAGGGGGAGCTTTCTGGGAACCCTCCCAGGCATCAGCCAGGGCTCAGGCCTGGGAGCGTGTTGTTTGAAGAGGACCGTGCCTTGGGGCCAAGCCCACCACCCTTCCAAGGCGTGTAAGTGTTACACTTTTCCCTCAGTGTAAGCGGAAAACCCACCGCCAGCTTGAAAACCTCTTAATTCCGACTCCTGAAGGAGTCAAACGCGGCCCAGGTGGACCCTTGTGGGCCTTCGTCCTGCTCACGCTGGTGATGTTTTAGAGACCAGACAGGCAGCCACACTGTGGACCCAGAGCCGTCACTGCCAAAGAGAGTACCCACACCCCCCAAGAATATTTTGCCTTCAGCGGCGGGAAAATGGACAAAGGGCTCTTGGGGCCATAACTCCCTCTTTTGTCCACTACACCCATGAAATAGTCTTCCATTCTTTCTGTGAAGGCCCCTTTAAAAACATTTTGCGACCTTTTTCTTCCCCTGTCGCCAAGTAGAGCGTCGGCCCTGGGGTCATTAACGAACGTCCAGGGCGTGAGGTCTTGCCCGGTGGGAGAGGCTCACGCTCCACCATCAACTCCCGGAGGTCCCAAAGCACCACAGCTGCCGCTTGAAAAGGACCCTTAGATGGTGCAGAGCCCACCCCGTAGCACCGACCTTCTCCTGGTAGAGCTTGTGCAGCCAGGCCGCGCACCTGTCCTCATCTTCTGGGACTTCTCCTAAAGGGATCCGCCTGCCAAGCAGAGAGCAGCTAGCAAGGAGGCGGCCCATGCCGGGTGCCCCAAACACAGGTTCAAACTAACAATGCTTGCCATCCTTCGGCTTCTGTTTAGGTAGTAGTCTAGGTAATGTGGAAGTGAGAGGGTAATTCAGTTGACTGAAAAGGGGGAAATCCACATCCATATGGGGGGAAATACAGGCCCAAATGCAGTCACGGCCCACGAGGGAATGGCCCAGAGCCTGATTCAATGACTCAGACAAAGACCTGTCAAGGAGGACACCTGCCTCTGTGTGCTCCCTAGCTTGGAATATAACACACACGTGAGATGCTGCTGAAATGTTCTCCATTTGCTTCGAGGCCTCTTTGTAAATTACAGATGCTCTTATCTGTGTCTGTTTCTATGGAGTAGACACGTCCTCCAAGAAAGGGGGTCAATAAAATAAACTCTCACACTCAGTCTCAAAAATGGCTGTAAAATAATTTTCATTTGTCGGACCTGAGCTCTTTGATGAGAACGAGTTGGTGAGAGAGAGTCACGAAGTGTCTGGGAAGACAAGAGGCTTCACCTCCTTATTTACATCAGTGCACGCGTCTCTATTAATATAACCGTGACTGTGAACACATTCCATTTAGTACAGACTGCAGACAAGAAATTATTAATATGTTCACACATTCCCCTGGAGGAAGGTCTGCGGGTCATTGGTGATTTATCTATTTTGGGATGGGCGCCCTATTTTCTGGAAAGGAAACGAAGCCAGCTTACCTAACGTATAAATCTGCGTGATATTTCTTTCCATTTAGGACTCCCAGCAGTGTTGGATTTTCATTATTTCTGAAATTGAGTGTACAGTCATATACAGCTGAAACTATAAAAAAATAAAACAAATACAAAGCAGTATATAGCGTGTGAACCCAATTTCACTTTGTAGATACACATATCGGAAAAACAATAATTGAGTTGCTAGCCGATTATCTTGCAATGAAGGGACTACTAATTTCTTCTTCATGCTTTTCTATACTGTCCAAATGTTCTACGTTGAGTACGTACCACGTTCCATCATCAGAAAAGCACACAGCTTAGTAACAGAATACAGTTACTACTGAGGTCAGATGGCCCATCTAGATAATGTATTACAACAGATATCAACATTTAAACAAATACCAATAGCAAGGTAAATCAATCCAAAGAATACTATCTAAGGAGGTTTCTGAGTTACGGCAGCATAACCATTCTATGTGCATTTTTCCCCTAGAAAAATAAGGTAGCTATAAAACTAGAATAAGATACTGGAAACTTCCTAAGGGACTGAAACCTGGTTTAGTCAGTTGACACGTAGCTGAGAAACAAACAAGCGTGTGCGATTTTTAACCAGTCTGCCAGCTGGTGAGTTAACCTGTCAGCATATTGAAAGTTATGTCAACATTCACTGCCGCAGCCCTGCGGCCTGGCCCAGGCTCCATGAATGCTTCTTGGATGGCAGGATGGCAGGAGGACAGCATGTGTGAAGGAACAGTGAGGGAAGAGCAGGGTAGAAATATGCAGTGGAAACAGAGGGCCCCTCCCGCAGAGTCAGTAAGGCAGGACTGGACGGTGGAAAGAACAGAAGTTTTGCGGTCAGTCTGGGTGCGAATCCCAGGGCCACCTTTTCCCAGATGCGGGACCTTCTCTTGAACAGCCCGCTCGGTCTCCCTGAGCCTAGTTCTCCCGGGGAATGGGACTCGGGATGCTGAATGTCAGCCCTTCCCAAAGGCCCCAGCACATCGTTTGTGCTCAGTAGACTTCACTGAGAGCTCTGCATACCTGCAATTACTACCAATCAAGTGAGCGGGGTGATGGGCGGGTAGAGTCGCTTGCTCTGGCTGGGAACGTGAACAACCAAGGTTCAAAACCACTGTCCATTTGCTTCTACCTGCCGCCTGCCCACCACGTGGGGTCCACCGGGGGTGCTCTGGCAGCTAGAGCACGTCTTAGCCAAAGGGAGAGGGTCCCTCTCGCTGACCTGAAGGAGTGCCGGCAGGTAGCTTCCCACCCCTCCACCGAAGCAATCGAGACCACTCCCCTGTCCTCCCCGCGGGGAGAGGTGTCCCCCTCCCTAGGAAGAGTGAGGCTGGAGGAGAATAACCTTCATGTTTAGTACATCGTCCAGCCATTTTAAGCACAGAATTACGTAGAGTGAAAGGCCTCAGGCTGCATGGGGTGTGGCTGCAGAGCCCCAGGGTGTGAGAGCCCATGTCCGTCAATGGGTCTCACACCTTCCTTCTTCAGCCTGCCCTTACACAGCGGCCTGATGCTTCCAACACAGCTGGTGTTACTTCGATTAATCAAGGACGGGGCTTCCCCAGAGAACAGCCTAAATTTGCACAGTTCTCTCCTTTTCCAGAGAAGAAGCCCCAAGGTCTTGAAGTGATAGAACGGGGCCCGGCACTAGATCCATCTGCCTGCAAAGCCCAGCAGAAGGACGGGTACGCCCCTGCCAGCCCCTGCCAGCCCCGCCAGCCAGGCCGCCCTGGGTGTGACCCCAGCCTGCTGTGCAATAGTAGAGTCACTTGGGATAAGTTCCTCACCCTTCAGCCCCAACTTCCTCATCTGTAAATTGGAAGTCAAAAAAGTTTCCTTCACTGCATCTGGCGGGCACGTGCTGCGGCCACGCTATGCGTGAGGTGCTTGTGCTGCCTGGCGTATTAGAATCGCCCTATCATCATCATCATCACCATCATCATCATCATCATCATCGTCATCATCGTCATCATCGTCACTATTCGCGGGGGTGGGACAGCCTGCAGAGCTGGGCAGTCTTTGCCCCTTCGGCCTGTAGGCAAAGCTCAGGCAGGGGGAAGAATCTGCGGGAGGGACCCAGAGCCGCCTGGAGCAGTCGGGGACCTTCAGGGTCCCCACGTGTTAAAGTCAGACTCGGTGCCGCCTTCGCTCCGTCCACAGGAGCCGGGTGGCTGGTCTGCGCGATCACAAAGACAAAGCTCCTGGTGGGGCCGCCGCCCCCTGGTATGGGGTCGGCACCGGAAACGCCGCACGGTCCACACGCACCGACCCCAATCCCCGGTGCAAGCCGGGGAGGAGCTGGGGGTCTCGGCCTCACGGGGCAGAGAGGACCGGGGACCGGGGCCGCGGAGACCGCGTTGGGCGCCCGCCGGCTCTCCCCGCAGAATGCTCGGCCTCGGGGCCTCCGCGGGCGCAGAGCCGGCGCCAGGGACACGGGGAGGTCCCCCAGCTCCGCCCTCCCGCCTCCTGGGAGACGAGGGACAGGGCAGCGGGGCTTCCGGCACCCGCAGGGCAGGAAAGGGTAAAGCACCTGTTTCCAAACTAAAGGGACCAGAATTCAACAGGAGACAAAGAGACTGCGGCAGGCTGGTCTTGTTGCTACTTGCTTCTCGTCCTTACCTACAGTAATTTAGGGCTCCGGACTCAAGGCCAGCCCGACAGACGGCAAGGTCACAGAGGTCATCGCCTGGAGGCAGCTGATGCCAAAGACGCGCAAGAAATGCCAAATAAAGCAAAACCGCAACAAAAACCTGGGCTGACCGGGCGTGGGCCCCAGGCACGCAGCACCGCCCGCCGCCTGCAGTACCTACGCCGAGCAGCAGAGGGCAGTGTTGGCCTAGCGTGCGTGTGCCTACACGTGTGGGCGTGGTGCGTGTGCGCCCTTGTGCAGGCAGTGGCCACTCCGCCAACGCTGGGTGCCCGGACCCAGGTTACGCAGGGGCGATGTGCCAGCCTCCGTCCCTGGCTCCTCTCCGTCGTAGGGGCGGGGGTGGGGGCACAGGGAGGAAGCTACTCCTATGGGTGCCACGGCCCCCTTCCCTCGCTGCACGGGGCCCCGCAGGGTCGTCCTTACCTACATTTCTCAAACTCCTCACGGTGATGGCGAAGCCCTTGGTGCGAGGCAGCAGGTGGTGCTTGAGGCTGGGCAGCCCCTTGGCCTGGGCCACCTGCATGCTTATCTGGTGCTTCTTCTCCGTGAACCGCGTGCCCTCGCAGTGAATCAGGAACTGGAAGGGACAGGGTGGCCGTCACACACGTCCCCGAGGCCACTTCCACACCCCATGGTCACTCAGACAGCTGAGGTCACACACACAGTCCTGAGGTCACACACACTCCTGAGGTCACATAGACAGCTCCCAGGTCACACACACAGCCCAGGGGTCTCACGAGGTCCCGGGGTCCCACGCACCATCCCCCGTCAAACGCCGCACACGGTCCCACAGGAGCCTTAGGAAGTGGCCCGAGCAGGGATGGCCTGGCAGCTGTGCCTGCTCTCCCCTCAGGCAGGACCTCCAGCCCCTGGTCTAACTGTGTTCAAGGGACTGTGAGCTTCAGAGAGAAGGTCTACATTTGTGGAGGCTCAGGACGCAGAGGCGTGAGCGAGTGTGAGTGTGTGACCGGGGAACCCCGAGTTCATATGCGACGGGGCACCCCGAGTGTGAGTGTGACGGGGCGCCCGAGGGCTGGGGGCACGTACAAAGTACTTCTCGGGGTAGTCCCGCAGGTGCAGCAGGCTCTCAGAGACGGTCTTGCGGTCCTGCTCCCACTTGCGCGTGCAGAAGACCATCTCCGTGAAGTACCACATCCAGCCGATTATGGGGACGTAGGCCAGCTCCTTCTTGGCCAGGACCTTGGAGCCCTGAAACAGAGGGGTCCCGGGGCGTCCATGAATTACCACATCCAGCCGATTATGGGGACGTAGGACAGCTCCTTCTTGGCCAGGACCTTGGAGCCCTGAAACAGAGGGGGCCCGGGGCGTCCGTGAAAGGGGGCGTGGGGTCCTCCCCGACGGCCGCCGGAGATCTCTAGGAGGAGTGAACGTGCACTCTAGGCACGGGGACAGTTCCCGAGCATGCAGAGGCGGGGAGCCTCCGACACCGGTCAGTTGGAGGTCAAGGTCGTGCAAACCCTGCCCCAGGGGGCAGGGGGCAAAGGGGCCTGGCTCTCCGAGGGGAGGGCTGGCAGCGGAGCAGTCGGGAACCTCTGGGGGCCATGGGATGCTGCATCACCCTCCACCAGCTCACACAGGTAGGTGCCCACCCCGGAGTGCTCGCTAAGCCCACCACGCAGACCTCACCCGGTCCGCAGCAACCCTGCCGGCTCTGCGGGTAGGCGGACCCTACCCTCCTTACAAGCCAGGAAACGTGGCCCAGCGGGTTCTCCGGGTTCGACAGCTGGGAAATGGTGGTGCCGAGAGGCGAACCGGGATCAGCAGAGGTGCTGGGAGAGCCCCACCCGTCTGCTGGCCAGGGCAGCCCCAAGGCTGCAGGTGCTGCAGGCCCCGAACGGGGAGTGGGGGTGGGGGGAACGACAAGCAGGGATCCAGTGGGGCGAGGGAGCAGGGGAGACACAAGAACCAGCTTTTGATCTAGTGGATTGGGTTCTATATTTTTCGCCCCTAATTTTGGAATTGGCCAAGAGGCTCCTAGAAATAGCCGTCATCCATCAATGGCACAGATGATGGAGGCGGTGATGTGGACAAGTGGCAGCCTCAGCTGTGCTCCTGGCGGCAGCTGTCTGGCCACGCCCCTGAGCCCACGAGGCCTGGGAGCAAGAGCCGTACTTCAGCATTGCCCTGTCTCTTTTCCCTGTCACTCCCACAAGAACTACTAAGCTCAGCAGACGGGCAACAGGCCATATCCCCCAACCCACCCACGCAGGCCACGGAAAGGTGCGAACAGCCACTTCTTCCCTTGACCTTAAAAAATCCACAAGCATCTTCCCCATTGGGAGAAGGAAAAGCACAGATACCTTTCAGGAGTAGCGTCTCCACGTTTTGGCGGGTTTTGGTTTTGTTTTTCCCACACACCAATTTCCAACATGCAAATTCCTTCAGACAGAACCAAGCCTGGGGAATTCCCTGCTGGTCCATTAGTGAGGACTCCGAGCTTCCACTGCAGGGGACACAGGTTCGATCCCCGGTCAGGGAACCAAGATCCTGCTTGCCGTGCAGCGTGGCCAAAAAAACCCCAACAAACGAACAAAAAAAACCCAAACGAAAAACAAAAGAAAAGAAATAAAAGAACCAAAGCCATAAAATCCGACGACCTGCCCCAGAGGGCCCAGAGGCAGGTCCCCAAAGATCAGGGTGCTCTCCAAGTGAGGGGTGTGGGCCCACGTGTGCCCGGCACAGGCTACACTTTCGACGCATCACCACTCCCCCACTGGAGCCATCTAAAGGCCACGCGCTGAGTCCACGGGTGGGTTTCAGGCTGTGGGAGGCCTCCTGGCCCTCTCCTCAGCCGTTCCCTCTTGTCAGCTGGGATGTTTTCATGGTCCCTGCTCCCTGCCCTTCAGTCACCTCCCTGATCACAGCCTTGAGGATGAAAACAAAACAAAAACTCTTCACCAAAGAACTAAACTTACTTTCTCAGCAGGTTAGGATTATTTTAAAAATTACCTACTCCTGAACTCTTTCCAAAATTAATCTGTGGCCATTTGAAGGAGCTATGAATGGTGATCTATTGTATAGCCAAGAGAAGGATAATATACTCCAAAGTAGCAGCTGCTGGGTCTGGAAGGTGAATGGTCCAATGCAGTCAGTCACGGCTGTCTGCTGGGGAAAAGTCCTCTCAGGGGTGCTTCCTATTAATGGATCCATCCCACAAGACCCAAGTGGGTCTTAGTGGTTGGCCCCTGATGACCTGCTGCTAAAAGGAAATGGCGACTTTGACACTGATGTGGGATGTACACGTAAACCAAAAGACGTGACCCCAACAGTCTGTGTGTCATCCCTGTCATACTGTGTCACAGCACTGAAAACCATCTAAATGTCCCATAGTGGAAGAGTTCTGTGAACTACCACAACATTGCAAATTAACTATACTTCAATTTTTAAAAATTAAATTAAAAAAAAGAGTTCTATGAATTATGTCATATACGATATCATACAAACGTAGCCGGCGGGCCGAATCTGCTCTGCCACCTGTTTTTATAAATAAAGTTTTACTGGGACACAGCCGCTCTCTTTTACATACACGTTGCCTACTGCTAGTAGGCTGCTAGTAGCATGGCTGCTTCCATGCTCCAGCAGTTGAGTTGAAAAGTCGTGACAGAGGCTATATGGTCCACGAAGCCTAAAATATTCACTATTTGCACAATTACACACAAACTTTGTCAACCCCTTGATTTTCAGCCACTAAAATTTGTTTTCTATGAATATTTAATGGCTGGGGAAATGCTTTATGTTAAGACTAAATTTTTTTTTTAATCTGTAATCAAAGCTGAGTTTATAGTATGACTAACTATATGGAAAATGGTAAAACGGCGAAAAATAACAGTAGCTATAGCTGGATGGTGAGATTAGAAGTGCTTCTTTAATTTTGTTAGATTTTCCTGTTGTTGTTTTTTTTTTCCTACTAAATATATAAAATACCTGAATGGGGTATCTTAAGTGGAACCTTGAAAACAGGTAAGACTTCAATAACAAACAGGCTATGGCACCCACACTCTAACACGCTGAACGTTTCAGAAAACTATTTTGCTGGTGTCCCTCTAACAATGCCCTTTTTAAGAAGTGGTTGACATCAGCACATTTTCAACCATTTGCTTCTGGAACATGAGTCCCTGGATCAAAAACAGCCTATCTGTTTTCAATGAGGAAAAGGAACAGAAGAGCCATTTCTGTTTTTATGTTGAATTAATCCATCTTTCAACCTTCAAATTCTGGATGTTATGATTAGGCCTAGGCCTTGCTGTTGATTATGTTTACATGGTGAGCCTCAACTTTTCTGTCTGTATTCTTATGAGCAAAGTAATACTTAGCTGAAAGTGTTGCTGTAAAGATCTAGGAACACATGGAAACATATACCAAAGCTCCTAGCTGAGAACAGGACACACAGGTGTTCAATAATGTGTAGCTATTATTATTACCACAAAGTAGCCACAGCAGCTGAATGTCCCTTCTAATTCAACCCATTTCCTAAGCCAGCTTTAGAATGTAGTAATAACAATAGTTACACGTAGTAAAGCACTCCGTGGTAGGCACTGGGCTGGGAGATTTACAGGAGTTAACTCATTTATGACCAAAAACTAGAAACGTACTATTCAAATATGCATACAGTCCTCCAGGAAACTTAATATACCAACAATGCCATGACTCCCCCAGGTCAAGCAAAGGTCCCTGTGTGTGGCTGGTAGTAGTGCCTTTAAGAGAGAACGTACAAGAAAATATACCAGTTTCATTGATCCTAGATTAATTTTGAAGGTAGATCTGAGGGGATTTACTGATGAGTTAGATTTATCAATAGAGCCATCTAGGCACAAGCATATCTAAAAAACAAAAAATGTTCCCAGGCAGCACAGAGCAATCCACAACTACAGGGGCCGAAATGTACCCCTGGCCACTTTCTAGCTGCTGTAGGGAGTCATCATCATCCTATCACATCCTATGGTGAAAAGTTTATGAAACTTTCTAGCCTGTGTGTGTGAGAGAGAGAGAGACTGAGAATTGTCTTACCACAGCTGCCTAAGCAATCTAATTAAGCAGCCCATAACCATTTTCAGGACCACCCAGTTGCTCAGGGAAGCAGCCACCCCCAGGAGTCCCAAATTCAGCACCTCCAGCCAACTGGTCGACCCCTGGGCAGAGACCACAAGGTGCTACAAAAGCCTGTTCTAAGGATGCAGTAAGATCTGCTGCATTCCAACCTGAGATTAGCTGGCTCTCGCCTCACTTCTCTCCGCTCTACAGCCTCTGTGGTTAAAAAATGAGCAGAGGGGCTTCCCTGGTGGCGCAGTGGTTGAGAGTCCGCCTGTCGATGCAGGGGACGCGGGTTCGTGCCCCGGTCCGGGAAGATCCCACATGCCGCGGAGCAGCTGGGCCCGTGAGCCATGGCCGCTGAGCCTGCGCGTCCGGAGCCTGTGCTCCGCAACGGGAGAGGCCACAACAGTGAAAGGCCCACGTACCGCAAAAAAAAAAAAAAAAAGGTGCAGAGTCAGAACTTCCTAGTTAAGGTTTTTCTCCGACACGGCCATATGCCAACTGATAAGATGAAAATGTTAAGTGTTGATGCTGGGTTTGTAGGATATTGGGAACAGTAGGGCATCCTCTGCAGTCACCTTTCCATAATGTCCCCTCCTCCTCCAACCACTCTGCAGGGACCAGCAGAGAACACGAGTAGGGACTGAGACTAGTCAGCAAGATGGTACCTGGTCAAGGGGTTGTTTGCATAAATATCTCTTCCTGGCTTCCCTCCTGAAGGTCCACCATCACGGTTACCAGTTGGGTTCACCCAAGGTCACTTATTTCCACTAAATATATAAAATACCTGAATGGGGTATCTTAAGTGGAACTTTGAAAACAGGTAAGACTTCAATAATAAACAGGCTACGGCACCCACACTTCAACACTCTGAACTTTCTCTTGCCTGTGAGCTAAAAACAGTCGCAAATGTTTAAGATTAGTGGAGACCAGCCAAGCTGTGTAGGCCCATCACCATAGAGGACCAGCAAGTCAACCGACAGCTCAGCCACTATCACGAGGTGTGATATGTGAACCTGAACCTCAAAGCCACTCTGCTCGTGCAGCAGGTATTTGCCAAAAACCTCCTTGGTGCTGGGAACACAAAGATGGCTAGGACTGTCCATGGCCTTCAGGTGTCCAAAGTATAGTGGGAAGAGAGAAACAGAAATCTAGCAATTGGGCTTCCCTGGTGGCGCAGGGGTTAAGAATCTGCCTGCCAATGCAGGGGTCACGGGTTCGATCCCCGGTCCGGGAAGATCTCACATGCTGTGGAGCAACTAAGCCCGTGCACCACAACTACTGAGCCTGCACTCTAGAGCCCGCGAGCCACAATTACTGAGCCCGCGTGCCACAACTACTGAAGCCCATGCACCTAGAGCCCATGCTCCCCAACAAGAGAGGCCACTGCAATGAGAAGCCCGCACACCGCAACAAAGAGTAGCCCCCGCTCACCGCAACTAGGGAGAAGCCCACGCGCAGCAACGAAGACCCAACGTAGCCAAAAATAAATAAATAAATAAATTTTTAAAAAGAAAAAGAAATCTGGCAATTTCAGTGTTATTTCTGCCACTAAATTCTGCAGGTAAGTTGTTGGACAGATATGTTTCCCAGCAAAAGAAATGGATGCAGGAAAAGATGAGATTAGAATATGTCTCTGAGATATAAGTCCCTGGCCATAGTAAAACACAGAGGAAAAGACTGGAGCTCAAAATAATAAACCAGAGGGGTGTGTGTGTGTGTGTGTGTGAGAGAGAGAGAAAGAGGGAAAGAGGAAAGGTGAGAGACTCAACCTGTGCCAACTAGGGTACCGCATGTGACCTAACTCACATACACTGCATTTCTTTCTCTTGCTTTCTCCCTTCTCTGATGCTAAGGAGAAAATGCTGGGGACCTTATTGCACCAGAAAAATCTCAAGAGAGTCCGAAAGAAAAATGAACACTGTCCCAGAATTAGTCACAGTCACAAGGAAAAGGCAGAAAACAAACACGGAGCAAAAGCAGTGTGAGAATTCATCTGCTGGAAACAGACCATCAAACATGTCAAAGTCCAGCAAAATGCTTGCAGCTCTTTGGATCTCGATAACGTCTCCCCCGGACCCCAGCTTACGGGCTTCCAAGCCCCAAACCGCTCTTGGTTTGACCAGAGTGCAGACGTGGAGTGAAAAAGAAGGGCATCTGGGGACAAACGAGGCAGCTCTTAGGTTCAGAGTAAGTCACAGCTGACTGTGGTCTGTGGGATCAGGGCTCCGGAGGAATTCCTGGCAGGATGCTCTGCCCCGCTTCCTGGGCACGGATCTTGTGGTGCTGCCTGGCCTCTGATCTGATTGGTCAGCCTGAGTCCATCCTGGGTGGGCCTGGGCCGGGGCAGACAGGGAGACAGAGCCTTCCAGGGAGGGGGCAGAAGATCACGGAGTCGCTTCCCTGTGCTCAGTACCTCTAGCCAGGGGGTGTTTGAGGAACAGTCAACGGAAGCTCAGGAACATGGGGGCACGGGGCCCCCTGGGCAGGTGGCAGACGGGTGCAACAGAGGCAGCAGTGGACGGGGCGATGGGTGCACAGTCGGCTCCCAGAGCAAACGTCACAGGCCTTTGCCAAGTTGCAGGAAGAGGAGGGAGGACGCCCAGCGGCACCACTGCTGTAAGCCAGCCTGGATTTACCGCCGGTCGGTGTGATCCGACTTCGGCTTGTTAAAGGCAAGCCAGAGGATCTTGTGCAATAAAAGGAAGACTTGGCGCATCTAACTCGGGACCACGCTCTTAAAAATAAAGTGCACGCTACCACTTCCAGGAATACACTCGGTTATGAGCTCAAGATGCATCTGTACTTCCAGAGACTCCTTTCCGTGGCCAACGCTTCTCCCAGCTCCCGGGATTGTAAGGGCTTTCACGTCATCTCCATTCTCTCAGGATTCTTACCTGTGTCACATGCCAGAGCCTGCCTGGCCCAACTGGTGAACACACAGAGGCAAACGGCGGCCCCCCTGCTTCCTCCCCGAGCTGGCGGCGCCTGGCAGCAACGCCGACAGAGCTGCGGATTAACCGTTAACCGATTAACCGGGGTGGGAGTGGGAGGTGTAGGAGTCCCCTGCAGACCCCCCTGAGGATGCCGGAATCCAACTTAACGGGGCTGACGAAACCATGGCTGCAGGTGTAGCCACTGGTAAGGAAAACAACACTTCTCCACTAGAAACTTCTCTAGAAACTTCTAATCTCTCTGTAGCCAAAGAGAGAGCCTGACAGGCACCTATGAAGAAGCCGGGATGAAGGTAAACAAATGCCACGATACCTCGCAGTTCGTAAAAGTGATGGGGGATTTCAGCCGCACGGGATCCAGTGGCAGAACCGCTGGTCAAATGGCATTTTGAGAACATTCCATCTCTCTTCCACCCTCTACACTTTATCCTACTTTTCATGAGAAAACACTGAATGAAGGGAAACGAATTAGGGTGGAAGGAGCTAACAGTTAGGGCACGCCTACTTTGTGCTAGGCGATTGATGAGGTATTTTACTTATATTCACGAAACCCTTAAACAGCACAAAATGGGAACGGTTAACTGAGGCTCAGAAAAGTCAGATAACCTCCCCACAGTCCCAGAGCTGGTAAACGCAGGAGCCAGGGTACAAGTCACACGTGTGGGTCTCGAAACCACTGGGGAGTTTTGCCTACACATCTGTCTTTCCCCTGCTACCCTCAGAGGGAAACAGAAAGATCTGTTCTGGAGACCTGAGCACACATTCATCTTTCAGGGCATCCACTTTATTGGGTAGTTTTACACGTTTGAAAATAAAACACAGGAAACCTACAATTTGGGAGAACGTGATCATTGATGGGAGGTTTATAGGAAATAACATTCGTGCAGCCTTTGTAAACAAGTCTGCATCGACATTCCTTTCAGAAATCTGTAGTTAGAAAACTGGTCCTTGTATAATCAAACTTTAAGAAATGCTGGTTTTTAGATATGTGTGACCTTGCACAGAAAGAACCCCATTGCCTGTTCATAACCAGAAGCAGCCTGGCGAAATCAAACCGAACATTGACAGGTTTGGGTTCAGTTCTTGATTTCCTTGGGTTTCGTGACACCTTCTTTCTGATTCGGGTTAATAAGTCCAAAAGCACCCCACGGTGACCTTGAGGTGGCAGCCAGCGAACGAGGCAGTGGGAGGGCTGAAATGTACGCTTGGCAGATGGAGAAGGACTGGTCAGCAGAGCCCAGGACCACGGCAGCTGGCCACATCCTCGCTGGGTGGCCACATCACTTATGATCTCCCTCCAGGCACCCCTGTCCCTCGCCTCATAATTCTCCCTTTACCTACACCTCTCTCTCATCCCCTCCTAAAACCACCCCCGTTCTTCAAGGCCTCAGCCCTGTGTCAACGCCTTCTGGGAAATTTCTGCATCGCTGGGTGCAGCAGTCAGTGTGCTAACAGCACTGAAACGTCATTCTCCAGTTGTTGAAATACTGAAGTCCTTCCCCACAGGCTGGTATAAACAGAGCTGCCCCAGACACCAAAACTCGCCCCCCCGTACTCTGCCTTGACCACGGTGGCCCCAGCTCCTAGCCGGGACCTCTGGGCCCTCCCCAGCAGGCAAAGGACCCCCAGGAAGCTGCCGTATGGCTGAGTGGTCTGTGGACACACACAGGGTGCCCCCAATGGACACGTGCCCCACCTCCCATTATTGTTCAAGCCCTGTGTTGTGTGACCGGCTTATATGCCCCTTCGTTGCCTTTCTCTATATGTTAGAAAGTCACTGAGAGCAACGGCTGAACCTTTCAGTCTGTTCTTGTATCTCCACAGCACCCAGAGCGGTGTCTTCCACAGAAAATACATCCAACACGCTTGCTGGGTAAGTATTTTGAAGATGCATCAGCTGCCCTCGTCATCAACCGAGGCCTCGTGCCCAGAAGGCACTAGGGAGGTTCGTGAGCGCCCTCTGCTTAGGAATCAGAATTCTATTCTCTGCACCTCGATGTACGCAGACATGCGACAGGAATTTGATCTAGTTTCAGGCGGAGCTGTGATGGATCCCCTAAATAATTGTCAACTAAATGGAAACGTGAGGTGTGAGGCTAAACGTCATGCTGTGGGTGGCAGGCAGCCTCCACGCTGGCCCCAGCGGTCCTCTCCTCTTGGTACCTCCCTGCTTCCTGGAGTACGGGGTGGGCTCCTCAACTCATCTCCAACAAATGGAATACAGCAGAAGTTTCAGGTGCAACAAGGCCGTGGCTTCTGCTTCAGGTGCTCTTTTCTCCCACTCACTCTTGCATCGCTCCCCGTGGGGACCAGCTGACACCCAAGCAGAGGCCCAGGCGTGAGAATCAGGCTGGCAACAGACAGGGGTGAGCCTGGAGGCAGATCACTGCGCGGCCAGCCTTCAGATGAGGCCACCATCCAGCCTCCGAGGGACCCCTGCCAGGAGCCCCGCGGAGCTGAGCTTTGATCTCAGACCACACAACCGGTGATAACTCGAGTTTGTTTTGAGCCACTACGTTTGGGGCTTGTCACCTGCTGTAGATAACTAACACATAGGGCTTCTTTAAAGACCCGAAGAGAACATCCCAGTTGGCCTCCGGGGTAACTGCCAGGCCACACGTACCCAGCAGATAAAAATGGACAAGAACAGCTGCTGCTACGGAGCGCTTACCAGGCCCTGACACTGCTCAAAGACCCAACAAACGTGATCTCAGGTAACCTTTCGGGGCCACTGTGAAGGAGGACATGCGTATTTTACTGGGGCAGAGAGAAAAGTAAACAGACTCGAAGCTTCGGAAGCCGTGACCCTTTGCATTGCACGCCTTGGCCTGTCCACTGGTCACACTCACCCCAAGGAGGAATGAGTCAGTGAACCCCTTAAAGACCATAACCAGAGCCTTTGGTGCCCGGCCCATGCCAGGCAAGGCCAGCTCCGAGGGAACCAGAGCCTGGGGGACAGGCCACCAGAATGACCACACAGGGTAAAAGCTTATAAAAGACTAAAAACCCTCCCCCTTTTTTCTTTTTAAAAGGATCCCATCACTTTCTCAGCAAATCCAATTTCACATTTAATAACCCTTCTCTCAAGGATTTCTGCAAATTTCACTTGCTTCAATTTCAACTCACTTCCTCTTGGGTTGTTACATGTTAAGATGAAAAATGCCCCGTCAGGAACCTTCTTTATAACTCTTCTTCTCTAAAAACCAAACTCCTCAGACTCCAGAAGGATCTCAACATGTGTTACTTAAAAAAAAGAGATGGGGGCTTCCCTGGTGGCGCAGTGGTTGAGAGTCTGCCTGCCGATGCAGGGGCTACGGGTTTGTGCCCCGGTCCGGGAGGATCCCACATGCCGCAGAGCGGCTGGGCCCATGAGCCATGGCCGCTGAGCCTGCGCGTCCGGAGCCTGTGCTCCGCAACGGGAGAGGCCACAACAGTGAGGGCCCACGTACCGCAAAAAAATAAAAAAAAGAGATGGGGGCTTCCCTGGTGGCGCAGTGGTTAAGAATCTGCCTGCCAATGCAGGGGACACAGGTTCGAGCCCTGGTCCGGGAAGATCCCACATGCTACGGAGCAACTAAGCCTGTGCGCCACAACTACTGAGCCTGCACTCTAGAGCCCACGAGCCACAACTACTGAGCCCACGTGCCACAACTACTGAAGCCCGTGCACCTAGAGCTCGTGCTCCACAAGAGAAGCCACCGCAATGAGAAGCCTGCACACCGCAACGAAGAGTAGCCCGCACACCACAACTAGAGAAAGCCTGTACCCAGCAACGAAGACCCAACGCAGCCAAAAATAATAAATAAATAAATAAATAAATAAATAAACAAAAGAGGTGAATCAGGTGAGTTTTTTTCAAGGTCAATTAAGACAAAAGTACTGCTAAACAATTCATATAACAAGATGCTCCTTGGTTCCTTTCAAGGGTAGTAGGAATGTATGGGCTGCTTTAGGAAGGGGTCAGGCAGCTCCCCTGGCCTCACGCCCTCCAGGTAAACCTCAGGTGCTCCAGGAGACACACGTGGGGGGTAAATCATGCCCTGCCACGTAGGGAGAACATCCCCCCGTGAGAACACAGTCTGGAGCTTCCACCTGAGCTGGCTCAACCCCGCAAGGTCACGACGCCCTCTCCCTTCCCTCCCAGTGCCTCTGCCAGCTCACGGCTGCATCAGACCGTGCACAGACGGCCACGGCCCCAGCACCGCTGCTCCCCCAGTGCTGGCGGGTAGGGAGCTCAGTGCTCACCTGCTGCCCGCTCCCCACCGTCCCTCCACTGCTGGAGGGAACTTGGGGCCAGACCATCTGGCGGCGCCCTGAGCAGGGCTACCCAGGCTCCAGTGAGAAGGGGAGCGGTGTCGTCCTAAGGTGGTGAGACCTGCCCACCCCCCCGCTGGGTGGAGTTCCTAAAACTCCAGACCAAGAGGCAAGGCTCGTGCCCTTGCACACGACATTAGTTGTTTGGTTTTCAAGAGGAAGAAATGAAATCCAGTAGCTACGGTACGCATCGAGGCAGTCAAGGCTGGAGACGAGCAGTCCCTATGCCGTTGGCGGGTGGCCATTCTGCTTAAGAACTCTCATGCCTCTGCACCCTTGTGTGCCGAGGTGTAAAGTGATGGGCGTTTCAGAGCCTCTGCCTGTAAATGCTAAAGGGCGCTGACACTCTTCAGTCCACAAAAGCCTGCCCTGCTCAGTCCCGGGTCTCCTGTCAGTCCAAGGTCCCCCCTCCCTGTTTGTGCCCCTGCTTCCTTGGTCCCGTCGCTCCATCCCTGACCCCATGGTGGTACTGAGGGTTTTCTTTCCTCAGAACGAGCCCCGCACAGACCGGGGGTGGGGGGGTACTGTGGCAGGACTGGAAACTTGGTCCCTCCAGCCATCACCCTGGTCATTCTCTGACACAAGGCACTCCCCCAGCCTTTCCTCTCAACACCCTCCAGGAGGAAAGAGCAGCAACTGGGAAATCAGAGTTACTAGTTCCTACCCTGGGGCAAATTCTTCACCCGAACGGAGGCTCTGCCCGTTTATCTATAAAAAGTAAACAACAACCATACCATAGAGATTGAAAATAGCACAAATAAGGCGAAAGACGGGCACAGAAGAAGCCCGTGGTCACAAAGCCACCAGGGGGACCATGGCCACTGGAAAGTGCCTCTAAGTCCAACACACTTTCTGTTGCCCCAAATTACACGTTTCACATCCTGAGCATGAACATACCCAAGCTGCCTGCGAAGCCCAGAAAACCAGCAGCTGCCCCCGAAGTGCGCGTGAAGAACCAGCGCTCCAGGAAGCCTAGCTTGTGGGCGGGATTAGCACTAGTTCCGGTCAGAAGGCAAAGACACCCTGTACGCTTTCTCCCGTAAGGGAAGAAGGATCCGGTCGTCAATCATCTGTATCCACGATGGGGTTCGGATTATGACATTTTTCTCTCCTCTCAGCGACAATAAAGCCACAGGGGTTTCCCTGGTGGCGCAGTGGTTGAGAGTCCGCCTGCCGATGCAGGGGACACGGGTTCGTGCCCCGGTCCGGGAGGATCCCACATGCCGCGGAGCGGCTGGGCCCGTGAGCCATGGCCACTGAGCCTGTGCGTCCGGAGCCTGTGCTCCGCAATGGAAGAGGCCACAACAGTGAGAGGCCCACGTACGGCAAAAAAAAAAAAAAAAATTAAAAAAAAAAAATAAAGCCACAGAACTGTAGCTAAGATCTCTGTCCGAGGCCTCTATGACAGAGAAAGGTAGATAATAGAATTTCTGGTTTTGTTCCTGAAAATATGTTTGAACACACACACACACACACACACACACACACACACACACGTGTGCCTGCACAGACATCACGTCAGTACTGGAAGAACAAATAGGAAAGCAAAGGAGAAAACTGTTGGGAGGGCGGCCTGTCCATTCCTAGAAATCCTTTCAGTGCACTCACCCCCAGGCATTCCGGTTTTCTATAAGTCTTAAGGTAGCAACAGTGATTTAACACACTGTTTCCATCTCTTGAAAAACTGCTAACGATCTTAGTTACCTTTTGATAGTTTAACTGTACAACGACCATCATTTGTCCTAAAGACATTATTGGAACCTGTTTCTAAGCATATTTCCTTCTTTCACCTTTGGCCCCAAATTTTAAAAAAATGTTTAGGACTTCCTTGGTGGCGCAGTGGTTGAGAATCCACCTGCCAGTGCAGGGGACACGGGTTTGAGGATCCCCTGGTCTGGGAGGATCCCACATGCCACGAGCCAACTGGGCCTGTGCGCCACAGCTACTGAGCCTGCGCTCTAGAGCCTGTGAGCCACAACTACTGAGCCCATAAGCCACAACTGCAGAAGCCCGCACACCTGGAGCCCATGCTCCGCAACAAGAGAAGCCACCGCAATGAGAAGCCCGCGGACTGCAATGAAGAGTAGCCCCTGCTCGCCACAACTAGAGAAAGCCCGCGTGCAGCAACGAAGACCCAATGCAGCCAAAATAAATAAATGAATAAATAAATTTTAATAAAAGTTTAAAAAAGCAAATCAAAATGTGTCCCAAGGCTATTTAGTCTCTTAGCCAAGGCTCTTTCCAACAGGCAGAGGCCAGCAGGACCCAAAGTTCCGTTTCCAACTCTGGGACTCCCAGGCACGTCCGGGACTGGACACACTGAGACCATCCCCAGGGAATCTGACCCAGGACTCTTGTCACATCTACTCTGCCTGGTCTTCAAACTCCTGCCTTCTACACACTATGATTCTGTCTACATGGGCCACCAAAAGCAAGTGCGACGTGCGCGGGCCCCGCCTGTCTGCGGGGGACTGTTCCCGGGGGCAACACAGGATCTCCAGGTTCCGGTGCGAGTGGTCTCCGACTTTCCCAGCCCTGGGCTGGTCCACGCCGTGATTCCTGTCGGGATACCTGAGCCCGAGGACTCTGGTACTTGGTCCGGGCTCAACCAGCACGGCTCAATGTGTTAACCATGACAAAAGTCAACTGGGGAGTCCCAGTCCCAAAGGTATGCAAGAAGTCAAACTAGTTGGAGAAAGACAGGATTTTGTATTTATTCTGAATTCTGCAGGTCAAACGCTGTCGCCTAGGCACTCAGCTTTCTCACGTCCACGAGGATGAACATTCAGAGGTGAATTCTGCCCGTCAGCCAGGGAGGGAGCAGAGCACAGAGATTAAGAATACGAAGCTGGACAAGTTCAAGTGCAAACCTGCGTAACAGCTGTGTGACCACTGGCAGGGTATTTAACCGCAGCTTTTCAAAAAGGACAGGTGTCAGTTCCTGACTCCCAAATGTTTCTGTAAGGATTAAATACATTAATCGCACGTCAAATGCCCAGTGCATCATAACTGCTGAATAAACACGATCCTTACTCATAAGCAGATGTTCACTTGACTCTGAGCAAGGAGGAAAAGCAGTTGGTTAAGAACATTTCAACAAGTCTGTTGATGCTGCTGCAAACTCTGAACGACCGAGAGCGAAAAGACAAGTTACAGGGTTGAAGGAGAGAAACGTGTGAGATGGGAAATGCACGTCCGACTTACCCCTAAGACCCCGAAGCGCTCGGCCAGGCTCCAACCGCAGAGAAAGTCGATCTCAAACTTGTGGTTCAGAACAACGATGGCGTTTTCCTTCCCGTACTTGGGGTAGGCCCGGGGGTCCGTGTGGATGATGCACTCCGTGCCCGACCACCATTCCAGCAGCATCACCAGCTCTGGAACAAACCACCACAACAGACGGACCTTTATTTCACGCACCCTCTATGACTAGGGGTCTGGTCTGCTGGGCCAGGTGGCAGCAAGGCTCTGCCGCCCTGGCTGGAACGGAAAGCAACTCTGAGGGGTCAGGTTCTGGATCATTTCAGCCCAGACCCCAGTTCTTGAAGGGGTTTCGAAGCAGAAGGAAAAAAAGATCGAGAAAACTCCACGAGTCTCCAGGGGAGGAGAGGAAGCTTCGAGAAGGCAAATGACTTGCATTCCCTGATGAAGTACCTTGGGAAAAAATAAATCAGAAAGCCTGAATCCATCAAGAATCTACGCCCTCGTGTTTCCAGAGCCCTGAAAGGCAGTGTGAGGTGATGTACAGAATTCTTAACGTCCTTGGAAATGACTAATTGGGATACTTATAAACGCCATCAAAGAACACTAAATACCCAATTTTTCTCTCCCATTTACGACACTGGAGTGCACGAGGAATAACGCAGCACTGCGGTGAAACACCAGCACCTGAAGGGCAAGGATAAATTAGGTCCATTACCTTGTGGGCCTCAACGCAACTATTAAAACACTCCTGTAGGAGCTTGTGAAAAAGGAAAGTCCTTTTTTGGGCAACAATGACCAACTTGCCTTTACTCTTCAGTGACACCTCTAACCTAGGTCACCAATACCCAACCCACTGGCCTTAGGACAAACCTTTAAGGTAGAAGTTGTCCAGAAAACCAGCCGAAACTTGGTGATCAGATCTACAGCTATAGAGTGACTTTGAAAAGGAACTTTAGAGCTAAGCCTGTTCAGCAGATGGGTGGGTAGGTGGGTGAGCCCTCTGCGAAGGACACACCCCTTTGTATCACCACTCAGAGGGGTGCATGTTAGGCGGAGGACTCACTCATCACCCGCCCCTACACACACGCACACAGCCCAGCAGGTGTGGTCTCGACTCCAGCCAAGTCTCACGTGCGAAAGGCTTGGGCGGCTGCCCTTGGAAACCTCTATCCCTGAGGCTGGAGACTGTGCTTAGGGACTGGAGCCAGAACTCTCTAGAAGGCACTACAGTCTAGTTTCTAAACGCGAGCACTGTGGGGCTTTGGACAGATGGGCCGCATGGCACTGCAGCCTCCTCCTCTTTGGAGGGGCGGCCTCACTGGCTTTTGTGAGAAGCAACGGGCATGACACGTAACAGGCACTCTGTGCAAAGTACATGCCAAGCTCCCAACAAACCCAGGCTTCAGCATCTACCAGTGTCATCAGAACCGAACCAGAACACACCCCTTACTTGACACTGAAGAGTCTGCCTATTCCTAGCCCCCAGGCAGCTGTCCCACGGGCAGCGACACTGGTGGGACCTAGAGGTGGCCATCAGGGAGGGGAGGGGCGCAGGGCAGCCCGGCCGGCGGGACAGTTCCCACCGTGTAGAAAGATGCTTCTACTGCTGCACTGATTTGTTCCCAGAGATGGGTGGGCGGTACCCACCTATCCCATTACTGGCCACGGAGCCCAGAGAAGCCCTGGGCAGAGGCGCGTGGAAGCAGCGAGATCAGGCTGAACTGTCGTTCCCTGTGACTCATCCCGCAAACACCTCCTGAATGCCTCGCTGTGTCCCGCTGCTCCCTGCCCAGGGCAGGCCGGGCCCCCCTTCCACTTTCCCCAGCGCCCTTCGTGGCACTTAGCACAGCTTGTGTCACAGTGAGATGACACCCCGGCCCCTACTGACCACAGGCCCCGCCAGGCACAGATCACCTTGCTTGGTACACCCTGACCCCAGCCATCACTCCAGAACCCAGCACTGTGCCAGCACATCTACGCTTCCAACAAACACTGCTTGGTGACCTGATGTGTGCAAGCAGGATGGGAGGGGCTGGAGGTGTAGTAGCGAACCCACAGCTGCTCCCGGGCTCCCACCCTCCTGGAGCCTGCAGCCCAGAGGGAAGGCAGTCGCGCCCTCCAGAGGTGGTGTGGCCAGGAGAGCAGAGGCTCTTCACAGGATGGACAGCTGCTGAATATGCTCATGGACTTGGGGTCAGACCCAGTCAGGCTCCAGGCCTGCGGCTGCCACGCAACGGTTGTAAGACTTCTGGTCTGTTTCTCAATGTCCCCTAAATCTCCGCATCCTCGTCTGTGAATAAAGATAGGAAAAGCAGGCCTTCCCTGGCGGCGCAGTGGTTGGGAGTCCGCCTGCCGATGCAGGGGACACGGGTTCGTGCCCCGGTCCGGGAAGATCCCACATGCCGCGGAGCGGCTGGGCCCGCGAGCCATGGCCGTTGAGCCTGCGCGTCCAGAGCCTGTGCTCCGCAACGGGAGAGGCCGCAACGGGAGAGGCCCGCGTACCGCAAAAAAAAAAAAAAAAAAAAAAAAAAAAGATAGGAAAAGCTTCTAGAGATGCTGTGGGTATTAAATCAGGTCATGTAGTCAAGGCACCTAGCATGACGCTACACATAGTAGGGGATCAGTAAGCTTCTTACTACTATTATACACACTAATTCTGTAGCAGTCCTGGCTCTGTGACCAGGGGAGGGGAGAGGAGAGAGAGAGAGAGAGAGAGAGAGAGAGAGAGAGAGAGAGAGAGAGAGAGAGAGAGAGAGAGAGAAAGAGAGTGAGAGTTACAGCGACTTCAGCACCAGAGTAAGCAGTTATGATTTACGATTTCACAATAAAGGCAATGAGAAGTCATTGGAACATTTTTAAAGAGGCCACAGCAGCACCTAATTTGCATTTTGAAATGGTCACTCTGGCTGAAGTGGGAACAGATCAGAAGCAGGGAGGCCCGTCAGGGGGTGACTGCAGCAGCCCAGTGAGAGGTGATGGCAGCGGGACCAGGTGGTGACAGTGCAGAGAGGCCTGATTTCTCCCTCATCTCAACAGGCTGTTAGCTACACAACTGAACACCGAATCTCACTGGATAAAAGAGTTTTCTTTCCTTTCCCCCCCCTTTTTTTTTCACCAAGGTTTCTTTTTTTTTTTTTAATTCACAAGCAGTATTTACATTTATAGTCACAATGTAGAACAGTTCAATTAATCCAGAAGTATTTAGAAGAAAACGTGTAATTCCCCTTGATGGCCCTGCAGAGTGCCCAGCAGAATCCTCTTTCTTGTTTGTTTCCAGTTAAGGGACCACAAGGGACACTCTCGGGAGGTCTGACGGGTTTTGCAGGTCACACGCATCGCGGCTGACGTGCTGATTCACCTCCTCGGTATGAAGCAGAAGCTAGACCTGCAACAGCTCCAGCCCCTCCAGCCCCTCTGAGTCCTGGGCCTGGCTGTGTCTGCTCCTGGGAGGGCCCGGCTGCTGCAGGACCCCAGGCCACCCAGGTCACCCACGTCACCCACGCCAGGTGCAGCAGGAACCCACAGAGGTTTCGGTGTGTCCTCACGGGGCTGCGGATACTGCTTTTGGGGGTCCTGACCTCTTAATCACCCATCCATTTTCATCCATCACCCCTTCCTGACGACTCTCCCTGGGACTTCAAGCTCCAGCAGGAGCTGCAGAGACGAGAGCCCTCCCGGGCCAGCCAAAACGGCCCCACACACGACGAAGGGCCGCACACAGGTGTGTGCGTCTGCCAGCAGCTCTGCTCCTCTGGGTGAACTCTGCGGGGCACGTCCTCTGCCCGTGCCCCACCCTCCCCCAATCCCAGCTCCCTTCTCCAGGGTTAGCCATTAGGAACGGCTTGCAGAGTGGCCTTCTCGTCCTGTCCGTCGGAGTTCACACACACACACACACACACACACACACACACACACACGTTTTCCCCCCATGAATGGGTTCATACTTCATCGATATTTTCTCCACATGGTGTATTTTGGGCTCTCTCCATGTTAACACAGATACACAGAAGTATCAGCAAACAGTTACCGGGCCCTGGCCGTGGGCCACAGCCTCGGCCACACGGTATTGCAGTAAATCCTCACATTAACCTGTGACAGGCACGATGATTGCCCCCATTTTAAAGATGAAGAAATAGAGGCACAGGGATATCGCTCACTCTACGAAACTGCCATTTTCTAGGTCAAAAATAGTCAGAATGGCAATGTCATGAGGGGTAACTAGCTGCGTGGCAGGTCCTGCTACAGTTATAGTATGACTTATTCAGCCATTCTGCCATCGATCAGCACTTCTTCCCCTTGTTTTTTATTGTTACAAATACTGTGGTAAACATCCTTGAAAATGCATGTTTAAAAAAAATTGTGAAAGTATTTCTCCAATATAGGTATACCAGAAAGTACAATTATGGACTGAAGAGTATGCATACTTTAAAATTTTACATATATTTCTAAATTGCCTTCCAAAAAGCTCTAAATGGAAATGTCAGTATTTGTTCAAAGCAGAAGCTAGAGCAGAGGCAGGGGATACAGGAGGGAAAGGGAGGGGCTGCTGCACACAGAAGTGAAATCCTAGTTCCAGAGGGAGGACCTCTGGGCCCCAGGGTCGCATCGCCTCATCACCGAAAGGAGCTCCTCCCTCGTCCCTCCCCTGCCCTCCCCTCCCGAGGCCCTGGTAGGAGATGACACCTCATATCATCACGGTCCTCCCACCCACCGCGATCTCAACCTGTCCATTAATCCCTGGTCCTTGTAGGAGGGAGGGGACACCCTGCTCACCCCATTCTCCCCAGAGGTATGGGCTGAGCCAGCAGGGCCCCGATGGCTGTCAGACACTCGTTACAGACGAGACCTGCGGCCAAGGTTTCTTCCGTATAACGCAGCAGTTTTGAAGCCTCTTGTCCCATTTAAAGATGTTCAGTTTGCTAGATTTTGCAGTCTTTATTTTTGCTACTCCCCGAGGGCAGGGTGGCCGGAGGCGCTGGTGGGAGCCCAGCGCAGGCGCAGGCGTCTTCCCGAAGCTCGGCCATCTCTGGACCCTGCGATCTGGGGCCATGCCTGGCTCTGGCCAGTTACTGACGCCTGTTTGGCAAACTCCACTTGGAGACAGGTGGGGCCGGCGAGGTAACGGCCAGGGAGGGTTGTGAAGCACAGGAAGTGACTGTAAAATCCCAATCTGCTGCCTCCAATTTCAGGGGCTGATGGAAGGACCAAACCCAGGGGGCTGTAAGAGCACACGGTCTGAAGGACAGGTTTGTTTTTGTTCGATTTGCTATTGCGCTGTGCAGCTCGATTACAGATAGGAAAAAAGAAGTAGATGGACAAAAGGGAAAGGCGGGGAGAGGGGAGAGGCACCTGGTTCATATTTGTAAAGAAGGAGGAAATGGTAACAACTAACATTCGCTGAGTCAGCTCACACATCACTGTCCCATTTCACAGCTGACGGCATGGAAACACTGAGGCCAGGGAGCCGGTCCAGCTCCCACCGCTAGGAGGTGGGAGTGCTGGGCCCTAAATCCAGATAGGGGGATTCAGAGGGTCCACGAGGACACCAAAAGCCATGATTATATGGCGGAGGGGAGAGAAAGAGCATTTAGGGAGGGAAGAGATCAGAGGATGTTCAGAGTACAAAGGTCACACCCTTGACCTTGGGCAGCCCTTCTCTGGGAGAGGAAGATGCCCAAATCAAAGGCTGCTGTGAAGGTTAAATCTGCTAAAATGATTAAAGCATGTAACGCTTGCCTGCCCTAGAACCAGCGCTTTTCTTCCCCTCAATACCATGACCACCAAGGATAGTACAGCAATAACGACAGAAGAAATAATGAAGGGACAGAGAGTACAGCCAGGAAAGAATGAGCAGCACACGGGTGGGTGCCGACTTCTGGGCGGCCCTGCTGTCACCCCCAGATGTCCCTGTCCTCAGCTCTGACGTCCCTCCTTTCACTGCAGTCCAGAAGCTGAGCAGCTGTGAGACCCGGCTCCTTCTGTGCTGGATCCCAGGGGTCGACATGCGCCCTGGAAACCCAACGATCCTCCAAGCCCACCGCCGAAGCCTCTGCAGCCCACGTGGGTGGAGGGCTGAGGGCCCCTCCTCCTCCACCAAACCTCTCCCCCCCGCTTCCTGCTCGCACCTGCCACGAATGACATTCCTCTCCTCTCTCCAGCCCTTTCTGGAAGAAGTGCTGAGAATTCTAATAACAGAAGGGGGCAAAGTTCCTGCAGAAAAGGCCTCGGAATCCAGACTGATGATCGGAGTTCACTGTTCAAACAGCCAGAATTCCCCGCGTTGCAGATGCGGGCGACATGTGACCAAGGAAAATGGTATTTTTATAATCAACTTTATCTAACTTTAATAATTACATAATCACATGCATAATTATATGTAATCTATAAGCTAAGTATCTATAATTATGTACTCATAATAGTTTTTATAATAATTTAGCTGATAATAATTTAGGTTAAACATGAAAGAAACCTCTCTACCTCAAAAGCTTCCAAAATGCAAAATCGAAGAAAGTTTCTGGGGTTTGACGTGAGACCGCCCCCTCCTACACCCCCGGGGAGGAACACGCCCTGCCCTGGCCTTGGTCTCTGCACTCTCTGGGCCATGTTCAAAAGTGGGGATAAAAACATGAACTTGAACGGTTAGTGGAGCCGAGTCAACAGGGAGGTTTGGGGCCAGCTCCGACCTCGCCAGCCCCGAGGGAGCCCACGGAGACCCTGAAAAGAGGATGGAGTTCAATGAGCAAACGCACTTTCACACTATGGTGCTTGATACAGAATCGGGGACTTCTGATGCGAGACCAGCTGCCAACTGGTCCCCCCCGTCTGCCTCCCAGGTTTATTGTGGAGACTCCCAGCCTTACCAACCGACTCACAGCCCCATAACCGGCTCCAAACACGGGTGAAGTCGTTCCTCCCTGCCTAGCTATACCCCGTGGACCATGCTCATCACTTCCTCTCTTTTCCTCATGCCTGTTTTCCTTACCTCGCCTTACCCATCCTTCCAGGCTCAACACATGCCCATATTTCCACGAAACCGCAGGTCCCAGGCCACCCAGACACGGGGCTTCCTAACTTCCTGCCTCTTAGCTGTGCTCCACGCAGTTGGGCACTTACCTGTATTTTGTTCTGAATTATTTCTAGTTAATTCCGCAGCATATACCTTTTGGCCACAACCAGATTTCAGTACTTCCTTTCCATGACACTGAACTAGGGACCCAGCTGTACTTGCAACATTTCAGTCCACATCCCAGGCATCCAGGCAGCTGCTTTTCCCACTTAGGTGCCCAGGTCGTTGAATGACACTGAGGCGAGAAGCCTATAAACAGATGCACAGTGTATCTATAGGGCTATTAACATTTCATAGGATGATTAGAAAAACAATGCCTAAAAAGGCTCCTTAGAACGCAGGGAAGTTTGGGAAGCCCTGCAGGACCTCTCTGAGAGAGACGGACCTGCTACAAGCTGGCCACGCAAGAAGCCAACTCCTCTGAACCCTGCAGCATCTCCATCACGTCCTCCCAGCCCAGCGGAAGCGCCTGTTTCTGTGCAGGCTTTGCCCTTGGCAGGGCACGGAGGGAATGGACTTGACCTGCTTGCTATGTTCTTGGAGCTCAAGTCTTAAAGAGTTAACGCTGCCACGTTGTAACCTTTCTCTCTGAGCCTTGAGACGGCAGGTCAGGGTGATGAGGGGCCATGAAAACACTTGCCTGCTCCTATCCCGACGTACACCCTGCAGTGAAGGAGACAGGAACCGGGTAACTGGCGCTGAGATAGAATTGGACCGAGAGCCGCCGGTATGAATGCTACAGGCGTTTACATTATGCACAGGGAGTGGTAACATTAGGAGCAGAAAAGCAGCTTTTTCCACTAAGTGGAGCCAATACTCGGCTGCCAATTACTGGGTCTCACTTTCAGGACCAGGCAAAACATCAAGAAGTACGACTGTCCTGAGTGACGCTTATAAAAGCCAGGTTGAAGCCCTCTGCTTCCCACCCTCAATCAAAACCCTGAGGTGGGAGGACAGGGAAAGGAAGGGTCTAGAACCCCACCTCCACCCCCCCACTCTGGTGCCCCGATACTCTGGCTTCTCACAATTCCCTTCCAAGAGAGCAGCTCAGAAATCACTGAGCCCTGACGCCTGTGCCACCCGATTTCCAGTCCCTCCTTCTTCATCCAGTAATCAAATATCGAGGCAGTATGTTGGTAGATGTCAGGGGCTGGAGGGTAGGGGGGCGTTGGGGAGGGAGAATGGGGAGTTAGTGTTTAATGGGGACAGAGTTCAGTTGAGGAAGGTGAAAAATTGGGGAGATGGATGACGGTGAGAGTTGCACGACGACGTGAATGTACTTAGTGCCACTGAACTGTACAGTTAAATACGGTTAAAGTAGTGTGTTTTATATTGTGACTTTTACCACAATAAAAAAACATTAAAAAAAAATATCGAGGCGGAGTCCACCAGATGCCCAGCACCAGTGCAGGGGCCTGGACGTGGCAGTGAACAAGCACACCTAGCAGGGGAGACAGGCAGTAAAGAAGCAAACAGCACATAGATGTACGTAACGTGGTAGCTGGACGGCTACAAGTGCTGTGAGGGCAGCAGGAAGGGGAAGGGCTGGGGGACAGGGTCTGGGGGGAGGGCTGATCTTTCACACATGGCCCAGAGGACGCCTCCCAGAAGTCTCTGAAGTTTAGCATGAAGCTGCCGTGATCTAATTGAAATGTGACCTGCTAGAAGGGAGCCTTTCCCAGATACGGGACTTGTTTTGTTCACGGTGTGTTTCCAGTGCTGAGAGCTGGGGACCCACTGAGAGGGTGGCTTCGGCTGCTGCGTAGAGAATGACGTCAGCAGGCTCGGGTGGAGGCTGGCCACAGGGAGCGGGCTGCTGCAATCAGCCAGGAGAGAGGGGACCTGGGCTCGGTGGTGGTGGTCCTGTGGAAGAGGGGTCAGGTTCAGGGTGATGCTGAAGGTGGGGAGCACAGGGCTGGCTGTCGGGCTGAATGTGGTAGAAGGGAAGGTTGAGGGGTGATTCTAAGATGTTTGCACTGAATGGCTGGGGACGTACCTGCTGTTGAGAGAGCTGGGATGCACTGGGAGGGAGGGCCAGGTGGCAGAGGAACTGGGCTTGGGTTGGGACATGTGAGCCTAGTGCGGGGCCAGCATCCTGGCTCAGAGGAGGTGTACGGGGACCGGTTCTGCCCTGCCCTGGCCTCGCTCTGCCCCAGCCTTTGACCGTTCCTTCCCTGTCCACTCCCCTTCTCTGTGGCCACTTCTATTTCTCTCCCAGACCCGGCCAATCATTCTCCTCACAACACCTTCCCACTCACTCGTCACCAGTGAGAGTTACTGGTCAGGCTCCCACCCCATCCAGCCCTCGGCAAGGCGAGAAATCCGGCATCACCGTGCCTAGAGGCACCCGAAGCTTGGGAGTAGCACGCACCGTCAGCACCCAGATATTGTTCTCTAGAATCCACTTCCCCACCGCCTTTCCCGTCCAGGGCACACTACCCACCATGAGGGAAAGCAGCAGTGCATAGATTGTTCTTGTGGACCCATCTGAACCTGGACCCACCCAGCATTTATGTCGAACTCCTAGTTTACCATCCAGGGAGGGAGGACCAGGGTAAACTCCACTCCAGTGAGCACTCACACACACCCAGAAGGTGGGACACTCCACAGGTCAGGGGCGTTCTAAGCTAAGAAAGGCTTAAAAGACGAAACAACCAAATGCAATGTATGGACCCTACTGAAATCTGAACTGAACACTCCAAATGTTTAAAAAAAAACAAAGTTTGGAAACAACTGGAGAAATCTGAATATAGACAGTATTACATGATAACTAAAAAAAATGACTAACTTTGACAGTTGTGATAACAATGTGCTTGTTTTTAATCTTAAAAACAAGCCCTCATTCTCTATAAAACACACCTCATGATAATTTGGGGTGGTCATTCATGACATAAAATATCTGGGATTCGCTTTATAAATTTTCAGCAATTGATCAATGAATAAGAATTCAGTATAACAAAGTATTTACAATATTTAAATCCAAGTGCTGTGAATATGGGGAATCCTTCTGCTATTGTCTTTACTCTTACATGTATTTAAATGTTTCGTAAAAGGAAAGTGAAAGGAGGCAAGTTCCCTCTTTACTCAGAAGAGTGAGTCCAGGGTCAAAGGCAGCCCCCGGACACGTCAGTCCTGCCTCAACCACTCGCTGCCACGTCTCTAGGGGCAACCGTGGGAGAGACACAGACGGAAACCCTAAGAATATACCCATGTGTAAAATGCAGACCAAGACCACACGGGATTTCCATTTTTGAAATTTCTGAGATGAAGGCCACTATACAACTTGAAAATGCCTTGCACCTCACTGCCACTCTATTAAGCAGTTAAAAGGTCTAAAGTCCCCAGAGTGCGAAGGTGTTCACTTCTCTGCTCTCCTCTGCTCGCCATGTGGAGAAGTAAGAAATTCTCGGAAGCTGGCAGTGTTCCACTGTCCCCGCGGTCACCAGGTAAAGTCCAAGCCACAGAGGACTCAGGCCGCAGGGCTTGGACCCCTGAGCCCAGCCCTTCTCAGAGTGACTTTGAGGAATTGCAGCCCCCCCCGGCCCCGCCTCAGCATCCTGACGGCTAAGGTGGAGCCAGTGCCCACCGCGCGGGCTGTGCTGAGGCTCCTGTGTCAGTGCCCGGCGGTGACTCTGCTCTTTAAGTTACTGCCTTTGGGCGATGTCTCTGACCTTAGTCAAATGAGCCGGTACTTAGCGCTTTCTCTGCCAGGTCTCAGCATCACAGGGGAGAGATGGCGCACGTGTAAGCTGCCAGGCTCCTACAGGACCTGACGTCAGCAACGTCCATGGTAAAGGGGAAATTTTCAACACATTGCAAAGGATCTGGCTGAGAGCAGACACTCAAGGGACCCCTACCCCTCTGCTCCCTCCAACCCTTCACACACCGACACCGCTCCTGTTGCTCTGGTCCAAATCCCAGTGCCCCTCAAGACACACGTCAAATGCCCCCCTTTGGAAAGCGGCCCCAGACCCCAAGTTCTGCAGGGTCCTTCCTTCTGGTCTCATCGGTGCCTCCTACTTAGCGAGGGTGGGTATAGGCCTCAGGGCTTGTTCACACTCTTGAGTTGTGACTGAAATGTGGGGTCATTCAAATTCCCAGAAGCTTCTGGAAGCTTAGACGTCTACTACCTCCCTCCCCCTAAGGTCCCAGTCAGAGTGGTCCACCCAGGATTACTTGCTAAGTTGTTTTAAGGAAAGAAAGACCTCTCGAAGCCAAGAAGTGTGAAGGCCGTGGGCGCATTCTGCGGTGTTTCCCTTCCCATGTGCACAAGGATGTTACAACCTGGTGAAGCCTTGGGTCCAAATGTTCCACTTGAAGATGGAAGGCCTTTCCCTATGTCACAGAATGCAAGTTACCCTTCTGAGGCCAGGGTGTGCACTACAGCTGTGTGGGCGAACACACACTCCACCAGTGAACCTGGAAATGATGTGTAAGATGGTTTTCTCAAAGTAAAACTGTAAAAACAAACACCAAGGCACAGACCAGAGATATGCAAGAGGAACCTTAACGAGAACACATGGATTCCAGGCCAAGCCTCAGGCACCAGCTTTATTTCAAGACATGGGCACGTGGTGGAAAGAAAAAAACCAACCAGAGGGCACACTGGTACTTCAGGAGGAAAGGCTGTGCTCCCCGCCAGGAGCAATGCCAGCCCGACACGCTTCTCACACTGCACACCCAGTCCCTGGTGGGGTCACTGCACAGCCACCCAGTGCAAAGTTACCCATCCACGTCCTGGATGTGACCCGAGCTCACATGCAGATCAGCCCTCGGGGCAAAAGTGTGTTATCAGCAAACAGAAGCCTTCACTCCGTCTCATTCTCTCCACTGAGAAGCAGATTATTACCTGTATTCTAATTTTACACCTCAGTGTTTCATAAGATTGCTTAGTATGAGTTCAACAGACCTGATTAAAATAATAGTAGAACAAACGTCTCAGCCTAAAAATCTGGGGCTCAGACTCCGGAATGTGGTACTCTTAAGGGTACAAGCAGCTTCGGGGGACTCTGTCCACCTCCCCGCTACGGCTTGGAGCTCCTCTACAAACATCCATGGTGTATGTTGCCAAAATTTTAACTTATAGCAAACTCACAGGCCATCTGCTCACACCTCTAGTGACCCCTGCCTACTACGCCAGTCCGTCAGTCCACCAGGCCCACCTGTTCCGTGTCTAGGGCCATCATCCCTTTTCCATTTTCACAGTTGTCTCCATCATCCCTTGATGACCTTCTATCTGGTCTCTCTGCCTCCAGTGTCACCTGCTCCTCTCGTCCAGTCTGTGCCCAGTGCCAGCTTACCCCGCCCGCACCCTCACTGAGTCCTCACCACCCACACAGGAACTGAGACTCCTTAACCAGGCCCTACTGCTTGGCGCACCCTCTTTCTGCCACATACTTGAGCTAAGTCAAGTTGAACTACGTGCTGCTCCCGGAACTAGCTAGATGGAACTCTGTGTACCTATCCTTGGCCTCTTGCCAAGCCCTTCTCTTGGCCGGAAAGGCCCTTCTTTTCCATAGAACTTCCAAACCTTATCTGTCTTCCAAGCTTCAGCTCAAACGAGATCTTGCCCATGGAGTTTCTCTTGACCACCCCTCAATCTCCATTAGAATTTGTCTTTCTTCTAAATCCCCCCTTAGGGACACTGTGCCCATGACACTTTGAAGTCAGACAGACCTGATCTGAATTCCCATTCCATCACTTACTAGCTCCATGACATGAGCACAATTCCTTAACCTCTCTGGCCTTCCGTTTTATCTATAAAAACGGAATAATAAAATATCACTCACAAAATGATTATGAACACTTAATGAGACTAATGTTTGACCAACCTCTGCGTAAGAACTACAGCCGACAGCGGTGCTGGGCAATCACCTTTCTTCCTTGAACCTTATGTTCTTTCTCACATGTTCAGTGCTGTTTGCTTTGGGTTGGTTTTCCTTCCACATGGACCATATAGTCCCTCGGGGAGGGTTTCGTCTCATCCAATTTGTTGTCGTGCTGCCCACAGAATGCAGAATAGGACCGGCACAGATATCCACGAATATGTGTCATTTCACAGCTGGTGATGGCGTGACTTGTAGCCAAGAGACGCTTCACAAGGGTCCCAATCATGTCAAGAATCAGTGAAGGATGGCAGAGTCCTCGGACCCATTTAAACACTTAAAAACCATTTTTTTAAAGCAAGAAGTGACTAATCTCAGGAACACTTTAAGCAGAGTTTAAAATCTATTGAAGATAAACACCTGCTCTAAATGTTCACCTTCCCCTCATCGAAATATAGTGAGGCTTCTGTTCATAATTCAGATTCATTACTCAGAGAAATACATATATTGTGATTTTTTAACAGGATAAAAAGAAATGGACCTGTGCTCTGCAACGGGAGAGGCCACACCAGTGAGAGGCCCGCGTACCGCAAAAAAAAAAAAAAAAAAGAAATTGCGATGCTGAAATATACACAATTCACAAAATAAATTTTAGGGCCAGAAGTGTGAAAGAGACACTATGCCGGAATTGTTTCTTAAAAACTTTTTCTCCACGTGAGACGTCGCTTCCTTCTCTCAGCCTAGGAGGCCACGGAGACTTTGCCCCTTTGGCCTTTTCCAATACGGGACCAACTTCTTGGCCAGAGTAGCTTTTCATTATTGAGGACAATGTGCAGATTGTTTATTCTTCCCTGACTTGTAACAAATGAGGTCCAGAGAGTTCTGGATCTATCGTAACATCAGTTATTTCCCGAGAAACTTCTCGTGTTTCAGTAAGGTAATATTCTGTCCCTGTTAAAGGTTGCCAGATAGAATGCAAAGTGCCCAGTGAAATCTGAATATCAGATAAACTTCAAATTATTTTTTAGCATAAGTATGTCTCCTGCAATACTCGGTGAAAGATATACTAGCGTATGAGCCGTGCAATGTCTGGAACATAACTCACAATGAAAATTATTCGTTGTTTATCTGAAATTCTAATTGAACCGGAAGTCCTGAATTTTTATTTTATGAATCTGGCAGTCGGAGTCCTTATCAACCCAGCAGTAACCATGGCAACAAGCACTGCTGGGCTCTAGGAACAAGCTGGAAGCTAACGGTCAGCGTTGAACAGCCATCCACAGCCCCACGGGGCTCTCACCAGCACCACCTCGTACAACCAGAGGGGTCGTCTGGTGACGTGGGCGTTTACTCCCCGTTTGACAAATGACAAAATGGAAGCCACAGGGCTTTCCCGAGGTCACACAGATTTGGGGGAGCAGGGCCACTGCACTCGGCGGCTGCGACCTGGAATTCCCGGAAGCCGGGGGCACATTTCTGTCGTCCTGCGGTCTCATGAATATGCAGAGCACATGTTTCTGAGAATCGTAGCAATTTTCAGATGAACCTGTGCTTCAATTATATCTCAGTCTAATCCTCCAAGGTCCCTGGGAAATCATTTTACTGGGATTTGTCTGAGCTGTATCTAATCGAGTCGTGAAGCCAGTGAGTGGGCACAACAATCAGCTACTAAACCCTAATTGCTTGGCAGCCCTGGGAACACCAAGGCCAAGAGTTACGAGGCTCTGCCATCTGTGAACTGTCCTAGGTAATCCCCATCCCGTCTCGTTACCAAGGCTAATTAACGCGGGCCGAGCCCAAGGCTGATGCGACGTCTCCAGCACCCAGAGCGCTTGCAAGGCAGCGAGAATGAGGGTGGGGTCACCCAGCCCAGGCTGACTGCTGGGGGGACAGTGGAAGGACATAAGTGAGATGGAGGTGGAAGTAAGGGAGAGGGGGAGTCAAGGATCCAGGGCGGAAGTGAGAACCAGTATCTACTGAGCACATACTGGAGGCAGGCAGTGAGCCTGTCACCTACTGCAGCTCATTTATCTGGCCCCAGAGTCACGTGGTAGGATTAGTATTACTCCACACTGATGCAGAGACTGAGGCTCAGAAAGTTCTAGTAACTTGCCCAGGGTCACAAAGAGAGGAAAGGTTTCTCTCTGGTTTGTGCAGCCCCAGGACCCAGGCCATTGGGGTCAGTGGGAGGGCCCAGCCTTGCACTGTCGCTCAACTTCCTTCTGCTTTACTCTTTCCATCACCCCTTCTCCACCTACCATCCCCCAGCCCCCTCACTGCCGCCCCAGAAGAGGCCAAACAGGAACTGTGGTGCAGTTCTTTTGAATATTTGTTTTAGTTTCAATAAAGTGCTGTACTTCGGCAGGCCCTGTGCTCTAGGCCACATTTTACCAGTTCTGAGATGCATACTGTTCTCACGTTAACATGCCTGAAGTCGAGTGCCTCTTACTATCCATGGTGTGCCTAGTTTAATTTCTTTTTCTTAGAGATATATAAAATAAGGATGCACCTTACAATCAATGACATCTTAGATTCTATGAAATACAGAAATTTAAAATACAGGGTGACCTTATCAAGCTGGGTCTTAGATGGGATGTATCTTGTATGTGGCCATGCGTTTGGAAAGGGCCAGGGGTTGGGGGTTGGAAAGGAAGGATGAATAGGTGGAACACGGGGGATTTTTAGGGCAGGTAACTATTCCGTAAGACACTCACGGTGGATACATGATACTATGCATTGATCAAGACTCATAGAATGTACAACACAAAGAGGGAACCTGTTGTAAACTATGGACCTTGAGAATATCAGTGTATCAACACTGGTTCATCAATTGTAAAAAGGGAACCACATTAGTGCAAGATGTTAAACTAGGGGAAACGTGTGTGTGTGTGTGTGTGTGTGCGCGTGCGCTGAGGCAAGGGGTGGCCAGTGTATGGGAGCTATCTGTACGTTCTGTACAATTTTTCTGGAAACCTAAAACTGCTCATAAAAAATAAAGTTTATTGATTTTAAGAAAACACAAGAAGGTGAGTTCATCCTTTTATATTTCTTCCATAAAAAAACGTTACAGAAAACACATAAAGTTTTGTTTTACGTTTCTGTCTTTGGCAGATTTTCAGCTAGTTTCAGTTACCTGTGACCCATCAATGGAGGAGTGACAGGAGTTTTACCTAGAAGAAAGTAAAATGAAGTGCTATCAGACCCTCAGGCCTTAAGATAGTGTTCAAGGGAGTAGAAAGATCCCCGCTGGGCCTCAACCTCTGAACACCCCAATCTCACTCTCCAATCACGTGGATGACAAAGGAAGATCAGCAATGTGCCTAGTCCCAAGAGGGCTGAAGGGAAGAGGAACGATTTAAACACAACCTGAAACACCCAGCTCTAAAGACAAGCAGAAAGGAAATTACTAGAAAAGTCAATGGCTTTGGCTCACTGCCACCCTTGGTGTTCAAATCTCCCAAGCATCTCTCCACTGGTTTCTGAATCCTTTAAGAATACAATATTAAGGGACTTCCTTGGTGGCGCAGTTGTTAAGAATCCGCCTACCAATGCAGGGGACACGGGTTTGAGCCCTGGTCCGGGAAGATCCCGCATGCCATGGAGCAACTAAGCCCGTGTGCCACAACTACTGAGCCTGCGCTCTAGAGCCCGCAAGCCACAACTACTGAGCCCACGAGCCACAGCTACTGAAGCCCGCATGCCTAGAGCCCGTGCCCTGCAACAAGAGAAGCCACTGCAATGAGAAGCCCATGCACTGCAACCAAGAGTAACCCCCGCTCGCCACAACTAGAGAAAGCCCACGCACAGCAACGAGGACCCAACGCAGCCAAAAATAATAAATAAATTTATTTATTTTTTAAAAAGGAAGCATATAATATTAAGGAGGCTAACAATCAGATTCCAAATATGATGACACGTTTACTAAGTGCTTATTATGGGCTCTGCATAGTGACGACGTATGCAGGACAAGGATGCCAAGTAGCAGAAAGAAAATGGACCAAACATCTTAGATAAAAGTGGAGAGATGTTCCACTCCCAGCAGTTCCAATGGCTGATGAAGCTACAGCCAGACAAGAATAAAGATGTGTGTATTTTTTTCCCACCTGTCATGGTCCTGGAGACACTGACTGAGTAATTAAGAACACAATCAAGGTTAAATTGCAGCCATTTGACTTTTGTAGATTGAGCTTTAAAATATCAATAACAAAGATTCTGTCAGATACAGTTTAGATGAGCTGAGAGACGGCGTCCACATCCATCCAGATGGTAAAGATGTGGTTGCACAAGATACAGTTAATGCAGACAAAGTTAAACTGGAGGGCCGTTGCCGTTGCCTTAGTAAGCTGAAACTCTGAAGTCAAGACACACTGCGTTTGATTAGTGACTCCAGTTTTTCTCGGTGATGACCTTTGACAAGTTGTTTAATGGTTCTTCTTTCAATCTTGAAGACAGAAATGGTGCTTTCAACTCTTAATTCACACCCCCCGCCCTGATGACCAGAACTGTACACTGTATGAGGACATGAACTGTTCTCCTTCCTGGACTTATAGTCACCGTCCTATTTTGTGCATTTTATTTGTCCCACACTTTCTTTCTTCTCTCTCCTTTCTTGCCTTCTTTTGGAATAAGTATTTTAAATCATTTTCCTAGTGTAGAGGTTATACGGTCTTACTACCCTCTAAGTAGTTACCCTAAAATACTTTCCATGGATGGTCTGATACACTGACCTGTCAGCAGGGAGCACCTCTCCTTACTTCTGGTTTCATGAGTAGAGACCTTTCTCTAGGGAAATGCCTGTCCTCCCAGCACGCCTTTACTCTCCCGCCCCAGAGGTAGAGCAGTTCACATGACTGGTGAGTTTGGGAAGGTGGAACGGACATTCTTGGCTTCGCCCTGCCCCTCCCCAGGAAGTGCTCTCTTGGACCTTAGGAGGTGTCTGGGCTGCTTGGGTAAATCTCCCAATATGGGGGTTCAGCCAGCAGACGCATTTGGCTCTCACACACAGCTATAACTTCTGAAACAGGCTCTATCAGCGGTAAAGAAAATACTTTGGTCGCCATCTTCCATGCCTTTGCTTAATTTCTCAAATTGTTCAGAGAAATAACCGAGAAGGGTACTATTCTTTGGGGTCCTCTTGGAGATGTCAGCATCATCTATGTCCAAAATTATTATCCAAAATTCCATATATTGTTTTCTCAAAAAAATTCAATTTAATTTAACCACTTCAGAAACACTATTCACAATTTAAAGCAGATGTCCCGTTGAACTCCAAATCAAGTTGAAGGGTAACTCAAGACAACAAATTGGCTACTGTTTTCAGGGTGAGTTTCCAGCTCTCTCTTTCCAATGGCAAGTCTTCCCAAATAAAGGGGAAAAAGGCAACTATTCAGAGGAGACAAGCACAGTAGGATAGCAACGGAACTGGAAAAAAACCTGGATTATACACACTTTTTAAGAGAACATTTATTGTGTGGCGTGTCCTGCAATGAATACAGTCATTCGAAGCTTAAAGCCAACAAGGGATTTCATGATCCTTAGAATTGGCAGCTCATGCAGTAGCCAGTCATCTTTAAAAGCCTAAAGCAGCTTCCTAGAGGGCACTTAATGTCATAGCTCACTCAGCACGTCCATAGTGTACGCAGTAAAAGCATACTTAGTAGACCTTCATCAAGTTGTCAAGACTCAGAGGGAGAAAAGAGAGATCTAACGCATCAGGCTGTGCCAGGCATCACTCATCTTCAAGTCCTCTGAACGGGAGAGAACTCTAGGAAAGCCATCCTTTATCTCAGATCCAAAACTACGTGCACAGATACTTTACACAGGGAAGCTTAACACTCCCCCGGGCTCGTGCTACACATGCTATTATCCTAACTCTCTTTGGCAGCTGCGGTGGCTGGTGGGCAGCCCAACTCCCTCGGCTCAGCGTTTAAGGCAAGTCTTGAATATGAAGTTCTCAAGGTCCACTCCAATCCTATTTCCTTCCAAAGCATTCTGATCTTGTTAAAGCTCCCCCCAACTCTTGCACAGTGACCCGAGCATCTCCCTCTGTCTCACAGGTTTCATATTCATATGTTGCTGCACGTCTTGATATTCTAGAGCCCTTAAAGATGTCAGAAGTTTAGGATGAACATTGCTTGATGGATACCACAAGTCACAAGAAAGAAAAGTAATGCTGACCTCTTCCTTGAACGATTGGGTTCATCACCTTAGAGCGCCCTCTTGCCAAGAGACTGGGAAATGCAGCAGTTGGGAACATGGCTAAGTTACATGTGGGATCCTGAACGTTGCACTTTTACCAACATTTAAAGCAACAGTAATAAAAATTCAGGAACTGGAGAGTCTGGGAGGTGGGAGAAAAGCAGGAGAAAGGGTCTTGGAACTAGGAGAAGAGAATGTTTCAGAAAGAAAGAAGCAGGCAGTCAGTGCCAAATGCAACAGAGAAATCCCATCCAGTAGCATGTGACTGGGTTAACTCTGTGAGGAGCTGGACTGGGTGGGGGGCAACCTAGCACCTCAAGTAGGTCTGAAGCCACAGAGTTAGGGTGAAGGCTAGACTGAAGGGTCATCGTTCAATTTAATGTGTTTAATCCTGGAAACAAGGAGAAGAAAATGTGGAAGAATGAGTAGCAGCGTGATGTCCGGGAGAATTACCTCGGGACAGATTCCTGAGCAAACATTCAGGGGGCACCATTCCAGGTGCTGGGAACTCAGTGAACAAGAGAAACAAATCTCTGTCCTCAAAGAACCTGTAGATGAACGGAGGAGGCAATGACAGACAAGCAGACAGTGGTGTGTACTTTGTGGGAACCAGGAAATGGCAAAGGCGTCTGTGTGACTCTTTCAATGGGGTGCGGAGAGCATCAGAGCTGGGAAGCCCTGTCTGCAGGATTTCAGTTTATCAGAGCTGGTCAAACATACGCAGACTTTACCTATATTCCCCCAAACCACTTTCCCAGACTCTGTTCCACGGAGCCCCGATGCAGTAACAAACTATTAGGTGATGCTAGCAAGTGTTTTGGGAGATCGGTCCTTTGGAGAAAATGACACCAGCCAATCTCTTCACCTCTGGACTTCTCAGAACGTTGTGTGCTCATGAGACTTTTCCGAGAGGGGCCCCAGCACCACACCTCCTGCCCCTACACACAGGGATATTAATAAGGATCTAGCCTTCCGGGAAACAGTCAGGGGCTCCCAATGAAGTAAGTGCACCTGCTTCTCTTTGTCCTCGACGTTTTTTTCCATGTAATCTTGGTAAACATTCTCACAGTCTAAGCCTAGTCGGTCCTCTTCTGGAAAATCTTCCATAACGGTGGCTCTCTTTTCCAACTCCCAATGCTCCCAAGGGCTGAGCCGGGCAAATCAGCACCAGGCTGGCTCCCCTCCTGCCTCAGGGACTGCGCTGCTCCTAACCAGAGCCGTCAACTTGTAGAAGCTTCTAGAAGGATGGGGGCGGGGGAGGAGAAGAGTCTCTGAAGGAGACCTGCTGACCCAGCCCCTCCTCCTCCCAGTGAGGTCATGGCAGAGGCCACTGGGTCAGGAGGGTTAAGTGCCCGTGGGCGTTCGAGTTCTGGGAATAAAACTGCTTATCTGGGCTTCAGAGGAAACGTCCCCATCAATCGATATTCACTGTTGATTGACTGCAATATGGTCTTGGCCTCACCATCAACAGCCCTGATAAACTGTGCACAGCACTTACGCACACTCCTCCGGGCTAGCAACCTGTTAGTTCTAGCTTAATATTTTCTCTTTTTGGTCTGTATGTAACTGTCACGTCTGTTTTTACCCCCAGTCTTCCTCGGTGTCCCATATCTCTTTCCTGCCTCACTCTTCTTTTATATTTTTACATCTTTCCCTTAACTCTTCTATAATAAAGGATGGGAATACACTTCTGTTGTACTTACTCATATGCTTATGGAAGAGTTTTGTGTTTCTTTCTTTTCTAATTAATTAATTTATTTTTAAGTTAATTTATTTTTTTGCCTGCGCCGCGCAGCATGTGGGATCTCAGTTCCCCGACCAGGGATCGAACCCGTGCCCCCTGCAGTGGAAGCGCGAAGTCTTAACCACTGCACCACCAGGGGAGCCCCAAGTTTTATGTTTCTCAATTTTTAAAGTGGATAAGTAAAATGATTTATATATTCTTTCCAAAATATAATAAAAGCCTCTAACTTAACACTGCTTATTTTATACCTAATTGTAATCTTTAAATAATTTTTCCCTCCATGGCCACGGTTCTCGGCTGGAGGTGGTTCTTTGTCTCCTCCCCCATCCACAGGACCTTTTTTCCATATTTAGAGACATTTTTAGTGGTTACAACTTGGAGGAGGGCTGTTACCGGCATCAGAGGGTCGGGGCCAGGGATGCAGCTAAACCTTCTACAATGCACTGAACAGTCCCCGTAACAAAGAACTTTCCAACCCCAAGTGTCAATGGTGTTGAGGTTGAGAGACTTGCTTTACGGCCACCAACACTGAGGAAGATAAAGCAGCTTTGTACAGTGTTGGGGTTGGATTTACATACAGACTTGCTCAGTCTGGGCTGAATCCTGGCTCAACACTGGCTAGTTGTGAGACTTTGGCCCAGTTACTTGACCTCACTGTGCCTGGTTCTCCTCACCTGTAATGGTCGTTCTGAGGTTTAAATAAGCGAACATGTGAAAAGAGCCTGGGATAGTGCTGGAAACATTTTATGCATTATTGCTCATTTTCCCTTTACTTGGGCTGTGTGTAAGTGTCAGCACCAACAGAGAAACTGACCTAGAGCTTGTAGGTGTTTTCAAATGAACACAAGGTTACATAGCCTGCTGAGGGGAAAACACCCTGTTTATATTATCCAAGATTCTGTATTTTAAACTCTAGAAAATCCTCAAACCAATCTATACCAGAACTAGTGCTAACACTGATTCATTCTCTAACGTCATAGGGTTTGTTTTTGAAATCCACGATGCAGTAAGCCTTTGGGATAGACTATGTTCTAAACATTTTTCACTGGCCTGGTACAGAACATCTGGATATGACATGCCCACCAATGCAGGTTTTAAAGGATTCTAGCCTGGTAATTCTAGAGAAATTACAAAAATCATTCATTGGCCTCTTAGCCTCTTCTGCATAAACAGCACGCTACAACACTGTGCATCAGACTTGCAGAAACCTATAAAACCCTTTCTACAGGACTGCAGGCATCTTTGGCGGGCATCTGATATCACCTCCTCCACGTACCTTCGGGTCATGCTCGCCTCTCCTGCAGCTCATTCACTGTTCAAAGCTCAGGGCCTAAGGAGGCCAAGGTTAAGGGCTCCAACCACAGGTGTGCACCTTGGCTTGGTTCCGGCCATGGCTGGGGTGATGGCTAGTTTTATGTGTCGACTCGGCTAGGTGATACCAACCCACTTATTTCATCAAACACTAACCTAGGGGTTGCCGTGAAGGTACTTTGTAGATGTGGCTACGTGTATCAATATATATCCGTATATTGTTCCTCTGGAGAACCTGATCGATACAGCTAGCCCGCCAGCCCCTTGATGATGGTGACCGGCCAAGGGCAAGGGAACAGTGGCCACATTCACCACCATCTCTGGGGACATCGCCTGGGGTCATGTGCCACTGCACGATGTGAATTCTTGCATAAAGAAGATATGCCTCATGGCTCCCAAGAACACCAGCTTGCCCTGTACAATCGCCACAGATTCCTTCGAGCACTACCAGAGTGACGTGGAAACGAAGACAGGGGGAGACGGAAAGCTACTAAAGAGTGTTTCTAGGGAACCCAACTTCAAATTGGGATGAATCAGGGCATAAAGTGGAAGGAAGAAATAAGGAAAGAAGGAAAAAGGAAAAAATTAAATTCTGCACTAGTCCTTCGATCGGACCCCAGTGAAAAGTGCAAACCTGTGCCTCACTTCTCTGGAAAAAGCACAGTAGCAAAATGCTAATGATAGTTAACACTGGACTATTTACTGCTCACCTGGAAGGCATTCAATAAGTGTTATTACTATTTTAAATTTAGGTCTATGTGCCAAGCACTATCATAAAGGATTTACAGGCCAGCGAATAAAGGGTGTGGGCTGTCTGAATTCAGAGAGCTTTATCTTAAATAATACTCCGTTTCATCCCCTAATAACTGATATAAAACTTACGCTCATGATCTGTGGGAAAAGCTGCATTCTCTTCCTCTCTGTCCATCTCTGCCCTGAGTCTAACCTCAACTGGGCTGGACAAGAAGAAAAAAAAATGTGTGTCCTTCTGCATATGTCACAGTGCAGCATAATCTCATTTTCTGTTTGCTCAGGAATACTTTGGAGGGAATTATCTGTGCCGCTTGCCCTCTTCAATAGTCACATCCATTATGCTGACTGGGTACACCAGGGGTCCCTCCTTCACCGTCTGTAAGGAATCAGGGACAAGCAAGTCGCAACTCTGCATTCAGTCCAAGACCCATCTGTCCCTGGGCCATTCGGAGTGTCGCCATCCCATGGCTCTAGTCTCTAAGAAGCGTATTCTTTATGTGTCCCCACTTTCTGATCTACCCAAACTCATAAACAGAGAGATCCTACTGCTCGAGCTGAAACACATTCCAGCCTGGGAAGCTGACACAGGCAAGGCTAAGCCAGCCAGCCGCCCCTTCCCAAGAGCAGAAGCAGAACTGCAGCCCCCTGCGGAGGCATCTTGCCCTCTAGCCCACCGCAGAGATAACCGCTGAGCCGAGGAAGTCATCACCCATCCGGCAGTGTTACAAAGGAAACCTTGTCCCATTGATCAACTCAGCTTCCTCTGCAATATTGATCTGCCAGGTCCTTCCTGGAGAAAATGAGCTGGCAGGGAAGTGGGGATTGGAGGCTTTTCAAAGGAGACTTAATTCTCCACCTAATCAGATAAGGCGAAGGTTAAGAAGTCATTAATGAAAAAGGACCATTTTCCTCCGGATGAGATTAATGAGCGCCATGGTCCCAAGGGAGATGTCAAAGTACCAAAAGAAAAGGAAAGTACAGGAATTAATTTACTTTCTTTTTTTACATCTTATTTTTATTCAAAGAGTGCTTTGGGTTAAAAATAGAACACAGCAGTTAGAAAGTCATTTGTAACAACCAGGGAAGATGGTCTTCTGTTTCTTGTATTAGTCACACTGGTTGGTTTTCAAGGCTGTCATCTGAATTCTCCACCACGAGCTCTATCTACCTAAGAGGTGCAAGGAACTCCACAGCGGGTACCCAGCCCGGACTCTGAAGCAGAGCTTCTCAAACTCCCTCAGGCATCGGCCGCACCTAGCCATGCAGACTCTTAGGTCTGAGGGTCTTGAATCTGCCTTTTAACTACTCCAGGGTGATGCTAAGGCTGACCTCGGGGACAGGGGTAAGTGAATTAATGCGCCCCAACTAAGCCAGTCCTGCTCTTAACTCTGCAAATACATCAGCTGTATTCAGTCTCTGAACGGTCCAAGGGGACGTCCCCACTTTACAGGTAATCAATTACACTTTGGTCACTATTCACCCATAATTCATGCCTTTTCCAGTGTTCTTCGGTGGCATATCTAAGTGCACATGCCTCAGCCTGTCATTCCCTATCTGAGCCTTTGAAGGCTCATCACATGTGTCTCCTCCTCCAGGAAGCCTTCCAGGCCTGGCAAGCCTAGATAAGCTGGCTTTCCTATATACACCCAATACACACTCCTATATCCTGTACTGGATGCATGGTTATCTATTACTTTGTAACAAGTACCCCAAAACTTAATGCCTCGGAACAGCAATAAACATTTATTATCTCTGACAATTTCTGGGGTCAGGAATTCAGGACTGACATGGCTGAGCGGTTCTGGCTTAGAGTCTCTCAAGAGGTGTGCCCATCAACAGACGACTGGTTTAAGAAGATGTGGGGTGTGTGTATGCATGTATGCATACACACACACACACACACACACACACACACACACACACACACAGAGAGGAATATTACTCAGCCATGAAAAAGAATGAAACAGTGCCATTTGCAGCAACATGGATGGACCTAGAGATTATCATACTAAGCGAAGTAAGTCAGACAGAGAAAGATAAACATCATATGATATCACTGATATGTGGAACCTAAAAAAAAGGATACAGGTGAACTTGTTTACAAAACAGAAATAGACTCACAGATATAGAAGACAAACTTATGCTTACCAAAGGGAATGGGCGGGTGGAGAGGGGAGACAAATTGGGAGGTTGGGATTAACAGATACACACTACTATACATAAAACAGAGACTTCCCTGGTGGCGCAGTGGTTAAGAATCCGTCTGCCAATGCAGGGGACAGGGGTTTGATCCCTGGTCCGAGAAGATCCCACATGCCACGGAGCAACTAAGCCTGTGCGCCACAACTACTGAGCCTGTGCTCTAGAGCCCGCGAGCCACAACTACTGAAGCCTGTGCGCCTGGAGCTCCGCGACAAGAGAAGCCACCGCAATGAGAAGCCCGCGCACTGCAACAAAGAGTAGACCCTACTTGCCACAACTAGAGAAAGCCTGCGTGCAACAACGAAGACCCAATGCAGCCAAAGATAAAAATAAATAAAATAGGTAAACAGCAAGGACCTATTGTATAGCACAGGGAACTCTACTCAATATCTTGTAATAACCTATAATGAAAAAGAATCTGAAAAAGAATATATAGCTGTATATGTATGTATGAATCCTATGCATGAATCACTTTGCTACACACGTGAAACTAAAACAACATTGTATATTAATTACGCTTCAACTTTTTAACAAAGAAAGAAATATCAAAGAGAAATTTGACTGGGGTAGAGCATCTGGCTCCAAGGCAGCCACTCACGGGGCTGGTCGGCTGGTGCCGCTGTGGGTGGAGACCGCCGTTCCTCTTCCAGGGTGGCTTCAATGTCCTCACGACATGGTGGTGACAGAGGGTCAGCCAGGCAGATGAGATTTTCATGGCCTCGCCCTGGAAGTCACAGACTCCTCTCTGCGCTCAGGTCACTAGAAGAGAGTCACTAAGCCCTGCCCACTTCCAAGAGTTACAGGAATTAGGCTCTGCTTTTTGCAAGAAGGACTGTTAGATACATTTAGAATTAACCGTCCCGCAACAGACTGTGTTTCCCAAAGATAGCTGTATCCCGCATGCTCCTCTAGAGTGAGGCCACTGCCCCATCAAGAGGCAGAATGGAGCTCCCCTCCCCTTGATTCTGGGAGGGCCACTAGTGTGCTGTAACCAACAGGATGTGGTGGACGTTAAATGGCTGGCTTTCAAGGCCAGGCCATAAAACCCAGAGCACGTGTCGCCCCATGAGTTAGGACGCTCACTTTGGGAGCCCTGAACTATCAGCTAAGAAAACCTGCTACCTTGAGGCTGCCACGCCATGAGGAAGCCCAGACCACATGGAGAGAGTGTTCAATTAACAACCTCAGCTGACGTCCCAGCCAACAGCCCACCAGACCTGAGAATAATGACACCCTCAGGGTTCCGGCTCCCAGCTCTGAGGTCTTTCCACTGAGAACCAGACGTCCTGGAGCAGAGTCTAGGCGCTCCCACTGGGCCCTGTTCAGATTCCTGGCCCACAGAATCCACAGGCATAAAATGGTTGCTTCAAGCCACTAAATTTTGGGGTAATTTGTTACACAGCAATCAGCAACTGGAACACACACTGCATTATAACTGTTTATTCTCTCTCTCCCCTTAGATCATTAGACTGCAAGCTCTTCTAGGGCACAGGGCTGTGTCTTACTCCTTCTTATGAAGCCAGCGCTCAGAACAGTGCCTGGCATGTAATATGTGTTAAACAAATGTTTGTTAAGTGAATAATGAATGAATAAGAGTTTGTGCAGTTTTGCCAGGATAGTTCTCTTTGGCTGGAATTCAGAAGAACCACGGTTGGAACAGAACTGCGCCTGTCCAGCTGAGATACCCATCTTCCCAGCCCTTGTAGAGTTGTTTGTTGTAGTTTCATCCTGCCTTTCTTGTGACCTTTGAAATTCACCCTGAAAGCATTTAATCAGGGACTCTCTCTGCTCGTGCAAAGATGCATATCGTTAACATACATAAACAAATCATGATTACAAACACGGTTGTGACCACAAAGCCAAAAAGATATTTATGTTTAATGTTGATGTTAGGTTGTTAAATGTTTGGAAAACAATTTCAAACTCTTGAGTTGATTTTACCTTCTTAATTTTAGATATTTAGATATACAGGCCAGAAGTTGTATTTGAAAAATTAAAATTTTTCTCAGTTGCATCCAGGAGTTGAATGCATTTACTCTCCATATTAATAAATGCATACAAAGGGGATTAATAGCGTGTTTGTTAACACTTTGTATATCTTTATACAAATGTGGAATATATTTTATTATATTTTTCTTTTCTTTGTGGGGGAATATATTGTAAACATGCCTGAAGTTAGTCTGGATGGAAGTTTCAACCACTGCATTTTCAAAATGTCTTTTACTTGCTCCAGTGCCTTTTTAAATTATTGTATTGGATTTAATAAGAAATACCTCCAATTTAATAGTTAAATAACCAATTTTATAACCAGCTCCAGCCCTGAAGGTAAATACTCCAGTTACTACTAATCCCCCACCAAGTCTCCCTTTCCGTCTATATGTACCCCGCAGGCACAGAAAATTATCTAGAAACTGCACTCAGCTCGCATCATCGCATTACCTCATGATTAAGTTTAACTCTCCCAAATTTTACAAACGCTAATTAAATCTAAAAAAGCAAACAAAATGTCAGTCAAAACTGATCTATAGTTGTTTGTCATCAGCAGCTGCTTAGAAAAAAAAAAAAGTGTTTTCTCAAATTCAAAAAATGTATATGCTTTGGTGTCAAGCATAGTAGTAGATACATGCTGTGCTTGACAGAAGAGGCGGGAATAATTTTTTCCCCAAATTAAATGCGTGTTTGCAGTGAAGAAAAGCTTTGAATGATTTTTTCCTTCCTTTCCTCCCTGTTGTACTACCTTGGAAATATTAGAGTCAGCTAATTACAGTTGTAGTTTAAAAAAAAAAAAAGCAGAATCATCCCCAAATCTGAAAGATTATCAAGTTTAAAAATACACCTGCTGTGAATGCCTACATGACACTGCTGATTAAAAAGCACTGGGGAGAATTGCAAGATGCAGCAGGCCTCAGCCTCACCACCAGCGACTGAACAGGAGAGCGTGACGGTCCATCTGTGGACACTCTATGTTGTAAAGAAATGCTGGTCAAACAGATACATGATTTACTGGCACGACTGATCCCAAAACACATACCTCCCACCCCTAGTCCACCCCACCTCCCTCCAGGCTGCCCCCCCACACACAGGGGGCATGCACGCCCCCCTGACCACAGGGTCCCGTGCAAGCTGCTCTCCAGGCTCGGCCAGGGAAACTGAGGCCGTGGAGCTAAACGGCCAGAACCAACCCGAGTTCCTTTCACCTCTACCTCCTGATGCTGAGGCTCGAGCATTCTTTTCCTGCATCAACTCTGGGCAATAATTCAGGCAGTATCAAGCATGACCCAGAGGGACACTTTAAGGTGTCCTGAAAGACACCTGAAAGAGCAACACTCCCCAGCCAGAGGGGGCAGAGGCCCTGAAGTGCATCTCAAGTATGAAGGAATCCTGTTATCTACTCAAGGTGTCCCCAACTTGCATGGAAGTTTAACTAGATAAATACCTGGTTTTAAAGCAAGAAGCAGTGACAGTTTCGGGGGGAAAAAAAAGGAAGGAAGGGAGAAAGAGAGAGAAAGAAAGAAAGAAAGGAAGGAAGACAGAAAGAAGGAAGGAAGAGAGGAAGGAAGGAAGAAAAAGAAAAAGGCAACATGAAATTCGCTATTGGCAAAAAACAAAACATCGAGTTAAGGTAAACCAATTTTGAGAAATAGTAGAGGAAAAAAGCCATTGTAAGAGTTGAAATTACAATAACAACAACAAACATGCTAGCAGAAAACCTTCTATTTTTTTTGGCCTCCTTTTCAAAGTAGCTGCTTCTAACACAGGACATTGAAATAGTCCTTCTACACTTCCAGTTCCTGGGCAAGATGGAGTAGACACACTTCTTCCTGTTCTGCTAACTAGAGGGCATTCTATACATAAGAAGCCTCTGACGGTGGAGAGAAGGTGAGGATCAGCTGAGGACCTGAGTGAAGACACGCTGGTGAGTCCCTGGCACTCACTTACACCTCTTCATGTACGCCAGGCTGCGCTGTAGATGCTGGAAGTGGCAGTGACCGGAAAAGCCTGCTCTCTCTACCTGAGAGACCAGGCAAAAGGCAGTCCGGCAAGACAGAAAACTTCTAGATGTTAACTGCCCTACACCCACCGAACATCACGGAAAAAACCGTGGCCACACCCTGAGCCCCACCAGCAAAGGCCCAGGTGGGGAACCATTTTCGGGCTTTAATGAGGCATCCCTACAACTCCCCCACCTGCTGGGTGGTGTCCGAGAAGGCTGACTGGGGAGCTGGAACTTTCCCCATCCTCCAGTGGGAACAAGGCCCCCTGCCTCGGACATAATAAGGCAGAGGGGTCTGCCCCACCCCACCAGGGTGGTGTCAGTGGAGGCCTGGCGTCGAGTCCAGACGCCCACCTTGCCCAGCAGTAACAAGGCACCCTTCACCCATCCAGGGTGTTCATGGAGGTATAGTGGGGAACCTAGACTTCCACCCCTGCCACACAGTAGCTAAGCAATACCCCTTTTCCCCTCTAACGCGGTGTCTGAGGAAGCCTGCTAAAATAGACTGAAATAAGATGCAGAGTCTCAAAACAGAATGGCCCAAACATCCAGGATACAATGAAAAATCACTGTGCATACCAAGAACCAAAGGAGTCTCAACTTTAATGAGAAAAGACAGCTGACACAGACCAACACTGAGACAAAACCGACATTGGAATTATGTAACAAGAATTTTAAAGGGGCCGTCGTAAAAATGCTTCAACAGCAATTATGAACACGCTTGAAGTAAATGAAGAGCTGAAAGTCTTGGCAAATAAACAGAAAATGCAAAGAAGAACCAAAGGGCAATTCAGGAACTGAAAAAGCAACAACCAAAATAAGAAACACAATGGATGGACTCAAAAGAGGAAAGAATCGGTGAACTCGAAGATGGAACAGTAGAAAGTAACCAGTCTGAACAACAGAGAGAAATGAGGCTGAAAGACAGACTAAGATAGCCCTTCTAGTCACTCAATGGAATATTCCAAGGAATTCCAGCGTTCTTAGAAAGTATAAAGCTATTATCTCTGGGCACTATTTTCAGATGTGAATTTAAGAGTCTTACATTTCCCCAAATCTTTGTAGGCTGAGTTGATCTCTCCTGCAAAAAAGAGTGGGCACTCAATCAGTGATTCTACTAATCCTCTGGAAGTACAATTGCTAAAACATCCTTTGCCACTTTGAAAGTAGCAATGGAACACTATTTACAATAGCCAGGACATGGAAGCAACCTAAATGTCTATTAGCAGATGAATGGATAAAGAAGATGTGGCACATATATACAGTGGAATATTACTCAGCCATAAGAAGGAATGAAACTGAGTTATTTGTAGTGAGGTGGACGGACCAAGAGTCTGTCGTACAGAGTGAAGTAAGTCAGAAAGAGAAAAACAAATACCGTATCCTAATGCATATATAGGGATTTTAAAAAGCGGTACTGACGAACCTAGTGGCAGGGCAGGAATAAAGACGCAGACGTAGAGAATGGACTTGAGGACACAGGGAGGGGGAAGGGGAAGGGGAAGCTGGGCTGAAGTGAGAGAGTAGCACCGACATATTATGGGGAAGGATGCACACCTCTGTGACTGTATTAAAAGTCATTAAAATGTACACTTTTAAATGGCTGATTTGTACAGTATGTGAATTATATCTTAATAAAATTATTAGAAAAAAAAGTAGCAATGGAATCACTGAAGAGCTAAGAGCCCCTTCTTCTCCTAGTGGACTGGCTTGTGCCCACCTGTTCTCTGGTGAGTACCAGGACCTCTCCCCTCCCCCCGGCACTGAGGCCAGTTCTCAGGGAAAACAAACCTCCCAGGTCACGTGATCAGTACCCAGGGTCTTTTTGTTTTTTGTTTTGGTACCAACTGTTATTCAGGGCACCAGCCTATTCTATGAGATGCTATAAAGCTGGGTAAACATGTTTGATAAAACAAGTATCTTGCAATGAATTCATTCTTTCAGCAAATACTTACTAGTGCCGCTGGGTGCCAAGCACTGTTCTACACAGCTGAGACACAGGACCTCGGGGCAGAGATCCCTGAAATAAGCTCAAATTCCAGTGAAGTGGGGGCAGGGAGGGGTGGAGAGAGATGATGATAAACAATCAATACAAAAAATGAATTAGTATAGTAGCAAGTGACATTCCCCTGCTACAAAAAAGAAATGATAGAATAGTGTACGGAGGATGGGGATGGGTGGAGGTTGGTTCTTGGGCAAGGGAGATGAATAGTGACTGCGCGTGTGTGACCCACCGGCAGAGCAGGGCAAGTGCGAGCAGCGGTTCAGGGGGCAGGGGGGAATTCTGAGCGCCACACCATGTGGTGTCTGTCAGCAGTGCCCCCGCCGGGTGAGGGAAACGCAGCCCGTGGCCTGAGTGAGAGCTCAACACTGAGACGTACAGATTTAGAATGATCCAAGGGATGTCCTGAGGATTTTTATCTTTTGTGTTCTTAGAAGAGGTAGAATAATGAGAACTGAAGGAGAGATCATTTCTGAGGACTTACTACTTTCCCCAGCTCATGACCCTGTTAGTGTCACTCAAAACGAGGCTGGGTTGGGTTCAAATTCTAAGACAAAAGATACTGTCGGTTAGTTTAAAAAACAGATTTTTCTGAAAACCAATTTTACATTTCAGTGTTTTTTTAATATGAAACTAGCTACCAAGAAAAACACTGTAGTACTAAAAAGTAAGCTACGTGATATTCAGATAAGTCTCTCAAGATGTTTCTGCATGGAATTACCCTCCCAACATACATGCTTATATGTCTGTCATCCCTGCAGTGTTGGCAACCCTTCTTTTTTATTCCCACATTAAAGCCCTTTGTTCTTTAAAAAAACTTTTTTTATCGAAGTATAGTTGATTTACAATGTTGTGTTAGCTTCTGTTGCACAGCAAAGTGATTCAGTTAAGTATATACCTATATATTCTTTTTCATATTCTTTTCCATTAGAGGTTATTACAAGATATTGAATACAGTTCCCTGTGCCATACAGTAGGACCTTGTTGTTTGTCTCTTTCATATAATATTACTGTGTATCTGTTAATCCCAAACTCCTAACTTATCCCTCCCCCCCCACCCCCCTTTCCCCTTTGGTAACCATAAAGTTTGTTTCCTATGTCTGTGAGTTTGTTTCTGTTTTGTAAATAAGTTCATTTGTATCATATTTTAGATTCCACATGTAAGTGATACAAAATGATATTTGTCTTTCTCTGTCTGACTTACTTCACTTAGGATAATCATTTCTAGGTCCCTTCATGTTGCTGCAAATGGCATTATGTCATTGAAAGTCCCTTGTTCTTAATAGCTCAACACAACACACATATACACACCCCTTATACAAATGTGCACACACACGCACACACGCCAGACAGTATTAACATCTGCAGATTTGAGGGTTCCCCTGAACACACAACACTCAAAATTTAAGACAGAATCCAATAGGGCATGCAACAACTCCTATCTCTAGAGGCCAATTTGAGTTCACTCAAAACAACAATAACAAAAATGCTTGCAATGGGCAACTTGACTGAAAAAGTGACTATCATTCATCACTCAGATTTTCAAGATTCATAGCTATAGGAAAAAAATTAAGAAGAAACAGAAAATAATTAGAGATGCTCAAAAGAAAACTACTGAGCGCCAATGGATTTAAATAAAGAATTCTTTCCCAAGTATTTACATAAGGTACAAAAATACTTAACTTGAATTCCATCAATTCATAATTGGTAACAATTCAAACAGAAGCCTGGATGAAATGTATAGCTGCCCAACAGGAAAAAACTGTTAATAATCAGATGAAGCAATATAATCAGAACCACCGTGGAGAACGTAAACAAAAAGGGTGAGTACGCGCTGGAAGAAAGCCCTGCAAACATCACCATGATCTTGTGTGTCAATTCCTGGGAAAACGCATCACATCCAACAGGGAAGGCTGGCTTTGTCAAGGACACAGAAATGCAAACCAAATGGGAAAAGCTGGGGTGCACATAAATCAGCTTGAAACCTGGTGATAAGAGATCAGAATGGGGCCGGAATGAGGGAGATTCCTCATCAAATTGGAAACCTGATGTGTGAAAGGAGTCCCCTCCCTCCAGAGGACAGACCAAATCCCAGAGCCTGGCTCAAAGGGGATCGGCTGCTTCTTCCTCTACTGCGGGAATTAATCCGCGAGCTCACAACAATTTCTCCGACAGCTTGCGATACAGTATGTGTCACGGGTCTGGATAAAAGGGTTTAATGACCACTCGTTTATGAGGAAAGTGTTGCCGAGCCACTAGAAAAAGTTTTTGCAAATTTAACTGTGAAATGTGTATGGTGGTGACAGAGGCAGAAAGAGGAGGGGGTTTTTGCTGTCCCCTTTGTTACTCATCCTGACAGCCTGCACCCAACCTTACAAACGGAGGAGCTGGGACCAGCAGAACCGGGGGAATCTGAAGGCACAGGCCAGGAGAGACTGAGAACAAGAGTCAGAACTAGACAGGGCAGGGCTTCCCGGGTGGCGCAGTGGTTGAGAGTCCGCCTGCCGATGCAGGGGACACGGGTTCATGCCCCGGTCCGGGAAGATCCCACATGCCGCGGAGCGGCTGGGCCCGTGAGCCATGGCCGCTGAGCCTGCGCGTCCGGAGCCTGTGCTCCGCAACGGGAGAGGCCACAGCAGTGAGAGGCCTGCGTACTGCAAAAAAAACTAGACAGGGCAGGAGGGCACTGAGACCATCGCTGAGGGAAGATGAGACCAGAGGCCCAGGTAACAGCCCTGGGGCGTCGGAGCAATCCTGTGAAGGCGGAAACCAATCCCAGCCTTGCAACTGCCTGAGCTGAGCTGAATACGGGGAAAGTCACTTCTCTGATCTACTCTACGTTTCCCTATTTATGCGTTGGAAGAAGTCCATCAGCATCATTTCTGGCCTCAGAGGAGCTGCCAAGGGCTGATTTAATCCTCAGGCCAGCAGTGATGTGCCTGGTGCCTGCACTCGGCCGTCAGAATCCCTCCTGGGATAGCGCCCGCGAAAAGGACAGTATTTCAAACTATATTGTATTGTGTTTCTAGTTGTAGTCTTTCCAAAGTATGCCCTTGTTGCCTCCCAAACCTATTCTGCTAGCGCTCCTTAGACAGGGCTATGATCAAGGCAACAGGACCAGCCGCTGCAGTTTTGTAAAGAGTTCACATCCAGCTTGAAGCCAACAAGTGTTTCCTTGGTGAGGCTGTAGCTATGCTCTTTATATAATATTTTAAATACTGATCTAAATCCCCCAAGGGGAATATCTAGAGTCTTCTCATTTCTACAGACCTGAGTTACAATTGTAATACTCACTATTAACCGAGTCGTGTCCTAAAACCCAACCGCAACTTAGCGGGAGAGAGACTGTGCGAGTGACAGCAGGGAGGAGCCGCGTGGTAGGAGCGCGGGTCACGCGGGGAGAGGGCAGCGTTGACTGCAACCTGGCTGTGGGGACTGGCCGACGTGGGCTGGTGCAGCCCCTGGCCGGAGACCAGCCGGCACGGGCTGGAAGGGAGGTTTCTAGCTGGGCTCTTTCATCCTCTCCCAGGGCTGAGTCACTTCTCGCGAGAGACCCTCATGTGCCGAATTGGGTAGGTCGCTCCCACCAGGATAATCAGGTTGCTCCTAAATATGTGATGATTCATGTACAGTTTTTATCCCAGCAGCCAGCTTCTTCAAGCAGAACGGAACAGATCACATTCCCATTTCTCCCACTAGAGGCAGGCTGGGCGGGACAAAACGTAGGAACGGAGTCCAGCCCCTTCGCACCGGGTTAGCGTCTGCCCGGCTGGATGCTCAGGTAGCAACAGCTGCAGGGAAAGGCTTCCATCTTGGGCTTGGCTGTGGTTTGGAAGGTTGCAGGAAGCTTTTAACAGGTCTCCCCCCTCAGCCCTGCCCCAGTGCATCCTCCATCTGACACCCGATACATTTTTAAAAGCACACACTCCAACAGCGGAATGCCCTTTAATTCAATTCAGCAAGCATTTATTGAGCACCTTCTGTTGAGCACATCCCAGGCGCTGTGCTCTTGGGGTGGGGCACACAGTGACAGGAAGCCCCAGCTTCTGACCTCAGGTACTGAGCACCGTCCTCCCCTCCACCCCCCCCCCCCACCAATGTCTCTCCTCAGCTGCACTTCCCACCCTCAGCTTCAGGTGGAAGGACCGCGTGCTCCTTGGGGACTTACTGCCTGTGCTTTCATGTCACCACCCCTGTGCTTCCATGTCACCACCCCTGTGCTTCCATGTCACCACCCCTGTGCTTCCATGTTCTCTTGCTCATCCGTCTGCCTTCCTTCTTGCCTTCCTTCCTTCCCGTCTTTCTTTCCTTCCTTCTTTCTTTCTTTCTTCCTCTTTTTCCTGATTTATACTCTTCCCATCTTTCATGGTGGAAATGTTATGAGTCAGGCCACAGCCATGAGATGCCCAAGATGAAACCGTGACAAGGAACTTAGGACAAGAAAGTCTGAAGGCAAGGAAAGCACAACACGAGAACAGCACATTCAGCAGGTGGGGGAGAAGATCCAGACCAGCCCCTCTAGGAAGTGAGGGCGGAGGCGAAGACCCAGGATGGAAACACGGAGGAGTGTCATCCTAAAAGAGAGCTGGGGGACCAGCCGGTGCCTGAGCATTTCTGGAGCTTTCCCTGGTGCAGCACAGGGAGGGAAGGGTGCTGTGAAAGCCACTGCACTGCACAGATGAAACCGAGCCCAAGGTTGCAGGAAAGCAGCTGGAGAGCTGTCTGCCTCAGGGCAGGAGAGACTGGGCACCCGGGTGGCCCCCGTCCTCCTATAGCTCTCCCCGCTGGAGCCCTGAGAGCATGGCCCCGGCTCCCCCGGCAACTGTTAATTTATTCCCACCTCAGCCCACACCCCCAACGTGGGGTCAGGACTCTTCCTCAAACAGAGGCAGCACCAACGTGTCTCTGGGTCCAAATGCATCCCAGTCGCCTTTGTTAGACTATGAAGGAGACTTGTCAGATCTGGAGGGAAGCGAGCTCTCGGCAGCCTCACGAATTTGGCTTTAGCTGAATGTCATTTTATGTTAGTTTTCTGCAGTCCCCGTCAACAGGCCATGGAGCAAGAGAGAAGAAAGTGGGTCTGAACCAGAACACAGAGCAGCCATCCATCTCTGGGGGCAGAGAAAGGCTGGCGGCCCTTCTCGGAAGGATGCACGTACAAAAGTTTTACCTGTAGACATAGATTGACTCACTTTTGTCTACTCCATCCAATTTGAGATGCATATGGAGTGGTAATGCTGTATTAATAACAAAGGAGTGGGCACATATACCTAAAAACGAGACGTTAGAGTGGATTGGTGACTGTATATTGGGACTTTCAGAGTTCAAGCCACCAGTGGGAACCTTGGGAACTTTTTTTGGAGGGGGGGGTGGTCATTGTACTGATGGTTCCAGTGAGTGGGCCTCTTAGCTCTGGCAAGCGTCTCAGTAATCATGTGTGTGCTTGGCTCCTGGATATAAAGACTAGAACGTCTGAGGTTCAAACGTTTATCATGGGTTTAGAATATAATTTTTTACCCATACTGTGTGAGAGACACACTCGTGCTGAAGAACCAAGTGGTGTGCTGGGAAATCCTAGCCCTGACTCACAGCTTTGCCAATTTCCATGGTGTAAATACTCTCACCAGGTTGATGTCAGGCTGCCAATTGTGATCACTGACTGTGGAGCTGTGTAGCATTTCTACTGCACACACACAATCAACATAACCTCCAGAGTAAGAGTCAAATGCAGTAAACCGACTAGGGAGAGAGAAAAGCCAGCATTGAGCACCTATTGCCTTTGTTTCATAAGCTAATTTATTATGAGTTTCTAATGGTGTTTAATAACTGACTTGGAGGGCTTCCCTGGTGGTGCAGTGGTTGAGAATCTGCCTGCTAATGCAGGAGATACAGGTTCGAGCCCTGGTCTGGGAGGATCCCACATGCCGCGGAGCAACTAAGCCCGTGCGCCACAACTACTGAGCCTGCACGTCTGGAGCCTGTGCTCCGCAACAAGAGAGGCCGCGATAGTGAGAGGCCCGCGCACCGCGATGAAGAGTGGCCCCCGCCTGCCACAACTAGAGAAGGCCCACGCACAGAAACGAAGACGCAACACAACAAAAACAAATTAATTAATAAACTCCTACCCACAACATCTTCTTAAAAAAAATAATAATAATAACTGACTTGGAGAAGTCCTGACATTCTAGAAGCTGGCTCTGGTGACACTACCGGCTGTAGCGATAGCATCGTGACTCAGACTGGGCCAGGTGCTGGAGCCGGGGGGGAAGCCCCGTCCTCCTGGGTGGCAGAAGTGACGGGAAGGAGAGCTCGAAGCTGCAGGCAGCTGTGCTTTGTGCAGAAAGCCCACCAGCGGGAGTGAAGAACCAGGGCCACCACCATAGAGATGCTAAGCGGGGGAGGGGGCGTCACAGCATGCCAGCTCCTGCGTCCAGCAGACACTCCGGTGTTCACTTCCTCCCTGTGGTTGGCGCTGCGAGCTAATGAGGTCCTGATCCGTGCTCAGCACCCCAGCACCGAGAGCTCTGGCAAACGTCCCTCCTGTGCCGTCTCACCCTTCACGCAAGGACTTCTGTGCTCTGAGGTCCAGCTGATGACACCCCCTTTCTGAAGCCTCCCTGACTGGTCCAGCCCCTGTAAACTCTTCTCTCCCCTCTGAAAGCCTGCAGTCCTTGGGTCTCTACCATATTACTTAGGAATGAGCTACCGTCTTGTGTCTCCCGTTAAGTGTGTTAATTCAGTTTCATGGCTGAATCTAGGTTAGTACTCAATAAACAGGTTTGGGCTCATTACTTAATTATGACTTAGAAACAGAAAAATGCAATACGTCCGTCTGGGTCTTCCAATCAACGACATCCTGCAGGTTCCATAAACCTCTTGCCAGGGTCAAGTTGGACAGTTCGCGGTACGACAGCTCACTCCAGGCCCCGAGCGGTCACCCCACTCGCGCATTCAATGGGGCTCATGCTCTAGGCAGCAACAGTGCAGGCGGCTGGCTCACTCCTTTCAGCGAGGAGGGAAGAGCCAGGAAGCATGGGGAGAGGGGGACTCATCTTTCCAGGGCTGGAGGGGACGGAGCAGGCACGGGCTCTATAAGCAGCGAAGGCAGTTTTGTGACCGGACTGGATGGGGGTTCGTCAAGTCAGACCTCAGGTCTCTAGCCAAGTACACCTGCCAGGGGCCTTCTGTGGAGGGTGTCACTTTACTCCCTGAAGGTGGTCACCCCTCCTTTAACGCCAAGAGAATAATCATAAGCATCACACACACATTACTCTGATGTAAACGACATGAAAGAGAGTCCCTCCTTTCACATGTCCTGTCCAGTGAGGCGTAGCCAAAATGAGTGTGAACGGCGCGAACGTGACCTCAAATGCAATGTCAGCAGACACGTGAGCCCGCCAAACAAACCTCACTTGTTGTCATTATTGCCGAACTGATGCAGCTCTTCTTCCCTGAGAAAGACGACGAGCTAAACACACACACACACACGCACACACACGCGCACACACACGCACACACACGCGCGCACGCGCGCGCGCGCGCACACACACACACACACACACACACACACGAGCGTTGTATTTACACAACACAGGATGAATGGCTGCAGTGTTTGCCCAGAGAACATTCCAACTACGCGTCCCATTAGAGTGTCTGTCAAAAAAGCTCCTTGTAAAACACAAAGTGGTGAATTCTTAGGATAAAAGGCAGGTTAAGTATAAAACTAATGCCTGGGAGTGAACAGCACCGTAATACGTGTTGCCTGTGGCTTAAGATCCCCCACAAGGAGCAGGAAATGAACACGAGCTGGGTGACTAGTTCTGGGGACGGTCTAGGTCTGGGCACCTGCACTTGGACCAGTAAGGTGACCGACCTGTCAGTCTGCCTGGGGCGTCCCAATCTTCTCAGCGGGAGGCAAGCCGGGAAGGCCGGTCACCCTCCAGACCACCTGGGGCCAACGGGGGCCACACAGGAGGAAGAGGCAGATGGGGGAGAGCTTCCCCAACGCGCTGAGCCCTCGCCTCCCACGTCCCCCTGCCCAGCCCCTGCTCTACGGACACGTATCAGGTGAAGTGGTCGCCAAAGCAGGCCTTGTTTCTAACTCACGTTCCTAACCTTCTGGCCAGTCCAGAACATTTTTATTGCCGGAAGTTTTTAATTCTGTTGTCTTAAACACAGTGTGTTATGCTCTCTCCAACGTCCAAGTGATGCCACACCAGCCTCTCCTTCCATCCCTGCCTAAGCACACCTGTACCTCGGTCAGTGCTTTCTCTACTCTGTGCTCACTTTGTCTGAGACAAATCCTCATATTCTTTTTGAAACTCTGAGGGTGGCCTCATCAGGAAGCCGTGGCCACACTCCCCTCGGCACCCAGACTGTGGCAGGCCCCCTGCACCCTACCTACCACGTGACTGTTCCCAACCCGAGTCCTAAAGCTGGAAGGGATCCTAGAGGTCCTCTGAGCAGCTCCCCCGGAAGGTCAGTGGTTTGAGCGCCTTCCCCTCCCTGAACGTCAGTCCCAGTCTCCACCGAGTTCGCAGAAGGGACTCCCAGCTTCCCAAGGCTCCTGCTCTGTTCCTGGATGGTTCCTGTCATTAGCGGTCTTTGCATGTGTTTCTGGTCACTTTCCCCAGATGCTCAACTCCTACCTTCACAGGTTATGAGATACACCTGGGCCCTCTTCAAGCACCGACAGCCACACAGCCTCTCAGGCCCATCTCCCCGCAGCCCCCAGTGTCTCCTCCCACGATTGTCCCGCGTCCCAGGCGCATCATCCTCACGCATTCCGGGTATCAGAGCTCTGTTGAAAGCACGCTGAATCCCAGCCGTCCCACTCTTGGCTGACTAAGTGGGGATTAAGGCAGGAATACCTTCACCTTAGATTTTTATAGCACAGTAAAATTTACTTCCCTCCTTTTACAAATGAAAAAATGAAGCCCCAGTCACCAAAGTGGCCAGGCCAGTGCAGTTATGTTAGGGGACACCTGAGCAGGTTACCCCTCCATGGCCCTAGACACAGGATGCTCATATCAAACCTCCAAAACAGCTACATGGGAACCACCAGGGAGCCTAAGAATGTCCGAGAAGACCTACTCTGCACAGTGCTTTCCACAGGAGGTAGCCAAGTATTCTGAGATGGGAGAGTGGGATAGGATATATTTTAAAATATTGTGATAGAACACCAAAGCATTTCTAGGATTTTTTTCTTCAAAACAAAATGTGGAAGTGGGGAAGACTTTTAATCTAATATCTGCCCTCCTTTCTGGAGAACTGGGATAGGACCAGAGAAGGGATACTCGAAAGTGTCTGAAAAGCCTCCACTGCCACCTGGACCCAAGATACACTGAAACAGAGGAAAATATGGAAATCCTTTTGGCCATCAGTGTTCCCTTTGCTTTGGAGCTTATTTCTATGAAGGCTGTTTCCCCCTTGCTTCTAACTGTGCTATTTAAATTCTATCTCTGGTATGCTGACACCCAAACCCACAGGCTAAGGCAGTGGTCTTCAAATGATTTTGACTGTTTAAATTTTTTTAAAATATGCATAATTAGCATATGCATATTTTATACACAATAAATTTTTGTTTTATATAAAATATATACAATTTTAAAATCTTATCTATATATATGGTAAAAAATCATAAATTGGAAGCTCTAAGGTTTTGCGGTACGTGGGCATCTCACTGCTGTGGCCTCTCCCGTTGCGGAGCACAGGCTCCGGACGCGCAGGCTCAGCGGCCATGGCTCACGGGCCCAGCCGCTCCGCGGCATGTGGGATCCTCCTGGACCGGGGCATGAACCCGTGTCCCCTGCATCGGCAGGTGGACTCTCAACCACTGCGCCACCAGGGAAGCCCAAGGTTTTCTTTTTATATCCTAATGGCTCGTCTCGTTTTCCTCCTAGGGAATACCCAGCCCACTTTGAAGATCACACCCAGCTGTCTCATGAAGTTACAAGACACCAAAGTCAAACTTATGACCTAATTTGAAAGCTGTAACCTAAGTCACAAGTGCAATTTAATGCCTGCAAAAACAAATGGGCACCTTGGCTGAGAACTAATTTATTTATAAACCACATCAACGGCGAAGACACCTTGCTCTAAGGTAAGCATCTGCTCACACAACTCAGTATCACATTTGTGTTCCTAAACCTGCTGTTTCTTTAATACGTCTTAATACATCTATTTGAAATTGAGTGATTAAGCTCTCTATTTAAAATACAAGGTCACTTTTTCTTAGGAAGAATCACATATATATCCTGTACTATGAGTAAAACATATATACTTACATGTGTACACACACACGTATATTTAAGATACAGAAATGGACTGTTACTCAAAATAAACGAGGCATGCTATAGCATAGTCACATTACTCATTTTTAAAACTTAAAAAAAATCCAGCATCCTCACCTATCGCTCTCCTTTCACTGAATCAGTTGCATAAAATGAGGCCATTTGTGTATTTACCATGCTTCCAATCTCCAGGCATATCAACTACACAGCTGTGATATTTATTGATGAATTGAGCTACTAACACACTGATGTAATAATCAGCTCTCAATGCCAATATTTTTTCCCCTATATAAACAAAAGGGTGTTGACACAAAAGGCTAATTTTCTAACAAGCTTTGCGTGGAGAAGGTCAGCAAAGTAAACACCCAATTCTAAACAAAAGCGTTCCACTAAGAACTGAGCCGGAGTGTAACACTGATCTGGAAGAAAAGACGCTGGATCTGAAGGGAGCCAGGGAGTCGGCTTCCGGGATCCTTCAGAATGAAAGATCCAGGTGTGTGCAGGCCAACGGAGCACACCGCCTGGGCCAGATGACTTCATTCCTGTTACTTCTTTACGCAAAGCAAGGAGAGGAAGAAAAGATTTGTGACCCCTTTATGGCCGGAGAGGTTGTTACTAAGACAGACCTGAGCATTGCATTACGGGCAGGCAATTCCCTTAACCCATTCATTCACCTTGGAGAACTTCTTCCAGGTTCGAAGGACAGTTTCATTCGAGTTTTCCTAGGCAGAATGCTTTGGTGATTAGCCAAAGCAGTTCTGGACTTAGAGAGAGAGTACGCAGAGAGATAAAAATAAATGCCAGTTGAAAATACACGGAACCCAGGATGATAGAAACCTACAAGCCTTCGTCTCCATCCATCAGAAGATCTGCCCCACGGGCCAGCCTGGACACACACGTGCTGGTCACTGGCTGGACCAGTGGGACTGCTGCCTCCAGATGAGGCTTCTACACTTGGCCACCTTCCTCCACGTCCAGTGTCACCAGCCCCACTTCACTCATGGGAGATCCCTGACTTTAAGAAGCAGGAAAGAGGGATTCTCTGGCTTGGTCCATAAATAAAAAGCAAGGTCGTCAGTCTGTATAATCTCTCATTCCCTGTATTGCCAGTAAAACAATGGGGGGAAGCGGAGCAGAAGCCAGGCGAGGGGGGGAGGAGGGAGAAGGGAGAAATAAACAGCATCACTCGTGTCGGTGCCATGCAATGGCCTTCACTCTGCACTTCACAGGCACAGTGGGAGAAAAAAGACTTAGAACGCAGACTGCATTGGTTTTCTGGAGCTGCTGTAAGAAAGTACCCCAAACTGGGGGCTTATGAAGGGACCCCTCCAGGGTTCTGGAGGCCAGAACCCGAGATCACGGTGTGGGCAGGGCTGCTTGCCTCTGAGGCTGCAGGAGGATCCACTCTGGCCTCCCCCCTGGTTTCTGGTCTCAGTGTCTTCACATCGCCTTCTTCTGTGTCTGCTGCCTGTGTCCACGTTCCCCCCTTTTACAAAGACACAGTCACCATGGATTGGGGCCACCCGATTTATATATATATAAATTTATTTATTTATTTTGGGCTGCGTTGGGTCTTCATTGCTGCGCACGGGTTTTTCTCTAGTTGCGGTGAGTGGGGGCTACTCTTCGTTGCGGTGCATGGGCTTCTCATTGCAGTGGCTTCTCTTGTTGGGGATCACAGGCTCTAGGCACGCGGGCTTCAGTAGTTGTGGCGCACGGGCTCAGTAGTTGTGGCTCACGGGCCCTAGAGCGCAGGCTCAGTAGTTGTCGCACACGGGCCCAGTTGCTCTGCGACATGTGGGATCTTCCCGGACCAGGGCTCGAACACGTGTCCCCTGCATTGGCAGGTGGATTCTTAACCACTGCGCCACCAGGGACGTCCCGGGGTTTCTGCTTTGGTCAATTGACAGCCAGTTACCTGCACTCCCTCTGGGAGGTGATCCCCACCTGGTACTGATAAGGGAGAATCTGCAGACCTTCAGAGAGAATACCCAGGTCCTGGGTCGCGACTCCGCAGCAAAGGTACCAGGAGGTCCACACTTCAGCGGGATCAAAGATAGCCATGGGAAGGGTCAGGACCAGGGGCCTGGGGACAAGCTACCAAAGACCTTTTCTGACATCTTGGGGGTGATAACTATTGTGACAAGTGAAGGAGTCAAACCTGCTCATAACAGAAAAGAGTGAAAAGTCAGCTTGGACTAAAATAAGAAAAAGCAGCCGTGCCATTAATCACGCTGGGAAGATATGGAAGAGCTGGCCGCCAAGTGAACAGCTCGTATTATCTCTCCCAAGGTCGCTCTGGAAAACGCCACAGCGACCCCCTCCTTGACGGATCACTTTCTTACCAAAGACACCCTGGACTGGCCTTGTATGTTCCTGGCACAGGGGGACACGCAGCTGTGGCCCTCGCCTCATGACACACACAGCGATGTGTCTGATCCCCGCTTCTCCTGGTCCTGCTGAGAAACAGAAACCTCAGGAACACCCATCCCTCCTCCCTTGTCTTAGACACCCCCTCCCCCTTTTCCCCCAATCCCGGCCAGGATCTATCGCTATGTGGATCCTCTGGGTGAAAGGGGAGGATTGCTTCCCCAGGGCCTGCTCCCCGGGGAGCCAGGTGCCTCTGAGAAATCCCCCGCCAAGTGGATCCACAACTTCCGTCTGGAAAGCAGTTCACGGAGGAAGTCCAGCAACAGATCCCGGGGGGCTCCTGGTGGTGTTCGCTCATCTGGAGTTCCCTCCACCCTCCCTTCCATCTCCACTTCCACTTCAGCTGCTCCAGTGCCGTCCCCCTCTTCAGGGTGACTGACCGGGGACCAAGTCTGGGCGGGGAGGCACTGAGGACACCTGATGCCCCCCTCACCTCTCCCGCTCTCCATCTCCCATCCAGGGCTCCCGGCCCCCGTCCTACTGCCTCCCAACAGCTGCGGTCTCCCCTGCCACACCAGCACCAGCTAATCTCAAAGAAAGGAAACCAATACGCGCCGAGAATCGGGAACTCATATCAGGACCTTTAAAAAGCAATTCTCATCCTGCTTCAGGAGGCGCTACGGTAGGAGAAGCGTTCTTCAATTTCAAGTGAGACAAAAGAGAGAAATACGCAAAAACAGCCAAATTCACACTATGGGAGACGGCCTTGTACTAAAGCGGAGCTGGCCAGACGGCCCCAGGGACCAGCCTGTAGCCCAGGAGAGTCAGATTGATGGTGTGGTCGCAGTTGCGGGGAGCAGGGGGCTGCCCCAAGGACGAGGGGGACGCGGAAGCATCTTCAGTGAAGTCCAGTTCCCACTGGGGCTCCGGGGAGGGCGTCTGTCAGTCACGCTACTGAGCGCGCCCTTGGGTCACAACTCGGAAGGGACTTCTACATGCTGGGGTCCGTTATTGTCACAGCAGGAAAAATGACATCTGTTTCAAGGGAGGACCCGGGGGCGGTGTCATAGGCGGTGAAACGGAGCTTGCTCCGTTCATGCTCAACCACTACCTACTACAAAGTAAGCAGCCAATAACCTTCAGGTCAGGGCGGGGGGGACACGGAAGAGAGAGGTGCTGAAAAGAGAAGTAAGTATCTCCCAAGGGCAGAACCGAAAAGAACTCAAGTCTTTATAGAAAAAGATTGGCATCTTGGTCAATTCCACTCCCTCTCCTTTATTCAAATGGAGTTCATTTTTTAAAGTTACCTAACCAGGTTAACTGCCATAATGAGAAGACACCCTTGCCTGTCTCCCACCTCCCATCCCTTCCCCCAACCCCCCCGCAATGCTCCTTCCCTCCACAGACACAAATTCCGGTTTTCATCCTAAATCTGATGTGCTTTAAACAGTTCACAAGGCACTTATGTCCACGGCATCTCACCCTGCTTTTCAACCGGTCATGGTGACCCGTCCCGCTACTCTATGCTGAACTCATAGGGTTCGCGAGGCTCGTCCAAGGGGACAGCCTGTAAACAGGAGGGCAGGATGTCCTATGTTGCGTCTCAGCACTCCAGATTCGGACCCGTCCTCGCCACCACACGGCCTTGCCCATTAGAGGCACCTAGTGGACCTGTGGATTGGACGGCCATAGAACCCATGAGCATCACGGTCCAGAAAGAGGAAGCGGCAGGCTTAATGCACGGAGCTGGGTAGCAACAGCATGGAATTTGGAAGCAAGGCACCAGGGCTGGTGGGTGGATGGGCAGTGGTGTCTCCATGCAGTTCTGTGTCCCAGGTCCTCCACGGAACAGTAAGGTCAGTTGTAGTCCTCCCCAGCACCCTCCCCTTTTAAAAACTCTGCCATTAATAGATTCTCCGAATTCTTCCCTGCTTTCTAAAACCCACAGTGTCAGAGGGGAAGGAAAACAAGGCAGCTGGTCTTGGCCACCTTTCCCAAGAGATTAAAGGACACATGCTGCGCGAGGGAAGGTAATACAATGCTACTCGGCTTCTCGTAACTTTCTTCCTTCTCCACACCTTGCAAAAGCTCGCTCCATGACCCCTTCCTCATCCAGCATGCTAAGCCAGCCTGTCTTAGCCTCCTGGGCCCACAAAGCTAGGCGAAAAGGAAATACAACAACCCTCCCAAAGTCAGCCACTTAGATCAAATAAACTTTCAAATTGTTATTCTTGATGGAGGTCCTGGCCACCACACTAAGATTCTCTGCTGTGTGTGTCACGCTGGAAACCGTCTCTATTTGTCATTTACATCCGAGGGGCCTTTTACACACCAGGGCTGGTGACTACTTTGGACTCACCTGGTGCAACAGCAAGCTCTTAACATTTTTTTTACTTTTTTTTTTTTTGCGGTACATGGGCCTCTCACTGCCGTGGCCTCTCCCGCTGCGGAGCACAGGCTCCGGATGCGCAGGCTCAGTGGCCATGGCTCACGGGCCCAGCCGCTCCGCGGCATGTGGGATCTTCCCGGACCGGGGCACGAACCCGTGTCCCTGCATCGGCAGGCAGACTCTCAACCACTACACCACCAGGGAAGCCCCGGTCTTAACATTTTTTTAAAAAGGGTGACGTCACGGCTCTATTAGTAAAAAGTGGGCAGGTGATGGAGGGGATCCAAGTCTCTAGGAAACAATTTTTTTCTTAAAAATCAGCTGCAAATGATGAATGCTACTGATTTTCTAAGCTTTACAGTGACTCATTAAACCCCATGAAGAGTTTTTATCTTAACTCAGAGGGAAGGGGAAGACAGTGAAAGCAAGCAGAAGAGGTCTGACCATCTCTTACTCCAAGCTGTTCGACAGCCCATGCGCTGCAGCCTCTGATGGTCAACAGCTCAGTGGATCACTGTCTCTTACGTGTCTTTGGTTGTTGCTGTGAAACACTCAGGGTATAAGGAAATCTATTAACTACAGAGGACAAGTTCCGAGAGAGAGAGGAGAACAGCTTTGTATCTAACACATGCTGGGATACCAGAAGTGGAGAAGCCGCAGAAGGCACGGGGGAGCTTTCCTCACTGCAGTGAGTGCCACGGCCAAACCCAGGATGCACTGCCTTGTCCTTCTCCTCCAGAGAGAAGCCCTCCCTTCCCTCTTCAGGTCGCTTCTGCTTCTGCTCAGCCCAAGCCCCTGGAAGCTTTCATCCGGGGCAGTAGGCACAGAGCACTGTGGGATGTCCCGAGATAGGATGAGCCTAGATGCATGTGCTTCTGAATCTTTTGTGAAATTCGACTGCCTTCCCTCCATTTCACCCTGGGTGGGGAAATGCCAGTGGCTTGGATGGTTATGTTTCATTTGGAATCATTCTAAATAGTTTAATTAATTTATCATGTTGAAAAATCCACCTTGCTTTCTGAATCTGTTCCCCATCTTAATTTCCACCAGAGGCACACAGGCTACGGTGCCCTTAGAAGAATACTGACTCGGCCTTGCTGTAACCTTGGTATGTCTTCACCACCTACCAAAAGCGAAATAGAGTACTCTTAGGAACTCTAGTCCTAAATCCTGTCTCTTACTTCTTGACTCCAAATGAGAAAGTCAGTGCTTAACCACCCGTTTGAGATTTAAATAGGGGTTACGACAGTGCAAATACACATGATTTCAAATTGCAAACTGACAGATTTGGGAATCTCCATAGGTGTGTACAAATCATACAAGTGCAGGTTTTGATGAAATGTGCAATCAGCATTGCTTTGTTAAATTTAAGTTTTCTTTAAATAGACACTTAAGTGTAGAAAGACACTTAAAATTATAAAGTAAATCTCAGGCTATTATCTCCTTCTCTTGATTATACAAACTCTTTTCTCCTCAAACAGCTACAATCCAGGTTCTGGCCATCTCCTACTGCTTCTGCCCTGCGCTGAAAGATTGTTTCCTTTTCTATACCATGGAAGATGTCTAAATACTAGAAACAGTGTTATGGTAAAATGTATGACAAAGAAATTTGCATTACCCACGATTGCGCTGAACGAGTGGCTGCACCCAATAGGCCATAGATACATGGATTAAAGATACATTTTTTGTAACTGGGGCTTTATGATCTCATGAACGGTCTCAAGACATTTATGTAAAACACTACAATCCAAGACAATAGTAGGTCGAGCACACACACCACATCATAAACTGTATCAGACACATCTGCCAGTTCTGAGCTGGTGACAGAAATTACGAATAAGCATGTTTTTATCATTTGTTCCTCACAAGATCGTCCTTTGAAGTTTCAGAAACAACTCACTGAATCAGTAGTAATCCATTTGGATAACTGTATGCAGCTTGTATTATTTTAATTCAAATTTAAATCTGATTGCTTCATTTTAAGGGTTTCAAAAAGATATCTATAATTTTGGACTCTTGGCATAATCTAAGGTAGCTGAGGTTTTTAAATTGCTTAATTTGAAAGAGCTCATTTTTCAAAATATATTCACACTCCTATATGTAATTGGTAATGATGTACACTGCATTCTGTGCTGTTGAGAATAGGTACAGATTTCTGGTCAATCAACGCCAAACTCATCTCTAGACATCCCAATACTCAGATTCATCTTGTATCATTTTCATTTTTGAAATTCAGGCCAGTTGAATTAGTCATGTTTAAAATAGTCTAGTATAATCACACACACACACAGACACACACACACACATGAATGTATATAAAACTGGAGAAAGCTGAAAAAGGTTGGTGGATTATGTCAATGTCAGTTTTCTTATTGGGGTATAACACTGCAGCCATGCAAGAAGTCACCACTGGGGAAAACTGGCTGAAAGGTACATGGGATCTCTCTATTATTTCTTACAATTGCATGTGCATCAATTATCTCAAAAATTTAAAGAAAAGAAGCAAGGAAGACAACAATACATTATATCACCATTTAGTTTTTAAAAATATGTATATGTCTTATGTATCTATACATATACAGACTTACCTGCATACACGTACAAACATAAGAGCCATGCATACATATGTCTCTGTATGTGTGTACATGTCTTTCTATATATGTGTGTATATATATGCTACTTCTGTAAGGATACCTAAGAAATCACTAATGCTGGTTGTTTCCGAGGAGGAAAACTAAAGAAACAGAATGCTTATTTGCTTTTCGCAGGATACCCCTCTGTGCCTGTTGAATTTTGTGCTATTGGCATTACTCATTCAAAAAATAATTCTTTAAGAGTGAGGACAAAATAGACATTTCAAACCTAAAACAAACAGAAACAAACCAAAGAATCTTAGCATACACTAAAAGCCTTAGTGAACCCATGTAAGAAGTCCTAACTGTGACACACACACACACACACACTGGCAGTGAAGATGCAAATAGAGAAACAGGAGAAAGTCTCTTACGGCTGGAGATGCAGTAGGACAGCCGGCAGTTGATCTTCCGGAAAAGTTGCTTGTTAATTGGCCAGAGGAGGAGCGTGAAGAGCTGAATGGTGTTGATGATGAGCCCCGAGGCGATAAACACGTAACAGAAGATGAGATGGCACAGAAACTGAGACTTCAGCAACGCGATGAGGTCCATGCTGGGTGGGCGCTCCTCCACCAAACCACAGACGCCCACCGTAGAACACGTCCAGAGGACAGGACGGCCGGGACTCAGGAATACGCCTGAAACACACACCGATGTCAAATGTGAGAAAAAATATTATCTGCTCTTACAGGCAGGGGAAAAAAACTCTTAGAAGAAAAATATACTCTCGAGATTAAACACATTCTACAAGGAATTCTCTGGTGGTCCCGTGGTTAGGATTCCAAGCTTTCACTGCAAGGGGCACGGGTTTGATCCCTGGTCAGGGAACTAAGGTCCCTGCAAGCCAAGTGGCCAAAAATTAAAAAATTTTAAACACGTTGTATACATTCGTTGATTTATTTTTATTTCAAAAACTTTTTTTTTTTTTTTTTTTTTAGCCAAGCCGTGCAGCTTGTGGGATCTTAACTCCCCGACCAGGGACTGAAGCCAGGCCCTCAGTGCGAAGTCCTAACCACTGGACCGCCAGGGAATTCCAGCAAGCATTTATAATAGCGCTTCCTTAAGGTCGGGCACAGTTTCAGTCCTTTAAAAAGAATAGTTCCTTTAACTGCACTAATGCCTGCAAGGCGGGCACTGTTATTACAGAGGAGGGAATGAGGCCCACAGAGGTTAAGCAACTTGGTCAGGGTTCCACAGCCCTCACCGCTAAGGAGAGGCTGGTGGCCAGAGTCCGCATCTCTGGACCTTCCCTCCTGCCTGCCTACTGCCCCCAGCAACCCCTTCACACCTCCCTCCACTCGTCATCTCCAGATCTCAGTCCAAACAGCACCTCTTCTGGCAAGACCTCCCCAAATGCATGCCTGCCCGGGGGAGGCTGGGGGCCACCCCTGGGGTGGTGTTTGGAGGGGGGCGCCCAGGCGGCACCCTCTGCCGTTACTGTGTTACTGCTTCGCCTGTTCGCCTTCCTACACTGGACTGTCACTCCTCCGGGGCACACGACTATTCTGAAGATCATCCCTGTCTCCCCCAGCCTTGAAGCAACCACTGGCACAGAGTTGGAACTTAATTAAAAATACATATATGGGACTTCCCTGGTGGCGCAATGGTTAAGAATCCGCCTGCCAATGCAGGGGACACAGGTTCGAGCCCTGGTCTGGAAAGATCCCACATGCGGCGGAGCAACGAAGCCCGTGTGCCACAACTACTGAGCCTGCGCTCTAGAGCCCACAAACCACAACTACTTAGCCTGTGCCCCATAACTACTGAAGCCTGTGCACCTAGATCCCGTGCTCCACAGTAAGAGAAGCCACCGCAATGAGAAGCCCGCGCACCGCAACGAAGAGTAGCCCCCGCTCGCCGCAACTAGAGAAAGCCCACCAGCAGCAACGAAGACCCAATGCAGCCAAAAACTAAATAAATGAATGAATAAAAATTTTTAAAAATACATATATATTTGTGGAATGATTTAATGAAGGGAAACAAGGGATGAACTTTGAGATATCAGTAAACACAAATAACCAACTATGAAGGCAAGAGGAACATGCCACCACACTCCTGACACACACACACACACACACATGTGCGCGCACACATGCACCCTTAAGAGTTCTAAGATTAAACAGAAACTCAAAACATGCACAGCGGCCAGACTCACGGCCCTGTCATCAGTCTCCAACCCCAGAATGGAATAATGAAATAACTGTCCAGTTTGGCAAATTAAGCCTTTGAGGAACAGCCTGGAGGCAGGAGGTTCAAATACTCTGCTGGAGAAAACGTAAGTCTGAGAGCATTATGCGTAGCAGGCTAGCTTCTCCCAGAAGCAGAACGTCATTGCAAACGACCTCAGGAACAGCTCCAACGGCAGGACGAACTTTCTAACAGTAATAGTGAAGAGACCCTAGACGTCATTACGACCTTTATGGATAATACTGTCCCGCAAAAAACCTGTACGACAGTATCACATATATGATCTCATTTTAAGCCTCAGATGAATCCCATGAGTACTATTATTATCCCATTTTTTGGAGTAAGAAACTGAGATGCCCCATAGGTTGGGCGATTTGCCTGAGGTTGCCACCATCAGCAACTGACCTTAAGATTCAGTCTGACGGGGCTTCCCTGGTGGCAGTGTGGTTAAGAATCCGCCTGCCAATGCAGGGGACACGGGTTCGAGCCCTGGTCCGGGAAGATCCCACATGCCGCGGAGCAACTAAGCCCGTGCACCACAACTACTGAAGCCTGCACACCACAACCACTGAAGGCCACTCGCCTACAGTCCGTGCTCTGCAACAAGAGAAGCCACCGCAATGAGAAGCCCATGCACCACAACAAAGAGCAGCCCCCGCTCGCCGCAACTAGAGAGAGCCCGCGTGCAGCAACAGACCCAACGCAGCCATAATTAATTAATTAATTAATTTAAAAGTGCTTAAAAGGATTCAGTCTGACGTCCGAGCTCTTTCTCCTCCAGCTCTCTGGGCGACTTTACCCCTGGGGTGTGAGGTGGGGCTTCTCCTGGGCTCAGAACTCCCCTCCACAGAGCAGCCCAGAAAGGAGCCCAGGGCAAACCCAGTGCAGCGTTCAGTGAGGTTCATAGTCCCAAACTAGGCGCAGAGTTGGGGACACGGGACTCGCTTCTAGGACTCCCAGGCTGGTTCTGAGGACAGTCTTGGGCATAAGGACAGTCACAAGGTGCATTCCTGTAAAACATGACCCTCGCTTAGACTAACTGGAAGGCACCTGTGATTCCTATGTGTTTCTGAGACGAGGGGAATAGAAAGTACCTTTGGCCTGATTTCTCTGAAGTCAGCTCAGCTCAGCTGAGACCATCTGTCTCCCCAGAAGCCCTGCTCTCTGGCACAAAGCCAGGACGCTGCAGGGGCTGAAGCAGCCCTTCTTCAATGTTTTCCAGAAAGCACTGCCCTGGGACACCTCCAAGTTGTCAAACTCTTTACTTAGTTTCAACACACCCAGTCTCTCTCGAAGGCACAGACGCTAAGCTGGTAGCTCACCTCAATGCACTTGGCTTTCAGGAGCTACATGAATAGAAGTGACGCACGTCGGTGACGATTCAGCAGCAGCTATAGTCCAGCTATACAGCAGCTATATATGGACTGTATTCATTTGTCCTTGGATTAGCCTCTAAAAGCTTCCAGACACTCTGGGCCAGAAGAAGTGTGATGCTTCACTAGGTTTCTGGGACCTAGTGTTTGGAAAGTATTTGACAAATCCTTTCCTTTGCTGACTTAACACTAAGAAATGGAAGTCAGCTGGTACTGGAAACGCAGAGGATTGAATGCCGCCTTCCTCGGTTTCCTGTCAGAAGTAGGGCATGACGAAGAAAAAGTAAGCTTTTCTTTTTTTCCTTGTGTAAGTCCAGGGACCAGCATGCCCTTTAGTAAAACCCTCGCTAGTACTGCATGAACCAGGGGTCTAACACAACGTTGGTGAGCTTCAGGAGTCACGAGGCGGGTCATAGACAGGCGAGCCTCGGCTGCCTTTGTTCTTTGTTCTGCCTTTGTTCCAGATCCCCTTCCTAGACTGGTGTGGGTTTGGAGTTCAACTGTCTGGGTTTGAAGCTCTGGGTTGCGTATCCTCGGGTAAATTAACTTTTCTGAATCTCGGATTCTTTATCTACAAAAAGGGCTAACAGATTGCAATCAAAATTCCAAGGAGGCTATTGTTTTTTGCAAAACTTTAGTTGATTCTCAAATTTATATTCAAGAGCAAAAACGACAAGAACAGCAAAGGAAATGCATGATGAACAATAAGGTAAGAAGTGCTGTAAGTTTATGAAACAATTTAACTGATTATTAAAAGAGAGACAAGGCTAAACTTTTTGGGGGGGTGTCTAGTGGGTGAATATGTGTTGCATGTCTTAAGTTTATTCCAGATAGAAGTTTGGGGGGACCATCCTACCCTTCTTGACTAAAGGCAAGCTTTCTCTCTAATGTGGTGATTTGCCAATTCGGTACCATACTGAGGAAAGATGGTGTAAAGATCTGACCAGTGACAAAAACAGGTAGAGAGAAAGCATTTTAAAATTCTTGCCTTTTCCTCTAATTTTTGGTGGAAGGATTACAGGTGGTTTCTCTTTTCTCGCCCATGTTTTATTGTTCTTTTCTATAATGAGAATGAGATTCTCCCCCTTCCTGGGCACAGAGCTGGATGGATGCGTTTCCCAGCATCCCTGCCATTGGTCAGATGTGGTCAGAGGGTGGGAGCACACGGGATGATGAAGGTGGTCCCTGCAGGCTGCTTGCAAACTTGATGAGGAAGAACCACGGGGGTGGGCTCACCCTATCAGGTGAGCGGAAAGGTGGAAATCCAGCCCATCAGCAACGGACCAGAGAAATTCTGGAACGTGAAGGCAACCTGAGACCACCTTGAATCCAAGCACAGCTGACGGTGAGGGTGATACAGGCCAGATGCTAGAGGGTAAGGGACGTTGCAGGAACGTTCGAATCTGGCAGTCCTGGCTAGAAATCCAGGCTCGGCCGCTGCCTAGCTCCATCCCTTACTGAACTTCCACAGCCCCCAGCTTCCTCCTCTGCGAAACCAGAACAAGACTGCCAACACAAGGTTGCTGCAAGGCTCACGTATAATAAAGCATCTGAAACACTTAACACGATGCCTGGAACACAGGGAGCTCACAATAATGGGAGAATTTTTCTCTCATTTCAAGAAAAGAAAGAAGGAACAGCTAAGATGTATTACTTTGGCATCCCTGGGAAAGCCAGTGAGATATAAATCAGTTTTCCTTCTCACTCCCTATCTACTGATAAAGCCTGATGTTTTCTTTAATTTACCTTGAAGTGTGTTAAAACATTGCCTCCCCCATTTGTTTTCATTCTAATCTGTCCTTTACTGCTAGTGACTCTGAAATGGGAGGTGATGCGTTCACCAAAACTCACATGGATGGTACCCTTTTAACTAGGTAATAACCTTGGCAAAGCATGGCGATGACAAAGGGACTTCGGAATAAGGGAAAGCGCCAGCCAGCAGGATGCTTTCATTACCCTTGTGTTTCCCACGCCGATTTCTACCCTGAAACTGGGCAGATGCAGAGAAGCTGGCGTGCACACACCGGTGGAGCTTTGCTACCTGGGACTCCTGCAGGGTGAGGGGTGGGAACGCAGATGGCATCAGTGGAAACATAAACAAATAAAAGCAGCCCAGAATCTCCCCATGAGAGAATTCAAGGTGCATCCTTCTCTAAAGACGCGGCTTCAACGTAAAGCATCAAATTAGAGAACCAACGGGAGGACCTGAGTTAAGACTTGGGTCTTCTGCCCTAGTCACTATGCTGCAACTATTAAATAAGCACGAGCTTCAGACACACTCAGGAAGAGACTAAACCTGAAACGGGATGAACTCTTTCACTAGCTTGTTTTTAAAGATTTTGGTGGGTTTTTTTGTTTTGTTTTGTTTTTTGTACATTTACATGACAGAATTAAACCAGGTCAGGGTTTTAGAAGAAGCCAAAGCTTCCTTCCAAAGAAATCACTCCAGGTGGAATTGCTAAGATAATGCCCATGATCAATTTAGTACCATCACTGAAATCTATACAACCCATTATTTAGCCTCTTTTAATCCCAAACACCAGAATAGTGTTCACAAAACAGAAGAGAGATCTAACAAATGCTACTTTTTATATTGCAAACTAAAACTGATAATACGCCATTTTAAAAGAGCTGGGGTAAAACGGACTCATTCTCACAATGAGAACAACCACACAATCTTTTTAGAAAGCAACGTGGCATACACAGAAAGACCTCAACATCTTCACACCACTTGATTTCGTAGGCCAACCTCTGACCATCTCTCTCAAGGATAAAACTAGCTTTTAGAAAATTCTCTCTGCACCAAGATATTCAACCAGGATTATTTATAAGCACCCAAAATTAGAAACCACTTACCTTTCTGACATGAGGAAACAATCAAGTGAATTATGGGAAACCCACACAATCGAATGAAGAAAGTATCACTATAATAGGTTTGTAGGAAGATGGAAACATTTTCACTGTGATATTGGGAGATAAAGGTCACCGAATTATATAGAGAGAGAATAATCACAACTCTAAAAACACTACCAGTAGTTGTCTTTCTGTGTGTGCGCACACAACTCAAGTAGGGCTGGCTGGTGGACTTTGTTTCTGGACGAATACTTTTGGTCTGTAAGGCAGAGAATGCCCAGGCACAATGGTGCCCTGCAGGAAAGGGACGTGGATGCGGTCCCAGATGGAATGAGTGGCGGACTGTTCCGGGGGTCCAACTTTCAGATCTCGAGTTCTACTTTAAGTTAAATAAATTTAGCAAGATCTCCAAGAGGGCAGCAGCGAACTTGTGGCAGCCCGAGGCAGCCACTTAGCACTTCCTCCTGAGAAACATGGATAAATTTAGTTTTGGATACCCGGGAGTTACACTGGCCCAAGGCCCAAAACAAAACACGAGAGAAAGTGTTCTAGACTGAATTTAACTGTCTCTGGGACCATCTCTTACTAAAATATTCCTCAATTAAAAAATTATCATTGTCTAATGGGTTGGCAGAAGTCTCTATAAAATTAGCTTTTTTAAAGATTGATGGAGCACTCCTTTGTCTAATACCCCTGTACCATATATGAAGTCCATTAAAACAAAAACTCCAAAGAAGTCATAAATCATACTCAACTATTTCATTACATCCAATAATAAATAACCCTCACTCAGTCTCTCTCCAAAATCTAATTTTAGGATAATAAAAATGTAAGTCTATAGAAAACTGAGGTTTCTAAGTTTAATGTTTAACAGCTGCTTCTGAGCAGCTTATAAGAGAAAAAGAAATCCTAAAGAGTTTTAAATCTAATCCACGGAAACCAGAATCAGGTAAACCCAGATGGATAACCTAGGTAACTTTTCCTGTCATAAGAAAAAACAAAGATAAAGGAAATTAAATGAGGTATTCTCCAAGGCCTTTTGTAGCTCTGACAGCTACAAGATTAAAATATCTAGAGTTAAACATCAGGTCTTCTGAATGGTACCCAGTGCAGCAGAATAAGTCCACTGAGTGTTTTACACGCACATTGTCTCATTAACTGTCACAAAAACCTACTATGGAAGGTATTGTTATCCCCATTTTACAGATGAGGAAACTGAGGTTTAGTGAGACCAGGGAACATGCAAAAGTCAAATAGAGAGTAAACTAAGCTCAGGTTAGGCTGCCTTTAAGACAGGAAGCCCAAGGCAGCTAGACTCCACAGGAACGTGGCCTTATTTCATGAACTTGGTTCCATATTTCACCTCCCGGTTCCCTGTCTGACTGTTGGGGTGATCGTGAGTTTTTGAGTCACTGCCCCACCAGTCAGTCCTGCAGAGACCCAGTCATGCCCTCCTTCCAGGTAGAAGGTCTGCCATCCCCAAACCCCAATCCAGCTCTCCCACGGTCCCTGGGATTGGAGGGCTCTGACCTCACAGAGTTGGTGCAGTCGGAGCGAGCTGGTGCCTAGCTGCATTTCCAACAACCAAGAGTGTGTGAACTATTTTATAAGACACTCAGTGGAAAATATATTTTTAAATTATGTTCGATCTCTGGAAGTTTCCAAAAAATTTTATGAAGGACTTTTATGAAGTCCTGATAAAACTCGAATATCATGAAATCATGAAACCCAAAACTGAAATGAAAATTAATCTTCCAAGTGGGGAAGCAGACACATTTCTGCTTTAAATGAGTCTATTCCAATTAATCTTGAAACCTTTTCAAAAATGGAAGACTGATGGAGGTTGCATGGAGACTGTTATAATCTTCGCACCATTATTGCTGCCACTTGGCACGGCCATCAACTCAGTCACACACCTGTGAAGGCTGAAAATCTATGGAGGCTGAGGAAGAGGAAGGGGCCGCTCTCGCCTCCCCTCCCATCCAAGCAGGGAGATGGCCTGCGACCAGCTCAGGGCCTCCAGGAGCAGGCGTGAGGGACATGCATCGCCAGCTGGCACCCGCAACAAAAAGGAGAGCTTTATTCAGTGTAGAATCCACCTCCTACTCCAGTTCTACCGTCACCAAGGCAACACGGTCAGGACAGCGGTCTCATCACACTGCCCACCTCTCTCCTTCCCACGTGGGTCGTGACAAAGCCGTGTGGCCAAGGCACGCCGCCTAAGGGGAACCTTGGCAGGTGGCCGCTGGTGTCAAGCCCATCTACCTACTGTGTGACCCTGGGCAAGGAACGTGTCTTCTCTGAGCCTCAGTTTCTGCATCTGTTTAATGGAGGCAATAATCCGGTCCCCAGGGATGTTGTGCTGATGAGCTGCAGCAGCCAGCTCAGGCCTCAGGAGGGCACTCCTGGGTACCAGGGTCCACCGGGGCTCCCAGACTGCCTGGGACATGCCCCTCCTTCAGCTGCTTCTCCCACGTGCCCCCACCCCAAAACCAGCTACCATACTTTTTTACTAAACTTTCCGCCTGTGGCTCTCATGATCCATTTCTTTTGTTTGTTTTTGTAAAATTTTTCTCATTGGAACATGTTTTTTCGGACATCCGCACAGTCCAGAATGCCTCTGAGCCCAAAGTGCCTTGTGAGGCTGCCCCGAAGTCCACTCACGAGTTTCAATGAAGGGATCACGTCTCCATTCCCAACCTAAAGGAAGACAGTTCACAGTCATCTGTTCTGACGCCCTCTTTATAATGATGGGTAATACCTGTTAGTTCCCATAGAAATTATATTAAAGAAATGAGTTGAAGAAAACAGTATGAAGGTGCCTCAAAACACCAAAAATAGAGCTGCCATGTGATCCTGCAATCCCACTCCTGGGCACATGTTCGGAGAAAACTGTAATTTGAAAATATACATGCACCCCTATGTGCACAGCAGCGCTATTTACAATAGCCAAGACATGGAAACTACCTAAATGTCCATCAACAGATGCATGAACAGAGAAGCTGTGGTACATATATACAGTGGAATACTATTCAGCCATAAAAAGGAATGAAATAATGCCATTTGCAGCAACACGGATGGACCTAGAGATGATCATACTAAGCGAAGTCAGTCAGAAAGAGAAAGACAAATATCATGTGATATCACTTATATGTGGAATCTAAACTATGACACAAATGAACTTATCTATGAAACAGAAACAGACTCACAGACATAGAGAACAGACTTGTGGTTGCCAAGGGGGAGAGGGGTGGGAGAGGGATGGACTGGGGGTTTGGGATTAGCAGATGCCAACTATTATATATAAAATGGATAAACAAACAACAAGGTCCTACTGTAGAGCACAGGGAACTCTATTCACTATCCTGTGATAAACCATAATGGAAAAGAATATGAAAAAGAATGTATATATGTATAACTGGATCACTTTGCTGCCGTACAGCAGAAATTAACACTTCATTGTAGATCAACTATACTTCAACAAAATAAATTTTAAAAAAAGAAAAGAGCTGAACATAATACAATAAATATGAACCTTGTTCTGACTTCATGGAGGAGCAATAAAAACTGGTATTGACAAGACGCAGACTCTCAGCACTCTGGTGCCCTGTGACTATGCCAGTATTTCCCTGACCTCACGGAGCCTTACGATAAGGAGCTGAGGACACAATTCTCGCCAGAAGTTATATGTAAAGGATGAGCAGATAAAAGGTGTGTATGCATCACCAAGGGGGCAGTTGGAGTGTGCAGGCTTCTGAGTAGTGTGAAGCCGGGGCCAGTTACCAGTGCAGACAGACATGTGCTCGGGTCCCCAGCAAATCACGGCACCTAATTTTTTTCATAAAAGCTGCTCTTTGATATTTCAAAATAAACCGAAAACCAATAATAATAATAAAAAGCCTTTAAAATTAAGACTTATGGGGCTTCCCTGGTGGCGCAGTGGTTGAGAGTCCGCCTGCCGATGCAGGGGATACGGGTTCCAGCCCTGGTCTGAGAAGATCCCACATGCCGCGGAGCGGCTGGGCCCGTGAGCCATGGCCGCTGAGCCTGCGCATCCGGAGCCTGTGCCCCGCAACGGGAGAGGCCACAACAGTGAGAGGCCCGCGTACCACAAAAAAAAAAAAAAAAAAAAAATATTAAGACTTATGGCAAAATTCAAAACATTGTTGGAAATTTCCTTAAACTTATTTTATAATTCAATATTTTCATTTTCAGTACCCATTGGGGGAAGGGGTACAACCCTAACCTTTTCAGTACTGAGGAGCTCTAACCTTTAAGCAGGCTCCCCTATGGACAAACAACTGCACGTGGTCTGTGAGTGGCCAAGCCAGGACACCGCGGGGATACCACCGAACACAGTCAGCCAAGCACATCCTCCGGCATCGTTTCCCAGTGAAGTTGAGAAGATCGCCCAAATCTCTCCACTCCTTCTGGCCTGGCCCACCTAGTCTGTCTGGGTCGCCGGCTCCATCAGGAGTGATGACTCTCACCATTATTCTGAGGACGACACACTGCCTGTGGCCACGTGAGCAGGGCACGTAACCAGCAGAGGTCACCAGCCTTGGACAAATGGCCAAACTGCTAGCTCTTGGGGGGGCTCCAAGCATCAGAGACAGGCCATCTCAGAAAGCCAAGCAGACGTGAAGTGACAGTAACCAAAGCTTGAAAAGCATATGTCACAAAACCATGTGGACGTGGGAAGCTCTACACAGCAGCTAACTGGTGCAAATACAAGTCAGGAGGCATCATGACTGGGAACTGATTTTGCGCCGGGACGTGTCAACTGGACTACAGCCCTCCTTGGGAACCCAGAAATCATGACTCTACTAGTGGCTGAAGAAATAAATGCAGAAGCGGAGGCACCAGTATTGAGTCGGGGGCTGGGTTTGACTACTGATCATCTGTGTGTCCGTATCACCTTGGTTACTTGGCCTCTAGAAATCTCTGTTTCCTCATCTGTCAGTGGGAGGCTCTGCCAGATACACCGACCCCACAAGGGTGGTGGGAGAGGTCAGTGAGGTAAGAAAAGAATGTGCAAAGGCTCTGCTGGGCGGACGCTTAGGCACCTGTAACCACTCTCAATTCTATGGCTCAGAAAATGGAAAATGGGGCCACTTGTCCAGATGTCCTCAACTAGAATGCTTCTGATTCATGGAAACTAACATGGCCTTAGTACCCTGGGGTACTTACCAGGGAGTAGGATTTGGAGGAAGCACCCTGCTGGCTCTGTCATGATCAAGAGTCCACTGTAGGTGGGGTGGGTCCCTGAGGGTCTGCTCAGAGGAGTTAATTTGGGTGGCGAGAGCAAGTGATCTTTTTTTTTTTTTAATTTATTATTTTTGGCGGCCTTGGGTCTTTGTTGCTGCGCACGGACTTTCTGTAGTTGTGGCGAGCGGGGGCTACTCTTCACTGCGGTGTGTGGGCTTCTCATTGCGGTGGCTTCTCTTGTTGTGGAGCACGGGCTCTAGGTGTGTGGGCTTCAGTAGTTGTGGCTCGCAGGCTCTAGAGCACAAGCTCAGTAGTTGTGGCACACAGGCTCAGTAGTTGTGGCTCGCGGGCTCTAGAGCGCAGGCTCAGTAGTTGTGGCGCACGGGCTTAGTTGCTCCGCGGCATGTGGGATCTTCCCGGACCAGGGCTCGAAACTATCGAACCTATGTCCCCTGTGTTGGCAGGCGGATTCTTAACCACTGCGCCACTAGGGAAGCCCCAGCAAGTGATCTTTCTTTTTCTTCTGCATCACAGACACCAGTAACCAGGCTCTTTTCTCTCCAGTGGGTCCCTCTCCATTGTCCTCACTGCTCGTTAAGCGCCCTTGACCCTCGAGTTCTCGGAGACCCTGCTGTTGCCCATCCTCATGTTCTGGTAAGGAGGGTAGGGGACAGTGGGGGATTGATAAGACTAGATTGCAAATCTTTCATTTCTTTGATTTTCATAAAGGGATGCCAACGAACCCAGGCAATTTCCCCGACTTGATCCATGCATAATGGACCCAAAGAGAGACTTACTAGAAAACAAATGCACTTAAATGCTTTCCTGACATGAATCATTTATTGAAGACAGAATTGCTGGCTGTGAGTGCTCAAAATAAGTTGACTTACAGTATCCTTGTTTCTAGATAGATCTGAAATATGATCACAGAATATTGACGTACTCAGCTATGAACGATGCTTTTGGGGTCATTATGGACTGGCTATTCCTCGAAAAGTTTCATTAAGAACAGCAGTGATAAAACACAAAACAGGGCCTTTTCTCTCTCTCCTTTTCTTTTTCTACTTTCCTGAGTCACAAAGCTCAGGAATACAGGATGCTTGGTGAAAGCAGTGATGTTCCTTCCAATTTCTGTTAAGGAGAATCTGGAACAGGTATTCTGGGATTCATGCAAACATTCATTAATCCACTGACAACTTTATTCATTCATTAGGTCGTCTGTCCACCAAGCTACCCATTCATCCATTAAGTCAAAAATTCACTGATTCATATTTATTGTTGCAGCTTTATTTATACCATTGCATTAGACTGCTGAAAGTAAGCACAGGGGATTCTTACAGAGTCCCTCTCTGTGTTTTATGTGGGTGAGTATCATGCCCAATAAACCAAAGTATTTGAGTAATTATTTCCAGGCCCGGGATGAACCCCCAACCCCTTCCACTTCTTACAGAATAAATAGATGCTCAATACATGTTGATTCAATCCAAATTTCTAGACGACCTAATTTAGTCTCCATACCAATAACCCTGAATTGTCAAAAACAACGTACAAAGGGATAACATGAACTGAGAAAGTCCTAGGTTTCTTTCCCATTATAATAAGGACAGAGCAGATGACCCAACAATTTACTCTCCCTACAGAAGCCATGCAGATAAACCCACACGATTTCTTTCTAAACCGTTATATCCTGTAACCAAGCAGAGAATTCTCTTCTACCTCATGAAATTGCATGAGGCAATATATCAAACTGACATGAAAATAACTAAAATGAAAGCAAATTACCTACTTAAACCACAGTAGGGGAGTTCAGATGTTGGTTGGGGAAGAGAGTTGACTTTTCTTTAAACAAAGAATCTTCTATTAAAATAAAATCTGGTAAAAGTAAAGGAAACTACTCTCATAGAGTAAGTCACTTAGTGAACCAAAGTCATGAATTCTTTTAAAGGTAACTTCCCCCATTATAACAGTAATTCACATTCATTATAAAAATTTTGTAGTCTAAAATGTAGAAATTTTACCACCTATATGGCCACTGACACTTTGGTTTATTTTCTTCTAGTCTTCAGTGAAGACACTGGCTTTTTTTTTTTCTTCTTTGCTAGATAAAACCATTGCAGGGACTTCCCTGGTGGCGCAGTGGTTAAGAATCCGCCTGCCAATGCAGGGGACACGGGTTTGAGCCCTGGTCCAGGAAGATCCCACATGCTACTGAGCAACTAAGCCCGTGAGCCACAACTACTGGAGCCCGTGTGCGTAGCACCCATGCTCTTCAACAAGAGAAGCCACCACAATGAGAAGCCCGGGCACTGCAATGAAGAGTAGCCCCCGCTCGCGGCAACTAGAGAAAGCCCGCATGCAGCAACGAAGACCCAACACAGCCAAAAATAAATAAATAAATAAATAACCATTGCAGAGGCTTTTCATTTTCAAATATAGTTGCGATCTTCTGTTAAATCAATTTTACATGACCTTTCCTTAACCTTTAGTGAGATCATTTTCAATGTCCTTATCCCAATATAAATACTCTAGTAGTTACACTGGACATATCATAATTGTTATCTTATTGCCTCATCATTGTATTATTTAGGCTTCTTTTGTCTTTTTAATAACAAGTAACGCAGGGAACTTCCTCGGTGGCTCAGTAGTTAAGAATCCACTTACCAATGCTGGGGACATGGGTTTGATCCCTGGTCTGGGAAGATCCCACATGTCGCAGAGCAACTAACCGCATGTACCACAACTACTGAGCCTGCACTCTAGAGCCCACGAGCCACAACTACTGAGCCCACACGCCACAACTACTGAGCCCGTGAGCCTAGAGCCCGTGCTCTGCCACAAGAGAAGCCACCGCAATGAGAAGAACACGCACAGCAATGAAGAGTAGCCCCCACTCGCCACAACTAGAGAAAGCCCTCGCACAGCAACAAAGGCCCAACACAGCCAAAAATAAATAAATAAATTTATTTTTAAAAAATAATTAGTAATGCAACAATTAACAATTCAGGGTATAAAACCCTTTTTTCCCCCTTAATTTTGGGTAATATCTTTAGAATAAATTCCCACATGCAGGATTTCTGGGTTCAAGGAACAAACATTTTAAGGCATCTAGTGAATTTTGCCAAATTGATTTCCAAAAAGTTTATAGCTATTTATGTTCTTACCAGCAATTTACAAAAATACACATTCCACCACGTTTGTCGGCGATAAGAATTCTCATCTAAAAGCAACAAAAACCCGATTAACGCTTCATACATTAAAAGTTGTGTCTCTGTTTTAATCTGCATTTGGGGAGTTATAAGTGTTAACATTTATTAAACTACTGCTTTCTGTCACGACTCGTCTATTGTATCTGCTGCCCGCTTATCTCTTGTATATTGATTTGCACGAGCTCTCCATATATTAAATAGAATAACATCTTAACTATTCCATTTAGAGTGACCAATTTTTCCAGTATTTTTAGCTCATTAAAGCCTTAAATTATTATGGAGTAAAAGCTGTGATTTCTTTCAGAAAGTTTAGGCTTAGAAAGTCCTTCCTTCTACCCTTAATTCTTGTCCTGCAGAAAACTGGTACACATTCACTTATTTCATCTCCTTTTTCCATGATTAATTTTATATATTTTTAACTCTTAGATCTGACATTTATTTTTTGGCTATGGTGCTCCACGAGAATCTAAATGGGTTTATTTCCAAATATTTAACGAGCTGTATCCAAGGCGTTTATTGGAAGTTCTTTCCCTCCTCCATTAATTCATACTATAATCACACATTAAATACCAATAAACAGAGAAGAAATGAACTGTAGAGATCAATATACTAACCACTCATTTAACAGATGAAAAACTGGTACCTACTGAGTCAGCGAGCAGCTCGATCCCTCCGACGGGAGGGACAAAGCTCTTCCCCTTGTCCCTTGTGCTCCCGCCCACCTGACATTTACTCTCTTAGAGGGAGTAAAATATTACTGTGCATTACAGCCTTCCCCAATCACTGGTTAAAGATCTGCAGGAAATCAGGAAGCTGTACCTTAGAACTACATTCAAGCCAACATAATCTCAGATGGGAATGAGGGAAACCAAGGTGGACACAGAAGCCACTTGCTGGGCCTTATTTTTCCCATTCAAAGACCAGAAGGATTCTCTAATGTTGTACCAATCTACCTATGGGAGGGTTTCTGCAGGAGAAAAAAGAAAAGCAGACAGGAAAAGTACCTCATGTTTTTAAAAGGGATTCCTTACCGATGTGTGATTAGGGAATGGAAGCCATAGCAAGGCAGGGAGTTTTAGGCTGTCTTCGTCAATGGTGCATCTCAAGAACCCAGAACAAGAATTCCACAGGGGGCTTCACCGGTGGCGCAGTGGTTGAGAATCTGCCTGCTAATGCAGGGGACACGGGTTCGAGCCCTGGTCTGGGAAGATCCCACATGCCACGGAGCAACTAGGCCCGTGAGCCACAACTACTGAACCTGCGCGTCTGGAGCCTGCGCTCCGCAACGAGAGGCCGCGACAGTGAGAGGCCCGCGCACCGCGATGAAGAGTGGCCCCCGCTTGCCGCAACTAGAAAAATCCCTCGCACAGAAGCAAAGACCCAACACAGCCAAAAATAAATGCTTAAATAAAAGATTACTATTAATAAAAAATACCGAACAAACAAAAAGAATTTCTCAGGAATAGAGAGGACGCCAAAGCCTCACGAGGCCCCTGGACCACTTTCTGCTAAGGGACCAACAGCCTAGAACACAGAGACACTGAGGGGAGGCCTGAGACACAGACACACTGAAGGGAGGCCCGGGGCACGGGGAAAATGAAGGGAGGCCCGGGGCACGGGGAAAAGGTAGGGAGGCCCGGGACGGGGAAAATGAAAGGAGGCCCGGGGCACGGGGAAAATGAAGGGAGTTGTGAGCAGTAGCCAATGTCTGAGGTCTGGAAACAGGGACGAGAGAATCTTTCCAAGCCAGACATTTGCTTAATTGGTATTTTTCGTAATAGTATATAAAAGCTACGATGTGAATTCCCAAACTTTGAGGAGTTCCTAACTCTTAATGGATTCTTTGTGTGTTGACTAAACCAGACTTTAATTTTGCCTCTGCTTTTAGGTTATGAGCTCCTCCAGTGTCAGAGAACAAATATATCATAAACGAACTAGAAATAATTATGAACAATTACAAATGAATAAGTAAAAACTAATTATAAGATATTAACAGGAAGCCCCAGCATTTACTTCTTCTAAAACTTTCTCTGAGAAAATAATGAAATTGGAACAGAAAGTCTTGGGAGGGCCAGGAAGAACAATGAGGAAATATATTTAGTGACAAAAAGAGGTTTACAATATACAAAGTCAACAAGAACATGCACCACATGAGACAAATCTTAAAGCCAAAAAAAAAAAAAACCCAGTGCATCTCCATGCTTAGGAAGTACTTGGTTGGTAAGTCAAACTTTTTTTTTAATATCAAAAATATTTAAAATACACAAAACATTTTACCACACTGATATCTAGTCACGTTTACTTCATTTTTTTAGGAAATAAAATATATAGATATTGAAGGCACTTCTGCTATTTGAGCTTGAAATTGGTGTTTCCTTCAATGTTTTTGTTCTTTTACTGCATATGTATTCACAAACAACATATACTTTTTATGTTGTAAAGATGTGTGTAAATAATATTCGAATCCTTCTGGGATTTCCTTTCTACATTCAACACTAAATTTTTGAAATTTTATGCATCTAGTTTAGTCGTTTTAATTTTGGAAGAGTATTCTTTTGTATGGCTACACCAAAAATTAATCTATTACCATACTGATGGACATTTAGAGTATTTTCACTTTTTTTCTCTATTATAGATAGTGCACTAATGAGCACTGGAATTGCTGCATCATTCTGACGTGACATCCTCCAGCTTCACTAGATATTAACAAACTTCTTTTCAAAATTTAACACACTCGGAAGATGTTTGGGGTTAGAGCAGTGATCCCCAACGCTTTTGGCACCAGGGACTGGTTTTGTGGAAGACAATTTTTCCATGGATTGTGGGGGGGGATAGTTTCGGGATGATTCAAGCACATTACATTTACTGTAATTTCTATTATTATATTGTATAACAGAAATATTGTAATATATGATGAAATAATTATACAACTCACTATAATGGTGACAGGAGATGGAGCTCAGGCGGTAATGCGAGCGATGGGGAGCGGCTGTAAATACAGATGAAGCTTCACTTGCCTCCTCCTGTGCGGCTCGGTTCCTAACAGGCCATGACCAATACTGGTCCGTGGCCCGGGGGTTGGGGACCCCTGGGTTAGAGAGATAATGGGCAATAATACTTTTCTTCTTTATGCTTCCCTGTATATTCTAATTATTCAACCAAGAGTATTTACCACTCTGGTAATATATTTAAGTTAAAAAAAAAAAAAGCTCAAATTTTTACACTACATTTTTCAGATTACTTATGTATGTTAACATATATTGCTTGATATCGCTCTCTGATTTATTAGTGTACCCATGCTACAGAAAAGCAAACGGAGGCTTAGGGAAGTGCTATGACTTATTTAGTTTGGTCACTAAACTGGTCCCGTACCTTCTCTGAGTCTCAGTCTCCTCTTTATTATTTCCATCAGCCTACCTCACAAAACTATTGAGGGTGAAAACTAAGACAACTGACTTGAAACACCAAAAAATTTTAAAGTGACTTATAAATATATAATCCACCGGTTATCTTTCTTCACGATTATGTTCTTTACATCTCTGTCCCTGCTCTGGACACAGTGAGAAATAACTAAGTATGGAGGAATATGGGAAAAGGTACATTCTTACAAAACCTCGGGTACCATTTCAACTGTTCCTTCCCAAGGAAAGAAGTATTCGTTAGCCAATGGTTTACTGCTGGGAGATTTACTCCTTAGTCCTTGATCGAAGTTTCATTCTAACAGTAATTTAATTCTTAGAGATGAGTAAATACAGACTCAAATGACAGAACAAAAAAAAAATGGATTCAGTACTAAAAGCAAGTGCTTTTTGGTTTCAGATAATGCTCTTCACATGACTTCCTTCCTGTTTCTAAGAAAGCAAACCCTGGCAGAGTGGAGAGCTCTGGAAATACAACGCCTGGACGCAGAAAAGCTGGTGCCCGAAAACTGTTAAGGAAAAGCACAAACTGCTGCACACACGCAGCAAACCATTTGTACTGTTGCGAGGGTGGTACAGAGCCAGCTAACCTGCACGGCGCTTCCAGTCCAAGAATGCTCTAGGTTGAAAGGGACATAGCCTTGGTTCCCTGATAAAACCCAATAAAATCGCCACTATTTGAGTTGAACCGACAACCCTTCTGACAGTCACTTCTTCATTCCTTTCCTGTGGTATCCCACAGATCAAATTCTCCTGCATTAATTCTATAACAACATTTTGATATAGGTCTGAATACCAAAGGGTATTGGATTTGAAAACCTGAGACATTTATGCAAAATATTACGCTTCCTTAGCCTCAGAGAAGACTTGGAGAAAGAAGTGAATGAAAAACACCTAGCTCTAGTTCCTCAGATATTAAACAGATTTGCCATATGTATGACCCAGAAATTAACACTTGTAGGTGTCTACCCAAAAGAAATGAAAACAATAAGTCCTCACAAAACCCTGTACACAGACGTTTACAGCAGCATTATTCATAATAGCTAAAAGATGGAAACAGCCCCAAAGTCTGTCAACTGACACATGCATAAACAAAAAACTGACCCACGGATAGCCCCACAGTGGAATATTATCCAGCCACAAAAAAGAATGAATTACCGATACATGCTACAACATGGATGAACTTCAAAAACATTACACTAAGTGAAAGAAACCAGTTAAAGAAGACCACACATTGTATGATTCTGTTTACGCAAAATGTCCAAAATAGGCAAATCTAGAGACAAAAAGTAGCCTAGTGACTGTCCAGGGCCAGAGGGCAGGGGGGGATGGGAAATGCCCATGGGTAAAGGGTTTCTTTCTGAGGTGATGAAAATGTTCTAAAAGTAGATAGTGGTGGTGATGGTTGCACAACTCTGTATATATTACAATATATTACAAGCCACTGATTGTACACTTAAAATGGGTGAACTTTATGGCACGTGAATTATATCTCATAGTTGTTTAAAAACACAAAACAAACTCCTGGCCCTACAGAAGACAAAACCTAAGCATAGTCAGCTCTCAGGCCACGTGTGATAGAACCACGTGTCCTGGCACTGTCTGAATGAAGGAGTGAATGAGGCCGAGGGGAGTTCCAGCCCGCAGGAAAAAGGGGCTCTCCCCTCACTCAGGGAACAGAGCAAGATGTTGGGGCCCAGGTCTGCTGATGCAACGCTGGTGCCAGCCTGAGCGCTGTCGGGGTGTAGAGCGGGTCTTCTGACACTGGCATGACTTCTGTGAGGCTGGGCCACAAATAAGGTAGGAGGGGACCTCACCTCTGATCCTGAGTATAGCCTGTGGGAAAGGCTGGAAGGATTTTCACCACCTCTGAGTTTTCCAGGCAGCCCCAAAGAGCAGAGGGAACTCACCCCCAGACACACGCCAACAGCAGCTACTGCCACAATCTAGGCTTTGGCTTAAGGTCCAGAGGAAATCTTCAGTGGATCAAAGGTGTTTTCCCCTTCATGCAAGGCTGCTCTGAATACCTGAGACTGAATACTCTGCTTCCGGTCAAACCCACTCAAGTTGGAAGCAGACCGTGTTTGCTATAGCGGACTCACCATGATTAAATTCGGATGAAACTTCAAGGCTCAAATATGCGGAAGAAACGCTACTTAGAGCTACAAGGTCAGCTGCCCTTTGATGCCAAGCGGAGCAGAGGCTGACAAAGCTTCCCGGGAGCAGAGCTCCATGAGGCAGGTGTGGTGTCTGGGGGCTCACACGGCCCCCCCAGGAGCCAGCACGGCCCCCCGCCCCCCAGCCACCACGGCAGACATTACGGGAAGAGCTCATGAATGAAACCTGGAGAGTTGCCAAGAGTGGGTTAATGAAATCCGTGGGGAGGTAAGTAATTGAAGGGAAAGAAATGGATCCATTCGTCAGTCAACATCGAAATCTTCACATTTTCTGGATGGTGGAAGGCGAACGAAGCAACAAGACAGAAATCAAGAATTTATGTCCCTGGGCTCCAATTTTAGCTGCAGAAGACTTTCTCTTTTCCCAAAGTCAGAGTGGTGAATTTGATCAACGTCCTGCATCAAACTCAAAACGTTCGCTGTGCTAGTGTCACTGAGCCCCTGTGGCCAGGGAGGGGTCGGGGCAGCTGCCCCAGTTTTCCTCTAAACTCTTGCTATGGAAATTAGTGTCCCCAAACGGGATGCTGGGATAGGGATAAAGTGACGAGGAAAATGGGACTTATTTCTCATCTGTCTTTAGTTATGAAGGAGGCCTGTAGCTTCCTGCTGCCTTCTTATAACAGGGGACCCTGAATGCTGAGTATCTGAAGGGCTGCACAGTGTAAAGGTAGCAACCTTCACGCCTGAGCAGGGGCTCAGGAGCCAGCAGCTGGTTTGCCTTTATCAGCTGCTTGACCCTGGGCAAATTACTGAACCTCAGTTTCTTCACTTGTAAACTGGAGACAGTAATAGTTCCTACTTCATGGGGTTGTGGTGAGGATTAGTTGTTTCTAGAGCCCTGCCTGGTACGTGGCAATCTTAAATGTGGCATCATCTTCACCATCCTCATCACCATCACCATCATCACGTCACCATCACCGTCATCGTCACTGTCATCACCGTCACCATCACCATCGTCACCATCGTCACCATCACCATCACCACCGCCTTTGCCATGGCTCTGGCTTTCCTTTTGTCCCATCACTTTCCTGCTAGTCACCCTCCTTCCATCAGTGGTCCAAGTTCTCCCAGCCCCTTGGAAACACCTAGAAAACTTAAAAACAAAAACAAGGAACCAGTGAGCCGACTAGCCGGTCCAAGGCAGGTGATTCTAACGAACAGGCAAGGCTGAGCCCACAGCCGAGACTCTGCCAGTGGGACCTGAATTCAGGGAGTGAGATGCGGCCCCTTCGCCACAGCAGCCGTTTCCTCCCTTCACAGGATCCGTGGCTGGTTCCCTGACTCTGCATCGAAGACCAAGTGTTTGTGCAGGTCACCAAGGCCTCCACCGGTAGCTCCACATCGGCTCACTCCTCCTGCCTTTGATTAAACCCCCTCTTCCTTCTGTTTTAATGTCAAAGACTCCATTTCGTGCTTGGAAGGCCAGCTCAGAGCACAGCTTCTGAAATGAGGGCCAAGCCGGGACCAGGCCGCAGGCCACCGTGACCCCCACTGGGTCAGACCCCCACTGGGTCCCTCACCTGGGTCAGCCAGAGACATGTTCTGAAGGAAGGAACTATCTGGAAAGCTAAAATGTATAACTAAGTTGCCAAAAGGTAAAACTGACAGAACTTTTGTTTCGGTGACGAGCTTTCCAGTGTCACCTGGACTCTCCTGCCTTAGGAAATGAAGTCCGCTGGGGCCAACATGGACAGCTCAGGACCATGGCTCTGCTGTTCATCAGTCAGTCTCAACCAGTAGTCATCTTTTTAGTTCCCCGTTCTTTCTTTTCCTGCCCTGCCATCCATTGCTGCTTTTCTACCATTTACCCAGGAAGACGGAGAACCGAGCTTGTTAAGCCAGTCATTTCAGTGTCTGGCGTGCTAAGTAGGTTTCCGGAAAAATCAGATTAAGCCTAATGAAGAACACGGGCTTTTGACGATAACGTTTCTCACTTTATACTTAAGATCTGGGGCTGCGTTCCACATGGCTGGATATGTTACCATCTCTTAACTGGGATATGTTTCAGCAGACTTTTGGTTTAATCTGAATTAGATAAACTCCCTGTTGTCAGAGAGTACCTTTTCTCCACTTTCCCCCCAGAATACCAATCCCATCGCCTGTGTCACACAAATATTCTAATGTGAATTTCCCTGGAATAGATGGTAGTACTTCTAATGCACAGACCCCACGGCACCTTGATAATCTGACAGCACTATTTCCATTTTCAAATGATTACTATGGGGACTTCCCTGGTGGTCCAGTGGTTAAGACTCCACACTTCCAATGCAGGGAGCACGGATTCGATTCCTGGTTGGGGAGCTAAGATCCCACATGCCGAGGGGCGTGGCCAAAAAGTTAAAAAAAAAGATTATTATGAAATGTTGGGTCAAGTGACACTTCATATAATGCACTTAATAACATGATTTTAAAAAGAGCATGTACACACACACACACACACACACACACACACACACACACACACAAGAGGCCCACCCTTCTTCCTTATTACTCTCTAATACATTAAAAAAAAACAGCTTGCTTGTGCCTGGGCAAAGTTCATAGGTCAGATTTTTTTTTCATCCAACGTCTTACTGTAAAGGAAAAAAAAAGTGGTTTATTGGGGTAGTTAGGTATTGGGCTCTCTTTCCATCTCTTACAATGAGCTCTATCCAAGCTTTTCATTTCACGCAGGAGGTCTGGGTGAGGTTACTCTGCAGAATGTGAGACCCTTCGAGTGAGGGGTACCTTTATGATAGCTTGTTAGTATCTGAATTGACAAAGTTCACCTGCCTGACTGTTTCGTTCAGATTTCAAAAGATAACCCCATGCAGGAAGGTTTTATGAGAACAGGAAGATAACTCACCCCAAAACGATAAGATAACAGATATCAGCCAGCAATAAGAGTTGATTCCTTGTCCAAGAGATAGTCAAGGTATTGGGAGACGAAGAGAGATCAGAAAGAAAAGAACAAGGGCTGGGCTCATCTAGAGAAGCTATTACTCCATTATCAAGGGAGGGAGGGCACAAAAGGTGGGTGACCAGAGACAGAAAGGGATCCAAGCAAACTTCCATCAGTTAGACCTTCAGGAGCAGATAGACACAGAGAAGAAAACAGTCAAGGTGGGTAAACTCTCAGGGATTACTCAGGCCCGGCCCCATCCCATCCCATCCCATCCCATCCCATCCCATCCCATCCCATCCCATCCCATCCCCAAGACTCACCACTGGAGAGAGTAGGAAGGAGGGGAAGGGAAAGGACTGTTCCTTCCCACAGCCAGCTACAGGTTATCCAGCTCAGTCTTTTCTTCTCAAAAATGTCCACAGAAATATTGCCTTCTGCAGAGGAGACTAACTGTGAAGGGTCTGGAGCTATGGCCTAAAGCCATCCAAACAACCAGCCTGAAAAGCCTTCTGTATTGTCTTAAAAGATCATGTAAATTTTGCGTTATGTCATGGCATGTCCGTGTTTGTTTTCTTTTTAAAAATTCTTTTCCCTTGGATCTTCTGGCAAAATTGATGCTTGAGTGAGCTGGGCCCAGTTTACCCTGCAACTGGCACATGCCCCAGATGGCCCCAGGATGAGGTGGATGAAGAATTTGCATCTAGCCTGGACCCTTCCTTAATGGGATCAGGAAAGAAGGACCCAGGATGTGCCAGGCCACTTCCCAGTGCCAGGGGACAGCACAGACCAAGGAGCCCAAGGTCACACAGAGAGTAAGCAGGTGGCCACAGCTGGGGCCGAACCCAGGCTCTGCGGCACAGCCCTGCTCCCCCTTATGCCACGCTACTCCCTGTGGACCTAAAGGCTGCCAGTCTACTAGGCCCAGCAGAAAGCAGCTAGAGAAGGGGGCCTGGTAGTCTCCGGACTCTCATTAATGAAACGCTCCTGTGGCCTCTGACAAGGGCAGGACACCTTGACCGCCAGGAGGATCCTCTCCCTGCCCAGAGAAGCAGGCAAGGTTATGTCATGTGCTCATTAGCAAATTGCAGCTCAGGGCCCGCCCAGCACCCACAGGACACGGCGAGCTCCCAGCCTTGCAAAGCACAGACAGTATGTCTTCTCTGGGGAGTCAGGCCAGAGGGAAGCTTTTTAAACCAGACTGTCTTAAAGACAAATCAGTTCAGAAGACAGAAGCAGTGGGAGAAAGGAGGCAGTGCCAACCTGGCTAAAATTGGAACCCACATAAATAATTAAAATAATCAGGCACATCGAAAATATCTCTGTGGTCCTCTCTCTCTGCTTCCCTTAAACGTTAACTCTATTATTCCTCTAGGAATGGAGGTCAAATGAGGATTTTACAGACACCATGAAACTTTATTATATTGCTTGGTCTTAAGTAACTTCTTAAACTTCTGCATGATTTGGGAGGTTAAGATGAATTTCTGCACATTTTGAAGCTATGGAAATCCTTTCCCCCTAAAAGAAGATCCAGGGAAATTGTGGGAAAGAATACATCAGACAAGTAAATAAGATGCTTTTATAATTCTTTATAGATCAAAAGTCACAGTCTTTGCTCCCCTAACAGGTATTGCTAGCTCTGTGGCTCAGGAAAGCTAGCTAACCACTCTGTGCCTCAGTTTCAAGTCAGACTAGAGAAAAGAATTCACAACCCACAGGGCTGGATAAGGACAAGATAGGATCGGACAGGCAGAGCACAGAGTACAGTAGCAGATGCTGAATAACGGGGGTTGATATTATTAAAGTGCATAAATGACTACATTACAAAGCATAATAGAGGTGACCCTTTGGGAAGAGTATTACAGGAAAGGTTTCTTTCTGTATTTACTATCCCAGAGCATCAAAGAGGCCCTCTGTACAACCCATTACAAAATCCTGGGGCTCCATCTCCCGGAGTTCTCAGCCCGGCTCTTTCTGCGTCATCCTCCCAGGCCTGGCCTCCACCTTGGTCTCCTGCCCCGAGGCACCAGCCTGACGGGGCTTCTCCCTGCCTACGATGACAGCCAGATCAGTTCACAGGGTCCGAGGGACGGGGTGTCCCCCACCTCGCTGTCCCTGCTGTCCAGGCCCCTTCACCACCTGGCACACTCTCATCTCTGATCACTTCCTGATTCACATCCTGCTCCTCTGTAAACAGAGCACCCCAGCGTTAGCACCCCGCTTCTAGGAAGCATTTCTGAAGCCCCAGACTGGATGGGGGATCAGAGGCTCCCCTTTCTATGCTCCCACAGCGCTCTGCACTCTCCCGCCAGTGTGTTAAAATGATCCACTTAGGTTTCTGTCCTGTCCTCCAGGCAGTGACCCTGTCTGGCTCATCTGTGTACCCTCAGTGCCCAGCCAATAATAGGCTGGACACAAGGATTCAGAAACGCTGTAAGAAGATTCTGGAATTGTGTGGGGTGTGGGAATAACAGACTCACTCCACTCACTCCCATCTTTCAGGTCCTGGAAGGGAGGAGGGAGAAGGGCAGACAAAAGGAAGGGACAGCGCAGAGACTAGACACCTCGTGAGCCCCAGGCATGGGGCTGGGGAGCGGGCCTTACCTGAAGCAGGGCGGTCCAGGACGAACAGGGAAGGTGGCCTCCAACCCAGTGGGAAGCGCTGGAGACCAGAGACCAGGAGGGAGAGGCTGAAAACACCCACCACAGCTGGAGGTCTGTGCTCAGAGACAAGTGATTACTAGTGAGACCTGGGCCTGTAGCACGTGGTTCCGGTGTAGACCCAGGAAATGGGGTGAATCAGCAAATCCCAGCAAAGGTGAGGTCAGTTATGCCAAGCAGCTCGCAATCTTTCTATAGGTATGTTAATCCAACCCACCCGGAGTTTAGGCCACCCTGTCGGCCAGGCCCAAGGGCAGGGTCTCCCTAAACAGAGTTCTGAGTCAGGTCCGCCCACCCAGTCCCGCCCAGCTCCCTCCCTGCAGCCTCGGGTTACAAGGTGACTGCGGCAGGTTTGCCAGAGAAAGGGCACTAAACTTCGAATACATTCCAGTTACAGGTCTGCCTTTCATTTATTTTATTATTATTTTCCAATTCCTGTCTATTTATTAATTTCAGTGAATGAATTGCACCTTTGGTTTGGACTCATGTCTGTAAACCTGGGGAGTACAGGTTAATCCTGAGGGACGCGTTTGCTTGGATGGGGGAGCCAACCACGTGAGCTCTGACGTGGCAATTCCCTAAAGCAGTGGTTCTCAAGTGCAGGTGACTTCGCCCTTCCAGGGGACATTTGGCAGAGTCTGGGGCATTTTTGGCTGTCACAATTGGGGCGGCGGTGGCATCTAGACGATGGAGGCCAGGAACGCACAGGACGGCTCCACAACAAAGACTTATCTGGCCCAAAATGTCAACAGTGCTGAGATTAAGAACTTGCCCTAAGGGGGGGGGGGGTAGGGGGGTGATGAATTGGGCCGTTGGGATTGACGTGTATACACTGATGTGCATAAAATTGATGACTAATAAGAACCTGCTGTATAAAAAAATAAATTAAATTAAATTTAAAAAAAAAAAAGAACTTGCCCTAAAAGGAATGTCAGCCTTGGAGGACCTGGCTGGAAGGAATCAGCTCAGGCACATCTGACCCTGGATCTCTTGTGCCCACTTTTTGTCTAGGCTACAGCAACCATTCAGTGCCAGGCGTGCTGCTCTGTGCTAGAAACTTCCATGAGAAGCCCCCAGTGCAGTCACGAGGCTAGAACTGTAAAGGATTGTCTATAATGTAATAGCATCTGGAAAGAGTGACTTTTAGGAAGAATGAACGGGATTGAGGAAGAATATCAAGCCAGCAGAGGCCAGAGATTCGGCAGACAGAGGGCCAAAGGGCGACACACATTTGGGAAGGAAGCTACTCCCCTCGTCTCCTTTCAACCTACCCTTCCCCACAGCAAAGGAGAGAGGAAAGGGGAGGTTTTAGATGATGGCATTGATTGTGTGTTGACGGCTGCAGCATCCTGGGAAGAAGCGCTAGGTATGGACAGACTCTTTAAAATTTCATCAGCCTGGGTTAACCTCTGCCCCAAGAGAGGTGACAGCTCAGGAGGGAGCTGACAGAGATGGGAAGAAGACCAAACTTCACTCAGTTCATTTCTCCCATTCTCATTTCAAAGTCTGTCTAAGATAAGCACAGGTGGTATCTTTTCAGATAACACTCTGCCTTTAAACTTGCTAACTGATCTGTTGACAACCAACAACAGACAAGAAACGCTAACTCCATCTACCCATGGCCTTGGAAACCACTGAGATCCGCCACAGCAGATATCCTTAAGAGCAACTTCTTGGCAAAGTTCAATCCTTGGTTATAAATTGGTTTTGCGAACAGTTCATATTTAATTTGATGTATGAACTGCACTGTCACTCAGATGTTTTCATCACAGGACCTGTTCCCTTCCCCCACCGTAACACCTTTCTGGCTAAACCACAACAAAATAACAAAGCCCCCTGAAAACTATTAGAGTAGTTTGTTTAGAAGTACAGCTATTAGTCCCCCCACCACCTCTCCAAGTTCTAAAATACTACTCTCTCTTCCAAAATTTCTGAAGCTCCTAAAATGTAGGATGGAAGGCATGCAAGGGAAGGTCCATACGGTAGAGAGCTGTTCACAACTGCAGAAATACTGTGTGTCTATGTCCCAGGCACTGGGCTGGCTCGGGCATAGATGCATAAATACAATACCATGGAAATAGGGGGTCAGCAGTGGGGTACCATGGTCTTGGGTCCAATCTCAGCTCTGTTACTTATTATGGTATTAGGGGAGTAACTTACTCTCTCTCAACTTTACTTTCTCTATCTAAAATGCAAATTGATAACAGTTTAACTTGCTCGTTTGTTATGAGGATAAAGGGAATGAATAAATGTGAGGTCTGTGTAAAAGACTTGCCCATAGGGTGCTCTCAGCACAGGTGGGCTGCTATCATTATCATATATATCCTACAGGTTGGCCAGTCACCTCAGCGTCCCTGATGGCTTCTACAGGTTACCTGTCATCCCCCAGGCTGAGGAATAATCTCCTGCAGGAATTTCAGTGTCCGGTTTCAAACTACCATGAGGTACACAAGGTGCCTCTTCTCTCGTAGGATCCTACATAGAAATGACCATGAAACAGCCATCACGTGTGACCCAAGGTCAGAGGGGAGAGATTGGAACAACTTCCTGCTGAAGGGAGAAGCTGATCTCACCCACAATCAAAATAACAAAGAAGAGGGGGAATTTGCTAAACGTTTTTTCTCTGAAGGTCAGGCGGGCACTGGAGGGGGGGCATTCCGGATGAACTCGGTTAGGTTGCCCATATCATTTCCGGCTGAAGGTAGAAATCACGTGCGGTCAGACAATCCTGCTGAGAGGAGCTGCATGACAGCAGGAAATACAAACAGGAAGTGTTGCAACAAGGTTTTACCATTATTTATTCGGGGTATTTAGATTTAAAGTGTTGAAACCCACTAGCTTTTGTCGAACAAGACATAGACTTGCAACATCTTATGGGAAATCTAATGGCAAGAGGATTATCTAGTAAACCAATGGGCATATAATTTGGATGCAGTTGGGAGTCTGCCTTTTTAAAATGTTATATTTTGAGTCCATCTGGAGGGACCTATAGTCCCACGGAGTCTACAGGGAACTCACTCTGAGGGAACATTGAGAGATTATCTCACTCAGTTTGTATTTTTCAGAAAGAGAATTTACAAGTCTTCTGCCCTCTGTGCCTCTGTGACCCCTGGGTCAAATCCTCACTTCTTGCATATCGTTAACAAATGTTTACTGACATCAAACAAGCAAACCAATGAAGGAAGAGACAAGAAAGTTATAAGATGAACAGTCAACTGCTAAGCACTCTCTCCCTCTCTGCCCAGAACAATCTATGTATAAAATTGTTCAATGAAAGAAGCATCTGGTGCCATTAGCCAACAGATGCTTCAATCAAAAACAATTACACCTGTATATTACACAATGGAATATTACTCAGCCATTCAAAAGAGTGAAATATTGCCATTTGCAGCAAAACAGACCGACCTAGAGATTATCATACTAAGCGAAGTAAGTTAGGCAGAGAAAGACTAGCATTATATGACATCACTTTTTTGTGGAATCTAAAAAAATAATAAAAATTAACTTATTTACAAAACAGAAACAGATTCACAGACATAGAAAACAAATTTATGGTTACCAAAAGGGAAAAGGGAGGGGGAGGAAAAAATTTTAAACATGGGATTAATAGATACACACAACTATATATAAAACAGATAAACAAGGACTTCCTGCATAGTACATGGAACTATATTCAATACCTTGTATAACCTATAATGGAAAAGAATCTGAAGGTGTACACCTGAAACTAACACAATATTGTAAATCAACTATAGTTTAATTTAAAAAAAAAAAGAACAATATGCCCTGGTTTAAGGGGCTGTTTCTACATCTGTCTCTCTGCTAGTTCCTGAGCTTTTTTAGGGAAGAAATAGTTTGCCATTTATTGCTAGATCCATAATATATAGTGCCTGACACATGATACTGATATCAGTTGTTGAGTGAATGAGTAAATGGATGGGTGGATGGATGATATATATATGAATGAATGAATGAATGGCGACTGAAAGGTAGTACTAAAGGTGAAAGGAAGAAGTAAAGCAAACCAGACTGGAACACAAGTAGAAAATCTTTGTGGAACAAGTCTTGAAAAATAAAGAAAGACAGGTTAGATAGATTGTTCCATGATAACGTTCACCAAAAATTGCTCTTGTTTTAAGATATTTCCTCTTATTCAGTCATTAGAAGAGAATGGAGATCACCCAGTCACAGTATCTCCCTTAAAAACCCTTCGGATATTTGAAAACTAGCTATTTACACTGTATGCGGTTTTGCTCACAGTGTGTCCACAGCACTCGGCACACAATAAATGCACAAGAAATACTGTTAAAAGAACAAGTTCATGACTTAAGCTTCCTCTTTCCCAGAACCTTAGCAGTGATTCTCCCGGGTCCATACATGAAGCCAAATTTCCGAGTTCCAAAACTTTCCAAATGGATTCTGTCCTGGGACGAAGATTATTGCATTAGAGTTGCCCAGGTTCTGGGTGATGTGAGATAGTTTTTAAGCCCGGCGTGATTACATATGATCATTTAGGCGTCAAAAACCTTTCAGAACTGTGAACACAGTGTCTTCCCATACCCATTAGACCTCCTTTTCAGAATACAGCAGATTGCACAAAATATAGTACGTTTGCCAAATGTTCATCTGAGCATCCCACAATTTAAAGCAACAGCAATGGTCGGTATTATTAGAATGACGTTGTGGGTGCATGTGGAGTTCCCGCATTCAAATTTCTGACTTGTTTAAAGTCTGATTTAAGTCTGATTGCAGTTCTTAGAGCTTCAGCTCAAGAATAACTGAATTACGAAGGATTCTGCCTCCTACTTACACAGTCCTTCTTTTCTACCAGTCTCGTTCTGGGTTAAACAAAATTCTGTCCCTGAATCCCTACTAGTTCTTTCCACCAACACAGACTGCTCCTGGGCTATTTCCATGCTAAAGGTGGACTTCTCCCTGCTTTGGACAAGAACCTTGAACCAGGACCCATCTCTCACCATCCGTCCCTGTTACCTGAGACACCTTTACCTCTTCGCCTTGAATCATCTGTCCCCTCCCCTTCAAACCTTCAATGTCATCATCCTCTACTTCTTCCCAGACTCACGGCATCTCACTTCTCATATCCCTCTTGCCCTGCCTCCTTCTCTCCAGCTCTGTGCCCATCTACACACTTTGTCACCCCTATTTGGAGGATTTTAAACTTGAGAGCACAGACCACCACTTCTGTTTTCTTCACAAACTTGACAGCACACAGTTCAGAGCCATGAAATCCCAACACGATGGTGACTGACTCCAGCTTCACCAGTTATTTCCTCAGCATCACCTCCATCCAGCCTCTTTCACTGGACCCAGAATTTGCTTTGCATCTATAGCTCCACTGACCCTCTCCGGGTCAAGACTGTTAATTATGGTTTTTTTTGTTTTTAGTGTGTGTGGTACGCGGGCCTCTCACTGTTGTGGCCTCTCCCGTTGCAGAGCACAGGTTCCGGACGCACAGGCTCAGCGGCCATGGCTCACGGGCCCAGCTGCTCCGCGGCATGTGGGATCCTCCTGGACCGGGGCACGAACCCGTGTCCCCTGCATCGGCAGGCGGACTCTCAACCACTGCGCCACCAGGGAAGCCCCTGTTAATTATGTTTTTAACTTCTACTCAGGGTCTGATCATAGGACAGTGATTTCCCTTTTTTTTTTGTCTGAAATTCCAAACAATTCTTGCTACTTTTCCTTTGAACTCCATCTTACAAGGATTTTTGCTGTGAAACTCCTATATTTGGAAACTCAAGAGTACTCTTACCACACACTTGACTTACACTTTCCATCTGCTCCGCAGGGTCATGTAGTAAAGTCTACCTCCTTGAGGACCATCTCAGGCTGGAAAAACAGTAACTTAGTCTGACTAGTTTCCACACTTTGCAAACATCGCAAACCTATAAACCTACAACTGTTCATATGTACTAACGTGCTTTTCAAAACAATGGTCATATTTTTTAATGACACTTTTCTGTGTTTTATGACTTTTTAACTAGTTCTCTTGTCTTTACTTAGTTCCTGTTAGTTTTGTGCCACGCTATTTAGCCCCTTTTTTAGATAACTTTTGTATCTGAAATACTTAAGACCTCTTGCACTATAAACAGTTTTATAAGTCATAGACAACAGCATGTTGAGATAAGGATCTTGGCAAGCAGAACCTCATTAAACCACCCCTTCTTCCTGCTTCCCTGAGGAAGGGTTACTCTGAGCTTTCTAAGTGATGCTTTTGGCTTCATAGTGGAAAGGCATTGTGAAGGCTAAGCCAGCTTCACAAATCTTTATCCAAAACTACAGATAATGTTAAGAATCAAGGGTGAGATTACTATCGATTGGTCTTATAAAGCCTAATTTGGTAATTCAGGATGCCCATTAGAAGAATGGTGTCTGTTATCGAACATCTCCTCAGATGCACTGAATAAAAGCATCAATTTGACTCCTACCTGTTAATAAGCCCATTTGGACTATGTCTGTTCAACAGCTGTGTCACTTGATTTTAATTATATTTAACTTTGCTTAATACTATGTAGATGATACTATTTTTCTCTCATGTTTTATATTTTTCCTGAAAATCAACTTTTTCTCTCCATAGAGGATACTAAGAAGATTCAGTAGTTTCCCTGCCCAACTACACACACACACACCACATATCACACACATCAGATCCACATACACACCACAGACACACACTTTCTTCCTTATGATCTTTTTTTTCCCAACTGAGGATGCTTGACTAACAATCACAGCTGGGTTAATCTCTTCCCAGTTTTAAAAAAGAGAAGGTCTATGGACCATCAGCTTAAGGAGAGTGGACAGCTGATCCATATTAGGACGACGCCCGAAAAACTGAGAATCCTGCTGGTAGTTAACATTTGTTACTCATTTACACTTGTTGAACTTGGATTGTGTGCTAAGTAAGTTCAGACTAGAGCAAAGACCCCTCTTTTAAACATTCAGACTTTTAGGCAGACCTGGGCAGACAATAACGTCAGTGTGAATTCTCAAACACCCTCTACAACTTTTTCCAAGGATCTCACCTCCTCTAAAGAAGTGCTCTTCCCCGCCCCCCGCCACTTAGTTTGATCACAGGATTAATATCACGTCTTGAGAACAGTTTAGGTTTTCAAAAAAGACCAGAAACTGAAGACTTACATAAACATCAGATCATTCCTTTTTCTAATTCCCAGATATGATGAGGAAATTCATAGGTTGAAAATTCAGTAAATAAAGAGGTAATTACAAATGCCCGTTTCCTTGACAACTCCCCTCCCCCAGCCCTCCGGTGATAGGGAAAAACCAAAACGGGGGTGAGGAGGGGTAGCCGCGAAGCCAGGTTGCCTCCGAGCAGCCTGGGCGAGAACCAGCGCGGAAAGCAGCCGACGCGCAGCAAACACAAATAAAGCAATGGATATCGGGGCTGCACTTGGGTGTAGTATTTTTGTGGTTGCCATAGAAACGGCAGAGACGGAAGAACATGTTGCATGACACAAAAGAGACCGATCGGTAACAGGAACCTTCTCCCCGGCTTCGTCTATTGCAGAGAAAATTATTTCACCCGAGGCGGCGGGGGGGGGGGGGGGGGCGGCTGGGCAGGGGGAAATGAACCCCAGCACGGCAGCTCGAAATCACAGCGCGGACGGCCACGCTCCCCCAGCTGAGCACAAAGAAACGGTCCTTGTGCGGCAGCAAAGCCCCCGCTGCCTTCCAGGGCTGCCCCTCCACGTTCCCACTGTCTCCTCACTTCCTTCTCCGCCTTCCTCTCCTCCTCTTTCTTACCTACCCCTTCCAGAGGTTTTAATGAAATCCAGCCTAGGAGAGAATAAGGGTGATAGAGAGAGGGGTGCAAACATCCGCCACGCCCAGAGGTGAAGTCGCCTGGAAATAGCACGAACGGCACATACCTCCTTTCTGGAAGCCCTGGACACATGGACTTAGAAATCAGAAACTGAAAGGGAGCAGGCTGGGGTGCAGAAATTGCCACTAGTTTATAGGAGCTGTAAGTCAGCCAACACTGTAAAGAAAAAGCGAGACTCCACCCATGGGGTGGACTCTTCGGAAAAAAAAAAAAGTGGTCCTCAGCTGACGTCTCTCCCCACCCCATGTCACTTCCTTTTAAAGCTACAATTTAGCAGTTATGGGGAGGGAGATACGAGCTGGTGTAACATGAGTCCCTCCCCCTCCCCTTCCAATTAGTGTAAGGAAGTGCTTCAGCTGGCTTCACGTCTGAAATCTCTGGCCGGAGAACCTGCCAGAATCGGAAACAAAGCCCGCTAGGTGGCCTTTCTTTTTCGGCCGCGCCTCCCGAATCCTGTTGCATCCCTATGCCGACATGGCTCCTCCAACCTCAGCTCGGACAGATCCAGCCCCGTCTGTGCTGAGACCTGGAAATTGCCCTAAACTGGCTCCTATTTTGTTTGGTAAAATACCCGCACTCTGCAATCCCCCCTCACCTCTCACTGGTACGCGGTGCGGAAAGGAGATTGCATTCCACTCGGAAGAGCCCCAAAGCACCTTCGACAAAATACTACTGAAAATTCCAGCGATCTGAGATGTTAAGAACTGGGAAACAGAGGCTTGAGAGGTCGATGGATTTTCTCCCCGCAAAGCAGCTACCGGGTGGATTCCCCGTGCGCGCGCGGGCGCGCACGCAAGCACATGCACGTGGCATTCACGCGCAGTGTTAGAGAGGGTCTGGGCAGACCTTTATAATAAAATAGAGTCCTCATAATTTTTAAAGAGGGCGGGCTGTTGAACCTCCAGAAATGCCAGATCTCCAACATTTCTAAAAAACACTTTCAACCTCCAAACAGTTAAGATGTATGCCCTTCAAATGTTCTTTATTAGAGCCATTGCCACAAATAATATTTGAGTATTAACATATGACTCCTGTGTTCACCGCCGTTCTTTAGATGTTTACAATCCACAGGGGAAAAAAATAAATGTTCACAAGTAACTAGACCATATTGCAGAATTACTAAGAGCTACAGAAGTGCTAAAAACAGCGTGCCATGAGAAAATAGAAGGATGGAAAGAGCTCTATTGGGTTATGATGAGCGAAAAAAAGGCATTCAGAATTCAGCAAACATGGTTTGGACTGGGTCCTATAGGGTGTGCGGCGTTTTGATAGTCTGTGATGGAGAGAGGGAAAAGCATGAATGGGGTTGAAGGACATCTAAGGCATAAAAAAGGACCAGAACAGAAAACCCATTTGTGGCAATGGTTTATTTTAATATTCATGGGAAAATAAATTTGACCATGTAAACACGTTTATAAAAGATGTTTGTAAGAAGTTCTTGCAGCCAAGGCAATTTTTGAGTTCTCATAACTTTTCAAATTATGTTTTAAAATTCATTAGTTTCCAGTTTTTCAAAGCACTTCTAAAGTAGAGTTAGACTGCTGCTTTTTCATAGTTGAATTTTGAATGGGGATTAACTTCAAAATCTACAAATTGCATAAATTTGTGCTACATTTACTACAAGTAGAGCCACGGATTTCAACAGAAACAATATGAAATAAAAATTTTTGACATTTGCAAGTCTTATTCTGATCATAATACTATTATATGTCTATTCCATTAAGATTATCATTATTATTTTTTAATTTAATTATTTTATACATCAGTTTCTCTTTTTTGAATTTTATTTTATTTATTTTTTTATACAGCAGTTTCTTATTAGTCATCCATTTTATGCACATCAGTATATACATGTCAATCCCAATCTCCCAATTCATCCCACCTCCACCACCCCCCACTCGGCTTTCCCCCTTTGGTGTCCATAAGTTTGTTCTCTACATCTGTGTCTCTATTTCTGCCTTGCAAACCAGTTCATCTGTATCATTTTTCTAGATTCCACATATATGTGTTAATATACGTATTTGTTTTTCTCTTTCTGACTTACCTCACTCGGTATGACAGTCTCTAGGTCCATCCACGTCTCTGCAAATGACCCAATTTTGTTCCTTTTTATGGCTGAGTAATATTCCATTGTATATATGTACCACATCTTCTTTATCCATTCGTCTGTCAGTGGGCATTTAGGTTGCTTCCATGTCCTGGCTATTGTAAATAGTGCTGCAATGAACAATGGGGTGCGTGTGTCTTCTTGAATTATGGTTTTCTCAGGGTATATGCCCAGTAGTGGGATTGCTGGGTCATATGGTAGTTCTATTTTTAGTTTTTTAAGGAACTTCCTTACTGTTCTTCATAATGGCTGTATCCATTTACATTCCCACCAACAGTGCCAGAGGGTTCCCTTTTAAGATTATTGTTATTATTATGCTTATTTTTGCTACCGTAACACTTTGCCTATTTAGATGATGTTACTCACAGTCTCAATTACCTTAGAAATATAGCTGAGAAATATGGGAGGAAAAAACACTACTTCTCAAAATTTAAAGTGGAAATACAACCTGTGAGAATTAAACCCTATGCACTTTACTCAGTGCCATTTAGAATCTCTCCTTTATTTCAGATATCCTGATTTAGCTCTTTCTATCTAAACAAGGAACTGTGAACATTTCCAGATCAAAATCTAACAATTCAGTTCAACAAATAGGTATTGAGTATCTGTGCTGGTTGCTGAAGATACAAAAACACAAGTAAGACATGGACCTTGCCCCAAAGGCCTCAGAGTCTTAGGAAAGAAAGAGGCCTGGAAGCAATTAAGATATGAAGGCAGTAATTGAAGTCTATACAAGGTTCAGAGATGAGCCAAAGAATGGGAAAAGGGAAGTAGGGGTGTATGTCTACATAGTTTCTTTCTTTCTTCTTTGTAAATAAATTAAATTAATTAATTAATTAATTTTTGTCTGTGTTGTGCCTTCGTTGCTGTGCATGGGCTTTCTCTACTTGCAGCGAGCAGGGGCTACTCTTCGTTGCAGTGCGTGGGCTTCTCATTGCGGTGGCTTCTCTTGTTGCAGAGCACAGGCTCTAAGTGCACGGGCTTCAGTAGTTGTGGCGCATGGGCTCAGTAGTTGTGGCTCGTGGGCTCTAGAGCACAGGCTCAGTAGTTACAGTGCAGGGGCTTAGTTACTCTGCGGCATGTGGGATCTTCCCAGACCAGAGATCGAACCCTTGTCCCCTGCATTGGCAGGCGGATTCTTAACCACTGCGCCACCAGGGAAGCCCCTCTACATAGTTTCTTAATTCACAGCAAACTATAAAAGGGATGAGAATGATCAGTATATTCACCGGTTAGACAGCAAGAAATAAACGCTGACAGCTGGAGCTAAGAGGCGTAAAGTGGTAACTCGTAAAAAGGATACACAAATAGCCATTAAATAACAACAACAAAAAGGATGCAACCTCACATAAAATAAAAGTAGAAAGGAAGAGATGGTCTTTCTTTGCCTGTCTGCTTGTCAAACATTCAGAAAACTATAGTGTACAATGTGAAGAGGATGCTGTACGATGGGCTAGCTCCTCTCTTCCTGGTGACAGTGAATTGGTACCTTCTTTCTGGAATTTAAACAAGGTATATCACAAGCTTTTAAAATGTTCATACTCTTTTTTTTTTTTTTTTTTTGCGGTACGCGGGCATCTCACTGTTGTGGCCTCTCCCGTTGCAGAGCACAAGCTCTGGACGCGCAGGCTCAGCGGCCATGGCTCACAGGCCCAGCCACTCCACGGCATGTGGGATCCTCGGGAACTGGGGCATGAACCCGTGTCCCCTGCATCTGCAGGCGGACTCTCAACCACTGCACCACCAGGGAAGCCCTATTTGTAACTTTAATAAAAGAAAATGACCATGATTAAAAAACAAAAGACTCAAGGTTTCTAAAGTCTTAGGTGATTTAGGACAGAAGCAAAGAATAATCGATGGAGATTACAACATGTTCAATCCCAAAGATTGAAATATTTTCAGAATCCTCTATTAAAGGTAAAATTCTATGTGTTTCAGAAGAGTTTCTTTTAACCTAAATTTTGGTACTTAGAATGATAAGTATCATTTACCTAAAATGTTAACTTACATACTGTGTTTTTCGCTGCCATGCTAGATGGTTGAGTTATTAGGGACATTATTTCCAACAGCCTTTTCTCTTAACACATTGTTAGCTACACAATGACAATGCTTTCTTTTCATTTGGCTTATTTTATGAACATGAATATAGATACATCTATATAAATCTATACACACAGTTTGAAATTTTCCTCAAGTTATAAAGTATAAACATATCACAGACTTGTAATTATAATAACCTCACTGTATGCTAAATTCGGAATTGTTACTGCTTTGAGGTGACAAAGAAAAAGTGTAAATAATAAATTCAATTTGATATTTGGAGTGTTTCATCTTATATTTAATAGTTGTATATTTCAATCATTTCTAATAGAGCCTTACAATTGTGTCACATATATGTTTTTAACGACCAGTAATCTCTTATGCTATATTGTTATTATTGCAATCATTTTAAGTACTTTCAAATAGCTTTAACATTACCTGTCATTGAGGAAAATACAGAGGAATCAGGCAAGATTCCTCCTTGATCAATAATGATTACAGTAAGTCATTCCCCAAACATTAATGTCCATTGATCAGCTCTCAGCACATCTTAACTCAGAAGTTTTCTTTAAACCTGTTACAAATTGTTCTCAGTGTTCACTCAGCTCCTTTCTCTTCTAGACCACTCCAGGTTCATTCAGACTGGCAGAGATGACCCTGGAAAGTCATTCATTCCCTCCTCTTGCATCCAGGCACTGAGCAACTGGAAATCATATAATGCAGGAGGAAATCTACCCCAACAGGAGGAACTGAATTCAAATCAATTAAAGCCCGACTGATGGGCAACAAATGGAAAAAGGTTCCAGCTTCACTATCTGGTTTTAAAAGACAAGGTCATACAAAAGATTACTGAGACTTAGCCCTCGCATTCTTTGCAACCGAGTAAAAAGAAAGCACACCACTTCAGTTGGTGTTTCACTCTGGATGACTTTCAGCCCTTGTACTTTATATGTTGGGTAATTTTTTTTAAGTTTTGATAAGATGGATTACCCTTATAAAGAGAAATGTGAAAGATTGTTTTTTAAATAAATCTTTATTGTTCTCAATTGTTGACATAATGCTTGTCTTTATTTGGCAAGCTTATAGCCTAGTGGCACCTTGGAGGTTGATCTACTTAAAGTGTCGTCATGGACCATGAGGATGGGAGCTTGTTAGAAATGCAGAGGGGACTTCCCTGGCGGTCCAGTGGTTAAGACTCCATGCTTCCACCGCAGGGGGCGCGGGTTCAATCCCTGGTCGAGGAACTAAGAACCCAATTGCTGTGCAGCGGCCAAAAAATTTAAAAAAAAATTTTTTTAATTAAAGAAAATAGAAATGCAGGGTCTTGGGCCCCACCCCAGACCTAGTGAATCAAACTATTTTCACAATATCCCCAGGAAATTCACACGTGCATGAAAGTTTGAGAAGTACTTGCTTGAGTCCACATCTCTCATTTTACAGAGGACACTTCAGAGTCCAGGAAGGGTGAGTCTGCTTGTCCTGGGTTACACAACAAACAGGAAATAGAGCTGAAGCAAAACCACAGTTTTTAATGATTCCTACTACGGAATTCTTTCCACTGTATTCCTCCAGCTTGCAGATGAAAAGCAAGTCCGAAAGAAAATCTATTGGCATAAAAATGTTAAAAAGAGAATTTCTACTTAACCTCATGTTTATTATTCTAAGTGTAGTTATTAAAAGTCTACACTCTGTGCATTTGAGTTTATACATAGTCAGCTTTACCCAAAGAAAATGAATCTTGGAATTTGGCAACTTTCAGGCCAAAATTGGCAAAAAGCAGGTGACATCTTTTCTCCATGATCACTCATTTTATTTTGGTTTCAAGCCAAAGCCAAGTCTCGTTGAATAAAACTTAGCTTCAGGGGCTTCCCTGGTGGCGCAGTGGTTGAGAGTCCGCCTGCCGATGCAGGGGAGACGGGTTCGTGCCCCGGTCCGGGAAGATCCCACATGCCGCGGAGCGGCTGGGCCCGTGAGCCATGCCCGCTGAGCCTGCGCATCTGGAGCCCACTTAGCTTCATGACTGATTTGCAAGAGGCGACAGAAAGGAAAATGTGCTCCACAGGTCCCCTTGTTTCTGCTCTTGCCACTTTCAAATCTGCTTGTTCCTCACCTGGCAGCCTTTGCAAAACGGAGCTTTGTAAAATAAAAAACAAGAGAATGTGATTCTCCCCTCTCTCATCTCTGCCCTTGAGTGCATGAGAGTCCCCTGTATCCTGACAACAGATCTTTCATTGAGCTGCCTTTGTTACTTGCAATAGAGTCCTAATTCTTCATGTAAAGTTTTGGAGTTTCAGCTTCCTCCTACATAAAATTCATGGGGTGGTTGTGAAGTTTAAATGAGACGGCATATGTAAAGCTCCTTAGTAGTGTAGAACCTCCAAAATAATGATCATTCTTTTCTCCTGCCCTCACCCCATTCATTAAAATACAGATGACTTTCAGATATTTTTGGTTGACATCCTTCTCCTAAACCTCAGACCCGTTTACCTAATTACCTGATGAATATCTCCAGGGAGACATCCTAAAGGCTTCTCAAATTGAACAAGCCCAAAAAGTTTTGGCCCCAACCTAGCCAACGTTCTGCAATCCTATCCTGCAAGTTTCTTGTTCCCTGTTTTGGTGAGAGTTGACATCAAAGTTATCTTTGATTCTTCCCTGTTCCTCTTGCAGCTCTTTCTCCCCACACCAGCCTGTTAATACTCTTCTCAAAGATATTTATAAAGAGACCTCTCCTCTGATTGCCACTGCTGCTGCTCCGGGCCTCATGACTTTTCTCTTGGTTGTCTGCAAAAAACGCTCTTCAACTTTTTGTTGCAGTCTGAAACTTCAACTCCTTTGGGTAACATGTAATGCCCTTTATGATCTGGCCCTACCTCTCCCTCCAGTCTCATCTCTTGCCTCTTTCCATACTTTTCCAAGGACCCCCCTTTTTTCACCTCTCATCAGCTGACTTACCTCTCCCAGCCTCTAAGACTTGCTGACCACCTCCTCCAGGAAGCCCTCAATTCTTTAAAAGGAAGAATGGTCTGAGCGTATTTGTGTTAATGCACTTGCCACAATGGCATCTAATTGGTTGTTGTTTTTATAGGTTTATTCCCGACTGGCTTGTGAGGACAGGATCTTTGTTTTCAAAGATCTGACATGCCACAGGGCTCCGTAAATACTAACTGAATCAGTGGACATCATCTCTGTGTTACCTTTTCCCACGGGGCAGGTGGGACTCTCAGTTTCCACTCTTATAACTCAAGAAGTTTCTTTTCAGGAAACCTTTTTATCCTTGGTTTTCCTATATTGCAGATACATTTAAGAAAAAATTTTAACTCTCCATGAAATCACCTCCCTCATTTTCCCTTATCCTGTTCCTTTCCACTCTTTGCTCATAGGCAGGCATAGTTTATTTCCCTATAATCCTAGTAGCGTAGAAAATTCCATCATCTTTTTATTTCACACATCCTAAGCAGATTTCCTTAACAGAATTTTCATAGCTGTCTTTTTAATGGATTGCAAGTAGTCTATCTACTTAGTATAGGATCATTTTCCTAACTGTCCTCCTGTTGAATGTGGCCTGCCTCCTGCTTTCACCTACGGTGGGTCAGTCCTCAATTTCACCTGCTTCCACTTACTGAGCACGTAGCACTTTGTATCAGATATTATGAGCTTCCATTTGTTAATCGAAGAGCCTGAAGCTTAGCTGGGTTAAGTCACTGCCTCAAGGTTACATAGCCGGTAAGTAGCACAGAGTCAGGATCTCCACTGAGGTGTGCCCAGCTCCGCAGAGCACACTGTTCTCCTCTGAGGTCCACTGGCCACTAGGACAACAAGCAGGGCTTGCCCCTTATGGGTGATGCCCTAAGATAACGTCCCGGAAGAAGAGGATTTTGTGACTCATTCCTGCACTGCATGGGCGACTATGTCGCTGCTCTTCACTGTCATCAATTAATACCTTAAAGTTTGGGTGAGTTTCACAATCTTAAATAATACCAATTTTAATTTTTGTAAGTTACGTGTAAAGGTCAATCTCTTTCAGAGTTTGCTTGTATTTACTCTTATCACTTGTATGTATTCTTGTGTGAGATCTCTTCTTATGCATCCACTGTTTATGCTTTCGTCTTGGTATTTATCATTTGCAGGTACATTTGTTTTTCGGGTCATACCGTGTGGCTTGTGGGATCGTAGTTCCCCGACCAGGGATGGAACCCGGACCCTAGCAGTGAAAGCGTGGAGTCCTAACCACTGGTCGCCAGGGAATCCCCTGCAGGTACATTTCTTCTACGATCTCAACTGCTTCAACACTCAATTCTATTTTCCATGCATTGTCCTGTCATTCTATATTTAACTGCTTATCTCCAGTTCACCTATCGTGTATGGTGGAAGGTGTTTAAGATATTAGCCAGCTGCCATTCTCTCCTGCCGTGTAGTAAATCTTCCGCTGTTTTGAGTGTGCTGACATGGAAGGAGTGTGGGCTTTTGGAGAAAACAGATCTTGGTCAGGACCCTGGCTGAGGAGATCAATCTTGTGGTAGCGGGGTGCAGCCTTTCCCGGGAAGGATTGCTCACCCTCTCCTCTGCTCCACCTGCAGGGCTCAGGGGTGTGGGACCCAAGCAAGACAATCGGGAAGACGGAAGGACGCCCTGCCCCGCCCTCATCCCACACCAGGGCGCCCCTTTCTGGAGGACATGAGCCTTTCTCCAAGTTGAAGCTGCAGGACACATGCGTGCCAGCCAGACATCTCCCAAAGGAGCTGGTGGCCCAGGGCAATGGACATGGCCAGTGACCAGAGGCAGATCTGGAGCAGCTGGCTGAGCAGGGACCTTTGCCAGAGGAGAAAGGCAAGCAGGTAGCTCTTGACGCAGACGTAGCAGAAGAGAAACAAACATGCCTCCGGGAAGGGGGATGAGGGCGTGGGGCTGCCCCCTTGGCGTGTCTGTCCCGCTGCGGCTGACATCGCCCTGCCGCTCGCTGCGCAGCATTCGTCCCACCGCGCCGCAGGCACAGTGCTGTGGCCGGGCCGTTCCCACACTGACACGGGGCCTGGCAGCATCTGACCCTGCACTGGATGTTGCTGTTTCTCTCCTTGGTAGCCTTGGTTACGCTGCCACCAAATGTGTTTTCCTGGCCTGTCCACTGAGAAGCGGCCTGTGGGATGTTTTCTCTAGTTGCTGTGCTTCGCCCCGGCATTTTCCAAATCCTACTCAGAAGGTTGTTCTCTTGACTCGGGGGGCACGGCTTTACCCCTCATTCCGGATCCTCCACTGTCTGCCCCTTGGGCACCTGCACCTCAAGCCCTGGAGTTCTTGGGACTGACTTAGTGGTGCTCTGTCGTCCCACTTTGCAATCACAGAACTTGGTCCTTGCCCTCAGAGGGCTGGGTTTCACCTTTGAATGGCATATGATACATTGGGAGGGCTGGTCTCTACGTGCTCACGCCCCTTTCCTAAAATCTGTGGCCTGTGGTTTACTCACATCATATTTTCCATGAGCTGGTGTTCAGTTACCTTCGTACGTTTCTTCCGGGTTCATCTCCAGACTTCAAGTGCTCACTACATAGGAGGTGGCTCTTCCCGTGACCCCAACTGAGCTGGCCCAACAACAAGGTGGAGGGAAATATCCCACAGGCTTTGAAAATCAATTATTTGCTGAGATGAAAAGGAGGATCTGGGGCTTCCCTGGTGGCGCAGTGGTTGAGAGTCCTCCTGCCGATGTAGGGGGCACGGGTTCATGCCCCGGTCCGGGAGGATCCCACATGCCGCGGAGCGGCTGGGCCCGTGAGCCATGGCCGCTGAGCCTGCGCGTCCGGAGCCTGTGCTCTGCAACGGGAGAGGCCACAGCAGTGAGAGGCCCACATATCGCAAAAAATAAATAAATAGACAAAAATAAATAAAATAAAAATATTTACAATAGCATCCAAAAACTCAAATACTTAATTAAGGATGGATCTAATGAAAGATGTGTAAGACCTTTACACAGGAAACTATAAAACTCTACTAAGAGAAATTAGAGAAGGTTTAAATGAATCAAGGAATATACCACAGACACAAATTCAAATATTCATATAAAGGTGTAAATTTTCTATAACCTGATCTGTTATAGAAATCTGATGCAATCCATTCAGAGTCAGCAGATGTGAGGGTGTTTCTAACACGTGTATGGAAATGCAGAGCCAAGAAGAACAGGAAGGAGGACCCACTGTGCAGATCCTAGAGCTTGGGGCACGTATGATAAAGCTACATTGATTAAAGCAGGGCAAGAATAGAAAACAGACCAATGAAGCCGAACGGGAAGTCCAGAAACAGACCTCTGTATTTATGGGCACTTGATTTATGATGATGGTGGCACTACAGGGCAGTTAGGAAAGAACAGTGAGTAAGAAAATTGATAAAATAGTGCTGAGTCAATTAGGTATTAGCCACACAGAAAAAATAAAACTTAACTCTTCCTCACACCACACACAGAAGTCATTACCAGGTGCGCTTAGATTTAAATGTGAAAGGCAAAACACTAAGGCATGTTGAAGACAAAATAGGAAACTATCTTCTGGACTTTGGGATAGGGTAAGTTTTCTTTCTCTCTCTCTTTTTTTTTTTTTTTAATTCATCTTTATTGGAGTATGGTTGCTTTACAAAGTCGTGTTAGCCTCCACTGCACAACAAAATGAATCAGCCGTACACATACAGATAGGGGACAGGGTAAGTTTTCTTAAACAGGGTTCAAAAAGTACCATAAAGGAAAAGACTGAGAAACCAGATGATGACCAACTAAAGTTCCGTTCATCAAAAGTTAGGAGTAGAAGAGTCAAAAGACAAGCTACAGGACTTCCCTGGTGGCGCGGTGGTTAAGAATCCGCCTGCCAATGCAGGGCACACGCGTTCGAGCCCTGGTCTGGGAAGATCCCACATGCTGCGGAACAACTAAGCCCCTGCACCACAACTACTGAGCCTGCACTCTAGAGCCCGTGAGCCACAACTACTGAGCCCTCATGCCACAACTACTGAAGCCCACGTGCCTAGAGCCCCAGCTCCGCAACAAAGAGAAGCCACCGCAATGAGAAGCCCGCGCACCGCAACAAAGAGTAGCCCCTGCTCGCCACTACTAGAGAAAAGCCCGCGCACAGCAACGAAGACCCAACGCAGCCAATAAATAAATAAATATTTTTTTTAAAAGAAAGACAAGCTACAGAGAGTGAGAAGATATTATTACATGAATGACTGACAAAGAGCCCTTATTTGGAATGTGTTAAAACAGCCTTCAAATCAGTAAGAAAAAGTCAACCTCACAGAAAATGGGAAAAATTTGAACAGGCACCTCACAAGAGAGAATGTTCAAATCAACACACATTTGAAAAGATGACTAACCTTGTTAGTACACACCCATCAGAATGACTACCGTACAAAGGATGAAATATACCTAGAGGGAGGTAAAGAGATGCAGCCGCTCTGGCAAGTGGTGTCACATGTTCTGAAAAAGTCAAAGGTGTGCATACCCCACGATCCAGCAATTCTACCCTTAGGCGCACGCCCGACAGAAATGCACGCACAACGTTCAACAGTCTTCATAGCGGCTTTATGTGTAACAGTAAACAACAACGACCTGATCCACAGTGAAAGAGCGTGTATAGCACATATAAAGAACATACGTAGAAAGGGTGGTATATTTAGACTCTAAGATACTATTCAGCAAAGGAAATGACTGGAACTCAACCGAATGCAACAAATGTGGAAAGATATCTCAAGGGCAATTTTGACCAAAGAAGCTAGACACCAAACATTACCTACTCCGTGATTCCATCAGTAAGTTCACAACCGGGGAAAACCAGTCTACACACTGTAAGTTAAGATGGGTTACCTTTGGAGGTGCAGGAGGGTAGGGGGCTTTTGGGGTACTGGAAATATTCTGTTTCTTGTTCTGTAGTCATTATATGGGTGGATTCACTTTGGAAAAATTCACTGATGCGTATACACTTAGGTTTGGTGCCCTTCTCCACATGCATGTTGTTTCAATTTTTAAAAAAGCCAAAAAGAAAATCTATTTACACCAATTTGTCCATCTGTTATCTAAGAGAAAACTCAAGATCTCCTCTCAAAAACAACAGGTTTTAGGCTCTCCCAGCCCAATATTAATCTACTCAAGGTCCCCGGGAATGGAACTGATTCTTAATTTGGTTTATGAAAAGGGCTTCAGCAAGAATATCATAGGTAAGCGTGGCCGAAGATGATCTGTATAAACTACAATAGTTTGTATTTGTTGGGATATGCTTTGTAATCATTCTGTGTTGTTGTTGGTTGTTTTTCCACGTGGACCTGTTTTGATTCCTTCCTTTATTGTAAGGACGTGCCCTATAGTTTAGCATTCTTTATAACAACTATATACATATATATATATATCATGCCTCTACTATTTAATACCAACTGTTTGAAGACAGGTTTGATAAATATTGCCAAGAACCAATTACAGAATCTAGTTTGGTTCTGGAAAGAGTTTGTGTTTTTCATGCACATAATTTGGACTAAAAAGTACATTGGCCAGAGTGTTGCTTTAAGATTACAGGCTGCTCCTACCTTGTCATTGTGGGAACAGCCAACTATCTGGCCAAAGATGTTTCACATGTAGACTCCTGTCTGATTTTTAAATTTTCATGGAAGCAAAACTGCACCCTTCAGGCAAATGAGTTTCACCTTGCTTGGGAAATTCTGTTTTAGTTAAATTGTTTTCTTAGGACCCAGCAGCCAGCATCTGTCACTTTCTTCCCAAAGAATGAAAGTACCTACAATGGATTGTGTACTCGCTATACTCAAGGCGCCATGCTAAGTACATTACATTCATATTTCATGTGTGTTTCCCAGCACCCCTTTGGCGTAGCATCCCTATTTTACAGAAAAGGAGACTGAGGCTCAGGCAGGCTGAGAATTTCCCACAGGGAAGTCGAGCTGGACCTTCATCCAAGTCAGTTAGCGTGAAGCGTGGACTCGGCATCCTGTCACCCTGCCCAGGATCAGGGGTCCCTGAGGCTGTCGTGGGAGGCGGTCAGGGACCAGTCCCAACCTGGTTCCCTTGCATGTGATTTTTGTCAAGATGAATAAGTCACTTCAGCAAGCAACACCCATCATTTCTTCCCTTATCTCATCCCCTGAAACGTGGCATTCACAGGATCCTCCTGAACTAAAACTGACAACCTCACCCAGGAAAATAACTATTAGTAACCAAGTGGCACGGCTTATGGCCCCATTTGCAGTGAGACTCATTGCAACATATCACGTCGACCTCATGGGGCTCCCTGTGGGTCGTTAGTCTCTTAGACATGAACGTGGGGCAGTAGAGCCCGAGAACAAGTAGCTGTTTGCCAGCCAGGAAGTTAATGATTGGCCTCGAGAAGGTTTGTCTTAGGAAATTGCTGGGATGGCTTCCCTGGGACTCTGCCCACCTGGAGGTGCAGGGCAACTGCGTCTTATTTGCATTTAACCTGCCCGCATCTAACTGCGAGGGACAGAGAGGGAGTGGGAAGGAAGGAGTCGAAGGGCGATTTAAGTTCTGCAAGTGATTTCTCTTCTGTTCCATCCAGTGAATTGTGCTCTGGAAGGAACATGGGCTGACCTGGATCTGTGTTTCCTGCAGTCACCTCTGTGATTCATTCATCCATCCATTCATTCATTCAACACTATGTCTGCCCACTGTGAGGCCAGCCCTCCGCCAGGTGCCAGGTACACGAGGGAACCAAACAAGGATTCCTGCGGTTGTGGAACTTTCTAAGGGGAAGGGTCTGAAAACAAGTGATAATTGTAATAAATGTTTATGATATGCTAGAACTGGATATTTATGGAAAAATGAAAAGTCAGGCAAGGAGTGTCTGCAGTGTGGGGGGTGGTGAGTGGTGGGAATGTGAAGCAGGGGGTCAGTGCAAGCTTCACTGGGAAGGTGGGACTGAGCAAAGATTGGGGGATCTAGGGGTGGTCCAGGCGGATGTGTCCCCAAGTGAAGAGCCTTCCAAGGGGAAGAAGTGAACGCCAGGACCAGGGTCCATGGCAGGACATGCTGGCTTGTTAGAGGAACAAGGAGGGCCGCAGGCGAGATAATGTCGGAGGGGCATGGGGTGCTGGGCTGTGGGGCTCTGCAGTACGGTGTAAAGACCTCTGGGTTTTATGCTGAGTGGTTTGGGGAGCCTTGCGGTGGGCTGGAAAGTGACATGACATGACTGAGGTTTTAAAGAATCACTCTTGCTGGTGTGTTGAGGAGAAGCCGTATGGGGCACGGACCAAGCAGGCGCATGAGCAGGAGGTGTTTGTAGTGATCCAGCAACAGATGCTGGTGCAGACCAGCCAGAACCAGTGGACTTCCTGAGGGACTGGACGTGGGGCCTGAAGAACGAGTGGAATCGAGGTTTGTGCTTGAGGTTTCGGCTGAGCAAATTCGGGGACGAAATTACCTGTGAGTAGAGCAGGTATTTCGGTAAAGATTAGCATTGTTTGTGACATGTTGAGGTAGAGACGTCTGTTAATTATCCTTGTGGAAGTGGGGCGTTGGCAGTGGGAGTGTAAAGTTCTGGAGAGAAGATCCAGGCTGAAGATAGACGTCTGGGAGTAGTCAGCGTCTAGGTGGCATCGAAAGCCACGAGACTGGATGAGATCATCTGAGGGTTGGCGGATGAAACACGGGAGGCTGAATTACACTTGAATGCGGATGAAGAGTTTCCAGCGGTACGTTTCGTGCGACACTTACTTGTTAGCCATGTAAATACTGGGCACCACGCAATACTGGGGACATACCTACACTACGGAATTAGTAGTTGTTTATCTGAGTTTCTGGCTTGCTGATTCTGGCCGTGCTCAGTGCGGAGTGAGAGCAGGGAGGTTAGAGGGGTGGGAACTGAGCCCTGGGCCCCCAGCAGTAAGAGGCTGGGGGGAGGGAAGGAACAGGGAAGAGGACAGAGATGAACGAGGCAGGAAGAAAACCGCCCGAGGGTACGGTGTCCTGGAGCCTGGAGGGGGGGCGCGATCAGCTGTCCTCCAGGAAGACGGGGTCGGGAGTTGAGCACTGGATTTGGCGATGAGGAGGCTGCCCGTGGCCTGGCAGAGCAGCCGCATCTCCAAGAGCAGGAGCACTTTTTTTTTTTTTTTTTGCGGTACGCGGGCCTCTCACTGCTGTGGCCTCTCCCGCTGCGGAGCACAGGCTCCGGACGCGCAGGCTCAGTGGCCATGGCTCACGGGCCCAGCCGCTCCGCGGCATGTGGGATCCTTCCAGACCGGGGCACGAACCCGCGTCCCCTGCATTGGCAGGCGGACTCTCAACCACTGCGCCACCAGGGAAGTCCAAGCAGGAGCACTTTGCGAGGCTGAGTATGACCGCTCTTTCCAGGTTGGGGCTGTTTCTCCAGCGGGCGCCTGAGTGAACGCAGGCGGGTAGTTCAGGGCGCTGGTCTGATGAAAGCGTCGTGATGACATCGAGCTTGTGCTCAGTGCACTCCTTCTACCTGAAGACGCCCTTGAGGACCACGAAGCGGGGTTATTCAGCAGGTTCCTTGGACGCCTCCCTCAGATGTGGACTCAGTCCCTCAGTGCAGACGCAGAACCGCAGTGATGAGCAGGGATGCTTCTGCTGAGAGCAGGGAGGCTGCCTGCCCGGCGCGGGGCGGGGAGGTGGGGTAGGGCGGGGACCGCAGGGCTTGCAGAGCCACGCAGCCTGCCTCGTGTGGGAGGAGCTCGGGGAAGCAGGACGCCGACTCAGCAGGGAACCGTGACGATCCAAGGGCGAAGGTAGCCCGGTGCCCACTGCACACGTAGCCACTTTCCAAAGCTCCAAGTTCAAACACTTTTTTTTCTCCGGAAAAAGAAAGCAACAGTGGTACCACTTGAATTCTTTAATTCTTTTACAGCGGGGCTGTTCCCACATTTGCTAAGTCCCTTCATTCAACTAAAAACCAACATTTTTTCTTCACCTGAAAGCAATGAGGTGTGGGCCCTGGGTCACATCCCCGGAGCAGGACTTATTTCTTAGAGTTAAAAACCAAAATGAACAAACAAAAACAAACTTTCAATATATAGCTTGACTATCACTACACTGAAATATAAAAAATGGCCCTGAAAGTGGGAGGTGAGGTGATTTTCACCCAGACACAAGGCATTCTCCTGCCTTGATATAACCCAGGGCCGCTGCTCAAAAGGACATCCCGCCTCACATTTCATAGCCCAGGGCTCATCTTTGTCCAAATAACATCACGACTAGAAACCTTAGTCAGCTTTTTGTATTACAAAATGAGCTACAGAATATGATTGCACATAACTGCAAACTGTTAGGGGTGTTCGACTTGCCTTTTAAGGAAAAAGATAATATTTATTCAGCCATAGAAAAGAATGAGACACTATACATAAAATAGATAACCAATAAGAACCTACTGTGTAGCACAGGGAACTCTACTCAATACCTTGTAATAAGCTATAATGGAAAAGAATCTGAAAAAAACAGAATATATATGTATACGTATATATGTATAACCGAATCACTTTGCTATACACCTGAAACTTACACAACATTGTAAATCAGCTACATTTCAATAAAAAATTTTTTAAAAAGAGTGAAATAATGCCATTTGCAGCAACATGGATGGACCTACAGATGACCTAGGAAGTGAAGTCAGACAGAGAAGGACAAATATCGTATGATATCACTTATAGGTGGCATCTAAAAACATGATACAAAGGAAATTATTTACAAAACAGAAATAGACTCACAGACATAGGAAACAGATTTATGGTTACCAAAGGGCAAAGGGTTGGGGGAAATTAGGGATTTGAGATTCACAGATACACACTACTATATATGAAATAAACAACAAGGACCTACTATACAGCACAGGGAACTCTACTCAGTATCTTGTAATAACCTATAATGGAAAAGAATCTGAAAAAACAGAACATATCTCTGTCTATCTATATAGATAGATACAGGTATGTAGATATACCTGAATCACTTTGCTGTACACCTGAAACACTGTAAATCAACTATACTTCAAGTAAAAAATGAAATTACAAAAAAGACAATATTTATTCTCACAATACTGTGACTAAGTATATAGTCTAGCTACTTAAATCTAAAGTCATTTTGTTTTTATAAGTCACCACCCACCCCGAGAAACTCCATGACATGGCTTTGAAAAATAATTTGCACAGATCTCTGTAAGTTAATTACTGTGTGACTATCTCTGAAAGCTTTTTGTGTATTGTACATTTAATCAGAGAGAGAGGCCTGGTTAACTACACTGCTGTTCTTTTAAAAAATCAAGATTATTTAACCACAGTAAAATAAATGGAAGACACGACATGTTTTTAAATTGCCTGTGAAAATGTACTTGTTCTAATGATTTTTGAAGAAGTCCTGGTCCCTGTTTATCATCTTCCCCGTAGTGAAGTGATGAGGCCCGATTCCCACGCAGCCTGCCAACTCGGTCCTTTATTTATATTAGAGCAGCGGTTCTCAGACTTTCAGCGTACACCAGAATTATCCGTAGGGCTGGTAACATCACAGAGTTCTGGGCCGCACCCACCCCCAGAGTTTCTGATCCAGTAGGTTTGGGCGGGGCCTGAGAACTTACCTTTCTACCCAGTTCCCAGGTGATGCCAATTCTGCTGGGCTGGAGAAGGACGGTCTATAGGTAAAGAAGTTCTCCATGCTGAACCGTGCAGGTGCCATTGGGAGCATCTGAGCCCAGCTCCCTGTTTCCAGCTGAGGAAGCACGATGCAGGTGGAGGAATGTCAGGTCAGTTCAGGCCCAGGGAGCCTGGGTGGGGAGGTGGCATTCATTCGACGTAGGAACGGGGTGAGCACAGAGGCCTGGGGCAGCACCACCCTCCCCTCGGCCCTTCCTGAAGCCACAGCCAGCAGAAAAAGACGTCAGCCCCAGTACGCTCAGGCCAGGATGTAGCCAACTGCTTTCCAGTTTTGTCCATCACTAGAAGACTTCATGATCTCTATGTCGGGCAAGTCACTGGTCTCAGAGCTTTGGTTTTCTCACCACAAAATGAAGGCATTGGTCCAGCTTATTTTTAAAATTCCTTGGAACTCCAACTTTCTATGACTCTACCTAAACATAATAAACCTCTGACGAACGTTTGTTGAATGAGTAATGGGAAACAGAAGTATTTGTGCTCTGCTGAGAGAAAACAGAGGAAGGGTCAGAGGCTTCCCTTTTTGGGTGAGTGGGACCTGGATGACTCCCGGCATTGCCTCGGTCAGCAGGATGTCCGAGGGTGTCTCCTTACTGCAGGAAATCCCAAAGAAAAGCAGAGGTTCAAGGTTCCAGACTGAGAGAATTATTCTCTTCCTTTAAGTGAGAATATTCATCACGGAATGAAAAGGAACCAACAAAACACGAAACTGGAACCAACAAAACATAGGAAAGAAGAGCCTGGGGTCCGGAGCAGTGATGGGAAGTGAGGTGTAAGTGGATGGAAGTCCCTAGAGAAGGGGATGTTTCTTCACTCCCGACCAGCTCCCTCCCATCCTGGGGTCTGTCCTGCACCCTGCAGGGCAGATGGAGCCGGTGGTCTCTGCAGACATGGAGAGGTCACTTTTGTAAATATTTAAACAAGAAGTAAATGTGTCTTTAGCTAAGAGAAAATGGACAGAGATACAATCTTCAAATCCCTTTGCTTTAGCTTTGAAGTAACTACAATTTTAAAATAAATGTAAGATGGATGTAGAAGACTACAGATTCTTGATATTTGGAAACCACTGACTTCTTAGGAAGGGAGATGCTAACTGCCTTATAAATACCCAGTTTTTGTTTTCTTGGATAACCCTACTTCTGAAAGAAAACTGGAACTATGTGTGGCAGGTCAACTTTAAGTACTATTAAACACACTAATATAACAACTTGCTGTTTCAGACAGTGGAACTGTCCGACCTGGGAAATGCGCCACACACAATCTCCTTGTGCCAAGAGGGTCCTGAAGAAGTAATGTTACAAAGACAGGCACGGCTAGTCCCCATTTAGAATCGCTGAGGATGAGAAGCTCCACTAAAATTTCTCCATGTTTACATCTTTAAACGACAAAATGGCTTTCAAATTCAAATAACTCTGATGGAGACATTTATACAATAGAGTTCACGCCTGCCTGTTTTCTTAACTAGAATATTCAGAACATAATTTAGCCTTTTTCTTGTTGACTCACTAAGAATCATCATTATGAGTCAAAACCATAGAATTTTAGTACAAAAGCGTCCTTAGAGACCAGCTAGCTCCATTTCTTCCTTTTCGAGATGCTCAAGCAGAGGTGTGACAGGAGTTAAGTGGAAAGCAGAACCGTGCTGCCAGTTTGAAGGGAGTTGATCCAGAAGCCACGGCTTCGATTCCTGGTCCAAGGCTGTGACCACCACACCTGCCGAGGCCTCGTGCCTTCCAGACTGGGGAGTGGGGTGACGCTCATGAGACCCTGTAGATGCGGCAAAAGCCAGCTTCCCCTTTGCAAGATGGGCTCAGACTCAATGCATTTTGCATTTTGGAGTCTACTTTTTATATTTTTTCCCTCTTTGCATTCACCTATCGTCTGTAGTGCTGTGGGTGTGTAAACGTGGTTCTGCCTCTAAACGTTACCCTACTCTCTTCAGCTGGGGCTTCCGCTCGGCTGTAAAATATTGCAGGCGGGATCTCACAGGGGTCTTTCTGCTGTGAGCCCCGGTCACTTTCCTGGGGACGGGGCCTCTCCCTTTCCTCTTGGCCTGCCCCCCACTCCTCCCCTCCCCTTCCCGCTCCTATAGGATGAGGGCGAAAAGCCTTCTGTTTTCCCCTGCATGTGGGTATTCAGTCCCTGTGCTTGTTTGCTACCATCATAAAGCACCATAGACCTGGGGGTGGTACTTAAACAATTGAAAGCTGTAAGTCTGAGATCAAGGTGTCAGCAGAGCTGGCTTCTCCTTGGCTTGTGGAAGGCCCTCTGCTCCCTGCGTCTTCACATGCTTGTCCCGCTGTGTCTGTGTCCTTATCGCCTCTTCTAAAAAGGTCACCAATCATATCAGATCAGGACCCACCCTGGTGATTCATTTTAACTTAATTACCTCTTTAAAGTATCTATCTTCAAATAGAGTCACATTCTGCGGTATTGGGGCTTAGGACTTCGTCATATGAATTTGAGGTTGGGACACAATTTAGCCCATGACAGGCCCTTTGCACTTTTAAAGTTACCATGAATCACTCTAGGGAAACAGACAGTTGTAATGGCTCCAGAATTTTATAAAGTTCTTATGGCCAAGGTCCCTGAGTAATAGTTCCAGAATTACTTCTAAGATGGTAATTGAAATGAAGAATGACTGACAGATTCACTCATTCCAGAAGGATCCCTTCATGTTCCAACAAAGGCAGTGACTGACACCACAAACTTGAGCCCTGGGGACTGTTTCCCAGGCCCTGCAGGTGCGGGAGGAATGGGAAAGGCCAGATGGCAGCCTCTGGGCGGCAAAGTAGGGAGAACTCAGAGAGGGCGGGAGAGGACAGAGCCCAGGCCAAACAGAAATGATGGCTCCAGAGACTAGGATGGGGGTGGGGCTTCCTGGGGCTGGCGGTTAGCACCACTGGTTCAAACCCCTTTTCAGTCTGTGCCTTTCCCCTTCACTGACAACTGGCTGAGAAAAGGCCACAGGAGAAACATGGGTCACCTGGGTGCTGGGGAGCAATTAAAAACCAACTGGGTAAGAGGTACATTCTTCGATGGGAACAAAAGTCCTTTGTAGGTACAGCGGACTCACGCTTGAAATCTGGCCATAAGAGTCTATGGAATGTTCAGCGCCTGCAGCTGCTTTTCAAGTCTGGCCTGGAAACACTGAGTGCTGTCTGTCCACGTTCTACCTTCATACAGAGCCCAGCCCTTAGCCTGCCTGCCTGCTTGTCCTCTTTACTGCCAGGGGAACTCTCTGTCCCCACATCCCATCTCCCACCCTCACCTCACCCCAAAACTGGCTGTTGAGGGAAACATGCATCCACTACTCCATCCAACATCTACCCAACATCCATTCACTCCACCCAACATCCACCCAACGTCCATCCCCTCCCCCACCCAATATCCACCCAACATCCATCTACTCCATCCAATGTCTATCCAAAATGCATCCCCTCTCCCACCCAACATCCACCCAACATCCATCTACTCCATCCAGTGTCTACCCAAAATGCATCCCCTCCCCCACCCAGTATCCACCCAACATCCATCTACTCCATCCAGTGTCTACTCAAAATGCATCCCCTCCCCCACCCAGTATCCACCCAACATCCATCTACTCCATCCAATGTCTACTCAAAATGCATCCCCTCCCCCACCCAACATCCACCCAACATCCATCTACTCCATCCAATGTCTACCCAAAATGCATCCCCTCCCCCACCCAACGTCCAACCAACATCCATCCCCTCCCCCACCCAGTATCCACCCATCCATCCACTCTTCTATCCAACATCCATCTATTCCTTTGAACCCTGAACACGAGCAGAGCACCAAGGGCCACTCTTATTCCTTTAAAAACCTTTTATTTTCTGAAGATGACTACTTAAGAAGCCTGATGACCAAGCTTGTCAGCGTAAACTGAGGCCTAAGAAGTGCTTGCCCAACTCAGTGTGACTAACCCACATGAAATTCAGAGAATGTGACTGTGACTGTGTTGGCTTCTCTATGATTTCCTTCTCTCAGATCTTGTATAGGTGAAGTGTTGCTTAAGAAGGGTGTTACTTAAAAAGAAAAAAGCTGGGAAGCGGGGTGGAGAATCAGTTGATACATTTTTAGAAGTCACAGTAGGACAAAATACCAAGGAAAACATGAACTAAGAAATCAGAATGGCCTCTTAGGCCCTGGTCACATATGGGTTAGGAAGTGGTTTGCAATGTTAGAAAGATCTTTTAGTCCACATTAAAATACCTTTTACAAGGATCCCTGAATCTGAATTTTCACACTGGCCATTTCCTGGTGAATCGGTCTTTCTTTCCACACCCAGGAACAAAGTTCCCTCTGGGAGTCAGACATTGACGCTTCCCTGGGGGAACACGGGGGCCTAAGCCAATTTTCCTAAATTAATTTTACTCTTATCTTGCACTTTTTTCTTTCTTTTTTTTTCTCTCTCTCTCTCTATATATATATTTTTTAACATCTTTATTGGAGTATAATTGCTTTACAGTGGTGTGTTAGTTTCTGCTGTATAACAGAGTGAATCAGCTATATGTATACATATATCCCCATATCTCCTCCCTCTTGCGTCTCCCTCCCACCCTCCCTATCCCATCCCTCTAGGTGGTCACAAAGCACTGAGCTGATCTCCCTTATCTTGCACTTTTAATCTGCATAAAGTCATCAGTCCTTGTTCATCTTATGCCCTGTCTCTGGCGAAAATCCCATTCAGAAGAAATACGATAATTCAAAGTAACTTAAGGCTTGACTGTTGTCTCTAAAGGGGCACATTCAAAACACACTCAAATTCTTCTTAAAGTCCTCTTTCCCATTCTCTTTACTCTCAAAATCTCAACAGCTCACAGGGGAATTGCTTCTAATTCCCTCTCCCCCACACCAAACCCCCAGACTCTCCAAGACTTCAGCTTGTATGGGGGTTCGTCTATCTCACCCCACTTTCCTCTGCTCTCCTCTTTCTAGATTTTTTTTCTCCCATAAACAGTTACGGGAGAGAAAAAGATCTCTGCCCTTAAGGTCAATCCAGTTCACTTTGCTTTTCCAGTTGGCTGTTCTTTTGTGTCCTTGACCCATGTATCCAATCGCTTCAGCCAACAACACCCAAGCTCCCCCATTACGAGCTGCCCAGCCAAGGGGGAAGAACGCTCATAGGTTATTCATTGTGTTTTTGTTCCTGTCACGTAATGTTGGTCATCTGCTCATCATCCACAGTCTGAGAGGAAAAGGATAAACAAGTTTAAAAATCTTTTGGAAATAACCTAATAGCTTTGCACTTATCATTTCTGGAAAACCATTGTTGGTATTCAATGTTGAAAATGTCTAAATCATAGGACTTCCCTGGTGGTCCAGTGGCAAAGACTCTGCACTCCCAATGCAGAGGGCCCGCTGGGTTTGATCCCTGGTCAGGGAACTAGATCCCACATGCCACAACTGAAAAAAAAAAAAAAGATCCCGCATGCCACAACTGAAGACCCCACATGCTGCAATGAAGACCCGGCCCAGATAAACAAACAAACAAACAAACAAATAAATAATTAATTAATAAATAAGTGCTTTAAAAAAAGAAAATGTCTAAATCATAAAAAGATTCCATCGTCTTCAGAAAGCTAGCACATTGTATGAAAAATCGAATAAAAAAGGAAAAAGAATTGATTTTATTTTTGTCATTTACTATGATTACATATGTATTAGAATTCTGTTCCAGCCAATCAGACTATGCTTTTGTACTTGTGTGAAGGTACATCCGAAGGCATAAATACCAAAGGGATAAACTCAGACAAAGGGTGTGAAGGATGGAAGGTGAAGAGAGTGGGCTCTTACTGAACGAGCTCTGGCTCTGGTGCAGGCTGTCCAGGTTCTGTTCTCAGATGTGTCTCCCATCGGCTTATTCTCTTTAAACGCAAGAGCCCTGCTGGGACATCAGGGCCATTTCCTCTGTCTTCCTTTAGGAACGCTGGGCTGTGTTTGCCAAGAGCTTTGATCACCCCATCTGGCTCCATAGACTAGAGCAGGCAGTTTTCTAGAACAGGGTAGGAGAGAGGCTCTTGCCTGTAGCTCCAGCAGGAAGATAGCGAGACAGAAGAGGTACAGGTCCGCTGCCTGCTCTCACTCTGGACAGTAAGCCGTAAATTGGGGAACCAAACTGAATAACCCCTAAGTGCTTTATTTTTATAATATATATATTACATATATAATATATATGTATATATAATTTGAAGTGTAGTTGATTTACAACGTTGTGTTAGTTTCAGGTGTATAGCACAGTGATTCAGTGACGCATACATATGTATCTTTTTTTTTTTTCAGATTCTTTTCCCTTACAGGTTATTACAGAGTATTGAGTAGAGTTCCCTGTGCTATACAGTAGGTCCTTATTGGTTACCTATTTTATATATAGTAGTGTGTATTCCCCTAAATGTTTTAAAATCACAAAACAGTACTTCCATGAGCCAAGAATTAGCATTGTGAGAAGGCCTAACAGCTGCTTTCTAAGAATCAGATAGGAGAAATACGGGGAAGGGGGCTGGCGCATGAGTTCAGAACGTCCAGTTGGAAGCCTCACGGTAGTGACAGTGAGCCTGGCAAGGCGGCGACCAATTCAAGAGACACTACTGAAGCTGAAATGGGAGTGTACATAACCCATCAGAGAGGAAGGACGTGGGGAAGACGTGAGTGGTGGTACTGTTCAGAAGAACTCAGAGGAGAAAGGAGGCTGCCTCCTGGCCGCTCTTCTCTCCTCCCCATCTTGTGTCGACTTCATGAACGTTTTAAGAAGCTCAGGCCTCTCCTAGCCCCGCAGGGGGGCTGAGCCTTGTACAGCAGCAGGGAAGAGCCCCTGGGCCTGGAGTCCGGTCAGGCCTGGCTGCCTGCTGTATCCCTGTGTCTTTTTCCATCACCTTCTGTAAAGTTCTTCTGAAGAAGGACAAAGCCAGGGTGTTTGTTCCATCTTCTTTCTGATTTATGTTCATAAACATCCTCTTTGCTTTCCTCAGCACTAAAGACCCTTTCGGGTGTTGTTCAGCCATCATTTCTGTAGTGACTGGAGACATCTGTGGCATGAAGGTCGGGCTGATGGGATAGATCAGACGCTGGATTGCTGTCGTCTTCTCTGAGGAGCTCGTCTACAGCAGGGGCCCGTCTCCAGGTGCTGGGGGTCTCCGTGGAGCGCTGCAGTGTTTGCTTCCCTGAGGGTACCTACTGTGGGCTGGAACCCGGCTGGACCCCCGGGTAGAGGCTGGGGCTCAGCTGGACCCAACATCGTCTGCCAGGGGGCTTCCTTCTTTATGCTTAAGTCTCTGGGTACGGCTGGCACGGGCCCCCAAGACCTCCTCACCGAAGATTCCCAGTCTTGACTTAATAGTTTCAACATCCTTCAAGTGACTTGTGACCCTATGTTTTAAATCTAATCTTCCCCTCTTTTCCCTTTTATTAGAAAAAGAAAATTGATCTCCAGATTGTAAGCTCCTTAAAGCTAGAGATGATGAATTTTCCTCTAAATATTTATTGTGAAAAATTTAAACACTATAGAAAAAGTGCAAGATAAATATAATGAACACCCCTACACTCTTCACCTAGATTCACCAATTGTTACTATTTTGCAAGTTTCTTTCTCTCTTTATAAAGATACATATACACACATAATATATATTATACATAATATATATACACTGTAGATACATTGTGTGTATGTATACACATGCACATATATACTTTCTGCCAAAACTATCTCATAGTTGTGCACATCATGACACTTTAGCCCTGAATATACACCTCTTATGAACAATGGCATTCTCCTACGTAATTGCAATATAATGACAATATTCAGGAATTTAACATTGCTTCAATGTTATGATCTAATACAATGTTTCTGTAGATCTTTTTTTCAGAGATTATGTAATTTTCCCCCGAATACATTTTTACCTCTTCCTGCTTAACCAACTCAACTCAGGACCTAGCACAACATGACACACACAGAAGTCCCTAAATAAACATTAGTTGAATGAATGAAGAGATGGGTAGAAGAATGAAATGTTCTTTCGATGTGTCTTCAGACTTCAAAAGGTGCGTGACTGAACTGCATGTGGGAATCACATGACCTTCAAGCTCTTCTCATTGATCTTGGCAGAAACCCTACACCCAACAGGATACGTATTTTGCAACTGTGGCTTTTTGTCCTCAGCTGGGTGATATTTAAGTTACTGGTGCTTAGAGGCACCATCCGGAACTTGGCAAACCTGCTCAAAGTGAAACATGTCAGAATCTCTGTTAATCATCCCTCATACATCCTACAAGCACCCAGGCTCCACCATCACTTCCAGCTACTGGGAATGCAAACGAGCATTGTAAAAAGAAAGCAGGAGGAGGACGGAGCTCTGCATTGTAGGATTTCACATCCGACAACAAAGAAGGGCACAGCTTCTGCTGTGATGGCATTCATGGTGTCAGAGGTGATCTGTCACAAAGAGGCTTTTGCGGAAACTGACAGCACATTCATTGCCACGGGGCACAGCATTCAGTGAGGCAGACTTTCCCCCCTCATATTTGACGGAAATTGTCTACTCATATCCGGTATCAAATAGCCCCAGCAGAAAACTCTACTTAAAGAGTGCTCTTTCCGCCAGAGGACGGGTCCCAGGCGTGAGGCTGTGCACACAGCAGGTGCCCCAGCCCTGGTTGTCTCCTCTCTTGCTGGCAGGGGCATCCTAACTATGGTGGTAGGCAGATAGAGTTCATGATCATGCCTACTTTTCATTGGAACTTAAGGTAGCTGAACTTCAGTCTCTCCATTCGGACAGTTTATAATTTTGCTTTCCCCCCCATATTTCCTATGCATCCTTTTAAGACTGTAGGCATTCCAAGTTCTACATAAAATCTCAGCAGCGAGTTATTGTTAATATGTTTTATGGGCGCATCAAAGCAATTATCCTAAAGCATGCTCGAGACAAGGATAGCTGGGTTCTAATTGTATCTAATAGACTTCAGATGAATAGCACTGCACTTCAGAAGCACACAGTTATGAAGAAAATTCTCTTTTTCATTTTGGTTTCCTTCTCTCCTAACTGATTTGTTTGAAAGACTGAAATTTGACTCTTGAGGGTGGAGGATGCGTTGGGGAATCCTTCCCCACCTCCCAGGACTCTTCCATCCTGTGCCCAGTTTCCCTGTTCTTTGCTATCTGCCCAGCGCCGCCCACGTGACGTGATGAAAGCTGCACTGTTTCACATCTGGAGCATCTGTTGGTCCACGGTTCAGGGACCCAAGTCCCCCTGGTCTCTTCCGGGAACGGACTGGCTCCCGGACAATCGCCTAGTGTCCAGGCAGGGGCCACTTTCCTTTCAGAGGACATTTGATGTGAAGAGATCACTGTTCATTACATCAGGGGTGGTAATCTGGCAGCTCTGCGCTGGTGCTCCAATGCTATTTGGTTTGTAAACTATAGATTTTCTTTACTGCGTGTTTCCTTTACACAGCTTGTCTTTGTCTAGATCCATAGTATTTCCTCTGACATAATCATCCTTCAAATATTACCCAAAACAGCAGTGGTGGTGGTGGGGTCACAGAGAAATACCCAAATAGTTCTATCTTATTATACTAGTGAACTCTTTCCTACAGGATACAAAAGACACTGATAAGAATATTAGCGTCTGTTGTCTTGGCAGCAGGGTTACTGTTAAAATAGTGGAATTTAGGGACATATTTTGGTTATTTTATAAACTGCATTACTCTGCCTTTATCTATGAAACCCAATGATCGATTTCTTCAAGGAAGTGATAAAACATTAGTCAGAACAATCACAATCTTGGATAAATAAAACGACAACCAATAAAACCGCCGACTACTTGGATGAGAAGAGTACTGTGTTACCCCGCTGTGAAGGGACAACACGGAACTTGGATAAAAGCTGGGGAAGGGAAACTGCTGACAGCATCAGCTGGTGTCTTTCTGAAACTCAGTCTTCAGTCACACTGCACTTGCTCACCAATGTCTTCCACGTATTTGCTTTCGTGCACCAATGGGGATTTGGGGAGTCACAATGTTGGATTCTGATATATTTTTAAAAATCTGGATTAGAGCCAGTTGACTGAACTTGGTTAACTGGGTGAGTAGATAATCCTGCAGCATAAACTGTTCACCTGGAATGATGCACTCGTTTTGAGGTTAAGGATGCAGGCGAAACAAACCTTTGCATCCCTGTCCCTGAAGGAAGGGCTTTTCAGTGAGGGGGTCCAGAACCCTGAGCTCAGCCTCCAAGGAGGCGGGTGAGGCCACTTCCTAGCTGGGTGACCTTGAGCAAATCAGTCTCTTCAAGGGTCTCTTTCTTCCTGGGTCAGATGAAGTCAACCGGTTCAGAGGCGTGGAAGAGAAAAGCAAATGAGATCGTGTCTGTGAAGTTCTTAGCACAGTGGCTGGGACACACGAGCTTGATACATGATTGCTATGAGTACTACTAACTCTAACCAGATGTTGCTGTTGTTTTAAAAGAAGAGATACACTCACAAAGGTATGTTTAGGACTTCCCTGGTGGCGCAGAGGTTAAGAATCTGCCTGCCAATGCAAGGGACACAGGTTCGAGCCCTGGTCTGGGAAGATCCCACATGCCGCGGAGCAACTAAGCCTGTGCGCCACAACTACTGAGCCTGCGCTCTAGAGCCTGCAAGCCACAACTACTGAGCCCACATGCCACAACCACTGAAGCCTGCACGCCTAGAGCCCATGATCCGCAACAAGAGAAGCCACCGCAATGAGAAGCCCACGCACCGCAACGAAGAGTAGCCCCCGCTTGCCACAACTAGAGAAAGCCCGCGTGCAGCAGCGAAGACCCAACGCAGCCAAAAAATAAATATATTTTTTTTAAAAAAAAGGTATGTTTAGATTATCCGTTTTAAGAAAAGAACAAAAGAACCAGGGAAGGTCTCAATGCCTCCTTCCTCAAAGTGAAGATACATTTCCTTGTTCTGTGATCTCTGTGCAGTTAGAATGCAGGATAAGACTTAAGATATACAGGTATTTATTTTCCTGTTCAGGGAAAAATGTACTCATTTATCCAAGTAAGTTTACCCATTCATTCAAGACACATTTATTAACTCCTAGTAGGTGACAGGTATGAACATACTATTTTTTTCAGAAAGATATTTCCTATATTTCTAATCAAGGGATTTTCTTTTAACATTTATTTGTGTCTTGCAAATTCCCAGGATACCTTCTGCTGGAAAAACCTACCTCATGTTTGAAAGCAAAGGCTATGTCGCTGTACTAATTTTATGTCAAGTCCGAATTATAGCAAACCTGGTGTCTGTGAATGCCCTTGAAAGGTTTATATGGTGGCCAGTGTTATGCCAGCACTCATTCAGTTGTGAGCAATTGTCTTTTTCAAGGTGGAGAATTCTAGAATGTTTACCTTTGACCTTGGCCTTCTGTGGATTTGTGCATCTTCGTCTGCTACCCTTGGGCTTGTGTTCCTGAGCTCTGGGCTGCAAAGTGCTCTCCTTTGCATCCGAGGCTCCTGCAAAGTGCCAGGTAGACAGTGGGCTGAAGCAAAGCTGAATTAAGGAAATAAAGAAGAAGGAAAAGTGAGAAGGGAAGAGAGAGATGGTGTATAAGAGGAGGAGGGTGGGCGGACAGAACTTTACCCACGTGGTTGGCTATTGAACAAGTTGATACATTAGAGACAATACAAAATGTAGTGCATGTAAAGGATATTTCTCCTTTCATGGATTCCAGAGGGAGAAGAAGTCAAAAGGAACAGGTCAGAGATGCCCAAGTCAGAAGGGGGATGGGGCGAAAGTGCGTTTGTCCAGCAAGAAACTGGCAGTGCCCCTTCTAAGGGGCCCTTAGAAGGTGACATTGTCCAACTGGAAATAGGGGAGTGACCGAGGCATCACTGCTTACACCTGGGTCAATCTCCAGTCCAGAGAATATGGCAAAGGGGACTGAGTCACTGATGTAACCCTTAAAGTTTCCTTACGAGGGGATGGCCATTCTGGAGACCAATGGACTTCTCAATAAGTCCAATAAAATCAGTTTTTCTTCCAGGGCTAAAACAAATGACTGTTTCTCAGGCTGAGGACCAGCTGAAGTAGCTGATTTGTGTTATTTGGGCTGTGCTGTTTAAAATAATACAGTATAATCACACTCATGTGGAGGCCGGAAATAAGAAGAGAAGGAGGGTCAGATTCACCGCTGCTCTCCTACACACCCACACCTTCTGAGCGCAGGGGCAGATGTAACTGTCTGCACTGTGTATCCTTTTGTCTTGTCTTTTCATGCTTCTTAGCCAAGTGTAAAGAGTCAATTTGGTGTCAGTTAAAAGCACACATGGTATTTAAACTGATAAGAACAGATACTACACTTGATCTTAGCCAAAAGGCCGAAAAAGAAAAAAAAAAAGCACACACGGTAGAACTCCATTGTACTAGTCATCTGCTGATGACCCACCAGGAGAAGCTTGGGAGCCAAGTCCGGACTTATGTCCAAAGAAGAACCCTCGCTCACCCCAGCTAACTGAGGTTTTATATCAACATTTCAAATGGAATGGGAGACACAGCTCTTTAAGAAGGGGCACTGACAACAGGAAATTAAATTCTGTAGGTATTTGCCAAGGATGTAAAACGTGATGCACGTTTAAATACTAGAAACTGCAATCCCGTTGGCACCGGGAAAACAATGTAGGAAAACGGTCATGTGGCTGACTTTTGTGCCTGAGACATCATTTTGTACCTGGAATCGTGATTTGCTGTAAAAATTCTGAAGTATCTGACAGGATGCTTTTAATTACACAAGTAATATACACTGTCTTCTCGTTTGCAGAAAACCTTAATAGCAATTAGAAACTTCCCAGATGAGCTGTGACGGGGTTGAGAATCGAAAAGCTTGGGTGGGAAAGCAGAAACCCAGATTTGGTTGTTTTGTTTTGGAGAAATTGAGCTTCAGTTTTAGGTGAATTCGAGCCTTCCTGACGGGTTACCAGACAGTACAGCCCCTATTCATCCGCAGGCAGTGGATGGGATGGTGCGGGGCAAGCTTTTCCTGAATTGCCTTAAGTGTATATTTGCCATCTCTCCTGAGGCTAAGAGCCGTTCAAATTCACTCCCAGAATACCCTGGGACTTTCTCCAGAAACGGTCACTCCAGAGCACATCTTCGCACAGGAATCACACCGCTGTCAACGAGGTGATGTCAGCCAGACAGGAAAACAGTCTGTGGCCGTGGATCTCGGCAAAAACCTCTCCTGTGTGGACACACGGGGAATTTGAAAGGAAGATGTGTCGGTGAAATGACATCACCTCAACACACAATACTGCAGGGACGCGGCGGGCCAGCAGTCCTCAGTGGGGAGTGGTTTGGTCTCCGGGGACACTGGCAATGTCTGGAGACATTTGGGGTTGTTACCACAGGGTCGGGGGCTGCGGGCATCTCGGTGGGCAGAGGCCAGGGACCCTGCTGAGCATCCTGCCGTGCTCAGGCCAGCCCCACAACTGGGAATTATCCAGCCCCAAAGGTCAGCAGCGCTGAGGCTGAGAAACCCTGTGTCAGCGAAGAGAAAAGGAGTTTCAGTTCACAGGACCGCTGTGCCAACAAGGAGTCTGTGTGAATATTAAACATAGTCAACTTGCGAGCTGGGAAGTGGCTTTAGAGAGCTGCTCCTGTCTGGCCTGTGAGCCAGTTCATCCGATCTCAGCGGAGTCCGCTTGTCCCACGTGAAGCACCGGCTGGGCAGGCACCGGAGATGTCTCCAGGATAAATCTGCAGAGGTGGTGGCCTCTGCTTGTGAAAAGATCCATGCGTGGTGACCAAGGAGCAGAACGGGCACCGGAGCTTTTCTCCCTGTGATCTCGTGATTCCAGAAATTACTGATCCGGGGCTGCCGCGCTTTTCATTTGTTTTCAGACCATGGAACACACTTCTTTTCACAACTGTCTTGAATATTCACGAAGTCTAGCTGTATTTTCATAATACAGTGAGGAAGATGTGACAGTGTATCACTGTCCGCATTTTACAGAGGAAAAACCACGAAGGAGGTAACTGACCTGCCTAAATTAAGAGTCGGCCAAGACCAGTCACAACTGCTGCTGGTGCAAACAGGAACCATTTGTTTGGCACTTACTGCGGGCAGACAGTGTGCTGAACACAGCATGTATGTGTCTCATTTTATCCCCTTCCCTCCGCCCCATCCTCACTGGGACTTGGCTAAGGGCCTGTGGTCCAGCTTCACAGCAGGGGACTGGCCCACCTGGGGCGTGAGCCCTTTTCCCCCTCCTCCATCGCTGCCCCCCACCCCACTCCGATGCGGGTACAGAGTTCTCAGATTGCAACTAGGAAGAAGGCTCAATGAATCATAGGAAAGAACTTTTTTATTTAAATGGGATTGACGCTTCAATCATAGAAATGGTTTGATCTCCATTACAATTTTTTTTTTTCAAAACGTAACTTCCCATTCATTTTTACTACATCGTGTAGATATACAGCAGGCAGATAAGAGCACTGAATCCAATTGATGCATTCACTCGCTCATTCATGAGACAGTAAGCACCTGTTGTGTACCAGGGAAGGTTCTAGGCCATGGGGGGAGGCGGGGTGGTAGTTAGGATTGTTGACTCTAAGCTCTTGTCTTCAGTGTGCTCACAACCTAGTGTGGGAGGTGGTGAGTCACATTACAAGACACACACACACAAGAGAGGTGTGACGTGCTGGGACATTTCAGAGACAGGGAAGAAAAAAGCCTGGCTGAGTTTTGACGGGGACCGTTTGCCTGGAGCCTATAGCGTGTGGGAGTGTTAGAAGGAGACGGGCCTGGATTCACTGCAGGAGTGTGGTTCACATTCTCTAGTGGCTGAGGTGCTGTTTTTGGCTTCCTCATCTGTACGGACTCTGTCAGTGATGTCTGTACCTTTCACCCAGGGGTCATCCTTGTCACTCGTGTCTATTTGGTTACCAAGGTCTGCCTTCCCCTCCCCGCTCCAAATGGCTTCCACATAGGATGGCCTGGGGTAAATTACTTATTTCTGTGATCGTTTCTCCTCTTCTATAAAGCGGGAGTAATAAAAGTGGTATGTAGGGACTTCCCTGGTGGCGCAGTGGTTAAGAATCCTCCTGCCAATGCAGGGGACACAGGTTCGATCCCTGGTCGGGAAACTAAGATCCCACAGGCCGTGGGGCAACTAAGCCCTCACGCCACAACTACTGAGCCCGTGCGCTCTGGAGCCCACAAGCCACAACTAGAGAGAAGCCCGCGCTCCGCAATGAAGAGCCTGTGTCCCGCAACTAAGACCCGACGCTGCCAAAACTAAATAAATAAATATTAAAAAAATAAAAGCTACTGTACTCCAATAAAAGTTAATCCAAAAAAGCCTTTAAAAAAAAAGTGGTATGTATATGATAGATGTGAGGATTAAATTGGACACTTAGACACAGGAACCCGGACTTTGGGGGTGCGGAGATGACTGCTCTGTTTCCAGTGGCCCCCTCTTTGCCTTCTCTCCATCCCCTCACCTCCTTTCTTTAGGCACCTAACGTCACCCTGGACACCCTGGAGGCCCTTCTGGTTTGTTTCTTCTCTGCTAATCTCTCCTCTCTCCAAACATTTCTGCCACTAGTCTCTGGTAGGAACCCCTTCTTCCTTCCAGGGAGTTTAAATAAGTAAGGTTGTTGGACTAGAAATAATTTATTAACTCAATTGTTTATGAACTCATTGTTTTTCCAACTCATTAAAGGTACCTTTAAACACTTGATCTTAAAGTCCCGAATCAAGTGTTTTTTTCCTGCACTTGGGGAAGAAGTTTTGCTATTTGCATCCCTCCGTTCATTTGCACATGTGTAGGCAGAGTAACCATGTTGCCTTATTAAAGAACTCCAGACACCCAAACTATAGAACATTAAACGATATATCTAGATCGTGTGTTTTCTTCTCAATCACAGTTAATTAAAGCCAAACTATATTTTTCGAGTTCCTCATGGGTAAAGACATGTTGTTCTCACTTCAGCCATGTGGGTGTCCCCAGTTTTTACCCTGAACACCAACGGCTTAGCGGAGAAAGTTAGGAGACGCAAGATTTCTATTTCTTTTGCATTTGTATTGTTAAATCAGGAAATATTTTTCAAGGTAACGGTTGAACACTGAAAAGGTGAAAATTGCTTTAATTTATAGCAGGAAACCAGGCTCACTTGAAATTTCTATGTTTGATTGAAAGGAAAAGATCGCATTTGAATACTTATCCCTGAGACCAGAAATGGATATAAAATGCAATTAATCGATCTGCTAATTGTTCTTCCTTGTGTGAAGAGCTGTTTAGTGTTTACTACCCACCATGACTGTTCTGTGGAACTGAACCAAACCTGGGTCCAAAGCCCTTCTATGCTTTCCCTCCTCCCTCCTGGGTGTGGAGGAAGGTTGGGGGAGGGGGAGAGGAGCTGCCCGCTTCCCAAACTATAGAACATTAAACGATATATCAGCATCCAGCAGCCTCTCTGCTCTCCGGCTTCCCTGGGGTCTCTCCCAGGGTATCCGCGGGCCACCTGCTCACATGGACTGTCCCTTGGGCAGGCGTAGCTCAGGCACGGTCTCTGCCTGGGTCTGCCCTGGCTTGGGCAGCAGGATGGGTTCAAAGGCACACTACACTGCTTTTCTTAGAAGGAGGCTCTATGAACAGCACAAAGGACAGGCGTTAGAGGCCTCCTGGCCAGCCTTCTTGCTCTAGGAGTCCTGTGTGAATCGTGTCTTCTCTCTTCTAGAACCTTCACTCATAACTCTCTATTTTCCACTTCTCCCTATGTGCTGGCTCCTGAGGTCACAATCCCATCTTAAAACAAACACCTGAGGTCACAATCCCATCTTAAAACAAACACCTCACCTTGACCCTTATCTGTCCCCCTGCCACCAAGTCCCTCAAGAGAACAAGGTCATATTTGCTCTGTCTACTTTTCCATCCTCCATTTATTCTTTTTTGGTAACAGTTTATTGAGATATAATTCACATATCATGCAATTCACCCATTCAGGTGTATGATTCAACAGCTTCAGTATATTCATAGAGTTACGGCATCCGTCACCCAAATCAACTTTACAACATTTCCATCACCCCATGAAGAAACACTGTGCCCGTTAGCAATGGTTCCCCATTCCCTCCCCCACCCCAGCTCTGTTTTCCATCTCTGTGGATTTGCCCCTTCTGGACGTTTCATATAAAAGGAATCACACAATATGTGGTCTTTTGTGTCTGACTTATTTCCTTTGGCGTGATGTTCTCAAGCTTCATCCATGTTGTAATATGTCGCAGTATTTCATTCCTTTTAATGAACAAATAACCTTCCATTCTGTGGACAGACCACATTTTAGTTTATCTATTCAACAGCTGATGGACATAAGAGCAAAAGTTCCTTCCTTTTGCTCTTATGGATAAAGTTGCTCTGAACATTCCTGTACAAGGTTTTGTCTGGATAAATGTTTTTATTTCTCTGGGGTGTGGTTGGTCACCTTCCCCTGAGGCATGTGGCTGAAAGGGGGAGTGGATAACCTAACAAAATCAAGGTCTCTCGGGAAAAAGAGGGAGCGTAGATGCTGGGTGAATAACCAATAGTTGTCACTAAAATGTTTCTTCTTTTTACAAGGGTTAATCTTCATGAGCATATGCCTATACGTCCCACCCATGAGTCATGTTCTCTATCAAGTTTAGAAAGCATCCTTCAATTTCTAGTTAAGTGTTGTTCATTAATAATGAACATTTATCAAATGTCTTTTGCCATCAAAGGAGATTATTTTATGTTATGAATTTTGCTATAGTGTGAAATGCTAAACTTATAGATTTCTCAATACTAATTTATCATTAAATTAATGGGATTAAAACTTGCTTGGTTGTAGTGGGCAGTTCTCTTAATACATTGTTAAAATGGTCTTTATAGTTCTTGATTTAAAATGCTCACATCTAAGTTGCAATATGTATGTAGGGATTCAGTTCTCTGGACCATAGGCAGATAGTTTAGCTCATGCACACATGATAAGTACAACTGGTGAGTATTAATGCAGAGATGTAGCAAGGCAGCCTGGAAAGGAAATTCAGCAGTTGGAGGAGGTTTTGTGGCCTGAAAGTCTACACAGAATTGTCCAGTCAAAGCAGAGGCCAGGAAACCCTCGGTGCCATTATCTGGTCTGCACGGAGACCCTCCACACCTCTGTCTGGGTCACGGTTAACTCACAAATCAGACCAATTTGGACATATTCAAGCCAACAGATGGAGGTTCAATTTTAACAGAACCTTGAACATGGTCGACCTCTGTACCGTTAGGGTCTCCCCACATGGGCATCACAGCACGGATGTGTGATGCCCACGTGGGGCACAAGCATCCCAGTAAGAACCCCCAGTATGCTCTCCACAAGAACCCCAGTGAGAACCCCCAGTACATATGCACTAGCTAGTCTGGTCTCTGGTCTTAGATTCCTGGTGGGCTTCTCCCTTTAAGTAACAACTTTTGTTTTCTCTATGAATATGATGCCTTCTTGTTATAAAACATTCAACTACTATAGAAAAGCACAAAAAAGAAGAGAAGAATCACCCCAAATCTCACTACCCACAAATGCCAGCACTGCTTTCGGTTTAAGCCTCTTTCCAGCCATCAACCTCTGGGAAACATACAGATGGAAGGATCAGCAGATGTGGATGTAAATACATATGATTTCATTGTATAAAAAGTGAGTCATACTAGACAGGCTCTTTTCTTGTTAAGTAGCAACTTTCATTTCATGTAAAGTTGACAGAAGAAAAAGAAAATGCAGTGAAACTGAACGGACTGCTAAACTTATATATAAATACTCCTTCAGAAGATATATTAGTTCCCAAATTTGCCTCTAATGTTGAGGAATTACAGTCACTGCGGAGAGGTCAAGACCGTATTTTTTGGCATATTTTTCCATGTTGGACAATCTGGGTTGACTTTGCTTGAAAAACCAGGTGAGAAGCTCTCATCCATCTTCCGATCTCCCCTGCCCGACCTCCTACCTTTCTTCCTCATGTGCTGTAAACATGACTCCCTGGGGGCTGCTTGTTTGCTTTTTCTTACTCTTTCCTCTGAATTGACCCGATGGGAACCAAAGCTCATGGCCTGGCCTTCAGCCACGGCACCTCCCTTATCACTTAAATCACATTTTCGCTTCTGCTCAGATCACTTATTTGGAAGGAGAAAGTTTAATCTAAAATACTGTGTAACAATTAGAGATGCATATCTCATCTTTTACAGACAGGTTAACATGACATGGCCTCTCTTAGTCATTTCTTTACCATCTTAAGGTGTCATCTAAAATTATCATTCTGAAGAGTCTATTTATTAAAAATGACTTCTCAGTAGCACAGAGAGCCACATAAAACAGTCTAGGAGGTCTCTCCTGAGATTGGACTGGCCTTTCCACAGTGTGTCAGAGGCAGAAACGTGCACAGGAGCCACTCCTTTGCTGCCACCAAGGCCACATGCAGACGTGGCCCTGATCCTGTGTCCTGTCTCCTGGCTGAAGGGACACCAGCCTCACAGCCACTCAGGACAGCCTTGGGTTTACGCGAGAGCTCTCTCTGTCTCACTTGTCACATTTAACTGATTACCAAATCCCATACTTTTTTGGGGGGGAATAATTTTAGGTTTACAGAAAAGTGGCAAAGATGTAGACAGCATCCCTTTATATTTGCCCAGCTTTCCCTAATTTTAGCAGCTTACATAACCACGGCACAATTATCCCAACGGAGGCATGAACATTTGGTACAATACTACGAAGTGAACTACAGACCTGATTTAGATTTCATTCGTTTGTCACTCATGTCGTATTTCTGCTCCTGGGTCCACTGAGGCGGAGACTTCAGGGCCTAAGTACGTATGTACTGAAGTCTTTCTTGTCCTGGTCAGCACGTTGCCTTCACTCTGGCCCTCAGCTCCCCTCGCGTCCACTCTGCGGAAAGCCTTTGAAATGACCCCCTTTCTCCAGTCCCACTCCCCTTCAGCCATTCCTTACAGAATGATCTTTCATAAATGCAGATTTGATAGTGGACCTTCCTTCTCAAATGCCCTCAAAGTTTTCCCTTCATGCACGACGCGGAGTTGAGGCTTTCTAGCAGGGCCACGTCTGGATCTGCTTCTCCGGCCTCATTTCCCTTAATTTCTCCCAATTCAGGACCCACGCAGGAAGGTCCCTGTGCTCTCTGTGGCTGCCGGCTCACAGCCTCTGGGCCTAATGCTGGCCGTCCACCCGCTCTCACTCATGCTTTCAACCTGCCCCTGGGAAGTTTCCCCTATCCTTCCCCTCGCCAAGCCTGGACCTAGCACAGCTTCTGTTAGGGTGCTGACCAAACTGCATTGCGGTTGCATATCTGTCTCCTCTGATGGTTTGTCAGTCTTTTGGGTGCTTTTCGGCTGCACCGCAGCTTGTTTCGGATCTTAGTTCCCTGACCAGGGACTGAACCCGGGCCCTCGGCAGTGACAGCACCGACTCCTAACCATGAACCCCCAGGGAATTCCCTGTCAGTCTTGAGCAGAGGAAATTTGTCTTTATTTCTGTAGCCCTGACACCCATCATATTCAGTGCTCAGTAATTGTTTGTTGAAGACGTAGAAAACAAACTTATACTTACCAAAGGGGTCAGGGGGGATAAATTAGGCGTTTGGGATTGATAGCTACACACTACTATATATAAAATAGACAAACAACAAGGACTTACCATATAACACAGGGAACTAAACTCAGTATTTTGTAATAACCTACAGTGGAAAAGAATCTGAAAAAGAATGTGTGTGTGTGTGTGTGTGTGTGTGTGTGTGTGTGTGTGTGTATAACTAATTCACTTTCCTGTACACCTGAAACTAACACAACGTTGTACATCAACTATATTTCAGGCAAGCAGGCTGGAGACAGCGGTGACTCAACCATGGCTGATGCACAGAGCTCGTGTGAACTCATGAAATTGGAACGTCTCCATGACAAATGGCCCTGAACATAAAGCCAGCTGCTACTGCAGAGAGGTACTTCAGAATTCAAAGATTTTCAAATACCACGTGATGGGTCCCTGGTGAGAGTCAAGGGCTTCCTATGGTATCAGCCCATCCTCTTCTTAGTGGGACAAACTCCTTGGGAGGCATCAGTAGCGGTCGGTCCGGCTTGAGGGAGGCTCAGGAGAAATTTCAGGTGGGGGTAGGGGTGTCAGGCGGCGACAGCAGCCAAGGCTGCTGCGCCTGCTGGAGGCCCGTTCCTGGGGCCAGACTCCCCAAAGTGTGGCCCACGGCAGGGAGCCCAACTCATCGTTCTTCGCCCAGGATGGCCTCAGTTTCTGAACTGCCAGTCCATGTGCAGCAGCCCCCTCAGTGCTGGGCTCCGTGGGAAGGTTGGTCATCCCCACAAGAGGCAGAGAAGATGCTCACGAGAAACTCAGAAGGGTCGTATTCATGGGGGGCTGGAGACTGAGTCCCGTCTTCCCAGAGCTTCCACCCAACTCATTTTTCTCCCACTGCACCCTGTCCAAATCCATTTGGCAAAACTCCTTTGAAAGAAGCAGTAGAGTGTTTTTAAATGGTTCGTTATCATTTGTGTAAAGTTCAGGTAATGCAAGGACTGAATTATTGATTGGAAAATCTTCATTTCTTGGTTGCGTTCAATCTGGGCAGCTTAAACTGTCACGAGAGATTAAAAACTGTTTTTCATTATAAAGTGATATTTTCACACTGCCAAGAAACGTGCAAAGTAGAGACAAGTGAAAGTTCACGTATAATTTTGTCACCATAGCAAAATGCATTTTAATATAGGTTCTTCAATCACTTTTTCTTAGACTTAATTTTTAAAAAGTAATTGCAATTACAGCATACGTACCATTTTGGTAAGCTCCTTTTTACTCCCCATTACATTATAAACATTTTTTCATGATGCTCAGTAGTTTTCATACCCAAACTGTTTAATGACTACGTGAAAAACACTTTTGAATTAAACTGGGAAATTTCAAAGAAATACTTATTAACTTAATTAGCATACAGTTGATCATAATGAAGTCCTGACAAGTTGTCATTTTAGAAATCTATTGGCATGGGAAGATGCTCATCTTATGTTTTTAAGTAGAAATTAGTAAGATGCGAGATAATTATTTCTAAACGGTGGTTTTAATTTTTCCTTTTTGCCTTTTTTACTTTCTGGAATGTGATAGTGAAATAATTACTTTGTAATAAAAACACAAGGAACACTTTCCAGGGGAAAAAATACTGAGAGGAGATTTGATGCTTAATAGCATCTCACAAAAATGCCATTGAAGTCACTCTGAGTTTGGAATTAAGAAGCCAAGAATCATGGATAAGACAAATTATCTATAGAAAGGAAAAACTGCCGAGTTTGTCTTTGCTAGTACAGTTGGAGAGGTTTTTCAAGAACAGCCAATGTACAGGTGAGGTCACCCGGGCACTGGAGGGGAGGAGGGTTCAAGGGGAGAACCCTTTGAGTGCAATTCTCAGGGACTCCCAGCTAAGGATACCTGATCTGAGACCAGGGATTTCCGTCCTGCGTCATATGTGCCTTTGGAATGGAAAGTGATCGTCTGCCCAGGGGACACTGGTCATACAGCTGAGTCGCTTAGCTCTGAGTCTAGGCTCCACAAGTTAGCTTTTCACTGTGGTTTGATTTTCAAGTAGATTTGCTCAGAACTCCAAAATGCAATTCCCTAGTTATGGAGCCTGGAATGTGGCAGGCCCGGCACTAGGTATTGTGGATACAAAGGCGAGTACTATAGTTATGTTCTCCTTATCTGCTCCTGGGGGGTAGAGATAAGTAAATAAGTGATTAAAGTTTCACACGTTAAATGCTATTATGAAATATATATATGAATGAATTATAATAAATATGAATAAATATAAAAAATAAATATTTGATTCCTGGCCCATGGTTCCTAAAACCTTTGGAATCCCTGGAGTGATGTGTATGCTAATGAGATGACTGTGGTCGGACCTTAGGTAGCTTCAGGATGGGGGCTGCCTGTCAGGAAAGTCAAGGCACAATTAGAGGGTTGGAAATTTTAGCCCTAAGCCCTGACATCGAAGGAAGGGAGAGGGGGAGGGGCAGGAGGTTAGGTGAATTACTAATGGCCAACGATCTAACCAATCGTGTCTACTTAAGGCAAATTCCATTAAAAAACCCTAAGCAATTGCGTTCAGACAGCTTCCCAGCTGGCGAACACGTTGAGGTATGGGGAGGGTGAGGCACCCGCAGAGGGCATGGACGCTCGGCACACCCCTCCCCATCCCACGCCTGCCCCATGCAGCTCTTCATTGGCTGTCCTTGAATCTGAACTCTTTATAACAAACTGGTAACAGTGAATAAAGCACTTTCCTGAGTTCTGTGAGCCATTCCAGGGTAATATTGAACTTGAGGGGTTGGGTCATAGAAACCCCCGATTTATAGCCCGTCGGTCAGAAGTATAGGTGGCAACCTGGGACCTGTGACTGGTGTCTGAGTCGGGGGTGGTCTTGAGGGGCTGAGCCCTCAACCTGTGGATTCTGACACGTACTCTGGGTAGGTAGCATCAGACGGAATTGACTCGTAGGATACCCAGTGGTGTCGGGAGGACCTCGTTGGTGTTGGGGAAAAAACACCAGACAACTATGACTCAGGAAGTAGTGCAGCTTTGGGAACACAGAGGAAGGCACCCTAATGCAGACTAGGGTGGCTGGAGAAGGGTTCCTGGAGAAGTGGATTAAACGGAGACCTAAGGGTGGCCAGGCAAAGGGGGAAGATGGGGCTGTAAAGAAAAGATTCCGGGCAGATGGAAAATCTCAGAAGAAATCAGGAGGTGTGCTTCTCCTTGCAAATATAAATTGTAAATTGACCCTGTAGCTTCCATACCTCATTCTCTTATGAGCTAGATTAGTGTGAGTCCATCTTCTTGGGTCTGGACACCTCTCGACACAGTGACAAAGTTGATTCTCTCGGCCTACGTATCAGAGGGTGAGATCAGGGAACACCGAGGTCCCACTGAGACAGTGTCACCAACGTGAGCGCCAAACGGATCTTCCCAGAAAATACTCCCTGCCTTGTTTTGCATGATTATTCAAACTGCAGTGAAAGTTCTGAAATATTTGTGGTTGGACAGTTTATTCACAGTGGGTAATCTGAAGACAGGCCCAGTGTTGTTTTGAAATAGGGTTTTCTTTTCAAAACCGACATAGATACTCTCCGTGGTGTCAGAAGTGGCCTGGCGAGGGTAACGGCGGGTGGGACGCGTGCGCCAGTGATGTTAGCTTCCCCGCTCCCGGTTGTTCCCTTTGAGTCGGTAGCCACACCTGCACTTACTCGTCTCTACTCACAGTGTCAGCTCTTTACTGTCCCCCTGGAGAGTCGGCATAACAGCTGGATCTTGTCCCTTCAAGCCTTTCAAACACAGCTGGCAACTTGCCTTTGTAGGAGAATTCCTGGGACCGTGGAGAAGCTGATCCAACACACTGAAATCCACCGCGAGTCCGTCACCCGCCTCTTCCACGAAATCACTAACCCCGTGAAGGGACACACACACCTTCCCGGCACCTGCAATTAGTTTGCATTCGTTCTGTGCTTTTCGTTAGTTTGTTCGGGGGTCTCCACTGACTAGTTCATCTATTAATAATAAGGAACACTTCCTGAATGTCTCCCGGGTGCAAGGCACTGTCTTAAGGGCTTTATGTGAATCAATCCATGTAGTCCTCATACCAGCCCCACGAGGTGGCTGCTGTTACTGTCCCCAGGGTTCACACCCAGGGGGGCAGTGGAGTCGCTCACTCAACTGCTTTCTCTGTCTTCGTTTCTAGAAACGTGGTGTTTCCTCAGAGCATTTCCTGTGATGTTTGGCACCAGGGGCCCTCGGGGTGTGCTGCTTGCCCCAGATATGTAGAGGAGCTCACCAAGAATGTTCCATCCACATCACGGAGACACGGACTCCTTGTAAAGTGAACAATGCACAGAGCCAAAGAAGCGCAGAGTCAACACACCCGCGCTGAGAGCAATGCAAAGTCACCCAACGTTTCTGCAGTGACATGGCAGAAAGTCCCGCAGTCTTTCCCAACACAAACTTCTGTTTTAAACAGTTATTAGAAAAGTTTGCTGAGAAGGCAGGAAAGTAACTGTTAGATTTTTAAGTGATGGTTTGCTTTTCAGAAGCCTGTCAAAAATTTTTTAAAATGTTATTGAAATATATAGTTGATTTACAATGGTTGTGTTAATTTCTGCTGTACAGCAAAATGACTCAGTTACACATATATATTCTTTTCCATTATGGTTTATCACAGGATATTGAATATAGTTCCCTGTGCTCTACAGTAGGACCTTGTTGTTTATCCATCCTGTATACACTAGTTTGTATCTGCTGACCCCAAACTCCCAAACCTTCCCTCCTCTCCCCACCTCCCCCTTGTAGAGCCCTTTTAAATTTTGATAGCACTGGAGAAACTACCCAGTTTTAAAACAGCCGGAGTTCATCTGGAGCTCAGGATAGAGACACGATGGCCATGGCCTCACCAGGTAACCCTTTCGGGCCACGAGTGACACGTCCTGGGCTTCCCTCCCACGCCTTCAGCATTTATTGATAACATGTCTTCAAAGATGGACTCAGAAACTCTTTGGATACTTTTATTGACAATTTGAGTACAACCTTAGACATAGTTGCCAAGTATTTCTTTACACAGTTCAGAGAAAAGTAAAGATTCTTCTGCAAAGACTTTATTTCTGTTCTTTTGCTAGATTCACAGTTTGTTGCACCGTTCAATGCTCAGACATGTTCATTTATAGTGGTTTGTGATTCACACTCATTTACAGTGGCTGCTTGCTCTTTAACTTGTTTTAAGAATCAGTATTCTATTCTGAAAAAAAAAAGGAGGTACCACCAGAGAAGCAGCAGGGACCTAGGACGTCTACTGCCTGCACGAGTGGGAGCAAACCTTGTCTGCCCGGCGCACCCAACAAACCATGCAGATCGGGAGGGGGCAGTAACAGCAGAGTCATTAAACCGCGAAGCTGTGGCGGGTATAAGATGCTGGGTGCCCCCCTACAGAGGGAACCACCTGACTGTCCTGCCGGCTCCGTGTACGGAGCTGCTACCTGCTGGGACTGTTGGTAACTCGCAGGCAGGCCCCGCGTGCGTTCCAGGCTGAGCCCTGATGCCAGCCATGGGGATGTGGGGCTCCAGCCTGGTGACCTGCCTCTTTCTTACTTGGGAGACTGGCTCTCCGCTATCTCTGTACCATCCATAGGCTCCCTGACAGGAGGTGGCAGCCTCTGGGCCGTGCTGGGGAGGTTGGATTTTCCGACAGAGTGAAGCCATGTGAGGCCGTTCCCACTGACGAGGCTGCCTCCCCCCTATCATTTCCCAGCTGCAGGACCTCTGAGGAAGACGGAGAGGGGGGACTGTCCCTGGATGGATGGTTAGGGACAGAGGGACAGATGTCCTGGGGGAGTCTGCTGGGGTCCTTCCCTCTCTCCCTCCAGCAAGGATTTCTGGTGCTACGTCTACAAAGACAAGGCCTGCTACAGATTTCATAATTTCCAGGGTCTCTAAATCCAAAAGAAACCCTGTGCTCTAGTGAGAGTCCTTACACCCTCAGTGATGGTCACGATCTTCCTGAGAAGGCGGGCGAGAACAAAGACAGTGGTTTGACTTTTCCATCACACGCTGTGCTGTGGAGGATGGGTTGCTGCATTCAGTGTAAACACAGCTCTTTTTGATGTATTGTGAATGCCTCAAAAATAAAAAAAGGATGAAAACTTGATCACCAATCCAATTCAAGCCATGTTAACGTGAGGAAGTATTCTCGTGTGAGTTTACGTCCTAGAGAAAAGAACTCTGAATAACCCGTTGGCGGGGGCAGAGCCCCGAGTGGGCTGTCCCGAGCCATGTTAATTACACTTATAATGTATTTTGGTTCCGTATCACCGCGATTCGTCCCCAATGACCCCCTTTATCCTTTTAGGCACATTTTTGTTGTTGTTGCAGTTTCCCTTTGCACTCTGCTGATTTGACAACTTTAATCTGAATCAGATCTGAAAGGGGTCCAGAATAAAATATTCTGATACAAAAAAATATAGTTAACATGGTCCAGGTGGACAGAAAGTGCATAAAATTTCATTTTGATGATCTGGAAACGCTCCTTCTTTACAGATTCTGCTTTAATAACCTGCATGTTTGTTAACACTGAGAATCATTATGAAATCATTTCTAAAAGTGTCCCCTCTAGAGGCACCTTATTCATTACATTGACAGTGAAGCCAGATGTATGAGCTTATTCTCCAAGCTCAAAATGAATGTTTAAAATCAGATTCTCGATTGTGTAATATTTTCAGAAAAACAATATCTTTCTAACGTTGCGTATAATTAAATGAAGTGAAAGTACACTAAGTTTTGATTTCTTCCCTATACATTTGAACACTCAATGTTCAGATTAAGTTTCATAATTTCTCAGTTAGTTGACAAGCTGATTCGTGCAGAGTTGATATTTCATTAATGCAATACATAAAAATAGAATTCTTGGGGATAAACACATGGTTTTGACTATTGCCTGTGTTCTTTGGGAATAGATGCTTTCTGAAAATTTAAATAAGGGCATCTCTTTTTAAGCTGTGAATGTCGTTCTCAGAATCCATTGCAGTCAGTCTTAGAGAGAGCCACTGACAATAGTTCCTCAAAACTAGTTCCCACCTCACCAAAGGCTTCTTCCCATTGTTTGCTGAAGGTAAAAGGCAGGTAATTGAACCTGAGAAATCTCTGTGTATTTTTCCAGCCTGACTTGAATTCACTCAAGAATGACAACCCGTACAAAAGGCGAATTGCACTGCCATCTGTGCCCTGGTGCCCGCGTATTGCCGAGGCCTGCGGATACGTCCTGATGGTCTCACCATTCGCTTGGCTGTTCCCCAGGGGCACAATGAACGGGATCCGGGGAGCTTCTCTTATAACTGTTTTTGTGATTTTGGAAAGAACTTGAAGTGTGTGTGCGTGTGTGTGTGTGTGTGTGTGTGTGTGTGTGTTTAGAGAAAGGAGAAGTAGCAGATGACACTAGGACACTCTGTATGTTTCCCAGCGGGATGGCGGCTGAGTGCGCCTGCGTGGCCACTGCTCCAGCTACACGTCGAACCAGTGGTCCCCCATGCAGGCGCGGTTCCACTCCAAGCCGCAGTTCCAGCACCACTCGAGCTGGCACTGGGGCTGCGGGCACTTCATGTGCATGCACCCTCCTGTGGGCAGACAGAGGCCACAAATAAGCACCCGGGAAACACTCCCGCACCAACCTTCTGTTCCAGAAATGCTGCCTAACAGAATTATTGCAAGCCAAGAGCAGAATCTGAACTGAGAAAACAAACCAGAAAGCCCACTGGGAAGTTCTAAAGTTCTGACATTCGTTAAGAAATGAGAGAATAACCTATATGGGAAAAAAATCTGAAAAGGAATGGAGATATATATCTGATTCACTTTGCTGTACACCTGAAACTAACACAACACTGTAAATCAACTATACTCCAATAAAAATTTAAAAAAAAAAGAAATGAGTGAGATCGAAGCATGACACGTCCATCAAGGGCAAATTTTACTTGTAAATCTGAGTTTACTGACTTCTCTTAAGATGGGATTTAAAGACAAACGCTTTGTGTTTCACAGACGGGGTCGATTCCTTATTTAAATATACAGTAAATTTAATATTTTAAGTATACAATAATATATTTAACAATTTAATACATAATAACATCAATATATACTATGAGTAATTTTTATCATTTCTTCAGTGTTACTTGGCTTGAAAAAATTCATAAGACAGGAGTTGGGACAGCTGTTCCAAAAGCATTTAATAGTGAATAGTTTCCTTCATGCTATTCAAAATTTTATTTAAGATGAGGATAGCGAGAAACTAATGAATAATACTAGGTGCTCTACATCTGTTATGTCATTTATTCCTCAGCAGCACCTTGTGAGATGAGGGTGTTAACTGGTTGTAGAATTTTCTCAAGGTCTCAAGGCTTTTAAGTGTGAAGCCGGAGGTTTAACCAAGATGTGTGTGATTCCAATGTTCTTTCTTTCATGGAACAGGGCCTTTCCAGTATGAGATGAAAAGTCCCTTATTTTGGGATTCCCCACCTCCCCCATTTGTTAAATACTTTCCCTACTTGCTTCTGGGGATCAGACACCAAGTCTGCCGCGAAGTCAAGAGAAAGTTATTTGTATGAAGTTATATGTAGAGAACTGTTTGTGAGTGACTTTCCCAGATCACCCATCAGAAGCAATGTCTTTCCTTGAATTCCACGTAGCACTGAATGTGCTCCATTGTTCAATTTTACCAGTTGTCTTGTTAAGCCATTTTTTCTTGCCAAATTTTCCAAAGAATTGCTTCAGTGCTGTCTTTTTTTTTTTTTTTTTTGTGGTATGTGGGCCTCTCACTGTTGTGGCCTCTCCCGTTGCGGAGCACAGGCTCTGGACGCGCAGGCTCAGCGGCCACGGCTCACGGGCCCAGCCGCTCCGCGGTATGTGGGATCTTCCCGGACCGGGGCACGAACCCGCGTCCCCTGCGTCGGCAGGCGAACTCTCGACCACTGCGCCACCAAGGAAGCCCAGTGCTGTCTCATTTTTATATTAGAAGCTTGGCATGAGAGCTTGCACTAATATGAAATATTTATGATTATGTAACTAAAGGCATTTGTTTTAGACCAACTTAAGGGCATTTAAAATCCCATAGTTTTCTACTTCTTTTTGGTTTGCTTTAAAGATCATTTAAAAATTCAAATATGTGGAAAATAAAGGGAAAAACGTGTGATACTTTTCTCTTACTATTTCCCAATTAGCATTACACAATTACAGGATTGTGTAATTTTCAACACATATTTCTTCATTGTGCACTTAGGATGTCAATAATATAATAAATAATGTAATACTGTATAATCACTTAAATTTCTCTGGAATATCATAAAGAATGCTTAAGCAATGTATTCAAATTCAACGGACTATTAAGTGAGACTGAATGAAAGGTTGAGAATGTTTGCCTATTATACCAAAATCTTAACGGATCTGGAATACTAGCTTTAACAAGTAAGATTTTATTATAGAAACTAGACTCACAATGGCACAGTGGAATAAGAAGAAAGGAAATAGCAAGAGAGAGGATACTCATGTTGTTAACTTTCTTTTCTTCCTGGTGTGTAACATGGAAGGAACATGCTAGACCCCATAATTTGGAGAAGAGTCAGGGACTCCAATTCTAAAAACCTTGCCGGCTTAAACGTAAACTCGAGCAAGAAGCTGCTGACCACGCCGTGCTCATGTGTGGATATTTGCATGGAGAAAGTCTAGCTTCCCTCTTAGAGGATTCCGTCTCCTGACTGATGCTCAAACCATGAAAAGCCCCAACGGTGCACAGCCAACACACCATGGCCTGGCCACTCTGCCCTTAGATTTAATGAGCGATCAGAAGCTCTTGAACGACCTGAAGGCAAATTTAACGGGCAACAGACGCTTACTGCAGAGAAAATGAATCCTGAATCTCATCTGTTTGAGGTGGAAGTAAAGGAAGAACTTCCAGGGATTAAAGGGCGTTGTAGGAGGGAGTGCCAAATTCAGCCTGCATTTAAAATGGAAATAATTCTCATTATCATGACAGCTTTGCTGAAGGAAGAACTACTTTTCTGGGATTCAGTTGAATAGAAAACAGGCTATGAATTTAGGTACAGAGCTAGATAATGAGACTAGCTTTTCTTGCTAATGGAGCCTAAGTTTGTTCTGGTCGTAGTGATATCCTTTAAAACAGTAGAGGCTATCATTAATAAGCTGAAAGTTTCAGCTTTTCAGTTCATAGGTTAAAAATCTACAGGTGTGACCTCTAAGCCAGTGGGAGAATCAGGTTTCCCTGAAACGAAATCCAGTCCTGCCTAATCCCAGACTCCTAGATGTGTTGTTACTGTCTGACACTTTCTCAGTACGGGTCATTCATCTCGAATTGATTCAAACAAAATTTTGAGAAATTTGAGAAACATAAACCTTCCCTTTAGTCCTTCATGATCATACGCTACACGGAATCGTGAAGAAGCATTTTCCCTCAACAATATATTCTGTGCATTTTTTTGTTTTTTAATATATTTAGCTCTGCCTCATTCTTTTAAAGATTGCCTGTCCCTCTACCCATTAAAGAACACCTGCATATGCTCCAATTTTTCATGATTTAATGATTCTGAGAATATTCTGGAACACATGTACCTGGACCTTTGGCAAGGAATCAAAATTCCAAGAGACAGAATTGCGTGTCCAATGGGGATCCACCTTTAACGTGCTATCCTGGTTATTGTAAAGTGAACGCACGTTTTGTTAAAAATTAAAATCAGCTGTAGACACTAAAACCAAAAATCTATAGGTGAAAAATCAGAGCTTTCCATGTAGAGTACATCACAATATTTCAAAGAAAGAACCAGATTAGGAAACATGTCTAGAGTCAGGAATCACCTGACCCCTTCAATTCCACCTTCTGGGGCTGCAGGTGTGGTCTGACTCAAGGCAGGCCTGAGCACGTCGTTTTCTGGCCTCACAGCCCGGAGCGGTTCCCTGTCTTACAGAATCAGGTCCAAGCCCTGCATGTCATTCCGGGCCCTACATTCCTGCCACCCACCGCTTCAGCAGATGCTCCTCAACCTTTTCCAGGAACTCCAAACAGCTGGGCTTCTCGCACACGCCGGCACTGATGCTCTACCCTCCCTGCCTTTGCACCTGCTGGCTGCCGGGAAGGCTCCTCTGCCACGTCCTTGCCTGGCTCGTAACCCTGACCCTTATTCTCAGCTCAGGCATCATCTCCACCAGGAAGCCGTCTCTTAACCACAAGGTCTTCCTTTACTAGCTTGTTTTCTCTGTCATATTTTATAAGGTTATCTATTTATGTGTCTATCTCCTTTCCTAGCTCCTTTTAAATTCAACAAATATTTATCTATCGGGTACTCTTCTGAGGAAAGAGAGCCTCAGGGCCCACCCTGGGGCCGAGGGCTGGGTTTCACGCACAGCAGGCCAGCTCTCAGCCCCGACAAACCAGTGAGTATCTCTAGATATCAGAGTACTCTGGGGAAATATTGGACCGGGAAGTTTCCCTACCATCTTCTTTTTTTTTTTTATCAGATGCAAAGTGTTTAATAGTGTTGATAATATGTAATAATAAGGGCGGCTAGTGAAGGCCCAGTGAAGAGAACGTGGGAAAAACAGTACCCGTGCTTCGTTTATTTCTCTGCCGAGCTAACGCTGCTGACCCTACCGCGCACGTACTGACGTGTTTCACATTTAGAAAGAAGTCTGGGTGCTGGGCTGGGACGGCTTTAAGGTGGATGGCATGGGTGCCCCACCGGCTCCCGCGAGGTAGCAGGGCCCCTGGGAAGGGGGCAGGCCAGAGGAATGCTCTGAATATAGACTAGAGTTTGACTTCCAGCAACACTACAGAGCCCAGAGGGCTACACAGCGATGGCCCCCAGGCCACATGATCACACAGAGCAGGCATCAGAGCAGGGGGAGGTCAATGGGGGGAGGAAAAACCACAGCCACGAGCATGGTCATGTTCCCAGAGCCCAGCTGGTCTCCCTCTCAGTGGCCTCCAGTGGTTACATGGGGCCACTTGGCAGGAGGCAAGGAGCCGGGAGCTGGGAGGGGCTCCTTCTGGCAGGAGCTCTCTCAGGTCTCCCCACAGCTGTGGTGGCTCCCAGGGTGTGAGGATGCATGGACGTGACCACACGTGTAAGGGAAGGGAGACGCTGCCCTGGGTGTAGACTATCTCCAGGGAGAACCATCTGAATACGGACGGTGGTGTTTCTAAGCCCGTAAAGCTGTGCAAAGCAGCAGATACACGTAGGCTCCTGGGAGCCCCTGACTACGGTGAATGTCGTTTCATCCATCCAGAGGTGTCCCCAAGTTATCCCCTCCCATGCTTGAAATTTAGAGAGAAGCTGGTAGAAGGCAAAAGTCCCATTCAGAGACACACTCATGGAAAGGCTAGTTTAATGACGGAGCCAAGCGTCACCCCAACATAAGGCACTAACTCTCCCGCCACAGGGATGGTGAAACCAGAGCCCGGAGTGTGTCCCGTGTTCAAAGGGACAGGAATCACTGACGTGAAAGAGAGAGTTTCATGGCCAAAAAATTGCGAACCAACTGGTTACACCAAGTTAAACAGATTTCTTTACAAAAGGCATTCTGAACGGCTTGAATGTATGTTACGAATGGGGATAATAATAGCTTCCTTATGTGGTGTCTGTGAGGATTAAATGATCTGATACTCGAAGGGGACTTAGAACCAGCATTCAGTAAGTGCTCAGTACAAGTCAGTTGTTTTCCTTGCTGTTATTCTCCAAGAGGGGATACAGTGGGAAGCGAGAGCCAGATGTATGTGACGTGGTGGTAACTGCCTTTCCCCGCTGAGTATCTCTAGACACCAGAGTAGTGTGGAGGGCGCTCTGGGGGAAACACTGGACTGGAACGTCTCCCTAGCACTTGTTTTTAAAAATCAGGTGCAAAGTGTTCAGTAGTGTTAATAATAAATGATAATAAGGGCAGTCAGCGTTTCTCGAGTGCTTTCTCTGTCACGCACCGGGAGGCATTTGCCACCCACCGTGTCATATGGTTCTATTGCTGCGGGGCAGCTTCTGTTATCAGCTCTATTTTACAGAAGAGGACTTGCAGCTTAGGAGGCTAAGAAGCTTGACGTGAGAGAGCTGAGACTCAAACTCTGGCCAGATGGCGCCAAAGTCCCAGCGCTGATCTCCCCAGCTAGCAAGCCCTCGTAGAGCCCCTGACTGTCCCAGCCACGCAGCCGACGCCCTGAGACGCCCTCACTTCGTGCCCAGCCCAGACTCACCATGTTTTTCCACCGGCACGTGGCAACGGGGACAGGGTTTAGAGGTCTTCTTGATCGTTTCTTTGGAGGCGTGCTCCCACCGAGCCCGCTCTGCCGTCTTCTCATCAACTTGGTAGGCCTGGGTGAATGAGACAGAAGGAGCTGAAAGTCAGATCTTCACAGTGGGCTCCAACGTGGGTCCCTTGAAACATTGCACAGGAAGTTCTTAAAGACGGAAGTGCCTTCAGGCAAGAAGCTCAACAGTAAACTCACTCGACAAGTGGCGGACGGCTCCGGCCATGCAGGGCCAAGCACCAACATGGTTTCAGCATCTGGCCTGTGCCTACGAGCTAAGACAAGACTGCAGTTTTGCAGTTTGAGTTCCTCTTTTTTATGGTCTTGAATAATTGTAACACATAACATCTAGTGGGTGCTTAACATGCAGGCAAGGTGACACATACTCTTAAAACCTTCTTGCTAGACGCTTCATCAGGTGAGTGTACTAGTTTTTATTTTACATTGAGGACTAGACATGTCAAACAATTGCCCACAGCTGATAGGCAGCAGAGTCCGTGTGACTCCAAAATCTTTGCTTTAAACTTTCTTCAACATCTTATTATCTTTCATTCCTGCACCTGGACAGGAACGTGGTCACAGACAGGACGGGGCAGGAACAGGGAGGTGAAGCTGATATGACAGAGGAGTGGCAGCAGGAATGGGGAACAGCTAGAGGTCGAGATTGGGCTCTGGAGCCAGAGCCGCCTGGGTTCCAATCCCAGCTCCACCTGGGTGCGTGGCTTTGGGAACATTCCTTAACTCTCTGAAAGTTCCCATCTCAGATGGAAATCAAAATGCCTAGTGCATTGTGGTATCAAGGATCAGGTGGGTTAATTTCTTTGAAGGTTCAGGACGAGTATCTGACACACATTACCTGATAACAGAATGACCTCCAGACCTACAGCAAGCTCTCAGAAATGTTTGCTAACATTATTCAAGCCAGAGGAACGAATCACCCCTGACTCATATACCACGAAAAGGAGGAGGGATTTCAAAGGAGCCGCCGAAGGTATTCTGTGCCTGTCTAATTGTTCAGACACTACAATCTCTTCACTTACTTCAGTGTTGAATGACACATGCAGAAAAAGAATTGGTACATTTTGGGATTTAGTACAAGAACTCTGTGGTCTAGAAGTATATTTCAAAATGTTAATCCAAACAGAACCCTTCCTTCTTGGCCTCTATGGTATTAAATTATTTTCTTCTATGCTTTAAAATTAATACGAACGTGCGGGGCATTTTATTAATTTGTAATGACTCTTAAAACATTCCCAGAGCTATTTTTAGATTAAGAAAGTACTAAAAATGACTTAAAATATAAATTAGTGAAGAAATCAAATGACATGAAATGCTCTAATACTCTGATATTACTCTAATAATAACATTGATGACACTTTACAAAGTTGTAACACATTGTTTTTTACACTTTGATCTCCATCATTTCAGTGGCCCATCAAAGTAACCTAGAGAAATCAGGCAGCTGTCAAACTTATTCTACAAAGGAGGCCTCTGAGTAGTAAAAACGCCAAGCGCCAGGTTTCAGGCTGCTCCCCTCGTGTATAACAGCACCAGGGCCGATCAAATCAAAAACCTGGAAAACCTGAAGGATGGAAACCCAAACCAGAGATGCTCACACACGGGGTCTCCACCAGCACCATGGTCTCTTAGCAGGTTTTCTAGATGGTGAGAGTGAAAGCAAGTGGTGCTGGGATGGCTGTGCTCAGAAACGACTGTGTCAGGGCTTCCGTGGTTGAGAATCCGCCTGCCAATGCAGGGGACATGGGCTCAGTCCCTGGTCCGGGAAGATCCCACATGCCGCAGAGCAACTAAGCCCAGGTGGCACAACTACCGAGCCCACGCGCTGCAACTACTGAAGCCCACGCACCTAGAGCCCGTGCTCCTCAACAAGAGAAGCCCCCGCAGCGAGGGGCACACGCACCGCAACGAAGAGTAGCCCCCGTTCGCTGCAACTAGAGAAAGCCCGCGCGCAGCAACGAAGACCCAACACAGCCAAAAAGAAACGACTGTGTCAGTAAGTAGAGCAATCATCCTCAGATACCACAGTGCAGAGAGGGACCTAGATCAGATGTGGAATCTGGTGAGTGGATCCTTCATCCCAGATACGAATCCAATTTTTATCATTTCATCATTAGATTCTAAATATTTTTGAAATGTTTAAGTTTTCACTCTTTAAGAATGAAGTATTAGGAGGTAAATAACTGTGTTTACACCTCGTTTGCAGCATTTAATGGTTTTTATGGTAATTAGTATTTATTTTTCTGTTATTTCCAATAGAAAGTGAATCCATCCAAGGCCAAGATCACGTTTGTGTCCTCTTCTCTCCAGTGTCTGGCACAGTGCATGGTACCTAGCAGGCACTCGGTACATTTTAGCTGAGTCAGTGAACAAATGACACATCCCATGAAGGCAGCAGCCTGACAATCGTCTGGAACAGGACCCCGTGAACCAGCAAGGGCATGTGGGGTGCATCCCTGATGGTGGTCATTGAGGTGAAACCAATTTCTTTCTGTTAATCAGCTCTCCCGTTCACAAAGGAAACTTCCTTTGTAACTCAGAGGACGTCATGTGATTTGTAAATACTTTGTTAGAACAAAGCAGAATCAGTTTAACACTAAGAAGCAACCACAGGTCACGGAAAACTTCCTTTGGCTCTGGGACAATGTAAAGACCACTCATGGCCCAGAGCCCAGTGATAAAGCTGTGATGAATGAGAACCGACACAAGATTTAGTAAGTAGCTTTGTGTCTCAAGTACGCGTCTTCCAATCAGCTCAGATCACGTGTGGTCCTAACCCCAAGTGAACATAGCAAATACCCTTCCCGATCCTATGTCCCCAGCTTCTCTTTTTAAGGTTCAGGAGCTTGTAATTCTGTAGCAGTGGTTTAAAATTGCTTACTGGAGGCATACAGATCAGAGAAATATATAATGTTACTTATCAAAGACTAATTTGAAGATGCCACTTTTCAGCAATATGGCGCACTGCATGCTAAGTGCAATTTCTCCGAGGTCTATATACCTAAAAATGCTGGATGAAATATGCAAGAAATGTTTTTGCTTAACGGTTTATCTGATGGAAAAGTCAGGAAAATCCCTGAAGGTCAGGATAAGAAAGAGAAAATCTTACTGGTACAGGGAGGGAGGAATCTGGTGTTTGCTATGGGGCTATTTTCCTAGTCCCAGGCTGCCCAAGGCCTGGTCTTTACAAGCAGAGATGGGACCTGGGCCAGAGCAGGGTGGAAGGTGGAAAAATTCTCCCAGAAGAGAGAATTGATAAAGAATTGATGAAAAAAACTTATGTGCTGGTCTCAGCCTTCGTCCTATGGTGGAGCAGGTCGGAGAGACAAAGTTCCTCTAAGAATTCCCAACCACTAAGCCTTATGCACAGCGTTTGTGAAAAGAATTCATACCACTTGATTAGGTTAAAAATGGACTCACGCCAAAAAGTTAATTTGAAATACTCCTGGATTGGCAGTATACCCAAGAACCTGGCTGAAGCAAAAATATTTTCTGTAGAGTAATGCACTTTAAAAAGACAAACCTCAAAAAGAAAAAAAAAATCACACAAATAAAATTCCAAGAAGTCTGGGATCACAATAAAAAAGTCACCAAATACAGGCGAAAACAAGCTACCATGAGTGAAAGTGGCAGAAATGCAAAACTGCAGAACTTGACCAGCAAAGGTTGTGGAGATTGGAATGATCAGATGCAGAGTACAAAATAAATATGTTTAGTAATACAAATAAATTTATTTATGAAAAAATTAGACTCACAGACATAGAAAATAAACTTATGGTTACCAAAGGGGAAAGGGTGGGGTAGGGGGAGAGGGATAAATTAGGAGTTTGGGATGAACAGATACACCTACTATATATAGACAGATAAACAACGAGGATTTACTGTATAGCACAGGGAACGATATTCAATATCTTATAATACCTATAATGGAAAAGAATCTGCAAAAGAATCTATAGATATGCACACACATAAATGTATATGTATGTATATGTATAACCGAATCACTTTGCTGTACACCTGAAACTAACACAATATTGTAAATCAACTGTAGTTTAATTTTTTTAAAAGTAAATCAATAAATTAAATGGCATGGCATCCCGTTCCTCACATGCTCATGGAACCAGCTCTCTTGTCCTCTGGCTGGTTTTCCCATTGATTCCATGAAGAACACAGAGCTGTGTCTAAGAATCGTGCCGTGACGGCTACAAAGCTGTAATAGGTTTGCAGTGAGCAGCTGCAGAGGGAGGGGACATAAGTACACATACAGCTGATTCACTTCATCGTACAGCAGCAGCTAACACAACAGGGAAAAGCAATGCTACTCCGATAAATAAATTAATTTAAAAAAAAAGAAGTAACAGTGACCATGTCTATTATATTAGGAGGCTGTGCTCTCTGTCAGGAGCTTGGAGTAGATCATTTAATTTAGCGATTGTAGCCTCCTAATAGGTAGGGCTGCTGTCAACTATTTCAGAGGAAGAAACCTCAGTTTCAAGAAGCAACAGAACTTGCCTGCGGCCACAGAGACTCAGCAGCAGGTTCAGTGTATAACCCCTGGGCTCTGACTTCAGACCCTGTGCTTTTGCTGCTACAGTTTCTTTCACGATGACGTCACATGTTACAGAGAGGACTAAGGGTTGAAGGCCATGGCACTGTCACAGAGTGGTTCCACACCCTGAGGCCGAGGGGCGGGAAATCTCTGCTTCCTCTGCGCCCAGCCAACGCCCTCACTCTCCACCACTCTTTGACCCACTGCTGTGTGGCTGGATCTCACTTCTGCCTGACCTGCTGAAACTATTCTAAGAAAGGACACGAGTGAGGCCACAGTTGCCAAAGCCAATGCCTTTTCTCTGTCCTTTTCATCTCTGATAGTCCCACTGCCCCTAACACTGTGGGCTTCCTTCCTCCTTGGTAGAACAGAGCCATGGAGAGCGCCCAAAACCTCTCAGGAGGCCTCTGCCCGCATCAACATTATTCTTGTTTCTTCCGCGTCTCCCACTTGGATCCATGTGGAAGGACAGCCAGAGACCCACCTCTACTGCTGCTGGCCTAACTGACGTGGGGAACAAAGAAACACAGCTCTGGATCATCCTCATGTGCCCAGATGACTGTGTTAGACCTTCGACTTTCAATCCCTGGGGAAAAGGGTTGTCATCAAGTCTCTTCTGCTGAGATCTCTGCTTAGCATCTTTTATGAGTATCCTTGATACTGATATTCAAATCCTTCTGGAACGATAGCGAACAGAGGCTGGATGCCCACTGCTACAGGGTCACCTAGGGATTTAGGAAACACACGCACACCTTTGCCTGTGCTCACACCTGGAGATTTGGATTCGGTAGGTCTGGAATGGGGTCCAGAAATGTGAATCCTTAAAAACGCCCTGGGGGCTTGTGGGGTGCAGGGAGGCTTGGGAGCCATCTCACTTGGGCCTGGAAAGCATGTTTAGTTGGATAAACTCACCCTCTCTTACGCCTTTAGTCATCAAGCTGTGAAGCAGTGGGTTGTCATTGTGCTGCCAGGAGGTGAAGGTGGTTGTCACTCAGCATTATCGTCCTACCTGTGATTAACTGTGGCTCATATAGGGCAGTGTGACACTTAGGTTAATTGCACAGACCTTTGTGCCTGCTTTCTGTTCACCCTTCTTGAGGAGGAACGTGTGTGAGTGCGATTGCGGGGGAGGGGGCGGGATGCGGTGTGGGTGGAATGGGACAAGTCTCTCTTCTTACGTAGTTGATGGCTAAAAATAGCAATTTCCTACAGTCTCCTATATACCTTCAAAATTGCCTCAGCGAGGTCAAGTATTGGCATGACAGACAGTCTGTGGCTCAAGAAGGGACCATGGGTTTTGTTTATAAGGTGATCATTGTTAAGTGAACACTTAGAGGTGTCCGTGTCATGGGAAGTGGTTCAGAGCAGGGCTTTGGAGTCATCAGTGCCTGGGTTTAAATGCCAGCATCCTTCTTTACTTGCTGGGTAACCGTGGACAGACACCGAGCCTCAGCCCCTTCTCATCTGCATGTGTGACGAATACAGTCCACACCTCACAAGGGTGGTCGCGAGTCAAGAATACAAGCGCTTAGCAAATAGCCTTGTGCCCCGTGAATGCCGAGTTCGTCTTTTCTATGATCATAACCATTATCTTGTCATAATTGCCCTCACCTTGCATTTATAGAGATGAGACTATCAGATTGTAGGAGTTTGTATAAACTGAAAAGACTGCTGACGTCTCCTTTAAAAAACACAGGTAAACCAAAGCAAAGCGCCCCCACAGAGGCTTTAAGATTTGTGCCTAGGAGACCCTGTTAATACGTATGCAAGTTAGAACAACTTGAGAGACTGTTCGCATTCATGTCATCTTTCCTGCTTTAGGAAACTTATTTGTGACATCTGTTTAGTCAATAATCAGACAAGTATATCCTAATTCTAAAAGTCACTTTAAATCTATTTTCCAAAAAGGATCAGATTGCCATGAATCCCTGAAAACAGCTGGCTTAATTCAGATTGTGAATGCTTTCAGGTGAATGTCGACTTTGAAATGTTCACCTTTATCATCAAAATTGCATGCCCAGACAGCACTCACTTGCCACATCCTTACTGAAAACTCCCACCTCCACAGAAAGTAGCGGGTCCCAACTTCCCCAGAGTCACAGCACGGTCAGGTGTTCTGGTCCAAGACCCCTGCTTGTGAGCAGCGCGCCCCCTGCTGGTGAGTCGGACCACCGCATTCCCCTTTCAGGCCCGAAGATTCTTGAAACTATTATTACTCTCTCTTTTCGGGGGAGTATATGTATTTATATAGTATTAATTTATATAATAAACATATACCAGAAATAACTACTCTGTATATCTTTATCTCTATGTGTATTTAGAAAGAAATCACTTAAGTGCTAGGATGTAACGGAGCGTCTGGCCGGGGCTGCACTCTCTGCACTAAGTTCCCAACTTCCCGGGCCACGCTCTCAAATTCAGTTTGGAAGAATATACTTGATGATGGCATTAACAGTGGTGATTTCTGTTCTTAGTGCAATGGGTGGTACCAAGCACCACTTGGATCGCCACTTAGACCTTATATAGTCCTGCCCCACGGGACCTCGACTGCTTCGCAGAGAGGAAGGAAAGTAAATAAATAACGTCTATTAGCATATTTTAAGCTTGATGGGGAAATGGGACAACATAAATATTAAGATTATTAATAGGACATATATACACTACCAAACGTAAAATAGATAGCTAGTGGGAAGCAGCCGCATAGCACAGGGAGATCAGCTCGGTGCTTTGTGACCACCTAGGGGGTGGGATAGGGAGGGTGGGAGGGAGGGAGATGCAAGAGGGAAGAGATATGGGAACATATGTATATGTATAACTGATTCACTTTGTTACAAAGCAGAAACTAACACACCATTGTAAAGCAATTATACTCCAATAAAGATGTTAAAAATAGATTATTAATAGGTATCATTTAATGGGAATTTTAAAGTTCTTTGTGTTCAGCTATTATCACACATTGACAAATGGGAAAAACTGCACTTGAGCGAGGAAGATAAGCTAAGTTGTATCCTGGATGATGGAGATCGCTAGTTCATGGCTTGCTCAGGTCGGTAATGACTAAAATTATCAATGTAGAAAGGATTCTGAATGTGGAAGCATCACTAATGCACAGAGGAAGCCAGAGCAGAGAACAAGCTTGTCCTTTGTGTAAAGTGTAGATACTCTGGTACAAAGCTGACTGTTATTCTTTGCTAGAGCTGGCACAGAAATCCCTTCATTCAGCAAATATGTGCTGGACGCCTGTGATGTGCCAGGCACTGTTCTAGGTACTAGGGCTATGCAAACAAAAGAGATGATCAACAAACAACCAACGAAAAAAACCTGCCTTGTGGCGCTTACAAGTTAGCAGAACAGTGGTTCTTAGCCTGTGGCTTGCATTAGTACCACCTGGAGGCCTTGTTCAAACACAAATTGCTGTAGATCTCTCCCACCCCCACCCCCACCCCACCCCGCCCCCGAGCTCGCCAACAGCCTCCTCCCAGTTTCTGGATCAGTAGGTCTTGACATGTTCCTAGGTGATGCCCAAGCAGCTGGTCTGTGGACTACCTTGTGAGAAGTAGCAGAACATCTGCATACAGTGCAGTCAACACAGATACAAGGGATTGTGTGTGTGTGCTAGAGCACACGTTGTCTTGAATGTGGACGTCGAATCTCTGCAGCCTGATGTAATCGTGTGGTGTGTGTGTGCTGGAATGAGGATGGATGAGGAAAGAACCACCTTGTGTACTGCACACTGTGATTTGTCAGGCTCCACGCTAGGCGTAATGCATGCATTGTTCATTAAATCCTTTTGAATTTACAACATCATATTACAGATGAGGAAAGCAAGGCTTGGAGAGGTTACATAATTCACTTAATGATGACCACAGTTCATGTATCAGTTAGGGTTCTCTAGAGAGACAGAACCAGTAGGATATATATGTATGTATAAAAGATGTGGATTTACTTTAAGGAATTGGCTCATGGGATCGTGGGAACTGGCAAGTTCAAAATCTGTAGGGCAGGCTGGAGACACAGGTGGAGTGTCTATGTTACAGCCAGGAGGCTGAATTCCTTCTCATCTGGGAAATCTCAGTCTTTGCTCTTAAGGCCTTCAGGTGATTAGGTGAGGCCCACCTACATCACAGGTCATCTCCTTTACTTAAAGTCAGCTAACTGATGGTAGGTGTTGACCACATCTACAGAATACCATCCCAGCAGCACGGAGACTAGTGTTTGACAAAAAAAACCGTGCAACATAGCTTAACCAAGCTGACACACAAAAATCAACCATTACAGCTAGTCACGGCCGAGACTCATTTTCAACACCAGATCAGTCTGACTTCAAAACCGTCCTGCCTGACCACGGATTCCTCATAGGATAGGGATGATCATATAAGAGATGTACACTGAGTTCTGGCTGAAAGAAATTAAAGGTAAACTGGGAAAGCAACAGCAATAAATTAAAATGTGCTGACCCTTCACGCATGTGTTCGGCAACTGCTTCATTTGATAAGAGGTGATCAGGGAGAGCAGATGAATTATTTTCCCCACAATTGGTCTACAAGCCCTCCTGTCCTGCGGATGGCAATATATAAATACATATATTCCCCCCCCCATTTCAAATCAATCAGTGAATAAAGGATTCATTGAAGGCAGGATCCAGCTCTTAGTTTTTCAAGTCTGTACTTCATTCAGAGATGCTGCGCCTGTCTTGATTCTCCTGCCCCTGCTGTCAACTGAAAGCAGTGAACACTCCTTTTTCCCCAGGTCACTTCAGTTGTGGCCACCATTTCTTAAAAAATATATGATTTCCCCTAAGGATTTAGCGCCATCTGGTGGCTGAGAGGAGCTCTGCAGGTATTTCCCCTCTTCCTGCTCGAGGAGGAAATGCAGGGAATCTCCAGGGCATGTCTCCTTCGGGGGGAGATGAAACAGTCTCCGGTGTGTGTGCGTCTGTGGTGAGTGGGTATCTGTGATGCGTATGGTGAGTGTGTATGTGAGGTGTGTGTGTTTGGTGTGTGATGTACGTATGTGTTGTGTGTGTGTGTGGTGTTTATGTGGGGTGGGGTGTGTATGGGGCATGGGTGTGTGGTCTGTGTTGCGTATACACATGCAGATATACCACATATGTGTGTGTATGCTATATATGTGTGTTGAATATATTGTGTGGTGTGTGTGTGTGGGTATATGTGTGTGGTAACAAGTTTCTGTAAAAATACTTTCCACGTGATGGCATTGTTCCAACAGCTGCTCCTGAGTCTGGGGCGCAGGGTCTGGACAAGCGGGTTCAGGTGAGGGCTGTGCTTTCAGGCCTCCTCTAGCGAGCCGGCCAGGACTCCTCAACCCGCGTGGATCCAGAGGGCTTGGGGCAGCTCCACGTGAGCTCCCCACGCGGGGAGGCAGCCGAGGCGGGGACTCTGGCCTGGTGTCTGCGAGGAGGGCTGAGCTCCGGCTGGGACCGGGGAGAGATCGTGTCCTTCAGTGTGGACACCAGGCTGGGTGGAACTCCTGGGGCTGGGGAGGCGTCTAGAAACCCCCGAGGGAGAGAGGCTGAAGCCCCAGGCAGCGCTGCGGGCAGCCCAGTTTCTCTCTCTCCACCGATGGCCCCAGAGGAGAAGAGAACAACTGCTGGAGGACAGGAGGGGCTGTCGGAGAGACGGAGCCCTGGGTCTGCGTGGTAAGAGTTTGATGTGTGAATGAGTGAGTGTGAGTGTGTGTAAGTGAGTGTGTGAGAGTGTGTATGTGAGTCTGTTTGTGTGACTGTGTGTGAATGTGTTTTTGAGTGTGTGAGAGTGTCTATGTGAGTGTGAGTGTGAGTATGTGAATGTGTGTGAATGTGTTGTGTATGTGTGTGAGTGTGTGTCCACACGCTGAAGTGTGCCTGTTTGTTTTTCAATGTTGTCTTTCATTTTCTCTCTCTAGTGCCTGACATTTTTAGCATTCAGCCTTAAAGATACCCAAACCTCAAAGCTGTACCATTCTGTAGTACTTCACAAGGCATAAAATCCTTCACATACATTCTCTTTCCATTGTTTGTAGACCTTGCTGGCCCAGTGTGGCAGGTGAGGAAAAACGCTGTAAGAATTGACAAACTTGCCCGGAAGTGGAGGAGATCATTGCCTGTCCTGAGCAGTAGCCCAGGGCCATTTCTGCTCCCCCAGGGCCAACAGACCAAGTGCTTGGGGAAGGCACTACAGAAGCTCCGGTGTTGTCTTCTGCACCCGTTCTCCTCCTTCCTATTGGACGACAGGCAGACAATGCGCCCGTTTCCTGGGCTCTAGCACCGTCACCACGTGTCTGCACGTCTGCCACCCTACACATCCAGGGTCAAGAATCTGAGCGAAGTGCACTGATAAAGATGCATTACTTAAACCAACAGGCGACTCAGGAGCTACACTCCCAAGTAACTGTGGACCTAGACCTCTGGGGATAATAAATTCCCCTCGTCTCCCGATTCTGGGGCTGCACCTGTGTGAACAGCAGTAAATGGCCAGGACATAAGTCTGCAGTGAGTCAGCCAACACACCCAGGAATCCGGTCCTCCTGGGCCATCGCTGCTTTGCTCTCCTTCTCCAGGGCAGGCACGTCCCTCAGCCTCCGGTGGTAGAACCGGGGAGGTTGAGGTAGGGGTCCTGGGTGAGGGGCGATCAATTGGAGATGATTAATCGGTGTCTTTATCAGCCAAGGCATCCCTCTGAGGTGGTCTACGCATCTATTCCTTTACCCGCCGAGCACCTCTGCTGAGATGTCCAGAGTGAACTCGTCATCTCTCCCGGAGCACCTTGCTTCTGTCCCTGTGTTTCCTCTCCCAGTGAATGGCACTGTTACCCACCCAAGTTCACCCAAGGTGGAAATTTGAGCATTGACATTAACTCATTACTGCTCTCATCCTGTCCTCTAATTCATTGCCAAGGTCTGGATCCTACCTCAGACCCACCACCCCTCTGTATCCCCGCTGCCCTTGTCAGCACCCCGATGAGTCTCTCGTCTTGACTCTGCTGGTGATCCTTAGCTGCACCGCAGCCCTGCCCCACCTTGGGTACTCGTTTCCCCAGCTGCGGGCAATTTTGGCTGCATCTCTGCTGAGATGCTACACAGGACTTTCCCTAAGTCAAAGCACTGCCTCATTCCTTGTGGAGGTGGGGACAACGCACACCCAATGACCAGCTGACGTATGGATGGACGGGGGCTAAAGTTCGGCCTCCAGCCCCGCACGCAGGGTGAGACAACTCTCAAGAGCGGCCCCGCCTCTAGCTCCCCTCATCTCCCGTTGTAACGGCATCACTTCAGCTTCTCCCTCCGCTCTGTCCTGCTTCCCTCTCTTCCTAAGGTGTCATTCCTGAGAGCATGCCCGCAGACACCCCCTGTCTGCCAGACTCAGAGGCGGCTTCCCTGGGAACGTGACCTACGACAGCTGGTACCAGGAGTGGTCCTAGGACGCAGACCATACGATGCGGCAGGGGACAGAGTTGAACACTTGCCAGCTGGCTGCCAGAGAAGAGGCCATTCCCTGTGGGACACGAGCCCTGGAAGCTTTGAGTGGTGTCAGAGCTGCGAAGGGCTGTGCCCTGGGTTGGCTCCAGTGCAAGCAGTCCTGTCTCTGGGGCCATACAAATAGGCAGACCCTATGGTATTCAAGGTGTGTGTGGTGGGAAAAGATGTCGCGTGGAGTTCATTGCAAGCCAGTAAGAGAATCACAATGGCAATGTCTAGAGTCCTGAGCGGCGCTGTTTGGAAAAAGCTCCCAGCGTGCTCCTGAGCCCCACGCAGCTGGAGCGTCAGCTGCAATCCTTCACGAGAGGAAGGTGGCGCATCCAGGATGAGGACGAAGAAGACAAGGAGATCTGCATAAAAGGCACGAGGTCTGCATAAAGGGCACGTGGATAGAACTGTGAGAGCGGGCATGAAATACACAGCATATTAATGCCCACAGGAGAGCATCTGCCACAGAAAGGGGCCTTCAACTAGTAAGTAGAATGGTCCAGCCAGTTGACGTCAGCCAGCCACACCAGTGCTCGTCAATGGGCTCCTGAATGGAGCAATCACGGGGGCAAGATGGCAGCTCTGCTCGGATCCTATAGCTCCGGCTTTCACTTGCCAAGTCTGAGGTAGCTACTGCCACTGCCAATGTCCCACGTGCCGGCAACATTAGGTCCCCAGTACGGCACATCCTTCAAGGAGGACGATCTGCCTACTGATGTCAAGTTGATTATATTTTTACCGGGAGAGGTAAAAATTCCATCTTGACAGGAACTGACTCCTATTCTAGGTATGGGTTTGCCTTTCTTGACAACAGAGCCTCAGACAGAACCACCATCTGAAGGCTTCTGGGATCTTGTATAACATCACACTGGACTAAGGAAACCCACTTTCTAGCAAAGGGCGTGTCACAGAGGGCACATGACCATAGTGCACACTGGTCCTGTCACATATCCTATCATCCAGAAGCTGCTGATCTGACCTAGTGATCGGCCTGCCTTTCAAGATGCAGCCAGAGCTCCTACGTCTCCAGCAGTAAGTGGAGATGAGGTGCTATTCTTTTATTTTTATTTTTTAAAATTTTATTATTATTTTTTAACATTATTGGAGTATAATTGCTTTACAATGGTGTCTTAGTTTCTTCTGTATAACAAAGTGAATCAGCTATATGTATACATATATCCCCATATCCCCTCCCTCTTGTGTCTCCCTCCCACCCTGAGGTGCTAGATTTACATTCTAAATAAAATTTACACTCTAAATAAAAAGCCACAGTACGATACCATGTCTCCAATAGGTAGAATATGATGGTGGGAGTAGGAATGCAAGCCCCACTTATTATTACTCTCAGTGACCCACCTGGGAATCTGTGCTCTGCCTGGGCAACTTGGAGCCTTGCAGATACAGAGGCTCTGGTTTCCACAGGGAAGATGCTTCTACCAGGGAACACACCAAGAATTCTATGAAACTTCAAGCTACAGCTGCCATTTGGTCACCTTATGTGTTTACCCAGAGACTGGCAGGCAAGGAAAGGAGTCACCTTTCTGGCAGGGATAAGTGACCATTAGGAAAAGGTAGGGCTGCAGCTATGGAATGGAGGGAGGAGGAATACGGTTGGCACCGCTGTGGCATCCCTTGGTGCTCTCCTGCCCAATCTGGATAGCAAATGGTCACGCTCAGTAGTCATGGCTTTAGAAAGGCAGGTAAGCAGGGGTTTGGACCCATCAGGGATAACCTAGAGGTGCTTGCCTGAGGGTGAGGGCGAAACAGTCACAACCCGCAGCCCAGCTGCAGGGGTGTGAGCTGTAGTTCAGCCCGCTTACTTCCCTCTTGTAAACCTCCGTGGTCTCTTCCTCATTCTCTCAGCAGTGCAAGGGGCGGACTGTAGTGAGTGCTGTGAAACTGGCCAGAGCAACTATTTCCCCGGCCGCTGGGTATGTTGGCAACACACAGCTCTCGGCTAAGTCTCTATCCAGGACTTGCCCTCAGCTGAAGCAGGCGGCTTCTTCCCCCAAGGTCCTGCTCCCTCCTGGGTCAGGGGAGCTCACAGCCAAAGACTGGTCTATGTGAGGGGGTGTAAACTCCTGCCCTCCTGCCCCCCTTGATGCAGAGCAAATCTGAAGGACCATCCTAGCCCCAGAGCTCCTTACAGGACTGGCTGAGGCCCCTGCTGCAGCTGTACCGCAGCTCACCCCCTCCCTTTGCCGTCACCCTGCACAGAGCTAGTCCTCAAAGTGCCCTCCCGTACCTGCACTCAAACCTCAAGGGTCTCAGAGTTGGCTTCCTAAAAACACGACCTATTACGATTCCCTCCTGTTTTTCCTATTACAGCTGGTGATCTTTCAAAAACATCAATCTGATGATGTCAATCTCATTAAAATCCTTTAACGCCTTCTCACTGCCCTTAACTCTAACCTCCGTAACCTGACTCATAAGACTTTATTTGCTGAGCGCTGCCTACTATGGCTACTGCCACCAACACTTACACAGCAGTCACACTGAGCTTCCCTCGTTTCTCTGAGTATGCCATTCTCTTTCATCTCTAGAACTCTGCATATCTTGTCCCTCTGCCTAAAGCGCCCTTCGTGCCATCCTTGCCTGGACAGTTCATTTTTTAGGCGTTAGATTTCATTTCTTCCTGTGAACAGTTCTTTAAATCTCTTAGAAGCCTGGATGTCATAGCTTCCTGAGCGTCCCCTTTTGTGGCTGTTGGCACGTAAATATTTTAATTACTTGTTAAGATGTTTTTCTATGTCACTAGATTATCAACCTCATGAGATCAGAGGCTGGTCTATGTTTAATGCTGTATCCAAAATACCGAGTACTGTGCATGGTGCGTAGTAGGTACATAAATGTTTACTGAATCTCTCTATTTTCCTTCTTTTAATTGATTATAAGAAATTCAGACTTAGCAGAAATAAGGTTCAAAGTCATGGAACACAGAGTCTGCAGACACAATTCCACCTATGGACAGATGTTTACATTTTTTTTTAAGTTAGTTCTTGACCTTTAAAAATAAGGATATTTAACATAAACACATGGATTTCAAGCTACTCAAACCTTAAAAAATCAGTTGGGGAGATCTGGTGACATGGGTCCCTCATCTCTGCCCGGTAACAACTGACCTGAGTGGCGCAGCCGTGTGGCACTGACAAGCTATGCGCACCCTGGCCTGGCACAGACTCCATCGCGGTCCGTGTGTAACTGTTCTTGCAGGCTAGTGCTTTGATGTGCTATTCTGCTGTTGTTCTCTTTGTTGAAATAGGAAAGTTAGACGAGAAGTGTACTGTATCTTTACACTCAAAACATTGAGAAGCCTGTGAGCTTAATCCAGCCTACTCGGCTTGTTTATATTACTGGTGCCTGTTAGCATTTAAGTTTGCCACCCTGGGACAGCCAGCATTAACCTGCATATCTCCCTTTTTCAAAATGCAGAGTGACACCAGTAGGCACTATTGATCTGGTGATGATCAACTCTCTGGCTCCTGGCAGGTCACTCTCCCTCCTCCTACCTTGCCTGTCATCTAAATCTACTGCAAAAAGTTGTAATGAGGCTCGACATGTGATGGTGTATTTGAAAGTGCTTTGTAACCAAGTACTACACAAGGGTAAATTATGATTATCTTTCCCTGGGCAAAATGGTGGTTTTATTCTTCTAATTTAGGAGGCTGAAGGAGGGAACAGTGGTTTATTGTGGGAATCTTATTTTCTCTTATGAATCAAAAGATTACTGACACAGGGACTTCCCTGGTGGCGCAGTGGTTAAGAATCCGCCTGCCAGTGCAGGGAACACGGGTTCGACGCCTGGTCCGGGAAGATCCCACATGCCGAGGAGCAACTAAGTACGCAAGCCACAACTACTGAGCCCACGTGCCATAACTACTGAAGCCTGTTTACCTAGACTAGAGCCCGTGCTCCGCAACAAGAGAAGCCACAGCAATGAAGAGTAGCCCCCGCTAAGCCCTGGGGGGATAGCCATGGTGAGTGCTTGTGCGTCTGTTAAGAATCACTTCTTTGTTTGCTACAGTCTTATGGGTCTCATGGACACAAGCCCTGTTGGTTTTCAGAGCTAGCTGTTGTGGGAGCCGGGCCTTCTGGTGGGAATCTTAACAGCTGGGGCCCTAGATGTGAGGTCCAAACCCTTTGCGCCTCTAGGAGAAGTTGAGAGTTGGGGTTCCTGTTTCAAGGTGGCTATTTTCTCCTTTGTCTGGTGTAGAGGAGTCAGTCAGCTAATCTCTGGATCCCTGTGGCTGTGCAGCGTATAGCCGTACAGGCATACCTCATTGTATTGTGCTTCCCTTTGTTGCGCTCCACAGACACTGTGCTTTTTACAGATTGAAGGTTCGTGGCAACTGCGCCTCAAGCAAGTCTGTCAGCGCCACTTTCCCAATAGCACTGGCTCACTTCGTGTCTTTGTGTCACTTTTTGTCACACATTTTGTCACATTTGTCCCACAGTAATTCAACCTTTTCCATCATTGGTGTATTTATCACGGTGATCTGTGATCAGTGACCTTTGATGTTACTATTGTAACTTTTCTGAGGCCCCATGAACCGCGCCCATATAAGACTCCCAACTTAAGCGATAAATGTTGTGTGTGCCCTGACTGCTCCACAGACCGGGCACTCCCCTGTGTCTCTCCCCCTCTCCTTGGGCCTCCTTATTCCCTGAGACACAACAATACTGAAATCAGGCCAATTAATAACCCTACAGTGTCCTCTAAGTGTTCAAATGAAAGGAAGTGTTGTAAGTCTCTCGCTTTAAATCAAAAGCTAGAAGTGGTTAAGCTCAGTGAGGAAGGCGTGTCCAAGGCCGACACAGGCCGAAAGCCAGGCCTCTTGCACCAAACGTTTCGTCAAGCTGTGAACGCAAAGGAAAAGCTCTTGAAGGAAATTTAAAGTGCTGCTCCAGTGGACACATGAACGATAAGAAAGTGCAGTAGCCTTACTGCTGATATGAAGAAAGTTTGCGGGGTCTGGACAGATCAAATCAGCCACAACATTCCCTTAAACCAAAGCCTAATCCAGAGAAAGGCCCTGACTCTCTTCAGTTCTGTGAAGGCTGAGAGAGGTGAGGAAGCTGCAGAAGAAATGTCTGAAGCTGGCAGAGGTTGGCTCATGAGGGTTAAGGAAACAAGCCATCTCCATCACATCAGAGCACAAGGTGAAGCAGAAAGTGCTGATGGAGACGCTGCAGCAGGTTATCGAGAAGATCCAGCTGAGATAATTCATGCTACGCTAAACAGCAGGTGAAATAGTCTTATCTTGGGAGAAGATGCCATCTAGGACTTTCAGAGTTAGAAGTCAATGCCTGGCTTCAAAGCGTCAAAGGACAGGCTGGCTTTCTTGTTAGGGGCGAATGCACCTGGCGACTTTAGGTTGAATCTAATGCTCATTTACCGTTCCCCAAATCCTGGGACCCTTAAGAATTACGCTCAGTCTACTCTGCCTGTGCTCTATAAACAGAACGACAAAGCCCGGATGACAGCACATCTGTTTACAACATAGTTTACTGAATATTTTAAGCCCATGGTTGAGACCTACTGCTCAGAAAAAAAGGTTCCTTTCAAGATATTACTGCTCTCTGACAACGCACCTGGTCACCCAAGAGCTCTGATGGAGAAGTACAGTGAGATTCATGCTGTTTTCATGCCTGCTGAGACAACACCCATCTTGCAGTCCATGGATCAAAGAGTCATTTTGACTTTCAATTCTTATTATTTAAGAAATACATTTCATAAGGCTATACCTGCCATCGATAGTGATTCCTCTGGTGGATCTTGGCAAAGTATATTGAAGACCTCTGGAAAGGATTCACCATTTCAGATGCCATGAAGAACATTCATGACTCATTGGAAGAGGTCAAAATATCAACATTAACAGGAGTTTGATTCCAACACTCGTGGGTGACTTTGAGGGGTTCAAGACTTCAGTGAAGGAAATAACTGCAGATGTGGTGGAAATAGCAAGATAACTAGAATTAGAAGTGGAGCCTGAAGATGTGACTGACTTGCTGCAGTCTCATGATAACACTTTATGGATAAGAACTTGCTTCTTAGGGATGAGCAAATAACGTTGTTTCTTTGCTTCTTCTTGGCCGTGCGGCTTGCAGGATCTTTGTTCCCTGGCTGGCAGTGAAAGCGCCGAGGCCTAACCACTGGACCACCAGGGACTTCCCATAAAGTTGTTTCTGGAGGTGGCATTTACTCCTGGTGAAGAAGCTGTGAAGATGGCTGAGGTGACAACAAATGATTTAGATTATTATCTAAACTGATTTGATAAAGCAGTGGCAGGATTTGAGAAGATTTAGTCCAATATATATATATATTTTTTTTTTGCGGTACGCGGGCCTCTCACTGTTGTGGCCTCTCCCGTTGCGGAGCACAGGCTCCGGACGCGCAGGCTCAGCGGCCATGGCTCACGGGCCCAGCCGCTCCGCGGCATGTGGGATCTTCCTGGACCGGGGCACGAACCCGTGTCCCCTGCATCGGCAGGCGGACTCTCAACCACTGCGCCACCAGGGAAGCCCCCATGTCACCATCTTGATCTACTCCTCCCCACGCATTCCTGTAGCATGCTCTCCCAGCCTCACGGTGAGGACGGATGCATGGCGAGGAAAGCGGGAGCTGTCACTAACATTTAATGAGTGTCCCTACGTGCTAGGCACTGGGGGTTATAAAGACAAAACAGGTACAAACCTTGCACTAAGAAAGTTCAGAATTTTAGTGAAGATATAGGGAAACAACATTTCCATGTGAAGAATGTACAGCAGAGGTATGTGGCATAGTCTGAGAGCTTGGAGGAGGTAGTGGGGTGGGCAGGCGGCCTCATGGAGGACCTGTCTTACGATCTGGGTCTTGGAGGTCGAGCAGACACCAGGCAGGCAGGGGTGGCACACTCCCGTTAGATGCTGCGGATTTATTCATCAGAGAGAGCAGTCACTGTTCCCAAACTACTCTGATCAGGTGCAGACAATGAGAATAATCTCCTTTGTGGTTCTGGACAACAGCATGAAAACTCTGGAGGTCTCTGTTGCCTTCTTGTGGAATAGGAGGAGTCATGTCAACTACTTAGAAGCCCTGGGAGAATGAATCAATTCATGTGGTTTACAAGAGCAAGTGTTTACTTATTAGAAAGCCTCCAGGGGGAATACGTGCAGGAGAACAACCCGGCTCCAGCAAGAAGAAGCAAATGGGGCTGGACTCTCATTAGCCCGTGACGGATTGATCTTCTGTCACTGATTCCCCAAACCCCCAGCAGTTTCAACTGCAAGCTTGTTCAATATTTTAAAACCAATTTAAAACCAATTTTTGAGTTTGCTTTTAAAAAAAAATGTTGCATTAATCAAAAAATGCATTAAGATTAGGGTCAAGCAGCTTAACTTATGGGAAAATCCTGATTGGGCCCTGGGAGACATGGGCTTGTCTGGCTGGATAATGTCAGAAACCGCTCAGCTTTAGAGTGAGAACGGTGGAGAGTAGCCACAGACGGCTGAAAGGAAAAACCTTACAAATGAATTGAATTGAAAGGAAATTTGAAGAAGGCTAATGTGGGCATTTTGATGTCTTAGCAAAATTCAGACACGAGGAGGCACCTGAAGCCTTCCGTTCCAGGAAGGGAGGCTGCAATTAGATTTTTACTGTTAGGTGTGTGGAGTGCCACCCTTTCAAATATTTCAGTTAAGTGGGATTGCAGAGGTCATCCATTTGGAGATCACTGCTGTTTGGGAGAAATGTAGGGAACAGAAAATAAACTGGCTCTATGAAAATAAAAACCCTTCATTCTCTTGCCAAACGGAATTGGCTCTTTCAGTTTGATGAAATAGCTTGTTGGGTTGGTTCATCCTTCTCCGTGTCCAAGAGTAGCTCTTGTTGAAATGAGGAAACCAGAGACGTGGTAAACCAGTCCATAGAGGATATACAGGTTATTCTGTGTTCTTTTCTCTCCTCTGCTCTGTGTGAGGAAGGAAGTGGAAGGCTGAATCCGGTGGGCTGTGTCCCTTGGGTCCCTTATGGCTGGCTTTCAGTTGGGTGTGGCCAATGGGAGACGTTTGCAAGAGACCAGAGGGTGAGTGGGAGAAGTCAAGGTGTTGGTCCTCACTCCCCTCCGGCTTTGGGTCTGCTTCTGGCAACGCTGGACTCTCCACGATTACACCTCCTGTCAGAGCTCCTCCATGGTTCCAGCTCTTGAGGTTGGTCCCCGTGTTACGCCATTTCCTCCTCTTGTCCCTTCAGGCCTGGCGCAGTCATGGTTCCCCCATGCTGGACTCCTAGGCCCTCCACATCGATTTTGGTTCTTGTGACCCTTTCCCACCACTGTAGGTCATCCACGACCCCTCAGTTACAGTCTCTTCTGAGGACCCTGAATGGATCAGAGACTTAGGAAAAAATGGCAGCAAAACCCCCAAACGCTAGTTGCCTTCTGTTCTCAGGCAGTAGTGAACCAGCAGACTTTTCCAGTTTGGTGGGTCCATTCGCTTTGTTTTCAAATAAGAGAACTGTGAGGCTGGTCCAGTTATCCGAGCTCTAGGCCGGAAGGAGGCTCATTTCAGAGAGGTCTTGTTGCAGGATCGTCTCTTCCTGAATTCTCTCTTGGATAACCCTGTCTTGAATTAAAGATTCCTCCTCTGAATTCCTATCATATTGTGTGTGCAATTAGAAGCCTTGCGGCATCTAATAAAATAACATAAACTCCATGAGAGCAGGGACTTAATCCCCAGAGTTTAGAAACAAGCCTAACCCACTACAGGTGTTTAATACTATTGAATTAATGAAATAATGTCTTTTTCTTTATAGATGCCACTGTGGAAAGGGAGTGTTGCCTGCCATTCCAGCAAAGAGCAAATGTTGCCCGAAATCAAGCCACTGGCCACTGCAGCTGCCCACACAGTAGACCTTGAGGGGAATTCAGGATGCAGAAAATCAGGAAACGTTCTGTGTTCTGGATACTGACCCTAGGTAGTTAAGATGCATATCGAAGGAATAATTTCAGAGCCCGGACTCTTGTAGCTTCCCATACATAGAAAAGCACTAAAATCATTAACTTGAGAGGTCTGCTTTGTTTGATTAGCAGTAATCTTTTGATGTTTGACTACATGTTTTTTTGTTGTTGTTGTTTGTTTTTTTCAGCACAAACCCCTATATATCCTGGCTCCTCCATTACCTCTTCAGAGCTGAGAGGCTGTCTCCCGGCTAGAGTCCTCAGTAAGGTCCTCAAATAAACTTAACTCACAACTTTTAGGTTGTGTGTTTTTCTTCAGTCGACACCACCATCACTTAACAAACATCCACTAAATGTCTGTGCACCAGATACTGTCTTGAGCCTGGGGATGTAGGGATGGACAGAACACACGGTAGCTGGAGAGAATCTTGCCTCTGTACCTTTGTCCATTCAGTGCCCTCTGCTGGAATGTTCCCTGTCATCCCTACCCCACTGTTCTCTTGACAAACTCTGACCCACCCTCCATGACTTTCCTAGGGAAACACTGTACAAAGCTATATTCACTAAACTTTGTTTTAGCATATTACGATCATTATCTATTTTCCTGTAAGTCTCCCCTGTGGCTCCCCTCTGAAGATAAATGTACTTATCTACATTTCTTCAGAGAGTCTAGCAGGATGTCTGGCCAGTAGAAATGCTCGATTTAACACCTGCTGATTGATGGTGTGTGCAGATACAGGCCCCTTGATACTGGTCATCTGTACTCAGGGCCAGCTCTAACTCTCTTTTTCCCATATTTCTGAGTTTCTTTTCTTTTTTTAAATTTGGGCTACCTTAATCATTAACACCAAGGTTGGTTAGTTCCTCTTGAAAGAAGAATGAAGGGGATTATTGAGTGCGTCAGGCGCTGGACAGCTTTTGGTTAAGCAACACTCTTCTTCACCTTACTGCTACTGTGTTCAAGTAAATAGATGTTAGGGGACCCCTTCTTGGAAGGCTTTGTCCAGGTCTATTGTCATATGAACATATGCGTGTAAACTGCTGGATCACACCCATCTCCCACAGTAGCAGCCTTTGTTCTGGTCTAACCCTTCTGGCCCTGAGGCAAGGGGGCGCGTCTCAGGGTCATTATTATTCCTGACATCAGGACCCAGAGAGCTTGCATCTGGGTGCCCAGAGCTACAATAAGTCAACAAGAAGAGCGTGTGGCATAGAAATGCAGTTCAGCCCTAAATCTCTCAATGCTCAGGGTCAGTATTTTAGGAGCAGCTGAGAAGACCTGAATTCACTCATTATGTTTCTTTAGTTATGCTAATACTGAGTAAATACATCCACAGAATACCTTACAAGGATTCACTTCTTTATGCTCTCATTTTGGAGCGTTCCGCGATACTTAAAATTCTCAACTGTGAAATTAAAATGTTCTGGAACTTCTCTGTCTATTTATGGGGTTCCTGTCAATAAAATGACTAAAGGATTTATCTGGGTAGATTTGGTGTTTATACCCTTGTTAACATCTCTATCAGGAGAAAAATAATGAGCAAATTCATCAACTGTGTTGAAGTTTTTACTCCTTTCCCCTAAGGTTTGGTTGATCATAATTAATAAATAAAAGAAAATATATTTGCATTTCCCTAAGCCTGTTACAGCACTTCAGAGAGTAAGGCTCAGTAAACATGTTCTTTACCTAATCAAGACTGAAATACAGTTTAGCACAGTCCATGATATTTTAAGCAGCTCTTTGCAGGAAACCCCTTTTCTCGTCCGTCAATTTAGCAAAGCTACATTGTAACTAACTTTTAAACCAGGCGCCCCCAAGCTCTGCTCATCTCTGGCCCTAGCACACCTATCAAATCTTCTGATCACACAATACCTTGCCTAACCTGTTGGTTCTTTCCATGGATCAAAGAAGCAGAAATGAAGAATATGTAACCCATGACCCGATCTTTTCCCTAGCTTCCCTTTCAGTAATCTCTTGAACAAACTCTGTGAACAGACTGTGTGAACAAGATAGCATCCAAAGAAAGATCACAAGAAGTCAACAAGCCTGCATGCAGTGGGGGGTGTGGGGGGTGTGGGGGGGGGTGGGTGGTGGTGACGACTCTAACCCCCCATCTCAATGATTAGCTGAGATTACTTCCCTTCTCCCCTTTAAAAACTTTCATGGCCAAGCAGACTCTTCAGACATGGTTTTCTGGGGACACCGAGTCTACCATCTACCCAGACAGCCGGCTTTCCGATTAAAAACGATTTTCCTTTCTACCAACAACTGCCTCTTGGGTATTGATTTTCCAGCGGTGAGCAGCTGGACCTGAGTTCGGTAACGATATTGCTAAAAAAACAATGATATCCTTGCATCGTATAATACTGCAATACTTCTACCACTCCATTCATGGAGATAGTTTTCACCAAAGAGTTTAAACAAAGGCACTTTTGAAAAAAAATAATGTGAAGCTAGTATTGATTTCCCTGATGGAGAGGTTGCTGAGTGGTTTTCTCTCTTTTCTAAAGACTCCTCTGATCATGCTAAGATACCTTATTCCTAATCCACTTACCTCTGGGATAAAACTCTCATGGAAGTACCAACACACCACACATGGCCACTGGGAAGTCTACAGCTCGCCCGGAGGAAGGAAGTGGTTCTGGAGGGACTGATGGCGGGGAGTCCAGAGTCCCATCACCATGGCTGTAGGCTACTAAGCTGGCCCTGATGTTTTCAGATTGGAACCTTCGATGGTCTCCAGGAAACAGCTCTCATCCCCATAGCCTGAGCCCTGCTTTGAGGAAGGAAGAGGGTACTCTACCTGAGTAACTGTTCCTGAGGCTTCGAACAGGGCACTGCATTCACCTTCGTGGTACGGTTCCTTACAGTCCCGGCAAAAGACGAACTGCAGGAGAACACATGCGGGTTAGAGAGGGGCTTGCTGGTTGCGTCTGGTCACATGTTTTTCTTCTCCAAGCTCATTCTAGCCCTGCCTCTTACTTGGGTGATGGTTTGTGTGCCAAATTACTTTTTTTTTTTTTTTTTGCGGTACACGGGCCACTCACTGTTGTGGCCTCTCCCGCTGCGGAGCACAGGCTCCAGACGCGCAGGCTCAGCGGCCATGGCTCACGGGCCCAGCCGCTCCGCGGCACGTGGGATCCTGCCGGACCGGGGTACAAACCCGTGTCCCCTGCATTGGCAGGCGGATTGTTAACCACTGCGCCACCAGGGAAGTCCCCAAGACATTTTTTCCCTTCACGTTGTCTCCACCACAGAAACAACTTCTCCTCTGTCCCCATGGTCAATTTCCTGTTTTAACAACTCATCTGAAGATCATTTTAATCTCAGGGCATAACAAGCAAGAAAGACAAGTATTTTATCAGGAAAAGGCCTCTTCTACAGCTATGTCACCATCTCTCTTCTCACCAGCACTTTCAGAGTGTCATCGCTTATTTCTTCTCACAGCAAAGAGAATGAGCCCACGTTTTGTGGGATATAAACTTTCCTTAAAGGTTCATGTTGGTGGGAGAGGGGGTATGTGTCAGGATGTCATTACACAAATCACCAAGACCACCAGGTTTTAATTTCTGACATTTTAATTTTCCCTGAACTGACAGCTAATCCGGTGAACAGTGAATGAATTGGATCCTAGAGTCCTTTCTTAAGGCTTTTTTTTTTTTTTAAATGTATCTGCTCATCTTTGGGTTCGTCTCAGACCCATCACTCTGGTCTTATGTTGAAAAACTGTGAACTGAATGGTTCAATCATTGAGAAGAGCTCACTGTGTGATTTCACCCCACTGCTTTTCATGGAAGCAAGTCTGATCTCTTGGTGTGACAGGGAAAATGTTTCCCATCTTATTAGCTCGGGGATGAGATATAAAATCAGTTTCATGGTAGAGGAACACTCTGGAGGTTGATCAGTTTGTCAGAATAAATAGGACTTTCCTGACACAAAGACATTAAATTCCCTTTCATACCAGTACTACAAAGAATAGACCATATATATATATATATATATATATATATATATATAAACAGAAAAGGAAGAGCCTATAAAAATTAAACCCTCAGGCTTCCCTGGTGGCACAGTGGTTGAGAGTCCGTCTGCCGATGCAGGGGACACGGGTTCGTGCCCCGGTCTGGGAGGATCCCACATGCCGCAGAGCGGCTGGGCCTGTGAGCCATGGCTGCTGAGCCTGCGCGTCTGGAGCCTGTTGCTCCGCAACGGGAGAGGCCACAACAGTGAGAGGCTCGCGAACCCAAAAAAAAAAAAAAAAATTAAACCCTCACCACTTCAGTATGGCAAAAGGCAAGAGAAAGCTGAAAAAATGTGTTGGTGATAATTTAGCGTTAATGCACTTGCTAATTTGCTCCTATTCAGACAGTATAACTTAAATTTAGATACATTGTGCCATGGGCTTCCTAGTTAAATAAATCTGTCTCGTACAAAATGAGGAACTATCTAGAAGGTCTGATTTGATCTAAAAAAAGTTCAGGGTTTTTTTGGGGGGGGTTCAGTGTTGGCTTTTTTTTTTTTTAATATATCTTTATTGGAGTATAATTGCTTCACCATACTATGTTAGTTTTTGTTGTACACCAAAGTGAATCAGCCATATGCATATATATGTCCCCTTATCCCCTCCCTCTTGAGCCTCCCTCCCACCCTCCCTATCCCACCGCTATAGGTCATCGCAAAGCGCGGAGCTGATCTCCCTGTGCTACGCTGCTGCTTCCCACTAGCTATCTATTTTACATTCAGAGGACGCGGGGTGGGAGGGGGAAGCTGGGGCAAAGTGAGAGTAGCATCGACATATATACATTACTGAAAGTTCAGGTTTTTAATTAAGTTATCCAGAACACAAGACTGTCAACCAGGTACTTGTACAAATGCTTAGGACTTCAGTTCTCAAACTGTGTACCAAGGAGCCCTGGGGTGTCACAACAAACTCACAGGGGTGGAGTGGGATCTTTTAAATTTTTGAGGAAAAGCACAGTGATACTCAGCATCTGTTGGACACTGTGAATTACTAACTCAAGGCTGTTCATGGTGTTAATGTAGATTGTGCTACCCTCCTTTTGCTGACATCATGTTTTTGCAAAGCGGGACTTTTGGAGGTTACTGTGATAAGAAAGACAGCTGCCAGGTGAGCATCTCTTTGGATCAGGAGATGTAGTTATTTAAGAATGAAATAAAAATATTTGTTTCTTTCAATTTATGTGAACTAGTTTTTCAAATGGCTATGAAGTTGTTAAGACATTAATTCTTACTTATGTTATGTGGACCTAATTATTTAATAAACAGAATGTTACGCGTTTCTTTTGGCCTAGAAGCACCAGGAAAAATTTACCAAGCCACTAGGGGCATGGTGAACAGAGGAAATTTGGGGAAGTCTGACTTAGGCAGATACAAAACTCCTTGAGATAATGTTTTGGGTCTGTTTGCAAAAACTCCTAGGGGCACAGGTATTTGCAAAGAGCTTGAGGAGAAAACATCTGGCTCCAGTATCTTCATATTCACTCTGCCAACCTGCCTGTCTCCTTTCTGGGGCACATGGGTCTGGCTTTAACCAATAATGTAGAAGGCTGCCATCTCCCCAGGGGTTTATTAGTCATTAACTGTGGGCTCATATTTGTGGAGGCTCTTTTAGGATGCCTTGTGAGTAAATACTAACTGAATGGAAGAGACTACCACACAGTTATATTGTATACTTTTCCTGGATTCTTTTCTTTTTTTTTTTTTTGCGGTATGCGGGCCTCTCACTGTTGTGGCCTCTCCCGTTGCGGAGCACAGGCTCCGGACGCGCAGGCTCAGCAGCCATGGCTCACGGGCCCAGCCGCTCTGCGGCATGTGGGATCTTCCTGGACCGGGGCACGAACCCATGTCCCCTGCATCGGCAGGCGGACTCCCAACCACTGCGCCACCAGGGGAGCACCTGGATTATTTTCTTTTGAGATAGATCTGACAAATGCTAATAATTTTTGCATGTTTTAAAAAAAGAATTTTTAAAGCCTTTTAAAAATCATAACAGTAATACATACTTATTCTATTGGTTCTGTAAACTCTATCTCCTTATTACATATGATTAAAAAGCAGTATCTATGGACTGTACTACCTTAGTGCCTGTGATGTTAATTTTATGTGCCAACTTGGCTATAGTCTATTCAACCAAACACTAATGTAGGTTTCTCAGTGAAGAGAGACAGTCCTAGATGATCTGGGTGGGATTGATTCAATTAGTTGAAAGGTTTTTAAGAGCAGACCTGAAGCTTCCTCAAGAAGAGAGTTCACCTGTGGACAACAGAGTTCCAGCCTGCCCTTCCTGGCATCCTGCCCTGTGGATCTGGGACTTGCCTAGGTAACCCCATAATCCCCATAATCACGTAAGCCAATTCCTTGCAATCAATCTCTCTCTATAGATACAGATATATTAGACATAGAGATATTTATATATAAATATATACTAGATATCTACTATAGCTATATCTATAGATATCTCTTTATATATCTATAGATCTATGGGGACAGCTGAGCATGCCTAGATAATCTATATTTACATTTATCTCCTACTGGTTCTGTCTCTCTGGTGAAACCTTGGTTGACACAGCTAAGCTCCTACAGAAGTTTTACTAGGTCAGTTTATTTATACTAGGTCAGTTATTCTTTTGCAAAGACAACTTTTGAATTGTCTACGTTATTTGAAAAATTGTAATTTAAATCTCCCCCCGCCCCTTGTTTTGGCTGTGCTGCGTGGCTTCTGGGATCTTATTTCCCCAACCAGGGATCGAACCCGGGCCCCTGGCAATGAGAGCACGGAGTCCTAATGAGTGGACCGAGAAGGAATTCTCTCCCCGTTTGCTTTTAATCCCGAGTACCCACAGGACAATGCGTCTTAGAAGTCAACACCAGGAACAAGTTAATCACTCCCAACAGTGTGACGGCTTCCCTTTATCTGACAGTGAACCTGGTGATCCAATACATTTTTCTCTTTGGCGCAGCGGCCTGTCTGGTTGGTGCCAAACTTCTCACTTACCTGTAGTAATTAGCTCATCCTAAATGCCTAAGATGAAGTGTACAATTTTAAGACAACTATTCAATAAAGGATAAGTTCAATAAGATACTTTTTTTTCTAATAAGTAATAGCCAAACTGTTCTTACCATTCAAGTCATATTTTTGCCTTGCGGTTAATATGTGTTGAGTATTTATTTTGGGTGAATAAAATCTTGGACTTGGACAACATGTAAAAGAATAGCATATTGTAATTCACGAAATCATACAGTGATATTTGTATTTTAAAAACGCAGATACAATTTAGTGTTTAAAAGTAAAGCCTTTGAAGTCGGAGAGACCTGGACTCAGAGGCCCTTCTCTACCATTTATTATCTGTGTGACCCTAACATCTCTTTGCTTTAGTTTCCTGCATCTGTAAAGAAGAAATAATAAGATAATTAATATTTAACCCAGCTTCTGGCACCTAGTAAATAGGAGAAATGGTTTTCTCATGGAGTTACAATGTTTTATGAGCAAAAAAATTCTATAGAAAAGTAAGGTGATAGTAAAGCACCTTGTTAATTAAAGCAATTCTCAATATACTAATAATTGCTGTTGTTCTGTGAAGGCCTGAGTGAAACTGAGGACCTCGTGGGAAGCACCAAGCTTGTCAGCTCCCCATAACGGCAGCAGAGAAAGGGATACTGACCCCTCGTTCCTCTTGTACACGCAGAGGTGCCGTCACTGTCACTCCCCTTAGGAAATCCCACACTACCATGCAGCTAAATGAACTGCCTGTCACGTTTATCATTCAGTATCATGTCAGTAGACAAGTCATTTGATTCATGTTTGAGTTTGATTTCCCGGACGCCCATAATGGAGACATTCAAAAGGATATGTATGTATATTTTCTCTTCGGAAGCATAAAAAGGGATGAAATGAACAGCCTCCAATGCACTCAGAACACGCATTGTCGGTTGTTATCAGTAAAGGTGAGAGCCCATCGGCACCTACAAGCGATGAGCCTCAAGATAAGGTCTGACCCTCAAAGGTGAATGATCTCTATGTGAAAAGCCCAAAGTTCTTTGTGCTTGTTTTCTATCACGACAGCATCTATTATAAAAGCTTTTTATTATGTGCCATTTATTTTTCCTCCACAGCTCTGAAGTTCTGTGTTAAAAGAACAGGAGAGAATCAAATATCATCTCAGGACCCCTTACTATATTCAAGGGAAACATCAAAACCATGACGCACACATTTGTACTTCTTTGGGACTAGATGAATACTTTTCTTTTAGGTGTGTGACTTTCCAGAAGATGGCAGCAGTGATACATGAGATTCAGCCCCAGTGTGTTAAAAATAGTCTATCAAAAGAGGGAGGCTCCCCACGGGGTGGCTAGCCACCGATATATGGAAAACTGGTTCTGACAAGACAGTGCCACAGAACGGAAATGGTGTTAGATTATAACGCGCTAAGACACAAGTTCGAAAGGAAGAAAGTCAGGTTATTTCCTTTCAAGTACACAACATCTTAGAATCACAGAATCTCACGGTGGGAAGCAGTCTTAAACTGTGCCACGCTCTAAACGCAAACAGACTACAACAATCTTTTACATGCAATCTCCAAATGGCTAAGAAGAAATAATTTCAAGGAAGCTGGATAGAGCTCAGTAGCTGAACTCTTTTGTATTTTTCAAATTCTGTACAAATCATCAAAGATGGTTACACAATGCCATCTATGTTCCCACAAAATACTGTGACCTCTACACTCCCTCCCTACCCCGTCCCCTGAATTATTTTTGTTTTAGGTTTGCTACCATGAAAAGCCCCTTACTCTCCTTGGTTTAATTTCCATTCACGGGAGTTCTCAAAAGAACTCTGAAAATTCCCTTTTCCTACGGCATCATGATCTCAGTCAAGTACAAGTATGTATCCATTCAGTCTTTTGGTTGTGCAGAGTCTTAATTTATACACTTACTGTGAGTATGATCTAATGAGAAGCTTTATTACCATCTGTCTCAGAACCTATTAGAGAAGATGAGCTCATACAAGAGACCATACCTGCGAACCTACTTTCAACAGAGAAACTTAAGTTAAGACAGGCGCCTAATAAATGCTCTGAACTGTGTGGGTGGTGCGTCTGGTGATGATACTCCTGGGAATTGAACTGTCCAATGTATAATCAGAGACAAAAATATTTGAACTTATTTCCTACTTTAAAATATTTACAGTTTTTTCAAACTTAAAAATGCTTCTTGACCATTTATTTTTCCTTGCTCAAAAACAGCTTTATCGGGCTTCCCTGGTAGCGCAGTGGTTGAGAGTCCGCCTGCCGATGCAGGGGACACGGGTTCGTGCCCCGGTCCGGGAGGATCCCACGTGCCGCGGAGCGTCTGGGCCCGTGAGCCATGGCCGCTGAGCCTGCGCATCCGGAGCCTGTGCTCCGCAACGGGAGAGGCCACAGCAGTGAGAGGCCGGCGTACCGCAAAAAAAACAACAACAACAAAAACAGCTTTATCGGGATACAATTCACATAGTCTGGGTTTTAAAAAATGGTTTATATATTTTTTGAGTGAATAATACATGCGCACAGCACAAATTCAAAAGGTGCAAAAGGCAAATAGTGAAAAATAAGTCTCCCTTCCTCCTCGGTCAGCTCACAAAGCTTCCCAGGGACAATCACTCTCACCTGCATATATACAAGCTATTTTGAGACTAAAGATGGTAGACAGAATATTGCTTTGTGTAACGCGCTCTGCACCTTGCTTTTTCATTTAACACATTACGGCCTGTCCCATATCAGTGCCCGCTGAGCAACGCTGAACAGCTGAATTCTCCCTCAACAGCCACACGATATACAGGTTGATAGATGTATCGGAATTCATTTAACACATTACGGCCTGTCCCATATCAGTGCCCGCTGAGCAACGCTGAACAGCTGAATTCTCCCTCAACAGCCACACGATATACAGGTTGATAGATGTATCGGAATTCATTTAACAGCACCCTACGGACGAGCATTTAGGCCCTTTCCAATATTTTGCCATTATAAACAAAGCTGCGGGGAACGTCCTTCTCCATAGGTCATTTTGCACGTGTGAAAGGAAATCTGTAGGATGAATTTCTAGAAGTGAAATAGCTGGATCGAAGGGTGTGGGAAGTTTACATTTGGATTGCTTTTGCGAGCTTGCTCTCGTGGAGTGTGCGCGGGTCCCAGGCCCTGCAGTGAGGTGTGTGAGGGATGACCTGCCCCTCCTCCCCTCCAGCGTGCTGTCACCAATCAGGGCCTTTGTCAAACCCAACCAAAACAAAAGAATCTCTAACTCACAGCACTTCTGCTAAGGCCTTTTTATCCATGTTGGATTTCTGCAAAGACGTGCTCCTGGCCAGAGAAATAACTCCCAGTCACTTCTGAGTCCTGTCCAGACGGCTGAACCAAGGTCAAGAGGGGCCTGCAGCCGGCCCTCCATCACTTCCCTGCTCCCCCTGCTGCTGGCGGGAAAAGGCCTCGAAGTGAATTTTGGCTTCGGTGGCTTTAAACACTGACAGCCAACAAACTGGAGGTCCAGGTGAAGGAGAAGGAAACAGGAGACAAGGGAGCGGCACCTTCAGTTGCCCGAGGCTGTGTCCTGGGCCTTAGCTCTGAGTAGAGTAGACTCAGCGCCACTGCCGCTGCCCTGCCAGGAGGACAGCAATGACAGCAACGGGCAGGGACCCTGGGCGAGTGTGACAGGTGTGACTGATGGCAGCGATCCTCTCTCCCCAAGCCTCCACGCTTCCTGTCTCACTCTCTCTTGCTGTAACCGTTTTTTTTTTTTTTTTTTTTCAGTGCTCGGGCCTCTCACTGTCGTGGCCTCTCCTGTTGCGGAGCACAGGCTCCAGATGCGCAGGCCCAGCGGCCATGGCTCACGGGCCCAGCTGCTCCGCGGCATGTGGGATCCTCCCGTACTGGGGCACGAACCCGCGTCCCCTGCATCGGCAGGCGGACTCTCAACCACTGCGCCGCCAGGGAAGCCCGCTGTAACCGTTTTAAAGAAGGATTCCCGGGGTGCTGCCCCCATCCCACCCTCCACATCCCCAGCCCCCTCCCTCACTTCACTGCTCCCCTTGTTTCCAAAGGCCAAAGTAGGATTGAGCTGCAAGCTGGGACTCTTGCAAGTGTTTGATGATGATGTTCACAGCATCCTTGTTGCTCTAAACAAACTTCTTGGCAGGTAAATTTCTGCATCTAACTGAAAATTCCCTTTAACATCTTACAAGGCCGGCTCAATTTTGCTTTCCAGTCAGCGTTTCCCAAACCTTATGGGGCATTTGGTTCCTTCCAGAAAAGGAGCAATGGTCACAGAGGATCAAATTCAACACCACTTTCAAATATTGCCACTCATCAGTGAACATGTTTGAATATGGCCATTCGTTAGTAAAATGCATAGCATATGTCTTCTCTAATTTTTAACTGGTCTCTAATCCTTGTGACCTTATCATTTACAATCTGTAGAAAGGCACTAGACTCTGTAAAAACGGTTACACTCTGCCAGTCAAAATGTGAGATTCAAGCCATATGGCAGTTTGAACCCAATTTGTCCCATATGCCTGTGGGCGTCCTTCGGCTTGCTAGCGCAGCAGGGGAGACGAACGCTTCCCTTGAATGCTTGGGCCCAACCCCAGGCAACTCCGGTCAGGGTCAGCTTTGGAAAGGTGCTAACAGTGTTGGTGGCACTCCCACGGGCACATCTTAGAGATGTTTGTCTTTGGAGGCTTTGCAGCTTGTCAAACCTTTACTGTGTGTTAGGCAGTTTTATAGGTGCCTTGGGAACATACCTGTTCCCACCCCTCTCTCCACAGCCTCAGTCCAAAAAAGGTCAGGGTATTTTTCTCTCCAGTACTGTCTCCTCCTTATATTCCTCTATGAAATGTTTGTCTCTCTATATGAAACTATTCTCACTTATCCCCTCTTCTAAATGAAGAGGATTTGAATCCTATTCATCCTTGTTTCCCCCAGATCCAGTGTCTGGAACATAGTAGGTGGTCACTGTCTGTTTGTCGCATGCCAGGCGCCCAGTTCAAGGCGTTTACAGCTCAGTAGGAGAGATGATGCTTGTGGAGAACAAAAGACCTGGAGGACAACAGCCCAGAGTCATGTGCTGAAGTGTCCAAGGATGCAAGTCTGCAGGAACTCCCAGAGAAGAGCCCCGGGTTGGGTTGGGGTTTGGCCACAGTGGCATTTGCCTTTCCGCCCCTCGCATTCCATTCCCTCTTCAGGCAGTGGTTCTAACATCAGGCTAGTCTCTCACCTCTCTGCTAACAGCTTGGAAAAATCCCTCCCCCGTTCCTGACCTCCCTCCTGAACTACGGTGCAGCCTGCTGCAGACTCCCATCTGGACAGGGTGCGCCCCTTCAGATTCATGTCAACTCAAATCCCATGTGATTATTGTGGAAAAGAAGACTGGGATAAAAGAGCAGAAATTCAAAGAGTTAATTTGAGGGGTGAGGGTAGGGGACCCAGAAGGAGGGGTCCCTGCACACCTGTAGGACCACACCTGCCTGGGGCCGCCCCTCCTCCTTTCTCCTGCTCTCTTCACTCTCGGAGCACCCAGTCACCCTGAAATGCTCAGCACAGACCTCACATTCTCCCAGAATTAATCCTGTTTATAATGCCAGGGCTAGCAGAGCAGTTGTCGCGTAGGCAGGACGGACAGACGTTTGTAAAACGAATGAGTGGTAGGAGCTGGAAAACTCTAAACTTCCAAGAAGCATGAGGAGAGCCCAGTGTCATGGGAATCCAGCCATGAGGAGCCTGGGCCAGGGAACAGGAGGAATGAGACCAAGACATTTTTGGTCCCTTGAAGCAATTAGTAGCCAAGTTCGGAGGCTAAGGTCCCAGGGATGATGGAGTGGGGAAGGCTTCACGACAGAGGGGTCTGAATTGGTCTGAAAACAGAAAAAGAAAATGAAAAGGGAGGATGAAGATGCTAGAAAGAGGGTGGGTAAGAGTGGGAGGAAAGCCCTGGAGAAGATAGGCCAGGAAAACCTAAACGCTCCCAGGTGGTGGTTTAAAAGGAGGAGGGCCGATTTTCACCTCGTGGGAAGGCAAAATCCTGGGATGGTAATTTGCTGATGAGAAGGTTGCCTGAAGGAGATTACGTCTGATTAGTGTGATGCCAGCTCTTACTCTTCTGGAGTCAAGAGGAAGAGCAGAGTTAAGGATGGAGGAAGCCTGGAATAGCCATTGTCAGTCAGGAGATGACACACGAATCTAGGGAAGCCCAGCCATGCTGAGGACCCAACTGATGTAACGGCACCAACCTCTGCTTCCCTGTGACTCAAAATGTGCCCCTAGACCAGCAGCACAAGCATCGCCTGGGAGCTTAAGGAGGAATCTCAGGCCCTGCCCAGAAGTGCTGAATCAGAATCTGTATTTTAATAAGATCCCTGATGACCTGTGTGCACACTGCAGGTTAGAAGCACTGCTCGAGCTCATTCATTCAATCAAAATTTACTGAGCACACACACTGCGTGCCAGGTGCCCTGAGGGCATACAAGCATGCATAAGATACAATTTTCAGTCTCATACGAGTCACAGTTCACCCCCCCCCCACCCAGCCCTCCCTCCAGCCTGCAAGTATTTATTGAGAACGTACTCTGTGCCAGGTGCTGTGCTAGGCAGTGTGAGTGGTGAACACGCTGGGCACTCTTCTTGACCTCAAGGAGTTTATATTCAGCTGTGTCCTAATTGTCATAGTGGACAAGGTTTTTGGGGGAGCACAGGATGTGTGCGGCCACCAGCCTGGGCAGTCAGGCTAGGTCTCCAGGAGGAAGTGGAGAGTAAATTGAGACCCAGCCGAGTCTGGGCAAAGGATGGGTCCCTGAATGGTGCTCATTCCAGGTCTGGGACAGCGCCAGTGCTGGGGGCTTTCAGGGGAAGGTGGACCTTTTCACTCTGGACCACTGAGTTGGAGGTGTTGAAGTGAGACAGGAGGGGGGGCGGTTGGGGACTGGAGGTAGAGCGAGGGTCAGGGTGGGAGGCGTGGCTTTGTGGAGGCTGTGGATTCTGGTTGGGTGGCCAGGGCAGGAGCAGGGGCTGCAGGGGGCCGACTGAGCCAGGCTGGGAGCCCCAGGGAGCTGCAAAGCCTCAAGCACTCACAGCATGGCTAATTAAGAGAGTCGGGCACGGGGCAGTGGGAGAGAACACTCAGAAACTGAGTTTTGGCCAGTGCGGTTGCATTGCTAATAAAACCCAGCAGGAATAGACTCTGCCAGTGTTAAGTCTGCAGCATTTTTATGTTTTTGATCTGGAATCCATTGGCAAAAGGACACAGTCTAGAACAGAGCTGTCCATAGGCACAGGACTAACTTAAAATGTTCTAGTAGCCACATTAACAAAGTAAAAAAGAAACAGGTTTATAAATTTGAATATTTGATTTAACCCAATATATCCAGACTGTATTTTCAACATGTGACCAACATAAAAGGTGTTGTTATTTTTCATGTTTTTCACTGAGACTTTGAAGCCTGGTGTGTGTTGAAGCCTCACATCGTCTCAGTTCAGATCAGCTGCAAACCATTGGCTCGGCTGCCTCACGTGGCTGGCGGCTACCACGTCGGACAGTGTGGTTCTAGAACTCTTGAGTCTCAGAGCTACTTGGATGAGGCAGACGGCCAGCTTAGGTACCACAGAACAAAAAGAAACAGAGCACCTTCCATACGGAATAAGTGAGTAAGACAGGGCGACGTGGGAAACAAAAGAAGATAAGAAATTAGCTGTGCTAATGGAAAGAAATTAGATTTTTTTTTTCTAATAAAGGATGCTCTTCACTTTTAGCCTTTGAAAGACTCACTTGGTCTGTGATGTAGGAGAGATGTGCAGAAACAGAAAACCAGAAATAAGAAAATGTGGTGCAACTGTCTCCAATGGGAGCGTACGGATTTTCCTGCCACACACGGTGAGTTATTTGTGAAAAGAAAGTCCAGAAAACCAGAACCAACCTGAGTTACGTCTAACTTTCCCGGTGTCTCTGGGTGCCTGATTCACCTGCTGGCTCACTCTGTCAAATCTTGTACCAAGGACAGAGAGCATCCAGACCATTAATCATGGAGTAGACGACCGAATTGCTGCAGACAAATACCTGCTTCTAATGTCTGCAATCCTATCCTTCCTTTAAGTGACGATATAGGATGAACTTAATACATGCAAAGCCATAGAAATCCACAATGTTACTCACATTAGTTGGACCCAGTATGACTACAGTCTCCTAATTTAGCCAACCAAGGGGTTTAGGTGAGGGACTTTTGCTTTCAGGTGTGAAGTGTCAGGCTGGCGCCTTGACTTTGGAAGCCTCCGTTCACACGATTTCACAAGGGGACCTTCATGTACAGTAGTTTAGATAGGGCCTGGCGAATGAGGTAAAGGTCACCCTACCAAAGACCAGTAACACTGCAGCACTTAAGAATTAATGCTAAAAGCTAGAATCATGACTTGGATTTCACCCTTGAAGTCATGAAGTCACTAATGACAGAAGCTGAAACGAATGTCAGAAAGTTCCCGTCACTGCACGAAGTTCTCGTGGGCGCATGGCATTTGGAGGCAGGAGGCTGGTCATCCCCTATTTAAGGTTTCCCTGGACCTCCTGGTGTTCTCTGCCCCAGGACCTGGGCCCTCAATTATTATTCATGAATACTCCTGCTCAGAAAGGAAGAGAGAAGCCCAGAGGCGGGGTCTGAGCTGTTCATTCACACCCCAGTCTCCACGGGGCTGAGACACTTCAGGCTTCTGTTTCTGTTGGTAACACTGCTTAAGGAAGGTTCCCAGCTCTTAACAACGGCAGGAGCAACGCCCCTTTATCCTGCCCGATGGGCATCTGTGCCCCGAGGAGCAGACGGTGGTGGAAGCCCTCCACACTCAGGGAGCTGATTTCCTCTGAGGCCCTGACATCGGCCCCCGCCCCCTTCCATCAGAGCAGCGCCAAGCCTCCTCGGGCTGCGTGTGAACCCAAGATAACGCCCGCCTAAGGGTGCTGAGAGCCGAGCGGAAGCCTGGCGCCTTCAGCGGCCTGCAAACCGTTATCTCCCAGCAACACACACCTTGCGGAGTCTTGCTCAAGTGTGAAGTCAATCCCTGACTTACAAGACCGCCCCCTCCTCCCACCGCCTGTGCTTTCTCTCCTGATTTTATTGCTTTGCGGAGGAAGTAGAACGCCAGCTAATTAAGTGGCCGCTAAACAGCCAGTACCTGGACTGTGTCTCGGAGCTGCTGAGATAACGGCAGGTTGCAGGAGAGTGAAGTGAAATGTCATCTCCAGCGCTGCCTCTTAGCCAATATCCTTCTGTTCATTAAGCCGAATAACAATGAACAGAGGAGTGTACACGGTTCACTTCGTGGCGCCCCCTTCCTCCCTCTTGATTTGGCAGCAGAGAACCTAGAGCCACGAGGCCCTCGCAGAGCGCACCGATCATCTTCAGGGTGGAACGGCCGCCCCTTTTCTTCTGGCAACATCCTTGCTAATGTTGGGACGTGATATTATTCTGAACTTTCAAAAACTGCCCCACGCCTTGGATTGCCAGCCGCAATGGGCATTCAGCGAATATTTTTAGGGATAATCATAAAGATCTAATGCCTTATTCTTTGAAATCCCATTTTTGCCTGTGACTAGAATCAAATTTTCAAGAGGCTAATAGCTCCTAAAGGAACCTTTGCTGCTACGATCCGGTGGGGAGATAGAAAACTGCTCCCAGGCACAGCCGCTTGGAACATGGAATCATCCACTTCTACAACTCTGTGTTTAGAGGAAAAGGTGTCGTAGTGTCTCCCTCCCCCATCACAACACGACTCACCGTGACATACTCATCACGGGAAGACTGTGTCCTAGGAGGGAAATGCTCATTCCAACAAAGTCACCGAAAGCATGCAGACGGCCACGACTCCCCCTTTATTGCTACAGAGAACCTGACACCCTCCTCCTTCAAGGCAGCAGCAACAACTTCTAAAAAACCTAACAGTGCAGAGTTGTACAACCTGGGTTCGATTTCCAGCAGAAGAGTATAATTTCCTTTGGAGTCTTAAAAAAAGTGGAATGAATTCTTCTCCTATTGGGATGGTCTGACATAGGTTTTTTTTGTTAAGTTTCGTTGAAAGCAGGCGTGATAAAGCCGCCTCTCCACCTCCTTCAGCTTCTTGACTCTCTACCCTGAACACTGGTCTGTGTCCCACGTGTCTCACAGGCCTTCACTTTAGTGCAGACCGAGAGCAGATTGCTTGGCGTGAAACCAGCTTTGTCGCACAGTAAGCTCTGCAGTGGGATCTGGGGGGAGCCCATTAATCGTCATTTGCTGTCACACGCTCGTGAACCTCTTTTCCAATCTTGCTGCTCATTTGTAGCAGCTGCCGTTACCAGCGAGTGCCTTTCCTGAGAAGCGGGCTCACCGTGACCAGGATTCCGGGCTGTTTTCTAGGGAACGTGAATGGGAACCAAGGGTCCTCAAGGACTCACGGCCAGGCAGGCTCCCGTGCCGTGTTTCAGACCCCTGGGCGAGTTAGGAAGTGGCAACAGGGGATTAGGAGGCTTACCTGCAAATTTACACCTGCTGTTTTCAATATGGCGGTTAAAAGAGTGGATTTTTAAAAAGTGGATGTTTGCTCCTGTCAGTTTTGAAAGATACACTTAGTTTGCTAAAGGGGACTGTTAAGTTAGTCTCAAGGATCTCAAGTAAATTTGTATCTGACACAGGTCCACGCTGGGAATAAACCGTGGACTGGAGACGCTAGTAAACAGTCTGGACAGGAATGACCCTCATGACCTCCAGGGTTTTTTTTTCCTACAAATGCTTGCGATTTGATTTGACATAATTCTTGCATTTACAGTGAAATCTTCCCACTAATTTTTTTTAAGTTATAAAGTTTGGTTTGATGCTTTCCGAAAGGAAGCCGATGCCACCACCATGGGCCCAGTTTTGCTATTTCTCAAATCTATCAAAAAAGTAAGGTGTCCAAGTCCTTTTTGGAGTGAAATGTCAGCTCGGTGTATACAAACCTTTTTAATGCTTACATCACTGAGACTTGATAGGACCTCCTTACTCTGTTCCTCTGACCTGTGATCTAAGTCATGCTTTGTAACATCACTAACAACAGCGCTGTGAGTGCAAAGCCTCATGGACCACGACAAAGTGACTTCTTCGTATTAGCTCAAAGGCAATGCCTTTCAGGCTAATGACAATAAGCTGACTTGCAACAAGCAATTTCTAAACTCCTTTATCCCCCAGTATTTCCATTCCACTCAGGCGAGATGGATTCTTCTCTCTCCATGTTCAGTGATCAGCCCTGTTGCAAGGCAAGTACAACTTGTTTCTGTCAATCTGTGCTGCTTCTGAGTCATGCTCCGTGCCATCACCGAGCTCTGGAATTGGAGAATCTGTAATCATTCTTCAGATGATGAGTCACGAGGTCAACACAATTACACCATCCCTGAAGGGCACGGAAATGCAGCCAGAACTAAAAAATGCACTTCGGCCAACCAAGGCTTAAGGTTCATTTGATATTTCAAATAAAATGGAATTTAGAGGACTTTAACTAAGATGTAATTTTAAGATCAAGATGAGTTTAATTTAATGTAAATCATATTTACATGAAAGCCTCTATAATGAGCACACTATATCGGTCACTAAAATTTCTTAATATTTGTGTAAACACAGTTTCATATTTTTTACACTAAGGAGAGTCAAAGTCATACCGACATGATTACAATTTCTAAGAAATATGCTAATAGTAATTAATTTGTGGTGAATCATACATATAGGAATGTGCTGCCTTGATGAACAAGAAACAATACTGCTTATCATTTGGCAAAGGTGAAAAGAGGAGGGGGTGGGGAGCGGGCCGGCCTGCTCTGCCAGCAGGAGGGACCACACACTGTACAATGGGATTCTGGGAGGTGGGTCCACAGGGCTGGGTGGCCAATTTAATAACAGGTTGACTAAAGAAAGAAAAAACACTGCCATCCTAAATGTCCACATTAATTTAAAACATTATCCTAATTTCAGAAATGTTAAGATATATAAAAATATGCTCTGCAGAACTGAGAAAATGCTTGTGTTCAAGGCTTTAAAAAGCTTGTATGCACATCCTTCCGCCCCCAAAAATTCCTCTTCTAGGAATTTTTCCTAGAGAAAACTCAGGAATGCAGCAAAAAATAAGCCATGGGAAAACTGTCACCATTCCGAAAGATAAATATTTAAATAAATCAAGGCACATCCTCATCAATGGATGTTTGGTCACCATTAAACATGGTCATACAAAGGTGTCTGTGATGCACTTTTAAGGGGAGAAAACTGCTAACTCAGCACAAACCCATTTCTGTTAAAAAATGTGTATATGTGTGTGTGTATGTGTGTGTGTATGCATGTAAAAAGTACCAGAAAGCTCTACAGCAATGAGTCAAAAATCTCACCTCCAGCTATATAAGATTATGGTTACTGTCTTTTTTTCCTTTTAGGTTTTCTATAATTTTCTAACATTTTTTATGATAAGCATGCATTGCTTCTGTAATAATGAAGATTCTTTCACTTTTCATTTAACAGAGGCGTTTTGGATGAGTTCGTAGGTGGGTTCACAGACCAGCACTGCTGAGGGCTGACGAGCCTATATGCACTCCACTGGCCGGAAGGGTCAGTGGAGCTGTGCCCGGTGCATATTGAACAAAGGAAGGGTTTGAAGGAAGAAGATGGAGTTGTGTGAATGCAACTGACAAAAAAGGCTGCAGGATTTTAGAAACTGTGTACCCGTATAGCATCATTCTAGTCATCCATGGATGTTAAAAAGAGTCCAGAGGTATATTTTACAGTGACGCCTCTTCCCAGTGCTTCATTAAAATAAAATACTAGGAAGTGGTGAAGGAAACTACATCCAATATGGCTCAGCGTTGCGCATTTCCGGATTATCCCCACAATGGTTCACAAGTGTACTATAATAGTTCACAAGCTGGTCTTGCAGATGCAGGACAGGGGAAGCCAATTTTTTCAAACACTGTGGTTATGTGGTTGAGAATACACTTCAATACTACAAGCATTTTGGACAGAAAATCTCTCAGACTGTTAGACCATTATGTGTTTTCTAATGTGCCAGGTTATAATGACCATGTAGCTCCCAGAGTGGCACCTTCAAGAATAAATTACAAAACGGCACATAACCATGTGATGTGCTGACACTCATAGATACACCGAAGGGGCAGGGACCCAGTCTCCTGCGGGTGGCCCCTTTCCAAGAGCGTAGACAGAAACTTCGTACGGAAAGTACTTCTCATTTCAAAGTAAAAGCTGTGTGCTTGCTGGATATTTTGAGATGGCCAGAAGATTCAATGGAATCACATAAGTCTGTCACTATGAAAATGAAAGCAAGGCCCAACCTTGGTATGATACTTTTGCAATAAACAGCAATCCGTGGAATAAGAATTTAAACCCCTATTTGCAATCACGTGCTGCAAACCCAGTCCCCTTTCAAAGTCTGAGCCCCATCATCCTTTACCCTTCAGGACCAGCCTCACGAAACACGTGTTCTCCATGACAGTCTGCCGTTCTCTTGTTAACTAGGTCCTTGCGTTTCCCTTAGATCAACAGAACTGCTATGTATCTACGTAAGTCTGAGAGGCAGATCCATTCACATGAAGTTTACCCTGTCTTGCTTTTCAGCTGAAGCAGAATTGAAAAGGATTTCAGAGAGTATTGAAACAGAAGGATTAAATTCTGTCTTACGCGTATCCTGAATAAAAGTGCTAAGTTGGCACCAATGTTCTTTTTAGTTTCTGTGCCTGGGTGAAAAAGATCGTGGGTGCAGGCCCTGAGCGTGTGGGGGATCTGCTGGGTCAGCAGCTTGGCGCCTCCAGGGCGGGCTGCCCTGGAAGAGGGGTTGGGGAGGACTTCTGGGGCACAGAACAGGAGAGGCCGGAGCCTGGGGCAGGCACGGGGCGGGGCATCTGAAAGTGAGAGTGGGTGGGAGCGCGTGGGTGAATGTGGGCTCGTGAGGGTGAGTGCAAGAGCAGGTGAGTATGAGTGCGTGTATATCGCAGGGGCGCAGGGTGTGCTCTTGTACGGAGACCTGGCTGCCCCAAATGTTTGTGTAAGGAGCGCAGGGCAGGTGGCAGGTGGGGGCCCTTGCACTAGAGCAGGTGGCCTCTGCATCCCCACCGGCCTGTGTCTGGAAGCAGCAGCTGGAGCTGCTGCTCTGAGGCCCACTTTCAACCACTGGGCCTGGTTCTCTGTCAGCCCTTCCCTGGTCTGGAGGAGGCACGTACACTCTAAGCCATGCGCACTGCGCTCGGCCTTTCACTAAGACTGGGGTCCCTGGACCGACTGTGACAGGGCTGCCAGTCTGAGCTTTCAAGCCTGCACAGCCCTTCACAGCACCTAAGGCCCTGCTCCCGGGCTGATGCCCGCGAGTACCAGCTGGCCGTACGTCCCACAGTGAGGGGGGAAGAGTGAGCACTTCCTACACTCTGGCTCTCGTCTGCCACGGGCCACACAGATGGTTATGAGGAAGCAGATTGGGGATCACCACTCCACGTGACCTCCTGCTGACCTCCTTCCTCTTTCCCCGGCCAGAGCCTCTTTCCACTAGAAGAAAGGCCATTTACGATGCATATATATATTACAGAAAAGGAAATGATTGTTTTAGCAATTCATCGGCACATCAGCATAGGTTAACTGAATGAATTACAGCAGGCCTGGAGATGTGGCCAAGTGGGGATGGAACCCAAGGTAGGAATAGTGCCACAGCCAATAAAGGAAAGAGGAGAGGAAGAGATATTCCTTGTTCCAGATCACAAGAAAGATGGGGGCGGGGCAGTTCTCAATTTGTTTTGCGGAATTGGGAAACTCTTATTCTTAAATGTGATAAACGGCTGTCAATGTGTGACCACTGTCATTCATAAACAGATTCTGGAGCTTATTAAACTTTCTTTTACAAAGAACAATATTTGAAAAAACAAACAAAAGATAAATCTCAGAATCATCCAAAAGGGAAACTCCTTTACAGCATTTTCTCCAGGACGGGGTGGGGAGAGCAAGTGAGGACAGGATATTGTTGGAATTTTAATTTGCACTTCACTCCTTCTTTACTTCAAATGCCTCCCTGGAGCACAAGCTGTTCATTTTGCTCCCAAATGGGAAGCAAAATGGGAACGGGTGGAGACCCAATACTAAGCTCTGCATCTCTGTGAACAATTAGCAAAAGAGGTTCCTCTCGGCATCCTCTCCTCAAATGTCATAGCGACGCACCCTGGGTGTCCCTTCTCCATGAGGCTGAGATGGCCCCGGGCTGCTGTGTTCAGGGTTCTGTTCCTCCAGGGAAGCAGCTAGTCTCTTTCACCTCTGGTGCTCGACCTTTAGCCCTGATATTCCCAGATTCCGCTTAAATTGACCTGAGGCCCATCCAAGCGCGTTTCGTGCCTGAGGTTTTCCCCGACAGCCATCTACAGCTTCTGCTCCAACACACCGAAACGCAAAACCACTCTGAGATGTCCTCCCATCTCTTATTGGAAGCACATAACAGTGTGAAAATCTCATTTAGAAGACTAACTATATAATTATTAACGTCTGGATTTTTGGCTGAAACTTGTTTAAAAAATAGAAAAAGTCAGACAATTTGGGTTTTATCCGTCCGTTGAGCGGTGCTCTCCTCCACACCTCGGATTCTTCTGGAGTGCGGGGGTCTTCCTGGCGAAGCACGAGGCTCGAACCCCTCCAGAGGTGACTGCTCTGGGCACAGGTGGGCGGTCGCTGCAGAGCAGGACTGTGTGGGGCCCAGTTGGGGGACAGTCTTCAGTTGTCAAAGACTATATTATACGTGGGCTGTAAATTAATGACTTTCCGTTTTAAATACTGACTCTTACCATCCACAGGAAATTAAACTGTCTTTGAAGAGGAGCTGGCCGTGTGAGCACGCCCCTTTCTTCTGCCTAAACATGGTCGGCAGCTCCTCTGAGGGCCCAATGCAGGGCCTGCCATTCTGTGGAACCACCGAAGCAGCTGTCACCGTGTCACCTCTTTCTTACATCCCGGCAGGCGCGGCTAGACTAAGTGTGTAATGAACACACTGGGCGAGCAGGAAAAGCCCTGTGGTCAGACTGCGGGACACGCGGCCCACGTAAAAACCTGGGGGGAACGTGACTAGTGAACTCGCTAAAACACGCCCCGAAGGGTCCAGGAAAGGAGTGATCAAGTAAGTAAGACCTACTCAGCGCCAGTACCATCTTCCTGGATCCTCATCGTAACCATTCGCTCAGGTAGGTTTGCTCGTTTTTTTTCTTAAACTCATTTTACAGATGTGGGGAATTGAGACTCAGAGATTCCGGACCTTTGGAAGATGGTACGAGCTGGTGAGCGCTTTAGCTCAGACGCAAATCAAGGTTTGAATGGCTCCGTCCTTAACACGAATCACGCGCCTCACGTTAATTTCACAGTCACACGCAGCTCTGTGCTGGGCCCGCGCATGCGCGGTGCAAGCGCATCCTCAGACACCCAGGGCGCTCCGATTCCCTCCAGCTGCACTGGCGAGCCTCAGACCCCTGGTGGTGCTTTCTCTCTTCTCCTCTCACACCCTCAGTCAACCCCTGGGAAATGATGCCTCCCCTCAGATCGGAGCCCCGGCGCAGTGTCTCCTGGAGTCCGCTACCTCTGGACGTGACCCGGGTGCCCCCAGACAGGACTTCCCAAATGCTCCATGACGCCACTTTTGCTCAAATTCCGCCGTGACTCCCCGTTTCTTTCAGGAAAAGCCAGACATCTCGAGCGGGTCCCCCTTCCCTCCTTTCTTATCGTCTACTTTGGGCACACTGCTCTTCTTGCCCTTCTGGGACACGCCACAGGCAGCGGTCCAGCTGTTCCCTGCGCTTGGAATGCCCTGGAGACCTCAGAAACCCACACACGGAACACTCCCTCTCTGCCTCGTCTCTGCTCACCTCCCTGTGTCCTTGGTCACACCCACCTCTCAGTGCCGTCCACTCTGATCACCTGCTTTATGCTGAAACCGGCCTTTCCGGAAACTTACCACCCCAGGCGATGCTGATCCCTCCCCCCTCCTCCCCTGTCTTTTCCCACAGTGATTGCCATGCTCTCATACAGGGGCAGACACTACTTTAGGACATCTCATTGGTGCACACCCATTCATTTGTGTTTTGTCCACAGCTGCGCTTTCACACTGCAGAGGCAGAGTTGAGTAGTGCATCAGAGACCCACCGCTGTCAAAGTCCAAAACATTTCCTGTCTGATGTAAATTGGAGCAGCCACTATGCAAAACAGTAGGGAGGTTCCTTAAAAAACTAAAAATGGAGCTACCATATGACCCAGGAATTCCACTCCTGGGTATATATCTGGAAAAAATGAAAACACTAATTTGAAAAGATACATGCACCCCAATGTTCATAGCATTATTTACAATTGCCAAGTTATGGAAGCAACCTAAGTGCCCATCAATAGCCGATTGGATTAAGAAGACGTGTAATATATATACACACACAATGGAATATTACTCAGCCATAAAAAGAATGAAATACTGCCATTTGTAGCAATGTGGATGGACCTAGAGAATATTATGCTTAGTGAAATGTCAGGCAGAAAAGGACAAATACTACATGGTATCACTTATATGTGGAATCTAAAAAATAATACAAATGAATGGATATGCAAAACAGAAACAGGCTCACAGACATAGAAAACCCAACTTGTGGTTACCAAAGTGGAGAGAGATGGGGGAGGGGCAAATTAGGGGTATGGGATTAACAGATACAGACTACTATATATACGGTAGATAAGCAACAAGGATATACTGTATAGCACAGGGAATTGTACCAAATATCGTGTAATAACCTATAATGGAATATAATCTGCAAAAGTAATGAATCACTATGTTGTACACCTGAAACTAACACAATAATGTAAATCAACTATACTTCAATAAAAAAAGATGTTTCCTGTCTAGAGCTTACAGAAAATGTCGGCCAACTTAACTCTCACATCTGGATAATTTAATTACTTTCTTCCTTCCTTCCTTCCTCCCTCCCTCCTTTCTTTTCTTTTCTTTCTTCCTCCCTTCCTCCCTCCCTCCCTCCCTCTCTCTCTCTCTCTCTCTCTTTCTTTCTTTCTTTCACTGTTTCCCCTTGTAGATGTAAACTCATGAGTGCAGGGATCTTTTTTCTTTTGATCATACCTAGAATGTAAATGGTACCCAGTACATATTTGTCCATTACTGTGTGAATGAGGCCGACTCATGAAACACTCATGCAGGTCACTCTAGTGAGCAGCCAGTCATCACTGGAGTCCACATTCAAATCCAGAGCGACGGAAATCGAGACCTACTCGATTAGCACCCCTCCGTCTCTGCCCCCGTCCACTGCCTGCTGCCTCATGAGAGACAGGCTTTCTCTGTTAGCTCATAACACTCAGATAGGAAAAATATGTGCTGCCTATCAGCTCTTAATCTTATTAAAATAGACAAGAAAGAATGATCCATGTTTCTGACTAGAAGATGGACAAATTGCTTCTAGACAAGTCCTGGAGACTTAGAACTCCTCTCAGCATCTGATCAGAAGACATCAAGGCTTCACAGGGTCTGGCTGAGGGCTCGGACCAAGTTTTTTTTTTTAATATCATGACTGTCATGCCCAGCCATCACCTATCACCTCCCGACCAGGGCTTTTCCTCTTTGAAGGCCACTCCCTACTCCCACAGGTGTCCAGCAAGCTCTGGAAAGATTTGGTGCTGGAGAGCATCTCTACAGGAGAAGTGGCTAAGGCTTTGGGATGAGGTCACCAAGGAAGAGAAGAAGGGAGACTGAGGAAGGAATTCGGGGAAGATGGTGCCAGGGAAGGAGTGTGAGGTGTGGTCACGCTCTCACTCTGAGCTGGAGAGCATATGGCTCATTGCTCTTCTCCAGACCCTGGTCTAGACGAGGAAGGACTTGCCTGTGTATGCAGAGTTTAGGCGACTGCTTCCTGATGGCCTGAACAAGTCATCTAATGGCTTTATGACCAGACTTCATGGATTTACTCTCCGACTTAACGTGTATAAATTTACCTGCCCACACAACTCAGAATGAGATTTGCGTCTTAAAAGGAGGAAGAGAAAAGGAACCCATATTTGTTCCTCATCAGGCCCTGGGGGGGGCCGGGGGTGACATACCTACTGTTTCCTGTAATCATCCTAACAGTCCTGCAAGTCACACAGTTTACAGATGAGAAAACTCGGGTTAAATAACTTTCACGGCGGCTGGAGATCTGGGTTGTCAATTACTCATCCCTCCTCCCTCCCCGGATGCTAACCTCTAGACACAGTGAACCAAATTGGATGAAAAACTGGGCTTCGGTGAATTAACTATGTCGGATAATTCCCCCAGTGCTGGGCCCCAGGCAAAGCTGGGCTGGGGGATGCAGACAGACCTTTCCAGTCACACCTAGCCCCCGGCCTGCTTTCGACCCAGAGCCGGTGACTGACCCTTGGCCTCAGTGACACTGGGGAACTGAGATCTCACTTGCTGCCTCACTGGGATTCGGACCCAGGTGTTCCATTTGTCTTCCACTCTGCCTGCTCTGTGGCTCCCCGGCTCTGTGGGCTGCCACATCCCGGCCCTCCTACCGTTAGTCCAGTGTTATCCTCCCTGGGCTTATTCTAACCAAAACTTCCAGGATGAGCTGCATGTTAAGTTGATAACACCATCCTGAAAAGGCATCACTGCATATCAATAAACATATTTACATAACAAAGTTACAGAAAAGGGAAATTTACTTTGGAAATGTTAATATGTAATGAGCGAGACAAATAGTGTGTTTGGAGCAGCCTCTGTCAATCTGTCTAATCAACATAGAGAAGAAAAACAGGTGACTCAAGCCAAACATTTTTACTTGGCACTTGAACTAAAACACTTGGAGCAGCTCTGACAAGCCTATTTTTACGGGAAAAACACCACAACAATTTTGGAGGAGAAAAGAGCAATCTTCATACCAGAGTGAATTTGTCTATATTCATGTATGTGTACATGGTTTGATTTTTGCTTTTAAACTCCAGTGTTGGCTCTTTGCTCCCTGAAATCAAAACATTCAGCATTATTTTTGGGTTCATATACAGCCAAGTGCGAACGGTAGCTTCTCTCAGTAAGTAAATATTCTTATCCTCAACCAGTAGGTGTCGCTGTTCATTTATCATAAATCCTACCGGAAAGCCAAGGCAATTGCTAAAATAACCAGCATGCTTTCTGGAAATAAAATAACCAGTAAGCGCTGGGAAAGGATTATTTTCTTTCACCGGTGTCTCCAAATCAAAGCTGAAGTGTGAACAACAATTCACTCTTTGTAGGGCCTCCCACGTAGTATTTTGTTCTAGAGCTTAGCACCATTGTAAGAATTCCTTCTAAGCCACGTTTGTACCTCAGATCTAACCGCCTGACCCCATAAACATTTAGTGGTTGATTCTGCTTATAAAGTACATTGGCATTTCCAGATACAGGCGATGGAGTTTCCTAGTATTTCAGTGTGAATCAGAAAAGGATACCTACTGCTGCCTACGTAGAAACACAAACAAAAAAATCATAGATACTTAGAAGTGAAACATTAAAGCAAGTTTCTAAAAATATGTTAAATGCAAACCCATCATTTACATCAAGGATATAGAATTATACATTCATACAGTCACTGTTCAATAAATATGTATATAATAAAAAGAGTAATAGTGATCCTTTAGAGCATAATGCACTAGACATGGAGTTATAAGCTTTGCATCCATGTCTCACTTAGTCCCCTCTCAGAGGCCCATTTTGCACATGAAGAAACAGGGGCTTAAAGAGGACAGTGACGTCCCTGGGCCACACTGGTAGAAAGTGACTGAACCAGGTGATTTTGACCCCAGAGTCTAAGTTCCTAACCGCTGCACAGGTGGCCTTTCCTCCGACTTCTGTAAGGAAAAGAATTTGATTCTGCTCTCATCCCAGCTTCCAATCCTGGCTCCTGCACTGCCGACATGCAGTAGTCTAAGCAGGTTGCTCAGCTTCCCTGAATGTTGATTCACTCCACTGTCAAATGGGGAAACGGATACCCGCAAGTGGGTCTGCTGTGAGATGAGAACTGGTGTGTTTAGGAAAGCTCCCAGCACGGTGCCTGGCATGGAGGAGACACTTGCTAAATTTTAAAAACCAGATTTTTTAAAAATAAAATAAACAGATAAGATAATCAGGAATGTGCAGGAAAATATCCTTCTTCCAAATGCATAGTGAGAGAGCAGGGGTGAGTCTTCGACAGTTTCCAAAGGTGTGAGGGCTCAGCTTCCGCCATTGACACCTGGGAGCATGTCGGGTAACTTCCTCCATTTGGTGCAAACTGTATCTTGCTGGCCCAGGTCCAGGGAATCCTCAGCCTTGACTTCAAGTCTTTTAAAGCCTAAATTTCCCTGTTTTCCCAATCCCTCCCATGGTTGGCTTTTGCCTCAGTTTCCCTGTCTTGCAACCTGGTTCGCTGTTAATTCAAGCACCCTAATCATTCACTGACCAGAAGGCATTGAGTGACTAGTATGTCGCAGGCACTGTGTGCCATGCTGGTGAGGAAAAGCCAGGGTAGAACCTGATGCCATGTAGCAGAGCCTGGATGAGGAGGACCTTGACTCAGTAATCGCACCAACGCCGGTATAACTACAAGTGTCTCTGCCGGTTTTGCCAGCCTCTGTATTAAGGAACCTAACCAGGGGTCAAGGTTAGGGAAGGCTTCCTTGAAGTGGCTCTAGAGGGAAAGCTGAACACTGGGTAGGTTTGGTCTAGGGGAAGGGGAGAGAGGCGGGGTGGTGCTTGTGGATGAGGCCTTCTGAGCAGGGCTCAAGGGTCCTGGGAAAGGAGCAAATTAGGGCGTTTGAGGAACTGAAGAAAGTGAATGTGGCTGGAGCACAGAGGATGAGGGGAGGTGAGGGTGGGTGGGACCCCCCCTGGGACCTCCCCCCCAAATGTAGGAGTCAGAGCCTCCTCTGAGGGGCAGTGGCCCAGCACCTTGCTGCTGCTGGCAGCTGGGGACATGACGGGGGTGAGGGTGTGGTGGGCAATGATGACAACATGTGTTTGAGTCTGTAAAGAGCTAAAGGGGCTTTCAGAAATCTGAAGTCTTAGGCAATAAGAGATGGAATGAAGAGATGGCCGAATGGCCTTCCCTTGGAAAGTGAGGGATATTACTCCAAGTCTAAGGACAATAGAGGAGCCTCCCTGTGTGCCACCGGGGGGAGTGCAACAGAAGAGCCTGGAAGGCTTTACCCCTGCACTGAACCAAGAGGACAGCTACCATTGTTGCACACTGTGAGAGGCACTGGACCTTATGTTTTTTTCAATTTTGCCACACTAGGTAGTGTGTGATAGTATTTGTGATTTTCCTCAACTCTATAGAGTTTGCTTCTCTGAAATTCCTATTTCCCTGAAGTTCCTACTCTTTGATAACTTTCATTTTGTACCTGAACCATTGAAGACAGGGAGGACCCAAGGACAGTGACTGGGGAAGCAATACACATAGACAAAGAAATGTCTTCTCTGCCTTGTGTCCTTGGGTGATGATGTAACAAGATAACTTGAAGTCCACCTGGATGAGCGTTTACCCTCCAGGTAGCTCTGGGGAAGCCGAGGGCTCCCTTACACCACAACCAGGAATGTCAAGGCAATACTCACTACTATCTTGAATCGATATTCACATGGGCACTTAAGTGTTAACTTAAACATACTAATTCTCAACATATATGAAGATACTTCAAATAGAAAAAAATCAATCTTTTCTAAACAATGAACTAGTAGGTGTAGAATTTCCATCCAAAAGTTATAGCAAAGTGCAGAAGGGAGTTGGGTATTGGCAGTTATGCCTGGAGTTTAACTGCTTTCTGGGTCATAACCAATGCCCTGAGCCCATGCAGTAATTACATTCAGTCCTCAGTAAAAACCGAGAAGGATCAGCAGCAGGGTGCTTCGAGAGTACTTTGTAACTCGTACAGATGACATTCCTTTTTCCATTAACAAAGGAATGTGGGAGACACCTGAAATCACAGGAGGGAGGTAGACCAGAAAGCTACATTTACCTCAGTCCTGTTTCCAACCCTGGTTGTTTTTTTTTTTGCGGTACGCGGGCCTCTCACTGCTGTGGCCTCTCCCATTGTGGAGCACAGGCTCCGGACGCACAGGCTCAGCGGCCATGGCTCACGGGCCCAGCCGCTCCGCGGCATGTGGGATCTTCCCGGACCGGGGCATGAACCCGTGTCCCCTGCATCGGCAGGCGGACTCTCAACCACTGCGCCACCAGGGAAGCCCCAACCCTGGTTGTGTGTACACTGTTCTACAGGGACCATATTAGATATTCAGAGAAAAGTTAAAAGGTGTATAAAGTTAACATAAATGTGGAAGGTCTACACCGAACAAATCACATAAAGAGTAGAGAAACGTGTTAACATTTTGAAATACTTTTTCTGAAATTATAGGTTATCTGGTTTATTCTGGATTCAGTGTATTAGTCAGATTTAATGTCAGTGGTGTTGAAAAGATTCTTGTTATATTCTTAGCCAAAAGAGTGGATAATGGACAAAGAACTTAGAACTTAGTGAATTTTCTAAGTAAAGAGTTTTGATAAAAAAGAATGACTTAGAGTCTTTTGGATTCTCTATATAGAGTTTCTGTTAATAGATTATCACTATGGAAACATATGCAGTAAAGAAAAATACTTTTCAGGTTTTACTACAAGAAATCATTTGCAATAACTAGTGAGGGATCTACAGCAAAGATATTAAGCAATGATTCCAACTTAGTTCCGCAGCTGAAGGCAAAGCCAATAACAACCAAAAACAAAAAGCCAAGAAAACAAAAATAAAAGTAAAATTCCAAGAAAATTAACTTTATGCTTTTCTCCTTTATTGGACAAATGTCTGTATTCTTCTACATACTTTTTCTGTTTACACTCCATTTTCTTGTTTCTTTACTGTTATCCCTTTCTCTATATTCAAAGAATTAAGGAAAAGGAAGACATTTAAGAAGAAGAAAGGTAGAAAGAAAGAAGGAAATATAGAAAGAAAGAAAAAACAAAGGAGGGAAAAATGTCCTGGAGGCAAATGACCTATTTTAAAGCTGCTGCTTCTTCTAGGCTGGCAATTTCCAAAGGAGAAGCCACGCACTGGCCTTGCATTCTAGACATCCATAAATAAACAGCATGCCGCCAGCAATGGTCCTCTTTCAGTGCAGCAGACGTCAGCTGCCACATCACTCACAGCCCGTGGACCAAGATATGAGACAAGCTAGGCGTGCACTCAGACATTCTGTGTGTGGCTTTTAGAAAGCATTTATATTTCATATAAATCCACTCACTTCTCAGTATCGTATTAAGTGAACTGAAAAATGCACTGACAGTGGAAGGCCTTGATCCATCAAGAGCAGCGGCACTCGCTGAACTGACCTGACAGCTGCAACGGGTTTGGGAATATCAGCGTCCTTAACTCAGGACGTCTTTGCGTGGGTTTGGTTTGCCTTCCTCACCTGGGAAAGTGTGGTCGCCAGAGGCACAGTGGGGCATCAGAGTCCACCTTCCTCGTCCAGTATCTGAAGGGCTGTCCTCAGGCTCTTACTTTGCTTTCCCACGTACAGGGTGTCAGCACGCGAGTGGAGAAGAGTTGACACATGCTGTGTAACTCTCAGCTTGCTTGTGAGTAGGGAGGGGAGGACTGTGATTTAGTTACGCGTTGTAACCGCCTGAATCTCATCCGGAAAACCTTGCAGGCTTACGCATGTGCGAAGAATACCTAACTCGAATGGCACACAGTCTGTTTGTCAAGCTCTGGAATGAGGATGACAAAGTACATCTTCAAATTCCTTGATTTGGGGCCAGTGACAAGCAAAACATTGATAGATTTAGATTCCTTGTCAATTCCAGGTTGGGATTCATCAAGTTCGCTGGTCTCAGTTTAAAGTTGCCTCTTTATTTATTTATTTAAATTAAAAAAATTTTTATTTTATTTTTTATACAGCAGGTTCTTATTAGTTATCTGTTTTATACAAATTAGTGTATATATATCAATCCCAACCTCCCAATTCATCTCCAAAGTTGCCCTTCTTTTTGCGGTACGCGGGACTCTCACTGTTGTGGCCTCCCCCGCTGCGGAGCACAGGCTCCGGACGCGCAGGCTCAGCGGCCATGGCTCATGGGCCCAGCCGCTCCGCGGCATGTGGGATCTTCCCGGACCAGGGCACGAACCCGTGTCCCCTGCATCGGCAGGCGGACTCTCAACCACTGCGCCACCAGGGAAGTGCCAAAGTTGCCTCTTTAGAGATGCCTTCTCTGAGCACTCTCACTAGAGCAGTACTCCCACCTCTCCACTGCCCACTGGTCTCTCTCACTGTGTCCTGTTGGTCCCCTCAGAGGACTTCATCTGCCACCACTTGTCTGCAGAGGGCAGGGACTCTGTCTGGGTTTCATTACTGTAATTCTATTGACTAGAAAGTACATAGATAAGCAGTGCTGAATCAATATCGGCCGAATGAATGAATTCAATTGTTATTATTAAGTTTCTGGGTTTTTACAAAAGGCCTACAGACTAGGTGTGCACAAGCCAAAGAGAAAGCATGAAGAGAGTATGCCAACTGGGGTCCCACAAGTGGGAGTTGGCAGGCGGCCACTCATTTTCCCTCAGAGATTAATTCTAGCCCAAGGCCACATCTTGTACCAACATGGGGAATGGAGAATTTGGAGAGGATTTAGACAAGCCCACTGAGAATAATCAAAGCATGGAAGGAATTAGAGTATCTAGGAATGAATATTACTTATCCTGGAGTAGCTGGAAAGGCCTTGGGTGATATGAAGTTGTTCTACATCTTGATTTTGAAGAGACAGTTGTGAAGATGTGGAAAGAACTTGCTTGTTAAAAATGCTCTGAAAGGTTGGACGACCTTGTGGAGGGAGATTATGGGAATTCCTTTGACAAGAAGTACTTAAGAAAGGAGTACTGGGGCTTCCCTGGTGGCGCAGTGGTTGAGAGTCCGCCTGCCGATGCAGGGGACATGGGTTCGTGCCCCGGTCCGGCAGGATCCCACATGCCATGGAGCGGCTGGGCCCGTGAGCCATGGCCGCTGAGCCTGCGCGTCTGGAGCCTGTGCTCCGCAACGGGAGAGGCCACAGCAGTAAGAGGCCTGCGTACCGAAAAAAAAAGAAACAAAAAGAAAGGAGTTGTGAATTTCCAGCTTCATCACAGGCAGATGTTAAGTGGTGTCTGAGGGTTTCCTCGATTTCTGTGAATCTCTGTGGAGAAACCAACATTTACTGAACACCTATGTACTGAGGTAGGCACTTCTCTCTCTCTCTCTGGTGTGCTTGCGTGTGCGCACACACACACACACGCGCACACACACACCTTTAACATAGGGGGAAACTGCATTCCAGGGTGGCTAATGTAACTACTTTTACCTTGCTAGTAAGTGGTGGGGCAACTGGGATTCAAACATCGGCTGGTTTGACTACAGAGCCCAGAGCCTTTCCACCGAACCGTGTCAGAGAACAGAGCGTGGAGAGCAGACACTCTAGCCCACATCAAAGTGCGGTCTCTGAAATGTTATCACTGCATTAAAATGGTATCACTACATACCTTTAAAACCAATGTGACAGCTCATAGCACTTGTGAGCCCCGCCCACCACAGTCCTTCCTGAGGATCTCCAGTGGCTTATGGAAGAGGCATCGGGTGAGCGGCGGGGAGACGGGTTAGGCCTATGGCTCGGTGTGTATACATGGCTGGTCTCAAAGTTTCTTATCACCCTCCTCTTTTGAGATCAGAATCCAAACGGACTCAGCTTACTCACTTCTCATCTTTGATGCACCAGATCAAGGACTGGTGCCCAAGGCTACTCTCTGTCAGAAACGACAAAGGCGCCCTACAGCTCTCCAGTGAGATGCCTTCTCATGGGAGTCAAGATTGCAACTGCATTTGGGGCAATCAGGTTCATAAACAATTACAAGGAGACTCATTTGTCCAAGTGCTCATGCTTCGTAAAATACAGTCTGATGTATAACATAGATTAGACCCATTGCCAGGTCATTAATCCCCCCATATTCACAGGTATGGTGGTCTGTCCTACCATCCTTCTGAAGACAAGTACCAGTGTCAGTTCCAGAAGTGGGAAGGAGTGCAGTGATGTGTTTCCAAGTTGGACGCTAAGGGGGACTATTGAAGAGGAATGATAGCCATCCAGTTAGTTAATGCAGAGTCTGAATACAAAATTGTAGGAGTATAAAACTAATGTGAGTCCAGAGGGAAAATGTATAAGTAAACAAAACAAAATGAGGAAGAAGAAGAAAAGGAGATCATTAAAGAGGAAGAAAGGAAACGAAATGTCCACTGCCTCTGAATATCCAAGGTGAGGTGCTCAAGTACCTCAGTAATTATATTATTACATATTGTCATGGAACCCTAGACACTAGATTATAATGGTGCTTTAAATGAATTGTCCAGTTTAATCCTCGAAGTAACCCTAACTGGTAGGTATTATTATCATCTGCATCTCCAGATGAGGAAATTGAGGCATATAGAAGTTGGATAATTTACCCAAGGTCACCAGCTTATAGAATTTGCAGCTGGGATGAAAAGTCAGATAGGACTGACTCAAGAATGTTTTTATTCCTCTGAGTTACTGAGAAGCCACTAAGCTTATGAGGCAATGTCATAAGTCTGTCTCTTGTCTGAGTTGCTAATAATTAGCAGTTATTACATGAAATCTGACATGTGAAAGTGAAACACAACTTCAAGGTGCTTTGAGATATGGACATACCATTATCTGTCTGTCTATCTATCTATCATCTATTTATCTATCCATCTATCATCTATTCTCTCTCTTTCTCTCTCAGGATAAATTTTCTTAGGTTCCACCATTTTCTACATTTAGGCATTTGGTGGGACTGGAAATATTCAGATCAATAAGTAAAGTCCTCCATAACAGCTGCATTTAACAAGTATCAAGGAAGAATAAACTATCAGGCTCTTGACACAGCTCCCATTTCACTCCCAATGCACAGATTTACATACACTGTGGTTCGGTGATTTGTGTTGGTTCCTCTGATGCTTCAAGCAAACCATTTCTGTCGAGGCACGGTTTGAGACCAAAATAACTCTTGTGAATACATCCAAAAGCCGAATTTTCACCATCGGAGAGAAGTTTTTGGTTTGGGGGATGGGCTCAGAGGGTGGCACACTCATCACGCACAGGTGGGTTTGCTGGTGGCCTCAGTGCATCTCGCACAGCTTGGTGTTTGGACACAGGTCCACCTGTGGGTGATGTTCTGTAATCATACACTCGGGCACTTTCACTGAGGGGAGTATTTCCTCAAAGCCACAAACCTCAACCCCAGTGCAACACAGGCCAAGTTCTTTCTTTTACTCACATTCTGAATGAAGTACATTGATAATCGGCCTAAAAGAAGCCACCCCTTTCTCAAAGGACTCCAGCGCTTCCCCTGACAGACAGCGCTGCCCTGGCGGTATCTGATGCTGAGAAGTGCGGGTGTGTCAGGTTCCTGGTGTGAGGGGCAGAGGCAGACAGGAGGGTGGGCTGGGTCCCCGGGCTCAGAGGAATGGCCGGGACACTGTGCATCCCTGGGCTCTGTGCCTTTGTCAGTCACACCGGTGGCACAGGAAGCCACCACAGGTGACCACTTTCAGGGCAGCAGCCAGAAAGGGCGTTGAGCCTTCCTGTGCTTCTAAGTGTGCTGTGCTGTGGCCTGTGTTTGATCGTTTGGAGGGTTTGCTGTATTCTGTGCGTGTTTTTCCATGTGTCTGAAGGGTAATTCTTTGTCAACTGTTACTGCCTTACTCAAGAATCAGCAATTCACATGTATAATAAGGCTAACAACAAAAAGCACATTCATATTTTTTTTCTCTTTTATTTTCCTGCCTGCGCACTTCTACCTTTGAAAAATCTCCATCTTCTTGTGTGCATGCGTGTGTGTGCGTGTGTTCTTTCCGGCAGACGACTGTGTGAGCCCCGTGTGGCCATTCTGCCGGCGCTGCTGTCCAGGTTCTAGCAATGCTGACCCATGGCCGGGGCTCCTTGCTTCTCCTACCTTCTTCCTAATGGCCAGGTGTATATTTTGCCCCAAGATTGGAAGGCTGGCAGACCTGCTCAGGGGAGTTGGCTCTAGAAGGAGGCAGCACTGCTCCTGCCCAGGTCACTTAGGAGGCACCTTGCTCTTAGACAGGACACCTGCAGGTGGCACCTTGGCTGACCTTGAACATGCCTTGAGACATACACCTTTCCTTTAATGAGAGTGCTCTGATCACCATGTCACCTGCATAGGCTATAAGATAAACATTCATATTCTTGTTCCTTTACTAACTTATTCATTTATAAATTTACCCAACAAAGATTTGTCAAGTGTGTGCTATGTGCCACGTGCTGGGCTAGGTGCTGGGATACAAGACAGGCAAGCTTCCTGCCCTCAGGGAGCTGATTCTCAGGTGTGGAAAAGGAAGCAGGTCGTTATAATCAAACAGTGTGCTCGGTGCTGTTGCTTTGTGGGTGGGGGAAGCAGGAGGCAGTGGGAGCATACGGCGATGAGGGAGGGATCTAGCTAACATGGAGGGGCAGGGCTGACGTCCCAGAGCTGAGACCTGGGGTGAGTGGAACTTTGCCAGCTCGCAGCTGATGGCAGCTTGTGGAGGATGGGTTTGAGGGAGGTGGGGTTTAAGTTTTCCTGACAGGAAGCTACTGAGATGCTTCGGGTGGAAGATGACAAGTGGAGTAGGGATGGAGGAGACGAGACAGAGCCTAGAAAAGGTATTGTGGGATGAAACCGGGAGAACTTGAATGTGCAGGGTGAGGGAGAACTTGGGAGTGACTGCCAGGTTCAGGTTGGGGCAACAAGTTGCTTCATGGAGAAAGGGGGATCCAGAAAGAGGTACTGGGAGGTGGGTGTTGGGGGGAAGGTGACTTCTGGGCTCAATCTGTGGGGCTGTCCTTCTGGCAGGCAGAATAACTGCTCCCTAGTGAGTAAGACCCCTGCTGCTGTCCTCTGAGCTTGCTGTTCAACGATGCTGGGGAGGGTGGGAGAACAAAATAGTCTTCTGCTGTCCACAGGGGAGCTGGGGGGCTTCTCTCAGCAAGTCACACATCTGGCAGGCATTATTGAGACTCTCTGTATTCCTATTCCAAGTCTGCATTCTCCCAGGCCCTTTCCTACACATGGCCGTCAAATATTCAGGGATTACCAGAGAGTGTGGTAATCATCCCACTACAAACAGTGTTGGCCTTAGCTTTTTTTTTTTTTTTTTGCGGTACGCGGGCCTCTCACTGTTGCGGCCTCTCCCGCTGCGGAGCACAGGTGCCGGATGCGCAGGCTCAGCGGCCATGGCTCACGGGCCCAGCTGCTCCGCGGCACGTGGGATCTTCCCGGACCGGGGCACGAACCACGAGTCCCCTGCATCGGCAGGCGGACTCTCAACAACTGCGCCACCAGAGAAGCCTGGCCTTGGCTTTTGGTATCTGAAAATTATAGTGGATCAATTGCAGAAAAAAAAAAGTTTTGGAAAATACTGAACAAAATTACAGTAAAGCATTCCTAAAACACACATGGCACACTATGTCATAAAAATGAGAGGTCAAAAATCTAAACCGTATGTGCCTTTTTCTCAGAGTGCTCCTGAGGGATGCTTCTGAGACGGGGGTTAGTAATTTAGATGAAGTTGTTAAAGCCCGAAGTTCCTTTGTGATTTTCCCTGGTCTCCATCAGTTCACTGCTAATTGGGAAGCAGAGCCCAAACGCTTGAGCGGGGAGCTTTTTAGTCAGGTGACTCTTTTCTTCAGTGTCATCCATCACCAACCCAGAATCCAGCCAGCAGGCTGAAGAGGACACCCCACATGGGATTCTGACTCTGATTCCTCATCTCCTAAATCAGAGGTCTGTACCAGAAGATTCCCAGGGTCCCTTCCAGCTGAGACTCTGAATCCATGAAATGCAGCGTGGTGAAAGCGTGACAATGACGTCAACTGATTCCAAGCAGTGGTGATGGCCTCAGGACGGTGTGGACTTGGACAGGTGCCTCAGTCGCAGGCACTTGGGAGCCTCACTGGGTCAAAAGCAGCAGTACCACTGAGGTCCCTTACACAGGTGACCTTGGCTTCTTAGGCCGTGGTGAGACTTTCTAAGGGTTCCCAAGTGCATATGAGTTTTAAGGAAATCCGTTCCAGAGCCTCCACTTCTGTGTCTGCTGGATCCGGGCCTCATGTGGGTTTTCTTTTACCACGTTCCCCTTTTAAAAACAGCCCTTCTTCTACTTTACAAAAGCAAGACTCACCCTTCACCTACCACGATCTCACAACTGGGATGAAAACAAAGGAATGACTCTAAAATCTATTTTTAGGGAAGCTTCCTTTAGGGGCTAATCAGGCATGAAGCACCTACCTTAGGATGTGAGGTATCTCCCCGTCTCACAGAGGTGAGATCAGGGAGAGGCAGGGTGAGCTCTATGGGGAATTTTGTCCCTCATTAGGATGTTCTAAAATTAGATATATTGTAGAATGTGGGCAGTGGGAATGATAGCGATTTTTGCCCAATTTTTGTTTAATGGCTTAAATTCCTTTTTCTTCTGACTCTTGTCCGTATATGCACTGCTCTTGTGGGAGAATCTGAGTGCAAACAAAGAGAAAATGGCTAAGAAACACTGAATGCTGAAATGGCTTTTCCCTCCGTGTATTTAATGTCAGCAATTATGATCGGTCAGTCTCAATCCTCGCTCCTAGGGCAAACATTAGCTGGAAAGAAAGACGTTTTGAACAGTTGAAGCAGCTCGTTCTTCTAAATGTAACAAATATTTTCAGGGACTACCAAATTTTTACACTGAGTATTAGATCAAACCTGAAGATAAAAATTTTATGTGGTTCCTTTTAGATTCGGTGTGTATTATTTAACAAGGCAGTTAAAACCTACATTATTTTAAATCACCTAATGAAATATTTATTCCAAGAAAAGTCAATACTCATCATATTTCATATTATAAAGTGTTTACTATTTCCACCTCCTATTAACAAAAAATTAAAATTATTGCTGGCTGCTGAATCAGAAATCTCTCTATATGTGCGCATGTATATGCATATATATACACACACACATATTCAAATGCTTTTACTTTCCCTAAATATGCAGAAAAATTCTGACCATTAATGGAATCATTTCTGAATGCTTAATTATTCAGACACCTAACACCATAATGCATTTAATATATGCACAAACAGACACTAGCAAAAGACTCCAGGCCATCCTTGCTTCCTAAATAACATAATTTCAGCTACATATAATATTCCTTTATTACATACTAAGTACAAGGATAGATTGAGTTTTGTTTTTTAAACATTATGAAATGGTTAAATTATAGATTCTATAACATTTTAATCCTGACTGATTTTCATAGCCCATCTTGCAAGGTGGATATCTATTTTTTAGTGACACTTACAATACTCTATGGGATTCATATTAGCATGTTTATTTACATTAAAAAATACATCCACTTGGTCCGATTTTGTTGATTTGTTTGATGATGAGGACTGAGTTTGCTAATAACTTTTATTAAGAGATATTTTATTGGCAAAGGTATATTGGAAATAACAATATTAAAATTTTTTTCAATCTTTTTTGAATATATTAAAGAAAGCGTTTCTAAATTTACAAAATAAAGGTATAATTGCTAGTTACTTGTTACAGCTTCATAAAGCCTTTTTGGTATAATTCCCAGAAACTGAAAAAAAATGAACTACCATGCTGACTGGGTAACAAATCCTTTTGTTTCTAATTCCTTGCTTCCAAAAATTTTGGAAATTAAAAATGGTGTTTGATGAAAGACCACTATGTGATTTTGTGGCATATAACTGCAAATGAGTTTTAAAAAATTAAAAGGATATTCTTAGAAAAAGACATCTTCCATTATAATCTACTTATATAAACAAAGTTCTTTAGTGTCTACAGTAAAAAAAAATTAAGATAAAGAATTCATATTGAACCCTCTCTCATTCTAGCAGCCAGTAACATTTATTCATAACATCTCATTAAGGTGTGAATTACTATTAACATTTTACTTCCTGTTTAACAAGTATTCATCAAAACTTGTAATATATTTTTGTTGTTTTGATTAACTGTGTAAGAGCAATCACTTTAGTGATAACTAGGAATAATACTTAGAAACTCATGTCTCTTACGAAATTAAAAAAATTTTAAATCTACATTTTTTTGTAACAGATACATATTAGGTGATCAATAAAAGATTTTCAAACATGAAAGCAAACTGCATCAGAGATTGAGGGAAGTGGAGTGGAAATACCAGGAGTAAAAGGCAGGATACAAATTTCCCACTGGTAAACAGAAACTTGTTCATAGATTTAGAAAACAAGTGATGTAGATATCAAATCCCTATACATGTGGAGTCCACTTCAGTCATTTAAAAGAGTCCTATCTCACTTCTTGAAAAAAAAAAGGTTAATATTTATAATATTCTAACAATTTCACTTTTTGCACAGATTTATACTTAGGGAAAATTTTATAGATCAACTTAAAAACTTGGGAGGCAGTACATGGTTTTCAAAATGTGGTATGGGGTGTACAGGGACAGCAATGTGCACCTCACCACTTCGCACCATTTCGTAAGTAAACATTCTCCTTACTTGCTCTTTTGTTCAAGAGAAGGTGCTAGTCTGCTATTCCAGCTGAGCACCACCATAAATCACAGGGAAGATGACTTACTCATCAGTTTACCTGAGTTTTTCTGTGTCTTCTTCTCCCTCTGCTATTATCCTGGGCCACTGTCTGCTGTGCAGGGTGGGGCGCTGGCTCCTGCCTGCCGCTTGGCACTGAACTCCCTGCTTTTCTGCTTCTCACCCACTTTCTTCTGGCGTCAGAGGCTCTAACGCTGCCAGAGGTGGGCCCCATCCCTCAAGAGCACGGCCTCTCCAGGGCTGGGGTGCACTCTAGCACACGACTGTAATGCAGACTGTTCAGAATGCACACAGTGGGGCCTTTATTTTACTGCCCACATAACTGCTGAGCAAGTCATTTCCTCTCCCTGAACCTTAGCATTCTCATCTGTCAAGTGAGGACTTAGCAACCTCTAGCCTGTCTCTTGAGGGTTACAGCTGACACAGGGAAAGGGAGCTCTTTGAAAATGCTAACCCATTATTAGACATGAAATCTCCAACCGCCTCTTAATTGCTTGGCATGTGGAAACAAATTCAGTAGCATTTTCTTTCCATTACAGATGCATCTTTAAAAATAAACAAAATAAAACCAAACGGAACATGAATCTGGCAAACACCCCACCACGGGTAACATGGTCTCTGTTTCTGGGAGAGGGAGGAGGGCGGGGCAAAGCAATCCTGGGAAGAGGCCCAACTTCAAGGCTCTGATTTGCTGTAAGTCCTTCTGGCATGTTCTCCGCTCCCTTGCGCTCACGACAAAGAAATATAACCTTTGGCCAATTGCATTTTTGTTCCACTGGTAACTAGCTTAATGTGACCTGACAGGGCTGGATGAGACAGCACAGGAAGAAATAATATCTGTACCTCTGTGCAGCTCGATGTGACAGAGGTAAACTGAGTAGAATACAAAGGTTTGAAAAAAACAGGGATTATTTCACTGTAAAAGAAGTTGCAGTCCAATAAAGATGTAAAAAGAAAGAAAGAAAGAAAGAAGTTGCAGTATAGTATTTTACAAGCAACTTTTCTGATATACATTATAAGTGGTTACATTCCCACAGACCTAAAAATCCCCCAAATAGTTGTACCTTATTTGTCTCAATCTTTCCCTGCTTTCTTTACACCCTGCCTGATTTACAATAATCCCCAACACCAGTGATTAGTGTGAAAGTAAACAAAATAATTTTGTTCATGTAGTTTTATAAAGAGCACTGAAGTCCTACTTTGTACAAAGAGGTTTACAAACATTAGTATTTCTAAATATTAATTAATTTTTGAAGTAAAATAAAATGTGTTACTTTCATTTATTTATTTTTGAGTGTTTTTAGATTGAAGTATAGTGGATGTAAAATATTATGTAAGTTACAGGTGTACAATGTAGCGATTCTCAAGTTTTAAAGATTATACTCTATGTATGGTTATTATAAAATATTGTCTATATTCCTCATGTTGTACAGTATATCCCTGTAGCTTATTTTATAAATAATATAGTTTATACCTCTTAATCCCCTATTGCTATATAGCCCCTCTCCCCTTCCCTCTCCCCACTGGTAACCACTACTTTGTTCTCTATATCTGTGAGTCTGTTTCTTCTTTGTTATATTCACTGTTTGCTGTATTTTTTAGATTCCACATATAAGTGATATTGTACAGTATTTGTCATTTTCCTATTTGTGACTTATTTCACTTAGCATAATGCCCTCCAAGTCCATCCATGTTGCTGCAAATGGTAAGATTTCATTCTTTTTTACGGCTGAGTAGTATTCCACTGTACATATATATATCACAACTTTTTTTTTAACAAATAAGTATTCATTTTATTTTTTTTAATATCTTTATTGGAGGGTAATTGCTTTACAATGTTGTGCTAGTTTCTGCTGCATAACAAAGTGAATCAGCTATATGTATACATATGTCCCCATATCCCCTCCCTCTTGCGTCTCCCTCCCACCCTCCCTATCCCGTCCCTCTAGGCGGTGACAAAGCACTGAGCTGATCTCCCTTATACCACATCTTCTTTATCCTAAACTGTGTTACTCTCAAATCTAATGGTATGGGCCTCATTATCGTTCCCATTTTTCCACTGGGAAAGGGAGATTCAGAGATGTCGAGGAACTAGCATGGAGTCTCATCGTGGTTCATAACTGAGGGGTCAGGACACCCTTCCAGATTTCTCTGGCTTCAGAGTACTTTTGTTTTTTCTGTAGTACACTTCCTGTACTAGGAATGATATTTAAATTAATCTGGAATGTAAAATATAGTTACTTTTCCAGGCAGATCTATTTATTTCTCTATTTATTTATTTATTTATTTTTAGATGTTGGGGGTAGGAGTTTATTAATTAATTAATTTTTTTTGCTGTGTTGGGTCGTCGTTTCTGTGCGAGGGCTTTCTCTAGTTGTGGCGAGCGGGGGCCGCTCTTCATCGCGGTGCGCGGGCCTCTCACTCTTGTTGCGCAGCACAGGCTCCAGACGCGCAGGCTCAGTAGTTGTGGCTCATGGGTCTAGTTGCTCCGCGGCATGTGGGATCCTCCCAGACCAGGGCTCGAACCCGTGTCCCCTGCATTGGCAGGCAGATTCTCAGCCACTGCGCCACCAGGGAAGCCCTGGATTTATTTATTTTTAAAGAAAACCCGTCTCTACGTGAAAACTCCAGGCATCTCCGTCCCTCGCTGGTGTGTGGAGGTGTGACAGGGTGTGCTGACCCCTCTTCCCAGCAGTGCCTGTGCGGGAAACGGGGGAAGAGGATGGGGGGCAGGATGGGTGGCGGCCGTTCCTGGATTTCATTCTCTGGTGGAGAGGAAGGAGCATCCTGTAGAGATATGAAGTTCTAGAAGCTTCCTAACCACTCTTTACAAACTGGAGATTCTTTTGGGGGTAAGAAATGCCTTTTTAGGGTTGCAAGTGTTCCCTAGGAGGGTTAAATTTTTGGTGATTAGTGACTTCCTGGTAGGAAGTGTCCATGAGATGCTCAGGTGAACGGCTGTGATTTGGAAGTGAGGGAAGGTGGAGGAATAAAGATGTTATGGGAAAGTGGGTCAAACCCACACTTGCTCTAACCTGACCCCCGGCTGAATCTTGGTACCCTGACTGACTACTTGTGGGTATCTCTGTGCCCAGGGCACCTGGGTCAGGAGCAGTTCCTCAGGGCCTTCTGGGCATTAAAATGTCTGACCTGTAAAAAAAAAAATGTCACTGTTGGACATGGCCTTTCCTCTCTCTCTGACCTAACCGTGGAGAGGCATGGCGGAGAGAGAGGACTTGTCTTGGGCCCTCCTGCAGTCAGTCCAGGCACAGCCTTCAACCTCCACGCTCCCCGGGCTCACCGGGCACATGCAGGAGGCCTGTGAGCTTGGAAGCAGTGCTTATCCAGCGACAGCCGTGGTGCTGACGTTACTGACCGCGGCTCAGGCAGCTGCTCTGGCCGAGTGGACTCTCTGGGGCTGAAGCGGGGGTGGCCTGGGAAAGAGGCTCCCTTTGACTTTTTACATGGATAAGCTCCAAGAATGTGACACATCTGCACTGGCACTGTCTGTATGTGAAAATTAAGCATCGTAATTTTGACGACCTATATATACTATGTATATATTAATATTAATGTGTTATATTAATATTAATGCGATACATTAATGTGTTAGCAAAATGAAAATTGAACTAATGGTTTCCTCAAAATATTAACATTATGTCTACTAACCTCACCTGAATTAAGCTAGTCTGTAGGTAGGAAATAAGCGTAATCTGTATCTGACAGCATATTTTAGAAGTAGTTGTTAGATGAATATTAAATAAATAATGCCTTTTCCCCCAAAGGAACGCTACTATAACTACACCATGCAGGTTGCCGTGACTACCTGGTCGGTAAACGTGTGTTTATTACTCCTGTAATGGGTGCAGTTATTACATGGGCCTCTGTCTGTCCATATACTTCCAAATACAGAACTTCTTTGAAGATGCACAAAGTCAGGGTGATGACATCTAAGGCAGACATGTAGCATTCCTTCCAGGGCGTAGCAAAGTAAATGCCAGATATCATTTAAAACAGCCATAGAGGGAGATGGTCTGTGCTAGGAGTTTCATCACTGAATGGAATAGGCAATGCTTCTGTTTTCTTACAGACTCACTAACATGGAGAAATATTGATACATTAAACCTAATATATAGCACTTAGGGTAGAAGGCACACTTTATACATGTAGGATTTCTTACTGTCATTCTCACAGTAAGGGAAAAAGGTACAAATACGGGAAATAGGAAACTTTCCAACGCAGGGTTGGTATAGAAACTGAGAGAGAAAAGAATATAGAAAAAATAAATGATGGATGTTTCTAAAGGATTAGTAAATTGTAAAGTGCTGTATAAATATCAGATACCCAAACGGTCATCATAAATGTGGCTATTTTGATCAATGCTGCCTGTTTATTAGCGAAGCAAAATTAACAATATACATTTTATTAAACTAATACACGTTTCACAGAAGGCAGGCCAGACAGAGCCAGTTTATTTTGAGAAATATAAGCACACGAAAGGCATGAAAAGGTAGCCGGTGCCTCTTCTCAGCACGACAGCTAAATTCGCAAATGGAAACCATTCTTTTGTTTTAGTAATTTCCGATTAGGCTATGGTAGTTGATTGCTATAGTTTTTTTTTTTTTTTTTTTTAAGTTGTATTTCTTTCAGAGACAGAAGGAAGATCAGTCTCACTCTGTAAAAGAGAAAGAAAGGTGACCCTTGTCATTATAATATAATGTAGCCAGTCCCCAGGTGTAATTGGAGAAAAAGGAAACAAGTTCCCCTACAGGGTCGCAGCTGAAAGGAAGCTGATGCCATGGAGCTTCTCAGAAGAACAATGACTCATTACACCCGGGCTTCACAACAGATGCGAGTCTCCAACCACTGGCTTCCCTCCAAAAACAGAGAAGAAATAAGGAGGGCAGAGCCAGGAGGAGGCTGCCAGAGACTCCTCGGATGGGGAGTCTTTCTGGTAGGCGTAGAGCAATAAGAAAAGTGCTTTGGAATCACAAAATTAAAAAACAAGTATCAGCTGTGGGAGACATAGAAATGCAAATAAGTGGGAATGCAAATAGGACGGGTAAATGAGAGTACGCAATAACCCAGGGCGGTGTTTACAACCTCAAGGCAGCTCCATCCTGTAATTATGGGTGCCATTAACTGCATGGGAGCAGCTAGCAAGGGGCACATAAAAGATACCACCTGAAGTTAAACATCTTCCCTTTCCAATGATAAAGCAAGATCTCCGAGAGCGTTAAGTCTACCCTGAACTAAACCGGTTTGTGCAAAAGGGCTAGAAGTGTACCTCTAGTGAAAGATAAAAGCTGGATTTTCATTATTTACCGCACATTGTAACATAATTCTTAGCATGAACTAAAAAAATAGGTGGTGGGAAATCTGGCTTCAGTAGACAACGTTGTTTAGTCTTCTCCTCACTGCCGTCTCCTGAGGCTGGTGTGATGAGCTCTGATAGACCTGATCAAGGTCCTTGACCAAAAGGTAGTCAAGCCAAGATTTGAGTATCAGTACGTATTTTGGCCCTGGGTTTTCACCCTTTCCATTACACCACTAGCGTCCAACAGAAGGCAATTTTGCCCCCCACCCCAAGGGGACACTTGACAATGCTTGGGGACATTTTTGGTTCACAACCAGGGCGTGATGTTGGCATCTAGTGGGTAGAGGCCAGGCATGCTGCTAAACATCCTACAATGCACAGAACAGTTCCCCCAAATAAAGAATTATCTGGCCCTGAATGTCACTCACGCCTGACACTGAGGTTGAGAAGCCTTACATGACCCCACAGCTGCCACCGCGCAGGCTCCACCTCGAGACAAATAGAGTCGATCAGGGAAGAGGCAGCTGCAGACATAAGGGTCCTCACGAGGGCCTGGGAGTTGCTGGGCAGGAATAAGAGAGTCCAACTTCCACCCCAGAGACAGAGAGGTAGACAGAGGTGAGGCGGTAAAAACTCGTATTCGTCAGAAAGGCATCCAAGACTGCTTGGATGGCAACCGCCCTTTCAAAACCCAAGAAGCATTTACAACGCCGCCCAAAGCTCTTGACGCCTCCCTAGCATCATTCTGCACGGCAAGTTAGCAAGAAGAATGGCCCTGGGTTTTCTGTGGGTTCTTTATTTGTCTAACAGAATATTAAAGACTGACACCCTGCAGAATACAAATAAGAGGCTAATGTGATAAGAGGCTGAACTGATGGTGTCTCTAGAAAATTTAAGACTGAAATGTCAATTGAAAGACAAAAAGAAAGATGGGATCGCTTTGGAAAAATCTCATTGGTAAAGACGTAGAGGGTTTTCCTAACAAAAGTGTTCTGAACTCAAAGCATCTCAGAGGGATTTTGAATTTAAACCAGTTAAACAGCATCAGGGGTTTTGGGGGTTAGTCAAGCAAAGTTAGAAAGGACCTGTCTGCCACATAAAACTGATGGGAACCGTGCAGCGAAAGCTGTGAAACGCTTGGGAAAGGGGATGGACGGAGCCAGGTGAAGAAGGTGGGAGACAGCTCAGGTCCCCAGAGAACCACTGGCCTGAGTCATCGTCAATCCGATTTCAAAGGAAGCACACATTTATCTGTGTTTTAGGCTCTAGTGGGAAGCCTTGTATAGCAGTTCACATTTTTTCTAATTTTATTGATGGTGAATTCCAGAAAGGGTCTGGAGTCCCGAGAGCTCCCACTCTTTTCCCACAGTTACATGAGCTGCGTCTGCCGGTGCGGGCTCTGCTGCCAGAGAACCGCAGGGGCCTGGGGGGCCCAGGAAATGCTGAGACTGTAGCCCTCAATCTCCTGCCTTGCTTCCCAGCCTGCTGTCCCCGACTCTGGGAAAGACGCTCCCAGGGAAGTGGATGAAAGGTGAGTTTGCCTGGTTCTAGTCTGCTAAAGATAGCCCTGGTAGCATCTCAAATGGAAAGCCACAGTCAATGAGTCTCTGATTTTCACTACGGAACCTGTGAGACAATGTAAGACACAGTTCAGTGAGATAATGCAGCTACACGGATCGGTTTTATTTTCATCCCTACTTTAATAAACATACATGTGACAAGCTAGCTCTGAATTATTTAAAATTACAGAAGTCAGAAGAGACACCTTCTCAAAGTCTGTCAGAAGGATTTTTAATCATCTTTAAGTAAAACTTCAATTTCCCTGAAATTGAAGGGGAATTCTTTTTCCACTTCAAAATTCAGTACAGATTCACTGAAGGGGCTTTCCATCTCCTACCACGAGTAAAAACATGAAATGATTAGTGCAAAAAATACACATGAAATGAGTTTAAAGCCCTTACTCTTGAAGGCTAGATTTAAGACACTATTACTTAACATCCCTAAAAAGGTTTACTTTAGTGATAATAGCAAATAGCCTTTATTCCAAACCATTCATCAGTATGATTTAAAATGTCCTAGGCGTCATCCTTTTGAAAATCTATCCACCGACTTCCACCCCAGCAGATGAGACAATACGGCTTGCTTGCCCAGCTCTAGGGCGGGTGCTTGTGGGCTGGCGGAACTTGCCTCCCCGCTGCACCGAGCTGTGGGGCAGTCCTAGGTCACAAGGTAGTGGCCAAGAGCTGGGTGGCTTTTGCTGGCTCAGATGTGGCCTGTGGTGTAGCTGTTCATCCAGCGGTCCCACGTACACATAAACACCCGCTCAGGCTTTGTGACAAATTTGCTGAAATGGTGACAGTGGAGATGGACGCTTCAAGAGAGGGTAGGAGGGTGGAAAAGGGAGGTTCTTGAATTTTGGAGATGACAGTCCCTAAACCTAACATTTGTGGACTTCTCTGTTATCACTTGAACAGAAACTCTCTCTCATTTGTTGTTGATGGTACCCTACTAATTAGTTATTATTACCTTTATTTTAGAGAGGAGGAAATTGGGGCTCAGAAAGGTTCACTACCTGCCGAAGGTTAAGAAAACGAGGGAAGGTTAGAAATCAGGGAGCTGCGGTCCCCAATACCTGTGGTCTTCTATTCCGCTAATGTGCCTCCCCACATGCAGGGGGCAGGGACCTGGCTAGACACAGGATAAATTACAGCTGCAGAGTTTAATGGCACCAAGAACGGCAACTGGGTGAGGGAACGGTCCTCACGAAATGCCCCCTTGTAGATAAAGCTCATTATCGTATAGACTTCCTAATGTCTTAATGGAGGAAACCTGACAGCAGGCTTAGGAGTCTCACCGGATAGGTTATTAATCATAAAGAATCAGCCCAGAGAGTGGTGCGTAAACACTGCTATTTACATGAACCACCAGTTTTAAAAAATGGTCATAACCAAAAACAAAAAACAAAATACAAACCCTCCACAGTCTGCAGGGTAATGTTCCGTCGGTATTACTTTTGAAGCAAAAAAAAAAAAAAAAAAAGTGCTTCGACTACTAAAATGACTCCCACCCAAGCTGACATTCCGGGGAGGCAGAGTCCAGGGTCATCACCGGAAGGGGTGGAGCAAGCTGCGCCTTTCGCTGACAGGCATGCCTTCCTCAGGGGCCTTTAGCTACGGCAGTGAACACACTAATTGTGTCACTAGTGATCCCGGGACTTTCCACGACAAACGTAAAGATGCTGGTATGAGTGACCTGCTAACACTGGATCTGCATGGAGTTCAATCCAACGTACACTCACTAGCCCCAAGGCGTCGTGCTGGGCGTGAGGCGACGAGGCTGATGCCTGCGAGGTCTGGGTGGGAGGGGCGCAGGGCGCCGTCACCCCACCCCTCCGACCGGCTCCAGCCCCAGACACCTCCCTCACTGAGCTTCCGCAGGAAACTCCCACGCCTGCCCGCTTGTCCCATCATTGCAGAGACGGCTAAGATCCCCCTCCACGAAGACACCTTCTCTGATGAACAAGAACACGATCTGGAACACGCTTGGCCGAAGCAACGGAGCCACTGTTAGACCCGGCGGGCTTGTTAACAGCATTCCATTTCCGCGCATTGTTTTTCCATTTAGACTGTCAACCGCAGGCTCGCCCAGCGCTCCCCGAGCGCTCCCCATGCTCTGAAAAGTCCCCGCAGCGCCCTGGTTAGTGGTACAGACACAGCAGGCACTCAATCAAATATTAACTGATGTGGTGAGGTTACGTTCTGAAAAGCCGAATTCCTCCTGAGAGGCTAATTCACTGTGCTCCGTCTGCCTGCGGGGAGTGAGGGCTTCCGAGCAAAAGCGAGCTCTGGACGAGAGCTGCTGCGCCGCGGTGGAGATGTTTGTTCCAGGGATGGATGAAATGGCACTCCTGGCATGCTGGATGGGCAGAGTCTTTACATGTAATTTATTCTGCATTTCAATTACTTTGGAAAAAGGCTTCCTAAGGGTTTTGGCCTGAGGTGTGTGTAAGTTATCAGTTTAATGGATTTATTCTTGTTTTGCTAAGGTAGGTAATATTTAGTTTTTAAAAAGTCTGAAAACAAAACTGTCTAGTCTGCATTTTCATCTCTCCTCGGCGCTGTCTTTTCTGATTAGGGTGTTTGGCGCGCTGCTTTTTATTTCTAGGTCGCCCCTGCTTACATTTTACTCTGGATCCCGAGTGCCTACACTGGGCTTCAGAGACCGATTGTCACCTAACACCCACAATCCTTGAAATCCGATGAGTCCAGCCTCACGGAAAGCCCCAGTGCCCTACACACATCCACCTGTGCCATTCCCACCCTGACCAGATAACGGACAGGGAGATGGAAGCCAAACTGGATGATAACCAGGAGGCTGCCTGGCCTAGGAAGAAGAGGGCGGGGAAGCTCAAATGCAGCGCCAGTCTTCCGGTGCTCAGAACAGACATGGGGAGGGAGGGCATTTGGGCCTGGAGTGAAGTTACTAGAGGCTCAGCTGCAATGGGTTGCCAGGTCAAGGGGGGCAGGTACAGGCTTTCTGGATGGTGAGCTGAGACCTTAGGGCCACCTTCCCCTGTCTCCTATAAGAGGACCCTTCTGAATGGGAATAAAGGCAGACGGCCTTTCCTCCAGGTTTGAAGGCTCCCGTACCCATGTCCTAGACTTCAAAGCATCTTAGAGTCCATCCGTTGCAATCCCAGCAGCCAACAAGAGCAGAAGAGCGGCGCCACCTGCGCTGCCCAGCTTGCCTGTCTGCAGCCACATCTGCTGAGTGCAGCACACTTGAGGCCCAGTGACCGAGGCAGAACCACATGCTCGTAGCCCGAACTCCAGGAGTCTGCTTTCAGGCGGGCGTGTGGTGCCCTGTCAGTGAGAAACTAGCTGAGCCCGCCTGCCTGCTGTCGGCCCACCAGCTTGCCTGTCCTGTCTCTAGAACAACCTCGACCCTGGGGTGGGTTCCTCTGGCCAGGGGAGAGGTCAGAGGCTGGAAGGAAGGAGCTGTTATCCATGAGAGCCAGAAGCAGGGATCTGTGCAGGAGGGCAGCTGCTCAAACAAAGGAAGGCTTGGGACTGGAAGCTTCCAGCCTCACTGTGCTATCACCCAGGACTCCGGAGCCTGCAGAAGCTGAGACGGGGCCGGAGGCTGCCTGGGGAGAACACAAAGCACCTTGGTTATGGGCCTTGGGTGAGCTTTTGGTGTCCAGGTGTGCTTGGAGGAGCTAGAAGACACCAGCCGAGCCACAGGGGCCCAGAGGGGCCAGGCTTGGGACTCTGACCGTCCTCAGGAGGGGAAGGCCCTGGAAGAACCCAAATTCTGGTGCCCTGGAGCCTGGTGGCTGAGCCAGCTTTGACACTGTTTAGAAGCAAAGAAGGAATCGGATGTTACTGGTATCTGGGTGCCAGGAAGGAATTCATACCTGTTCCTAGAGCAACCTATTGTTAACCTAATCATTAACCTGAACTATACTTTAAACTTTAAATGGAGCCTCTTTTCTATCTGTGATCTATGAACCTCCTCCTTCTATCAAATTAAAGCTCTCCGCAGATGAAGTAGTTTATCCTCATCTCATCTGCACCCACCTCCTACGCTGGGAAGAGGGGCCAGGAGTGAGGGAGGGACGTGTGAAGACAGAGACTACAGAGCGCTTCCCATTTCTCTAAATCCCCACTTAAGTCCACCCATCCACCTATCCTCCTGCCATTCACCCACCAACCACTATAACCAGCCCACTCCGATTCCTGAACGCGTGTAGAAACGGCTCTGCAGTGCCGGACGCGGCGGCAGCCAGCTCTCCCCTCCCCAGGTGCCGAGGTGGGCTTTTTATCCCCGTCAGGCTAAACAGGATTTCTTTCTTCCAGCGCAGGTCAGGTGACTCCTTAGCGATCTTTACGGAAAGAACCCGAGAGAAGGAAAATATCTTTTTAATCCCATTTTCCTTCTCACCTGGCACTGAGCTGTTGCTATAGCAACATGTTACCTGCTCCCAGGACGGCTCCGTGTCCCTGCGAAGGTAATGGAGCGCTGCTCTTTCACTCACAGAAGGGACCGCTGTTCACTGACCAGTTTTCCCTGGGTGTCTAAATTCCTCGGCTCTCTACGACTTGCTTCATCTATGGTTTCCTGTGGCTAAAACCTAAAATTCACTTCGAAACTTCCAACGGTATAATCCTGCAAACCTTTCAGACCTGAACTCAGTAGAAATGAACTTACATTTTGTTTTCAATAAGAATAACTTCTATGCATTGGCTTAAGTTTAGAAAAGGCCTCTGTAAGGAACACAATTTTGGGAAAAATCTTCCATACTCCTCTGCCATCCCTTCCTTCCTTCCTTTCACGTGTGTGTGTGTGTGTGTGTGTGTGTGTGTGTGTGTGTGTATGTATATATATATATAATGAAATATTTTTAATACACAGAAAATACAGAGCCTAAGGTAATAACCACTCATGGACCCACCTCTCAGCCTTCACAAACGCAGATTTGCTGACGGGGGTGGGGGGGTGGGGCATTTATGCTTCAAATTTGTAAGAAGTAAAAAGTCACAGAGGTAGAGATAGCATCTATTTTGAGGATCACGTATTTGTCCATCTACGTCTTGGCACTTTGGTTACACATTTATGGGCAAGACGTTTTTTGGTCAGCTTTCTCCTAATTGGGGGGTGGCACCTAGGCGTCTCTGGCTGTAGAGGTGTCCCTGGACATCTGGGCAGCTAAGAGCCCCAGGACCATTAGCTGTTCCTAGATCCTTTCATCTCTTTGCCTGACAATCCTTATAAGCTGGAGCCCAAGTTCATCTTCCCAAATGAATGGACATTATTTAAAAATAAAAGCTTTCAAAGCAGAGGATGATTCTGGGCCTCATGCAATTCAGGAAGCCCAGTGTTTTCTCCCCAAGGTCACACTAAAAAGGTGCTGGGTCTGAGATCTTGTCTGTTCAAAATAAAGTGATAAAGGGTCAACACAGAGAGGACAGTTGTCATCCTGGGGTGCACGGCTTACTTACAAGCATTATGAATGAGGCTATCGGGGCTCAGGTAAGAGCATTAGCTTGGATAAATGGTTTGTGGTTATTGATCTGGACCAACCTGACAGAAAAGAAGCTCCATGTATTATTGCTACAATTACTTGATTTATACTAGAATTTGTATGCCGCGGAGCGGCTGGGCCCGTGAGCCATGGCCGCTGAGCCTGCGCGTCCAGAGCCTGTGCTCCGCAACGGGAGAGGCCACAACAGTGTGAGGCCCGCGTACCGCAAAAAAAAAAAAAAAAAACACCAACCTAGAATTTGTATGCTTAGTCAATTCTGTCAATATCAAAAAGTTAACACCCTAGTTTCAAAACCTGACATTTGGATTTTGTCCCAAGATTTAGTGTGTCCTCTAAGCAAAATACCTGTCAATCTGAGTCATCTGCCTTCAAAGAAAACCTGAAACACAGGTAATCAGGGAGAAAGCCAACCAACCAAACATAAAAAGATGCAAATCAGGTTTCAAGGTTTATAAACATAAAGGACTTTTTCATCTATCCTTATATATTCTATCACTGCTCATCAGGTGCCCCACAGAAAGCGTAGTTTATCAGAAGGACGTAACTCAGAAAACATCCTGGGCTGGGCTATGCGCGATGGCCAGCACTTGACAAGGAGTCTCATATTCACGTTCTATAGAATCTGTATTGAAGCGAAAATTTAAAAAGCTGACTCACAAGCACACGCAGTGAAGAGGGCAACCAAGGAAAACCACTCTGGGTGTTGCTGAAAACTGTTGTCTGGACCTCAGAGCAGAGGTCAGAACCTACAAGAGAGATTTATCCTTCCAGAGGCCATAGGTGAGGGCTTGGGGCGGGGCAGAGGCAGGGTGCACTGGTTGTATTTCCAAAACCAATGGTACTTTACAGTTTACAAAGCCATTCAGGCCTATTCTTTCATCTTACATGGACAGGTACAGGGAATCAAAGAATAAATGCAGAAAAAAGAGACTCGGGGAATGGAAGGTCGTTGGTGGGCCCTGGTATCTTCTTTGTAATTACACTGCTCCTCTCCCACACCCTGGAGACTGTTTCTGTTACAGAGCCAAGGGTGAGGCCTCCCTCCTGTGCTTCCATTTCTTATCCTTTCTACAGGGTCTTATAGCTTCAGTTCTCAAGAGGTAAGAGAAGACCTTCAGAGAGCATCATCTTGTGTCAGTCCCTCTTGATTTTGCTCCAAGCATGGAGTGAAGCTCCCTATGTGGCTCGATTAGCACAGACAGAGCACAGAGGAAGCTTCCTTTCCCTCATCACTCGTCTTGAAGGCAACACAGCCTCCGGATGCCACCTGCTCGTGGTCCCTCACAGGGAACCTGTTACCCACAATGCCCTGAGGCTGCTGGACCACTCATCATTAAATGGCCAGTGATCTATGCTGCGGCAGGACATAGAAGATATTCTGGCCAGAACCCTGGTCTCAGGAATATAAGTAAGATAATTCCAAGAGGAGGAGGCAGTTAACACTGGTCATGTACAACGGACAAATGATAAATGTAGGAGGGGAAGTGGTGGGCCGTGTACAAGCTGAGGTGGGCAGGGAGCTGAAGACCCAGTGACACCAGGTGGCTCATGGGCAAGGTGTAGAGAGTGCGGGGACTGCTCTGGTTCTGACGGGTCTCTTGGACAGTTCACATGGAGCCCTCAAAATAATTCTCTTCATCTTGGAGAACAATGGTGCTGCCTTCAAATACCTTGAAATGCATTTGGTAAGTTTCACACATTCTGAAGTACTGCCAGTGTCTTATTTAAAAATTAAACTTTCTTCTGAGGACTTAACTCATGAATCAATCGAAATCATAAACATAGTGAACTTTACATTTTCTTAAAAGTTTCAGTACTATTTACAAACTATGGGTTCAACTTGCTATCCCAAGTCTAAATCAATTACTTAGTTAGGTGTTTGAACCTAAGTCACAAAGCTGATCTCAATTAACCATATTCCTTTAAATATTACAATTCTGTGAAGTTCCAAATACATATAGGTTCGTTAACATAAAGTATTAGTTCTACGGTTTTGATTCTCTTAAGCATTTCTCTACTTAATTCTAAATCTTTCCAAAGGTGAAAAATGTCTAGCTACTAAGGAAACGATTGCATCATCCCACACAGTTATTTTAGGTTATGCTCCCATATAATTTTGGGGATAGCCAGCTTGCTTGAGGTTGCATTGTAAACAGAAATTTTAGCTGGAGCGTTGACTAGATTCTTCATGGCGACCCATGTGGGACCAACTGAATCCTATTTATAGTTGTCATGGTGATGATTCCAACTCAAAGGAGGTGGTCATGGAGTTCTTGACCTTAGATCCAAGATACACACACACACACACACACACACACACACACGCACACATATATGCTATATATTATATATAATGTTTCCACCCAGTTGGCTAAATCACTTGACAAAATTTTGCACTATTGTGTTCTTAAGATGTAAATATATTTCTATCGCAAGATCTTTAGACTTAATAAAATTGTGTATCTGTCATATTTTTTATGGGACCATGAACATTTTTCAGATATTAAAAAGTGTCTAATTAAATTTTGATATTGCTCATGACTTTGATAATTCAGTAACAAATTCTAAGTTCATTCATTTGATGAGTGTTAAAAAAAATAGAATCGTCAGTTCCTTAGGGTCAGTGAGGGCTTGAACTGTGAACTAGCAACTAGTACTGAGTCCTGGTTAAGAGTGAGAGCTCTGGGGTCAGTCTGTCTGGGCTTAAAATCCTGGCTCCACTTCTTTCTTACTCTTAACCATTTTACTATAGAAATTCTCATACGCTGTGTGTGTGTGTGTGTGTGTGTGTGTGTCCTTACTCTTAACCATTATGCTATAGAAATTCTCATAAACTGTGTGTGTGTGTGCATGCATGTACGTGTGTGCTAGAGTACCAGTTATTTAATCAAACACTACGGTAGGTGTTGCTCTGCAGCTATTTTATAGATGGGGTTAAGAGCTACAATCAGTTGACTTTAAGTAAAGGGCATTCTCTCAATAATATGGGTATAATATGGCCGAACCACATCCAGTTGAAAGACATTGATTGAAGTTTCCTGGGAAGAAGAAAGTCTGCCTTAAGGCTGTAACACTGGCTCATGCCAAGTTTCCATCCTGCTGGCCTGCTCTACAGAATTCAGACTTGTAGTCCCCACAGCCATGTGGGCGAATCCCTTAAAATAAAGAGAACCCTGGAGAACCCTGACTAATACACAGTGGTTTCCTTTTTCCTTTATTTTCTTCCCTCCCTCCCTCCCTCCCTCCTTCCTTCCTTCCTTTTCTTCTTTCTCCCAAGTCCGAAAGAGCAAACTTCAGGATTACCTTTTCTGGGAACACTAGTAGCTGCAACACGTAATATTAGCAATGAAAATTCATTCACTTAGCAATTGGTCGTTGAGTTCGACTTTGGAGACAAAGATTAATCTCTTATTTTCTATTTATCGAAGTGAAGAACTAAAAGTGTGTTACCCTTCTTTGCTGTGATGTATAATAAAAGTGTTCATTTAGTGTCCACAACGCTAATTCTGACTTCTTGAGAGCGTGGCCTTTGTCAGTTTGGTTCAGTCCTACATGTTCTAAGCGCCTAGCGTGATGCCCAGCACATAGCGGACACTCGATTATTTGTTGAATGAATGACTTGCTCTTTACCTCTGCCCAGTAACTGCCACCTAATGAGGAGACAAGTTTCGACTGAAAAATTCCTACTCGTCCTGCTTAGAGAGGCCCACGTGTGTAGGCACAGTTCTGCTGAGTCACATCAGGCCCCTTACGGAAGCTCGAGAAGTATTAGGTGAAGAGAAATAGATGAACACATGGAATTTAATACATAGCAACGTACAACAGAGACACAAACACTGAACGTTTGTCTAGTTTGGCAATGTGTGTTCCTAGTTTCTTTCAACATTAATATTTCAGAAAGGAAAACATTGACCTCTAGGGGAAGTGAAAGGCTCCTCCGTTCTCCCACTTCACCAGCTTTAATCCTGCCTGAATAGGAACAGGGTCAAAGGCAAGACATTATACCTCCCAGAAAGAAAAAAACATTTGGGTTTGAGTACACCGACCTAGACCTGCCTCGTAAGGTGGTCAGAGAGCAAAGGATGTGGGGTGCACGTGAGTGACCCTTTATTAACACCAATTCTCAAGGCATCTCCGCTGAACACAGAACTCTAATAATTTCTACCAAAAATGTCAAAGGAATCAACAATGTTAGTATTCAAATGGGATTCACCACTTCTAATTGCCCTTTGATGACACAACTGTATTCTTGAAGGGTACATGGGTTTCACACAAATGATTCAAGATTCATGTTTATATCTACGTAGAATGTCCAGAACAATGGTGCTATAATGATTGCCAAATGTAGGTATGGATTGATGGATGGATGGATGAATTAACGAATGCTCTGTAATCTAAGGGCTGAAGATGAATTACATAAAGCCCCCCAAAGGGCAGAGGGCACAATCAAGGAATATAAAACTCTACTGGTAGGTACAAATCGTTTCTAGAGGAGAGATTGGTTCTGAAAATACAGAGATTGAAAACCACCAACTCCATATGTGCTTTATCATACTATTTAAACCTGCATGATGAGGGAGCTAACACTTTGTAGACAACCTCATACAAAGGTGTTTTTTTTAAAAAGACAGTCTTCTTTTGTCCTTCCTTTGTGGCTATTTGGAAAGAGAATGATAATAATCAAAAGACCTGCAAAAAAAGCGATTTGGTATCTCAAAGGTTGCAGGCTATTGTGTGACACATGCTGAATATCATGAAGAAAATGACTACCTTCTGAATTACTAGGGATGCTCGAAACTCCGGAGAGGAAAATAGAATCCCACCGTCTGTTATAAGAATGCTGAGAAGAAGAAAGAGAGAAATTTAGCTTTCAGACATTCAGATGTCCTTTGCTTAAATAGGGCAGACCCCTTTAAGGAAAGCTTTGGGGACAGAACAGAAATAAATCTCAGGGCAGCTGTTTTTCTATCTGAAGAAGGTTGGTTGTCTCTTACGCCACTTACAGATTTTAAAAACGTGTTGTCATTCTTTAATCATGGTCATTATTGGAGAATATGATCGAAATTTTAATTATTAAGTAGAAGGAATTGTCAAGCACTTTCATCGGGCGGCTGGTGTGCCCGAAGTGATCAGTCATCAGCACAGCGGATGCGAACCTGGGAGCGCGTCATCCCCGTGCCAGGACCCCAGCCGAGAAGGAGGCGGTGGTCTGTCCACCTCCTACTGGCTCCCTGTCTCCTAAAATGTCTGCACGCTGTTTACTGCAGAGCCAGTGTTTAGACCAATGCTCAGTAATGTGAAAACATCAATCATTTCCCTCCTCTATTGAAATGAAGTAGGATTACTCTTGATTTAATAGCAAAGGAGAATTTCCAAGGCACAAAAACATTTCCACGACTAAGCACAAAGGTTATGCTGAAAATATACGTTTGTTTTCTTCTTCCACAGACCCACGGGCACTAAAGTTATTAGCTTCGTGTTCACCGTGACAGTAACTCCACGTCTGCCGGGCTCTGCACTGTCTGTAGTGCGGTAGACAATGTGCAGGAAAGCTCGTCAAAGGAGAAAGGCTGCCAGAAATTCATAAATTGGGGGAAAAGGATGGAACACAGGGTTAGTATGACTCACAGGGTCACACAGGGTTAGTGCTTAGATCTAAATGTGCTTTACACATTTAGAGTGAAGTGCTTACAATCACCAAAAGCCGCTGTGGTGTCTTTTTAAAGCTACAGTAAAGATCATCATTTGGATAACCTCAACCCCCTGCAACCATCTGAAGCAGGGTCAGGGTTGAAAACAAGAACCACCACCGACAGGCCCAGGAGCGAGGGGGCTGAGCCTTCTAGAGCTGGCAAGCACCTCCCTCGCTCAGATAGTGCCGCCTGCAAGGCAGGGCCCTGGTAGGGGCCTGGGACCAAGGGAGGCTACTTCCAGATGTGAGGCGTCTGCTCCCTCCCCGGGTGGCTGGTGCACCACAGTTAAGATTTCTGCCTGGGTTAATGACACTGGAACCCCAATGACAGTAGCTGTGTCTGTGAAGTTCTCTTCCTGCCAGTCTCCAAATTACAGGAAATGCCAAATTCTCTCTCCCAATCACGAGAACATCCTCAGAAATGTACTTGAGGTGACTATTAATTCTAGCATATAGTGTTTGGTTTTAATTTTTTGTTGTTTGTTTTTTTGGAGAAGATCCAAACTATGCCCTTGTTGGAATAAATGAGGGGTCTGACTACAAATAGAGCCGACAGTTCTTACTGGTGGAGGCCAGAGTGCTGGTTCTAAGTGAAGTTGTGACTAGGAAGGAATTTCCTGAACACCTGATCTGTTTATAGAAATGCCTGGAACTTCCGGCCTGCAGGGCACAGGGACGGCTTGATCCCGGCCTCTCAGAGTTCCATGCTTGCCTGTCCTGGAACTCCCTCACAAAGAAGATTTTTTCTCCAATTTTCTCACTTCTGTTTGGAACTTTCTACTTATAATAGGTAGATTTCTTCAGGGTTCTAGGAAACCAGCGAATGTGGCACCTTTGTCTACAATTACAATGGTTATGGTTAGTTTTATCTTTGCCTCCTTCCCCTTTGCAGCTAGCTGAACAAGGGCTTTCAGTGACTTACCCCCTAATGGGAGGTTTCAGGTGCAGAATTGGGTCAGCAGAAATAATTACACTGAAAGCAGGTTTCTCAGTGCTACTGACACTATTCTGTTTAGACAGGAGAATGGCCGTTGACTTCTTGTGAGGGACACATTTATCCACCAAATCACATACCCCTCTTTCCTCAATTCAACCACTCACCCACCCAGTCTCCCAGCTTTTACTGTGTGCCCGTCAGGTGTAGCAGGCACAGCAGGAACTGCAGGAGCGAGTACGAGCAACAATCGATTCTGTCCTCAAGAAATTTTCCGCTCACACTGGAAGACGGATTTGAAGGTAATATAACTGAAGTTTATGATAAAACTGTGATCTGTGCTATTTTATGAAATTACAGGGGTTGCAATGAAAGAATTACTTATGTCTGGGTGACGAGGGCTTTATGGGCACTGTGTGTTTATAGGCGAGAGGGACTCCGACCAAGATTTTGAAGAATGAGTTATCCATCATTTGAGAATAATGGGAAAAGGTGGTGTAATCCCCCCACCACGGGTGGTCACAGGCCCGACGAGATGTTTAGATTCACAAGGTTATAATAGGCTACACCTGGCACTGGATTCACTTAGAAGGATATAGGACAGGAAACAGCATGCTAGCAGGGAGCATCAGAGAACATTTCTTCGAACCCCAGTGACCCCTCAGGTTTAGGGAACAGGATCAGGATGGTGAGTGAGGTCAAGAATCTGGATAGAAGCTCTAAGTCCCAAGTGTGTTGGTAAGAGTTCCATGGACATAACTTCAAGCTATAGAATGTGTAACGTCCACCTCAAAGAGCATGACTTCCAGGGAAGTCCACAGCCTATGGCTTCTCCCCTGGGCATTTATGGCTCATTCACAGTCTCAAGCTGTCACGATGCAATGTGCCAACCAGGGGTCATTTTTAATCATCGGCACTTGCTGACTATTAACTCAATAAACATTCCGTCTTCGTCAGGTCTCCCAGGAGCAGAACCGAAGGTCAAATTTGTCCTCAGAGAAGGAGAAAGCGTTTTGCTGACCAGTGGCTCAGAGGAAGGAGCAGTCTATGCCGAGTTCTGGGAGTCTGAAAGAACACGGTGAGATCCAGAGCTGGAAACGGTCCCATGTGAGTTAAGTACAAGGTATTGCAGAAGATGAGAGGAAGGGTAAAGGGGAGAAGGGGTGGGAGATGGGGCCACCAGAGGGGAGAGGGCCCAGAAAACAGACTAGACCATACCCAGGGGCTTAGATGTTTAGCCTGTCAGGAACCACTGCATGGGATGTGTTGTGATCATATGTGTATGGCAGTGATATAAAGGGTTGCAGAGTGAGGAACACACTGTGGGAGGAAGAGAGTAGGTTGTTACAGAAGTTCAGGCAAAGGATAGGGGGATCCTGAGTTAACAGGCAAGGGGATGGAGATAAGGAACATTTACTGGCTGGAATCAATCAGCGACTGGGGAGAAGAGTCTGGAATATGCCTATGGGTCATCACACGTGCCCCTCACTGCAGAGAACTGAGATAAGAGGAGGGAGAGCAGGTCTGCATGTGGGTGACGGAAGAGGTGGAAAAATGAGTTCAAATATGGATATTTTGCATTTGACGTGCTTATGAGAATTCCAAGAGGAGACACCCAGCAGGCAATGTAAAGTAACATCCTGAGGCTCCAGAGACTGGTCTCTCTAGAGACAGACTTGGGGCACATCAACCATAGACGGGGCTCAGAATCAAAGAAATAAATGAGACGGTCCAAAGGAGGACTTGATCTCAGAAGAGGGAAGGACCAGAGACGGTCCCCTTGCAAACACCAGAAGTTTAAGGGAGGGTAGTAGACGGGTTTGGGATGTAGTCTGTGAAGATGCGATTGAAAGGGGGCAAAGGACAGGTAAATGAGAAGGGTACCATGGAGGCTGGGGTAGGAAGAGCTGTCACCGGCATCAAGGCTGCAGTGAGGTGGGTACACCTACAGTACGGACCTAACCATTTTCTTCATCTTTGCACGATAGTTGCATCTGTAGTATAATCGAAGGCTAGTCTATCTAGAGGGATCAGATCAAAGGTGAGCCTGAAGTTATTTATATTTCACCATTTACCTCTACAGCATTCTTTTCATTCTAATCACAATGTCTGGTAAAGATCCAATTTCCAGCTCTCTCTGGTTTGTAAGCTGGTGTTTTTCTGCAGAGATAACCACAGGGGGAGGTATGTCAGGGCCTGATTTGGTATTCAGTTAATATTGTAGCACATGCTCTTCCATTACCTAGAAGCTAATGACTATCTAAATTAGTTCTATGGCCCAAAGCAAGGATAAGGTGGTTAGTATGTTTGACCAGCCATTAAGGTGTGTCTTTCTGGAAAAATATCCTCTCAAGTGAAATGACACCATGATGTTCTATCAGCAGTAGAGCTAACTCTTATTAAAAGGTCTACTTTGAATGTCTCCCCAGGGTAATCATATAAAAAGAGAATCAAAATTTAATATGTCATTAGTAGAGGCTGACTTGCTGAAAAATAAGCTGAATTAGTTGAGAATTGCTGCTAAAACATTCTGCAGCTGGCAAATATTACTCTGATGCTCTAGAGAATGGTAGCAATAAAACACGTAGAATATGTTTTGCATCCCGAAGTTAGCATTCTTGAAATAATCAATGATTTTTGTTCCAAACCAGCTTAATATCTCTTGTACCCATAGACTGTAGCCTGAAGCAGATAATATCTTCTCTTGCTTCAGAATTCTTTTTTTTTTTGCGGTACGCGGGCCTCTCACTGTTGTGGCCTCTCCTGCTGCAGAGCACAGGTTCCTGACGCGCAGGCCCAGCGGCCATGGCTCACGGGCCCCTCCACTCCGCGGCATGTGGGATCTTCCCGGACCGGGGCACGAACCCGTGTCCCGTGCATCGGCAGGCGGACTCTCAACCACTGCGCCACCAGGGAAGCCCCTCAGAATTCGTTTGCTCAGTTTGTCTGCTTGTTAGGTGGAACACTTGATATAAACAAGGGGATACACAGATGTTAGAAGTCGTGTGTAGGGTACGTGACAATAGAAGTACCAGGAAAGGCATAGAGATAAGTACTTATCTAAATATTACACAAATTAAAAAGATGCCTAGGTACAGTTAGGCATCGAAAAATACAAACACATGGAGGCTAAACAATACACTACTAAATAACCAAGAGATCACTGAAGAAATCAAAGAGGAAATCAAAAAATACCTAGAGACAAATGACAATGAAAACACGACAACCCAAACCCCATGGGATGCAGCAAAAGCAGTTCTAAGGGAAGTTTATAGCAATACAGTCCCACCTCAAGAAACAAGAATCATCTCAATAAACAACCTAACCTTACACCTAAAGCAATTAGAGAAAGAACAAAAAAAAACCCCAAAGTTAGCAGAAGGAAAGAAATTATAAAGATCAGATCAGAAATAAATGAAAAAGGAATGAAAGAAACAATAGCAAAGATCAATAAAACTAAAAGCTGGTTCTTTGAGAAGATAAACAAAATTGATAAACCATTAGCCAGACTCAACAAGAAAAAGAGGGAGAAGACTCAAATCAACAGAATTAGAAATGAAAAAGAAGTAACAACTGACACGGCAGAAATACAAAGGACCATGAGAGATTAGTACAAGCAGCTATATGCCAATAAATTGGACAACCTGGAAGAAATGGACAAATTCTTAGAAAATCACAACCTTCCGAGACTGAACCAGGAAGAAATAGAAAATATAAACAGACCAATCACAAGCACTGAAATTGAAACTGTGGTTAAAAATCTTCCAACAAACAAAAGCCCAGGACCAGATGGCTTCACAGGCAAATTCTATCAAACATTTAGAGAAGAGCTAACACCTATCCTTCTCAAACTCTTCCAAAATATAGCAGAGGGAGGAACACTCCCAAGCTCATTCTATGAGGCCACCATCACCCTGATACCAAAACCAGACAAAGATGTCACAGAAAAAGAAAAGTACAGGTCAGTATCTCTGATGAACATAGATGCAAAAATCCTCAACAAAATACTAGCAAACAGAATCCAACAGCACATTAAAAGGATCATACATCATGATCAAGTGGGGTTTATCCCAGGAATGCAAGGATTCTTCCATATATGCAAATCAATCAATGTGATACACCATATTAAAAAATTGAAGGATAAAAACCATATGATAATCTCAATAGATGCAGAAAAAGCTTTTGACAAAATTCAACACCCATTTATGATAAAAACCCTCCAGAAAGTAGGCATAGAGGGAAACTACCTGAACATAATAAAGGCCATATATGACAAATCCACAGCCAACATCATTCTCAATGGTGGAAAATTGAAACCATTTTGTCTAAGATCAGGAACAAGACAAGGTTGCCCACTCTCACCACTATTATTCAGCATAGTTTTGGAAGTTTTAGCCACAGCAATCAGAGAAGAAAAAGAAATAAAAGGAATCCAAATCAGAAAAGAAGAAGTAAAACTGTCACTGTTTGCAGATGACATGATACTATACAGAGAGAATGCTAAAGATGCTATCAGAAAACTACTAGAGCCTAATCAATGAATTTGGTAGAGTAGTAGGATACAAAATTAACACACAGAAATCTCTTGCATTCCTATACACTAATGATGAAAAATCTGAAAGAGAAATTAAGAAAACACTCCCATTTACCGTTGCAGCAAAAAGAATAAAATGCCTAAGAATAAGCCTACCTAAGGAGACAAAAGACCTGTATGCGGAAAACTATGGCACTGATGAAAGAAATTAAAGATGATACAAACAGATGAAGAGATACACCATGTTCTTGGATTAGAAGAATGAAGATTGTGAAAATGACTATACTACCCAAATCAATCTACAGAATCAATGCAATCCCTAGCAAACTACCACTGGCATTTTTCACAGAACTAGAACGAAAAATTTCACAATTTGTATGGAAACACAAAAGACCCCGAATAGCCAAAGCAATCTTGAGATAGAAAAACGGAGCTGGAGGAATCAGGCTCCTGGACTTCAGACTATACTACAAAGCTACTGTAATCAAGACAGTACGGTACTGGCACAGAAACAGATATATAGATTAATGGCATAGGATAGAAAGCCCAGAGATAAACCCACACACATATGGTCACCTTATCTTTGATAAAGGAGGCAAGAGTATACAATGGAGAAAAGACAGTCTCTTCATTAAGTGGTGCTGGAAAACTGGACAGCTACATGTAAAAGAATGAAATTAGAACAATTCCTAACACCATACACAAAAATTAACTCAAAATGGATTAAAGACCTAAATTTAAGGCCAGACACTATAAAACTCTTAGAGGAAAACATAGGTTGAACACTCTACGACATAAATCACAGCAAGATCCTTTTTGACCCACCTCCTAGAGAAATGGAAATAAAACCAAAAATAAACAAATGGGACCTAATAAAACTTAAAAGCTTTCGCAAAGCAAAGGAAACCATAAAAAAGATGAAAAGACAACCCTCAGAATGGGAGAAAATATTTTCAAATGAAGCAACTGACAAAGGATTAATCTCCAAAATTTACAAGCAGCTCGTGCAGCTCAATATCAAAAACAAACAGCTCAATCCAAAAATGGGCAGAAGCCCTAAACAGACATTTCTCCAAAGAAGATATACAGATTGCCAACAAACACATGAAAGGATGCTCAACATCATTAATCATTAAAGAACTGCAAATCAAAGCTAGAATGAGGTATCTCTTCAACCCGGTCAGAATGGCCATCATCAAAAAATATACAAAGAGCAAATGCTGGAGTGGGTGTGGAGGAAAGGGAACCCTCTTACACTTTTGGTGGGAATGTAAATTGATACAGCCACTGTGGAGAACAGTATCGACGTTCCTTAAAAGCCTAAAAATAGAAGGACCATACGACCCAGCAATCCCACTACTGGGCATATACCCTGAGAAAACCATAATTCAAGAAGAGTCATGTATCACAATGTTCATTGCAGCTCTATTTACAGTAGCCAGGACACAGAAGCAACCTAAGTGTCCATCGACAGATGAATGGATAAAGAAGATGTGGTACATATATACAACGGAATATTACTCAGCCATAAAAAGAAATGAAATTGAGTTATTTTTAGTGAGGTGGATGGACCTAGAGTCTGTCATACAGAGTGAAGTCAGAAAGTGAAACACATATGTATGCTAACACATATATATGGAATCTAAAAAAAAAAAAAGGTTCTAATGAACCTAGGGGCAGGACAGGAATAAAGTCACAGATGTGGAGAGAGGTCTTGGGGACATGGGGAGGGGGAAGGGTGGGCTCGGACGAGGTGGGCGAGCATTGACATATATACACTACCAAATGTAAAATAGATGGCTAGTGGGAAGCAGCTGCATGGCACAGGTAGATCAGCTCGGTGCTTTGCGACCACCTGTAGGGTTGGGAGGGAGAGGGTGGGAGGGAGACGCAGGAGGGAGGGGATATGGGGATATATATATACATATAGCTGATTCACTTTGTTATACAGCAGAAACTAGCACAACCCTGTAAAACAATTATACTCTAATAAAGATGTTAAAAAAAAAACCCTCCAAAACCATCACAGACAGAGTGACGGGTTCAGTGAAGGTAAAGTGTACAGTTATTCAGGTGTCACAGTTGAACATGGTTGATCCAGGTAATTGTTTCCTTGTTGAAATGCTTGTCTTCACTGCAGAGTCTAAGACAGATTTTTAAATAACCCCTGGGAAGGGATGGAGGGAGGGAATCGGGTCTGGAGAAGAGGGTCAGAGAATATACTGCTCTGTGGGCACCAGAATCCACCCGCAGTGGCGAGCAGCCATCCGTCTTTACCTGCATTGTTCTGAGCTAGGTCTGTCCTCTGCTTCACTGAGAACCTTCTGCTCCGACAGGAATAACAGGGGTTAATCAGAAGGGTGGTGTGAGATGGGGAAGGGAAGGTGGCAGGGATCAAAAAAAAAAAACCTCTGGTCCACTTGTGATCTCCTGCAGCTGGGGCAGTTCTTGTTTATAAGGGACGGTGCCCTCCAGTGCACGGTACTCTTCGGAGCAGCAGACACCTGCAGAATTTGCAGCAAGTAGCAGACATCTCAGAAATAGCAAAGTCCTAACCACTTGGTTAGCAAAACAGAGAGACAAGTTTTCACCCTCCTTTTAAACTGAGGAAGTCGTAAATAACTTAGCACATTTATAGTTTCCCCTTTACAATTTTTTTAAGGCTCATTTTGGAAATTGTGTATCACCGTGAACATGGTCTGCAATGCGACGTGACCATAAGGCAGTGTTCCATTCCTTCTAAGCTTCCTGTGACAAGAATCTGAATGCACGAGGCAGACAAAGACGCTCCTTCCCTACTTGCTGTTGTCAAAACTACCCACTGAGGCCACGGGCGGGAGAAGACCGCGGAGGCGTGTGGCCTCTTCCCAGCTTCCTTCCTCGCATTAGATTTTTGATGGTGGAACAAAGTTCAAGGATCTGTGACCTGAAATAATTCCAAAGCTCTGGTCTTTTAGCCTTCATTGTTGGGGTCAGAAGGCCGTTGTTGACAGAGAATAATTCAGGGTGGAGACAGGTCAAAGGACCTGTTCAAATGGTTTTAGGCCAGAATCCTTCCCAGGTCTCACCATGCCTTCTAGAATAGCTTTTTTGACATCCTTGTTTCTGCACATTTCTTCAAAGGAGCCTTCAAAGCCTCTCTTCTGGGCCCAGGGGCCTAGCATCTCAATGTCTGGTACCACAATTACCATGAGAAATGCCTGCAAGTTCTCTCCATGGACGAACACCTGAGTGACAGGTTCACTTCACTGGTAGATGTTTTCTATCTTCTCCAGAGCTATGTACTCGCCTTGTGCCACTTTAAAGATGTGCTTTTTCCTGTTGATGATCTTCAAGGTGCCATTTGATAACCACTTTCCAATGTCCCCTGTGTGCAACCAGCCATCTTTATCCAGAGCTTCTGCTGTGTTTTCTGGGTCCTTTAAGTAGTCTTGAAATACATTAGCCCCTTGCACACACACCTTGCCCGCGCCCTTGGCAGCCATGTAATTCATTTCTTCCACATCGACAAGCTTTACAATGTTGCAAGGCATTGGGGCGCCACATGGCCTGTGGTCCAGTCCCCAGGCACAGTCAGGCAGCACCTGGCGGTGCACTCAGTCTGTCCGTAGCCTTCGTAGAACTGGCAGCCCAGCGAGGCTCTCAGGAAGGTCAGCACGTGGCGGACACGGGCGCCGCTCCTGTGACCATCAGCCTCACTTTTCCTCCCAGGCTCGACTCTTATTTTATGGATGGTCAACTTATCCCACAGGCTGTTGTTTCTAATGATGCCACCGCGAAGCTTGGCTTCTTTCCTCTTGGAGGCAAAGTCCAACAGCCATCGCTTCAGCATGCTGTTTGCCTGAGGAAAAAGTCAGTCAAACATCCAGTTCAGCAGTCTGGGGACCACAGGGAAGATGGTGGGTGGAAATGCCTTGAGATCATCCGTAAGCAACCTGATATCTCCTTGGAAAAATCCTATTTTAGCTCCGTGACACAGCATCACACACTCTACAACTTTTTCAAACACGTGGGCGAGAGGCAAGAAAGAGATCAAAGTATCATCTGAGGAAGTAATGAATGTACTCTGTCCTTTTCACAAATGCTGAACGATCGCTGACTGCATTTCGATGGGTGATCAGTGCTCCTTTGGGGTTGCCTGTAGTTCCACTTGTGAAGCAAATTATTGCAACATCTTCAGGTGCTGGAGGCTTGGGCTTCCGTCTGTGGGCTCTTCCCAGGTCCTCCATCGCCTTCATGCGATGATCTCCACCCCGCACTTCTTGCCTCGTTCCGACCCATCACTGCCGTAGGAGCCCATGAGAACAATAGTTTTAAGGCATGCTGTTAATTTATTTTCTACAGCTTCTAATAAGAGGCTGGCCTTCTCTGGCTTGCCCACAAAAACCAGAGAGAGTTCAGCTTTGTTGATGATGAAGGTGACTGCTTCAGTTCCGAGGGTATCGTAGAGGGGAACGATCACCATCGAATAAGTAAAGCATCCCTGTTCAATGATCACCCACTTAGGTCTGTTCTGAGAAAAGAGGCTGATGAACTGATCTGGGGCTACCTTGAAGCCCTTGTGGATCAGCGCCGAGCCCACACACTCTGACATTTCTGCAACCTGTTTGTATGAAAGCCATTCATAGGGTTGGTCTGGTTTCAGAGAGCCTAAACAAGGGCCGTTATCTGACACCTGCATGCCCCTCTGGAAGCCTTCATATAACATTCTGATGTCATCGTAGAAATACACCAAGGGCTTGTCGCTGTCCAGGAGCACGGATCTCCGTCACTGCCTGCCACCTCCACTGACTGCATGGCCAGGTCGCATGGTGGCTTCAGGGCCTGCAGTTGCATGGCGTACCAGAAGGTGGTGAGCGCCACGAACGCACCGAAGCCCATGAGTGTGTTGGTTGGAAGGGTGCACACGTACTGCCGGAAGTCAACCATCTCTGGCATCCGAAACTACTGGAACAGCTCATGGTCTTGCATCATCCTGGGTTGGTGGCGTCCTATGCCCATATCTTAGAAGGGCGTCACAAGTCTTCTCATTAAATGAAAGTTCCAGACTCCACGGCTGGGGATTCCATTTTGTGACTCGTGGAGAAGTAGGAATCCAGTCTCAAACCTCTTTTCTACTTTCTTTCTTCCAAACGCCTCTCTAGCAGGAGACGGCTTATCTTCTAACAGGAATGCTGGGGAACCAGAGGAGCTTCAGCAGAACATTTCAAAGGAACCTTGGACTAGACCTTTGCCAGGTGGCTGTCTCTTTTCCTCAGTTTGGATGAAGGGAGATGAATGAGGGGGAAAAACTCAGTGGATGACTCTTTCTTGGGTGCATTACCTGGTTTCAGGACTTAATGAAGCTCAGGTTCTTGATGTCTCATTGCAGAAAGAATTCAGTGGGAGACAAAGTGATAGGTAAGAAGTGGATTTATTTAGAGAGAAACGCATTCCACAGACAGTGTGGGCCATCTCAGAAGGTGAGAAAGGCCTAAGCAGTAAGATTTACTTTTAACTTTCCTATACTTAAGTGTATTGAAGTGTCATTTTAATGCATCGGTAAAGAAGCACAAATGCCAAATCCCAAACTTAATTTTATTATTTTGATAACTGGATTTCTTTTCAATTTTATGTGTTTAATCCTATGCCTTCAGAAAATATTGTTCAAAGATAATGTCTAAAGTTTTTATCAAACTTTAAAGGGGCCAAAGGGGTCCATGGAACAAAATAACTAAGAACTTCGTTACTAGGAGTTTGATATTTTATATTAAAAAATAAGATACTAAAGAAAAGTCGCTGCTTCTGACACATCTTTGGAAATTCATAATTTAAAGAATTTAGCTGTATTTAGTAATTTTCCCCTCTAAGGTCTTCTTTGTGAGGTCACAATTTACAACTAGCATTGGAATATGTTTTCAAAGAGACCCCAGCTCAAATATACAACCCAAACACTTAAAATGCTTTATCCTGAGAAAATCCAAATATTTATGTTTCCAACTCATGTTAAAAATTTTCTAAAAGCATAAGATGTTATCGAGGGTTCCCCACTGTTGATGACTGTGGTTAGAAAGGCTATCGAAAACGGCTGCCGGGGAAAGGACAGCTGTAGGGATGTCAAGGCTGCGGGGGGGCAGAAGTTCCCACTGATGGCTTCCCTGGCACTTGTAATTTAGTCACTCAGTGATCAATTTCTAACACCGGAGATGTGCTGGAATTAGTGTGAAATTTCCACTCTCTTTGGCTCTAACTGGGACATTCCATAATTACAATGAAATGAGACCATGCTTCACCGTCTCACTCCCTCTGTGAAGAAGTTATCTGGCATGAAAAGGAAAGGAATGGAAATCAAGAGCCAGCCTATAGGAAATGCTAACAGAATAACTGGTGAGTGAGCCGAGGTGAAATGGCTTTGATGCAAACCAACACATGCGGTTCTAATTAGGCAGTAAGACCGGCAAGGAAGCGAGCATTATGTCTGTTAATTGACTTGGATGATGTTCGGTGGTGAGGTATTCTGAGGAAAAGCCAAAGGCCTTTAACTCACCAGTGTGGTTAATTATAGAGAACGTTGTTCTTGCGGAATTTCCTACCAAGCATTTCAAAAAGACATTATTTTGCTTTTAAACATGTTAAAAACATTAAGTGACACTTCTTGCAGGCTAATAGCAGCTTGTATTGGTGATGAAGAAATGATTGGAGATTTTATTTAGTCCAAGGTTAACGAATAAAGGTTATGAAGATGGTCTTCCTTTCATTTGTCTGCAGCAGAGTAGAACAAATTTACCATATCTGACTTTACTTGGGGAATGATCATAGAAAATGTGAAAGGATAAATTGCTTTTATATAGAATTCTTTAAAAAAATCATTTTTATTTTTCTAATATGAGTCATTAGAATGCATAAGCATCACTAATCTGAGAACTGTCCTGGTAATGGCTCAAGTTCTCTGAAGAATGTTTATGCACCTCCTTTGCTCTCCAGTGCAATCTGGGAGGGAAGGGCATGCACTGCCATCCTTCTGCCTGGATCAAATGTAGAGGCAGAAGATGGTGACGAGCCTCTAAAAGCAAGAAAGAATGATATGAAAAGCAGCCTTAAACTGACAGACCTGTGTAAGGCATAAAGGAGTAACTGATTGTACTTGAGCTGTATCACAGAAAACTGAATTAATTAACGAGATAAATTACAATGTGTTCTATCTTAGCTCTTCTGAAGACAAAGAAACGACAGTATTGATGGATAGATTAAGGACATGTTTTCGAAGGTGTGGGACATGGTTAATTTACTCACAAGTAGGATGGCCACATGAGTTGTTGTTTAACAGTACAATTCTGAGAATGAAAGGGAGCATAACAGCAGAGACTCCAGAATAGGCATAAACACCAGCCTGTTTTGGGCAAAATAAGATGTGTGCCTGTCACCACTTCTCACCCTATAATTCCACAATTACATGCTGCTTATTCACATACATTATGCCTCTCCTTATAGTACCATGTTCACTGGAATGTGAAATTAACATATGGCAGTTGTATAATTTTAGTATTATTGTTTATTAATAAAATAACACAAATAGATAGGCTATAACATAAAATAAGTAATATTAATAATTACTATTGAGCATTATTATACTAATAATTAACTTACAAAATACTTTTGAAAGTATTTCAGTTACTCCCAAAATAGCTGGTAAGTGGCCTCTCCAAAAACTTCGGAAGGATTTTTATCAAATAAGCAGTAAATAAGCTTGATGCAGACATACTAATGCAATGTTATAGATACAGTCATTAAATATAATAGAAGTTTAGAATAATCTTTAATAGGCGGCAATACAATTTCACCTGTTAATGTATTCTAAGAAAGTAAGCAGGTAAATACGAAGAGCTTCATGCACGAGAATATTTCTCATGACATTGCTTATAACAGCAAACACCGTAAAGCTGGGGGGTCATAGCATCATGGCGCAGTGAGCTACTCTCTTTGTGTCTCCCCTTTAATCTGTAGAACATCCACAGCTCAACAAAGGTGCCTCTACCCAGCACACCAGGGTGCCAGACGATTGCACATTTCTGTGCATCTAAAGGAGGATGGACTGGAACACAGACAAGAGGTGGTACAGGTGCAATAGCAGAGGCAGTGCCCGCAATTCTGGTCCTCCAGCTGCGGCAGCTGAGCCCACGGCCCCAGAAAACCTGGCCAGTGGAGGAGGGAATGCACACAACGCCAGCCCCCTGGTCACAGCAGTGCCCACGGCCACAGGTAACCAGGCAGCAGCAGCAGTAGGGCCTGGGACCCCCGTCCCTCCAGCCATGGAGGTACCCACAACTCTGGCTCCCTGCTCATTCCACCTGTAGCAGTGGAGCCCACAAATCTTACAACCCTGGACACGGCAGAGGTGCCTGCGTGTTCCTGGCTGGCCCGCTCCCGATGCAACTCAGGGGATGCTGCACATGGTGGAAAAGCCCACCATCCCAGGGCTCCAGGCAGCAGTACCATTGACACCAACAGCTGCAAGGCACCAATGACCCTGGAGGCACAAGAAGCAATAATGAGGGTAAGGGGTGACACCTCTGACAGAGGCAGTGAAGGGTGGAAAATGCTGACTTTGAAATATATCCAAAGGCAGCGCAGGTAAGCGAAACTAAAAACTTGTGATATGTCGCCACCTACTGGACGACAAAAGAAAGGCCTCTAATTTCTGACCTGTTGAATAGTTAGAATGGAGTAGAAAGGTGCCCCCTACTTCACATGTGCTGGCTTATCAGGCACCATGAAGAACCAAGGTAACACTGTACAACAAAGAGAAAATGACAATTCTCTAGAAACCAAACTTAAAACCACAGAATATTTCAATCTAACTGATAGAGAATTTAAAATAGCTGTCACAAAAAATCTCAACAAGAAAACTCAGAAAGGCAGTAAAATGAGCTCAGAAATAAAATTAATGAACAGAAGGAATACCTCACCAAACAGACTGAAACTCTAAAAAGGACTAAACAGAAATTCTGGAGCTGTAGAAGGCAATAAACACGATGAAGAATACATTAGAAAGCATTGGAAACAGATCAGACAAGATGGAAGAGAGAATTAGTGAGCTTGAAGATAGACAGATAGAAATGATACGAGTAGAAGAGGGAAGAAATAAGATATAAAAAGATGAGAAAATTCTATGAGAGTTATCTGACTCTTCTGGGAAGGGGAAGATTAAGGTAACAGGTATTCTAGAAGGAGAAGAGAGTGAAAGGAGAGGAGAGAGTTTATTTAAAGAAATAATAGCTGAGAACTTCCCAAATCTGGGGAAGGAACTGGATATACAAGTGCATGAAGCTAAGAAAACACCTAATTACCTCAACACAAAAGACCTCCAAAATACAGTATATTAAAACTATCAAAAGTCAGTGAGAAAGAAAGAATTTTAAAGGCAGCCAGGATAAAAAGAAGGTTAACCTACGAAGGAACCCCCAGTAGGCTATCGGTAGATTTCTCAGCAGAAATGCTATGGGCCAGGAGAGAATGGAATGACATTCTCAAAACACTGAAAGATTACAAACTGTCAGCCAAGAATTCTCTACCCAGCAGAGTTATCATTCTTATATGAAGGAGAAATAAAGACTTTCCCAGACAAACAAAGCTGAGGGAGTTCATCAACACTACACCTGTCTTACAAGAAATGTTGAAAGGAGCTCTTCTAGCAGAAACAAAAAGGCAAAACATGCAAAACTTTGAGTAAGGTGATAAATAGACACGCAGAGTCAGAAAATTGCAACTCTTTATCACATAAAGGCTAATGGGGAAAAAAAGCAGAAGAAAATAACTATAGCTACTTCAGTTTGGTAACAAACTCACAGTATAAAAAAGGACAATTTGAGATAACTAAAACACAAAAGGGGAAGATGAAAAGAGCAGAACCCACATAGATAAATGAAGATAAGATGCTATTAGCAGAAAAGGACTGTTTTATCTATGAGAAGTTTTATACAAAGCTCATGGTTACCATAAACCTAAATCTAGAACAGAGACACAAAACATAAAAAAAGAGGAAATGGAGGAAGACATTTTAGAAAATCACCAACTCAAAATGGCAGACATAAAAACAAGGAAAGAGAAGCAATGGAGCTATGTGCAACCAGAAAACAAATGATAAAACTGCAGTACTAAGTCCTCATCTATCAATGATCACCTCAATGACTGGATTGAATTTACCAGTCAAAAGACACAGAATGGCTGGCTGCATTAAAAAACAAGACCCAAGTATATACTTCCTCCAGCAGACACACCTCAGCTCTAAAGACATAGACTCAAAGTGAAGAGATGGAAGATGATACTCCAAGCAAATGGCAGCCAAAAGAAAGCCGGTGTAGCCATACTCATATCAGACAAAGTAGACTTCAAGCCATAAAAGATAACAAGAGACAAAGATGGACAGGATATAATGATAAAGGGGTCAATTCATCAAGAAGACATACCAAATATTAATATATATGCATCTAACATAGGAGCACCAAAATATATAAAACAATTATTAAGAGACACAAAGGGAGAAACTGACAGCAACACAAAAATAGTAGGGGACTTTAACACCCCACTACATCAGTGGATGGATCAGCCAAATAGAAAGTCAACAAGGGAAGAGTAGCTTTAAATAAAACTTTAGATCAGATGGAGTTGATAGATTTGTACAGAACATTCTATCCAAATGCAGCAGAATACACATTTTTCTCAAATGCACATGAAACCTTCTCAAAGTTAGACCATATGTTGGGATACAAAACAAGTCTCAATAAATTTAAGAAGACTGAAATCATATCAGTCATCTTTTCTGATCACAATGGTAGGAAGCTAGAAATCAACTACAAGTAGAAATCTGGAAAAAATCACAAATATGTGGCAACCAAACAACATTCTTCTGAACAACTATTGGGTCAATGAAGAAACCAAAGGAGAAATAAACATTACCCGAAGACAAATGAAAATGAAAATTTAACATATCAAAATCTATGGGATGCAGGAAAAGCAGTACTAAGAGGGGAGTTTATAGCAATACAGGCCTTCCTCAAGAAACAAAAAAAATCTCAAATAAACAATTTACCCTTATACCTAAAGGAACTAGAAAAAGAAAAACAAAGGAAGCCCAAAGTCAGTAAAGAAGTAGAAAGGAGATTAGAGTAGAAATAGATGAAAAAGACAATAGAAAAGATCAATAAAATCATAGCTGGTTCTTTGAAAGGATAATCAAAATTGACAAACTTTTAGCTAGACACATTCACTAAGAAAAAAGAGAGACGACTCTGATAAATAAAATCAGAAATGAAAGAAGACAGATAACAATGGATACCACAGAAATACAAAGGATTATAAGAAAGTATTACAAATGGCAACACGCCAATGAATTGGACAACCTAGAAGAAATGGACAGATTCTTAGAACCATACAACCTTCCAAGACTAAGTCATCAAAGAACAGAAAATACGAATAGACTGATTACTAGGACAGAGATTGAAACTATAATCCAAAACTTCCCGCCAAAACAAAAGTCTAGGACCAGATGGCTTTACAAGCAAATTCTACCAAACTTTCAAAGAAGATTTAATAACTATCCTCAAACTCTTCCAAAAAATTGAAGAGGAGTGAACACTTTCTAACTCACAAGGCCAACACTACCCTGATACCAAAACCAGATAAAGACAAGACACAAAAAATAAATTACAGGCCAATATTTCCTATGAACATAGATAAAAAAATCCTCAACAAAATATTAGCAACAACACATTAAAAGTATTATACGCCATGATCAAGTGGAACTTATTCCAGGGATGCAAGAATGGTTCAACATCTGCAAATCGGTGTGATACATCACATTAATAAAATGAGAGATAAAAACACTCTGATCATCTCAATAGATGCAGAAAAGACATTTGACAAGACTCAACACACATTTATGAAAAAAAACTCTCAATAAAGTGGGTTTAGATGGTACGTACCTTAATATAATAAAGGCCATATATGACAAACCCAGAGCTAACATCATACTAGTGGTGAAAAGCTGAAAGCTACTCCTCTAAAACCAGGAACAAGACAAGGATGTACACTCTTGCTACTCTTATTCAGTGTAGTATTGGAAGTCCTAGCCAGAGCAGTTAGGCAAGAAAAAGAAATACAAGACATCCAAACTGGAAAGGGAGAAGTAAAACTGTCACTATTTGTGGATGACATGATTTTATATATAGAAAACCCTAAACATTCCACCAAAAAAAAACTATTAGAAATAATAAACGAATTCAGTCATGTTGCATGGCACAAAATCAACATACAAAAATCTGTTGCATTTCTATATGCTAACAGTGAGCTCGTAGAAGGAGAAATTAAGGAAACAATCCCATTTACAATAGCAACAGAAAGAATTAAAAACCTAGGAATAAATTTGACCAAGGAGATGAAAGACCTGTACACTGAAAACTATAAGACATTGTTGAAAGAAATTGAAGAAGATAAATAAATGGAAAGATATTCTGTGCTCAGGGATTAGAATTAACATATAGTTAAAATGTCCATATTGCCTAAAGCAATGTAAAGATTCAATGCAATCCTTACCAAAATCCCAAGGACATTTTTCACGGAAATAGAACAAAAAATTCTAAAATTTATATGGAACCACAAAAGACCCCAAATAGCCAAAACAATTCTGAGAAAAAACAGCAAAGCTGGAGGTATCACACTCCCTGATTTTAAACTATATTACAAAACATAGTAATTAAAATAGCATGCTATTGGCAGAAAAACAGATATACAGATCAATGGAACAGAACTGAGATATAAACCCACACGTATAAGTACAAGAATTTACAACAAAGGAGCAAAGAACATACAGTGCAGAAAGGATAGTGTCTTCAATAAATGGTGTTTGGAAAACTGGACAGATACATGCAAAAAAAAAAAAGACCATTATCTCACACCATACACAAAAATCAACTCAAAATGGACTAAAGACTTGAATGTAAGACCTGAAACCATAAAACTGCTAGAAGAAAACACAGGGAGTATGCTCTTTGACGTCGGTCTTAGCAATATCTTCTAGATATGTCTCCTCAGGGAAGGGAAATAAAAGCAAAATTAAACAAATGGGACTGCATAAAACTGAAAAGTTTTTGCACAGCAAAGGAAACGTTCAACAAAACAAAAAGACAATCTACTGAACTGGAGAAGATATTTGCAAATCGTACATCTCATAAGGGGCTAATATCCAAAATAAATATAGAACTCATACAACTCAACAACAACAAAACCAAACAACTGGATTAAAACATGGACAGAAGAGCTGAATAGACAGTTTTCCAAAGAAGACATGCAGATGGCCAACAGGCACATGAAAAGATGTTCAACATCACCAGTTATTAGGGAAATGTAAATTAAAACCACAGTAAGATATCACCTCATGCTTGTGGTGATAAAACAAAAACAAAAACAAAAAACCAAACCCCAAAATAAATGAACAAACTGAAACAAACAAAAAAAATGGAAGCCTCAGACCTAGGGACACATACAGACTGAAAGTGAGGGGATGGAAAAAGATATTCCATGCAAATGGAAAACAAAAGAAAGCTGGAGTAGCAATTCTCATATCAGACAAAACAGACTGTAAAACAAAGACTATTACAAAAGACAAAGAAGGACACTACATAATAATCAAGGGATCAATCCAAGAAGAAGATATAACAATTGTAAATATATATGCACCTAACATGGGAGCACCACAATACATAAGGCAAATACTAACAGCCATAAAAGGGGAAATCTACAGTAACACAATCAGAGTAGGGGACTTTAACACCCCACTTTCACCAATGGACAGATCATCCAAAATGAAAATAAATAAGGAAACACAAGCTTTAAATGATACATTAAACAAGATGGACTTAATTGATATCTATAGGACATTCCATCCAAAAACAACAGAATACACATTCTTCTGAAGTGCTCATGGACCATTCTCCAGGATAGATCATATCTTGGGTCACAAATCAAGCCTTGGTAAATTTAAGATAATTGAAATCATATCAAGTATCTTTTCTGACCACAATGCTATGAGACTAGATATCATTTACAGGAAAAAAATCTGTAAAAAATACAAACACATGGGGGCTAAACAACAAACTACTTAACACCCAAGAGATCACTGAAGAAATCAAAGAGGAAATCAAAAAATATCTAGAAACAAATGACAATGAAAACACGAGGACCCAAAATCTATGGGATGCAGCAAAAGCAGTTCTAAGAGGGAAGTTTATAGCAATACAATCCTATGTTAAGAAACAAGAAACATCTCAAATAAACAACCTAACCTTACACCTAAAGTAATTAGAGAAAGAAGAACAAAAATCCCCAAAGTTAGCAGAAGGAAAGAAATCATAAAGATCAGATCAGAAATAAATGAAAAAGAAATGAAAGAAACAATAGCAAAGATCAATAAAACCTGGTTCTTTGAGAAGATAAACAAAATTGATAAACCATTAGCCAGACTTATCAAGAAAAAAAGGGAAAAGACTCAAATCAATAGAATTAGAAATGAAAAAGGAGAAGTAACAACTGACTCTGAAGAAATACAAAGGATCATGAGAGATTACTACAAGCAACTAAATGCCAATAAAATGGACAACCTGGAAGAAATGGACAAATTCGTGGAAATGCACAACCTTCCGAGACTGAACCAGGAAGAAATAGAAAATTTGAACAGAGCAATCACAAGCACTGAAATTGAAACTGTGATTAAAAATCTTCCAACAGGGGGCTACCCTGGTGGCGCAGTGGTTGAAAGTCCGCCTGCCGATGCAGGGGACACGGGTTCGTGCCCTGGTCTGGGAGGATCCCGCAAGCCGTGGAGTGGCTGGGCCCATGAGCCATGGCCGCTGAGCCTGCGCGTCCAGAGCCTGTACTCTACACAGGGAGAGGCCACAACAGTGAGAGGCCTGCGTACCGCAAAAAAAAAAAAAAAAAAAAAAAAAATCTTCCAACAAACAAAAGCCCAGGACCAGATGGCTTCACAGGCGAATCCTATTAAACATTCAGAGAAGAGCTAACACCTATCCTTCTCAAACTATTCCAAAATATACCAGAGGGAGGAACACTCCCAAACTCATTCTACGAGGCCACCATCACTCTGATAACAGAACCAGACAAAGATGTCACAAAGAAAGAAAACTACAGGCCAATATCACCGATGAACATAGATGCAAAAATCCTCAACAAAATACTAGCAAACAGAATCCAACAGCACATTAAAAGGATCATACAATATGATCAAGTGGGGTTTATCCTAGGAATGCAAGGATTCTTCAATATATGCAAATCAATCAGCGTAATACACCATATTAACAAACTGAAGGAGAAAAACATTATGATCATCTCAATAGAGGCAGAGAAAGCATTCGAAAAAATTCAACACCCATTTATCATTAAAAACTCTCCAGAAAGTAGGTATAGAGGGAACTTTCCTCAACATAATAAAGGCCATATACGACAAACCCACAGTCAACATCATCCTCGATGGTGAACAACTAAAACCATTTCCACTAAGATCAGGAACAAGACAAGGTTGCCCACTCTCACCACTATTATTCAACATAGATTTGGAAGTTTTAGCCACACCGGTCCAAAATGAATCCAAATTGGAAAAGAAGAAGTAAAGCTGTCACTGTTTGCAGATGACATGATACTATACATAGAGAATCCTAAAGATGCTACCAGAAAACTACTAGAGCTAATCAATGAATTTGGTAAAGTAGCAGGATACAAAATTAATGCACAGAAATCTGTTGCATTGCTATACACTAATGATGAAAAATCTGAAAGAGAAATTAAGAAAACACTCCCATTTACCACTGCAACAAAAAGAATAAAATACCTAGGAATAAACCTACCTAAGGAGACAAAAGACCTGTATGCAGAAAATTATAAGACACTGATGAAAGAAATTAAAGATGATACAAATAGATGGAGAGATATACCATGTTTTTGGACTGGAAGAATCAACATTGTGAAAATGACTCTACTACCCAAATCAATCTACAGATTCAATGCAATCCCTAGCAAACTACCACTGGCATTTTTCATAGAACTAGAACAAAAAATTTCACAATTTGTATGGAAACACAAAAGACCCCGAATAGCCAAAGCAATCTTGAGAAAGAAAAACGGAGCTGGAGGAATCAGGCTCCCTGACTTCAGACTATTCTGCAAAGCTACTGTAATCAAGACAGTATGGTACTGGCACAGAAACAGATATATAGATCAATGGAACAGGATAGAAAGCCCAGAGATAAACCCACACACATATGGTCACCTTATTTTTGATAAAGGAGGCAAGAATATACAGTGCAGAAAAGACAACCTCTCAATAAGTGGTGCTGGGAAAACTGGACAGCTACATGTAAAAGAATGAAATTAGAACAATTCCTAACACCATACACAAAAATAAACTCAAAATGGATTAAAGACCTAAATTTAAGGCCAGAGACCATCAAACTCTTAGAGGAAAACATAGGCAGAACACTCTGTGACATAAATCACAGCAAGATCCTTTTTGACCCACCTCCTAGAGAAATGGAAATAAAAACAAAAATAAACAAATGGGACCTAATGAAACTTAAAAGCTTTTGCACAGCAAAGGAAACCATAAAAAAGATGAAAAGGCAACCCTCAGAGTGAGAGAAAATATTTGCAAATGAAGTAACTGACAAAGGATTAATCTCCAAAATTTACAAGCAGCTCATGTCATTCAATATCCAAAAAAAAACCCAAACTCAATCCAAAAATGGGCAGAAGACCTAAACAGACATTTCTCCAAAGAAGATATACAGATTGCCAACAGACACATGAAAGAATGCTCAACATCATTAATCATTAGAGAAATGCAAATCAAAACTACAATGAGGTATCACCTCACACCAATCAGAATGGCCATCATCAAAAAATCTACAAACAGTAAATGCTGGAGAGGGTGTGGAGAAAAGGGAACCCTCTTGCACTGTTCGTGGGAATGTAAATTGATACAGCTAGTATGGAGAACAGGATGGAGGTTCCTTAAGAAACTAAAAATAAAACTACCATACGACCCAGCAATCCCACTACTGGGCATATACCCTGAGAAAACCATAATTCAAAAAGAGTCATGGGGCTTCCCTGGTGGCGCAGTGGTTGAGAGTCCACCTGTCGATGCAGGGGACACAAGTTCGTGCCCCGGTCCGGGAAGCAACCTAAGTGTCCACCAACAGATGAATGGATAAAGAAGATGTGGCACATATATACAATGGAATATTACTCAGCCATAAAAAGGAACGAAACTGAGTTATTGTAGTGAGGTGGATGGACCTAGAGACTGTCATACAGAGTGAAGTAAGTCAGAAAGAGAAAAACAAATACCATATGCTAACACATATATATGGAATCTAAAAAGAAAAAAAAGTCATGAAGAACCTAGGGGTAAGATGGCAATAAAGACGCAGACTTACTAGAGAATGGACTTGAGGATATGGGGAGGGGGAAGGGTAAGCTGTGACAAAGTGAGAGAGTGGCATGGACATATACACACTACCAAATGTAAAATAGATAGCTAGTGGGAAGCAGCCGCATAGAACAGGGAGATCAGCTCGGTGCTTTGTGACCACCTAGAGGGGTGGGATAGGGAGGGTGGGAGGGAGGCAGACGCAAGAGGGAAGAGATATGGGAACATATGTATATGTATAGCTGATTCGCTCTGTTGTGAGGCAGAAGCTAGCACACCACTGTAGAGCAATTATACTCCAATAAACATGTTAAAAAAATAAAAATTATAAAAGGTTAAAACAAACAAACAAACAATAAAAGAACAAATGGAAGGTATGGAAACAGAGTAGTTGTTACCAGAGAATAGGCGGGGAGTGGGTCAAAATGGGTTAAGGGGGTCAACTGAATGATGCCAGGTGGAAACTAAATTTTTAGTGGTTAGCACACAGGAGCAGATAGAGAAGTAGAAACATAATGTTGTACACATGAAACTTATATAATGTTATAAAGCAATGTTACCTCAATAAAAAATAAATTAAAAATTGAAACCTGATGAACCTAGTGGCAGGGCAGGAATAAGGACGTAGATAGACATAGAGAATGGACTTGAGGACACAGTGGGGAGGGGGAAGCTGGGGCAAAGTGAGAGTAACATTGACATATATACACTACCGAATGTAAACTAGAGAGCTAGTGGGAAGCAGCAGCGTAGCACAGGGAGATCAGCTCAATGCTTTGGGACGACCTAGAGGGGTGGGATGGGGAGGGTGGGAGGGAGGCTCAAGAGGGAGGGGATATGCGGACATGTGTATGCATATGGCTGATTCACTTTGTTGTGCAACAGAAACTGACACAATATTGTGAAGCAATTATATTCCAATAAGGATGTATTAAAAAAATAAAAAAGAAAAAATATTGAAACCTCATCTATAGGTAGTTCATTCAACAAATTATGATTCATTTGTAAAATGGAAACAATTTATACACAGAATGCAACAATTTGGGTAAAAAAGAAACAGTATGTGTATTTGCTTATATCTGCACAGAGTATTTCTGGAATGATAATAACTGCTAAGTGGTTACCTCTAGGACTTGTAGCTGGGGACTAGAGAACAGGTAATAAATCCTTCCAGATACATGTGATTGCAGATCAAATGATTATCACGTGATACAATTAAAAAATAATATTATTATAATTATATTTATTACACACATGCCCATGGTATAGAAGTTAATTAAACAATATATACAACGTAATATGTATAATAATACTAATACTTAAGAATTTTCAAGTGTGGGTATGTATCCTAAAATGCCTAGAAAGACAAAATCTAACAGTGAGTAGTAGGATTACTATGGATTTTACTACTTTGTAGGTTAACTTTATATTTTTCATGTTGTTGGGATGTGTTATAATGATACATTTATATTTTACAATCAGAAAACCAATAGCGGCAGCATTTCAGTTTTGAGAAAGTGGAATGAAGGAACCAGCAATGCTGGCTGAACCGTCTCCATTAGGCAAGGAAGGGTTTAATCCTGATACTGCAACAGTAACTTTCTCAGCATATGCTCCATCCCCAGGGAAGATAACAGTCAAGGAAATCTTGAAGTTGTTGGAAAAGAAGAGAATTAAGGACTTCTTTTAAAAGAGAAAATTATATTATGTTCGGATAATCTGGTTTGGTTTCATTTTCGGAGAAATTGGAAATCTTGAAATTTACTCCTCTAAAGGGTGGGCTGCAAACGGCAGGTGCCCACGGGCACTTGGTATTTTGTGACGTTGGTGGTGTGTTCACCAACAACTCCAGCTCTCAGCTTTCCGGGTACAGGAAGGAATGCACTTCCCATTCCCTTGTCATTAGACAAGGCCATATGATTTGATCTGGACAAAGAAGGGTGAACAGAAGTGACAGATGCACAATTCTCTTTGTTTGCTTCCCTTGGTGTACAGATTATGAAAGTTTAGGTCAAAATAAGTGTCCTTCAGCCTGGATCCCTGAGTGATCAGGATGCACAGAGCATCCTTCCAGCGTGTGCTGGATGTGTAGGATGAGCAAGAAATAAACTTTGGCTGTGTAAAGGCACTGAGAGTCTGGAGGATTTATTATTACTGAAGCAGAGCCTAGCTCATCCTGACTGTGTAATTTGTGTTGTCCAGTGCAAAATGAAAATACACAGCCCCTTGTTAAAAAATTATTTAGCATTTCAAGATGATGACAACAGAGCATTAAACCACATGGGCGCCCTCTGAGTGCAGGGCCCTGTGTGACTACACAGGTCACATGTCCAGGAAGGGCCTGATTTTCCGATTTACCATCACAATCTTGGAAAATGGGTCTTAACTCCCTTATTTCACATATGAAGAAACGGAGAGCTCAAACAGCTTGCTGACTACTGCAGAGTTGATAAATGTCAGAAATGGAATTGGATTATATTGGTATTATTAATGTTGCAATAATGGGTCTTTTGTGGGTTGATGGAGCTGAGCTTTAGGACATAAGGAGCCAAGTAGACCATCATAGGAAGCAGACAAGACTCAGGAACTATCCAATCCTTTGTAGAAAACCACCTCCCCAGACCCTCAGTAGAAGGTAAGAAAAGAGTTAAAGTCTAACTCATTACATACTAAGTGAACGGGTTCTTTCGCCAGAAACGATAATTAGTCATTTCAACCCTTTGTCTGAATACCTGCCTCAGCACAGGCTGAAGAGTATCAACAGAGCAAAGCAGGCCCAGCTTTTCATTTTGTTGCTGTAACTAATTAGCATTAGAGAAACCATTTTCATAAGCAATGCCCTCACAACAACCTGGTAACTGAAAACAAAAGCTGATGATGCAGCTCTCTCCATAGTAACCAGACGTGGGAAAGAGCAATCCGGAACCGCTAAGTGGGAGTCCTGGGGGCAGGAACAGAGGCCATTCGCTCTGAGCAGCCGTGTGAAGAAGCAGGTCACCACTGCCCTTCAACGTTACAATCAGAAAGATTACCAAACTACTTAAGTGAAGGTGGTGTTCTGAATTAAATACATTCATACCAGATACATTCATACACTGAAAAATGCTGTATGTATTCCTAAAAGCTATTCAAACGTATAAAAGCTATCGTTAGAAAAAGCTCATCCAGTTAAAATCATGTGGCTTTTCCTGGAGAATTCCTATCACTACTCCCATGTAATATTTCCTTCTACTTCACCCCTTGTAAGGAAGCAGTCGCAGGATACAGAGGCGTCAGGAAAGGTAGAGAAAAGAAAATTTGGCTCAAAAAGAGTGTAGGTAGTTAATTTGGTAATAAAAAAAAGGCAGTTGTCATTTAACTACGGGTTTCAAGATCTGAAAATCTTATTCTTTTCAATCTTATATTATTTTTCTTCATTGGTTAGGACCTAAAACACATCTGTGGAATAGCCAAATCTTGTGTCATTTTCTTCTCTTTTCATAAAAACTCAGTTTGGGTCATTGTTGAAAGAAAAAGAAAGAAAGAAAGGAAGAAAGGAGGGAAGGAAGGAAGAAAGCAAGAAAGAAAGAAAAGAGAAAGAAAGCAAGCAAGAAAGAAAGAAGGACAGGGGGAGGAATGGAGCGAGGGAGGGAAAGAAAGAAGAGAAAATAAAAAGAAAAGAGAATCCAGTTTGTTCCAGTTGCTTTAGAAAGTTAGTGTGACACTGCTAAACAAATATGTTCATTTTAGAAGAAAGTACAACAATGTCATGATTTACCAAGGATGATTCAGCAGTCGCTTAAAATGAAAAAGGTAGGTGATTTTCGAAGAAATACTTTATCCCAGTTAAGATTGTTAATGAACACATTCATTTCTGAAAACCGTATGTTCAGAGATGATAACATAAGACAAAAACAAGAAGAATTTAACTCACGTTACTCATTTGATTTTACATCAAATGATAAATTTAAAATTTTATGGCTCAAATAGTCATTTCAGGAAGTGTGTGAATAACATTTACTAACTGCTTCTTAATACTTACTGGTCATTTAAAGAATATTTGTCAGTAGCTAGTATATTAGGTTATGATAGGATCAAAATAATCTTCTCCCTCAAGGAGCTTATAGAGAAATTTGACCTTGCTTCCACTATTAAATCAAGAAAATGATTGTTACCAAAGTGAACGTGAGTAGATACATGAATGATATGGATGAGTGTTTTGAGAGGAAGGTAGCCATCATAGATTAGCTAGTTAGCTTGAGAACTGGCTTTTAAATACCCACTTTTACCACATAATTTTGAATATTTTAGAAAAAATTGGGATAAAGTACAACTGCATATTGGATGGGCAGGGAAGCATGAAGAATGCTTTCCATGGTACTATTAATTCCCTGTAAGTTAGTCTGACATTCAGAGTGTTTGACTTAGTTTGGCTCTTGGCTCTCCTTGACCATGAGGCCAGTACACGGCTAACGACTCCAATGCTAGCAGTGTTTCTGGCTCTTCTTTTTTTTTTTTTTTTCACAAAGGTTAATTGAATTTTTATAAGGGTTTCATAGAGGACTTCCATAACTTTTTGGTATTAAAACAAAGGCCATCTTATAGTAGAATTATAATATGACATCCGTAAGTACTTTAAGTATTTTAGCTTAGATTTTCAGTAACTGTGTGATGTACTTAACATTTTATAGTTTTTGAGAATTTCCATAGACTTCTCAGCATCTTCACTGAATTTAATCATGAAGTCTGGCATTTCAGAACCATTCCTTCTCCTTCAAGCTTCTTTAAAAGTTTGAATATGGTTTTGTGAGCAAATACGAGAGACAAAGTTCATGGGACTTCTCAGTTTTCATGGGACTTCTTTCAGTTTCTACGTGTTCCGCAGATAAGTATTTCTGACTTGCGACAACTATTCGATTCCCCCTTAATAGTTGCATATTGTTAACCCAGAGATGCTGAGAGTTACACGAAGTAAAGGTAACTATTTTCATAGCTTCATATTAATTGATTGAATTGGCTTTGTTTTAAGATCAACTCCAAAGCCCTTGTTAATCGTGACACAAATGTTTTGTGATAAAGATTGAGGGTGGTTGAAAGATTTGTCATGGTAAGTAATCATTAGCTCCAGGGTGCTTGCCTCAGCATCCCGTCAGGCTTCTTCCAGAAGGTTAGGGAAGGGGTAATAGCCAATAGCATATGGACTTGCATTAATTTTCAGCATATAAACCCACGGAATGTCCAGGGAATCCACTAAACTTTAACAAGCTGCAATTCTATCCTTACTTCAAACATCACACCCTGAAGGTGCCATGCATACTAATGTTTTTTCCCCTCCCTTAGATAGTAATAGCACATTAGTAGTTCAAATAGGCTCTTACTTAATCTGACCTCTTTTACCTACCTGCTAGGGCATGGGAGTGGCATATTAAGGTCACAGCAGGATTCTAGTATGAAGAAAACTTTTCTGGTTTTAGCAAGTGGCCCTTTTCTGAACACCTGTAATTGGCTTTCAAACCACAATCCTGTTGCAATGTTGAGAAACACCATAAGCCTCCAGGTGGGTCAGCGCATCTGCAGGAAGCCTTTGCCATTGTTATTATTTGCATCGTATTATCATGACTAATAATAACTAAGACGCACCGAGCACATTATGTGTCTGGAATGCTCAGTAGTCATCCACCAACCTGATTTTCACAACAACCCTGACCCTACGAGATAGGTCACGGGATTTGCTCCTTTTAAAAATGAAATGACTGAGGCTTCGGAAGCTTCCGCAGATTTCCCCCAACGAGCCGCCTGTGCAGACAGCATCAGATCTGAACGCGGGGGACCTAGTTCTTTGGGGAATCTGTTAACTGCCCTTTCATAACTGCTGCTCATTAGGATTAAGACTTTGATTAAATGTATTTGTCTGGAATTCATATAATATTACGGACATATTTAACATGAATTTAATGTACCAGAGCAGCATGAATTGTGCATTCAAATCTTTCAACACTATAATATGCGCTTCTAATCTATCAAAGATTTTTCAAGAACGTGCTTTGTGCTAGGATGACCTGATTTTCCCCTCAAGGAGCTTGCAGTTTAATTAAGGAGAGCTCATATTTGAAACAACACACGTCAGTGTATTAGTAATAATTCAGAGATGTAGGTCAGCTTCATGGAGCACTTGTGATAAGGGATGATTCAGTGAGAGGAGAAAGAGAAAGGCATTCGGGTAGAGTAAGCATGGCTGACATTTATGGACTGCTGACCATGACAAGCAGTGCCAAGGGCTGTGCGTGGAAAACGCCTAATTCTGAAAGCAATTTGGAGTTAAGTATCATTGCTCAACCCTTCTCCTGAGGAAGACATCGAGGCACACGGCTTCAGTTACACAAGTGCTCAGTGAAACGACTGGGACTCCAGCTCAGCTTATCGGACTTCCGACCCCATAGCCCTCACTCTACCCTACTGTCCCCTCACTCGTCTGCATGGTCAAAGCAGAGAGGACAGTCAGGGGCTTGTGGGAAAAGAACTTTCCAGAACAAAGGGTGTATGTTGGGAAGGTACTGAGACAGACCTGGAAGGAGAGGAAAAGGATTTTAGACTACATTCTAAAGTTATATAATTTTGTAGCTCATCTTACTCAGGTTTCGATGGTGAATTAAGTAAAATCATTGTAGTTGTGCAGACAACAGACAAAATATTAAACAATATTAAGTATTGAGTACATCTATGACAACAGATATAATTTACTTAGGGGGTAGAGAAGAGAAAAATGCAAAGAAAGGGGGGTTAAGGATTTTCAAAATCATCACAATACTATTCATAAAGGATCTCAAAATCAAAACCAGTTTTGGCGCATGCATTTTCACTATAGACTTTATTGTTTCCCTTTCTTCCTTCCACCCTCCCTCCTTCCCTTCCATTTTTCCTTCCTTCCTTCCTTCTCTAGTGGAACCTACGTTATTTATTTACACTTTTTGTATTTTAGTTTGCCAATTAGGTACTGAAAAAAAATTAGGGCAGTGTAATCATAAAAAATATAAATGTCTATATTTTTAAATGGGCTATATAACAGTAACTAGGTTTATTATGCTTATAAATTTCTTTTTATCCTCTTAGGGATCAAATCTATGAATTACTGATGTGGGGATTCCTAGACTATTATTATGATGACATTTTTGGTATATTTCCTTATTTGAATTGTCAAGATTTGGTTTATTAGCCCAAGGATGACAGGGTTTTCAAGGGAAAGAAAAGCTTTTAAAAATCAGACCACCACATGGAGGCTCGCTCCGCGGGAACTCCCCAGGCCTTGGCTTGACGCTGATTATGCAGACACCAAGTTCTGGATTCGTTTGAGTTCCAGTGGCTGCTGCCATACTGCTTCCAATTACTTTAAGCTGGGCATCCAATTCCCTCAGAACTGCCTTGTTCTGCTCGCCCATCTGTTAACGCAGGGGCATTAAGCGCCAGAAAGAAGGTAGCTATTAGAAAACTGCAACTTAATGTAGCATCAGGAGAACTGGAGGCCAGCAGTTACTCCACAGTGATGTAAACGTTCACCTCCTCCTGAGAGGCTCAAGAGAAAAGAGAACCTCAGAGAAATAAGGCCCGAGAGTGTCCACGGCTACAAAGACCACTGATTTGTTATCCAGATTGTGCGGCGCGACCGTGGGTGTGATTTCCTGGTACAAAGGACTCACTAGGCAGGAATCTATCTATTCATCTACGTAGATCTCCTCAATTTTGATAGATATTGGCTGCGTTCAGACCTCATTATTGAGCCACCACTCTCAGTTATACAGCTGATAACTTAAAGCTTTTTTGAAATGGTCTGGTTCTCTTCATTTTATAGGCCCGTTGGGTGGGTGACAGAGAGGGGCAATGCCCAAGGAGTGTTTCCATTTATTTCCCCAAGGCTTTCAGGATAGCCCAGTGAACCAGATACAGGCTGTGAGAGGATGTCAGAGGGGTCATTTTAGGCGGGCTCTACCAAGCCTGGTGGAACACTGTCGGAGGAATTGTTTCTACTGCTGCAAAGGGGAGGGGTTCTAACTGTGGGGTGTGAGTTTGAGAAACAAATGCTCTTGGAGAAACAACGTCCTGGGCTTGCGACTTGCATGAGTCCTCCTGTCTGTCTGCCTCAGCAACCTCATCTGGCTGGACCGGGGCACTGGTTGGAGACATGCGCTTCAAACCTGCTCGCCAGGCTGGACCATTATCCCATTTGACCCATGAAAACGCCGGCACTCAGAGAGATCTGAGTGATGTGCTCAGCGTTGGGCATCTAGTAAGTGGCGGAGCTGGGATCCAAACTTCGGGACTCCAGCCCGGAGCCTGAGTTCTTTATGACCACAGTGTGTTGCCTCTCCCGAGAGAAGGGACTCCGTACTTATTCAATCAATGAATTGATGGATAGATAGATTAATAGGAGTCAAGAGGGCTAAAGGCAGAGTAATTTGAGTACCTTATACTGAATAAGTAGGCGGTGGGTTGCGCCGAGAGAAGAGATGCCAGACGGGCTGATGAGGGACACTGGTAACAACTCTGTCACCATGTCTTTTTGGGGTTAACTCTGCAGGGCCCATCTTGGGGTGACATAGAGTGATGTCCGTCAGCACGGAGAAGCAAAAGCTCATGGGCTCCTCCTGTACAGGGCAGTCACTTTCCTGTCAGAATGATTAGTCAGGAGCTAGCAGTTAGCATGCCTTCAAAATGCCAGATGGGGCTTCCCTGGTGGCGCAGTGGTTGAGAGTCCGCCTGCCGATACTGGGGACACGGGTTCATGCCGCGGAGCGGCTGCGCCCGTGAGCCATGGCCGCTGAGCCTGCGCGTCCGGAGCCTGTGCTCCGCAGCGGGAGAGGCCACAACAGTGAGAGGCCCGTGTACCGCAAAAAACAAAACAAAACAAAAAAAACGGTAAAAAAACCCAAAATGCCGGATGTAAGTGCCTGATGAAGTGACAGCTTGAAGGCAAGGACACAGTGCCAGCCGGGGAAGACAAGATAGGAGCCTGGGGAGGAGGGGCCACTCAATCAACTGTCTGTAGCCTGCGAGAGGGTCCGCCTACAAAATGAAACTAATGTTTCCCCCACCATGGACACAGAGACTGAGAAATAAGTTTTGACAGCAGTGTCTGATTTAGCGGTTGTTTGCAGATGCAGCCTATACTTAGTTTTATACCGGATTTAATAGAACGTTTTAAACTTCCCTAACCATTTGGCAGTTTGCCTTAAAAAAAAAAAGGAAAAAGCCATCCGGGTTACAAAAAAGATGCACCAGAGATTCTCAGAAGATGCTGTTGAAATGGAAGTCCTCTCTCGGGATTTTGCGATAGCCTGTCGGCCTCTTATCTCGACTCTTCACTCAGTGCTTTCCACCCAGCTAGGTCAGGGTTAATGGTCTTGCTTCCATCAACACCTTAACAAAAATGTTTTCCATCATCGTATTGCCAGGTGTCCACGTCAGCTGGGACGGCTTGGCTGGTCATCTTCACGTCCTCTATGAAAGGGATGGAATCTTCGGGAAAAGTTTGAGACCTTGTGCTCTTAGGCTCTGCCTTCAAGAAGTTATTTCTATGAAATTTAATGATCAATGACTTTTAAAATTTCAAAACTGTATCTAAACACTTGAAATCTGTTTGTTCATGGAGGCACCAGATTGAGCTGAATTTCCAGTTTCTTCATCCAGTGGGTCGTTCATTCAGTTACAAAATGGAATCGTTTTATGTGCCGACACTGTGTTAGGGCTTTGCCGACATCATCAGATTTAATTGACAGGACAATGCTCTGAAATAGGCACACTCATTCCCGTCTTACAGGTGAGGAAATGGGCTAAGAGAGGTTTCAGGAACACGCGTGAGATGGCTGAGATGCTTCTGAAGCACATTCTGCTTCTGGTGGACTCGTAAGCTCCAGGGCTTCAGCGGAATATCTGGGATTCCTGCCAGCCTCCTCCTGCCACCTCCACCCCTCCCCGTACTTCCCTGCTCCACTTTCTTCACTTACACTCTCTTCTTCCCTCTGCTGAGCCTCTCTCTTTCCTCACTTGCATCTGAAAGCAGTTCTTAAAATTTCAGCGTCCTGGCTCCAATATCCCTCCTGCAGGACGCGAGCCTTCCCCGACCTCCTAGACTCTTTCTCCTCCTGGTCTCACTTTGAACTCTGTTCTTCACGTCTGTCTCCCCTGCTACACTGTAGGATTCTAGGGCGGCTGTACAATGAGAAACAGAATAAAATGCGAGCCACATATGCGACTTACAGTGTTCTAATACCCATATTAGGAAAGTAAAAAAGAAGTGGGCAAAATTAATTTAATAATAAATTTTATTTACCCCAGCACATCAAAAATATTACCATTTTATCATGTAATCAATACAAAAATTAGTGAGGTAAGTTTATTTTCTCGTTCTTTGTACTAAGTCCTGGAATTGGTTTGCATCCTGTATTTTAGGTGTTCAGGAGCATCATGTGGCCAATGGCTACCACACTGCACTGCACGGCCCTAGAGGGAAGAGATCTCCAGTTGCTATGATGTCCGAGAGCATGTTAAGGCTGTCGGCTGTCCTCCCGGTACTGATTCTTCCCTCCCTTGACAGCATGAGAAGTTGTCACTGGCCTTGTGGCTGTCAGCCTCACGGCCACATCTCCTAGATGCCCCTGGAGCTCCAATGCCACAAGACTGGATCTGGTCACAGGGCGTCAGCAAAGGTGAAGCTATCTCTGGCTTGTGCCCTGAAGAGGCAAGGGCTGTGCCTCCTCTCTCTCTTTCTCCCTCGGGCAGACATGAAGATGAGGTGGGGGTCAGCTGTGACCTCTGCAGGAGGGCACGCCTGAGAGACAGCAGGGCCACAGAACTCAAGGTTCTGTGCTTCCTTCATCACGGAGTTGCAGGGAATCTTGGTCACTTGAAGGGACTGTCACCTGAGAGCAAGAAGCATCTGTCTTGTTTACATGACTGAATCTCATTTTTAACAGTTATCTTCATTGACTTCCAGCGTTTCTAGAACCGATTCCCTGCTCTCTTCATGGGGCTACAGGCAACTGTTCCCTCAGGTCTCAGCTTCTGCTGACTTTTAGCGGGTGGCCTTTCCCAGCTCTCCTAAGACGAGGTTGTATCCCCCATGACACGCTGCCTTGGCACCCTGATCTTTCCCAGCTTTACCTTTCATGCAGGGGGTTATTTAATGTCAGGGTTCCAACTAGAGCATCAGTGCCATGAGGGCAGGGGCCAGCTGGCACAGCATCTGGAGCTGAAAGAATCGATGTGCCTCAAGCGGCTTACCGTGGAACTGAGATGCTCGTCCTCTCCCAGGTTTGATGGAAATATCTGATCTCATTAAATTTTGTTGGATTATGTTAGAGCTCATAGGAATGATGTTGCACCAGCGGAAAGGCTCGTGAATACATCTAGCTACTCAAGTGTTATGGGTTGAATTGTGTCCCCCCTCCCCAAAATATGTTGAAGTCCTAACCCCTGGGCACCTCGGAATGTGATCTTATTTGGAAATAGAGCAGTTGCAGATGTAAGTAGTTAAGCTAAGAAAAAGTCATACTGGAGAAAGGCAAGCCCTGAATCCAATGTGACCGGTCTCCTTGTAAGAAGAGGAGAGAGATACACAGGGAGAAGATGGCCATGTGATGACGAAAGCAGAGACTGGGGTGACGCATCTACATGCCAAGGATGGCCGGCAAACACTGGAAGCTAGGAGACGTAAGGAAGGATTCTCCCCTATGGGTTTCAGAGGAAGCATGGCTCTGTTGACACTTTGATTTGGGACTCTAGCCTCCAGAACCATGAGACAATACATTTTTGTTGTTTGAAGCCCCCCAGCTTGTAGCACATTGTCACAGCAGCCCTAGGAAACTCACACATCAGGCAGACGGCACCCTAACAAACTCACTGTGCATACTTTTCCTCCTGGGTACGACCCTAGAGCCTCTGTTCGAGGTCGGCCCCCAGTGCAGGGGCGAGGTGGCATTGCCTGCTGGTGCACACAGACACTGGTCAGCGCTCCCCCACTGCTAAGTGGATCTTCAAGACAGGTAAGGGGGTACAGGGTCCTTTGCTCAGAAGTTAAAGGTATTTGGACATCCTAAGGGCATGTTCTGTGGGGAAGGGGGACCAGAGGACAGGGTGTCCCCACCATAGGAAGCAAGAGGGACGGAACTATCATCTCACCCAGAGGCACAAAGGTTTCTCCTTCACAACAGACTCTTCTGGCAAAGGCTATGCTCTTAAGGAAAACAATTCTTGCTCTAGTCTTGAACTGAGAAGAAATTAGGAGAGGTAACAGATGTGCATTACTCTTCTTTGAGGCTCTGTATTACCAATGAAAAGAGTCAAGGCTATGCTTCTGAAGTCTGCATTTGTCTGCAATGATTATCTATCCTTTTTTTAAAATAAAGTATTTCACCCTCACAGGCTGAATACTTTGCACCACAAAGGATTTTCGGCCACTGCTGTTCTCCTCTCCCTTTCAATTTGGAAGGCTAACTCGATGACCCTTTTCTATTTGACAGAATTCACATCACATGCAAATGATGTAAGGCCAGGATTTTGCTTTCCCTGTTGCCAAGGTGGGAGAGGAGACAACGGCCATGATAAGTAGCTGTGATTGTTCCAGTCTTTGCCAAGGTTCACCTTCCCAACGTGTCTCAGCTATAAATGCTTGTTCCTGATGTCTTCCAATTATTTTCACTTAAAAGCAATACTTTAATATATTCAGTTCAAATTGCATGATGGTAATTATGCTTCTAAATCTGATTAAGTGACGTGATAGAAGACACCTTTGTTTCCACGAGGGGATATTTGTTGTTCAATAGATGGGTAATTTTCTGTAGGAGGAGAATTCATATCATAAGCATCGAGACTGCCTTCTTTCATTAGTTATTTATAAGGCTCTTATTAGACTGGTTAAATTCACAAAGGAGAAAAAAGATAAGTTACTGTCGATCAATTTCTAATCTAATCCATCCATTACCCAGCTGGCAGAAAACTATGCTCACCAAGGGGATGTGGATTCAGACTGCAAATCATGGTCATGTGATGTATGACGCTAACTGAGAAATGGAACATTACACTTTTTAAAATTAGTACTCGTATTTATCATATTTTTTATGTTGCTTCTTTTCTCAAAAATGCCATAGTAATTCCTCGCTCCATAGTGGATAAACGTACAATCTGTGGCTTGGAATTCAAGCCTAATCCTTGCACCAGCATGTAGCTCAGCTTGGGGGACAGCGACGCTGCTCAGTGGCACTTTTAGCTCCCTTCCCCCCGACAGCTCATAGGGCACTGAGTCACCCCTGTTAAGTCAGATGGAGACAAATAACCTATCTGGCCAATGAAACGTGAGTGGCGCCGACATGTGTAACCTCCAGGCCAAAGCCTTTAACTGCTGGTGTGCAGCTCTCCATCCCCCCATCACCCCTGATTCTGTGACCGTGACACTCAAGATGCTCTAGTGTCCACCAGCTGACCCCTGATTAGAATGAGGTGGGGCAGCGCTCCTGCCAACCCGAGTGGGCGTGTCTCACAAACCTGTGTTGCTCTAGGCCACTGAAATTTTGACATTGTTTGTTACTGAAATAGACTTTGGTCTGTATTGACTACGACATCAAGGTTTTTTTTTTTTTTTTTTTTGGAATTTTAGCAGCCAAATTCTATTTCCAAGGGAAATCTGACATGGAAAACCCAAGTGTAATAAACGCAGAGACAGTCTGGGGAGGGGCGAGGTCAGCCGGAGGGAAGGAGAAGCGGTGGCTTCCACCCCGGCAGCAGCCCACCCACCGTGCTACTCCGCCACCTCCTCCCATCTGTTGGAAGTCACGTTGAAAACTAACGATCCAGTCCAAACAAATCTTTTCAACTAAAGTTTTAGTCCAAAGTCACAACTGGACCTGGCCCCACACACATATTTTGTTTTATTTTAGCCCACAGAGTATCTTAAAAGAATCTAGGCCAATGTTTAAAAGTTAAGAGACTGTACATAGTATTCTGAACTTCCCTTGATAAGGTGAAGCACTAGGAAGCCCCAGTTCTCTTTGCTTCCCTGTCACTAGGGTCTCATCAGTTGCCATTTCACATACACTTACATGTCTGTTTCACCTACAGAAGTGTTTCTCCGTCCCCTGTCCCTATCAAAAGTGGGAAAATATAGAACAAGTGGGCTGTGCTTTTCAAAAAGTCACGTGGAATGCATAATATTCCTAAGTATTGAAATGAAAACTAAGTTGATTGATGTTTTAACATCCCACATTTTACTCACTCCTGTTACTTGTTGCTTCATATAAGCTTTAGAATTTGTGACATCGCTTCTAGTCCTTTACCGATATACCTCTATGGCTTGATTTCTGAAAATGTGGTCCCTGAACCACCTGGACCCAACTCAGCTTGGATGTTTGTGAGAAATGCAGATTGTGAGGACTGCTTCAGACCTGCTGAGTTAGAGTTTGTGGTGGTGGGACCTAGAAATCTGCATTTTCATAAGCATCCCCTTCCCCGACACAACTCTTAGGCACAGTTAAGATAATTACTGGGACTTCCCTGGTGGTCCAGTGGTTAAGAATCCATCTTGCAATGCATGGGACGCTGGTTCCATCCCTGGTCAGGCAACTAAGATCCCACATGCCGCAGGGCAACTAAGCCTGTGTGCCACAACTAAGACCCGATGAAGCCAAAAAAAAAAAAAAAAAGTAAATAAATGAATATGAAAAAATAGATAATTGCTGCTCCATGGTTGAGGTAATCATATATTCAGAACCAAAGTTCTATGAACTGATAAAGAATTTTTATTCTCTTCTAGGTTGAGAAATCATTCAGAAAGTAGAATTTGGATGCCAACTACTATGATTTCTGAAATGGTGTATAAGAACAATGAAATAAAGTATTTGAAACTACAGCTGTTCTCAAGATTAAAGATGAAATGAACATCAAGTTATCTTCTAAGTGTTACCCTCCTTTTCCTTCTTCCCCGCTTTTGATCACTCTGTTTAATCTGCCAAAAGTCCTTTCTCCACGTCTCTGTATTGAAATCTCGCCCATCTTTTTTTTTTTTGCGGTACGCGGGCCTCTCACTGTTGTGGCCTCTCCCGTTGCAGAGCACAGGCTCCGGACGCGCAGGCTCAGCGGCCATGGCTCACGGGCCCAGCCGCTCCGCGGCATGTGGGATCTTCCCGGACCGGGGCATGAACGTGTTTCCCCTGCATCGGCAGGCGGACTCTCAACCACTGCGCCACCAGGGAAGCCCTGAAATCTCGCCCATCTTTAACGTGCAACTGAAACGTTAATGAAAATTAACAACGATTCCTTACTATCACCTAAACTTCATTGTGTCGAAACTGTCTTTTTGGAAATTTTAATTTTTAATAGGTTTTGTTTTTTTGAGCCGTTTTATGTTCACAGCCAGACCAAGCACAATGTACAGAGAGGTCCCATAGCGCCCACCCCGACATGTGCACAGCCTCCCCTGCCATCCACAACCCCCACCAGAGTGGTACACTTGTTACCACTGATGAGCCTGACCACCCAAAGTCCGTGGGTTACATTAGGGTTCACTCTCCGTATTGCACGTTCTGCGGGTTTTGACAAATGTATAAGGACATGCATCCACAATTATAGAATCTCACAGAGTAGTTTCACTGCCCTAAAAATCCTCTGGGCTCCTACTATTCGCCACTCTCTCTCCTTTAACCCCCGGTAACTACTGATTTTTTCACTGTCTCCATAGTTTTGCGTTTTCTAGAATGTCATACAGTTGGAGTCACATAGTATGTAGCCTTTGCAGACTGGCTTCTTTTGCTTAGTAATATTCACTTAATATTCCATGTCTTTTCATGAGTTGATAAATCATTTCTTTTTAGCACTGAATAATATTCTATTATCTAGATGGACCATAGTTTATATATCCATTCACCTATGGAAGGACATTTTGGGTGCTTCCAAGTTTTGACAATTATGAATAAAGCTGCTATAAACAACTGTGTGCAGGACTTTGTGTGGACATAAGTTTTCAGCTTATTTGGGTAAACACCAAGGAAGGTGATTGGTGGATTTTATGGTATGAATATGCTTAGTTTTTATAAGAAACTACCAAACTGTCTTCTAAAGTGGCTGCACCGTTTTGCATGCCCACCAGCAATTGAGAGTTCCTGTTGCTCCATATCCTCGTCAGCATTTGGTGTTGTCAGTGTTTCAGATTTTGACCATTCTAATAGGTGTGTAAATTTGCTTGCTGTTTAAATTTGCATTTCCCTGATGACATATGATGTGGAGCATCTTTTCATATGCTTATTTGCCACCCGTGTATCTTCTTTGGTGAGGTGTATGTACAGGTCTTTGGCCAATATTTTAATCAGCTTTTTCATCTTCTTATTGTTAAGTTTTAGTGTTCTTTGTGGATTCTGGATAACAGTCCTTTATCAGATGTGAGTTTTGCAAATATTTTCTCCAGTCTGCAGAAACCTGTCTTTTTATGGTTGGTTTGTTTGCATCAGGAACCAGAGTCCAAACAAGGTCCAGATGTTCATATGGTTGTTTGTCTCAAGTCTCTTTAATTTGTAACTGTCTTCTCTCCCTTCAGGGTTTTATTCCATACCTTTGGTATGCTGTAGAAACTGGCCATTTGTCCTGTATGTTGTCTCACATTCTGGATTTGTCCAAGGGCCCAATAACTTCTTGAGTGCTGTTCTGTGGGTTGCTCAGGATCTGTAAACCAAAGTCAGAGGCTTGGCCAGGCAAGAAGTTTTGGATGTTGAAGAAACTATTCTAGTGACTTTCAGGGTGTGTCTTCCTGCTCAAGGTAAACACTGATTGTGTATTGATAAATTGCAAACTGATCTCCCTTCTAGAGAAAGGAAATGGGATGGAGGAAGACAGGACATTACTTGCAATATTAGATCGGATACAAATGGGTAGGAGAGGAGGTGGGTAAGTGGGTGGTATAGGGTACTGAGTAATTTACTGATGCCATTCTGGAGATTTTTATCTTTTTGGAACAAGTTATAAAAAACTCACAGAAAATCCAACACTATGAAATTTAGTCTTTGCTGGACACTGTGTTTCTTTGTTGCTTTGTTTCTTTCTTTTTTCTCTCTTTCTTTCTTTTATTTAATTTATTTATTTTTGGCTGCGTTGGGTCTTCGTTGCTGAGTGCGGGCTTTCTCTAGCTGCAGTGAGCGGGGGCTACTCTTCGTTGCGGTGTGCGGGCTTCTCATTGTGGTGGCTTCTCTTGCTGTGGAGCACGGGCTCTAGGCGCGCGGGCTTCAGTAGTTGTGGTGCGTGGGCTCAGTAGTTGTGGCTCTCGTGCTCTAGAGCGCGGGCTTAGTAGTCACGGCACACAGGCTTAGTTGCTCCGTGGCATGTGGGATCTTCCCGGACCAGGGCTCGAACCTGTTCGTGTCCCGTGAATTGGCAGGAGGATTCTTAGCCGCTGTGCCACCAGGGAAGTCCCACTGTGTTCTTTATATACTTTATCAAGTTCATTCTCACGACGCATAGGTTAAGTATCACTTTTACCCTGAATAAAGTTTGCCATCACTGAACTAAGCTTTTTATGTGTCTTAACTGATTTAATGGCTACAGTGACCCCAGGAGGTAGGGACTTTAATTACTTCCACTTAAGGGAGGTTTGTGGAGGTTAGCAGACTGGCCAGAACTGGGAGCTACCACGTAGTTGAAGCTGGGTTCCCAGGCAATGCTCTGCTTCCCAGGCCCCGCTCGTCTATTGAAGGTCACATCAGAAGCAGTCCAGCCTGAAGTACTGCAGTTCCTATTTTTCAAAAACGTTTGTAAATATCACTCACTGCACCACACAGTAGCCATAATAGAAAGTCAAATGTGGGAATCTTTTAGAATCCACTGCTGGGAAAAGCTTGCTTTCCCTAAGGAATTGATATGCTGCTAATCTGATAATGATAATTAAGACACTGGCCATGCCTCCTTTCTGCCTTGATTATCAAGATGCCCTGAGCTTAATTACAGCATCATGGGGAGGGAGGGTGGCTTGTGGTAGGCATAACTTTTGCTTTCTCCATAATTTGGATTTTCAACCTTGATTTGTGACATATTATTATTTTAGCATGTTTATTCCTGCAGCATGAGAAAAGATATTAATACATTTTAAGGCCATATCACTGAGATGGAGGTAAAAGTAGAGGATGTGATTTTTCATGTTTTTGAAGGTCAAGAAGCTCAAAGATGGTCAGTAAATTCGATACTTGAAGAAGGAGCCAAGGGGTCTCCAAAGGCCGGATGAATGGCCAAAACTAGCCACATAAATTAAATGAGCATGATTTAAAACCGCGAACACAGAGTTATCTGCGTGTCAGAGCTGTGGAAAGTCTGACATCCTGAGGCAGAGCCCAGGGGTGGGACAGAACAGAAGCACTACGGGGACCAGTCAGGGCTTTTTCCACAGGACAGTCCCCGCCCGCGGTAACATTCTCCCAACCCTGAGAATCACTATAATGAGCGGAGAGCCAGGGAGGAGTGGGTCACAGGTCTCAGGTGTCCAGGATCAGAAAAAGGATGAAGGACCCTCCATTCATTCCAAACCCATTGATTGAGTTACTATCATAAATCAGGAATTGATACAGGAGCGAACAGGACAAACATCATGGAACTTCTATTTACATCAACTGAACACTCCATAGAAGCTAAAAGTTAGCTGCCTAGAAGTGAATTCATCAACAAATACCTATTAAACAGCTTCTCTGTGCAGGAATCAATGGATCTGACAGGGTCGTGGGTAGGAGGGTCAAGGGCAAAGGCATGGGCAACACAGGCTGATGAGCTGGAGCCCAGGAAGCATAGGGGAGGGGTGCCCACCGAGTCTAGAGGGGAGGGAGGCTCCCGGCACAGCTGGGGCTGAATAACACTGTGTACGTGCAATATTAACTCTTCTACAGTTAAATCTTTTTATTTATTTATTTAACATTTCTTATTGGAGTATAATTGATTTACAATGTTGTGTTAGTTTCAGGTGTACAGCAAAGTGAATCAGTTATACGTATACATATAACCACCGTTTTTTAGATGCTTTTCCCATATAGGCCATTACAAAGTATTAAGTAGAGTTCCCTGTGCTCTACAGTAGGTTCTTATTAGTTATATATTTTATATATAGTAGTGTGTATATGTCAATCCCCATCTCTCCATTTATCCCTCCCCCTCTTATCCCCTGGTAACCATTTAAATCTCTTTAGATTAAGTGTGATAGGCTCACAAACAAGTTAACTGAATGGCAGGCTGTGCCACTGGTGTGGAGAGCAGAGCAAGGTCAGAGTGGGAGCCTCGCTAACAAAGCGTAACCCACCCAGGCAGGGCAACTAGAAGGGGCCAGGAGCAGGGGCACGGGAAGCTGAAGGAAGGGCGGAAGCTAAGCCTCCAGGGCCAAGGACCCGAGAGAAGGACTTCATAGTCAGGACTGCCCACCCAACGCAGGGAGCTCCAAGCAGCAGATCTCAGGCAGATGAGTGGAAGCTTCAGGGAGGCCAATTTTGGCCAAGCGTAAGGAAGACCTTTTTTTTTTTTAATCCTTCTTTTAAAATCACTGTTCTTCCTAAGTGATCTGAACTTCTCGCCACTTAGCTGGATGCCTGCCTGTGAAGCAAGGTGTGTGGAGCGGACCCAGTAATGTGTGGGAGGTTTGGTGACTAATCTTAAGTTCCCTTTCAACCTAAGATTCCATGGGGCTAAGCAGGTCCTGTTTATGTGTGAAAGGATTTTTGTCATGGTTTCTGTTGGGCTTGGCATTGGAAAGCTTGTTCGTCTTTGTAGAATGGAATGATGTTTCCCATCAAATGCATCAAGGCGTCAACTTTGACACAATGACCCAGGCGGACTATTCAATCACATTAGGCATGTGTCTGCCCCTACATAACCTGACCTCATCCTTTAAAGTGACCGGAGGGTGCCCGCCACCAGTTATACTCTGCCATCTCTTCTGCGAGCTAGCGTCTCACTGGTCAGGCCACGAGGGCAAGCTCCAGGGAGCTGCCGGGTGTAGCCAAGCTTCTGCTGGGGCCAAGAACCCTCCTAGTCTGCACGCGGCTGTCAGGAAGACAATCTTCCTTCTTTCCACCTCCTTGCACTATACCCTCACTTCTCTGCCTGCTCTTCATCTTTACTCTCTTTTCTGCTCCTGCTGGTACAATGCACAGTTGATACTTTCTGACCGTTTAACTCATTTCAGGTGGGGTCCATCTTTTCATATCTACATTTTAGCACTCATGGCAGCCTCATTGCACCACTCAGTGAACGGTATTTTCATAAGAGATTCTCAGGCTGGGCTGCAATTGCTCCTCCCACGCCCTCCCGAAGGCTCGCTTTTCATCTTCGTGCTCTGTGGAAACACAGATCCTGGCAGGTAAGTAGGTGCTCAATACATAATAGTAGAGACCAAATGAATGAACCACCTTTTCTGACACACGAGAATGACTCTTTATATTCTTATTTTTGGTAGTGAAGTTTCTGATATAACATATCCATGGAAACACTTCACTAAGGGAAGTACTGCCACGTGTGAGGCATAAAAGCAGCAGCATTTTTTAAGTGCCACAGCAGACTAATAACTGTTGGTTCGCAATCCCCGACTACAAAAGAAATGATTACATGAAGGGCTGAGATTCCAGGTGTTAATTCAATAGCAAAAAGTGTGTGCCCTTGTCATCTAGTTTCTGATGGCCAGGAGCTGATGTGTACTTGTTTTTGAATACACTCAAATCAGATTCAAGACCTTCTATAATTCTGTGGACTCAAAGGAATAGATAATGTCCCCAAAGGTCAGCTGACACAAACTCGGTCTCCGGAGGTAGAGCAGGATATAAAACGACTTGTCAACTTTCTACCTTTCAAAACCTGTCTCAAGGAGAATGGATACGAGCGCTCTTTCTACCTTGGAAATGCTCCTCCGAAGGGACAGCCCTCATGGTCCTGCCATTCTCCATTACACATGATTAAAAATTCTCCCCTGCTGTCTTGGAAGACCGTTTCCATTTGCTCCGTCCTCAGCAGAGCAAGAGAATGCCCCTCAGCATCATCTAGGTCATGTCCTTTAATACACTGAGAACATCAACCCAGGGCTTTCTTTTCCTCAGACTTTATAAGCCCAATTCCTCAAGCCTATCCTCACAGATGGATTTTGCAGCTCTGTAATCATTTTAATCATGTTTGTCACTCTCGACTGAATCATTTCCAACTCATCTACATCCCACTTAAACATTTTTGCCCCCAGTTAAACACCAGGGTGAGGCAGAAGTGACCAGAGCTAAGAATAGGAGGAGAGCAGTTTCCTGGTTCTTGGCTGTTGTGATTCTGGGATAGATGTTATCCCAGAAATGCGGCAGCACTTCCTTCTCGGTGAGAAGGACAGCAGAGCGCTGGCTCAGCAGCCATTCCTCGGCAACTCTACGTTCTGTATCTTTCTTAGCAGTGCTCGAGAAAAAGTATTTAGTCTTAACATTAGCTGTTTACTTGTCTGTTCAGAAAGAAAATGATCTGTTAGGAGACCAAAAAGAATGGAAGAGCCTCAAAAAGAGAGGTAACCAAGTCGGGGTCTGGAGCCGGCAAGAAGCCCGAGGAGTGGGTGGGCAGCAGGGGGGAGGTGGCAAACTGAACATCTGCTCTGTTTAAGGGAGAGGCCCCCGGGTCACCTTTTGCTGATTTTTTTCACATGGGAATGCCCATCCATGGTAGCAAAAGCTCCTCTTTTTTTTCTTTTTTTTTTTTGAGAGAAACTATCAATCTATATTTTAAGGTTAAATATTCCAATTAAAAATGGCAATTAAAAAAATTTAAGCCATTGCACAGCCCAACCCCGGGCGGGCCGTGAGACATGAATCTTCAGGCCCGTTTTGCCGTGGGCTCTTGTATTCGTTCTCTTTTCAGGGGAATCATCCTTTACCTTCCTTCTTATTTCTGTAATAAATTTCTGAAGACATCTGCATCACCTAAAGACATATTCTTTCTACATAAATGCTTTCATAAAATTCCTATAAAAGACAATTTTAAAGGAAAGGAACTTCAACTCTTCACTCTCTAGTGATGAAATTCCAGATGCGGTGGCAGTTAAATATGACAAAAATCTGTGGAGATGAGCCTTCTCTATGCCTTGTAATAAGTCAGCCATCATGCATGTCGAGACATTACAGAATACGGAGCCGTGTCTGAGATCTCCACAACGTTATTCAAGTTAATCGGATATGAGACCAGTGCAGCCAAGGCAAAGCCTATTGAAGAAATGTACCCATTTGTGCTTAGTTTTCTAATTTTCAAACCCAGCAGGTTCAATTTATTTACAAAGGTTGGTCTAAGATAGAGTTCTCTGTGTAGAAAGGCAATTTAACTAAAATGCTTTATCCTAATTACAAAGCACAGCAATTTGCATAAGTAACCAGCCTGGGTATTCAGGGACCCAAGAGAGTCAATACTATTAAAGCACAAGTTATATTTTAGATAACTTTTAAGAAAATAATAGCAAGCTGAGACTTTGAATTTTTTCTGTCTCTAAAAGGAAATGACAGAAGGTGTAATCCTATGTCATTTGGCTTAAATCTCTCAGAGAGAGATTGCTCTCCATGGGAAGTCGGTTAAAATGGGACTCCTTCCCTTTGTGTGGCCATGGTTGTAGGAGAGGGCATTGGGAGTATCAAGTCTGGAAAAGAAAAAGTGTTTTTGTTCTATCAGAGAAGCCGGTCCAGATGTAATTTTCCTCTGCCAATATGGAAAATGCTATTTTTAACGAGGGCACTGATCTTTCGTTTGCTGTGGAAAATGAAGTCATCTCTCAGGATAATGGACTCCTATATCTATATCAAAGGATAGTTTATCTTAAAATTTGATAAGACGTTTCTCACATAGTGATAAACAGTGACAATGTTTACCAGAAAGGAAAGTAAGTGTTCTTTGTAGAGCTTTTTAAAAACAGACGAGCCAGTCCCTGAAGAGACTGGCCAGTGAGGTTTGAATCACTTTGCACGGCAGGAGTAGTTCAATTTGTTGGATAAAAAGTTTAAAAAATAAAGGAAAAGAAACATGTACAGTACAGACGATTTAAACGTCGGCCACAAGATGATGCTTAGTATTTATCAACTTGCCCTTCCAATGGAATATAAGCTCCATGGGGCTTAGAATGTTGATGGAAATTGGAGACAGGTCCCTTTATTTCTAGAGTCCCAGGTAACCGGCAGTGAGGCTAAGGAAAGTAAGCATTATGAAGGGTGAGCAGAAAAATTATTCATCTCTCACGGACTTTGTAGCCAGATCTCACACGCTTGCTGTTCCTGTCCCTGACAGCTGAATGGACACATAAGGAATTATGGTCATACCGTTACCCATCTATTCAGGGATACCAAGCCCTCACGACATGAACAAATAACAGTGCAGACTTGCCCAAGTGACCAGACAATTCTTTAAAGGAGTATCACTAAATTGCAGCTTGCCCAGGCCAGGGGTCAAGATGAAAAAGAACAGCCCAGGCAGCAAGTTGCCAGGTTGCTGTGGGATACAAGTGGCAGATGGGTTGATGTTAGGAAAAAAAATCTGCCAACTGGTGTGGAAAACATTAGTCTGGGAGAAGAATGTCTCACTTTAGTGAAGACAGCTCCCGTGGCTCTATTCATTACATCCCTGGAAAAGCCGGGCCTGGCTGTGAGGGCTCAGCTGAAGCTCATGTCTCCATTTCCCTGACATGTACACACATGCGCACACATGCCTACATCGTAGTCACTGCACACAAACTCTCCCCATCAAGGCCGACATCAGGTCGGGTTTGATGGGAATAGGAAAACAAGTGTACCTACCTTACCCAATGTCGGTCTAAAAACAGAACTAGATTTTCATACTGAATAGCCATAGGAGCGGTTAAACCACTTTTATTAGTAAAAAATACTTTGAATTCCCTCTGAATGCGGAAAACATCACAAACTAGCCCAGAAAAGAAACCCAGAAAAATGGTTTAAAACGACTGGAAGCAAATCTGTCCAGGCATCAAAATTAACCTCCATGAAAGTCAAATGAAAGAGGAAAGACACTTTGTCCAGAAGGGAGGCTCTGAGGGAAACAGGCATAGGGTGACAGTACAAGAAAAGATGATTTTGACGAAACAGATTGCTACTAATCTCTCATGCCAAGAAAGAGAGGTCTTTGACAAGCCACCAGAAGGGCAACCTGGGGGTAAGGAGGACACGTTTAAATGCTAACAACTGCACGTTTTTCGTGGTCTTCACGATAGGCTGCCTGGGTTCACCATCTTGACCATGTCGGGCTTGGACCGTGGTTCCTAGTGAAATAATATACAAGGCTTGTTGCTAACACTGCACCCAAATGACCAGATAGCCTGGCTGGTGTTCTTTCCACTTTTTAAAGTTGTGAGATGATCATTCTAACTGCGTAGAAAACCATGACATAAGACCGAAGGTGGGTCAATCTGACTCTTATTGACGACACTCCTGGCCTCTTTGGTGCACATGGTGATGGGGGCTGGAAGTGAGCATTTTACTTCTGGTCAAACCAAGGTGACACAGCTTTTTCCCCTTTCTCTTTGAATATCTCTAGGCTTTACAACAGTATTCTTGCTAATAATATTCCATAATATTGGGCATGGTTTAATCAATACCACCAGGCACAAGAATTTTGGGAGGGTTACACATCAACCTCCTTATAACTTTGGCCCCCACATAATCACTCCTGCCACGAGGTCTCTGCTCAGAACCATAACAGATTCCACTCACGAGGAATGCAGATTTGAGGAGTTTCCTCTTTGGAGACTTATGAAGATGAATAAGCTGATTTAGAGAAAAAATAAATTGGCTGCCCCAGAAACCATGACGTTTTCAGACTATGACAGAATATTTCCATTTGAGCTTAAGACACATATTTTCTTGGAAGGGGCCCTTTCCGCTTTTTCTTTTTAATGTTTATGACACATTTTCTAAGGTAAATGCAGGCAAGGGGGTAAACAAACCGAGCTGCTGCATGGAGGAATCCAAACTTGGAATCCTCCTGGGACGTGCATTCCCACAGTTATCCTGTGTCTTGAGGCCACTGCGGCTTTTTACATAAGCACAGCTTTTCCCCACAGCGTCACATGATGAAGGCTGTGAAAACGATGCTTTACGATGAACATGGGAGTTGGGTTAGCTCCCGTTTCTCTTGCTGGAAGCTGGGTCATCTTGGGCAAATTATTTAACTTTTCTAACCCTTTGTTCCTCCTCTATAACATGGTGACAAAAATAATGCCTCATCGAGAGAGTTGCAGAGGGGACTAACTGCGGCAACAGATGCGCCAGCGTTTTGTAAACCATAAAGGTCTGTGAAGAGTTAGTTATACAATGACTGGAATGTCAATAGTTGTCACCCAAAGAACAAGGGTTCGATTACCCCGCAGCCAGGAGCCCCACTGCCTGCCCGCTGGCCCCAGGCCAGTCCTGAGGGCCCCGTGCTTCTCTGAGGCTGCAGGCCTTACTCCTCCTGGGAACTCCTGAGCTGGCTCTTTCCCCTGCCCCCTGATAGGACCCACGTTAGAGCCCACGGAGCTTGGTTGTTTCAGCCACTTGGGTTTACCTTGGCGTAACCTAAAATAAACCTTTATTTTACCTCTGGAAGGAAGAGGATGCCACACGCTGTGATCTTCTCAAAAGCAGAAACTTGATCTTTATAACCCTATATCATCTAGCATGTTTCTTATCATGGTTGGGATCTCAGGAACTGGGAATAAGTGATTCATTGAAGGAATGAATGAGTGAATGAGTGGAAGAATCAATAAATGGACCAATGAAAAATGAGTATTGACAGTAAAAGTCCAGAGACCTTCCTTTCTCATGTTTCTGCAAACTAGAGAGATTTATACAACTGGGCTAGGACCCTGGGTTGCACAGGCAGGCGGGTTGAATGTGCCCATAATCTTGGGAAACAATGTAAACAGGGCCTGGGCTGCATGGCCAGGTCAGACCCTGTAAAGCTAGGAATGGGACTTGGAACTGTTTTGGGGGGTCAAAGTTTATTGGGGGGGGGTGAGAGGGCTCATGGACATAAGGAATGAAGGGGGAAAGGTCTGAAGGCAGAATAATACCCGGGGAGGTTATCTGGGGGATGAACTTGAGCAGATCTGAACGCAAGGGACCGAGATGAGAAAAAGCGAACCTAGGGCGTCAGCATTGGCAGCTCTGACCCAGGCTGGGAGCAGGGGTGACGGGAAAGGAGGGAATCAGAGTGCGTGGGTGATGGTCTCCGTGATGCTTAGAGCTGGTCTGGGGGCCCCGTTTTGAAGAGACTGGGTCCTGGGAGAGGGGACTCAGCTACTAGAGATTAGAAGAAACCTGTGCCACTGGGAGAACGGGGATGGGCAGGAACGCGCCCCCCAGCGAGTGGGCTAGAAGCTCCTCTGTGGCCACGCGCCCCACCGCTGCTGCTGTAGGGTGGCTACTTGGCTTCCTTAGGCTCCCTCGCACCTAAGGCCAAGGGGGTCCCACGGTCTTGGGCAGGACTAAGCTCTGAGGGGAGAATGAAGAGCCCTAAGCACCACTTAAAGACAGACCAGGGAAAATATCATTATCGCAAGATGCATGCAAGCAATTCCATACACGTCTTACTGCCTTGGAAAAGTATTAAGAAAAAGGGGAATGTCTCCAGGCTAGTCTCTAAATTGTGCTATTACCATGTAAATGGACTATACTGGTTAGTCCCATTTTTATCGTTATACTTTCATCCAACTTCCTTTACTGAACATCTATTGTATACATGGTACTGAGGAGAGAAATCAACACGCACCTCTGCTTCGCTCCTCTGCATTATAAGGAAATACATAACAGCATTACAGACTGTCAAACATCAAAGGAGCAAAACTGCCTGTAATATCACCATATTAACCCCATAATTTTCTTTATTCCGGATGTCCTGGGAGTTTTTATCCACTGGCATGTGTTTTATACAGTTACATTCACAGTCAATATAATCTTGTGGGACTGCTTCTTATATGGCTACACTGCCCTTAGAGACAATTCTTATTTTTCAGGCATTCAGTTGTGGGACACCTAGGCCACGAGAATCGGGATTTCCACGTTTAAAGGAGGATCACTGAAAATAAGGAGTAAATTGTATTATTTCATTTGTGCTTCATTTGAAGCAATATTTCATTCTCTACCATAACGATTAAAGCACATTCTCTCTAGCACTGATTTGAGTATTGAATAAATAAGATGAAATTAAAAGATCACATTGCGATTTTCCGAGCTTCTAGATTTCTACATACACATCAACTGCTTATAAATCTCATGACACCAGGGCTTCCCTGGTGGCGCAGTGGTTGAGAGTCCGCCTGCCGATGCAGGGGACACGGGTTCAATGCCCCGGTCCGGGAAGATCCCACATGCCGCGGAGCGGCTGGGCCCGTGAGCCATGGCCGCTGAGCCTGCGCGTCCGGAGCCTGTGCTCCGCAACGGGAGAGGCCACGGCAGTGAGGCCCGCGTAACGCAAAAAAAAAAAAAAAAAAAATCTCATAGCACCTACTTGCTAATTGGTTAGCTTTCACGCTGACAGGCCTTGAATTTCTTTTAATGGGATTTTAGCCAATGGAAATCACCACTGTTTAAGCATAATCACCTAGAATAGCTAGATACTGAAGGAAAAGTTTTTAAAAAGCTAATGGCTTTTCACACATGCACTGAAAAAAATTAATAACCTGATAATCTCTGGCAAAGGGGATCTTTTTCCCCCTCTGAGACTGTGAAGTTCAACATTATGTGATTTATTTCAATGACCTGCAAGTACTGCATGTAATTATTAAAAATAACCATCAACTGAGCTTTTAGGAAACTGTGGCCCTGCTAATGCAATGCCAAACTCATGTCGCATGACTCCACGTAGCCTCAGAACAGTTTATTACCAGTGTTTCAAAGGTGGTACTTTAAGAAGAGTAGACCAGAAACAAAGCTGTCATTTAACAGATGAATTATGAAAATTAAGTTGATGTTTTTAGAAAGTTGTTTTTCATTTTATGTATCATTCTGAAAAGTCACATTGAATCCACAGTCTGATGATTAATTTTTCTGATTGATTTAAAAAAAGGTAATATTATTAAGTTATAGTAGTAGTGTTGTTTTCAACTTGAATGACTATGGAGCAAACAGGTTCTGTAATCACCCCGGGGAAACCCTATCAGAACAAGTAATTGTATCAGCAACATGGGAACAAAATCATCAGGCCTCTTTTATCTGGGCAGCACATTTTCAAATCATGAGCTAGTGGCTGCGAAGGGTGAGTCTGCTTGGCAGGGCAGAGTGCCATGTGATTGACATTTATTTAGGTTCACTCATTCTGACCAAGCTTTATGGATCTGGGTGCAGCAAGTTGATCTAGAATTACCAAATTTTATTACTTATATGGTGACATTACAGTTCATCAGAACCACTGAACCTTTTGGTTTCATGGGATTCTGCTTTGGTAACAACCCAGCCACACAGAAATAAAATGAAATCAAGAGTTCTGGTGGCAGTAACACAAATCTGTACATGTGACCTGATGGCACAGACATAGACACAGACCTGGTAACAAGGTCAATTTCATTGTTCTGATGTTGTCCTACAGTCAGGAGAGATGGAACCATCCGGAGGAAGTGGGTGAAGCACACTTGGGAATTTTCTGTATTATCTTCCCAACTTCCTGTGTATTTATAATTATTTCACAATAAGAAGTCACAAATAAAATCTATAGGACTTTATTTCCTTCGGGAGACCAAAACTGGTACAAGCTGGACTGTGGCTTAGAGCTGGGGGGAGATTGGGCTTCTAGAAGGCTGCCTGTGAGTCTGGACCCCTAGACACCAGAGATGAAAGCCACTGGCCTGGGGCTGGGATGGATGGGAGGACACTTACTGCCTCGGACCCCGGCAGCTGAGCGCTGGGGCCGGGAGGGCTGCCCAGGAGAACGAGGGTGGGCCTGGCCACCCTCAGACACAGTCAGGGCCGCTCAGCCTACTGCCTGCTGAGCAGAAGGAAGCACCTTCTGCAGAGAGAGCAGGACAAGGGCACAGAAGGAGCTGGCGTATCCCCCAAGGGCTGGACTGAGGCCCCACTTGGGCCGGCAGGGTGCTCGGGGTGAGAAGTAAACTCAAGCCTCAGAGTCGCAGACTCGCGGCTGCCCCCGCCTGGCCGCCCACCTTCTGTGTTTGTTCCCTGCCGGCACTACATCCTCACAGCTACACCAGCCCAGCTGCAGCTCGGCCAAGCCCCCCAACGGTGCCAGGGGTGCCGGTGCCAGGGTGGCCCTCCCCATGCCCACGGCCAGGTTCTCCGGGACCTCGCGTCTCCTGGAGGTCAGCCTCTTGGGTGAGGGCACCCTGCTTCTTCCTCTTCCCGGTGTCCCCCACCCACCCCAGCATCCCTGACAGCACATAGCACAGGCCCAGGGACATGGGCCGCCCTGAATCAGAGGGAAAGCAGCCCTCAGAGCAGCCAGCCTTCCACCCTGCAGTCAGGCTGCGAGGAGGGGGTGACGAGTACAAGCAAAGCTCTGCGCACGCGGACACCTGAGCACGTCCGTCGAGATACGGATGCAAGCAGATGACAAACTTCTTCTCTCCGGACGAGGTACGAGCACTTACAGTGTGACGCCCTTTTAGAGTCAAGGAAAGCAGCCCCAGGACAAGTGTTTGTTGGGGGTGTTATGGAAGCTCATTGAGGGGCTGGCGCTGTTACTGAAGAAAGTGGAATGTTTAAGATACTCTGGCATAACCTAAACGGGAAAAGAATTTGAAAAAGAATAGGTACGTGTGTGTATAACTGAGTCACTTTGCCGTACACCTGAAACTAACACAACATTGTTAATCACCTATACTCCGATATAAACTAAAAATTAAAGAAAAAACCCAGTGGAGAGAAGGTTTGCTCTCCAAGTTGGTGGCGGGGGCCGGGGGGGCGGGCAGGAAGGGAGGGAAGAGGGAAGGAGGGGATGCAGGTAGTAAGGCAGCCTCTGGGAAGAGGACCAGAGTTCCGATGGGGGTGTGCCCTACCAGGGGAGGACCAAACCGTGGCCGTGGGAGCTACACAGAGGCACCTGGATTTCGAAGGACAAGAGCTGCCCGGCTGCTTGTGGCTGGACCTTCCTGCCCCTTCCCTTCACATCAGTGCCGGCGCCATGCACGACATGGGGCTGAAACTGCTGATAGGCAGAGCGGCCAGCAAAGTACGTGCTGCTGTTCGAGGCTCCCCTCCAAATCCTGTTCACCTTAATTGTCTCCCCCAGCTTGCTGACAGCAGGTATGTATTATTCAGGAGGAAGGGCACGAAGATCATCCCCCAGACTTCCCATATTGGTCTAGAAATATTGACTGATTATCAGAATCTTCACATATTTCCCTAGGAACTTTGGAACGCCCACAATGGAGGGATGTGATCGCAAACTGGGTGGATGCAGTATGATCAGAGGTGGACTGACCCCAAGGAGACCCACGAGGGCTGCAGATCAGTAACAGCCAGGGGTGAGGAGGTACTTAAGAGGGGCTGTACAGGGAAGAGATGAAAAAAGATAGGTGCTTATCTTTTATATTCTCCTTTACAATTTTACATAAGGTGAGCCTTCGTGGTATACTCAGTAAGATTCCACTTATGGCAGGGTAAGAATGTTTAAATGTAGCCATCACTTACATCCATGATCTCATGCTTACAGCACCTTGGAGAATCCAGACCAAGTGGTAGCCTTCAGTGAGTTTCTCAGCCTCAGTCTCCTGCCCACACCCAGGACTAGGATAAGAGTACACTGTCAATCAATTTGAAACCACCTTGAAGAGAGCGGGGGTTTGGTAGCAACTAGAGTGGATTTAGTAAAGAGAAAGTTCACTTAAGCTGATGTAACTTCTTTCTAAGGAGGAGTGGCAGGCCAGATCAAAAGGAGGAAGAGGATGGAACTGGGGGTCGGGACGAGCAGCTTGAGTACAAGCTTTGCCAAGTCATAATCTCACCAGGGAAGACTGGCCAGGAGTTACTTGATGCTGCCCACAGGCCAGACTCAGGGGCCTCCAATGATACATTTTTAATGATGGGTTGAAACCCTTGTGAGCTTTATTCACTTTTTGGTTTCTCTTCATGCACATATCTAAAAAAGGAATCAGTTCTTCTTTTTTTTTTAATAAATAAATAAACTTATTTATTTATTTATTTATTTTTGGCTGCGTTGGGTCTTCATTGCTACGCGCAGGCTTTCTCTAGTTGTGGTGAGTGGGGGCTACTCTTTGTTACGGTGCGCGGGCTTCTCTTTGCAGTGGCTTCTCTTGTTGTGGAGCACAGGCTCTAGGCACATGGGCTTCAGTAGTTGTGGCACGCAGGCTCAGTAGTTGTGGCCCATGGACTCTAGAGCGCAGGCTCAGTAGTTGTGGTGCACAGTCTTAGCTGCTCCGCAGCACGTGGGATCTTCCCGGACCAGGGATTGAACCCATGTCCCCTGCATTGGCAGGTGGATTCTTAACCACTGCGCCACCAAGGAAGTCCAGGAATTAATTCTTTATTCCAACATATTCTTTGAGGAAAAATTAATCTTGCCACACCCAAAGGTAAGTAGTTATTAGTTAAAGATCAACAGAGAAGATTATGGCTAAAGGTTCCCTACAGTTTGTAGTCCTGGGTCTTATTTAATTGGGGAGTTGGATAACATCTTTGAAAGTATGCTCATGAATTGGTTTTGCAAAATACCTTGATTCCTCAAAAGAGGAATCCAATGTTTAATGTAAATTTGACATATGAGAAAAATTGGTCTTCCAAAATGAAAAGGTAGTGAAGACACTTTACATAAAGACTAAATAAGCTCTTCATAGTCATCTCTGTGTTGCAGATACAAAACCTAGTATTAACCGCGATCTGACAGGCTAGTATCTGACACGGGGTCAATACCCATAAATGTTTGCCAAAATTAACTGTGAGCCACAGTTGAACACAAAGAAGGTGATCAAACATTATCACTAATTAACTAGAATTTACTGGTCTGTTTTCATATACATGCAATCACTTATTAAACCCTGGACCAAGAGTTAGTCCTCGGCAGAATCTCAAAGCGATAAGAGAGCTACAAGCACTAACATTTACCAGACAGAGTTGGAGTTAGGGGTGAGTTTTGGGGTGGGGTGATGAAGCAGGAAGCCTCTGGTTCCAGACAAAATGATGACTAAGAGAGAGATAAACAATGACCACGTGTGAGCAATTGTCTAAATTATTCATCATTTGCCTAAACATCTTCATTTTGTACCATGGAAGAACATTCTTTCCATTTCAGATAATTTGTTGTTGAACCATCTTTATAGGTCTGACAACTCACTAAAACCAAGATGAAATTAGGATAGAAACCTCTTTGTAATAAAGTCCCATAAAAATCACCGAGAAATTCAGTTGCACAGAAGAGCACATTAAAGACAATGGTTGTCCTGAGGAAGCCCTCTTTCTTCCTGATTGTTAAACATGACATTTTTATATTTGAACAAAAACCTGCATAAACTCTGCCCTCAGAGAAATGAGACACTACCTCTAGCTGTGCGCTTGGTATAAGCATCACTGCCATATTTTAAAGTATGCTGGATTTTTCCACACATAAGACACTTTATTATACACGTTTCTAATGCGTATGCTCTGATGGCGGGGAGTCCCTAACCATGGTCCATTTTGGAGGTCTGTTCCATCTTTGGACCGTCAGCCCTCTCAGTTCAATTACTGGGGCCATAAAGACCCTTCCCATCAGAGCTGAGGTGAGCATTTCTTGCTCATTAGACACCTGAAGACAAGCCTCCATGGCACACAGTGACCATGAACTTGGTGTCCACTCATCCTTCTTGACGTCCTGGTTGAGTGTTAGTCACTGAACATGCACTCCAGCACCATAGCTATGGACGCCAGGAATCTTGGAGTCCATGCACTGCACTCAAGAGAAAGCTTTGCTGAGGTTGAGGAGAGCTGCAGGAAGGCTGTGCAGAGCAAGTATGGATATGGGTGTGTATACAAAGTTCTCCTCGGAGAGGCGCTTGTGAGAAAACTGAGCTGGGTTAAGTGTGATATTTAATGGAATGTTTCCAAATTGTGCTGCTTCCCCAGGGTATTAAAAATCCATGAATAATGTGTTTGTTGTTGTCAGAATGTCTATTATGCAGCTCAGGCTGTGTGGAGGGCTGACTCCCCACGAGAGACGGATGCCAGGCCTGTGGGGAGGAAGAGGAGAGGGTTGAAGATGGATTTGTGCAGCCTCGCTGGCAAGCAGTGAGGACAAGCGAAGCCATGGATCAGTAAGATTTTCCATTAAATCAAGAAAAATACAACTTGCCCCTAACATCACCTCTGATGGCTTCTTAGACCAGCTGCTTCCCTGACGCCCTACTGAGGAACAAATTGCTTTCCCGGCAGGACATGTGGACACTCCTGCGTTAATAGATATGGATCCCAGCATGCCGAACCAAGCGAGAAGGCAATTTAATCTAAGCAACACTGTCATCTCAATTTAGGACAACAGCTAAGATGCCCTACAGGGCACTGCGACAGCTTCTGGAAGTCCATGACAGAAGATGGTCTCACTGTCTTAAGGCTATAGAAAGCTGGTATTTCTTGTAAACAGTCAGACCAAGGATAATGGAAAATGTAATGCGAAGATGACAGCAGCACTGTACTATCTGGGAACATCAGTTTCAATTCATGTGGTTTTCACTTCTGCAGAGAACCGAGGCCAAGTTTAGAGGATCTCCTCTCCACCTCAATCCCATCACACAAATGTGAACAAAAAGCCCAGTGATCCCAAATGAAAAAAGGAGTGGGTGACACTGGATGGCAGAGGTTATATAATCAGGTCTAAGGACATTTCAAAGTTGGAGTAACTTCACTTTCTAAGAGTCATACTTACTTATCTATCCTCAACCCTGTGCAAGACAAACACAGATGGAAGCCCTTTTAATTGGTATGTAAAAGAAAAATATTTTGCTATTTTTTTCTTTTACTTTAAACACATTATGCATAGGTACATACTTTGATAATAGTTTCTATTTTATTTTCTCCATAATAAAAATATGGCTGAATTCAATGTATATTATGCTAAGGTTATATTTTTGACAAAAATTCTCATAATAAACTACCTTCATGTACAATTTTCAAAATCTGGAGAGAACTAGATTTTTGTGAATTTTTTTAGCAATATCCACTGATACACCAGTTTGAATGGGGTCAATATCATTTTTTTTTTTTTTACTATTGATATTGAGAGGGATTCATATATAAATTGAGAAGAAAATATATGGACATGTTACGAAAATATAAATATGTCTCCTAGACAGAATATCTTAATAGAGAAAATGACACAGTAGATCACACTTGAGTTCATTCACAGAGAATGGTGATTCACATCAACTGCAATGCTTCCCCCGGTGTCATTTTGTATTCGCACAACACGCAATAACTCAATTGGTCATTACCATGAATGCTGCCCCACAGAACCAGCTATGTGACAGGTCGTAAGGTCATCAATGCTATGTTGTAAATGTCCCTGTTGCTAACATTTATTGTACAGTGGAAAAGGTCTTTCCCCAGTTTTGTGTGTCTTCAACAAGGTAACATCGTTTCAAAAATTAATAGGAATTAAATATTTATCTTAAAATGCGCTGCAGCTCTCCTCCCCCTCCTCTTTCTTCTTCTTTGCAAACCTACGAACACATACAGATGCCAGTCCTCTCCAAACCACCATCTGAGAAAAGTCACCCAATACGAGAGTACCTGTGAGCAGAGTGGATCCTCATAGAAAAGTGAGATTAGGAAGTAATATTTCCAATATCACTTGGGAATTTTTGGGAAAACAACCTATTTGGGAAGTTCTCATTAGGTTTTTTTTTTTTTTTTTTTTTTTTGCGGTACGCGGGCCTCTCACTGTTGTGGCCTCTCCCGTTGCGGAGCACAGGCTCCGGACGCGCAGGCTCAGCGGCCATGGCTCACGGGCGCAGCCGCTCTGCGGCATGTGGGATCTTCCCGGACCGGGGCATGATCCCGTGTCCCCTGCATCGGCAGGCAGACTCTCAACCACTGTGCCACCAGGGAAGCCCCTCTCATTAATTTTTAATTAAATATCTTTAATGTAAAAAGCTATTTACTTCCATTATTGCCCATCTTAGTGAAAAGATAAGAAAATAATAACACAGCTTTCCAGGCATAGCTGAATTACAGCACTTCCAGAAGCATGTTGTGGGCTTATCTGGTGGACCCCCTGAGGTCAGGGAGGGTGGTCTGGTCCTTTGTTTTCAGCACCTAACAAAACATCTAGCTCATAATTGAGGCTCCATTCATAGTGGACAGACGTGATCGGAACCAAATTATTCCCAAATAGAAAAAAAAAATATTTTGTGTATCAACAGGAAGATGTTTCAAAACTATCTTTCGACTCAACAACAGTTAGAACCAAAATTCGCTTAAGTTGAAGGTTCTGACTTCCAGAGGATTATGACCTTCAGAAGCGGACTGTTTGCACAGGATGTTGTGTTTACCAAATACTGGACGAAGCAGGGTCCACTCTGTGGAGGTGAAGAAATACTGCTTCAAAGGGGTTTTGAAGATTAAAAGTTTTCAAAATGATACTTTGCCTATTATCAATGTACAGAATGAGAAGTGTTTTCCTGTTGGAGTGCAATGTTTGTCTGCTCTCCTCGCAGATAAGGAGGTGTGAGCAGGACAGAGCCTGTCAGAGTGGAGCTGGCTGTCGTGCCCAGAGCTCTCTGATGTGCGGGATCACAGGACGCTTGATGGGAAATTCTGAAGCCTGGGTGGTGGTGGTGTTGTTTTAAACCCATTTCAAGACATCAAATATATCTGTTTTAGCCTGTTTCTACCTCCACTCTGCCCAAGCAAATGGTATTTCAATCGCTGAATGTGAAAATGAGATTTTGGAGTCCCAATAACCATCAGTTTTCTACAGTGTGTGTGCGTATGTAGGGTTTTGTGCGAGACATGCTGGGAAGGACACAGGGAAGAACAGCAGAAGGTCCTCCCCTGAGGCTGGGAACAAGTCTCGCATATGCAACACCGTGAGCGAACGCAAGGGTCGGGGGTTGGGAGACAGTGGCTCAGCCTGGTAGCTCCCTTTCCTGGGCTGGTCTAGTGGAAGGGTCAGTAGTCCCCCAAATCCCACTGTTCTCTTCCTCGGGCCCAAAAGACTTACAAGAAGGAAATCAGGTTAAAACTGATGTCAGGGGAGTCTCGGTCCGCTGGTGCAGGCTGATGGGAGGATGAAACAGGCGGAAGGAGAGGGCGGCAAGATTCTCTTCTTGGCCTTCTGACCGGGAGCCCAGTGAACATGTGCACTTTTAGCTCACGTCGATGAGTTATTTCCTCAATCAAATTCCTGCTTCACTAATCTAATCACCTGGAAATGTTCTCTTCTATGAGAAACAGAGAATGAGAGGGAGGCTTATATAGTTTATCACACATGATTGTCATCTGGGAGGATTAGAAATCTGCCACCTTTGGTGCCTTTATGTCTGTAGCAGCTGGGTTTGTCCTCCTCATGGCCAGGACATAGACGGACTTGCAAGTTAGCAAGATGGGTGGAAGAAAGGAACCAAGTCTTAGGATTTCCCATCTCCTGATTGATTATTGATCAAGTGTTTACTAAGTCCCAGGCACTGTGCTGAGGGCTCTCATACCTCTGTATCCTTTGTGCCTTGCAATCACCCAATTGTGCTGGCATTATTATTATTGTTGCTGTTGTTATTATTACTCTCGCTATTTTACAGATGGGCTCACATGACCTAAGTGACCTGCCCAAGTACACACAGATAGAAAATGGCAGAGTTGTTAATTTTGTGGTTTTTTCCTCACACACATGCCACGAAACCCAGAAAATTCAGTGAAACTGGCCCCATTTCAGTATTCATTGCCTTAAGACTTCACCAATGAGGAGTTAATTCTTTTTTTTAAAATAAATTTACTTTTATTTATTTGTTTATTTTTGGCTGCGTTGGGTCTCCGTTGCTGAGCGCCGGCTTCCTCTAGTTGCAGCGAGCAGGGGTTACTCTTCGTTGTGGTGCGCAGGCTTTTCATTGCGGTGTTTCTCTTGTTGCAGAGCACGGGCTCTAGGCATGCAGGCTTCAGTAGTTGTGGTGCAGGGCTCTGTAGTTGTGGCTCGTGGGCTCAGCAGTTGTGGCTCACAGGCTCCAGAGCGCAGGCTCAGTAGATGTGGCGCACGGGCTTAGGTGCTCTGTGGCATGTGGGATCTTCCCGGACCAGGGCTCGAAACTATCGAACCTATGTCCCCTGTGTTGGCAGGCGGATTCTTAACCACTGCGCCACCACGGAAGCCCTCTGTCTTCTTTTTTAAAGCCCTGTCTCATTACTCCCTTCTTCTTTATTTTGACCATTAGAAATTCTGCTAACATCCTTAAATAAAACATAACTGTAGCAGTAATTGCTATAAGGGACTGGGAGGGGGCTCTGGTGTAGTCTTACATTGTGAAACATTCATTCATCCATTCACAGATATTTATTCAGCACCAAGCATGAGCTTGGAGCCAGGGCCTTGTGTATGGTGGTATAATCTGAACTGTGCAAAGGACTGGGCCAGATGGGCTTGGAAACAGAGGGCACTCACCTCTCTGGACCTGGCAACCTGGAGGCAGCTGTGCCCACATGGGGATTCACAGCAAGATGCTCTCTGGGGGTCAGTCCTGTGGCCTCTGACTGCCTGAGGGGTCAGGCGGGAGGTACTTTTTGCAATTCGTTTGCCCACAGGGGGTATCTTTTAAAATTTGCTTTGAGGAGGCTAAGATGACACAAACTTCTAGAGCACACCATGAGTAATAAAAGCTTCCTGTTATTACTGTGATGAGAGTTTTCTCTTTCATTTAGACTCCAACATTCCTAGTCAGACCAAGCTCTCCAATCTTTTTTTTTTTTATGAAATTAGCCTCCAGGGAGCTAGATTCTCTTTTCTGACTGTACCACTGAACCAACTGGCTAAGCAGCTCTTGCATGAGGTTGGAAGGTCTTTCTACAGAAGGTCCTTCTCAGCTGTTAGGTCAGCTTGGGTTCTGAAAAGGTCACCAGCATGACTGCCCCTTTAACACAATACTGCTTTTTAACATGCCTTTTCTCTTATTTAGTCTCCAAAGATTTAGAAATAACTTGAACAAGTTCTCCTAATCTGAGACAGTGTTTCAGAAATCTTTTTATCCCTCAGAGTACTTTGCACGTACTGAAGGCTTAACACACATTTGTGGAATGGAAGAATTTACATAGACATACGCACCGAATACATATTAAGTATTAAAGTAATCCTTAGGTTCAAGATTTTTCATTTGTGACTTTACCTAACAAAGTATCTAATTTTGAGACGGGATTTCACTCTAACTGATATTTTTGAGTCTCCCCTTCTTGTTTATTTACAGATACTAGCAAACATCCTAGGTACAGATATGTCTTGAGGTGTGAGAAGCAGAGTTTTCTGGACCTGCAGTGTGTGCATGGCTGTGGGAATCTCACGTGACCTCTTGTGCCCTCCAGGGACTCTCGCCCCCTATTCTAGTTAGGAAAGGGGGGTTCCTAGACCCTTTAGAGAAGGAAGCATTCTTGGAGCCCCCAGTAGTTTCCACCAGCGCCCCGGCATTAATGGGAAACAAGATGGGAGCCTCTAGAGCTCCCACTGGGGAGAGATCCTAGGGACCATAGCTGGGAGATTTCTCTCAACGGAGGTTCCAAGCGGACTTGGGGCTGAGTACAAATAGGGTCACATGTGCACCACACAGCTCCAGGCCACACCAGAACGTTGTTGTCTTTATATCTGGACGTCTTCAAGAGCTCCATATGGAAAGTGGCTGCCAGAGGTACAGGATTTAGACTCCAGCAAGGAAGGTTTGAGGTTAGACAGTGAGTAACTTTGTGTTGGTAAAAAGGTAATTAAACGCTGCCTCAGGAGGTGGTATAATTATCTCCTAAGGGGAGGTGACTCTTCGTCTTGAATGATCAGGTGAAGTTCTGGGTGTGGGTAGGAGGCTAGATGGTGATTCTCGGAAATTAAACCACAACTTAAAAGAGGAAGGCAAATAAGCAAGGCCTCCCAAACCTTGCGCTGTGTGCCAAGGGAGAATGAAGTCCAGGCTGCCTGAGTTATGGTCAGTTGCCAGTTTTACTTAGAAGGCAGGAAGCTTGCTTTGCTCGGTTTGAATGATTATTTCTATGTTAACTAGGATAATCTAGCTTGAATAATCTTAATGTAGGAGTCTCTTATGTAAAACAGCTATTGTGTATCAGTGTGGCACATGGCAAAACCACTGATTCCATCCTGGGTCCCTCTCTATACAGTCAAGGACGTCTTCCTGTTCAGACTAAATGTATTTAAGCAAGAGTCTCACCATCCAATATCTGATTTGATGAGCGATTACTTAAGGTGGATACTTGAGGAAGGTGAAAAGACAAGGGTGGGAGGCTGACCTATGGCTGTGGCTGGGTGCTGTGCTTTCCCGCAGCCTAACCTGGTGACAAGATCCCAGCCTTATCCTTAGTGAGGTGAGTCACGTGCTCAGGATCTGCCCTGGTAAAATCAAGAGAGCATGTAAGGAAGCTGAGAGCCTCAGAGATGGAAGAGACTGCACTCTGCAGCTGCGGAAACAGGTACAGGGCCTCAGAGCCATGGGACAGAGAGAAGACTGATTCCCCTTTTAAATTTATTTATTTTATTTATTTTTTATTTTTGGCTGCGTTGGGTCTTCGTTGCTGCGTGCAGGCTTTCTCTAGTCGTGGTGAGCGGGAGCTACTCTTCCTTGTGGTGCGCGGGCTTCTCATTGCGGTGGCTTCTCTTGTTGCGGAGCACGGGCTCTAGGTGTGTGGGCTTCAGTAGTTGTGGCTCACAGGCTCTAGAGTGCAGGCTCAGTCTGATTTCTCTTTAAATTCATACCATCACAGTTTCAAGTAATAAAACATCTAAGCCTCCATATTTGAGCTAAATATGGTCCACTTATAAAATTAAGGCAGCTCAGTTTAAGTGAGGTTACTTTGAAAGAGTTTGTCCTATATGTTAAGTTGTCTTCTGCAAAATAAAGCATAAATAATACTTTCTAAATCAAGACACATTTATAAAAATTATTGGTGCAACTGATTTTTACCTCTAGCTAGAAACCTCTGCAAGAGTTAAATATTCTTTAATATATCTGTCACATTTGGGAAGTGGAGAGATTTAATTGCTTACATTTTGATGATGAAGGAAAAGATCATTTGATAATAATTAATGTCGTTCCTCCTGGGACCATTTCCGTTTACATGGTGTATAAACAAAATAATACAGGAACATTAACCTGTTTCTTAGAGCAGTGAAAGCTTATAAAGCATATTATAAAAATAAAAAGACAGGCAAAAATCATTTTGTGTAAGAAGCATATTTTTTTAAAAAAACTATTCATTTCACACCATTTTGATATTTTATCTGAACATTCTTTTTAATTAGCTAATTAATTTATTTTTGGCTGCGTTGGGTCTTCGTTGCTGTGCGTGGGCTTTCTCTAGTTGCGGTGAGCGGGGGCTACTCTTTGTTGTGGTGCACAGGCTTCTCATTGCGGTGGCTTCTCTTGTTGCTGAGCACGGGCTCTAGGGCGTGCAGGCTTCAGTAGTTGTGGCATGCGGGCTCAGTAGTTGTGGTGCACGGGCTTGGTTGCTCGGCGGCATGTGGGATTTTCCCAGACCAGGGATCGAACCCATGTCCCCTGCATTGTCAGGCGGATTCTTAACCACAGCGCCACCAGGGAAGTCCCCAAACATTTTTAATTGGGTTTTGACTGTGTGGGTGAGTTTCTTGCCATCACTTAAATTAGCACTCTCAAAGTCTTCTGAGAGGTGTTCCTGACAGCAGAGGGAAGAGTAGGTTGAAAGAGTCTCAAGGTCATAGCCCCAAATAGACGTGGTAAATTTAGACATTTTTTGAATATTCATGTCTTTGGTTCTTATCATTCTCCACCCAGATCTGCCCCAAACTGTCCAGAGAAATGCACTTTCTTCATCCTATGACTTTGTGGATCGTCCTCCGTATCAGATACCCTGGTTTGAGAATCACACACCTGGAAAAAAGTTTCCTTTCCATTCTCTTAAACTACCCCATTCACCCGCCAAAACCAGGAGGTGCTGGAGCAGCCTCAGTTGATTTATAATAAGACTTACAAGTCTTCTCACTTCTTTGTAGAGAAAAGATTGTTAGGCTGCTCTTCTCCAGAGAACAGACCAATTCTTGAAGAGCTTCAACTATTACCTTTCTAACGGTAACCCTCAGATCTTGACAATGATCCTAATACATCAAATGTCAATTTCATATTTCCTGCAGGATATATTATCACTTCAAACTGAGCACAGCCCTCTTCACCATCTGCTATACTGTTTATTTTACGGGAACGTAAATTCCATAGTTGACACCATTCACCCTTAGCCTTAGAAAGTATCCCATGAGCGCTGAGCCAGGTTGCAGAGGAAATTCACTCATCCCATCACATTCCAAGCATCCCATCACATTCCAAGCACGTGGGGATGGGAGAAATCGGCTACATGAGCCCAAAGAGTCCCCAGGTAGGTGGCCCTGAAAGAGCATCTGAAAGGAAGGAACCTGGATGGAAGAAGTAGCTCCAAAAGGAGAGGATTTTGCATTTGCTCATCTTTGGGGGTCAAATTGAGACAGGCTGGTACCTGGGACCCTTTGCTGCAATGCTTGCACCTGGGCAAATGTCTCCTCAAGCAACAAAGTACAAAGAAACTAGGAGGGGCTGAAAATAACTGCATGTACTCCCAGTTGGGGCAAATTATGGACAACAAATACAAAAAGACCAAACACCCAGCTGCCACTTCTGAAGAACCAGGAGCAAAAGCAGGGGACTGCCCATACCCCCTGCACACACCGCCACCAAAGGGGTAGGCAGACCACCTAAGCCCCCCCAACCCCCCCCGGATGCACCCCTACCCTCACCTCATACAAGGAACAAAAGCTGGCACCCCCTCGGGGAATGACCGAGGGAACCTGCTGCAGCACACGATCTAATAAAGCCTTGCCTGAATTTCTCGTCTGGCCTCTTATCAATTTCTATTGATTAAGGAGGGCAAGAACCCTGGTCGGTAACCATACGTGAATGCACACCCCACAGGAGCGTGTGGAAGGCTCTGGGGCGCTGCAGTCTGTGCCCGGCTCACAGACTCTGGTCAGATCCTGCGACTGCGTTAATCACAGGCTGTCATTTAATCTGCCTCGCCCATTGCCCCAGACAGCAGCACCACCTGGAGGAAACCACGGCTGAGAAGAAGGCAGTGGTGCTGCCTAGATGCCCCGGGGGTGGGGTGAGTCGTCTGGAGACGGGGGCCATCAGGGCTCCTGCAACTTAGTCTGCTCTCACCACCCTCACCCTTGCCCACCTTGGGGGAAAGCCCACCTAGGGGGTGGACAGGGAGTCCCCCAAAAGCTATGAGTGGCAGGGGGACCACACTCTACAGTGCAGACGCCCCACCGGGAACCGGTCTGAGAAGGAGAATACTGATTGCAGGCCGGTTTCAGGCCAGCACGTGCAGGGTGTTAGAGCCACTCTCTGTCCCCGTGGGAAGCTGGAAGGAGAGTCTGCCAAGGGCAGAGGAGGAGCTGTCAGGGGAAGGTGTCAGGGGAGGGTGTGAAAAAGCTTGGCAGCAGACCAAGATGAAGGGGACTCTTTGTTGTAGGGTTTGGCCAAGGCCGGGAAATGGAGGGAAACAGAATGGACGTGAAAACAGGAACATTTACTGCCACCTCTTTGCTCCTTCTGTCCCTGGAGGTGGGAGAGAGACGGCGGCAGCTAGTCCAGCGTGGTGGGAGCTGTGCCAAGCTGGAGAGGAGGCCTGGGAAACAGAAGAGGATGGGAGGGGAGATGCCGGCCCCTGTGGCTCCAGTGGGGAAAGCGACTGAGAACCACAGGGCAGCTGTGTTCACTCGGAGGGATGCCCCCCTGCTCACGTTTCCCGTCTGCCCCTCCGCACCAGAGCACCTGTCTAGGGAAGACCTTGGGACCCATCAGAGATAGAGCAAATACGAGGGAATTAAATAACTACCAAACGTTGTTAATAAAGAAAGGATTTTGGTAAAAATGTTTTAAAAGTTTCACCTTCACACTCTTCCCTGAGACAGAAAACTGGTTTCAGTTTAAAGTTTTCACTCTAGTTAGATCTATTTAAAAAATATACGTGCAACACGCTTCCCCCGGCTCCTGTTGCTGGGGGCCCCTAACCGCCTGAGGTTTCATGCTGCCTGACTTGAATCTGTGTTTGCTCAGATAAACTACTGACCATTTATTGTGCCTGAGTTTACCTCTTAGCAGTGACTTCAGTCATTTCTCATTTCCATCCATACTCCACACTGACACTAGATTATTTTTTCTAAAAGATCTGATCACGTTACTTCCCTGAAAGCCCCTCCCTGGTCTCCACGGTCAGTAGGACAAAGTCTAAGATCCTTAGCTGAGTGATAAGAGCCGTGAGCCTCGGTCCCTCCCAAGTCATCAAATCAGTAATCCCCGCTCCAGGTGTTTTTTTGTGCAGACCCCTTTGCCCCCTCCCCGCCTTCTCTACCTCCACTCTGGGGCAGAGGCTTATGCCTAGAATATTTCCAATCCCCACTAGGCAAACTTCTTCCATCCTCCCAGGTCCTTAAGGAAGCTTCCCACCCTCAACTGTTCGAAGCCTTCCCCTCTCATTGTTTAATTCAACGTACAACTACGTGTATGCTGAGTACCCTGCTGGACGCTGAAGATACAAAAATGAATAGAATGCAGCCCTGCTCACCCTACCAGGGGCCACAGATTAACAGGGGGTAAATGGTATGTAAACAAGCCATGGGACACGTGTTAAAATGAACTATGTTCAAGGTGGTATGGGGCTGGGTAAGAAGGCCCTTGACTCTTCTGATTTCTGTGGCACACTAGTTGGCATGAGTCTACGCTGCCATGTGGATGTGCCGTGTCACGCTGGGTGTCTCATCCTTCCACCAGATTACGTGCTTCTCCAGCGCTGTACTATGTCCTTGCCTCCCTGTGCTGAGTGCCCAGTGCAGTGCCATAGACACAGTAATCAATTAACTCATTTACAATAAATAAATAACTTTCCCATACAAGTACTGCTGATTTATTTTAAATATAAGGAAGGATATATTGAATTTTTCCCTCGGTGAATGTTTCTCACTAGAATAGCTTAGTTGCTGAAAACAGCATGATTTCTAGTGATTGCAGGAGAAGAACAAAAGCTAAAACTCCTAGGATGGCCGTTAGAAATGTAAATCAGAAGCTGCTATTACTCCAAGTGCTACGTGAAATCTCATATTGAATTTGTAACTCCAAAAGCTTTAATCTGTGATATGTTTTGTTCTACACAGTTAAGCAGAGCATTTGTATGTAAAATTAGAACAAAAAGATCATCAGGTGAAAGCTTCAGTCCAACTGGGGAATTTTCTAGAATGGTACCTCTACTCTCAGTTTGTAGCAATACTGAATGCTAACTCCATTCATCTGCACAAATTCAGGAGGGTATTGTGGCAGCAGCTTTTGATGTTAGGGGTGAACTCAATTTTATGGGTGTTAGTGAGAGTTGGAGGTCTAATTTTCATGCCTTTGAATACAGAAAGTGAAAGATATACATTGTTGAAAGAAAAGATCACAAAGCAAGCACTCAGTTCTGTTAGAAATAAAGAGGATGTAGCATTCTGCTCAGAAGACTGTTTTTTTGTTTTGTTTTTACTGCATGAAAATGCAAAAATCTGTGAATGGAAAGAAGTGGATGGTATTTGGGTGAGGATTACAGGGGAGAGAGGACGTATAGCAGATGTGGCAGAGACTGACCTCCATCCTCCACCACCTATTTGCCCTTTCCTTCTTAGTTCAGCTGGATGCATGACACCCATGCCTTTGGGACCAGCCACGTGGCCACGCAGCTAACTCCTCTCCATGGGGTGCGGTGCTGCGTGCCTCTTCGGGATCTGGCCTTAGGAGTGAGATGCCCCCCTCTTCCCCATCCCCTTTAGCCCTGGTTGAAATGCGGACATGGTGCTGGGCCTTCTGTACCACACAGGTGAGACCAACTAAAGACTTTGTGGGGCAGAGCCATCCTCCCAGCTCAAGGTCTTTATGAGAGAGAGAAATAAACATGCATCGAGTTAAGCCACCGCTGTTTGGGTTCTCGGTCGCACATCACGGCACGCATGTCTGAATAAAGTAATGGAGCACATTACCATCCATTTAGCCAGAAAGGAATGTGGGCACATTTTTTTTTTTATTGCTGCTTCTAGCTACAGTGACCACACAAAATATTACAGGATATAATCTGAAGGCGATTTTGTCTGCTATTAGAAAGTCCTTATCTAGTGCCTCTTTTTTGGTTATCTGCCCAAAGTCCTTTAGTGGATGAATTCCTTTGGTCATTTTTAAGAAATGTACCAGTTAAGAGATTTGGCTGGAGAATCAGAAAGTCCAATTCAATTGGCTTAAACAAAAAGGAAATGTATTCTTTCACATAACGCCCAGTCCAACAACAGAGGGGTTTTCGAGATGAATGACGGAGTCGTGCAGTCAAGTCCACAGGAAGGACCGGGGTCTTCCCAAACCACGCCTAGTAAGGGTCACAGCAGTAGCAGGATGGGTTTGGACGACTCAGGATTCCCTCCTGACCTGGGAATGCGGTCACCTCCCAAAAAGGAGAATACTTGAAAAAAAAAAAACCTCAGTGTTTAGCAGGAAAAAGGGACGATGGAAATCAGGAAGGAAGCCAAGGCTGTCCTACAACCTGTGGATGCCCACACGGATTCTAAGAGTCACCTGACTGAAACTCGCACAGCTGGGCGGGTAGCTGGGGAGCTGGGTGCTCAGGGGTCCGGCTCTAGCAGCAAGCAGTCCTGTTCACAGAGGGCAGGTAAACAGCCTTTAGAGTAGGTTTCAGGCTGGTTGTTTTCTTAACTTTCTGGGGTAATTTGTGCCCCTGTCAATTTCTGATTCTCCATCAATGACTTCTAAAATGGAGCTCAGAATATCAGAAGCTTACCCAGTTTACTGAAACCGTGTATGTTATTGAAGTTTAGTGCTTTTCTGAGCTCTTACAGAAACAATCTTTGGTTTCCCCAGAACAGCAAACTACAAATACACACAGAAAGGTAGTCTCCAAACACCAATTTGGAGACCTTTTAAAAATCTTCCCAGCGTCCATAACCTGAAGCCATTTCCACCCAGCTCACTATGGGAGGTGCTGGCTCAACTGATTTAGTCTGACGAAGATCTTATCTCTCTACCTATCCTACTACTCCAACTTTTCTTATTGATTAAGAGGCTCCGCACTTTACAATAACACAATACAGCTTATACAAAAGCCTAGTCATGTTCTCACATGAAGGACTTTTTCAGAAGCTGGCTTTGATTGGATTTCTTTGTTTCCAAATAGCAGCTGTCTTCTGAATACAGTTTTGCTTTCTATGCCCTGTTTACACGTAAACCATTTACATCAATGGTCTAAAGAAGGTTGATAAATAACTATTTTCTTGTGATTTCTTTTCTAGAAGGCATCCATTCCAAGCACTTCACATTCTTTAAAAATCCAACAAGTAAAATTCCATCTTATTTCTGCAACAGACTAACTCAGAAGTTGATGGCACTCAGTATCTCTTCTTTTATTATTTCCTCCAAATAATCAGGCAGTGCCAATATGCAGGCTTGCATACATAGCAATGCTTCGAGTTCATGGAGAGGAAGAGGTAGTGCGAACACCTGTACCCAGTAATTCGCTTAAGAATTCCTTAGGGATAGGTGACATTCTGGAAGTGGAGTGGGTTCTGTCTGGGTAGGTAGCCCCAGGAATAGCTAATTCAGACTCCCTTTGAATTATGGACCTGTCAGTTGTTTTGTTTGTTTTTGTGGTGTTTTTTTTTTTTTTTTTTTTTTTTTGCAGTACACGGGCCTCTCACTGTTGTGGCCTGTCCCACTGCGGAGTACAGGCTCCGGACGCGCAGGCTCAGCAGCCGTGGCTCACAGGCCCAGCCGCTCCGCGGCATGCGGGATCTTCCCGGACTGGGGCACAAACCCGTGTCCCCTGCATCGGCAGGCGGACTCTCAACCACTGCGCCACCAGGGAAGCCCCCTGCCTGACTTTTGATCCAGGGAGAGGAGGGACTACTCCAGCTGAACAAACTTTAAAAGAGAATGGGAGAAACAAAATGTGGTGTATGTGTACAATTCACTATTATTCAGCCATGCAAAGGAACGCAATGCTGACACACGATGGATGAGCCTTGAAAACACTGTGCTAAGTGACAAACATTATGCTAAGCCAGATACCAAAGGGCAAATATTCTATGATTCCACTTCTATATCTAGAATAGTCAAGTTCACAGAGACAGGAAGTAGATTAGAGGCGAGCAGGGGCTGGAAGAAATGGGGAGTTAATTATTGCCTAATAGGAAGAGAGTTTCTGTTTGGGGTGATAAAAAACTTTGGAAATTGATAGTGGTGATGGTTATTCAACATTATGAATACACTTGATGCTGCTGAATTGTACATTTTAAAATAGTTATAAATGGCAAATTTTATATTGTATATATTTTACCACAATAAAAACAGTATTAAAAAGGGGAGTATGATAAGTGATGTAAGTCAGAAAGAGAAAGACAAATACCATATATCACTTATATGTGGAATCTAGAATATGACACAGGACTTCGCTGGTGGCGCAGTGGTTAAGAATCTGTCTTCCAATTAAGGGGACATGGGTTCAAGCCCTGGTCTGGGAAGATCCCACATGCCGCGGAGCAACTAAGCCCGTGCGCCACAACTACTGAGCCTGCGCTCTAGAGGCCGCGAGCCACAACTACTGAAGCCCGGGCGCCTAGAGCTTGTGCTCCGCAACAAGAGAAGCCACAGCAATGAGAAGGCTGCGCACCACAAGGAAGAGTAGCCCCTGCTCGCCGCAAGTAGATAAAGCCCACGTGCAGCAACGAAGACCCAACACAGCCAAACATAAAATTAAATAAATAAAGTAATTAATTTAAAAAAGTATGACACAAATGAACTTATCTACGGAACAGAAACAGACTCACAGGCATAGAGAACAGACTTGTGGTTGCCAAGAAGGGGCGATGGGGGAGGGATGGATTGGGATTTTGGGGTTAGCAGGTGCAAACTAGTATATAGAGAATGGATAAATAACAAGGTCCTACTGTATAGCAAAGGGAACTATATTCAATATCCTGCGATAAACCATAATGGAAAAGAATATGAAAAAGAATGTACATGTATGTATAACTGAATCACTTTTCTGTGCAGTAGAAATTAACACAACATTGTATATCAACTCAACCTCAATAAAATAAGTTTTTAAAAAATGTTAAAAAGGGAGTGTGAGAGAACAAAGAAAACTACTTTGATAATCATACTTCATAATTCGGAGTGTATATAACACCATGAAAGGCGAGATGACAACCAGAGAAGGTAACAGTGGGCTAGATGAACAATATCAGATCCGTGAGGCCATTTTCTAAAGGTAGCGTGAAGGGAAATCAAGAAAAACCAGGGCACAGGGAGGAATGATGGGGTCATGACCCGGATAGACATATAGGAGGAGCCAGCTGTTTCAGGGGGCTAGCGTTCAGGAGAGACCCTAACGAGAAAAGAGAGCCGGAGGCAAGCCCGAAAGAGTACAATGCACTGTATCTCGGTGAGGCTCCTACCACCCGATGACAACAGGCCTGAGAAATCGTGGGGCGGTAAAAACTAATTAGTGTAACGAGATAGAGCAGAACTCCCATCCTCTAGAACACCCAGTGCCCTCTGGGAAGGACAGTGAAGACAGGGCCGCCATTCAGGACGCCGGGCAGGGGGCTCCAACCGGCACCCTTTTGTGAGGGTGGCCCCCCCAGGGCAGTTCCAGCTGGGTGTGGCCCAGGCTCACATCAGTGTGACCGCTCTTGTCAATGTGCTGCAGCAATTCCTGACCGTGTGGAAAACCAGGACAGCAGCAACAAACCATTATGCGAAAGAATATGAAAAACTATATATATATATATATATATATATATATATATATATATATATATAACCGAGTCACTTTGCTGTATACCAGGAACATGACATTGTAAATCAACTATACTTCAATAAAAATAAAAATGAAAAAAAACCCCATGATTCCTTTGTCAGGATCACATTGTCCTATGCAGTTAACGTTTTATGAGATTGACATACATTGATACCCACTATGTGAACATATTTTATTTACCATAATATCTGAAAATATTTTATTTACCATAATATACTTTATTCTATGAAGTTTAAAAAGCTCTCTTGTTCATTTAATAGGAACCATTTGAAAATACATAACTAACCACACACAGTCATAAAATTTCACCCTATCTTCTCTGTGGATTTTTTTTTTTTAAATGTGATCTGGTATTTTTTTAAAATTTATTTATTTAATTTAATTTATTGTTTTTGGCTGCGTTGGGGTCTTCTTTGCTGTGCACAGGGTATTCTCTGATTGTGGCGAGCAGGGGCTACTCTTCGTTGTGGTGCACGGGCTTCTCACTGCGGTGGCTTCTCTTGTTGCGGAGCACGGGCTCTAGGCACACGGGCTTCAGTAGTTGGTTCTAGAGAGTCGGCTCACACAGCCAACTCTGGAGTTGGCTCTGGAGTAGTTGGCTCACGCAAGCTCTAGAGAGCAGGCTCAGTAGTCATGGCTCACGGGCTTAGTTGCTCCGTGGCATGTGGGATCTTCCCGGACCAGGGCCTGAACCCGTGTCTCCTACATTGGCAGGTGGATTCCCAACCACTGCGTCACCAGGGAAGCCCCTTCTCTGTGGTTCTTAAATCAATAAAATTATACAGCAATAGCAGTTTAAGAATAAAAAAGATTTCACTATAAAAACATGTGGTCTTAAAAATACCTCTAGGACAAATATGGCATACCTTTTAAAAAATCATGTTTTATTAGTCCTCTACAAAGAGGAAAATGTTGTAGGTCTAATGTTCTGATCCTTGGGTTTCACTAGCTCCTCCCAAGTGTACTGTGGTAAGCTTGCTACTCAGATAAAGCAAATGATTTGAGTCCCTGAGTCAAGCTGTCCCATGAAACACCTGTCTTATAAGAGGCACCACACAAAAGGCAGCTCTTGCTCAAGAAGGCTGCTTGTGGTATTCTACTTGTTCAGGCAAATGCATGTTACCATATGGAAAACTTTAAGTCCGACACAAAAAAAGCCCTGTTTAACCGAGCTTACTGTGTGCTTCCAAGCTACGTGGTCACGGATCTTGGCCCGGGCTCTCTGTCCCGGATTCCAACCCTCCTCCTAGCACATAACATTCCTCGAGCCTGTACTATACAAGCATCACTTTGGAGGACACTGCTCTACATTTTTTTTTTTTTGTGGTACGTGGGCCTCTCACTGCTGTGGCCTCTCCCGTTGCGGAGCACAGGCTCCGGACACGCAGGCTCAGCGGCCATGGCTCACGGGCCCAGCCGCTCTGCGGCATGTGGGATCTTCCCGGACCGGGGCACGAATCCGTGTCCCCCGCCTCAGCAGGCGGACTCTCAACCACTGCGCCACCAGGGAAACCGTACTTTTTTTTTTTTTTTAACGTAGGAAATTGCTTTAATTGCTGCAAAGATTTTTCTTCTTAACTAGAATTGAAGAGGTCAAAGCGCTTATGTGTGAGACACAGGAATGTCTGAGTTTGTGAATGCTTCTCCTTGGGTGATGTCTTATAGCTATTCTCTCTGCCCCATGGAACTTTCTGTGATATTGATGAAAATATGCTCTCTCTGCATGGTTTAGTCCAGTAGCTGGAGGCCACATGTGGCCACTGAATACCTCAAATGTAGCTATTGTGACAGAGAAACCTAATTTTAAATTTTATTTAATTTTAATTTAAATAGCCACTTGTGGCCAGTGGCTGCCATATTGAACAGCACAGCCCTAGACTGAGGTGAGGGCAGAATCAAAATGAATGCACAGGAGCTATGTTATCTTCAGTAGAAACCTGTTTTCCAAAATGTTCTGAGCTCTCTTGTAGCTGGTAGAGCTGAAGAAGTCTTCTCTATTCAATTTGCCACAAAATTGATTTTCTAACACATTATTCAAAGCGACGGAGCTTATCATTTTGAAAGAGTATAATTATTTCATACTTCCCTTATTTTAACAAAAAATAGCTAAAGACACATGGAAAGGTCACTGGTTCTGTGTTGGGTTAGAAAATATATATTTCCATTTCAGATTGCAGAATACTTTCTAGGAACATTTGCCAATTGCTAAGTGTTTTCCAGAGGAATGTTATGCAGAACTTGTTTGTACATTTATGAACAGTTTCTTTAATTAAAATAAATACTTTCCAGAGCTTTCTATCTTTGCACTTCAAGCTGGCTCACAAGCAGAAAGTCTAGCAAGACTTATTTCCACTCTGTAAATGAGCCAGTCTTAGTGTTTAAATTAGATTTTTGGACACTTGTCAAATAAACACGGAATGCATATTTCTGACATTTTGTAACATTCACTTTCTTTTAAAAATACTTTCTGATAAAGAACATCTTGTATATCAAGAAATAACGTGTCAACAAGATTTGATTCCATGCTCTACATGCTACAGAGGCCAGGGGGTTGAGGTAAAAGCAAGGAAGGGTTACAACCTGGAGTTTAACGCTGACAAACCCACGTTTAGACATAATGGAAAATACCTGTCCTTTTTGGTGCGTCCTTGAAAGCATTACAATATAAGCCACACATACCTGGAGTCTAGAATTTAATCTCTATTCTTCTTTGGAGAAAAGGGAGAACTCAATATAGTTTTCAAAATACTTCACATAATTTAGTTAAATTATGTATTTTTATAAAATTAAAATACCTTTAAAGAATTGGAAAAGTAACCACTTTCTTTTTCTTGTTCTTATTAAATATTGACCATCTGCTGACTTTCTGTTTCTGAGCCCCACATATTGAAATGAAAGGGCTTCCCATCTATTTATTAAGCTTTTAACCCAATAATTAGATCTTTGAGGGAAGGAATAGGTATCTCCATTTGTCTACATCGACTCCTTTCCTATATAGGGGCTAAAAATGAGGCTCAAACTCTCATTTAACTAAAATCTTCAACAATATATTAATGATATCGTTATAAGTACTTTTAACAAAAATTTCTTTGCATGTAGCAGGTCGTACCCCGTCCTTGCACAGGTCTAGATCCAGGTTGGATGGAGCCTTTGTAACTTTAGGTTCTACAATTTTTGAGACGCTCTTCAAGGAAAACAATGCAAGAATACCATTGGTTAAGAGGGCTTGGGCGGGGCCTGTGGAAGTGAGGAGGCCAAGGCGAACGCTGCATTAGCTCCTCCATGCATCTGCCTCGGAGTAACGCACGCTACTCACTAAAGGAGGGAGTGACTACCAGATGCCTTAAGAAATTCTATTTAATTTCCTTAACTAATGGTCAGTTTAACGATTTTTTTTTTAAAGATCTCCCGTTTTCGTTTAAATGAGTACGAATTTTTTTCAGTTGTTAAGTCTTGTCCCTGAATTTCTAATTTAAAACAGAAAACTCTTTATTCAATTCCTAGTATTATTTTAAGAAATTATCTCTCAGACATATAACATCCCCAAACAACAGCAAATGAGATAAAGATGTTTTATTTATAGAAAACTCACAAGGTTTGATTGCTATAGCTTTTTGTACTCCCAGGTCAGTGAGCATAATGTATTCCATATTTTGTTGCTGTTTTCCAGTATTAAACATGTCAACATTTCACATCGGTACCATAAAACTTAGTGAGATAGTTCTGATGAATAGCAATAAGGCCAGAGAAAGAATAATGCATCACACGAATTCCTCAGGAAATCAATTAGTATTTTTATGAGCAGTAGTAAAAATATGACCAAGGGTTAGCAGAGAGTAAGGTCAGGCTATTTGATTCCAAAACATATTCTTTGCTGAGTTCTGTTTATCCATGTAAAAATATTCTGTGCTGTGTCAAAATGAAAATCTCAGTGCTCCCAAGACTAAGATATTTTATATATCAGATGTACTGAATTCTTCATTTGGCTGTGTGGACTTCGATAGGGCATATAAACTCTGTAATTTTTGCAGGATTTTCAGGTTCCTAACTGACTTTTCGTGGATCTCTGAACTTAGCATATTTTGGTGTTCTGAATTATGTACTATGTGTACAAGTAAAACACTGCATATTTTATATTTTTTGAAGAGGTTCTTGTTGAGGCAACATAAGTAATTCTAATATTGGGGTAAATGATGATTAGTATTTGAAAATAAAAGTGACAGTGTATTCATATTACTTCTACATTGTTAAGATTCATTCATTCATTCACTCAGTCATTCAATGAATGCTGAACTCCATATACATGAATTTACTGAGGACAAGACTATGGAGGCATGAGACAAGTGTCACACTTCAACTTGAACCCTCGGAGGTGGCACTTAAGCTCGGATAATTCTTTATAATGGTAAAAATTTTGCTGCAACCATCACACATCTATCAGGCCTTTCCTAGCTGGACTGATATTATCATTTAAATGGAAATCCTTACCTTCCTTTATTAGCTAATGTACACTGATCTCTGGGTAACAGTTAAGCCTAGATATATAGGGGAGCAAAGGATCACCTAATCTGATTTTCCAGGGAATAACACTATATGTTTGAATAAGAGAGTCATAAATACTAACCTTAGCACCTATTTTAAAGGAGCCAAAGACAATGAAAACAGGCATGTAGCGGTGGGCTGACTGATGAGATTAGAACTCTACAATTTGGAGCTCAGTACACAGGTGTTTCTCAGCTCTAAAACTGTGTGTCCATGGGCACCTCACAATGTACCTGGAAAACTGGATTTTTAAATTCTGTGAATGACAGGGAATTTGGTTCTCAACCATTTTTATGCATGAGATCCTTTTTGTAACATCAAGCATTTCTTGGATACCCACATAATAAGAGTTGCCAGTTGAGGACAAATTAAGCACAGGTGGATTCGCAGATATCTTACAATAAACCTGTAAATTGCAGCCTGAGAAGCACGTCCAAGACTCTGATTCTTCCATGAACACTGTCTAGGGTGAGGGGTTCACTGCTCCCATGGCAGCCTGTTTTGTGGCTGCTGTCCATGGTGCTAGAGCAAACCCTGAGCAGAGATTCATCTTCCTCTAACTTCTACTTATTGGGCCCTGTTCTGCCTCTGAAACGACATAAACTAACCACGATTTCTTCCACACAACAGCTTTCCATTACCACCCGTAAATCCAGAAAAGACCACCAGCTTACAAGGGTGTACAAATCACAGCAAAACAGCATGTACCAGGAAAAGGGAAGAGAAAGAAGTAAAAAAGTGAAGCCAGGAAATAAGCTTCCAAATCCATTCTATTAGTGGCCCATTTCTACGCTGTAGTTGGCCCACAAATGCGGCTCTAGGTTTTCCAGCAGTCAGCTTTCAGGGGGAACCCTTAGTAGTTGCATAATTCGCAATGTCCTCCAGGACAACCTTCCTCAGGACAAGCACAATGAACTTGGAATAGGCACCATGGTTCCTCACAGAAAAGCCCACTGGGATGTCCTGAACCACACACATCAAGTTCCCTGTACAGTGACCACAATATAAACAAATGGCACCGAATTACTATGTAGGGAAAGCAATTCTTTGAAGGGCTAAAATAGTGAGGCCCAGGTACCTAACTCCCTGCTGTAGATCTGGCTTGATTCAGGGGTATATTTTAGAATATTTGGAAGGGAGGATCAAACAAGTGTCCTGTAGTTAATTTTCCATGAATACTAGGTCTTTCAGGTGAACTTCTGATAAATACTGATTAAGCTTTTGATTAAATATTAAATAAATATATACATAATGCCAGGCACTGTTCTAAGCATTTTATATCCATTAGCTCATTTAATATTCATAATGGTCTCATACAGGGTCATTATAAGACATCGTATTTTGGAGGTGAGGAGACTGAGGCACAGAAAGATTAAGACCCCTGGTAGCAGATACAGCCAGCATTTGGATCTAAGTCATACAACCCAATATCCTTTTTTTGTTGTTGTTGTTTTTTGTTTTGCGGTACGCGGGCCTCTCACTGTCGTGGCCTCTCCCGTTGCGGAGCACAGGCTCCGGACGCGCAGGCTCAGCAGCCATGGCTCATGGGCCCAGCCACTCCGCAGCACGTGGGATCTTCCCGGACCGGGGCACGAACCCGCGTCCCCTGCATCGGCAGGCGGCTCTCAACCACTGCGCCACCAGGGAAGCCCCCAATCTCCTTTTTCACCACTACAAGAATCCCAAAGGCATGTAAGTTGGGTTAACACCCTTTTGTGAAAGTTGAGGATTTGAAGAAAAAGAGCGATGTGAGGTCAACTTATGTCTTTTGAGAAGGCAAAACAGTGGGAATTTGTATCAGTCTGAAAAAGTTTACGGGGATTGGGGCATAAAAGGCAGGGAGGGAAAAGAAAGCATCAAGTCAGTGCATAGTTTAGAAAATCATTTCTCTTTGTTCTTTTTTCAACTTCTTCAAATTACAAACAGTGGTGGATCAAAATATGTCCATGTATTCCTTGACACCCTTTCCTTTAAGATGGAGCCTAATTTCCTTCCCTTTGAGGGGCGTGCTGGATCTAGTACTCAGTGCTGAGCAATGGAATAAATCAGAAGTGATGGTGTACAGACTTGGAGAGCAGGTCACTGTGACTTTATCTTTGCTCTGTCTGTTGGATCAGTTGCTCCAGGTAAGTTAACTACCATTCTGAGTACAAGTAGCCTAAGAAGAGAGCCATGTGGTGAGGGCCACTAGCCAGTGAGGAACTGAGGTATTTCTGGCCAAGAGTCATGTGGTCGAGCCATCTTGGAAGTGGATCTTCCAGCCCCAGTCAAGTCTTGGGTTAACTACAGCCGAGCTTGACTCCAACCTCATGGGACTCTCAGCCAGAACCACCCAGCTAAGCTACTCAGGGATTCCTGACCCTCAGAATCTGTGAGATAGAAATGTTTATTAATTAAAAGGTTCAAATTTGGGCTTATTTGTTATGCAGCAATAGATAAGTAGTATATGAAACAACAAGCATCCCCTACCATCCTCGCAGTAACAAAACAGAATAAATAAAAATAAAACACATTGCCTAGAACTTCCAAAGAAGCATCCTGAAGATAACCATTCTCCTTTAGGTAAGGATTTGCCCCCAAACTCTCTTAACCCAAAGATCTTAAAGCAATTCAATTTACTTCCAAGGTAATTTTCCATGATTTGGAGTTCAAATATGTGTGTTACTTATAATGTCACATTGTGTAAAAAAGGGAAGCAAAAGATGTTCAAATCTTAAATTACATAAACCCTCAAAATTCTTAGAGCAAGATGAAGAACTGAATGCAGAAGATGGGCCAAAGGAACCCCCAGCTCTAGAGAATGGAAGAACAGGAGCTGTTAGCAGGTTGAAGCATATAATTGAGCCGTTAGTTAAAAGCTACTGTAACTCATTTTAAAAGAAAACATTTGCTAGAAATTCAGATCCCAGAACTTGGCAGCTTGCTGACGCCACGTGCAATCGGTACAGATTATACAGTAAATGACGAGGACTAAAGCTGGGAAGTGGAGTCTGATTTCCATAATTTCTAAGGCTAGCACACATGACTTGAGTTTTCATCCTAATGCAATCACCATTATTAATCCAGAGGTATTTCCTTCTGCTTAGGCATCGCGGTGTCTCTTTATTTCTCACCTTCTACGTACTCTGCTTTATCACTCAGCCCAGGGCTCGCTAAGCTGCACTCCATGACCGATACGGCGCTTTACGAAGGGCGACAGATGCCAGTTTATGCACAGGTAAATCACAGTGCTCAGCCCCAAATCAGGCTTGGGTAATACCCCTCTGCCATCCACACCCCTCCGTCCACAAAGCTCGTCACGAAGTTGCAATTTTAAAAGAAATGCTTTCCCATCACAATTCAATAACCTTTTTATAAGCACATACACTTCTTTTTCTGGCCTGCATGAAATTTAATATCAGGATTATTATCCATTTGTCATTTCAACCTATAATTTAGTCAGCCTACTTGCGTTTGATTTATGCTTCCCTCGCCCCTTCGCCGTCAGCTCGCAGCCACAGATCCATTCAAGAAGCTGTCTAGGTCATATTGGTTTGACCTCTTAGAACAAACACTTTCCATGTTTCTTATTCTGCTTCCCTAAGAGGCACCATTAAGTTTTGCTCATCTCGATTTAAAATGATTTTTACTACACAATAACATTTCAAGTTTTCCATATTAATCTTCATTTTATTTCTTGAAATACTTAGGCAAACAATGTTACTAAGACATCACGCTAAGATGAGGAATTCTCTTTCTCCTCCACTCCTGTCTACTTAATGCCTGAATTAAGAAATCACACATTTTTGCTCTGAATTAGCTGAGCACTGGAAGAAAAGTTTAAAAGGCTGACCAAGTAATTCATGTCTTAAACACTTGGATAGCAATTAAAGCAGAAAATCTTACCTCCCCTTCTATATATATAGTATCCTGTTGAGAATTTAAAAATCTATTTTATATATCAAAGATGTCTGAGTCTAAATGGCAAATGAAAATAAAGCAATCCTAGCCAATTTGCCAAAGCAAACAAATACACGGTCAAGAGCCAGGAGTGTGGCTGGTACTCACCCCGCAGCCCAGGCCGCTGCCCCCTTCGCAGGTGACCTTCCTCTGGCTGGGCTCAGGAAGCAGCCCTGCTCCGCAGCCCGGGCTGGGGCACAGCACGCCCCCCATCTGCAGCACGCACTCTTCGGCGCCATATTGCTGGTACCGGTTGTACTGCAAAGAGAAAATGAGTTTTTCAAAGTGATAATACAGACACCAAGACGTGCTGTTTTACCGAAATGTTAATAGTTGGTGGTTCGGGGGTTTTCTTGTTAGTCTGTTTCTGTAAAAACGGGGGTGGGGGGTAAGGTGTGGTACAACCTAGAGAAAGTCTCCCAGTTCCAGCTGACAAAACAGAGAAGTGAGGCCTGTGTTCTTCGAATTTCTAGAAATTTACCCTCAAAAAATAGATTTTTCCAAGTTTGAGCTTTTAAAATACTACTACCAATTGCATTTAGTAGACTTTTTCATACAGATTTTAGGGAACATATCTATACTTTAAGTTATGGACATTCAAAACGCATCACTATCAATCTCACCAAAGAGTATATTTTCATGCCTCTATTCAGGAGTCTATCGAATTTTTAAAACTGTTTTGAAAATAGGTCCCAATGTTCCACCCCTGGTAATTGTTAGCAGCCCACACGGTATCAATGAGCATATTCAGCTCGACGAAGAAAGACTACTGTTTTTCTGTTAAAGAATAAAATTTTCCTTTCATCACTATTCTTATTCCTAAAGCATGATTTCTTTTATCCCTGACTTCATTTCTCTATGCTGTTGCTTGGCTCAATTCCCTTTAACTGTTTCCCCAGCTGGCAGAATAAACCTCAAATTGCACAGCACACTTTCCAAAGTCTTCCTTGTCGCAGCCCTACGTTACTGTTCTCCTTGCATTATTTGATCATATTCTCTTCTAAACTCAGATCAACTCAAATGGATCTGACAATTAATTCAAGCAACATTTACTGACCGCCTACTATGTGCCAGACACTACTGTGGGTGCTGGGAATACAGCCCTAAACAAAACAGACATCTCTGCTCTCATCCATAAGACTAGAACAGTAAATACTGCAAGGTTAAACTGTATAGTATTTCAGATGGTGACGAGTGGGGAGGAGAATAAAAAACTAGGAAGAGATAGATCCTGGGGAAGATGGGAATTACAATTTTAAAGAGGTGATCAGGGAATAGGGAATGCCTTATGAAGAAGGTGCATTTAAGCCAACATCTGAAGGAGATTAGAAAAGCAAGCCATGTGCCACCTGGGGGAATGAGCTTTCCTGGCTGAATAAGGAGCATTATAAAGGTCCAGAGGCTGCATGGGCTTGGTTTGTTTGAGGTACTGCTAAGAGGCCAGTGTGTCTGAGGTAAAGTGAATGGGCGTGTGTGTGTGTGTGGGGGGGTGGGGGGGTAATAGTAGATGAAGTCAGAGAGTTAATGGGGATCCAGGATGTATAGATCCCTGAAGGCCTTTGTAAGAACTCTGGCTGTTATTCTGAGAGATTTGGGAACCACCGGGGACTTTCGAGCTGTGGACGACACAGTATGACTAATCTCTTAAAGACAGCCATCTGGCTGATACGTTCAGAATAGACTCGTGGGGACAAGGATGGAAGCAGGAAGCAGAGAGGCAGGTCAGAGGTTACTTCAGCAAGGTCCATGGAGAGATGGTGGTGGCTTGAATCAGGAAAGCAGTGATTGAGGTAGGGATGGAGCAGTGGTTGAGTTCTGGATATATTTTGAAGGTAGAAATGGAAAATTTTTTTAGGCAGGTTGGATACATGGTGTGACAGGAAAGGAAATCAAGCAGGAAGTAATGTTTTTCCCTGGGAAGACAGAGGGAAGGAGAGACTATTGCTGAGATGGGGAGACTTGGAAGAAGAAAGGTGTGAGTCTGTGTGTTTAGGGAGTTGAGAAAAGGAATCATTATTTCTATCGTGCTCATATTCATTTTGAAAACCTCCTACACAACTAAGTCAAAATGTTGAGTGGCTAGTTGAATGTATGGCTTTGGAATTTAGGAGAAAGTTGCGGGTTGTAGACACCAATTTTGAAGTCACAGGTGCACGTAGAGCTGGAAAGGAAAGGGTTAGCATCAGGCCTACTCTCATTCTCATATTTCTGATCAAAGCAAAAAAAGAAAGATGCGTTGGTCAAATCCCCTTGTAAATATGCATTGTACTTATATACAATGGCATTTACTAGAAAAGAGTTCTTATCTATGGAATGAATTCAGCAGGAAACACTTGGTCTAAGTTTGCTTACAGTAAACTAGAAGATATGAATTTATGAGGTAAGGCTCTCTGAAAATGTCATAAGCTGTGCAATTATTAAGGGATAATGAAGACATTTTATCAAGTGAAGAATGATGAGACAGTTTATATAACTGAGAGATTTCATGTTAGTGATCATTCCATGAACTTCCCAGAGACCTCATGTATTGACTCTTGCCTAGAGTACATCCCAATATGCTGAGAAAGGACATGCATAGCTGTGTTAAATGAGGTGGGGTTTCCCTGTATTTTGTCTGTGTCTCATCATTACCAGCATCCTGGAAGTTATTAGCAAAGATTGACACTGGGTTATATCTACGATTCTTTTTTTTTTTTTTTGCGGTACGCGGGCCCCTCACTGTTGTGGCCTCTCCCGTTGCGGAGCACAGGCTCAGGACGCGCAGGCTCAGCGGCCATGGCTCACGGGCCCAGCCGCTCCATGGCACGTGGGATCTTCCCGGACCAGGGCACGAACCCGCATCCCCTGCATCGGCGGGCGGACTCTCAACCACTGCGCCACCTGCGAAGCCCACATCTACGATTCTTGCAAGTCTGATTTGACAATACGACCCTGTGTTATCTCAACAGCCATGAGACTGGATGAGATTACCTAACCTTTGTGGGGATGCTGAGAAGGAGCCAGCAAAGGAGACTGAGAAGAAGCAGCCTATTAGGCAGGTGGAAAACGAGAAGAATGTAGGTGTCCTGGAAGGCAAGGGAACACAGTATTTCAAGGAGGGTGTATGTGTCATGATAAATTGTGTCAAAGGCTGCAGATAAGACAATTACTGAACACTGGCTGTTGTTAGAAATGGAGATGCCATTGCGATCTCAACAGGGGCCATTTCAGTGGAGTCATGGAGCCAGAGGCATTATGGGAGTGGAGTCAAGAGAGAGCTGGAGGAGACAAATTCCAAGAGGTGAGCGTGGACACTTTTTTCTAGGAGTTTGACTGAAAGGGGCAGCAGAGACAGGAGGACAGCAGCTGGGAGGGCTGTGGGACTGTAAAGGGATTTTTGAAAATGGAGAAATAACAGGATGTTAGTAGACTGAAGGGAATGAGTGAGAAGAGGACGGCAACTGATGACGCCGTGGGTAGGTGAGGGAATGGGGTCTACAGGATGAGTAGAGGGTGAGGCCTTAGGACGAGGGCAGAGTGCTGGGGCCCAGGTGCGGACAAAGGAGGTTTTGGAAATTTGAGATGAGCAGAAAAGGTATGAATGATAAAGGGGAGGGAATGTTTGGAGTCAGGATTATTGCTGGGCAGCATGAGAGCCCATTTGAACAGCGAATATGAATTTAGAGGAAGCTAGTCAGTAGAGTTGCCTGCTCTTCTGCACCAACACTCAGCAGCACGTGCAGAGCAGCCAGGAAGTTGGCTTTAAGCCAGGTGGGGTTTGGTCAGACTTGTATGAAGAAGCCAGCCATCCCTCCACCATTCCCACCCCTGTGTGGCTTTGGCACATAGCATCCCCTCGTATCACTGTGAATGATTCCAGTAAATATTTATTGAACCCCTCTGCTCAGCTCTGTACCACTGGACTCTTATCCTTCTGTTTTGTCCAATCCAAAATGGGTACAAAGTTTCAGTTTTGCAAGATGGATACATTCTTGGGATCTCAGGTAAAGCCTGGGGAACACAGCTAATAATTCTATATTGTAGACTTAAATTTGCTAAGAGGGTAGGTATTTCAGAACTACGGAGTTTTACTTAATATTTTCTGTTTTACATCTGTGTTGCCCTTTTTCTACACTGGTTCTCAAGAACGCAGAGAATAACAGAAACATAATGTTCCATAATAGCTCACTTGCTTTAGCTCACATTGTACACACCATGATTTTGGAATAAGAATGACAATATTATCACCATGAATGTCATTACTAAAAACTTCAAATATATTTTCACGTGCTCTACCCATTTTCCTGCCAAATTTTTCCAATAACACTGTATCTAAATTGTTGAGACATAGGACCATTTCATACTATGCTTTCTTTCTAATTCTCATGTAATCTTAATGCTACACACACACACACACACACACACACACACACACACACACACACACACACACACACACACACACACTACTCATCACCAGTCCTTATGTTAATGTCTGATCAGCAATTTTGGTTGTTTGAAGTTTGTTCTCTAGTATAAATTCCTCAGGAAGATCTCATTGGAAAAATGTTCACTGAATTCTTGCTCAGTGACAGTTTATTTGGGGCCTTGATTCTTGAAAATGAGTTTGGCTGGATATAAAGTCCTGGGTTCATATTTTTTCCCCCTTAAGTATCTTAAATGTCTTACTCTATGTTCTGATACAAAGTGTTATGGGCAAAGCTTATGACAATCTGATTTTATTTTTTTCCTTTATAAGTGAATTGATCTTTTTGCTCAGATGCCCAAAGGATTTTTTTCTCTTTTTTCTTTAGAATCTAGTAATTTTATTAGAATATGTCTTGGTGATGGTCATTTTCTGATCAATATTCATATGCATGCTGTGTCAGGAAAGTTGTACTGAATTTAATTTTTTAGTATTTACTCCATTCTCTTGCTTTGATGTTTTTCTTGTGGGCTTTCTAGTGTACATATATTGGATTATTTTTACCTAATTTCTAAATCAGTCAACTTCTCTTGACTGATTTAGAAGTTGGGTAAAGTTAGTTTATCTTACTTTATTTTCATTTTTTAGAATTTTCTTTCTTTTCACTGTCTATTTCTTTTAAGACTATGTCTGTTGTTATTTATTTGTACTTGTGAAATTTCTTAATAACTTAGTTCCCTTTGGAATAGTTATTTTAGTTTTCACCCAGTTGGTGGGCACGACCGGCTGACACACTCTCACTGCCTCTCAGGACAATATTCTGCTCTTCACTCTGCATCTCCTCTTAAGAACTTTGTGTGGCATTTGACCTTGTTTCTTTTCTGTTGGGATTTTACTTTGTTCCTTTCTGTCGCTCACCTTTACATGAAATTAGTTCTGAAATTTTAGGAGGAAGAAGGATTCAGAATAGCTCTTAATGGCTCTACAGTTTCCTATTTGGTTTTTTGGACAGTGTTAAAAAATATGAGGGCTCAATTTCTGTGATCTCCCAACTCTGATACCCCATTTTCAACCGGACTTTCTCTTTCCCTTTACTCAGTGAGGGGCTTTGTCCTGACAGAGGTCTTTGACTGGTTACCGGTTTTGTGAGTCATGGGACCTACGTGCTCCAGCCCCTCAGGCCTTCCTGTAGACCCTCTGCACTCCCCGCTTTCCTTCACGTATTTGTATTCCTGAATTCAGCACAGTATCTTGTCCATAGTTGGTACACAATAAATTGTTGTAGAATGAATTAATAAAATTTAACTCCATTCTTAAAGAATTCTAATAAAATAATCAATGACAATGGGAATTAATAACAGAGTGGTATAGGATGATTTTTACCTACATAAATTATTTTCTAGTTTAAATAAATTGATCTTAAGTCATTAGCTATTTACTGATTTGATGACAGATCACCTATCTATTTAATTTAGTTAAGCAATTTTATTACTACGATAATATTTTTTCTAGGAAGAAGTTAACCTATTAACCTATGGACAAAGTGCACTAACTCTATACAAATTCTTGCTGACTACATATGTTACAGTCTCAAATTCTGACAGAACGTGTAAACTATGTTCCTGTTTCCATTCATTAACTAAGGAATTTATAAGAAATAACTTTATTATATTCAATCTATATTACAATTCCTTTTCTAAAGGAAGACAAATATTTTAGCTTACATGTCTGGTAATTTCTGATTAAAAAGTACACACAACATCTGAATCAAAACCTACAATTACTGAACGCATTTCTTTTTTTTAACATTGTGAAATGTATAAGAAAAACATTTGACCTAGACCAATAATGTTCTAGTATTCATAGAAAGTTTAATACCCTAAGGAAACAATTTAGACATGTAATTACATTATATGTTATTAGCAGAGATCCTTATGTAGTTTTCTTTAAGATAAGACCCACAGTTTCACAGATTCCTTTCAACCACTTACTGGCACAAAGTTGAGAGTGCACCGGAAGAAACATACTATATACTTATTGGAGAGTTGTGACAAGTTAGCATGAAGTAGAGCAGAATGTCTGTACTCATCTGAGTGTAAAATACACACAACAGTGGTAAAGTGATAAATGGACTGCAAATGGTGGAAAGGAACGACGACTGATCCTTTGACACTACTTGTGTTATTTCCTAGGGCTTTTTTACTTATCACTGTTGAATAGCATTTATAAATAGAACTAACTTGGAGGAATGTGATTAATTTATAACGTGAACTAGGTCTGTATGGAGTCCATTCTCAGGTGAGCTCAAAAGCAGCAAATTCTCTAAAAATCACTTAGGCATTGTTTGTCTTTGGAATCACAGTGCGTGTCTATGTGTGTGCTTGTGTACGTGTAGATAGGTATATTAATACTTACTTGCCAACTTACACTGTTTAAGCTGTTAATAAAACTAGTTTGCAAATTTCTAGATATACTTCCATAAAGTGGATACTCCACAGACAGATAACTAAGATAATTTAGAGATGACAGGGTATTTGCAAAAATTTTTAAAAATAAATGTTAATATTAACAAAGCATACTGTTCTGCACCTAAGAAAAAAAATTAAAAGTTCCTCCTACATTTTGTCAGATTATAGTGAAAATACATTCTGTTAGATGACTTATCTAGGTAAAATCTCAACTCATTGGTATGGTTTATATTTTATTTATTTGGGGAATAAATTATTCAGTTTTTATGTGTATGCTCATGGATTCTCTTAAGAACAGGAAATATTCATTTTAAAGTATAAAATTCACAGAAGTTTCAATAAACTCATATTTTAAGAATCTAAAAATGAGTCAGGGGAGAGCATAAGCAAATAGAGGTTGCACTTTGGTGGTCTGTTGCTAGTTGGAGGAGTTGGGTTGGGTAGAATAATGTTCTATAATGAAGCCAGGGTCCCAGGTCCCAGGTCCCATGGAGGCCAGTTAGCTTCCCCTTCCTTGCTGGCCACTGTCTCTATGCTAAGTGCAAGTGGTGACCCGCGGGGTCAGGCTGGGGAGGAACTGGGCCCAAATACCCCACACTGCTGGAAAACCACTCAAAAGGCCTGTCCTATGTAGGAGGGCACAAACGGCTCATCGTGATGTTTAATTCGCATGCTTTCCTAAGAAAAGACAGCAAGAAGGAAGCTAAATTTTAAAACTGCAGCAAATTTGAAGCACAGGGATACTTAGGTAAAACTAAAATCTGGGAAAACAGGCAAATGTTCTGTCAAAATGAGGTGGAGCTTGTCAGCAATCCATGGCAGCCTTTCAAATCCTCTGAGCAGGGAAGGGGGCTGTTTGTGTTCTGCCATGGAATTTTCCAGAGTATCCTTTTGGGGGCACTCAGGTACAGCTACAAAAGCAACCCCTACACAGGCTGTTCTTGCTTTCCCCCCACTAAATTCTGGCTTCTGTGAGGTCTTAGCCAGAAGCACCCAGGGATTCCCTCCCAGGACCTGTCTCCTGCTCTCCCCCTGGAGGAGAGAAATCCCCATCAGAGATACCATTCACTGAATTGCCACTCTGTGCCAAGGACTGTGCCCACACTTTGCCTATGCATTTCACTCTCCGTCTATCCTAGAAGTGACAGGTGAGGTCACTGAGTCACAAAGACATTCAGTCCTTCACTGTGGTTCACACGGGCAGGGACTCAGTGCTGTGGCTCTAAAAGACCACCCTTTCCCCGATACCAAGCTGCCTCCACTTTCTTTTTTTCCCTTTTATTAACAACAATTCAGCTCACTATTCCTTCGTTATCATTTAGAAACTAATGAAAAACGGGTTATTACAGCACTTCTTCTTTGGCTAAACAAAGTCTAAAATAACTTTTTAGAGGAACATGAATTTATGATTAATCCATTTCCCAGTGCTAAGTAAACAATACCCTATTTTCTATATGTATTAGAATTTTAAAAAACACTCCTTAAATTCTCAGTAATCTTAGTTCTCTTCATGTGCAAGCAGTTAGCCCCGGGGAGTTGGTGATAGCCCCTGTGGAGGTGCCTGTCACATTGCGGTTTGTATTCTCAGTTTTGTTGCTAATAATGTACTTTTCATTCCTGGACATCTGTCATTGACTGATGAAGTAAACTGGCTAGAGAAAGGGCTGGACCTTTTTCATCGCCTAGAAAAAAACATCATTAGGATGGCTGAAATTAAATGCCAGGAGAAAACAGATCAAACAACACCTGAAATATAATTAGAGCAACAGACTGTATCCTGGATTGCAATTTACAAGGTTTTTCTTTTTCAGATGTTTCAGACGACATGATGCCAAAAAATATCTCGACTTCTAGTAGCCGTGGAATCTTCCGGAAAGGAGATCAAAACCGATTGACTTGTTTGTCCCTTCTCCATGCTGTGGGCCATGCAGTGCCCCACAGGAAGGGTGAGGCTGTGAAAGCAGATACTTGCAAACCGTTTTCCTTGAAGGAGTTTCTACTGAGGGCGTGACTTCAGAGACTTCTGGGAGCTTTGCAAACGGGTCTGCTAAGCACACCTCCTGATGGGGCCCTTGGCAGAGGGCAAGGCTGTCTGTGGGCACAAATTATTTTACCCTTTACTATAGTCCCTGAGAAGTGGTTGTGAGCAGTGCTGTTAGTCTCCAAATCCAAGAGCCTCACCCTCAGAGAAATGGAACTTCCCTGAGAGGGTGTGGTTTTGCCACCTGCACCCCCCTCCTCCCTGTCTCTTCCCGGCCTTTGCTTCTCTAACACGGGATGCTCACATCTCTCCCTTCTGGTCATCCTCCAGTCTGGAGGCAACTATACTGGTTTCAAGGTGATTATGAGGCCAATGGAAGGGGAAGAGTGACACATTATCGTCTGGAAGTTTTGTGTAAGGCTTCAGTTTGAGGCAATGAAACGGGTTATTTCCACTGCACATTTAATGAATTGATTTGAACTCTGATGACCCAAATAATTAAAAAAATGATCTTCTAGATTATATTACATGGATTTACATTTATAACTATCTTTCCTTGGTGTCAGCAAGCCTATGATACCAAGGAAACGTTCTGAAGTGAAGGCCAAGTAAGTTGCCTTAATGCCCAAGAGACACACTTGAGATGATAAGAGCCAGGTGAGACGGCAACAGCCAGGTGAGGTGACAACAGCCAGGTGGCCTGGTTGTGTACCTACTTCCCTCCAAAGGTCATCAGAATTCATTCCATCATGCCTCACATCATTATTGACTTCTGAGACTTAGGCATCCCCTACTATTCGCATTCCCATAAAGGTCTCGATATTCTCCAATAGGAGCCTCCCTTCTCCCCTAAGCCCTTTCTCTGTCCCCTGGAATTCCTGCTCCATAATGAACAAGCTCTCCCGTATAATCAGGCTTTTCAAAGGTTTCTCTCTCCTACCCGATTTAACTGAAACTGGTCCATCTCCTTGCAACCCTCTAAAGTGAAGGCTGCTTTTTGTTTCAGGTGTACACACCTGAAAGCCAGAGTTGGAGCTGGTTGTCTCCTGGCCCCTCACTGATGTTCCTAAACCCTTGCTCCCCTCTCTCCTGCAAAACCCCACCCCACTGCTCCTCTGAAACTTATGCCATCTGGCTATGTACCCCTGTCCTCTCCCCACTGCCACCACCTGCAATGGACATAGGTGGATAAGCCCCTCATTCTTGAGACTTTAGCTTCTAGTTCATGATTTTCATCTCTGCCCCTATTCTTCTCATCATTGGATGAGAAGATGGATTGAACTGTCCATCCATCAACCTCTTCTTTCAGTTCCTTTACCTTCTCATCTCTGGGGACCTTTTCAAAACAATTCTTCTACTGTTACAATTCATTCCTGGGCCTTGTCATCAAGAGAAACTGTACCACCTCTGAAATCCAAACTCCAAATATGTCTCTTTCCAACCATCATCTCCTGTCTTTCCTTTCCTGGTGCTCTTACTGAAGTATGGACATGGCTTAAATTCTTCAACTTCACTGAGAATTCTCATGAACTGACCTAATACTTTCTCCCTGGCCACTGCTTGCTTTCTCTTAAATTACTCATCACAGACTTCAAATGAGCATTTACAACTTCTTCATGATTGTATTATGTTTCTCTAGTAGCATGTTTTCTCTTCTTTCTTCCCATACTGCTCATATCCCACCACTTTCCTCTCTGGACATCTTACTTCATACTTCACTAAGAAGACAGAAGTCACGAATGAGGTATTCATTTATTGGGCAAATATTTACTAAGCATCTTTCTTAAAAAAAAATTATTTTATTATTATTTTTTATACAGCAGGTTCTTATTAGTCATCTATTTTATACATATTAGTGTATACATGTCAATCCCAATCTCCCAGTTCATCCCACCCCCACCCCGCTTCCCCCCTGGTGTCCATACGTTTGTTCTCTTCATCTGTGTCTCTATTTCTGCTTTGCAAACCAGTTCATCTGTACCATTTTTCTAGATTCCACATATATGTGTTAATATATGATATTTGTTTTTCCCTTTCTGACTTACTTCACTCTGTATGACAGTCTCTAGGTCCATCCATGTCTCTACAAATGACCCAATTTCATTCCTTTTTATGGCTGAGTAATATTCCATTACATACATGTACCACATCTTCTTTATCCATTCATCTGTTGATGGGCATTTAGGTTGCTTCCATGACCTGGCTATTGTAAATAGTGCTGCAGTGACCAATGGGGTGCATGTGTCTTTTTGAATTATGGTTTTCTCTGGGTATATGCCCAGTAGTGGGATTGCTGGGTCATATGGTAGTTCTATTTGTAGTTTTTTAAGGAACCTCCATACTGTTCTCCATACTGGCTGTATCAATTTACATTCCCACCAACAGACTAAGCATTTTCTATGTGTCAAGAAATCTATGTGGAGAAGATGCAGCAGTGAAAAATGTGTCTGCCTTAATGGAGCCATTAGACGCCAACTTTCCCCTCCACATCACTACACCTGCCAACATACCTGCACCCACACTCACCTGTTCCTTTCTGTCTTCTTACAACAAAGAAAGTGGCTTTATCCCTGTTAAGGGTCAATTACTCCCTCTGTGCTGTGGATCCAAAACAAACCCTTCTCACCTTCTAAAGTACTTCCCTTCTTTAGCTCGCTCATCTATCTCTTGAATCATCAAATAATCCATCTCTACTGGATCATTTCAATGAACATAAAACAAGTTCTAGCCTCCTCAGTCTGTAAAGCACCCTCCTGCTACTGCTGCATTTCCTTTTTCCTTTTCATAACAAAACTTCTAGAAGAAATTGACTCTGCTTCTGCTGACTCTTCATCCCATAAAAATCTGCCTCTTGCCTCCAACTCTCCACCAAAACTGCTCGTTACGGCCACCCATGACTTCCATGTTGCCGTATGCAAAGGACAATTGGCCGACCTCATCTTACTCAGCTTTTCATTAGCATTCACGTAAACAGCCACTTCTTCCTCTGGGAAACACTTCCTTTCTTGGCTCCATCATGACACATCTCTGGATTTTCTACTCCTTTAACTTGAGGCTCCTCCTTGGTCTCCTTTGCTGGCTGCCACTCTTTTACCAAGTTTCCAAATGCTGGCGCTCCTTAGGGTTCATCCGTGGTCCCTCCTCTCTTACCTACTTTTCGCAACCGCCATGGATTTAAAATACCACCTACATGCCAGCAACTCCAAATTTATCTGTCTCTGACCCCTGACCTCCCTCTCCTCTGAGCTCCAACTCACACATCCAAATCCCTACTTGTCTCCTTCTCAATGCTTCAGTCATATCAAAGATATTCAGAATTGAACCCTGATTCCAAGCTTTCATCTTCACCTTCCTACAATCAAACCCATCTCAGTTAATAGAGCTGTAGGATTCCTTCATTTCCCTGACTCATAGCTAATCAATCACCACGACCTTTAATTCTACCTCTGAATAGTCACTTCTTTCTGTTTCCTCTGCCAATCATTTTCATCCAGACCATGTCCATATTGCAACAAGACTGACATTCTTAGAATGTAATTTGGATAATGCCAGCCCCCTGCTTCAACTCTTAAGGATTCCCCATTGAATTCAGAATGAAATCCAAACTCTTGACCATGGCCCACGTGGTGTAGGTGGTTTTTATCGTTCATCACGGTCTCTCTTGCTCACTGTTTTCCAGCCACATTAATTTTATTTAGCGGCTTGAACCAAGCAAGCTCTTCACCTCCCCTGGGGCTACAGAACATGTGCTTTACTCTGCTTGGAAGGCTCTTCTCCCCTAAGCCCCATGATCGTAGCTCACTCCATGGTGGGTGTCCTGTCAACTTTCATGTTTCAGAGGTCCTGACTTCTTATCCAAAATAGGTTACATCTTACCATTTATCATGATTTGTACCTGTGACTTCCTTGTTTACCGTTTTACCCAACACTAGCACAATAACAGTACAAAAGGTATCAGAAATGTTTGTTGAATAAATGAAGGTTATTTCCTTAAAATTCTGGTGATTAAACCCAAAGAGGAGGAAGCTGGTAAAAGTGGAAGTACGTCTGAGATGCAGTTTTTCTGAAGACTCTCCAGATCCTGTGCATTACAGATATCATGCCTGTTTTCTTAGGGCTCACCTAGAAGTTTAGAGGAGCTGTACTTACCTGCAGTGTGATCATATCTTTGCCAAGTAGTTTGGCCCTGGTGGGTGTGGGTGAGGGATGAAAGGTGCTTTATGAATGTGAATCGTAAACACAAATCAGCGACAGGGCCCAGAGCTAAAGTAAATGTAATATGTTACATTCCAAGGAGTTTTAATTGCATTTTTATTTTAGGAAGGTAATGATTTATAGTGTTTATAATGATTTATTTTTAATCCAGATCTCAAAAAGCAAGTGCCTATTCAAGGTCAATGAAAACGGAAGGAATCACAGACAAAGCAATCGGACACTGGTCAGCATCTCTCCCGTCCAGTAATGAGTTCAGTAATTAACCAGTATCTGTACAGGTTTCACCAACTCACTTTTAAGTGCATGTTACACTGATTTTACTTTATTTTATTATTTTTTCTGTTCCATTATAGTTTATTACAGGATATTGAATATAGTTCCCTGTTACACTGATTTTAGTGTCTACTTTTGCTGCTACTAGCTTAGCCTATTGATAGAGTGTGAACAGTATTTAAATCAGAAACATTTTAGTGTAGTACTTAATATTTGCAACTTTCTTTGCAATCTTATTTATTTACAGAAGTTCTAAGAGATGACCTAGCATTACTCTTCCTTTTTGACAAACCAAAAAGCCAAGTTAGAGACTACAGTGATTTGTCCGAGGGAACTTGTAACACACAATAAAAAATTTTGTTTCATCGAGTAATCTAAGTTACCTCAAGCACCCAGAGACAGCCTGAGAGTTTCAGCAGCTCCGGCTGAGGCCGCCCACCCCCCCTGGCAGGAGCGCTGGGGCTGGAACTTTCTGCTCCCTCTCCGGACTTCGTGCCACCATCTTCCCTGAGGCCACTACGTTTTGTCATGTTTCATCAGCACGGAAATATCCCTAGCTGATGTGACCTGTTTGTATCCATCACCAAGAGATCCTTGGCTCCCTTGTCACTTCTCCGGTCTGACCCTCAATCCTACACACAGCTCTGTCCATCCCTTTTCCCCACCCTGTCCTTCAGCTGCCCCAACTCCTGCCTCTGAGCATGGGGAACTCAGAGTCAGTCAGCAGTAAGTGCCCTGTAACTTACACTCTCTCAGTGTTTTTCTCACATTGTTCCCTCACTGAACTTGATTCACACCTCAGGACACTGCTTCCCCTGCAGCCCCTCAAATGTTTTCTCCACTGCACCCTCTGCACCACCGAGTATTGACCTGCAACACCCCAAGTAGAACAGTTTTCCTTTCTCCTTCTAAAACTCTCCAGCTGGGATTTTCAAACCGCTCTTTGTGCTCTTTTTCTCCTTTGCAGTCAGCTACTGATGCCCACCTCCCTCAGTCTCTCTCTCCCTTCCCTGTCCTGTTTCTAGAAGCCTCAGTTTTTGACTCACCAGAACTCTCTCCAAGTCCGCTCTGGTGACAGTTCTGGAGGAGCTCAGTGTCCACATGGGCCATACTTCCCACACCCTGGCTTTTTAAGTCCATGCCCTCAACTTCTGCAGTCATCTCGTCGGCTACCTTAACTCAGCCAGCAACATTCCTGGTCCTCCCCTGACCCTGTCATTTCCAGTCACTGCACCACCTCCACAATCTCAATGTTAAGTATTCCATTCTTCGGCCAACACCTACTTTTCCAGCTAAACCCTTCTAAAACCCAAACTCCAAAGACTCCTTGAACCCACTGGGACCTGTAGCCGGTGGGTCCTCCCACCTCTTCCCCATCCCTTTCTCCCCTCATCCCTCTTCTCTGCTTAGCCAGCTGAAATCTCAGGCTCAGTCATTATACTCACTCCCTTAGGTCTGCCCAGCAAAGAGCTCCTTTGCCACTCTCTTGTTTTTGTTTTACTCGTGTGGCTGGTTAAACTTGACCCTCTGCCTTTGCTGCATCTGTGCGTACACAGTTCAGTGTGACAGAAAAACAGTCAGGCTGATTGATCTCGCTCCAAATTCATTCGTTTCTTACACTTATTCACTCCCTAGCCTCCTAAATGACACTTTCATCATCCTTTCCTATCTCTATAAAACTCTTCTCCCATCTTCCCTCTCAACTGATGACTTTGCTTCCTATTTCACCGAGAAAAGCGAAACAGCAGCAAAAATCTTCCTACATATTCTGCATTTCCCACGGCTACGAGGTTGAGCTGTCTCCACTCTCGTCTCTGGCCAAACCTTAACTCTGCTAGTTGTCGAATCAAGGACATTGCTCCTGAAATTCTCCCCTCTCCTCTGCATCACCAATCTCCCTGTTCCTCTGCAGAATCATTCCCATCAGCACATAAACATGGCATTTTTTTTCCTATAAAAATGAAAAATTTCTTGATGCCACATTCCCTACCCGCAGCTACCTCATTTCTTTGTTTTCATTTAGCTAAATTCCTAAAAAAAAAAAAAAAAAAAAAGGTATCTAGATTTTCTCTCTCCCATTCTTATCCCCCTCCATTGAACCCAATCTAGGCAGACTTTCACCCTCACCAGTCCGCTGGTCAAGGTCACAATGGCCTCCAAGTTTCAAATTCCAGGGATCACTTCCCATCTGCATCCTGCTTGATCAGGACACGCTTTGTTCCTTTGGCTCCCACTTTACATGCTCCTGGATTTCTTCCCACTTTATTCCAACCACAACTTATATTTTATAATATTTTTTACATAAAATAAGCATTACATACGGTTGCTTCAAAGCTTCTGCACTCACTTTACTCTCTACCTGGGAACCTCTTCCCAGATGTCACCATGGTGCTTCCCTTTGCATCTTTGAGGTCCTCGTGCACCTAGCACCTGCCTCAGTGAGACCTTTCCTGACCACCTTGTATAAAATCTCAGCTCCCCCAACCGCCAGCACTCATTATCCTTCTTTTTGGTTTTACTTTTCTCCATGGCAATGATAACCATCTAGCATATTATATACTGAACATGTTTGTGTGCATGTAACATAACAGCCTTCCTCAACTAGAATGTGAGCCTGAGAGGGCTTTCTTTTTCACGCCTCTGTCCCCGTAAACAAGAATGGCATACAGCACATGAGTAGGTGCACAGTTAAGTATTCATCGAATGAAAGGAAAGAAGGAAGGAAGGAAATGTGGTTTTTCAGGAAATAAAAATCAATATTGCTGTGATGCACTAAGTGGCCATGTAGCACAACTGATCAGAGTAATATAGATTTTGATTATGGCTTGATTAAATGTCTAAGAAAATGCAAAGTGGCTTGAATTTTATGCAACTCTAAGGAGATGATTATAGTTGGCTTTTTTCCCTACTCATCACCCAATGACTCTAAAACAAACATGGAAACAATTTGCAAATATTGGTACAAGTTAGAAGAGAAGCTTCCATTACCTGAGCAGAAATCTCAGGGTAACAATCAATGATTCTTGCTATAAGAAATCTCTCAGGCTTTCACAGGAAAATAGCTGTGAGATACAGGTGTTTTCATAAATAGGTATGTTTGGGGTCTGTTATCAGCTCTTACCTGCAATGGAGGATAATTGATTTTGCTTGTATTTGAATAAACACCCGTGCTCTCTATTCTGGAAATTTACAGTATGAAAACATGAATGAGGCTCACTGTAACCTGCTAATTCAAGGAGTTGGAAATGATTCCAGCCTTTCATCCTCCCCTAATTAATCCCCCTTTTGAAATCTCATATTGGAAATGGGCAGTCCAACTTTGCGACATACACATACCAAACAAAAACACACAAACCAAAAATCTGTTGACAAAACTGAGCTGCCACGTCTCCATTTGCATGTTCTCTGGTCAGAGTGGGCAAAGACCACCTTTGCGAGTAAAAATCAATACGAGAGTATAAAATAGGTCAAGTAGCATGCTGTAAACTATATGGCATGAGTATTTCAAGGATAGCCTGATATCAGATTTAACATAATAATAATACGGAGCCTGTAATTCCATATGAGGATTAGGAGGTTTATTTTTAAGTGGTCAAGTGTGTGTGTGTGTGTGTGTGTGTGTGTGTGTGTGTGTGTTTATACATATACATCTAGGTAATATTTAGCACTCTGAATTATTAACTTAACACATCTACTTAGAACCTGACATGTTTCACTGAGCACAACGCAACATTTAAATAATCAACTTTAAATGGGCCAGCTTTTGTATATAAGTCACATGTTCACATCCATAGACAAAGCGGCTGAAGTGCAATACAGGTAACACACAAAATATAAAATTCTGGTGAAAAGAGTTTGTACATCCACCTACAGACATCAAATCAGGGCTGTCTGTGATGCTCGATGTCTTAGGCATAATTCATCTCAGCACTTATTTGCTTATCTGCCACTACGTTGTACCTGCTTACTGCCGCATCCCGAGATGTAATGCTCTGGCAGGTAGCAGATGTACCAATTAATAACCTGTCAGGCCTGATGGATAGAAGAGGGAAAGAGTGTTCCCACACATAGCCCCTGCACGGCTCCCTTTCCCGTTTCAGGCGCTGAGGGTCAGGAGACACCCCTTGCCTCCCCGGAGAGAGCCCAAACGGCCTCATTACTGTCTATCTTCCACAACACTCTGGCGTAGCTTTTGAGAGGCTGACTCACCTGCTCTTCTCCAAGAATCCTGAAGTGATGGAGCTCTTTAATCAAGGAGTTGGGGCAGCCAGCTGTTGGGAAGAAGAGTTAATCACCAACGTGTTATTCCCATTCTGTGCAGTACTATGTTCTCACTGCACTGTTCTCACAGTGACCAGTGTCGCTTTGGGGGAGGACACAAATGCTTACCTGCAAAACAGTCTAACCAACCTCCAGACAGCAAACGCCCGAGGGCACTCTGCCTGCAGCCTGCCCCCCACTGTGATTCTTTAGGAAGGAGCCACACGTGACCCTGGCCAGGCCTTTTCTCCCCTCCTGATTGTGACCTGGCCTTTGTGGGGCCTTAGGACACTGTGTCATTTCTGCCCAGCATGTCACTTATCCCTAATATAGAGCCAGGATTTCATGGGGCCAGAGATGGGGAGTTGGCACATGTAGGTTCGTTTCACTTATTTATCACATCCTGTTTCCTCAGCCTCCAGGCTGGGCTTCTGCACATCGAGAGTGAAGGATGAAGATGGGGCATCTGGATGCCCCATCTTCATGGGATTCGGCTATAGTTTAGAATCTTGCCTGGTTCTTCCAGGAGGATTTGTCAAGACCCTAAAGATGCTGCATTTCCGTTTGGAAAGTGTCTCTTACGGAAAAGACCTGGGAAGAGGGCCAGGGCAGTCTTGTGCCCATCATCTGCTAGTTCTACCCAGACAGTGAGAGCCTATGCAAGCTTTCACATTTTCTTTTTTCAGTTGTAAAAAGAAATAAGTAAATAAATAAATCATACTCATATATATACATATGTATACATAAGTATATACATCTGTCTATCTATCTATCTATGCCAGGGCATACTAGTTATCACTTAAAATGCGTTCCATCCCTGCCTTTTAAATAGAAGTATTCCACAGTATTAATTTGCAGTCACTTATAATATAAACTCTGGAAACAGAATTGATATAAAAACCTGTTTCTTTGGGATCAAATCTATGAATGACAGAATCTGTTGACATTTCTATTAAGGAAAATGGGTTGTAAGAAAATGTGCGGAAGCAACCGCTGAGGCTGAGGCATTTCTCCATATTGTGATGTAAGAACGTGGAAAGTACTGAGGACGTTTGCCTGGGGGAGGGTGGGCCGTGGAGGGAGGCGACTGTCTCCGCAGGGTGAAGGAGTTATCCTTTGCAAGAAGGATTAGATGTGTGCATTATTCTAGAAGGTAGAATTAAAATGAACAGGTAAAATTACAGCAGGAATACTTGGGTTCAATATGAATAAATTTCTAATTTAAAAATGGAATACATCGCCTTATAAGCCAGTAACTGGAGGCTTCCAGACAGAGGGTAAATGACTACTTATGCAGAATATTTTAGAGATGAATTTGACTTGGGTTAGTTCCAACTCTGAAACTCTGTGGTCATATGAAACGCTGGAATGGAGATTTAGTCTTTGTTACTATATTCAATATATATTCGTCTTCGACATTATTGCATTTCATACTCCGAGAAAGTGGTTCGTAAATGTTCACTAAGGTAATACAAAAAAAATTTTACAAATACGAACAAAATGTAAACAGGTGATGTCACCACCTGACAAGAGTCCAAGAAAATAAATGGAAATTCCAAGGTGAATATTTTGGTGGAAAACCTAGTAAATTAATTGCCACACGCATGTCCAATACTACGAAGAAGGAAAGCCAGATCCCGACCTTTGCAAGAGACACTGAGCTGTTTTTCTCCCACTGGAGGCCACGAAGACTTGCAGACTGTGGTTCTTTTTGAGAAGTTGTTCATTTCAGAGTTGCTGTTCTGATCTAAACAATTAGTAAAGGTATATTCTGGATAATTTGGTTGGCTGCCATTCAACCAAAAACTGCTGTGGAAATTCAGAGCCCTGTCAGTTCTTGAGTTTTAGATCTCCTTGGGAGCAAGGAGGCATATTTTAGTTTTATGCAACTAATGAGGGAAGGAACAGAGGCAGAGAGAATTCCAGGGTCAAATTCCCAACAAGTGAGGGTCCCGTGGTTTGGTGCCAAGTATATGAGGGGAGGAGCTGCACAGGAGGAGAGGCGGCAGGGTCATAGGCAGGCTAAGATCAGACCACTCAGGGCCCTGTTTGTACCCCAAGCACTGACTTAGTTTCAGTAAGATGACAGCATCTGCTATATTAAATTCATAGAGTTAATTTGAATACTTTTGGTTTTGTGCTTTCATTTATATTTCATTTATACATTTTCATTTGGGTCTTCTAGTTGTATAAGCATAAAAAGTTTCTATCTAAATTTATATCTAGACATATTTAAGAAATATCATTAAAAAATAGTTTCATTCAAACTTAGTTTTAGAGGATATTCTTTTTCCTTTACAAGTGGTCCTTAGCATTCTTCCCACTTGAGAAAAACTGATTTGACTTATTTTAATGCTAGGTAAAATAAAAAACAATTTAAAATTAGCCTATTTTCAGAATTTGTATTTTAACATTCTCCTAAGATATAACTAAAAGGATTGATGTCAATGATAGCTCAAATATAAACATCTTTAACAGAAGACTAACTAATTACCTGAAACACCTGGTGGATGCAATAAACTATAAAAAAACAAGGATAGAGACGGCATAGAGTTAGAAGGGAAGAGTTGTAAGGGGTCAAGCTATTTAAGACCAGGGAGGGGTATAATTGCACCGCGATGAAGAGTGGCCCCCGCTCGCCGCAACTGGAGAAAGCTCTCGCACAGAAACGAAGACCCAACACAGCCAAAAATAAATATAAATAAATAAATAAATTTATAAAAAAAGGTAACAGTTAAGAGGCTCCTGTTAAAATACGTACGTTGGATATCATGCCATCCGCCATGGGTCTTTCATCTCACCAAGAGTCAACTCCAAGGCCCTCATTGGCCTGTGTAAGGTCCTCCACTGCCTGGCTCACTGCGTAGCCCCTGAGCCTTCTCTCTCCCTTGCTCCTTGCACTTGAGCCCCACTGACCTGCTCTTGGCTCTGACCACCCCAGGGAGGCTGCTGTCTCCAGGACTTTGCACTTGCTGCTCCGTCTATCTGGAAAGCTCTCGACCCTGATATCTGCATGCAGCACTCCCTGCCTCCTTCAAGTCCCTGCTCAAATGTCACCTTCTCAGTGAGGGCTCGCAGGACCATCCTGGGTGAAACTGCAGCCTATCTTCATCCCCCCAAATCCCCATCACTGTTGTATTTTCTCCATAGCTCTCAGCATCTTCTAACCTACAGTTCCAATGTAACATTCACTTTATTTTCTCTCTCCTGCTGCTGAAATGCAAAGGCGACAAGTGCAAGACCATTGCTGTTTTGTCACTGCTCTATCCGCCATGCCTAGAACACGGCCTGGCTGGATGAGATGTTCAACAGCAGTTGTTCCATGGGTGAGTCATCGCCGCGTGGTCACTGCCCACCAGCTCGGTGACTGTGGCTCCCGGGAGGGGCTCCTCCTCCACCCCTCCTCTTTCCTCACCCCAGAGGGCCCAGCTCTGACCTCCAGCCCTGTGTGTACTTTGCTTATTGGTTAAGCAGACTTTGTCTGACCTCAAACCTCTCTCCCCAGCCTGAACCCCACATGTGAAGACGTCAGTGATGCTTAGAATGCATGATTCCTTTGTACCTCTACTGTACCTTCTTTGCCAATATCCAATATCCAGCTCTGGGTAAACATCACCACCTGTTTTTCTTCCTCTGTTCCAGTTCTGCCAATCACAGCTAGTATAGTAAAATGGGACCAGAATATCTACTAAAAGAAATTCAGACCATCTGCCTGAAGCTGCATCCTTGTTGAGAATGGTGCTACTGCAGACTCGGGGTCCACTCACTGTCAAGGAACTTGCTTCTGTCACTTGTCTTTGGCCAGCACCCTCTCCCCTCTCCCTTGGGGACTCTTCCAAATCATCACCATTCTTCTCAATTAACCTTTAACACTTCATTCTCAAAACAGGACCTCACTTGACACAAGTCTAAAAATGTAAAGCAGTTGTGGTGAACATGGAGATGCGGGACCCAGACCCCCTGCAAGGAAGGCTTGTGGCCGAGCTGCAGGAGGACATCAAGAGATGCCTTGGCCTGCAGTCTGGTCTTCCTCAGCTGCAGAGAGCCGCCTCGCCTGAGGTCACATCTTCCCCAGGACCCCTGACTCTGCTGACTGGGTGAGGGGGAGGTGGACCTGCCCATCTGTTTTGTCCCAACATGAGCTGCTGTTGGGCAACATTTGCTCCCAAGTCTCTGCTGGTGGCCTGAGGCTTTGTTGGGCCTGCATGGCAGTTCAACTTCTTATTCAGCCCAATCCTGCCCCCTTCTCCTTTCCCAGGTGCACACCCCAGTGAACATCTTGTACCCGTTCTCTACTTCAGACCTTCAGAGCCTTCCAGAGAACCCCCCACGCCCACCCCCCACCCTGGGGCCACTATCAAGTGTACCACCCCTAACTTCATATCCCTTCCCAGTTACAACCCCTCTGTATCCTCCATCTCTACTCCTCCAGGATAAAAGGGAAAATGGTTCCTCCTCTTCAAAACAAGAGTCATTAGTCATCTGTCCTAACCTGTCCCCTCTCAGCTCATTATGGTCTAGCTCAGCATTCACTCACTCTCCTCAGACTCTGCTGCTCTGCAGCTTGTTTACTTCAAACTACATATGTATTCAAATCTTCCCCTTTAAAAATTCAGCAAAAATCCAGCCTTGAGCAGAGAGTTACCATCCTCTCTCTTTCCTTCTCCTTTCATCCAATTTTCTCAAAAGAATAGCCTGCGGCCATTGTCACCACTTGAAAATAGAGCAGTTGGAGGTATGTATTACAGAAGGGAAATATCAAAATTGGGGCTTCATGCCTTTTAAAACAAGGTATCGTCATCATGGCCTGGGTTGATGCTATAGCTCTGCAACAACTAGCTAGCTATATGCTCTTGGATAAATTGGTTACTCTAAATGCCAATTCCTTTATTAAGAATAATCACCACCTTTACCTCAAGCAGCAGCTTTGAATGTATGGAAAGCAGGATGAAATGACCAAAAAAATTAGAAAGTGTATTTATTGCTGATGATATTAATGGCATATCCATATCTATTGACTGTTGCTGCTATTTCTTTTAAAATTTTTAATTATTTAAAAGGGAAGCAGCTAGTTGAAATAATTGCTACATGACTTATTGTCTTAAGAAATAAAGGTCAAGACTTCTTTTTTTCAGTTCTAACATGTAAAGGGCTTGGAAGTTTTTACTCCCATCCTTATAATAAGAAAAATCTGGGCAAACTGAAAATCAATAACTTTTCTTGGCCCAATCACAGAACTGATGTCACAGGGCAAAGCACCTCCCTGATATCTGGAGAGACAGGCAAGTCCAGTGAGTCACAACTTGATCTGCTTACGTGGAGCAGAAGTTGCTGGAACAATAAACTGGTAGAAACATTTAGACAGTAATTTTGATGAATTGCTATAAATGGGGTGTGGACTAGTGTGAGAATGAGAAACTCTAGGGGCCGAGGTCTTACAGATTTTTCCCGATCTTTATCTCTAAGAAATCCACCAGGTCCTCAAAAGGTGAGGATCCCCTTGTGGCACTGGAAGAGGGAGGGGAAGAGTAAGCATTGTGAAAAGTGTCCAGAGCCTTCTCCATAGCAAAGGTCTGCCCTCCTGGGGAAGGACTTTGCCAACACCTACCCTGGAGCTATGGGAGAAGGGCACTCCTCTAACCCCAGCCTGTCTCACCAAATGGGGGAAGAACAGTCCACAGGAATCTGGGCTTCAAGGACATAGACTGAGAATGCTACCTGTGGGGGAGGGAGTAGGCGGCAGGGGAAAAAAAGGACAAATCCCTGTACCACTGGAGAAATACTCGTGAGGGTCACAGACCAAGAAACAGACCCACTAGAAGACTGAGAATTAATCAGAAGATCACTATTGCCCCCACCCCCCACCAATTAACCTTACCACATACCAATAGACCTCCAGTAAAATGACAGTGGGTGGCAGCTGAAAGAGCTTCAAGACACAGATTCTCTCTGAGGAGGAGTGCTTAGGGAAGCCCAAAGTCAGAGGGAGACAAAAATCAAGAAAACTAGATGAATCTGGAATCTCTGACATCTTCAACTACAGCAAACATTAAACACAACCCAACTCCCTGTCAGACTGACACATACCCTCACATTAAAGGCCTATTTACCTCAGTTCCTATTACATGTGTAACATGTTCAAATAAATATTTGATATATATTTGATATATATTTATATCAACTATCAAAATTGGGGGCTTCATGCCTTTTAAAACAACATATCGTCATCATGGCCTGGGTTGATGCTCTAGTTCTGCAACAACTAGCTAGCTATATGCTAGCTAGTAATAAATAAAGGTTAGACACTAAGTCATTTCCTATAAGAAGAAATTCAATGATCTGTTGACATTAGCAGGTGACTTCCCAAGTAAAAGCCTGAGACTCTCTCAGATGGCGGGTTTTGAAGCTGATGATGGGGAGACGGTCACTTCTTGCTAGTCTTGTGCAGATTAGAAAGTAGAAACCATGGCTTCTCTTGGAGGGCAAATATGAAGCTCTAATTTACTTGGGAAGTACATTAAACAATGGTTTTAGAGTGAGAAACAATGAGTTGTATAACATGTAGTACCCTAGGCATTTTAATTTGTTATCGAAGTCTTTCCTTGAAAATAAATTTGCTGAAGAAATAAGCTAAGCATCAGTGTTGTGTCCAGCACTGTTTTTGGTGTGATACGAAAAGGAAAAGAAGCGTAATGTTGCCTGAGAAGACTTCACAAATCTAGCTGGATTGAAAGAATGCACTAAATGGTAACATCTCTGTGAACGAAGACTGTGTATAAAATCGAGAATATGTGAGGCACAGACACGCACCTCAGGACACAGAGTCCTTCCCCACATGCCTAGAGAAGGGTGATTGGCATCCACCCTAGATGTGTGCATTTTCCTGGTTATCCTTGGCTCTCCTCTCTCCCTCAGTGGGTGGATTACACACTCTCTTTACCCTACATGTGAGGGTGGAGGTGTTCTCAGCCCCAGCCTGGCCCACACCCCAGGTACCTGGCCCAGGAAGAAGTGAGAAACAGTTGTGAAGCAAGAAGAGGAGAAGGAAATGAAGGGACTGTTTACCTGTACTACTAAGTAGCTCTATTATCTTGGATCAAAGATATTGTGTTAGCTCTAAAGCCTTCATTTTCTACCTGTAAAAAGGACAGTAAGAGTATACAACTTATGGGGTTGTTGTGAATGGTGTGTGTGTGTATCTATATGTGTGTATATATATTACCTAGTACAGTTCCTTGTACATAGTAGGCTCTTAATGAATGGTAGCTGTTATTTTGAGAGTCTCTGGAATACAGGAGTACTTGTGAGACCATACTTGACAAAGTTGTTCTGCTGCTGTTTCAAAAATACCTTTTTAACCAAACCCTCAATATTTAGAGGCTAATTTTGCTAAAGGAGTTCAATAGCCTATTAAGTAATTGAGATTTATTATGAAAATGTGCTGAAAGATAAGAGATGATCAAGTATGTATGCACATGGCTAGTATACATTTAAGGCTTTAAATTTGTGGCCTTCTTATTAATTATTAATTCATTTATTCACTATAATAATCTAAAATAATAAATAAGCAATTTGATATCTTCATCTGATATCATAAAGCTTTATGACATATTTTTACCTTTGAACTAGCTGGAAAAATTTTTTAATCTCACTGGTCATTTCAAGTTGCTCTCTTTACATATCTATACTTATAAGGTGAATTAATAGAGGCAATAATGCACATAACTTAAGCCGCAGATCCCCAAGCACCTCCACTTATCCAAACATGCAAAAGGGAACCTAACTCAAATTTCCGACAAAAAGGACAGTTAGCAACTGTTTAATCTAGCTTCTGCTTAGCCTTCTGAGTCAGCCATGACACATAGTAAGGGCATTACTTGAGTATACAATCAACAGATGGATGATTATGGCAAACAAGCTGTGGTTTAAAAACAAATATTCCACAAAGATGTCAAAGAAGAGAACTGACGACAGATCAGTTAAACAGAAGAGCTGATCTGTTTAACCAGAGCTGTTTAACCAGAGCTGATCTGTTTTTCATTGTGGGCGAGGGAGGGAGGGGCTCTGTTTTCTACTTGTAGCTCTTCTGTAATATTCAAGGTTACTTGCCTTTTGATACCCAGGTTGTAAGTAAAGTAAATGACAGAGCTGAGTAACAGAGAGTTCTACCTTGAAATTTTACCTCTAAATCCCAGACTATGCACTGCAAACTACTTTCTGCCTGTGAGGGTGGTTTAACAGAAGTGGATGTTAGATTTGTATATAAAAATGCCACAAGTTCGGAGTTTTACATACTACATTATTTTCACCCTCAAACTAATAAGATTAGTCTGATTAACTTGAGTACATTTCTTGTGTTTGGGGGAGAAAATATACTACTGTAGAGACATCAAAAATCTAAACACAACAAAAAACAAAAGCAAAACAGAATTTCAAAGGTTTAAGTGTTCATCATGGAGTGACTATAAAAAAAATAAACAGGAAGGGACAATGAACACGTAACAGAGAACAAAGCTGACTCCATATTGAATCTATTTCTTTAGCTCTAACCTTTGTGCTCTGTTTCCTGTGCTTAGTCATGCTGGCTCTGCACCTTTTTTGTTAAACAATGTTGCCATGTTGCCTACAGCCTGAAATATACAGGATAGCTCATTCTCAAGGCTCTGATCTTTAAAGGTATAACACTTTTCCATTCATATAGAGATAAAAAGTTGCAGAACAGAGGATAACACTTGTCTTGTTGGAGTTTTATAGGAGTATTGTGACCAAACCTACAGGGACAGCTGCGAGAACAAAGAATTCTGGCCAGAAGAAGTTTGCAACAACAAGCCACACCCTCTCCCCTTTAGGTATAAAAGAAGCCTGAATTCTAACTTGAGTAAGATGGTTCTTTGGGACACAAGTCCATCATCTTCTCCACTCCCTGGCTTTCCAAATTAAGTTGCTATTCCTTGCCCTAACACTTTGTCTCTTCATTTATTGGCCTGTTGTGCAGTGAGCAGTACAGCTTGGACTTGGTAACAAACACGGGCTTTCTTTGGTGGTAGAGCCAGTCTGTATAGTCTTATTGTATATCATCATACTCTTGAAAAAAGGTAATACATTCAACTTAAATGTGTTGGTGCACATATAAAGCTTGCCTCAATGACAACTTATTAAATTGATTTAAAAAGCAGTTTGTGGGACTTCCCTGGTGGTCCAGTGGGTAAGACTCCGCACTCTCAATGCAGGGGGCCTGGGTTTGATCCCTGGTTGGGGAACTAGATCCTGCATGCATGTCACAACTAAGAGTCTGCATGCTGCAACTAAGAAGTCCACATGCCGCAACTAAAGATCTCACATGCTGCAACTGAGACCCAGCACAGCCAAAATAAATAAATAAAATAAATAATAAATGAAATAAATATAAAAAAAGCAGTTTGAGGGCCCATATGTATAACACATGGCACAGTTTCATTAACTATGTGTGTAATTATTTGTTAATATCTGCTTTTCCTACCCTGAATACAGACAGGCTCCACGAGGATGGAGACTTGCTCACTGCTTTATCTAGGACCTGGGAACGAGCACAGGGTCCAGCACAAGGGTAGTACTCAATAAATACTTGCTGAGTGAATAAATTAATTAAGAGGGAAAGGCACTGCCTTCTGGGTTTCCTGAGCAAGAGCACTGGAAAATAGGCAACGACACAAGCCTGTATGGTACACTTTCAGGACCTCTGAGTGAAAGTCTATTGCCCCAGGGCACAAGGTGGAATTTTTAAACACAAAATATTAGTATACCACTATTGAAACAAGAAAGAGTTCTTTAAATGTTTCATTTCCTACTGGCCTTGTCAACATAAAGCTAATTTTCAGCAAGAGTTGGGCTCTGTTGTCAATGGGAGATAGAGGCCAGGCCTGCTGAGCTGGTTCAGATTGGGGCCACCCTGATAGGCAATTACTCAGACCATTGTGGAAATGTCAAAATATTTTCCTTAAGACAGCCACACAACTGCCAGAGGCACTCTGATTATTTCGTTTATACCAACGACAATCAGATCTAATTCTTAGATTTTATGGACTTGTTGGCATTTAATTTCTGCAAAGATTAAAGACAGATTTACGTAATACATAGTCATGTATTAAAGAACAAAAATATCTTAGTTTTTAAAGAGCTATTAGTGATTACTCTCTCTAAACCAACCTCCCTCTTGGTACAGAATTCCCTTCTGTAACACCTCTGCCATCTACATTATAGACTCTGTCTCAAGATTTCCAGTGACAGGGATCAGAGGATCAGTGAAAGAATTCCATTCTAATAATGAAACATTCTTGTTGTTAGAAGGATCTTTCTAGATACTAGTTCTAGATCTGTGATAGAGATCATATCCAATCCTTTTAAACACTTATTAACCTTCTCTTTCCTGGGGAAAATACCCATTTGGCTGAAGTGATCTGTAATATATGTGAAAATTTATAGGAAGCATCCAGATGTTCATTTCCCCTCCCTCTATTCTTTGACTTGACCTTGTAGTTGGCAATATTCATGTTCAAATGTAGTATGCGGGAAGACTCCTGTTTATTTGTTGCTGCCACACTCATTCATGTATTTAGTGTCAGACATTTGACCAGATGCTGGGGAACCTGAGGTCGGACAGACCAAACCTGTGACCTTATGGTGCTTTGTTCCAAAAAGGCTTTGAGAGGCATATTCTCTTTGTTTGCAAAGTCAGGCTTTTAGATGAGAGTTCTCACACTTGCAACATTCACTTCCACCTTTTACTTCTGACATCTTACTGGCGGGTTTCCTTCCACCCTACTGATAAAGCATTCGAATGCCCACTCTGATTTTGAGACCCAAGAGCCAGGTCTACCCCGAGAACAGACCTCTAACTTGTTGGTCCAGGGAAAGTGTAACAACTTTGTCTGAATATTATTTGTCTGAATATTTAAAAGTTGTAAATCAAACTAAAAAACTGCTAAAAAATATGTTTCGGGGCTTTCCTGGTGGCTCAGTGGTTGAGAGTCCGCCTGCCGATGCAGGGGACGTGGGTTCGTGCCCCGGTCCGGGAAGATCCCACATGCTGCGGAGCGGCTGGGCCCGTGAGCCATGGCCACTGAGCCTGCGCGTCCGGAGCCTGTGCTCCGCAACGGGAGAGGCCACAGCAGTGAGAGGCCTGCGTACCGCAAAAAAAAAAAAAAAAAAAAAAAAAAGGTTCACCCTTTTACTTTGACAAATACAGCGGTATGAGGATCTGGAAGGTGATGACTTGGAACTCTCAGACCCCTTGGAGGTCTGCTCCTGAATCTGGCTAAACCGGCACAGCCAAGTCGCATCCTTCTACTCCCAGGTTCCTATACTCTTGAAGAGCCCCTCACATACCTATATGGTGGAGCCCATAGGTTCAAGCTCCACAACCCACCCCCCACCATGAGTTACCTGTTGGCCATTGCTTTCAGGAAGGCAGAGCCAGTTAAGGGTCTCAGGGCTGTTTATGCAGGGAATTCTGAACCCAGGCAGGGCTCAGGACCTGTGGGCTCCTAGAGAAAGGGATGGGGGAACAGAGAGGGCCCTAGGGCAGGACTCCTTTGCTTAGTTCAGGACTTACTGCCAATGGCCCTCGCCCAGTCCCTGCTCCCTTCCATCTCTCTGTAGTATCTGACATTACGTCAACCCACCATTTTAAAAACAATTCGCCCTTAAGTTGTGAAATTCACTTTACTTTTCTTTTATCCATTGCTTTCCTTCTCCATTTCCTTTTTGTCCCTTTGTCTTTCTGTCATCTTCAGTCCATTGTTCTAATTCTCTCCTCCACAGTTGCTTGACTGCTTCAACAGACCCCTGTGTGTGCCTTCCATCCGTCTCCAGTCGCCAGCTCAACCTCTGCAACCCAGGGTCCAGCTCTCACTTCAAGTCAGGAAGTTTCACGATGAGTTCATATGACTTCTTCCACATTTCAGCTTTGGTGACTGAGCTGGCTCATAATGCTTACATACCTTCTAAGTGCTCACACTTTTTTTTGGTGGTTGATGGCTGAAACTGACATCAAACTCATTGCTTCTCAATTTTTGAGATTCAATCTTTCCTCATTTTGAAAAGTTAAAAAAATCCATCTCCAGAACACTGAACTCCGTTCTTTCTTTATGATATTTCAAGGACTCCTGACAGTGACTCTGAGGTTATATATAGAAGTGTTTGGAGATCTAAGGACACAAAATGTTTGGTGTTCTTTGTTTTGTTCTCAATTTTCTTAAGCACAAGTTCCTCCTTCAGTTGTTCTTTCTGTCTTTTCCATCATGGGAAACATTCTCTATGCTCAAGAAAATAGGAAAAACAGGAATGGGGTAGCTTTTTCAACCTCTTAACATTGTGCTACCATCTTCGCTGTCATTTCCCTCTTTTTTTCTTGTCCTTGACCCAACTTTAAAAGGCTGTTTTGTTGTCATTGAAATTAGAATTTCATCTCATTCTGGATTTATCCTAATGATATACTCACAGGTTTGTGCTCTTCAATTGTTTTTTTCCCAGCTATGAAACTCCTCATTCACTGCGTGCCCCTGCTTTCTAAACATCTGATCTTACTGTAAATAAAATAAGTTGCTGTTTGGTATTAAAAATTAATAAGGAAATTTATATAACAAAGCATATAAAGACAGACTTGAATCTTAATTTTTTAAAGGATAATTTTGAAACTGGGATTTTCCTTTCAATTAGTATCTGTAATCAACATCTACTTTCATTCTGTTCTCATACCATAAAGATTATTTTACAATCTAATTATGAATCTCCCAGGGAAAATGCATTACAAAGTTGTGGATAATTTCCACAAAGTCACCGACAGCTAGCAAAACACAAAAAACCAAAAACCTTTGGGGAATTAACTGACTACAACTTTTTTAGAAAGCTTTTGCTGAATTTCCTCAATAACCATGCTGTGAAGTAGGGGAAACTCATTTGGAAAATATATTCCATTGAAAAGTGTTAAAAACTACATGAGTCTTCAATCACTATTTTTCTTTTTAATTTCCTTGCAAATAATCACGGGGGCAATTGTGATCCTTTTGGTTCAATGGAAAACCGTGTGCACGTGGGCTTGGGATAAAAATTGAAATTGACTTCAGCTCTCTGATGTGCTACCGGCACTGGCCACATGTCACAAATAATCTGCAATTTGCAGACTGCTGCTGTTTGGTGTGAAATGCTTTGAGGATTAATTTCTCTCTTGGCTATAGCTTAGAATCCCTAATGTAGGCTTGACAATTACAGTTACCTTCTATTTTTCCCTTAGGTACAACTTTGAAAAGGAAACTGGCTAATGATGAAATAGCATCTGATAATTCAATGTGATCAAAGATGATGCAGCAAAACACTGGACAACTACCTTTAATCACAAGCTGAAACGGGGGGGGGGGGGGGAGGGCGGGGTACACCTGCAGGCTGGATCGGTGAATGGGTGTGATGGGCTCCTTTCCACTCCAGTTAAGCCTGGTTGATTAGCGTCTCCAGGCACTTTGCTGAAGTAGCCATTTCTGAACTAGTCTGTGAGCCAGGTGTTAATAGAATGCATGGAAAATTCACTAAGACATCTTGACTGAGCAACTGCGTTCAAAGTCAGCAGTAGGATGTTATATAATTAAATTTAAAAGCATTATGACTTCAACAAATAAAACCAAGTTTATCTTAATAATTCCTCTCTGCTGATAGGATTTTACTGATGTCTATAGAGGATTATTTTCAATAGCCAACTCTTATGAGTCTAAGACATCCTAAACCAGTTAAAAAGAATCTTGAAGATATTCATGTTTTATGCAGCAATGTCACTTGTAGGTGTCTACCAGAGAGAAACTTACACAGTTACACAAGGAGGTAGTTACAAGAATATTTACTGCACGGTTTTGTAATAATAGCAACAACGAAGGGAAACATCTGAAATGACCATCAATAAGGCAAGAGACAAAATCATTCAACATCAGTCATTCAAAACCATTGTGCACCCACTCCCTGCAAGGCTCTGTCAGAGCATGGGCCACATTAGAAAAATGAAAATAGACAAAAATCCCTCCTTGGAGCTTGTATTCTAAGGTGGAGATAAATTATGAAATATTTTCAAAAGTGATGAGCACTCTATCAGAAAGAGAAAAAAAGAATCGTGTAAAGGGGATAAGAGCGGGGTTGGATAATTTCAAGTAAGATGCTCAGAATATTTCTTGTTGAGAAAATGGCATTTAAGCAAAGACTTTTAGGAAGTGGGTTAATAAAAATTAACTAGGGTAAAGTGTGTCAAGTACATAAATATCAAAAACATAAGTCAAGAAAAAATGTTGCAATAGTTCACTCACAGTATGATTCACTTATATGAAGTTTAGAAAACCTATTAAACAATATGGATTCATACAAATATACTAAGAGGGTAAAATAATGCACACAAATGGTAAACACCATTGGAGAGACTGAAAGGAGAGATTGAAACAGGATCACAGAAAAGGGGAGGGGATGCTTCAAATCTGTCTTGAAAGTTTATTATAATAATTGTTAAAAATAAAAGCTAACATTTCTGTAACATTTACTATGGACAAAGCACTTTTCTTCGTGCTTTACATATAATAATTCATTTAATCTCACAATAACCCTATGAGAGAGTTACTACTATTATCCCCATTTTAGAGATGATGAAACAGATACAAAAATATTAATTAACCTGACAGATTTATCTGAAGCAATGTGAAAAGTTAGACATTGACAAAGCTGGACAGTGGGTTCATGAGCATTCATGATGTTATTTTCTATATCTAATTGTACATTTGTAACTTTTCATAATAAAAAGGACTACATGAAAACTTGAAGTATATATAAAGACAACTTTGGGAAAAATTGAATAAAAATTCAAGAACTTATAGACCTGAGTTTTTATTTATCATGAACATATATGAGCATGTATGTAGTTTGAAGAAGGAATACCATCTAGTATAACCGCTATTTCAGTAAGCATAGCTTATTTGAGTGGGAAAGCATGAACATCTGTAGATTTCGAAGCTTTAAGAATAAGCTGAAAGAAGCCATAAATATTATTTATTCAGTTTCTTACTTATAAATGAGGCAGTTACTACCCAAAAAGCACACGAAAGCCTCTCCTGGTAGCTTAAAATAGGGTGGATTAAGCTCAGATGTTTGTGATTTCATAACACAGATGCACACTGATATCTTCTAGTTCATTGTAGCTGCCATATTAATTCAAATGCCTTTTCTGAGTCAGTTCTCAGTGGCTATGAGATGCCTTATCTTCCCATGAGGTACTGCTGAAGAATAAGTCTTACTGATAATGAGACACAATCAGAAATTTGTCAGGTTTTTTCATTTCACTAATAGTAATAAACATTATGATTGGCCAGAGGTTGAATTACAACATTCATTCATTCTTTATTGAGCAACTTCTCTGTGTGTGTCTACTATGTATGAGGCCAGATTCTACAGAGACAGCAAAAGTGAGTCCGGCCGGGGCTCTGCTTCCGTGGAGCTTGCAGAAGAAATAATACACACATCAACAAACCACACAAATGGAGAAAGAGCCAAGTGTGCCGAGAGCAACCAAAAAGGAGATCTCATGCTGGGAAACCAAGCAGCTGTTTGGGTGAGACGAGAATTGAAACCACCTGCATCTACATAGCTTAACTATTGGGGCTGAGAACCAAGACCACTGAGACCTAATTGTTTGTTCCAGAAAAAACCCTGCTTTTGAAGATAAGCTTGTGATGTAATAAATAATTTCACTGTTTGCTTCAAGAAGTTCCTGCAAATAATTTAACCAGTTTGTTCATCTGAGTAGCCATCTCCTTTAACAAAACCATAGACTGCTCACCTGGCAATGGCTCACATGTCAAACCAGACTTCATATCAAGGGTCCCTTCAAAATCCTTCTCTCATTGTGTCTACCAACCCCCAACTATTATGTCATGAACGCTACCCAATTCCAATCAGCTCCCCACCAGAAAGGTCTGCCCTAACCATGTGCGCCCAGATCCCCAAACCCTATAAATCTGGACCTCCCCTTTCTGTAACAGCCCACAACTGTCAACGTGGTGAGGGTTCTCACTACAGTAGATCTAATAAATGCTGTTGTGCTTGACTGACTTTCTGATGGTCATTTGAGAGAATTGACACAGAATATATGAAAGGCAAGATAGAAAATTCAGTAACAAACAAATAAAAACAAAAATTTTCTCATTTTTATGTTATGACGTCAAAACAATTTTAAAAATTAGAAAATTGTTCTCTGTGTGTATGTTCTTGGTACTTTGCCCACACCTCTGTATTTCACAAAACTCTTCCTTTAATATTGACCTATAATTCTAATATTTTTGAGGACAGGTGTTTTCCTCATCTGGCATCCCTAGGAGTACAGGTTTAATTTGGATGGTCAACACATATGAGTGACCACTGGGGTGAGAAGTCCTCGGAGTGAAAAGTGATCTCAATCCACTGCTCTTTCTTCTGCTGCTCTCAAAAGTTCATTCTTGGTTGACATGAGAGAAGGGAAAGGGGGAAGTGATGGAGAAACGATTCTGTGTTGCCTTTAATATGTTTTTCCATAGACTGTGGTGGTTGGTTTGCCCAAATGAGCATGTCAAGGTCCAGTTAACTTTATGGGTGAAAGAGGAACTCATGGGATTGAAATCCCCAAGTGGATCCAATCAAAAAGGAGACTCAGATTACATACTGTACACCCAATCAGATAAAGCATGATCAAATAGGGTTTAGTGGGCCATCTGGGTGACTAATTACCATGGTTAAATTAATGAGGTTTCTTTAGGGTAAAAGCACTGTGAGCCCCAAACGACTTATATACGTACAGGTTTATGGAACGTTCCCCGTTTAAAGCCTGGAACCTTTCAGTATTCAGTTTTGTACCCTGCCCTTTGCCTTAGAATGGTTCTCTCAAATTGCTACAGCCACTGAACCACCAGCAATCACCACCCAAAGCGGTCAGTAAGCATCAGTACTGGGCTGAAACCCTCCACCAGCATAAAGATCGTGGCTCTCTAAAGGCTCAGACACTGGTCAGCCTTTATTAGCAATAAAGTATTTTTAATTAAAAAAAAAGGAATGGTTCTTTCAAATGGACTTCCTTGGGACATATTCAGGCCCCATTAAGTTTGACAAGATAATACCCAAAACAATATTAAAGAAATAGATGTGATTGGATTTTAAAAATTGGTACAATTTTAAAGAGGGCTTAAAAATGAGATGGAGAGATCATTTAGAGGATAAAGTGGGACGGCAGAGGGGGACAGAAAAATGTAGATTTTTACAAGTCTTAATGGTATTTTGTTCCTGTATTTCTGATTTGTTGTATCTTAATTTATTTCAGTAATTTCCCCTGTTACTTTACTGTTATGCATTCTGTTTCTTTTATTCATCTTAGTGTGGGCATAACTGCATCATTACCGACAGGCATGTTTCAAATTCTAAACAAAACAAAACAAGAATTTTGTAAGTACTCTAAGTACTGCCACTGAGATTCATCACTGCTTTTACATAGTTCAGATATTTAAAAGTTGTATGCTGGTGTGAGATACATTTGAAAGAGATGAGATAAAAAAAATAAAACCAAAAATCCAATTTAAAGGACAAATAACAGCCTCAATGGTGGGCAAAAAAAAAACACCCCAAAACATATAGCTTCAGCTGTATTGTTAATTACACTATGGTTTGATTGCCTAGATCTTGAAAATTATTAATCATTCTTTATTTGAATTAGCCAAAATGACTCAATATGAGTAATTCTCAATTGTCAGCAGAGTTACACCAATGAGTCCAAACTTGTCATTCTTATTTTGAGGTTCAGCGTTCACAAGTATCAACCAGACACCTTTAAAACACAGGGATGGTGAGACTTTTCTAACAGATTTAGCAAGTTATCGGTGACCACACCTACAGCTGGCAAAGACTGGGGTCCCTTCGCGCCCGTGCATTGCCCAGGGGGCTGCACCGCTGCCTGGGGACAGGCAGCTCCAGGTCGTAAATCCAGCCATTTTGCCTGTGTGCCTCCATAAGGAAATGGTTTACAGACTATTTGCTTTAAGCACTTGTCAACTAGAAAACGAAAAGTAATGGATTCTGATAATTCACTGTTTCAAAGCTGATGATTATCCTAGTAAAAACCTTCATCCATCTGCAACTGTCCTTTTAGACATTCTTATATGCACCAACTTTTACTCTGAGAACTTTCCTAGGTTTGAGTCAAGCCATTCTAGTGAGAAAGCCTGTCAACCCTAGCTACATCTAAGAGGTGACTTCAATACTTTTATGTTGTCATTTTTGTCTAAGTTCACAAATTGTTGGTCTCCACTGTATTTGCCGTGTTTGTGTTTTGATTATTTGGTGACTTTACAAATGTCAATTGACGATCTTGCCCAATAAAGTGCAAAAGCACTCTTTTTGGAACTGTTAAGAGAGAAGAGGTTCACAAAATCTGGACCCAGAGATGACATGTTAAACAGAGATAATGTGTTAAAATGGAAGATGGTAAGAAAATGTTGCACCAGCCTGAGGGTTGAGTCATTGGACAATAGCAACCAAAGACTGATTTATGGATTATGTGTAAAGCACTGGGCCTATGCCATCAATAATGAGCAAGAGATAGGAAACATGATTGAAGAAGTGGGGAGAATGGAATCCAACTGATGTGGATTCAGAAGACTGGGTTTTGTTTGAGGACTTCAAGGAGAGGGATGGAAACTGTTCGTGTAGAGGGTGTTGAAGCCAAGGGAAGCTAGTGCATGCCAACACACAGGAGTCCCTTTTTAGGCATCAGGCTTTATCACTGACTGGGTTTCAGTATAGACGAAGCTGGTCTATTTTGTATAACAGATGTCTAACACCCAGTCACTCTATCAGCAAGAAGGAAGGCTTTGATGCACCCATGCACACTCTATGCAGTGGAAATACATGTAAAGATTGCAAGTCACTTTGGATATATCTTCCTTTCTGCTTAAAGGAAAAATACATTTCCTTTAAGCAGAGGAACTTCTTTATACTTGCCTCATCTTATTATCCAGGCTACTATTAACCCTGTTCATGAACAGTTATCTGGGGAATATTTAAAGCAAAATAACTCATCTTCCATATTTTTTACTATTCCCTGTTATTTACACTGTAGTTTTGAAGCGGGAAGAGAAAACCAAGAGCATATTTATAGGCGAAAATATGAATTGTTATCCTGATATACTTAAAGTAACTCAGGTTCATTCATTCAACCAACATTTATTGTCACGCACTGTTCCATGTTCTGGGGAAACAGCAGTGAACTAAACAGAAAAGGCCCTGCCCTCATGGTACTTACATTCTGTGTGGGGGGACAGACAAGAAATAAACAAGTAAGCTTGAAAAACTGAAAAAGTTTTATATATTATGAGAATTGCCAAAATGTGAAAAAGACACAAAGTGAGCAAATGTTGGAAACAGGGCATCTATAGTCTTTTTCAACTGCCACAAACCTTCAAGTTTTAAAAAACTGCAATATCTGTGACGCGTAATAAAGCAAAGTGCAATAAAATTAGGTATGCCTGTACTTACTTGGATATCTGAGAGTTGCTATGAGGGATCTTAAAAATTCTTATCACAAGGGAAAAAAAATTGTAACTATGTATGGTGACAGGTGTTAACTAGACTTATCGTGATCACTTTGCAATATATACACTTTGCAATATCAAATCATTATGTTGTATACCTGAAACTAACATAAAGTTACATGTCAATTATATCTCAATTAAAATAAAACAAACAAAACAAAAGAAAACCTGTTAGGATCATGTCAAAAGGACTCAAGAACCCACACAAAGGGGCTCACACTGGTGAAACACAGGATAATTTGAGCGCCAATAAAAATAAGAACTGTTATATGTTCAAATGCATTGGATATATTAAAATTCATGAGTTCTTAAGTTTTTTTAAAACCTCATTCATCACTTTTAGAGGATACTAGGAAAAAATTCATTATTCTTAAAACTGGTTTATAAAAGGTGGGGTACAGGAAACAAGATTTAAGCTGCCTTTAACATAGGAACTGTACATCTGAGTAACCAAATAGTTGATGAAAGAAGTTTTCTTTCAGTAAAAGTGTTCCAGAAATAAATTAATAAGAAATGATAGAATTATTGGAATATAAATAATTCATAATGCCAAATGGAATTAAGTAATAATCATCAGTGGCTGCTAGTCCCACAAAAGTGAACAAAGGACATTTTGTGCCTCCTGAGAAAAGTATGTAATACTTTTGAAGATTCCCATAAGAAATAAAATCCCTCACTCAGAGCAAAGCTTTGGTTAGAAACACCAACTGAAAGGCGATGTGGCACGCAGAGGATGATTTATACCAGTGGTTCTTAAAGTGTGTGCCTGGACCCGCAGTATCATGATCATCAAGGAACCTGTTAGAAATGCAGGTTCTCAGGCCAAGCCCAGACCGACTGAATCAGAAACTACGGGATGGGGCTCAGCAACCCGCATTTTTATGAGCCCTTTTCAGTGACATGAATTGCAAGCTACATTTGAGAACCACCTCCTTATACAACCCTCATAGGAGTGCAGCGTAATTCAAAATTCTCTAGGGCAAATGGTCCAGCTTCTTCAACAAATATGTCACAAGAATTTCAAAAGAGAGAGCTAGAGAGACTTAAGAAACACATTAGACATGTTACTAAATGCAGTGTGTGGACCGTTTCTGGCTCCTGGTTTGAGAAAAGCTCACTGTAAAAATTTGTGAGACAATAAGCAAAATGTAAAAAATAGTGATATTTGGTAATGTTAGGAGTTATAATTTATATTTTAGATATGATAGAGATACTGGGGTTATGTTTAGTAAATAAGTCTTTATCATTTGGTAGCTCTAGGTGAAATGATATGATCTCTAGAATTTACTTCAAGATAATCCAGCAAGTGAAGTCTGGTTGAAACGAGATTGGCTGTAAACTGATGACCATTGTAGTTGAGTGGCATGTGTGTGGAGGTCATTGTACTATTATTCTCTTTACTTGCTATGTTGAAAAACTTCCATGATGAAAAGGTTTTAAAAGAAGAGCATATAAGGAGGGTTTATCTATCCATCTATATATAGATATGTGTGTATATATATATATATAAGTATATAGATATATATACATGTATAAAGAGATATCCTCTATCTATTTAATCATATATATATGATTATATATATATAATATACATAATGTCCTTGTATGTCTGGCACATTCCTCAAGCATGTGCATCGCCCGCTCCCCAGGGCCAGATGCTCAGGCCTTCCACACTCTTCCATCTCATTGACTATGATTGTATTCAAAAGCTCTGCAACTATAACTCATATTTCCTTTTACTGAGCCCCTGTACCTATTCTTTGATTTCCATTTTCACAGCTATTCATCTCTGCAAACTCTACCCTCTGTTATTTAGTGGCTCTCCAGAACCCAGGGGTGAGGGTACATTTGGGGGGTGAGTGATGTGAAAGATGGGTGAGGGCCATATCACGATAATCTGTGGGACTCCAGAGGCTTCCACCTCCCAGGGATGTGATGCTGCCCTCGTGGTGGGGACAGGGGTGGGGCCTTGGAGGGGAAGGCTGTGAGCACTGAAAAGGCCCTTAGGAATTTTGATGTCTTGCCTGGCTCACATGCCCCGCGGGTCCTCCCTGCCTCTCACATGCCTGGGGCTGGGTCAGAGGAGTGGCCTACTAGTCCTGAGTATTTACTTGTTCATTCCTCTATAGTTATTGCTCAGAGAGCTGAGGGGACACATTCATGAAACAGTCTCCTGCCCTCGGTGCTCTCAGCAGGCTTCGCTCACTCACACTTGAACGTATCTTCTTTTTGTCTGTTTTACACTATGCACTCCTCAAGATCAGGGAAGGAGGTTTTTGTTTGTTTGTTTTGCGGTACGCAGGCCTCTCACTGTTGTGGCCTCTCCCGTTGCAGAGCACAGGCTCCGCACACGCAGGCTCAGCGGCCATGGCTCACGGGCCCAGCTGCTCCGCGGCATGTGGGATCTTCCGGGACCAGGGCACGAACCCGCGTCCCCTGCATCGGTAGGCGGACTCCCAACCACCGCGCCACCAGGGAAGCCTGGGAAGGAGGTTCTGACTTGACTTGTAACTTCCAGACTTCCTTTGTGTGCTGCTCCACACACCCCTGAAAGGGGAATCTGCTCACATAGCATCTTCGCTCCCATCTACTGGTTTTTGCCTTAGTACAAAGTCCTTTTTCTAAAAGCATTCTGACTCATAGAAAAAATAGTCTTAAAGGAGATATTTTAAAAGGCAGATATCCAATGACAGCTCAATTCTTTTGATAAGCCCTTTTATTTGATAACAGCAGAGAAATATTCCTATAGGAGAAAACCAGGTCTTGGGTTAAAATCTTGAGATTATCAAAAAACAATTTAGGATTTCTAAGCTGAAAGCACTCCTTTGAAGATCTACACATTACAATGTTGGGCAAACCAGACATAATCAAAATTGGGTAAGTCTTCGTATACTATTATTGATTTTATAATAAGGACGTAAGTGTCATGAACACATGATTGAGTTCAGAGCTGTCTCAGATCCGCACTCACCCCCGGCTGGGGTGAGCTCATCCCTGTGCAGGCGGCCCCAGCACAGGCCTGGTGCTGGGACAAGACTATGAAACCACTAGGAGGCCAGTGACTCAATTCCAACGAACATCTTTCTACTTCGATACCTTATCTCAAAACACAAAAAGTAATTCTGCAAGATCTAGAAAACCTTAAACCAAAAACAGATTCACGGTTTATTGGTGAATTCTGTGATGGTAAACTGTAGAGTGTTCCAAAAAACCTGAAACTTTTCTGTTTGACTCTCACTTCTCACCTTTTTTCTGTTGATATGATATCACTCTGCACATAGGGCACGGGCTATATCTAGTTCCTTGAATGTATACAGTATTGTTTATCTTCTTTAAATTTTTCAGGGCAAATGAGAAAGGTATTTATACAGATACATGACTAGGTAGCTGTTAGGACTCATGATCTGCTATTCTGAAAGGAGAATGTTTAAGACAAAAGCCCATCTTGGGACAAGAAATTAAGAAGAAAAGTGGGTTACATGATGGCTCAGCACTAGAGGGGGTATAGCAAAAAGGTGTACCTATTTTTCATTTCTTAGGAATTTTTATTTTCTTATCTAGGAGAAGTTAAGAAAATGTTTAATGTTTACAATTCTCTATCCTCTTTAAAGAAAGTTTTCCAAAATCATTTTTTTGTGCTCATTGTAAAATATTAAAATAAGAGAGAAAATGAAAATTAGCAATTTCACCACTCAGAGACAGTCACCATTCCTATTTTGTGATTATTCTTCTAGATAACTCTCTTACCGTATACACACACACACACACACACACACACACAATTTTAAATATGTGGTATCACAGTGTGCATTTAAGAACAAGTATCTTGTTCTTTTTACCTAATGATATAAATGGGTATCTTTTCATGTCAACGCATCATCATTTTTCATGGCTGCTCACCCTTCCATCACACGTACTATCCTTTAACCAAACCCTGAATGATGACATTTGTGTCAGGGAGTCGTCTAGACATGTCTATTTGCAAACCATTCAGGTGACTGAGAGGACACATTCCCCGAAGTGCAGCTACTGCCATGTTAAGTTATTACCGCGTCTAACGTTTGGACAGTTCCCGCTAAAACCCTCTTCAGGCTGCATCTATAAGCCTACACCCCCAAAAGCAGGGAGGTCAGCTTCTCCCCCTTCCCAGAGTTTGGCTGCTGCGTTACCATTTCCCTCCTCCCTCCTTGGCTGTGTATGTATTCATCTCTTCTTCCTTCCTGAGATGAAGCTTGGTACGACTCCACTTAGAGAGAAATGAGGACAGTTTTTGCATTTCACCTTAATCAGATCAAATTAGGACAGGTGGCAACCCTGCAGGCAACATAATTATGAAAAATGTGTCTCCTCATTACAGGCTGTCCTTTCAGCTTCCCAATCAAACAGGACACCAGCGTCCAACCTTTCTACTTTTAGCTGGTGACTCACAAAGTAGTCACCCACACGCTCTGGGTATAATGGCGCTGAAAAATCTGAGATTAAATATAGTCTAAAAAGCATGCAAATCTATTTTGTAAGATTAGCTAATTTAATATAATAATAGTTCTTGTATGACAATTTTTATATGCCAAAAGAAAAGAAAAATACCAAAACCCTATGGCTGGCCTATTATTTACAAGATTTACAAGGAAATCTTTTAACATACCTCCCTTATACTTTGCCATCCAAAGGTAAAAAAAATAATGGGGAGGATTCCCTGCTTTTATTGTAAGAGGACAGCCACCCCATCCAAAAGAAAATGTGCAATGCATATCTATTTAAATAGATTTGTGATACGCTGAAGGTGGATACTCGATTCTATTCTACACGAGGGGGATTCTACACCCAGCTTCATTTAGGATATTGCTTCTGCAAAGACATCCCAAGCACCACAATGACAAATGTTACATCGAAAATGCGCTTAGCAACAACTGCCCGTATGAGTCTCTGGGCAGGCATTTTTCAGCATGTCAGGATTATACTATCACACCATGGAAACAAATTAAACAGCACAAGCTTGGCTGCTGGGATCACTTTATTAGCAATGCAGCGTTATTTCAGAAAGGATGCATTGCTTCAGATCTGTCACTGAATGTCAACAATGGCTTCTCCACTTGTATGAAGCCCAATTTGTTATTTGGAAAAGAACCAAAGGAGAACACTTCAGAATCTGATTGCTTTTCTTCCCAACATTTAAATTAGGGGGAAAAAAGCCTGTTTGCTTAATCTTTCCAGTATATCTGTAGTCTGTATTCCCTTCCAGGATGGCATTTGGGAGGAAGCTTCAAAGTGCGAGTTAAGCACTAATGCTCTTTCTGAAGCATACAACGGGCATCATTAGATGCTTACCGACAGCTCAGACAAGTCACAATCTGCAAGATACACATTGTAAGAGAAGGTTTTGTTGATATATTAGATTCATACATGTGAGCTTTGCTTTTCTTGTGTCCATGAAAAATGTCAGTCTCCTGGCTTAGTAGCATCTTAGCTTTTTGTGACGGACGATGGAGTCTTGCTTTGGAAATGATTACAGTTATGTTAGAATAATTTCAAAAAAAGAATAATCGGTATCAGCAGATGAGTTCTTAGGAAACAAAAGTTATTCCCTTTTGCAGATAGATATGCCCAACCAAAAAGAGAAATTAAAGCCCAAGATTCTATTCTGAAGCCAAAACAGAACCTGCTACATTTGCCTCTGGAATTTTGTGAATATATCAATGAGGTTTTAAAATTCATCCAAACCATTGCTTATTTTTTTGAAGTCCAGATATCTAACCTGGAATGGAAACTTTCTCTCAGATAGTTGTCAATTAAACAGGTATAAAATTGTAGCTGAAACCAGCTAAGAAGTCCTTGTCCCCAGATACCGACATATGTGTACCAGCAACATTTCAAGACACAAAGGGATGGTGACATTTCAGCATTTGCTGCAGGAGGTACGACAGACATCTGGCTCTTCCCTAGCAACCCTGAAACCAGAATAAGTTGGTGGTTACTCCACCCTCCCCCGCCCACCCACCCCCAGCAAAGCTGGCTCTGACTATAGCTCTGAGGTCTCAACAGAGTAGAAGTTACCCAAGCCAGGCAGCAGATTCAACACACATCTGAAATCTCTGTTTGGCTGGATGACTCTCCTGGTTTGTAAAATCATGCTCTTATTTTCTGTAAGGGCAGATTTATTAGGAAGCAACTCTTCAATTGCTTCTCCCACGCACTATCCCACGCTTAATCTGCAACTTTGGTTTTTGCCACAATATTACTGGGAGGGAACTGAGTTTGGTTCTCTACTCTGGGTGCCATGTTCTCACCCATCTTTGCTCGTTACCTTGATGTCATGCTTGTACGCGGAGAAATGTAATTACCCTCATCTTTATGGTGCAAGTGCTAACTCTATGCGAATACCTTAAGCTCTATTTCTAAAGATCTTCCTTAGAAAAGAAAAATCTAAGGACTGAAATCCATCCCTCTCATTTTTCTTTTTTCATACTACTATTTCCATTGAAAAAACTTCTCGTTTTGCATCTCTGAGTAGAATATCCTTACATCCTTTCTGTTGAAATAGCATGGTCCCAGCATTCCCAAATAGGGAATTTTAGAAGAAGAAAAGGCATCTTTCTCATTGTGTTTTATCACAGAAAAATATAACCCCCTAAATTAAATCTAAATTCATCTTAATAGTGCCTTATACAAAATGTCTCTGGAGAATTAGTTCAGTTGGCCTCTCTGCAAAGTGCCTCATATGTCCAAGAGGATTTATCCTCACAAAGCTTGAAGTCCCTGTAGCTTTTCATGGTGCCTTAGTCTCCTGGATCTAGAGCAACAATGATCAATTATGAAGAAAATGGTCTCTACGGCTGGTATCGTATACACACTAGCAAACTACATGTGATGAGATCTCTGTCTCGTTTCAAAGGCTGTGATTTAAATTTGTACGTGGGGCTGATGGGTTAATTTTCACTGCCTTATTCACTACAGTTACCATTATTCAAGGGCTCTGAGATAGCTCTGCTATCAGCACTCACTAATCCAAATCAGTTTATAAAAACACTCTCAGATTAACAAATCAATGATACTTACACACCACGAAATTGGTTTCCACTTAAAGGCTTTATTCTGACTAGATTTATAGCCTGCATAAATCCCATCCTCATGTAATTTAGATGGGAGACAAGCAAGAGGCATGTCTGCTGTCTGTTCCCAGCAGTGTGGGCCAAAAAGGAGAGCGATTCTTCATTACTGATGTATGGCAGCCTGTGTTTAAAAACTATAAAGAACAAGCAATGAGAATACAATCGATCAATTCCGAAATTTCCACTAAAATAGAGTGCAGGAAACTTTAAGGAGGCATTACAAGGATGCTAGTAATTTACTTAAAAATTAACGCATCATTATATGTCTGTATAATGGAGATCGTTTCAGAAAGAGAGATCAAGATTTCTTCTACTTTTCCAATTGTAAAATAAAACAAAACTTGTTTCAAATAAAAATGACTCTAGTGAACAGTTAAATGCTAACCTGAGGTTAAGAATGATAAAACAAACTGGTCCTTCTCAGGGTAAAATGCATGCAATTCAAAGACCATACTTGCCCCCTTTTTTTTAAAAGATGTTTTGAACCCATGAAAACAACTGTACATAATACATTATATATATATATTTTGTGTGTGTGTGTGTGTGTGTGTGTGTGTGTGTGTGTGTGTGTGTGGTATGCGGGTCTCTCACGTTGTGGCCTCTCCCATTGCGGAGCACAGGCTCCGGACACGCAGGCTCAGCGGCCATGGCTCACGGGCCCAGCCGCTCAGCGGCCATGGCTCACGGGCCCAGCCGCTCCGCGGCATGTGGGATCTTCCCGGACCGGGGCACGAACCCACGTCCCCTGCATCGGCAGGCGGGCTCTCAACCACTGTGCCACCAGGGAAGCCCATACATAATATATTTTGAGTGTTGGATTCTGGCAGTAGCATCCACTATGCTCTTAAAATCTCTTCATTTCAGTCCTTGGTGAGAATTACTCCTAATGTTTCCAGAAGTATATAATATTGTAGCCTGAACTCGGGAGTTCTGATTTAAAACTCAAAGTAAAATTTTAGTTCTTGGGACTGATATAGAAACATTCTATAAACAGTAATAAAACCACATTAATAGAAAGTTAATAATTATTAGGAGTAAAAACTTATTTATTCCACGGCTCTCAACAGTAAGTATGCATTTAGTTATTTTAATCCATCCTATGACTCCTTCAGTAACAGGAGATGAGGCAGTTTAGGGATAGCTCCAAAAAACAAGACAGTTTCTTGACATTGTTCTTATTGTTTTAATAAAAAGTAGGGCAGTAAAAGGAAAATGGTGGAAATAAAAATAACAGTGGGTTGGGAATTGGGGCTGGACCACTAAGTATATCCCCTCAAGGCCTATGATGCTGTTCTCTGTGGGCCACAGATTTAGTTCTCTGCTTCCAAATGATCAGATCAAATAGAAGGACAACATAATCCCTGTAAAAGAAAACCAAAGAAGTTCTTGGAAGAAGCACAGAACTTTTTCTGCACACAAGCCGAGTGTTTCCAGATTTAGCAAATAAAATTACAGGATACCTAGTTGGATTTGAATTTCAGATAAACAACAATTAATTTTTTTAATATAAGTATTTCCCAGATATTTCTGTTTACCTTAAATTCAAATTAACTGGGCTTCTATCACATATGGTATAGAGTTTTACATCTTGATTTTGTACAAAACAACTAGTATGAATAGAATGGGAAGCACTATATTTCCTAGAAACTAAAGCTTCTAATTTCAACAACATCAAGATAGAGTATACTGAATGCCGTCAGAAAAACTGCTTTTGAAATATAACAAGAGTTTAGCAGAAGTAAGCATAAAAGAAAGCCAGGTAAATGAGGGGGATGCCTTGCTGGGAGAATGCCTACTGGTTCTCTGCAAGAGGCAGCCTGCTCGAGTTGGTCCATGGCTGAAACGCCTTTATTTGAACTCCTTTTGCCCCACAAGTTTTCATCCCACTCTACTCTGATCATTTAGTCGCTAGAAAAACAAAGTTTACTTCAGATAAATTCAATGTACAACCAAACACTTTAAAATAAACCCATTCTAGGCAGTGAGGATTATCTGTATTCCAATGGTAGACATTCAAAAGGAATATGGATTATTTTTCTTTCAAAAAGCTTGCTAACTATTGATCTTCCACTTTAGGTAGGACAATTCACGGCCTCATTTTTCAAAACTTTTGACATGTAGGAAAGAGGAAAATACATAATAAAACACATACAAAATCATCTAATTTGTGTACATAATTGCTAAAGATTTTGCTTCCTAGATATATCTGCCTGCAGATTTAAAAAATCTTTTATCTTTTATTTATATATTTTTAAATGAAAATTATATATATTTAAGGTGTACAAGATGATTATCTGACATACATAATGAAATGGTTACTACAGTCAAGTAATTATCGTATCATCTCACATAGTTAACCATTTTTGTGTGTGATGAGAGCACATACTCATAAGAGAGAAATCTACTCTCGTAGCATATTTCCAATACTTAATATTGCATTATTAACTATAGTCACCATATTGTAGAATCTTCATCCCACATAACTGCAACTTCATACCCGTTGACCAACTTCTCCCCATTTCCCTTATCCTCCCAGTCCCTGGTAACCACGGCTCTACTCCGCTTCTATGAGTTCAACTGATTCCACATATAAGTGAGATCATACAGTACTTCTCTGACTTATTTCACTTAGCACAATGTCTTCAGGTTCATTTATGTTGTCACAAATGGCTGGACTCCTTCTTTCTCATGGCTGAATAATATCCCCTGGTATGTACCTAAACCACATCTTTATCCACTCATCCGTCTATAGACACTTGGGTTGTTTCCGTATCTCAGCTACTGTGAGTAGTGCTGCAATGAACACGGGAGTGCAGATATTTCTTTAAGATGTCTGCAGATATTTTTGTCTAATTTTCAGACACTGATTAGCCATTACCTTCTGTACTTATGCATATATTTCTGTTGAGATCTCCTTTAACACACAACCCTATTGCAGAGGATTAATTTCCGAAAAGCGATTTGTGATTTATGTAGGCTCCATTTTATGTCTAATTCAATAGGCATTCTAATATTAGCTTTGCAGTGGAGAAACCTGGCAGCCGGCACTTTGACCAAGTGGTCCAAGTTACCACCACCAGCAGTGGGACAACCTGCCAGCGTGTGCCCACCAATAGGATGTACTGGGAAGTACACATCATTTCCACGGAAGTCTTGCCAGAAATGGACAGCTTGAGTCTGAACATGAGGGAACATCAGACAAACTCAAATTGAGGGACATTCTACAAATAGCTGGTCTGTGCCTGTTGAAAATGTGACTGTCAGAAAAGGCCAGGAAGGGATGAGATTCAAGCGGACTAAAGAGATGTGGTGACTAAATGCAACACGTGAGCTGGAAGGTACAGACTTAGGACAAATTTGTGAAATCTGAACAAGGACTATATTAGATAAGAGTATGGGATCACAGATAATTTTCTGATTTTGATCACTGTACTGTGGTTATGTAACAGATTATCCCAATATTCAGAGAACACATTCTGAAGTTTTTAGAGGTAAAGGAATACCATGTCAGCAACTTATTCTTAAACATTTCAGAAAAAACCCCAAAAACATGTGTACATTTGTATATATATGGGGAGAGAGAAACAAAAGTGCTGTAAACATTTGGGTATCTAGCTGAAGGGTGGATGGAAATTCTTTCTCTTAGTCTTGCAACTTTTCTCTAAGTCTGAAATTATATCAAAATAAAAAGTTAAAAGAAAAAGCATTTCCTTTGGTAAAAAGTAACCCAATATCATTAGCGGAGAAGTCTGCTTTGTCTTGCAGTTTACGGGGCCTGAGGAAAATGACATTCTGATGTAACAGCCGGCTATGACACAACTCCCTGGAGTGGCACACAGGATGGCTCCCCAGAGCCTACAGTTCTCGGAATGCTTACTGGATATTTCAGTGTTTTCTTGCCTTTTACGGCTGAGAAGGTTTGAGTTTCTATAACATTCACAGATAATTTGGACTATATCTAATCAAGTCAGTGCAGTATAAAGTCATGTTTCAAACATCTAATGGTAAGGCTAGTTCTTTCTTTTTTGATTGCTACCAAATCTAATTGAATAGTGTTATGAATTGACTCAAATGGCGTGCTAAATCAACTGAATCTCCAATAACTCTGTACATTCTATTCCACATTGTTTTTCTCTAACTATAACATATTCTAATGGAGAACAAAGAAAGGAATAATGTAATTTTTACCTCTTTATAAGACAAGGTAATCCCATCTCTTCCAGTTGCATATACATTTAAAAAAAAATGAATCAAAGTCTTGCCTTTCCACTGAAGTAATGTTTTGTGATTGTTGTATATAGGATTATTTTGGACATGCAGAAACTAATTTTTACCTTAAAGATTGAGGATTAAAATACAAAGAAACAATACATTAATTTTCATTGAATAAGCCAACTTGTTAATTGGATTAGTTTTAACATTCTCTTATGCCTGTATAATGTGGAACCAGTAATAGAAGGAAACTGATATAGAAAGAATATTAACACCATTTAATACTGGTTATTCATTTATTCCTTCAACGAATGTATATTGAATAACAAACAAAGGCCTGAAACTGGTCTAGATATGAGAAACAGAGATGCTTAGGAGGAAGTCCCTGCCCTCATGTAATGTACATTCTCCTAGGTGGTCAGTTAATACTCAAGTAAACAAATTAAAGAAAAAAAACCCTTGCAGACAATGGGGAAAAGATAAAGCAGGTATTGTAGAGAGGGCAGGAGCCAGGATGTAAGCAAAGGCCACGTTCGACGTGGAGGTCCCTGAGCAGAGTCACAGGAGGCCACGAAGACATGGGGAGAGCCCAGCGGGCAGAGCCTCCCCAGACCAGGGTCCAGCCCTGAGGGGAACGGCCAGAGGGAGTTGGCCAGGAGTGAGGTTGTGCTGGACCTCGTAGGCCAGGATAAAGGGCTCAGCTTTAGCTTCGGGAGTGAGAAGGCATCAAAGGATCTCACACATGGTCGTGATGTGATGATGTCCTTTATATTTAACCAACACTTTTCTTTGAAATAACTAGATTTATAGAAGAGTTGCAAAGATGGCACAGAGAGTTGTCAGATGCCTTCACCTAGCTTCCCTTTGTATTAGCACCTTACATAACCTCAGTACATTTCTCAGTATCCTCTAAGTTTTAAAAGGGCTCTGTCTCCTTACTGTGTATTAAATAATTATGAACCCAATATAATGGCCAACATTTATTGACCATATTCTGTGTCCCAGAAGCTATTCCAAGTGCTCTACCCGTGTTAGTCACTAGTCCTCACAGGATCACTATAAGTACAAGGGCGGTGCTCTTGTTATCATCCCCACTTCACAGATGAGGGTTCTGAGGCACGGAGAAGGGAGTCAACTTGCCCAGTGTCATACAACGAATAAGTGATGAGCCTGGTTTACAGACTCACTTTCCCTGACTCCAAAGCCTGACCTCTGGGAGAGACTCAGGAGCAAAAGTAGAAGCAGGGACACCAGTTAGGCAGCGACTACAGTGGTCAGGTGAGAGGCGAGGGCACCTACGGAGGTGGAAGTACGTCAGCAGGACTTGCGATGGACTGAATATTGGGGAGTGCGCGAAAGAAAGGAAAGAATCAGGATGATTCCTACCCTTTCTAATCCCGAGCAGCTGGCTGATGGGTGGTGCCTTTCACTGAGGGAGACGGACTGGGGAAGAGCAGGCGCGAGGGAGTTAAGGGTTCTGCTTCGGACACGCTAAGCTGGAGAAGCCTGTGAAGCAGCCAGCTGTGGCCAAGCAAAGACCGCGCGTGAAGAGCAGAGCGTGACAGAGCAGGTCATTCTGCTGAGGGGCCAGAAGGCCGAAGGGATGGAAGCGACCGTTGGCTCTCACCCCGCATATATTTATAAATCAATTTAAAACTTTTCAAGATGTGAGAAGCAATGATTCTTATATCCTCAGCCTGTCTCCTCCTCCCAGACGACCTTCCCAGCCCAAGGGAAGAGAGAGAAAGGAAAGAGAGTGAGAAGGAAACAGGGAAAGAAGGTGGGGCTATGGGAGAAGACATTAAGGAATCCAAAGGCTCTTTGGAAACCCAGAGCTCTTCAACAAGAGCTGCATGTCACCCTCTTTACCTCCCTTGTACAAAAAATTCCGGCTCATTTCTTTCTAATATCGATACCCATAAAAGACAGTAACATATTTTCTCTCAGACTTTTATTAGAACTCAGTCAAACTGTCTGCTTTAGAATTTATTATCTGCCCAGGTGTTTTATTTCATGACCACGTATTTGATTTGTAACGTGACCAATTAAGTTATTTCCACAATAACCTTTACCACGTTAAATACATGGATATTTTTGCATGCAAGTTATGAGATTTCAAATCTACTGAATAACTTGAACAATTAATAACTTAAAAAATATTTTGGAAGTGTAATTGTCCAAGAAAATTAAAGATAAAATTTTAGTGAAAAAGAGAAAAAAATTAACAATAGGAAACAAGAAAATAAAGGTAATAAATAAATGGTTTACAAAATTACAAGTTCCAGAGAGGAAACAGTTTGTCAGAAGTCAGGAGATACCTAAATGGATGTGGATCAATAAAAGTGATTTATCTACGTGAGCAAATTGAAATAGAAAGGGCCCAGAGAGCATAGAAGTGAAGGGAAAATGTAAATGCATTGAATGGATATCCTTTGTGCTGTTCAAAAGGACAAACAATGATGTGAGAACTCTAAATTTACCTTGTAATTGTTGACTCCATGTTGTAATTTTAGCCAGAAAGCAGTGACAAAATAATTATATACATGTTTCTATACTGTGTCAGCTAAAATAGCACAAATTCTTGCACCCACATACTACACGAGCATCAAAGAATATGTTGTCAGTTTTCAAATACTGTAAAGAGTTTAGAGAAGTTCACGGTAATCTCTCACATTTGACAAACACCACACACAAGGATACTCCTAATGAGGCTCCAATGTGGTGGCAGATGTATGAATTTCATATATAAGAAGCTATGTTATGTGAGCTCAAGAAAACCAAGAAAGGAAAGGCTCATGTTATATCATGGATTTTGGTTTGGTTTCCTATTGTGTAACAAACTACCCTCCTTCCCTGTTTCTTTCATTCTTTCTCATTCTCTCTTTCCACAAAGCCACTCCATGTGGTAAGCTTGGACTTCCTCACAGCATGGTGGCCATAGGGCAACTGGATTTCTAACATGACAGCCCAGGACTCCTCCCAAAGGTGGAGATGGAAGCTTCCGGTCCTCTTAAGAGTGAGGCCTGTCATAGTGTCCTTTACACTGTACTCAACTGGTCAAACCAGACACAGGCCAGCCCAGACCCAAGGGACAGGGGAATAGCACCCACCTCTTAATGAAAAGGGTATCAAAGAATTTGTGGCCATCTTTAAAATACCCAAGGCTGATTTCCTATATGACAATTCAGGTATTTATCATGCTAAAAGGAAGGAGCTGATGCTCTGACTTAATGGGGGGAAAGGGGAAGAAGAAAGAACATTCTTGGATCGCTTTTATAGGCTGCCTCTGATGAGCTCCAATGACAACTTTGAATCCACATAAGCGGTTGCATTTGAAACAGAGCACCAAGAAACACCTGCAAGCACTGTTGTCATGGTCACTGGCAGGCACAGCTGAGAGGCCCACCCAGAAGGACAGGAAATCTGTCGAGCTGGGGTCACTGGGGACTGAGACAGCTCAGTCCATGCAAGACCCCCTCAGAACTGCCATTTGCACAAGGCTTGCTAGATGCAGAGGATCAATGATCTACCTTTGGCCTTCCGTGCATTCTTGACACATTCACCTTGGGCATGAGGTGGCAGAGCAACGACCTTCAGTTGTATTATCTAGAGAATGATTGCCAAGTTTGTCTTTACCTCTGGAGAAGGCACACAAGAGGAGAGAAAAATGCTACTATGGTTGGAAGTAAAAAAGAACTTTCTGGAAATAAATGTTTTAAACATGAAAAGGGTTTCCATCTGAAAATCAGAGAATCACTTATCCTGAATGTTTTTATCTTGAATAGTTCCTACGGTTCAGGAAAGCAAGTGCTTAAATGATATTCTACTCTTCACAGTGTGTACATTTCTTTCTCTTTCTGACTTTTCCATCTTAAGTCTGCTATTTCTTTCTTCTTCGACTCATTTTTCTCCTACTCAGCCCTCTTGTTATCTGCCTTGCTGTACATCTACCAGAGGTCCCCAGCAATGTCCACAGGCCACCACGAGGAACATTTGGCACAAAAAAGGCTGCTGTATACTTTCCTAGTGGTTCCTTCCCTTGCGAGGGTGTGGGGTTTTTTTTTTGGTCTGGAAGTAGAAGTTGTACCAGATTATTTTCTTGATTATTTGAGAGCTGGTAACCTTTATTATAACAATGTTCATATTACTATGAAAATTTTGGCAGACACTGCTGTTGCCAACACAATAGTCATCTACTTTTTTTTTTTTTCTGTTAACAATTTGGTCCAGCACCCAGGTTGAAAGGCTTTCATCTCCTGGCAGTAGGTCCCCCTGAGTCACAGGAATCTAGTCCCATTCACAGTGACTACTTTAGGCGTGTTCACATAACCCAGTCCTGGACACTGAGAAGTACTGGGAAGGCTGGTGAGGCTTCTGGGAAATATTTTCCTTCCTGATTCCAAGAGAGAAATTCCAAAGGATGTGAAAGCTTTCTTCGTGTTTGGCTTCAGGGGGGATGAGCTGTGGCGGCTGTGCTCACGAGGTGACGAAAACTGCTGAAGGACAGAAAGAGTTCCCGCCCTGGACAGAACTGTTGAGTTCCTAACTGGAAGCCTGCCTACCTCTGGACTGCTCATAAGTAAAAAATAAATGTCCTTATGTTTTTAAGTCTCGTTTGGTCAGGTTTTCTGCTATTGTAGCTGAAGGCATTTCTTTTGGGAGGAGACCATGCTCCGTGAATAATGTCACATTTCACATTTCTGCACAGTTAGGGCTTACTGAGAAAAGATCATGGGCAACCAGTGTTACAGGATGATTGCAGGGGAAACATGCCTTGAAAATTAGAGATGGCAAGTTGTTCCTGAGACAGATGAAGGCTTCACTCCTCTGGAGCCATTCACTCACACTAGAAGGGGGAAAAACCCAGGGCCTTTCTCTCTTCTATTCAGAGAATAATTGTCTACATGCCTGGACAAAGGTCTCTCTCTTTCTCTCTCTCTTCACACACACACACACACACACACACACACACACACACAGACAAACACACATGGTTAAAGTAGATCATGTACCTACTTAAATGCACGCAAAGTTCTGTGTGTGCATTTTTCTTAGTGCAAAAGATCCAACAGTTTTCATCAGATTCTCAGAGGCATCAGTAATCAAAACAAAATCATAGAAAACAGAAAAACAAATTAATCACCACTGTTCTAAAAGCTGCCAGAGTGTGAATCTTTTGAGGAAAAAAAAAATATGGTCTTAAATGTCTTCATATCTTTAGGGCCTATCACAGTGTTTGACAAATAGTAAATGCACAATAAAAGTTGGAAAATTAAATAAACAGATAAATGACTTGTTTTGTCCTTCATCCATGCTCCAGGCCTACTGCTTTGTGTGGACAAAACAAGTACATAGCTTTTAAACATAAATCCATAAACCATACAGTCAAAGAAACAGATGTATACAAGACAAAATTATATGTATTAGTATTAAATTCTCATAATGTTCTATATTAGAACACATATGGGGGCTATGTGTTTAAGAATCCGCCTGTCAGTGCAGGGGACACGGGTTTGAGCCCTGGTCTGGGAAGATCCCACATGCCGCAGAGCAAAGAAGCCCGTGTGCCACAACTACTGAGCCTGCGCTCTAGAGCCTGTGAGCCATAACTACTGAGCCCGTGTGCCGCAACTACTGAAGCCCACACACCTAGAGCCCGTGCTCCACAGCAAGAGAAGCCACGGCAATGAGAAGCCTGCGAACTGCAAAGAAGAGTAGCCCCCGCTCACCGCGACTAGAGAAAAGACCGCACGCAGCAACAAAGTCCCAACGCCCCCCAAAATTAAAAAATAAATAAAATAAATAAATTTATTTAAAAAAACACATATGATTGTTGGGGGAGACAAGAACTACAAATGGAGAGAGAGGAGAGACCAACGTGAGCTAGCCGTCTGCCTAACATATGGGCTTGTTCACATTCCACATTCATTTTGCATTTAGGCATCTTGAGTTTTAAGAATTTTAATTTGTCGTTTTAGCAATGAGAAGCTGGAGTAAAACCCCAAGACATAAACATGCTTAAGATTTTTACACTATATGAATTCTGGGTAAAATATGATTATTTTTCTCTAATTCATTATGTCGTTTGGCTAATTCAACAGAACGTGATTTTCTCTTTTCAAAGCCTAAGGTGAAGGGTACTTTAGAATATATGTTATCCAATGATGTACAGCATGTAGATTTTTAAACTCTTCCTGTAACACACTCCTTTCAAGTAGCCTTTTTATTTGGCTGTTGGGTGACAATGGGTATTATGGGTTGAATTATATGCCCCCCCAAAATATGTCCAAAGTACCTATGAATGTTACTTTATTTGAAATAGGGTCTTTGAAAATGTCATCAAGATGAGGTCCTTAGGGTGGGCCCTAACTCAGTGTGACTATTGTCCCTTTAAGAAGAGAAGAAACACAGAGAAACACACAGGGGAAATACCACGTGATGACAGAGGCAGCTTTTGGGCCTATGCCTCTATAAGCCATGGGACGTCAAGGATTGCTGGCAACACCAGAAGCTAAGAGAAAGGCATGGAACAGAGTATCTCTGGTGGTTAACATCCTGCTAGTACAATGCTAACTTCTATTTGTCAGTGTATGAAGCCATTGGCACCTTGATGGGAGAAGATGGATTGAAGGAGATCAAATCACAGAATACAGAAGCAGCTGAGAAGACTATACTTTTGCCATACAATGGCTATTTAATGTACTCAACAGGTTCCTTTGTGATTTATCCCCAAGAATACTGTTTAGATAAAAATGAGCTTTCTCTAGAGCTCTGGAATTCAACAAGGGAAGATAGGCTGCCCTCGTTCCCTGGAATCATAACTGCCCGCAGTTTGGGACAGGGCACCTTGGACACACCTTTGGGAAGCAAGGAAGGCACCAGACATTCCCTTACACCAGATAAACTTTCATTAAGTTCAACCAGAGCCTGACCTGTAGCAATTTCCAAGCTGTTATCAGCTTGAAAATGTTTCCTCTGCTTTTGACGGGCATGGGGTGACATGACGATCTCTCCCCAGCTGCCCAATTTTCCATTTCTGATTTGTGCTTCAAAGCCGCTCCTCAAACATTCTCAAAGTATTTTCTTGAAATTTGGGCTTTTATTTGTTCTTGGAAAGAAAACAATAAAATGTTGATGGGGAAAGAGGTAGAACAACATAGGTATTTTCAAGCATTTCCATTACTGCATATGAGTAACCATGGAGGTGAGACCTAATGGTGCGATTTCTCCAAACACCTCATAAAAGAAAACACCGTGTTCTTTTCTTCAACAGCTTCTTTAAAATGTACATCATTAACACAATACGTGGCCGGGGAGAGTGAAATTCAACAAGTATGTGTGGGGGGGCTGATGCATGCATAGCTTTGCTCTTAATGCTGGGCAAAGTGATAAGTGAAACAAGCTTGTGAAGCTTATGTTCTAGGAAGAGGAGGAAACAGGATAAAGAACCAAATAATAGTAATAATACTGCTAATAATCCTTCTAATAAAAAACAACCAGACAGTGATGAGCATCACATATAAAGTTAAAGTAATGAAGTGATGAGGTGTGATTACGATTATTATAAAGATCATTCTGGTTTTGATATGAAGACACAGGACAAAGTTTTTAACTTTCGGGGGGAAATCATTTGACTAAGACTTGAAACAATTTATACCAAAAAACCTTATTTTAGACAACCTAACAAATATTACTTTTAAAAACAGAGTTAGAGACATTCCTATAATGGGTTATTTTTCCTATCCCTCCCTCCAGTGTTAACAAAGGTCACGCGGAGCTGTCCTACAAAGCTATGCACTGCTGCCCTCCCACCCCTCCCCTGCCTTCCTGTTCTCCCTCTACACAATCAAGTGGATACTGTAGATCTATAAGAATACAAAATGCCTAGGAAAAGCTTTAACAGGAATGTGCAGATTTTAAGTTAATAACAACAATGATAATGGCTAGAGCAACACACAAAGATTTACTGAACAGCAAAAGATGACATATATGATAATATATCATATGCCTGAATTGAAATGCGATTTTGTAAAGATTTTATTCTTCTGAAAAATATTTCATACTTGTAATATAATTTTTACCAAACCTCAATAGTATTATTTTGGAAGCTGGGTAAAATGAGTAGTGAGGGCAGAATGAAAATCAGGGTATTCAAAACAACTTTGGGGAAACTTTCAAGAGGTCAGTCCAGAGCTTTTCTAAGAAATCGTACTAAACAATGAAGAAGAAATTATGTTAAAGTCAAACCCGACATATCATTCATTAAATGTTAATGATTTAACTTCCAGCATCTTCAGTATGATTTACTGAGAATATGAAAAAGTTCATTCATTTGGACTTAACTTCTGTTTGTTGCTCAGGCCCTGTAAGACTTGCTATGTGTATTTCCTTAGAAAATGTTAACACTGAGTTGTCCCTTATGGAATATTTTGGTGTGAGAGAGAAATGTCAAGGTTAGAACTGTTCAGAGATTTGCTCTCTGTGGATATCTGGACTGTAAATAGTCAACCATCTCTAGCATCAAGTTATTGCTCAAAAGATGAGATCTCTTTCGCTACGCTTACAAGTTCAGCATAACTTTATTTCTTTCATTTAACACTTAAGTCTACATTTTCAGAGCATTTTAAGAATATAGTGTTAAATTATGTCTATATTGATGAAATTCAACAAATGAATGCTTACTGTGAGCAAGCTAGGAATTCTAAGAAATATAAACAAAATATAATCCTTGCCCTCAAAGAGTCCGTAGCTTAGCTGATAAAATAGATAAATAAATTTAATAAAAGGCAGAATGATAATGATGCTGATAAAGATCTACACAGTTTTCAAATTTCTTTGCATATATTACTTCACTTTATCTGCATAAGAAACATTTGAGGGAGACCAGGCGGACTGAATCATTCCTAGTTTAGAAGTGAGGAAAATGAGAATCAGAGCATCAAGGGGGTATATCCACATTGATAACGGCAGTACCACTAGTGCTAAATTGCTGATTCTTTCCTTGGCACCATATTGACTAATTTCCATTCATTCCTCTCTCTGTGTTCTAACATTTTGTTGACATCTCTCATCTGATATCTCTCCTCTCTCAAACTCTTTGTTCTTGTGGATTTATATCCTTTTTATTCCTTCAGTGTCATTTTGGTGTAGCTGGGGGAGGCGGATATAAACCCATGGAACTTCTTTAAGAGTCAATGTGAAATGAAGTTAGTTCTAGCCATAAGCTCTGGGAAGGCCTTATAGGGGAGACCAAATTAGACCTGGGCTTTTAAAAATGAGTAAGATAGGGTGGGCCACTGAGCTGAAAGGGATACCCAAGAGACAGAGGAACATGGGAGACTTTTCAACCTATATGATGAGCTACATTAACGTTATAGAGCTCACAGCCTTTCTTTTTTCAGAGGGTTGAAACTCAACAAGAGGTCCAGTTCTGGAAACTGTACCAGTTCTTGTAAATCAAAAAAGCTTTCAGGGCTTCCCTGGTGGCGCAGTGGTTGAGAGTCCGCCTGCCGATGCAGGGGACACGGGTTCGTGCCCCGGTCCGGGAGGATCCCACATGCCGCGGAGCGGCTGGGCCCGGGAGCCATGGCCGCTGAACCTGCGCGTCCGGAGCCTGTGCTCCGCAACGGGAGAGGCCACAACAGTGGGAGGCCCGCATACCAAAAAAAAAAAAAAAAAAAAAAAGCTTTCAAAACACAGAGACAATCAAGACCATTTTGTGAGAGACGTACTTTGAGCTTGAGCAGATTTTCAAAGCAGGATTTATAAAGCTACATCTAGGAAGAGGCAATATGTATATAACACACATAGAAAAGCTCCACCAAAGCATCGTGGATGGCGGTGCTGAAGAGCAGTTCAGCCTCCAAGTTACTCCACTGCCCCCCCCCCCAACCTAGGCTGACATCCATCTTTAGGGGCAAAATGGGTGGACAAATGGAGTCAAATGGAGTTTATTCAACTGGAGGAAGAACTTGCCGGGCACCCACTCACACTCCACAGACTCGGTCCTGTTTTATAGGGGTTAGAGTGTCTTTCTGAATGCAGAGTGTTGGGTTAGTAATCTGAACACACGCATAAGAGACATGGAAAGGGACTGATTTGACACTGAAACCAGTACTCAGACTAGGTTTTTCTCTTTATCTGATAAAAAAAGTTTAAATTAGAATAAACCTTACACTTAAGTTTATATGTCACCTTATTTTGCATTCTAGAGTAATATATTTGAGTTCCTCAAAATCATTCCTGCATCCTCACTATTTCTGTAAAGTGAATTTTCAGATATAGCTGTGAGAGGCAGGTTAGTGTACCACCCGCCCCTTTAAAGGTGAGAATTTCACATTAGATGATTAAACATCTGCAGAAAAATGTTAAAATTCACAAGTTCATTTTCTTCTGTGAAAAAAAATATAGGTATGCATGTATGTGTGTATATGTATACATACATGTCCTACATTAGTGGTCGGCCAGTCAGACAGATTTTTCCGAGCAGTACTGAACGGGGGGCAAGGTGCTACCCTCTCCAGAGAAGAATGCCAAACGGAAATGACAACTTTCTCATGAGGGGTCTGGTAGAGGGAAACGGCCCCACGGGGTCAGGGAGGTGCGGACACCTGTGTGAAGACCCACGAGCTCCCTGAGGAGACCTGAGCTTCAGGGGCCTTTGGTGGTGGTGAGGAGAGCAGTGGAGGCAAGAGGACATGAGGAGAGGACTTGTATGTAATGAGTATTTTTTAGTTCATGATAAAGAGCATGAATTTTATCCCTTAAAGGCCTGGGGGGCATACAATCATTTTAAGGGGAGTGACGTCAATTCCTGTTTTAGAGTCACGACTGCAGGATCACTGTGATAACAGGCTGTTGCTGGGAGTCAGTTGAGAAGTTGCTCCGCATTCTGGGTAAGGTGTGATGTGAATGTTAACTAAAGTTGTTGCAGGAGGGATGGATGCTGGGATACACATTTAAGAGCTAGTTAGCAGGTAGCACTGACGAGACCTGGTGACTCGATGTCATGGGAGAGGGAGTCTGGGATGACTCCAAGCGTTTCCATCTTTGACCGGCAGTGGATGGTGGTGACATTCACTGAAAAAAGAAACACAAGTCTTCCAGTGCTATGTGGCAGATTGAACAAATGTGTAAATCTCCTACTCCCTCAGGCCCCACTTAAATGACAATGAAGGAATGAAAAGGGAATAAATCCACAACCACAAAGAGTTTGAGAGAGGGGGAAAAATCAGATGAGAGACGTCAATCAAACTGTAGAACACAGATGGAGAAGGGGAAGCCTGTTTAGCAGAGTAGAGAAAGCTGCTGTTTACAGCAAGGAAAGCCAACAAGAAACAAGCCTATTCATGCTACGGAACCTCAGGAAGGTCCAGCAATTGGAAACACCGTGTACCTGGGAAATTCAGAGTGAAGGAAGGGGCAAAATGAGAACCAAGTGCTTGAAAATCTAATATAATGAGCAGTTAGATTATAGGATTCCAACCCCCCAGCCTATGAAGCCAGGCAACTGCCCCTCCCTACACAGCTTAAGACAGGTTTATTTTCCAGAGAAGTGGATGCAGAGGGGCTCTGGACTCAGACCACCTGGCACAGCTCAGAAGGGGATGAGTCCTCTTACCCCTAAAACATACTGATATTTCGGTGTGCCCCCACTGTGTTCACTGATCTACAACCCTAAAGTGGAATCCAGCATTTAATAAGCCTCACTCCTGCACACAGAGTTTCCATTAAGTTTTTTTAATGCTTAAAAAAACAGAAAAGCAAAGGAAGATATCTGAAGATATCTGAAGAAAGCCTTCAATAATGAAAGATAAGAGACCAAAAGAAACTGAACAGGAAACAGAGAAAACAATTTAGGGAAGAGTAGGAAACAAACAAACACCTAAGTATAATCAATATCCTTGAAGAGATAAGAGGATGCTTTAAAGAAAAAAAACATTTAGAGGACAAAGAAGAGGTCTTAAACATTAAAATGGTAGTTGCAGAAAAATGTTAACAATTTGGAAAACAAGTTTGGGAAAATCTCTCAGAACATGGAGCAAAGAGGTAAAGGAGTGGGAAATAGGAGACGGAACATTTAAAGCAAGAAAGGAAAAAAACACCAAATGATTACCTTTAGAAGCTTAATGTCCAACAAATGGCAATTCCAAAATGAGAAAAATTTTTAAAATACAGAAGAGAAAGTTTTCAAAAATTAAATACAGAAACATTTTCCAGAACTGAAGGACATGAGTTTCCAGATTCAAAGAGCCCACTGTATAAACAGACCAGCACAACTGTCGATTAAAAAAATGCATGACCTAAAATCTGAGAGGTATGTTTTATTCAGCGGACACACTGAGGACTTAAGCCCGGGAGGCAGCCTCTCAGAAGAAGTTAGGGAGGAGTCATGATATAGAGGCGCTTTTGCAACAATGATCAGGTAGTCGGAACATCAAAAGATTACTGTTCAAGAGACTACAGACATCTCTACTTAATGAACTTAGCACTTTTCTATGTATTCAAGATGCGAGAGTCTGGGCTCACTGAAATCATTCCTTTGATATGCGCCTTAGCTATCTCATGTCCTGTTTTCTCCCACTTGAATCCCCTCAGGGTGCACAGGAGGGTGCTGCAGAGGCTGAGGGCCACAACATCCTTTGTTTACTGATGTGGCAGGTGACATTCTTTGTCCACTCAATGCATGAGGAAGGCTCGAAGAAGGCCAGCAGTTGTGAGCAAATGGAGCGGTCAAGCGCGCTCACACAAAAGTTCAGAATTCCACAAATCCTGAAAGCGTAAGAAGAATACCTTCAATGTTCTGAAGGAAAATAATTTCTTACCTAGGTTTCCATAATCTCAGACAAACTATTGACTCAGTGTAGGGGAACGGAGAGCAAGTCAATAAAGAGGAGACATGGGATTCAGAAAAAAAGTGGAGAGTACACAGGAAAGAGTGATAGAGAATTCCCAGGAGGAGGGTGGTGAGAAGTCCCAAGATGACAGCTCGCTGAATGTCCTGACACGCTCAGGAGGAGAAGCCTCCAGAATGCAGTCTCCACGTGAAAACTGGGAGAGAGACTGACACTTGATTTCTTCTTGACCCTATTAAGAGATGTACCATTCTATTAGAAAGTTTGGGGCTGGATTAATGATAAGTATATAGAATACCAAGCAAACAGATACAAAACTAAGTCAATCACTAAATCCAAGATAAGCAAAGTAATGGTAAAAAAAAGGTAATTATTACACTCTACCTTGAACAATGTTTTCACATATTAGAAAGATGGAGGGAGAGGATATATATAAATGTGTGTGTGTGTGTGTGTACAGTATAAAAGTGGTAAACCTTCATTTTTCATGGTAAGAATTTAGTAGACAGTAATTGAAAGAAATAAGAAATAGCAGTACAGTCATTACTATGTGAAATCTTTTAAGATTCATCTTAGGGTCGTTCACTGAGTTTTTAAAAATTGCTAAAATTAGGATGGCTCTCAAATGGCTGCCATCCAGGTGGCAATTTCATTATGGCTGTCACTGCTTTCACAAGCTCATCAAAACCTAATGAACAGGTGACAGCAGCTTAGAAGAAAATCCCAAAGACAAGAGTCGATCACTCTTAAATGCTGCATCTTCAACGTTCTTGACTGTTCAGAGGATACTACTGCTTGGAAAAACATGGAACAACCATAATTCTGAGACAAAAAGGGACCTAGGTTCTGAAGTGTTAGAAACATCCTAATCTATCCATTTTGCTTTTAATTTTTTGATACATGTAGAAGGGGGATCAACAGTGAAAAGTCATACAGATGGCCAATAGGCATTTAAAGAATACTCAACATCGCTGATTATTAGAGAAATGCAAATCAAAACTACAGTGAGTATCACCTCACACCACTCAGAATGGCCATCATCAAAAAGTCTACAAATAATAAATGTTAGAGAGGGTGTGGAGAAAAGGGAACCAACCCTCCTACACTGTTGGTGGGAATGTAAACTGGTGCAGCCACTATGGAAAACAGTATGGAGACTCCTCAAAAAACTAAAAACAGAGCTACCATAAGATATGGTATCTCACTCCTGGGCACATATCTGGAGAAAACCATTATTTGAAACGATACATGCACCCCAATGATCACTGCAGCACTATTTACAAGAGCCAAGACAGGGAAACCACCTAAAGGCCCACTGACAGATGAGTGGATAAAGATATGGTGTATGTATACAATGGAATGTTAGTCATAAAAAGGAATGAAATATTGCCATTTGCAGCAACACGGATGGACCTAGACATTATCATACTAAGTGAAGTACGTCAGGCAGAGAAAGACAAATATCATACGATATCACTTATATGTGGAATCTAAAAAAATGACACAAATGAACTTATTTACAAAACAGAAACAGACTCACAGACAGAGAAAACAAACTTATGGTTACCAAAGGGGAAGGGTGGGGAGGGATAAATTAGAAGGTTAGGATTAACATATACACACTACTAAATATAAAATAGATAACCAACAAGGACCTACTGTATAACACAGGGAACTATAGTTAATATCTTGTAATAATCTATAAAGGAAAAGAATCTGAAAAATATATATATCCATATATATGGATGGATATAAAACTGAATCACTTTGCTGTACACCTGAAACTAACACAACATTGCAAATCAACTACACTTTAATTTAAAAAAATAGTGAAGATTGTCCCACAGGTCTCTAAGAGCACTTTTGATAAGTATAAAATAAAAATTTAAGAAATTTCAAGCACTAAATAACATCTTTCATAGTTAATTGACAATTTTTAATTTTTTCTTGGTGGTAAATAAAATGATTTAGTTTTTAAACCAATGATATCATAGTAACTAATTGGTGAAACTGCAGAAGAGCAAAAGTGATTCTATAGGAATAAGGGAAGTGGGTGGTTTGGAGATATTTAACACTTTAAACTACAAACAAGTATTTCTTTGATAAAACATTAATATATTAAGTAAACAGCACAGAAGAGAAAGGGTTTAGAGTGGATGGGTCTGCAAAGTTGAGCTGGGCCTGAGGTTTTTAGATATTCTGAAATTTCCTTAAAAAAATGTATGCTTTGCCTTGTTCCACCAAGAGGAAAAAAAAAAAAAATCTGAAAAAACAGGGAGGGACCAGCTAGATCAAATATGGGGTCTTTTAGACCAAGTTTGATTTTATTCTACATATAAAGAGCAGCCCCTGCAGCATTTTAAGGGGAGAGATAGAGTCTGATTTACAGCTTAAAACTACTGATATATTCAAACGGGAGTTTCAGGTCATGTTTTCATAACTAAAACAATGCATATACAGTTGCTACAGTGACTTTGGACTGGTTTTACAGCTTAGTTAAGCCCAGCGAATAACTGAGTACATGAAATCTATTAAGGACTGTTAAGGACGCGATGGAAAGATGGTAAATGTAACCACAAGGCACAGAAACCTGAGAGCCTGACTGCGCATGCGCACGGCCGGCCTGGGCTTCACCCAAAACGTGAGGCTGAAACTCGTTTCTAGTATTAGAAAAAAATCACCACCAAAATGGCTTAAAACAATACCCATCGTGTAATCAGGTTCTATGGCTCTGTTCCTTCTCTGCTGCGGGCCCCAACGGCCAAAATCAAGGCATTTCTTTTTGGAGGCTCTGGGGAAGATTCCATCTTCAAGCTCCGTTGAAGCTGTAAGCAGATTTCAGTTCTGTGGCTGTAGGACCTCGGTCCCTGTTTCCTTTTGTCTGTCGGTTGTTCTCAGCTTCAAGGGGCACGTGCATCCCTAGATCGGTCCCCTCAAAGCCAGCAGAGGAGTCCCGAGCGTGTCTGGTGCTTCTGTCCTGACTGACCTCCCATCCTGTCCCTTCTCCTCCCTGCTTCCTCCTTGCAGCATCACTCTTGCTACAGATGGAGAAAAGTCTCTGCTTTTAAGAGCTCAGTTAGATTGGGCCCACCTGGAAAATTCAGCATCTTCTTCCTCGTTAAAGACTGTAACCCCTACAGCAGTAGCTAGATGAGGGTCGGATTGAATAACCAGGGCACAGAATCTGGGGAGGAACCTCTTTCCGAGTCCGCTTACCACACTTAATATTTTTACTGATGGAGACATCATATGAAAAATTTTAAAAATAATAAAACCAACGCACTGAGGACCAAAGAGGGCTCTGTTAAACAACTCAACATCAACAACACTAAGAAACAAATTTGAGAGGAATGAATATTTTAAACAGAGCTACAAAAGGCTTGAGAACCGCTTTGTCATGAAAACCCATGTTTGCAGCCATGTGCACAAATGGGTGCCACTGTCAAATACTGGTTTCTCTTAAGATATAAACTATACTGAAGAGAGTACAGTAACGTTTATTTAGGGGGCAGCACCAGGTCCAGTCAGGATTACACTCAGGCTATATTTCTACTTATTCCTGGAATTTTAGATGTCTGCGACATTCGGTATTGAATGCAGACATTTAAATAGTTGATCTTCTTTCACGTGTGTATAAACACTAAGTTATTAAAACATACCATATATATATAAAATTGTACAATAATGTCTCAGACACAATGAAAATGACTAGTTTTAAAAAACCAAATCTATTTCGTGTGACTAACAGATGAGATTTTGACAGCTGGCAAAAAAATCAAATGACATTTACAGAATCTCAAACAAAATCTTCACTTAATATCACTTTCCCTTCCCCCACCCATAATCAGTCTCCAAATGTCAAGTGGCAGTCAGGGCACTCTGTCATATTAGGGGGTGGACGATCTTGCTGGCCTTAGTATTTTCTCCTCCTCCCCTTGGCAATAACAAGAGTTTCTTATTTACTTTTAGGGGAAGGAAGGCAAAGAGAGAGAGAGAGAGAGAGAGAGAGAGAGGGAGGGAGGGAGGGGGAGAGAGAGAGAGAGAGAGAGAGAGAGAGAGAGAGAGAGAGAGAGAGAGAGAGAGGAAGAACTGGGTGAAATTGTACATTTCTATAAGAGGCTATAAAGTCTGATTAGGTTCTCAGAAGAATGAAAATGGGAAAATAAATGTTTCTTGTAATGAGATAATAAGTGTCTATATAGAAATGATTCTTTGACCAATGAGATGCACTTTGTGCTATTTTTTGTGTTTGGCCCCATTCCGGGCTGCCTTTCTGTTGTCCCCATGCTGAACCCTCCCTGCCTTCCCATACTTAAAAAAAATAACGCCAAAACTCATTATATTAAGGAAAATGAGAAGTTGGTGGAAATTTGGAGAGATTAAAAATATTTTTATTTCAGTGAGTTCTAAAGACCTGTTTAGGAGACTATCCATGGGATAAACATGTTAACATATTAATATTATTTCATTATATTATAAAATATGTATACTATATAATTGATATTATTATTAATGTTAATTATAATATAACAGATTAACATTAATAATATATATAACATATATATATATATAAATAGCTTATATTTCCCCCGACCTTCATAGGACGTGAGAAAATTATCCTCTACTTGTGGAAGCCTCTGTCGTTGGGTTTTCTATTGCTTCCAGCCTCAAATAGCTCTAACAAACCTATTCAGGTCTTGCCCAGCACTACCGCTGGCTTTCTTTTCTTTCTCTTCCTCTCTGCTCCCATCTTCCGAGCCCTCCTGTCTATCCCTGGCTTCATGTACTGACTTTGATACACTGTGGGTCTCTCTCGTGGCTTCTCAACTAGTCTAGACTTCCTTTCCTGCTTTACTGCCTTCAGCTGCCCCCTGACCCACAGCTCTGTGTGCTGCTTTGATTTGGTGGCCTTTGCAGCTTGGAGCAAAAGGTTCTCCATGTGGGAAAGCAATGTGACACATCAGGTCTGTCCCAGGCTCTCCCCACTAGGGGAGGGGACTGGACTGATCTTACCCTTTTTCAACTCTAGACTAAAGTTGAACTTGAAGGGAAAACTAGTGCATGAAGCAATGTCCCCAGTGATGTGCACACCTCTTTTTCAAGGCATTCCTTCTGTATTCAGAAATACTTTTAGCAGTTCAGGCAAATCAGGAGGGTGCTGATGAGACTAAAATTCACTTGCATCACGAGCAGCCTTTATTTCCTCAAAACTTTAAAATATGTTCATGAAGATTTTAGAACAAATTATCTCAAAACCAGCATTTCTGTTTCAGGGGACAGGAATGTGCCTGTTTCGAGAAGAAATGTTATTACAAACTTTAGTAGGGCAACTAAATGGTATTTATAATCTTTTTGTTTCTTCTGGCTATGTTTTTATCATTGAGGGGTTTGAAGAAACTAATAGATCATACAATGCTTTTGAGGCATAAACATATTTTGCGTTGGGATGGCGTGGGCTGTTATGACTGAGTTTAAATCCTAGGAAGCCAGTGCAAGGACTGCCAAGAGAAAGGTATGACTTTCATATTTTTGTTAAATCTGTAGACTTTAGGCTCATTAATAAACACTCTGATTTACTCATAAATGAATTGCAGCAAGGGAAAAGACTGCAAGAAAGTGAAATCCTTAGGACTCCCCTAAACCTTCCCCAAATTTGCCCCTAGACCTGGTGGATGGTAAACCACAGAGGGCTTGCCCACATTTCGGCAAGGAGTTATATATGGGCATAAGAGCTAACGCATATTCATGATAATTTGCTAAATAAATGTTACTTTGGTTTTACTACACTTGTTCTAGCAAATTGCAACATATATTTTTTTCCTATTAGTGTACGAAGCTTTGTGTGCAACACTGCTTTATGTCCCATGCTTGTTAATCCTCTGAGCACGGCTCCTGTTTTTCAACCACTGCTTTGAAAAAGGAAGTTATTTTGTTTGAGAATCCTTTTCCTCTCCTGACCTTATTACCCCAGGATGTGAACAACTGCAAGGAAAAGTGCACAAGGGAAGTACTCTGTGTTTCAACCACAGACATCTTTGAATGCTACTGACCCTCTTTCATGGTAAAAAAGCAAGTCCGGTATTTTTGCTTTTGCTAAAATGTTTTTGCAGCCTTTCCTTTACTCTATCACTTTCCCCTCCCCTCAAAAATCCTAAAAAATTACATTAAAGGCTTATTCTCAACTTTATGCCCAAACTTACCTACAAACTATACATAAATACCAGGCTAATTGTGCATAAAATTTAAATTCTATTGTACTGCCGCATAAAAATGCAAAATGCCTCAGCGGTCTAATATCTAGTGCTAAGCTCAGTTTAATAAGGGCTGCCCCCAAACAGCTCGTACAGATGCAATTATCTCTCACGTACTCCAACTGCTTTCTTTCATAACATTTCTTTTATTATGCAAATGTGTAAATCTAATTTTAATCTGTAAGACCATCCAGAAGATTAAAACTTTGCTCATGTCTTACTTTCACTAAGTGTAATTAAAGATATTAAATTTTGTTCATTTGAGGACGATTTCAGCCGCTAGCAAGAGCCCTTCATCTTTGTCTGCCTACAGGTCAAGGAACCACAGTGGGTGTCAAAGAGCTGTCATGATGACCCCATATTAATCTTCATTTCTGAGTAGTTCTGGTTAAGTGGAAGTGACAGCAAAATGAACCAAAGAGAACAGCAGTTTCAGCAGAGGGCAGCAGCAGTTTTTTTTCCCTGGTGGAGAGAAAAAGTCCCAGCAGACTTCACTAGCATGGGAAATTTTGGTAACCTTGTAAAGCAAAACGTTACAAAAGTTTACAAAGTTTACCAAAACTGTCTTCATTAAAAAAAGAAATTAACAAATTCTGGAAACACTGGAAGTGTGAAAGACTTACTGGATTTTGAAGACTTAGTATGTAAAACAGAATGTAAAATATCTCCTTAATTTTTTATTGATTACATGTGGACATTATAATATTTTGGCTGTATTGGGCTACATAAAATATATAATTAAAATTAATTTCACCCTGCATGTGGCTACTAGGAGGTTAAAAATTATATAATTGACTTGTATTATATTTCTATCCGTCCCAGTGACTTTACACCCTTAACTATCACGCTGACTGCCCACTGTCCTTAGATAGCGTCTTCATCCCCATTCCCAGAGAAATGAATGAGTATAAGAAATTCTGAAAATTGCTCTAGATGAACTTTGGTAGTTTCTTTCACTGAATTGAATTATGTCTGTCGGGGGGTCACATGGAATGCAAGAAGGACAGAATTCAGGGGTAAAAATCAAAGAAGCCACCACTGCCGTTGCTCACTGTGCAAATGGCATAATCAGGAGACTGTGAATTTCCATTTTGCATTGGCATTTCTGGGACAGGGTTACCTCTCCACTCTATGTCTAGAATTTCGAAGTTCACATAGATTATTGGTCAGGATAGTAACAAATAAACCCAATGCATGGATGACTAAAGAACCTAAATGGAATGAGAGTTTTTGTTACAATTCTTGTGTTAACAAATTAAAAAATAAAAGTAGATTATTTGGATTAAAACACAGTCAACCCTAAGTACCTTTAAAAAAATCCTCAAGCTCTTCTCAGCAAGCACTGGGCTTGGAACAACATCTTTTTTCTACCTCAGTACATATACCTCTTCCAGTTCTCACAAGGATTCTCAACCAGGGAATGGTCATCTTGGAAGGCAGTGGGATGGGGACGGGTTATACAGTTTGCCTAACTATCTGGGGTGATTCCGATCAGATGCCTCCTCTCCATCTTTATATTCGGTGCTTCAAACTTTCATCTGAGTTTCTGGCTTCTGCTGACACTTGCCGTAGATGTCCCTGGCAGCCTGGGCCAAGGTGGAGGGCAAAGATGTGAAGGAGTCAGGGCATTTGCTACCCGACAGGTGACATTCCAGTTTGGTCCACGGGGAAGAACTTTAAACCTAGTGATCTAGTTAACCCTGCTGACCACCCATAAATGAGAAAGGGTGTGAGCCAGGGAGAAAGAGGAAATGGTGTAAATGTTGGTGCCACTCATTTTCAGTATGTCATGGTGGCAAATTCATATACGATGCTCTGGTGTAGAAAACAGTGTAGCCCTGCGATGTCTTCAATATCTGATTTAATCTTCCTCTTAAGCGACTCCCTACCCACCTACCCAGGGAGGATGTTTCACCACATCCATTTTGGTCTCTCAAGCTCTTCCGGTTTGACTGTGTCTCTCTGTTTAGAACAGACCCTTTAGGTACATACTCGCCCTCAGAGACCCATCTCCTCTCTCCACCTTTCCAGGACGGCAGCTGGGGGCTCTGGGTGTGTGTCCTCATGGTGACGGGGGTGCGGGGGAAGCAGCCTTGGAGCGACATGGAGATGGGCTGCTCCCTGCGTCTGCATTGGTTCTGCAGCGATGGTCTCTCTTGCCTCCTGTGGTCACTGATTGCTCTGCTGGTCCTGGCTTCCAAATCATGTGAACACTGAGTGTTCTCTTCGCTTAGTGCTCTGTGGTCCTCTGAGATCTGGCTGCAGTTCCCATGTAGTTCCGGGACTTGCTAGTCAGCCTGCAGCCTTTGGCTGTGGACTCAGTTTGCTCTGCAGCCAGCACCACGAGATCCCTGCTTGTCACTCCCCAGGGCACCTGGGGATGTCTGGACATGCATTTCACAGCCCAAGGGGCCCCAGAGAGGTTCTGCGAGCTAAACTCAGGCCCTCTCCACCTGACCCACCGCGCTCCTGACTTCCCTTTGATGCCAACACTTGCAGGGAGTGGATCAAGAAGCCCTTTTTGTCATCTTCTCTTCATTCCAACATGCCTTCCCTGCCACAGAGTCTGGCAAGTGATGGGCCGTCAGGGCCAGTCCATCCCACAGTCCACTTGGGGCCAAAAGAGGTGCTACTTTCCTCTTCTGTATCTTATCTGATAAGAACCTCCTCGACATCACATCCTCCTCTGGGGTTATATTAGCATTATGTCTTCAGGAAAGGTGATTTATGAGGAAGAGAAATAGAGTGAAGGGTAAAAAAGAACTGGACAAACAAAAGAAACCGGCCAACTAGATAGTTTTCCTGTTCCTTCCAAAATGAATTTTCAACATGACTTATTGTTTTGTTTAAGCACTGAATTCTCAGGATGCTATGCGTGACTCTGTGCTGGCAGAATTTAAAATGATGCAAACTGAAATCAAACCTAAGCAACTCAGACATCGCCTGCCACTGCGACTTGTCTGTGCTACTCACCTCCTTCGGCAAGTGTGGCGCAGCTGGCAGTGTCTCTTGTCATTTAGACTTTATATATTTTTTAGCTGTTTATTACATTTGCTGTAGCTATTTGCAATAGATATCATGAGTCCCACTTTGTCTCTAAAAATCACAATATAAAAACATATCTAAAATGTGAAAATGCAGTAAATACAAAGCCCAGGGTGATACTCAGGAGCTTGTGGGTAAGTCCATGAAGGGCATGTGCATGGCATCTGCGTGGATGTGTCAGACGCCCTAGAGGGAGCGGGGCCTCCATTATTTCCCCCTTTAGCTCCTGGTTTGCTTTGTATTGTGACATCCTAGTTTTCCTTCCTCTTTCCAACCACGTTTTCCCATAAAACAGATGTATACACATAGACTTAAGTATTTAAAATGAATGTATGAATAGGTCCAAAAAGGATTCCATTGTAAACTCCCCCTCAAATACAAAAACATCCATACACCTTCAGCATCATACTATGTAGAAGATCTTTTTTAAATATCACAAATATTACTCCTAACTCTAAGTAAATATAGAACAGGAAGGGAGTGCCAGACAGCTTCTTAAAAACTGCATTTTGGGGAAAACTGTGAACTAAGAGTGCCGCCTGCCATATCAGTAAACAGAGCATGTTGCAGCCATCCAGCCATCACATCACAGCCGCCCCAGCAGTGAGCCCTGGGGGAACTCAGGATGGAGGCGGGATGCCCACCATCAAGCAGTCAGCCGCTGCAGCCACCCCTGACGGTGCACCTTGAGGAGACTCAGGGTGAAAAAGCACAGGATACTGGCCCCCAATAGCTGAGGTGCGTATCAAAGGAACGATTTCAATGAGCCCAGACTTTGCATCTTCCCATACATAGAAAGCGCTAATTTCATTAACTTGAGATGTCTGGTTTTCTTTCATTAACAGTACTCTTTTGATGTTCCGACTACCAGGTCTCTGTTGCAAAAACTCCTATATATTCTGGCTCCGCCCTTGCCTCTTTGGAGCAATCCTTCAGAGCGATCTGAGAGTCCTGTCTCCCAGGCATGAAGTCCTCAGAATGTCCGCTGAATAAAACATAACTCTCAACTTTTAGGTCGTGCATCTGTTTTTCAGTCAACAAAACAAATCTAAATAAAATACTTGCTATTTTTCTGCAATTTCAACAAAACTCTTGTGTGTAAAATATTACATTATTCCACTGCTTTTTAATCTGAAAGCCATGTTCTTTCATTACCTATTACTTTAGTGCATTTCTGTATTCTCTAAGTTTGTGCAAGAGCCGCCTATTAGTTCCCTAGTGACTTGATGAAACTGTACTGTTTTTGCAGATCAGCCAAAACTGAGTAAAAAAGAAAAGAATGGAGAGAGGAGAAAAACAGAAGACATGTCTTTGGTTAAGACTGCATTTTGCCTTACACATGGATTTTAATATTCAGTACACATATGCTTATGATTAAAAGAAATAAGACATCTGTATCTTTATGGTGAACTGGATAAGTTAATAGTTGTTTTGACTTCCTACCAAAGGGTCATCTAGTATTTGATAATAAGCACAATACTATAATTTTTCATTTTTCTTTGAATTACAGGAAGAAAGGCCTACTATGAAGAACATTTCCAAAGGTGTCATTATAGTTTTGAATCCTGTAGAAATTATACTCTCTCCTTTTGACATCTTGTAATAAATAAAACTGTTAATATTTTGACTTTCGACAAATTCCCCTTTTGCTCTCAGCAGCTAACAGTTACACAAAGAGACTGTGCTACAGTAGTTACAGCAAGTTGGTGTGGGGACACCAGCAGAAACACATAAAATCCATTAGTGGAGCCAACGGCTATATCCAATTCTAATAAAAAGGCTAAATACAATTCCTAAAATGAGTCTTAAAACTTCCCTGAAAACAGAAAATAGTTGAGATGATCTTCTGAGTAAACAGCAACGATCCCAGTTGTATTCTGGCCAAGGGGTTTGTTTTCAAAATACTGTAACATAATGTGTTAACGTGAAAATCCTTTCCCATTGCCAGATGCGTACGAGCTAGGGAGAGGGGCTCTCAGAGCACACTCTGGGTCCACTAAACCTGGGTTCCTGCCTCGTCACTGATTCATGCTTCGGAATAAGGCAATACAGCAGCAACAACAATTTTAAGGAAAATTATAATAAATCTACAGTTCTATGAGCAGTCATGCAACGTCAGCATTGGGAAAAAGAGAGTCATTTCTGTTTCCCATAGGAATTGCATGGCTTTGACTTTGGGGTCTTTGGACATTTACTTTCATCCCACAGGAAACCCGAAGATCACAGATGGGCATACATATTCTCCTTTCTAATGTTATTTCTTGGTCCGATAATTTATTAAAGAGCATTTCCTAAGAGAATGACACTGTTCCTAAAAGCCTTTTCGTGGAACTACTTTTCATCTGGAACATATGTGAGAAGGAAGTTGTGAAGCTATGGTGAGTTGGATTTCTGCTGAGGAATTATCCTTTACAAATAATGAACACCAAATATTTGGAAAATAAGAAAATGAAATAAATTCAAAATGAGTGTAAAAACACAAGTTGACCTCCATGCTCATTACTTAGAATATGTTATCTTACGCTGCATTTCTTATTGGAACTCTTCCCCAGAAAAAGCCCTTTTTCAAGTGATGATTCCTCACGTATTTATTCCAAATATAACACATCCCTGAGGGGCAAAGTACCAGCCCTGTAGAACCTCTTCTTAAAAGGGAGAGGTTAATTTCCTGTGCTAGGATTTCAATGAGGTAATATGCATAAAGTACCTGCTTGCGTTCAGCTCACAGCTGTATTAAAAAATGCCAGAACATTCCTGCACAGGCCAGGCCTCCTTGGGATTCTTAATTCTCCTCACTTTCCCCACAAATTTCCTTATGAAGGGACTAAGGAATAGCAGCTGGAGGCCAAATGTCTGGTCCCCACCTCATCTGAATGAAATAAGGTATCTAGCCTGTGCGGTAGAGATAAGTTAGTGACTGCACTGTGATAGAACTCTGACTTCCTGCGGTTTTTCCTCTGGACTAGGCTTACCTAAAGAAAGGATGGTTCCAGGAATGATCGCAACCTGGGCAGACGGAGGTACCACTCATGCATGGATTTACAGAGGTCTCTGGCTTGAAGTCCCTTTCCCAAGCACAAAGCCTTCATCCAACAATGGAAGCTGAATAAAGGGAACATGCTGATATACTTCCATTTCAACTGGGTCCTTGTTTACTACGGAGTCCCAGGCCGTCTGTGGTCGCCCAACAGCAGGAAGTTTCCAGAGTACGTTGACAGAAGGCCACACCTGCGCTCTGGTGGTACCTGCTATTTCCCGCTTTGCCAGACGGGCCCGGCCCCACCCCAATTTGCCTTCTCTCAGAATGTTCCACTGATGGGACCAGAGCCTCAGATCAAAGTGTAGGAAACAAAGGACACCCATGGCCTCGTCAAAAGTGCTAAGAGGATATTATAAATAAAAGAGGTAAGATTTAGCTATTATATGGTCTATCAAGGATTATAATTTTTTGAGAAACGGTTCGGCAAAGCTTTATTTTTCTGAATCAAAGGGCCACTAAAATATGTCTTGTTTTCTGAAATAGCTCTACACAGTTGACCAGAAAGAGACCCACATGGAGTGTGGTACCCAGGTCACTGTGTCAGGTGACATATGGCCTGGGATTTAACTTGCAACTTTCCTCCTCCTCCTCCAAGGACGAGATGGGTGTAGCTAACGTCATCAAATGCATCCATAAAACTGGTTACCAGGCAGTCAGTTAAGCACACCCGAGAAGGCCTTGAAGACCTTTCACTGGTGGAGAGTTCTAGAAAGATTGGTAGAACCCACACCACAGGACATGCTGCTCTCTGGAGAAAATAAGAGGGATGCTTCATTGCTTTTGCTGCTGGTACCTGTGATCTCCAATTTCGGGCACAAATGGTCACAGCTCTGGTACGGACTCTGTCAGCACTAACACGGGCCGGCTTTGTTGCTGCTTCTGTGAACCAGGGGGAGTGACACTCTCAACACATTTGCGCTACATTAACTTGCACTACTTTCAGCAATGACACAAAGCCCAAGGTTTTCAATTAAAACCTTCATTTGGAGACGCATTTTGTTTCGTGGGTTTATAATGCCCTAGGATGCCTCTGAGAACTTACTCTTCCTATGTGCTTTGTGGGCAGTTACACGATCTGTATGTGACAAACAAAATCGACGATTAAGATCAGCAAAAAGGATGCTGCTACGTATCATGTCAATTAGAGCGATGATGGACAAAGGAAGTATACAATATCTCTAAATTGGATTTATTGCTTTCCTTTACTCTATAGAAAAACTAGATTAAGAATCAACGTCATTTGTATGCTATCAGCCTAATAAAAAGCTGCAGTGGTTTGGCTGTTCACCTCACCTTGTTTGAGGACGTTCAGGTAAACCTGTAGTGCTTGCATATTTGCGTATTTGTTGGTCAAAGGATGGAATTCCAACTAGCTGAGAGCTGTGAGCCAGACTTTTCAGAGAATTAGAGAAACGGCCCCTCAAAGAGGGAGCGTGGCATCTCCAGATCTGGCCATGCCGAACGCCCAGTTCCACTGTGGGGCTGTTAATTAATTAACGTATCCACTCACTCAGCTGGCAGACATTTATCTGGTAGGGCTATGTGCGGCCCAGTGGGGTACGTAGATGGGTGATGCCTGTTTCCCAGAGGTGGGCAAGCCAATGGAAAGTGTAAAATGGACACAAATAACTAGAGTGCTAGAATTGGTGAAGAGATCATTTTCAGTATGCGCAGTTCTGTAAGAATTTAAAGAATGGATAACATATCGTCGAGGAAAATCTTCAAAAAGTGGTATCATATAAGCCAGATCTTAGATATTATGGGCAGGCAAAGAAGTGAAGGAGGGGGAGAGAGAGCCGGGAACAACACTGGGTGCACGAGAAAAGCACGTGCCAAGTACTGGTGTCTTCTTGGGACTTCGGCTGAATCAGGTAAAAGGAGAGGTCGGTGGAAAGAAGCTTGTGGAAGCTCAGGAGTTGGGGCTTTATTCAGCAAGCAAGCAAGAGCCTCTGGAGATGTCTGACTGGAGACGTGACCTGATCAGATCAGTGTTTTAGGAAACTGATTCCAAGAGACACGAACAGGACGATTTGGGTGCAGGAGAGGTGTGGGGAAAAGCTACCAGGTTAGCAGAGTCCATCTGAGAACCAGGGACGAGATACAGAAACTGGGGGTGCAGTCGAGAGCAACTTCAGAGGGCCACGCTGCAGCGCCCCGGCCTCTACTGGACCCGCCGTGGCCTCCCAAGTCACCCTCTGCCTCTCGTCTGGCCTCTCCTAACTCTCGCTCCACAGTCATCTTCTAAAACATATCCACACTTAAGCTTTCGGCTTACAACCTCCATTATCTGACCCACGAAGGCCAAAGTGTCCAGCTGGTCACACAAGGCCCACTACCACTCGAGTCACCAACCTTCCCAGCCTCCCATCCGGCCCCTCTCCGCCTGGCCCTGAGCTGCACTGGCCTTCTTTTAATGCCCCATGTCCTGAGTCTGGATCTAAGAAGCTCGTTCAAGGCTCTCAGTGCCTCTATCTGCAGCCACCTGGCAATGCCTACTTGATCTTCAGGAAGATGCTGCCAATCAGCTCTGTGCACTCAAGAATCAGTTCATTCAGGAGCTGAACAGACGTAAAGCCTCGGGGCCGGCGTGGCTACCTGGTGACCCACATTCCTGAGCTCGGCTAATGAAGATAAAAGCTTTGTTGACAAACCCTTTCACGGGCACTGGCTTCCACGCCACCACAATCGAGCTGGGCCCCCCTCTCTAGCTTAGGGGTTTGTGAAAAGCTCTCAGGTTTGTAGCTGAAGGAGTTCCCGGAGCTTTGGTGCACTTAGAATAGAATAGTGTCAGTGAGCTCACAGAACGTTCATTTTGTTTAGTTACCCAAGATATCACAATAACAAAAGCCTTTCCAGTTTCCAATTTGATTGAATTTTTATCCTGAAAAGGCATATATTTTTTACTGTGTACTTGAGTGAGTCCCCTATTTCTGGGGAAGCTGGTAGCATCACAGGGAAAGCAAAGCCTTTGGGGTCTGGAAATGGAGAACTGGACGCCAAGCAGCACCCCCACCTGCCCCTGGCCCTGCTCAACTCCACCAACCCCACCAACTTCCTCTTCTGAAAACTGGACTTGTCACCTCTTTGTAGAGTTGAAGTGAGAATTAAATGAGACGCCTCAAAGTAACTGGCATTGAGGGACACACGTGGTACGTTCTTGATAAATGGAAACGACGACTGACGTTATTATTAATATGACCATCATCACTGTCAATTTCAGAACTAATAAATCCATTAAATAAATCCAATTTATTTAATTTTAGCGGGTTCCCCAAAGCAGAGAGTGTCTTAAAACCTTCCCATGCTTCCAAGAAGTACACTGTTTTGAAATGTCTTTCAAAGCAGTTTCAAAAGTATCTGACAGTTGCCATTTCACCAGAATAAAACTCTCTCTCTCACACACACACACACACACACACACACACACACACACACACACACACACTTTGGTTCTACCTAATCCATCATTTTGAAATCATGGAGCTCATTGGACACAGTCAGCAGGCATCCAAAGTACCTCATCATCGTCATTAATAAAGATGTTTGCTGCCCACCGTGCCCGTGGCCCTACCCCAGGCACTCGGACAAGGGACAGCAGTGATGAATCAAAAAAGACACCTTGCTCCCTGCTAGCAAAGGGTTTATCTTCACAAGCAGACAACTCTGTGGCGGCAAAATCTCCCACTTGGAAGAGAACCAGGAGACACAGCAAGTGCGAATGTCTAAGCACAAAAACTCTTTTCCTCCCAAATGCCGGTCACAGATGAAACGAAACACAGACAACGAGAATCCTGCGGGGATGTCTGCACCTCAAGGGCGCCACAAGGCGACGCTGCCTGGAGGGCTGGGGTCGTGCCTGCCAGGTACGCTGCTCTGTGACGGCCTGCACCCTGGAACTGCGCTCCCAGCCTCAGCCACAGCTGGGAGAGGGGGAGGGGAGAAGCCAAGCAGCTGTGCTATCTGGGGGTGAGGGTGTGTGTGGGGGGGAGGAGGGCAAAGGGTGCAGGAGTGAGGTGCAGAGAACTTCGAGAAGTACCCGCCAGGGGCCAAGCCCTGGCACCTTATATCTAGTGCTTCAAGCCTTCAAAACGCTGAGCTTCCGTGAGTGGAATATTCTCTAAACAATAGTTTTTGCTGTTATAAATGAAACCATGTAGCATGTAACACCTGCAAAGCAAGTCCTACCAGACCCTCAAGTTGCTTATAGTCAGGCTGGTAAGATAAGACAAGATAAGAATAGCCTTACAACAGTGCTTCATGAAAATTGCCAAGTGCAGCAAATCCATGATAAGAATGATTACAGGCATTCAAAAAGAATAAAATACAAATGGAAAATAAAATAATCTAGAAGAGGAACGTCTCACAGCATGAAAACAGCTTAATTTTAAAAAAATGTATCCATGTTAACATGAGGATGACTCTTGGATACCAGGAATTCATTGGACAGTTTCTATTCGATGGAGACATGAAAGTGCTTTTTGGAAAGTTTTGCTGTGAATAATCAGAGGCATATTCTTCTTTTTGCATTTCTATTCTGTTTCTCTCTGCCTGTTGCTAGGCGTTCATGCTTGTGGACACGCATGCACACGTGCGCGCGCGCACACACACACACACACACACACACACACACACACGGTAATTCCTCAGGGCTTTTCACCCATTGGAAATTTGCAAAAGCTATAAAAAAGAATAAAGTCCAGTGTCGATGAACAGCTACTGGAATCAAAACATATCGTGACATATGTTTTTACCTAATTTTTCCCATTTAGGACTGCAGAAAGTATCTGGCGAGAAAAACTAATAGAAAAGTGCAAGTAGTTAACTATCTCCTGTTAGAATTCTGTTTTCCCCCGGCAGTACATTAAAATGTTCTGTTCAACTTGATAGCTTCCACGTTCAAAAAGCATGAAAATAAACCAAACCAAGTCTGCAAACCGATGTCAGGGAGCGGCTCCCGCTACCAATTAGAAATGACAGTGCAATGAACCCAGCGACTCCTGAGCCTGACATGGCAGAGGGGTCTTATTTATTTCTCTACGCTTGTGTTTCAGTTTTAATGACAGTCATAGCATCACACATTTTGTTCATTAGCATAGATGAGGCCTAAGGTTACAAAAGCTGTGGAAAGAATCATCCTTAATTCTGTAGGTAGTTCTTCTGCGATTTGAGAAAACATACATAAATGGCACTTGAGCCAGACACAGGCACCTGCTGCTTCCAGGCAACCTGAAAGCTCCCGTCTCACAAACCTTTCCCTCCTAATACACTCAGTGCGACCCTTCTTTAAAATGCCAACTACTTTTGCTGGCCTGTAAATTCTATGACCTTCAGTTTTATTTCTTCTGGAAAGAACAAAATCCATTACTTTTCCCTGAAATCCTGGATCTTGTCCCCCAGATTCCCTCTTTTCTATGAACTGAGTGACAGCAGAACTCCCGTCACTTTCCCAGAGGTCCCCAAGTCCTTCCCACAATCGAGGGGTGTCAGGAGGAAGTCAGCGGATTCCTGGACCTAGAGGGACCAGCTGTTGGCCTGTCACCTGCTGAGGTCAGGTGGGAGAGGTGCCCATCCATGCCCAAGACTCTGCCTCACGCTGTGGGCAGACAGAGAAGGAAGAGGCGTGGCAGGAGGGGAAGCAGGGCCTCACATGCTCCTTTCCTGGGCATCTGGGGGGGGATCCTGACAAGGAACCCTTAGCAGGTGATGTAGAGGGTCACAGTGGGCTGAGGTGGCTGGGGGGAAGCACCCACCTGAAGGATTTAACTGTTGGAAGGACAGTAAGAGCTCCTCTTAGTTACATGAAGTGTCTGTCTTTCCCTCCAAGGCCCAGTCATCCCAACTGGGGAAAAGATGGATTTTGGACACACTTGGAACTGGGTTTGAATCGTGGCTCTGTTTATACTGGCTGTGTGTCCTTTGAGGATGCAACTTTCCCAAGTCTCAGTTTCCTTATCTACAGAGTGGAAGGGAGAGCACACCGTGGTAAGGGTCCAGTTAGATGCACTCGTAAAGCCCCAGCAGAGAAACACATGTGATGCGTGGTCAGTGTCCCACAAACATCTGGGAACACGTGCCCAGCCCTGGCTCTGCTCCCCCTTCCCACATCTCAGGGTGCAGCTCCCGAGCCCTGCCCTTCAGTCCCCTGAAGTTCAGACACCACTGTTGATCCTTCTGGGAGAATGATGAAGTTGATGAGGATCTTATAAGGATGAAGGGTGGAATATATTGTACGCATCTGTTTTCTGTTTGTTTATTCATGTAGTTTTTGATTCTTGCCTGTGTGTTCTGAACTTTGCCTGCCTATCTCTGCTTTATACACAGAGTTGACAGGACTGACTGGGGCCAAACCACAGGGTGAAGTCCATGTTGAGGACATGGCACGGCAGCCACCTGTTCATGACAGCCGTGTCCTACTGGTACTTTTGCTAATATGCTTGAGCACCAGCCATATATTTATGTACATTATCACTTAATTCTTAAAACAAATTTCAGCATCAAACCCTAGAGTTGGTTGATGTAGATAGTATCTTTGAGATAGTGTTGGTACCCTTTGTTATTGGGAATTAGCTATCCAAAACATAGGAACCAAATATTTTTAGATAATGTGTTTCTCTTACTCTATGCCTTTACAAAACTAACTCAGAAAACAAATGAATCTGATAGCAAAGGATATTTATATTATTAACCTTATCTTACAGATGAGGAACCAGCCTAAAGCATGGAGAAGTTAAATGAATGGCCCAAAGTCACACAGCCAGTAATTGAATTGACATTCAAACAAAGGACAATGGGGACCTTTGTACAATTAGCATCCAGGCTCTTAACCATAATAAATGTTATGTATATAATGATTTAGACCAGGAATTGGTAATTTTTTTCTGTAAAGCCCAGAGGGTAAATATTTTAGCCTTTGCATGGTGTAGGGTCTCTGCTGCAAGAACTCAACTCTGCCATTATATCAGGAAAACAGCCACAGACAACACATAAACAAAGGCATCTGGCTGTTTTCCAGCAAACTTTACTTACAAAATCAGGAGTTGACCACATTTGACCTGTGAGCCATAGCTTGCCGACACCTGGTTTCAATCACTCATACTATCCTAATAGAAAAAACCCATGAAATAATAATTCTGCTATTGACTTTTCACTTTGGTCCAGGAACTGTTCACATGAACCACCACTATATGTGGTGGGTACTCAATCCAGTCCCCCAGAAACTGGAGACACAAAGAGATGAAGCCACTTGTCCAGGCTGCAAGGCCAGTAAGGAACAGAGCCAGAATTTGGACCCAGACAACTCAGCTCCCGACACAGCCCTGTCCTTACCTACCATGCAATGCTGCTTCCCACGGACTGCTATGTGTATGCTAGGGCTCTCAGCCTTGGCTGCACTTTGATGTCACCTGGGGAACTTTTAACAAACATGGATGTTGTTATGGGCTGAATTGTGTTCCCCCAAATTCAAAGGTTGAAGTCCTAATCCCCAGTACCTCTGATTATGACTGTATTTAAAGATAGGGTCTTTAAAGGGATGGTTAAGGTAAAATGAGGTTATTAAGGTGGACCCAAATCTAGTATGACTGGTGTCCTTATAAGAAGAGATTAGGACACAGATGCACACAGGAGGAAGACGAGGTGAAGACATAGGGAGAAAATGCCATCTATAAGCAAAGAAGAGAAGCCTCAGAAGGAACCAACCCTGACGACACCTTGATCTCAGACTTTTGGCCTCCAGAACTGTGAGAAAAGACCTGCCTGCTGTTTAAGACTCCAGCCTGTGGTATTTGGTATGGCAGCTCCAGCAAACAATACAGACACCAAGCCCTTCTGCAATCAACTTAGAATCTCTGGGTGGGACCATGGCAGCCTTATTTTTTTAAAGCTCCCCAGTGGGTTCTAATACATGGTGGAAGTTGTTGATGCCATGGGTCACCTTCAAGGCATGATCTGTGCCGAGCTCCTTGTGGGGCTCAGTGAGATTCTCTGAGGCCCGAGTACCTCCCTCTGTGTCAGACCCCACCCAGGACTGGGGAGTCCTGCAGGGCACTCCGGGCTTTCCCTCCTGAAGTCTCCCTAGGGGCAGGGGGCTCCACCAGACCAAGTTTGCGGGCCTCTCACTGTTGTGGCCTCTCCCGTTGCGGAGCACAGGCTCCGGACGCGCAGGCTCAGCGGCCATGGCTCAAGGGCCCAGCCGCTTCATGGCATGTGGGATCTTCCCGGACTGGGGCACGAACCCGTGTCCCCTGCATCGGGGCCCCCCAGACCAAGTTTTCTTTGAGGATTTTGCCAGACTCCTCTCTTCTTTTCTTATCAATAAGACGAGTGATGATTTCCGTTATGAAAATAGGTGAACATGATAGAAATAAAAAAATAAAGACATAGGATCTATGGATTTTTCCAGCAATGGAACTCTGCCTTTAGTTAGTAATGACAGTACAAATAATTACTAATTGCCAACACTTTATCCATTAATCCTCATGCTTAACATTACGGCTTTTATGTGAAACTGCACCTTGATTCATTGGATCTTACTATGAAAACAGAAAAAAAAAGTTTCACTTTTCACTTTTCAGTCACCTTGAAATAATAAAATTCAAAATAAATTCAGTTGTCTGGAAAATGTGTCTGTTCTTAAGTATTCAATAAGCCATTTAAAGCTCTGCAGATCATTAAGTGTCTCCCTCTATAAAGCCTATGGTTCTTCAAGTAGAATTCTATCCCAGGCTTGGCTGTCCAAACAGTATTGTATTTATTTGGTATAATAAAAATTAAAACTGGAATATTTATTCCATAAAATTAAAGGCCTGAGAAACATTTTGGAATCACATACACAGACACATATACACAGGCAGCACATACACACACATAACCAGAGGAGTTGGTTTTCTTTGTTTTCCGGTTGCCAAACAACTTTCTCTGCCGAATATACTGCAGACCTATCCTCACTAGTTTGTCATAGTGTGTTTGTAGTCTTCCTTCTAATTGAGGATGCTGTACCTGAAACTACAACGTTTCAAGGGTCTACTTCAATTCACGCTACACTCCCTTTAGTGGCACTGAATGCTTAAGACATCTGTTAAAAGTCAGGTGCGTTAAGCTCACAGCATAATAGGCTTGGGATCTGTGGAAGCTGATCACACAAATTAACATTATTGATACCTAAACAGACACTGTAGAGAGTTGAAAAGAATATCACAAGGATTTTGTAAAAGCCACGTCCTACTGTGGAGCTGAAGAAACTGCAGACGGTAAGTATTCCTGGCAGAATAAAAGAGCGTGGTGTGGTTAAACGAGCTGAGCTATCGCAAGGCCAGGAGCATCCTTCTCTTTTCCTCCAAACGAATCTTCTACAGAAAGAAAAGTTCCTTCTCACCATTCTGGAGGCGGTATTTGATCCCTGAGACTGTAATAATTCAACCACAGCGCTCAGTGTCACGTCTCCGTCAGCCAATCCCGCCGACAGACTCATTTCATTTGATTGTTCTAACGTGGGACTAAGATGCAACTGGAGGGGCAGCTGCTCACACAGCATGAGGATGGGAGGGCCCTCTGTCCAGAATCTCTCGTCAGATGAATACAAATTATTATGGGTGAAAGCTGGGTGCTGAAAGTGTGTGTACTGCGCATGTGTTGGGGGAGGGGGCTTAATCACCTGGAGAACTTCAGCAAAGCACAGAGGTCGCCCCACACCCTGAGGTGTGTGAGTGGGTCGCCATTACTGATGGGCACAGGTGCCATCCGTCAGGTGAGCCAGAAGAATGCTTGGGACACAACAGTGCCTGTGAGGCGGGTGAGCACAGCCCCACCCTGGCTGCTGACCTCAGGTTCGGATGAGCTGGATAGAGAGAGACTTGTGCAAGCTTCCAAGGAGCTGGGCTCAGTCAACAGGGTATTTCTTTGGAGACCTGGAGCATCGCAGTGGAGGGGGGCCTCAGGCTGGGTGACCCTCTCAACAGGGGGTTGTGATATTAGCCCACGTTTCATTGGTGCCCTGTGCTATGCACTGGGCTTGGAATAGCTCATTTAATCCTTCCAACGACCTGTGGAGGGGGCTCAACTACCCCTACCTCCGGCTCAGAGAGGCAGAGGGAAGTGCATTCCTAGCAAAGGCAAGCAGGTCGCCCCACTAGTGAGCATGGGGAGGAGGCTGGAAGTCAGGGAGTCTGTTTCCACAGCCTAACCAGTCAAAAATACTCCTGATTTTGGTCTATTCAGCTCATCTCAAATGCGGCAGGAAGATTGAAGCAGAATCGGGGGCCATTTGCAGATGCGGATGGGGGAGTCTGAGGCTCTCTCGTCTTTGGGGTCAGTCTTTCCAGGAGAGAAGAGCTTTGTCATTTACCTGGAGGATATCCATCTTGGGGCTAATAAATTTAGATTTTTTCATCATAGGTTATCCTCCACATTACCAGGCCTTGGCCAGGTAACAAGAACTCAAAAAAGTGAAACTGACTTACGAATGTTAGTACTTTTCCTTTTAAAATACATTCTCATGATTAAGAGAAAGGAAGAGTTAAGGACCTGCTAGGTGGTTGGCATTGTCCTAAGAGCTCTGCTGTGATGTTTGGTATCGTCCCCAATGCAGCAATGACACGCTGAGGCCAGGGACCACTGTTAAGTGATGCAGATGGGCAGGACACTGCTCCCTCTTCGTAGCCATGACTGAAAAGGTAGAATAAAACAGCAGCTGAAAGAGACCTTGGAAATCACCTCATCTGACTGACCTCCTTATCTTCAACAGGAGATACCAGAGCTGAAACTTACAAAACCCAAATTCCTAATGGCTGAACAGAAAAGAGAAAGCAGGTTTCTGATTGATTCCTAAGCCAGAGCGTTTTTCCTTATGCTGGGGTAAATAAGATGCCAAAAAATCCACCAACCAGAAAATTTAGAAGCCAAAAAGAAATCATTTTGGAATACAGTAGAATCACATCTTTCCATACCTGACTGTAATCAAAGAACAGGTAGACTCCTGTTTAAATGAATACTGTTAGAACATCTGGTCTTATAAAATGAGGCTATTTACATGTTCTGACAGACGGCCCACAGTGAAAATGCTTTGCTAGTCTGATTACAACAAATTCTCATAAACCCAAAGCCTCTCTGTCAGGTGTCTCTCCGGGCCCCTGCTCACTGGGGAGGAAATCTCTATTATGAAGAGAGCGGCGTGTGGGCATCTGTCAATAGTTTGCCATGTTGCTCTGAGTGTAATTGAATGCCTTTGATTGTAAAGAATGACAGGTTTTATGCAAAGCTGTTTGTTTTGTTTCCTTGCTTTTTTTCATGGAGGGGGGCCCGACAGAAGGAAGGTTGATAGCCATACAGGTGGAGAGGCAGCGAAAATGGGTCAGTCCCCAAGTGCCCAACAGGGGATGGGGCAGGGTAAGTGGAGGCTGAATTGCTGGTTGATGAATGATAAAGCTTAGTCAAAACTCTAAGTAACACATTGCCCCGGACAGTCCTGAAAGAAATCTATTTAAAAGTAAAATGAGGGCTTCCCTGGTGGCGCAGTGGTTGGGAGTCCGCCTGCCGATGCAGGGGACGCAGGTTCGTGCCCCGGTCCGGGAAGATCCCACATGCCGCGGAGCGGCTGGGCCCATGAGCCATGGCCGCTGAGCCTGCGCGTCCAGAGCCTGTGCCCCGCAACGGGAGAGGCCACAAAAATTAAGTTCCAGTATTTCAGTTTCAACTTTTCAAAAAACATGTTAAAAACTATTCAGCTTTATTAATTAACATATATTAAGTTCACACATAGTCTAAATAAATCCTTTCCCAATGCACTGTATGGTCCTAGCTCAAAATACAGATTGCAAGAATTCAGAGGCATTCTTGATATTCTGATATAAATGATCTGAGAATTGTGATTCTTACGGTTTACAAAATAGAGGTTAATTATTTAGTAAACATGGATGTATAATAATTTTATGACCTTTTAGGGAAGGGTTACCTATACTTTTCTATACCTAAGGAGGTAAAAGACCTGTACTCCAAAAACTGTAAGACCCTGATGAAAGAAATTGAAGATGACACAAAGAGATGGAAGGATATACCGTGTTCTTGGATTGGAAGAATCAATATTGTTAAAATGACCGTACTTCGCAAGACAATCTACAGATACAATGCAATCCCTATCAAATATTCCAATGGCAGGCTTCCCTGGTGGCGCAGTGGTTGAGAGTCCACCTGCCCATGCAGGGGACGCGGGTTCATGCCCTGGTCCGGGAAGCTCCCACATGCTGCAGAGCAGCTGGGCCCGTGAGCCATGGCCGCTGAGCCTGGGCGTCCAGAGCCTGTGCTCTGCAACGGGAGAAGCCACAACAGTGAGAGGCCTGCGTACCGCAAAAAAAAAAAAAAAAAGTAAAATGAATGCATTGATGCCTTTTTTGAGATTTCATCAAATGTACACAGGAGAAATCCTCTGTGAATGAGCTCATCTGCGCTCACAAAGGGCTAAATGTAAACAGGGATGCCTCTTCATCCTCAGATGCCCCTCAAGGCTTGGTCCTTGGGGCCTGGGACCCCCTGCCATCGCCCCTTAGTCCTCCCCCTCTCCGTGCTCCCTCGGAAGTGTGCGTCTCCATTACTAACCCACCCAGCACGGCGGGCAGGTGCAGTTCTTGAGCTCCAGGGCACAGGGCCTAGTGGCAGAAAACTGGAGCATGCAGAGTGCCAGCCAGAGTGGGGACCAGGCCACGTGGAGGGAGAGCCTCGGGGGCACTGATGTAACTCATCCGTGATGACACAGGAAGCCCAACGCAGGCACCACCCCTGCTTTGCGCAGTTTAACCACAGCTTCTATGGACGGTGGCATCTTTGCCACCCAGTCCGGATTTGTAGGCCAGGAAGCTGGGGAGCAGGGGCTAGAGGAGGAGAGGGGGGGACGGCGGGGAGAGGGGAGGCTCTGCACCACCTCTGGCTGGGTGGCCGGCCTTGGTGTTCAGGCTGCTACCGTTGGGGCTGAAAAGAAAGGAGTGTGTCCCTCATGGGCAGACAGAAATACCCCTTTGACACAACGTTCCTCCTAACTTAAATTTCTGCAGTGCAGAAGCTGCTTTCTCCCCACTTGGAAAGTGAATAACGGCACCGCTAAAGGGCAAAAGAGCCAAGTCAAGAAGACTAGGAAGGGAGTGTGTTAGAAACACGGTAAGACTGTCATACAGAGTGAAGTAAGTCAGAAGGAGAAAAACAAGTATCGTATACTAACGCATGTATGTGGAATCTAGAAAAATGGTACAGATGATCTTATTTGCAAAACAGAAGACACAGATGTAGAGAACAAACGTACGGATACCAAGGCAGGGGGTGGGATGAATTGGGAGATTGGGATTGATACATATACACTATTGATACTATGTATAAAACAGATAACTAATGAGAACCTACTGTAGAGCACAGGGAACTCTACTCAGTGCTCTGTGGTGACCTAAATGGGAAGGAAATCCAAAAAAGAGGGGATATATGTCTACATGTAGCTGAGTCACTTTGCTGTACAGTAGAAACTAACACAACATTGTAAAGCAACTGTACTCCAATAAAAATAAAAAAATAAAAAAAAAAAGTTCTGAATCTATGTGAGGTGTTTCCGTTCAACCTATGGAAGGGCACTGTGAGAGTGACAATGGGGCCAGTGTCAAGAACAGGACAGATGTTTGAGACCAACTGCCTGTGTATTTTACCAGGAAATGTTAATTTTCCATGAAGTTTTGCAGAAAAATAATGCCAGTCGTCAAAAGTGCCAAGCCATCACATAAAGTGCCTCCTCAGAATTTATCTGCCACCAACGTGGTGTAAGCATCTCCGAAGGGCTGACGGAGCACAGCCTCATAAATGGCTTGCGATGAAGCTTCAAGTAAACCTCTGTTGGTAGAAGAGGTTAGATGCTTTTATAAAGCACTAAATCAGGCTGCAGCTGGAAGCTGATAATTTTCAGTGTTTTAGAAAGTTACTCATTCATGGATGAAATGCTTCTGGGGTTCCCTTTACCTTGCTGAGCCCAAGCCTCTGTGCTGCCACCTAAATGTACCAGGTGTAAGATAAGCACATGTGAAGGCCTGGTGGTGGAGGAGGTGATGTCATCCAGGTTGATTTCATTACCATAAATAAATGTCAAATGGCTGCAATACATTTTCTCTGATTAAACTGTCAAGGACAAAATCATGTAAGAACAATGATTTTTTTTAATACCTGTAGTAAAAAAAAAGGAAGACAAGAAAAAGTAATGAAAATATCTACATAATATTATATTTACAGGTCCCCAACTTCTGACCCAGAAAAAAATAAAACAGAAAGTCTAGCTGTGTATATAAGCAGATAACTGCCTCATTCCCAGCTGCATCCCAAACTGTCTTTCACGTGCTGTTAGAGGACAACAGTGCATTTCCCCCTCTCCATGCTCAGCACTGTCATCAACTCTAAAGAAAATGCCTACATGTACCCCTTTAGGTATCAGAGCTAAAAAAAGGTCTCTTTTCTCTTTCTCCCAATTAAAAAAAAAAGTGAAACAAAATGTAAGGGTGTGTGAAGTCTCAAATCCTGAGAATTAGCCCCAGATCTGTTGAGCACACTTTTTCAATGTACCTATTTTCCGGTAAATCTCTGTTGACCTAGAGGCAAAATGAGGGGGTCACCCAGTCCAGGATGACTGGTTCGGGTGGAGCTGGGCTGGCTTATATTCCAAGATGTTCCACCAGAACAGCAAAAGCAGTAGAGTCGATTTTATCTACATGAGTAAACCTTTTTCTTTCATATCTGCTTATGTTTTTCCATCCCCTTATGGGGCCAAGGTATTTTCTGTCAGTCTGAGGGCAGACGATGTCCACCAGAGCTGGGACTTTTTTTTTTTTTTTGCGGTATGTGGGCCTCTCACTGTTGTGGCCTCTCCCGTTGTGGAGCACAGGCTCCGGACGTGCAGGCTCAGCGGCCATGGCTCACGGGCCCAGCCGCTCCGCGGCATGTGGGATCCTCCCAGACCGGGGTATGAACCCGTGTCCCCTGCATCGGCAGGAGGACTCTCAACCACTGCGCCACCAGGGAAGCCCTGGGACTTTCTTTTGTAACCATATCCATTTAGACAGGCTCTATTTATCCCCATTTTACAAATGAGACAGGAGGTCAGAGAGAGTGACTTGTCAAAAGTCGAGTCACATGCCTGGAAGCCCTAGAGTTGGGACTTGAAATCCAGTCTCCAAATTTAGAGCTTCTTCTAGTCTGCGCATCCATCAAACGACCTCTAAGTAACAGAGGATCTGCTATTGACATCTTGAAAAGTAATTTTTGAAGATGAAAATAAAACCACCTAGTTTCCAAAATGAAATGACAATGAGGTGTGTGTGTGTGTGTGTGTGTGTGTGTCTGGCATGTGTATGTATGTGTGCGTCTGTGTGTGTAGCTGTGTGTGTGCAGGGACAGGAACACCCTCTTTCCTAGCCTGCAGAGGGAAGCCTGTGGTGTCAGCCCTACGTGGGAATGAGGGGGCTTCAGTACCGGCCAGCCCCTTGCTGTGCATCTACATCACCTTCTCCATTATTGTTTTTTCAGAAATCAGCACCAAATTACCCTCAGAAATAGCTTAGAGAATTGCCAGGAATGGTAAACCTTTTCTTACTGTTAAATCTTGGCTCATTTTATATAGTTTTCTTTGATAAGCATGGTTGACTGGGAAAGAAAAAACGATTATTTTTTTAAGGGATGAAAATAAAGTTTAAATAGTGTCACACTGAATATATTAACTTACAGGAAGGGGATATCTCAGTGATCTTTCAAAAGCCTCTGCTGAGTGGGAAGACTGGAAAGTAGGTCCTTGACGGGATTACACCCCTTCCAAGGAACCATTCAAACCTTTTACCCAATATTTTGCATTATGTTCAGAATACGTTTACAGCCTAAGGAGTATATAACAAGGGGAAACTGCCATGTGGTGCTTTAAGACTTCTGCACCACATGCCATCCTGACAGCCCGGGTCCTACCATTCCTGCCCAAATTCGACCCCAGCTAATGAACTGCTCTCCTTACCAAACATTTTCCAATATGATGAAGTTTCTGCCGGTATAAAGAGTTTACATACTTTTTTTTCCCCTTGAGTGTGTGGAACCAATCATCCAAGAAAAAGTTCAGTTTATAGACTTCTGGCTGGCATAAAATAATGATTTTTCCCCCACTTCTCTGGATGAGATTATCTCATGCAATGGAATAGAAATTGGAGGGTCTGTCTCACTTAAAATAAGAAAATCTTTGCAAGCTGATATGAAAATCTACCTTGAAGTCATTTAGCTGTCTGTTCCATTTGTTTTAGTAATTTCATCTAACAAGGAATTAGTTTTGTCCATAAATGTAATCAATATGGAATATAAAGTCATAAATTAAGAAAATAGATTTAGAGTCCTCATGATAAAATGTACCTTAAACTTGAAGTAATACAAATGTAAATTAGATACAGATATCTGGACGTCTTGCTTATTGCATTTCTTTGGTAAGTGACAGAAAACTGACTGCAGTGTTTGCTTATTTTAATTAAAAATCTGATCTCTTTCTAGAATTATTGTTATGTTTATGGAATATAATAGAGGATTTCTGATGTGGACGAGAACACAGTATCATCTTTCATTCAGGAAATAAAAAAGGAAGATCAAAGGAGTCTTCGTTAAGTTTCTACTCACTCACTTTTTAGAAAAGAACAAGGAGTCAGGTGAAAGAAGCTGAGCTCCCGGAAGGCACAGGAAGGATCTGGGGCAGCAGGGAGAGAACCTGGGGGGAAAGTCAAAATAGAGGTTCTGGTGAGAAGAGAGGGCAGGAGGAGGTCCCTGCTGTGCTAAAAAATTTGGTAGGTTAATCAGAAAATTGGTTCACATTCTATTATTTTAAAAGCACATAAGTACATATTTATATGGTAATATTTTCATAAAGGCTCAAACCCTTTTAAATTTTTTTAAAGTACAAGTCCACATACTGGAATGTCGAGTCAACATTCCTGTTTCAACTTCTTGAAAGTAAAACAAGGACATAATGAGAGTAGCAAAGCAATCTAAAGGCAGAATTGCTTTAAATTATCAGGTTTTTTCCCTTCCAATTTTTACAGTCATTCTGCCTACGAATAATTCAACAGTAGTCTTCTAACAAACCTGCGTTATTAGATCTTTCCAACCACCCCCCCCAACTTAGCTTTTCATAGAAACAACTCTTTTTGCATTGATGGTTCATCAGTTTACTTGGTTTTTAATTAAATTTAAAAATTTAAGATTAAGCACAGCTAGCAAAAACAGGTCTGCAACAAACATAACGGACTGTTGTTGAAACACTCAGTTAAATTGGAGGGAGCAGAAACGTGTACAATCCCTAGTCTCAGGTGTTCAGTGTGCCTTGGACATCCGTTGGGATGTACTTCAGAGGGACTGAGTGATGTTGATTAGCTCGGTGAATCTCTTTTGTATACACTGCTAGAAGAACATTTTTTATGCTATTAAACTTAGGTAACTCAAATTCAATAGTGTTTACTTTTGGAAAAATAAAATATTCTAATAGGACTAAGTGGACATCTTTGCCCCAAAAAGTTAAATGCATATTAAATATAGGCCAGTGAATATATATTAAAATATATCTTGCAACCTACTTTATATGAGGGCTCTAAAGGTGTCACACAAGTATCTCTTGAGAGCTGAGATGATTCAGTTCTCAAATTTGCATGATGAATTCAGACAGAGAGGGACACCAGTCTCATCTCAAAAATGATCTGAATCTTGGGTTTATATACCTTTACTCTCATTAGATTAATATCTCTTCTGGCCCACTTTTTACTCTGCTATTTATAAAAAGCAAAATCCCAAAGGGGAAAAAAACCTTTAATTTTTGGCACTAATAATTACAATAATATCTATAAAGTTATCGGCAATGCATTATATACTTTCTCCAAAATCACTGATTTAATTAGCATTAAATAAATGCCTACTATTTGCTGATTTAGTAGATGTGTGATTATCTTTAGCCTGCCTAAGCTCTCTCAGGGGACCACTTCATTAATGCTAAAGGAATTGGTAGAAAGCTATTGACATCTGTGGCTAATCCTTGCGACAACTGGTAAGGTCTTGTGGGAAAGAGACAATCTTTCTTCCAAGATGTATTACTAAAAGCACTAAAGGAAAAAAATATATATAGCATTTCTTAGAGGGGTTCTAACTCCTTGCTGTGACCAATGAGATACGTCTGGGAGTCAGCTTACCAGAAGCTTTACACGTTTGGAAAAGCCAGATTCTGTGTCTCAAATTTAGGTTATTGGATGCAAAGTCAGAGAGGCAATATATTTAACACGGGACATTGGAACACAGATTGACAGTCCATGAAGAACTATATCTAGGTCAGACTAAGAAATGCATGTCATTTTAAAAGGGTATTACTCTTGTTGTACGTAAGAGAGCTGCACATTTAGCAAGGGTACTTTCTGAAAGGTCATAAATAGGAAGAAAGTGTAGACGGATCCTGACTAGCCCACATGAAGAAGGTGGTCGACATGTGAATTGTGCCTGCCCAGCGTCTCTTTGGGCAGTCACATCTTTCCCTACCCTTGGTTTATTTGATTCAGGTGGGGTTGCCCATCTCCTGGAGCCATGCGTGGGGCCCTGGCCTAGACATAGCCAATCAGATCTCTCCTTCTGTGGCTGCTGTGGTTCTGTACATGTGACCTTAGCTAAGCCAGATGGAATATAAACCAGGAGCCCCCTGTGGTCCTCTTCGTCACCATGAGGGGAGAGCCTATTTGAGAACCATCAACACAGTGGGGGCAGAGCTGAGTGATGGAAAGATATACAGCGTCAAGAGGACGTCATCTGAGGACCTGGTTCCAGTTCAATCAATAGCCAATTATTTGCTTGGGAGCAAAGAATTCTCTCTTTTTTTTTTTTTTTAATTAAAGCTAACTTTAGTTGAATTCTGTTACTTTGAGAGAATTCAGCTAACACAGCCTGACTGGAAACAGAAAGTTAGGTAAAACCTAGAAACTTTCCTTGAAAGCCCGTATATAATCATCCCATGAAGTAAGTAGAATAGGTCAGATTTCATTACCCTGTCATTTTACTGATAAGAAAAAAACAAACTTTAAAGAATTGAATTGTCCAATATTAGACTGTTAACTGTTGGCAGAGCAGTGACTAATACCCAGGCATTCTGATTCCATATTCTGTGTCCTTTCCACTGTAACTGTGTAGAATGCATAACCAGGGAAGCTTAGGGAATGATCTCAGGACTAGTCTCCTCAACAAATACCCCAAAATAGTTACGGAAACATACTAAGCAATATTTTTGGATTTAGATGCTTAATTTTACCTCCAGATACCATTTAACTGGTCAAGCACGATCTGAAACTTACTTGACAAGATATGTTCAGGAAGCTCAGTGAAGTCAGTTTGAATTACTGGTCTCACTTATTCACTGGGATAAATGATAGCACTGCTGAATTTCGAAATTCCTGAAGATCACTGTAGTCATTACAGCAATAATTTCAAAACATTCAACTTACAAATTTATAAAATGGATATTCTCATTATAGTCATGCCTAATCCTATAAAGTGGTTTCACTAATTTTACTTTATTCTCATTCAAGTATTTTAACAGTTTTCACTCTGTTTCATGCTGGTTGTCAATTTCTTAGCTGTATGTGCATACGGAATTGTTACCTAATTAAAACTTTTCTTAATTCATTAATGACATCACAACGAAGTCTATCACTTTGTATTACATGGGCATGGTGTTTGAGGTCAGAAGAATAACACTGTGCCCCCATTCAAAATCATTATACAGATGAAATCATGCCAGTACGTCTATGAAGAACAGCTTTCAGAAGGAAAATAAGTTGCAAAAGGGTAATAATATGTCAGCTAGGTTGTTGGTGGTGGTAGGGAGATAGAATGGTTGTTTTAATGAACATGGCATAGATAGACGGTGCTTTACGCAGCCTCCTAAGTCACTGATAAACTTACAAATGGCCCTTATTGGGTGAGCACACTCAGAACTTAAGAGTTGGATGCCACAACCTCAATCATGACTGGGATCTTGAGTCTGGGACCTTCAGATTTCCAAAGGTCTGGTCCTTTCAAATTTATACTGATAGTTCCATTGCTGCTCTGAAATCCTGGGCATTCTTCTGAAATCTATACTAAATTTGTTTTGCTCCTGGAGGAAAGTAAGTACATTTATCAATTTCAAATTTCCTCCTGATAAAATGACAATCATATTTGCTCTGAAGTACAAGACCAGTGGCAATATGGTATAAATATGAGACACTGATATGCTTCTCCATGACTGTAAGAGGGGAACTGCATGAATTATTTAATGCAGTGTAGCAGAAGTTGGGTTTTGGTCATGGTGTAGTCTGGTGTCCTAGACCTGCCACCAAACAGCTGTGTAGCCTGGGGTGATCCACTTAACCTCCCTGGGATGCATGCCCTTCTCTGTAAGGATTTCCAGTCAGAGTCTTTTAAATATTGTTTCCAACTGTGTATTCTAAACATTATGCCGAACATTCAAAACAAGAGAAGGGGGTGATAGGGCACGAGCACAGCAGCAGAGCAAAATCGGTTAACAGCATCTCATGAACAGCATCCCACGAACAGGCATGGTTCTCTGTCCTACCCGGGCAACAGTGGCTGCCAGTCAGGGCTGAGGTCTTCGATCAGCCATTTGTTGCCATGTGTGAAATCAATGAATATTTAAGAACAGAGCAAAGTGAGCAGAGATAATAAGAAGAGCCAACGTGACAATTCAGTCAATTAAATCCTTGTGCAGCACAAAACTGCCTGTGTTTAAGACTATAACTAGGATAAGCCCAGAGAGAGAACATATTCTTTGTCAACATTTTCAGTCAATATAAATAGGAATAGTTTTCCAATTTGGGGTGTGCTGATATAAGCATTCTCAAAATACCATTTAGAAGAACATATTAGCCGTCTAAATGAAGAAGTTTGCTAATGTTCTAAATCTTTCTATCTTGGAATAGAATTCTGTTTTCTTTATTATCTTCAGTGTTAAGCACACTGTGTCACAGAAATGATTTTAGCATTAGGAAAAAATGTATATTTTAATTTTAATCCTTCTGGATCATTTCTTTTTTTAAGAAGTAAGAGTTAGCATGCAAAGAGTGTAATTAAATTGAGCAATAAAAATCTTGTATTTTCATGCTTCTAGGAAACTAATACGTTATGTGATTTGCTGGCAGAAAATCAATTCAATAAGCATTCCTTTTTCTTATTTTTTGTTTACTTGGGCTTTTATTACCCATATGATGCTCGGGATGGGTAGAAATACTGAATTTTGAAGCGTTCTGGTCCTCCACCATGCTAGGGGTTATCAGGTGGAGACAAGGCAGTTTTCTTCTCCAGGGCAAGGTCTCATACCCTGAGTTCCCCAGGTGGTCCTGTTTCAAGGACAGTGGCCAAAGGTAATTGTCGTTTTGCCTTATTATAATTATTTTTCAACTCACATAGATCACCAGTGGGACCCAAATGCATTTTCAGATTGTGAGAAGGTAGCAAAAGCCCCGAAGTCAAGCAGCTCAGCAGGATGTGGACAAAGCTCTCATCTGTCAGGGAGGGTCTGATGAATATGCATCACTCTGCCCATTAGCTCAGGATATAAATGATCGATGCACAGGGAAAGGGTCTGTGTCCATGGGCGGTTAATGAAGCACCAGGGGAGAGCACACACACTTACTTAAGCTCATGTTTCTGGGGCACAGACTAGCCTTCAGACGTTCCAGCCATTGTCCACAGGGTCAGTGCTGTGGGCCGTCATTATCATTGAGTATCGCCACATAATTCAACAGTGCTGCTCTGTACTCACAATTAAGAGTAGCCATGGAAAATCACCCCCTCCCCCAGTTTGCTGTTTTCACTGTGATGTATAGTTCATTCTCTGGATAGAGGTGGCTTCTGTTTGCCTTTTAAATTCACTACATGAAACCTATTATTTGCATTTTAAGCTTAGGTTCAGGTGTCTGTAGGAGATCAAAGGCATAATTCTTTGTACTAAACTTAAGCATTCGAGCTCAGTCTAGAACACATTTCACAGTGTGTCAGAATGTCCTAGAGCCAAAAGCACAGCCATAGAACCATCTAAGAACTTGCAAGGTCATCCCAAGTGTGCAAAGGTACCGAGAGCCTTGCCTCCCAGGAGGGAAGCAACCAGTTTAGAAATGAAATTTTACTCTTTCTGCAAGACCTTACCCAGGTGTATGACTTTCTTCAGGGATTGTTTTTTTTTTTTTTTTTTTTTTTGCAGTACGCGGTCCTCTCACTGTTGTGGCCTCTCCTGCCGCGGGGCACAGGCTCCGGACGCGCATGCTCAGTGGCCATGGCTCACGGGCCCAGCCACTCCGTGGCATGTGGGATCCTCCCGGACCGGGGCACGAACCCACGTCCCCTGCATCAGCAGGTGGACTCTAAACCACTGCACCACCAGGGAAGCCCTCTTCAGGGATTCTTAAAACTGTATTAGCCGTGAGTTTGTAAGTAGCTCAATTCACTACCTATAAGTTTAATTACTACAAGATAATATCACAAAGCATTACAAGATTTGTCAAATTCCATAAAACCAGTTCCAACCTGAGAAAATGGTAGGAAAATACTAAGATAATTCTTCTCAAAATTAGACGGTAAGTTCTGGAACCCAGCTGACATAAATTTGCATGGAGTGACCCCCCCCACTTTCTTCCTGGTCTCCTAGGGAGAGGACATTCACAATGTGCTTTGCCGTCCCTTCGCTTGACCTGGGTGCTGGGTGCACCAGTACTAACTGGTCAGGCTGCCTGGATCAGTGGCACTCAACTCATTATAGTCCTGATGCAACAGTCAAACAGTCCTTGAAAAAGAACATTTCTCTGGCCTAAAGAAAAGGGTGAGTGACTGCCTCTCTATTTGCAACATGAGTGCACATAAAATAAAAGAAGTGCATGTTTCGTTTTACCCAGTGGCTGATAAACATTTGGCATGCATTTCTATAAGCTGCATACATAAAGCCAGTTCAGAATGCTACAGAAACACAGCTCAGAGATCTGTATCATACGAGACGGAATTTTCCAAAGATGGCTGCCACAATATTTCTCATCTCAAATGCTCATCTCACAGCGTCATGTTGATGCTCCTCCACTGAGTGGTGGGACATGCATCCTCTTTCCTGAACTGAGGAAGAGACCTTTGTGATGGACTCAACAAACAGGTACGGGGCAGTGATGCTATAGGACTTCTGGGGCTAAGGTGGTAAAACATGCCACACACATTCACTTTTCTCCCTTGAGAGTCTCCACCTTGGAACTCAGCCACCATGTTGTGAAGAAGCTAAGGCCACACCGAGGGGCCACTGCAGATGTTCCGGCCACCAGTCAGATCCACCGGGCTGATGCCTCCAGAACATACCAGCTCCCAGAGGCCAAGTTATCCCAACCTTCAAGTCTTTCCAGATAAGGACCCAGATGCTGTGGAACTGGGGCAAGCCATTCCCTGTGCCTTGCTTGGATTCCTGACTCACAGGATCCTTGAGCAAAACATATTACTCATTTATGTCACTAACGTGTGGGATGGTTTATTTTTCACTAACTATTCTTTCAGATTTTGTCCAGATTTTTGTCCAGGGAGAGAGAATTAAATGGCTCATATGACAGACTAAAAATATACTTCTTAACTATTTTTTATGATAAGGAATAACCTTCTAGACATTTATAAGGTATGTTTATTTACTTAGCCCCTGAAGGGCCCAGCATGCTATTTCTATGCCGTTTGTCCCTCCTCTACTCCCCAGCACTACAATCAACGTATGTAACAAACAAGCTCATGCCATGAAATTTTAAATGTCATCCACAGAGAGAGAAAGAGAGAGAGAGAGAAGGAAAGACAGAGAAACAGAGAGAGAGATTTATTCTGTGAATATTCACGTCATTTTACATAGCCTCTTTTGGCATTCACACTTTCAGTTTTGCAATATGGCCACTATGGCATTTTGGTATATCTCTTATACCTAGTAGACTTAGTAACTTGTGAAATCCTTTGTCTGTTAGTGGCTGTGCATGAACTGGCCCTATTATGGGGTCTGGCCTTGAATTCAGACAGTCTGCCTTCGAGAATGTTTACTAAATGTACAACAAAGGGGCATGTGCATCCCACCTTCCTGTCTACCATAGTTCTCAAGACATCCTCAGATGGCTCTGTCCAATAATAACTATTGACCATTTCCAAGCGTTTCCTGTATTTTGTGTTTCAACTCCGGAACTTGTTACACAGTATCTTCATTATATTAAAATCTCCTTCATGATCCTTGTAATCTGCACTTCTGTTAAATTTTCATATGTACCCAGTGCTTTACCCAATAGATTACATTTAAGACAAACAATGGATTAAGATTGCTTTATCACAGTGAAATCTAATGGTTATCTTTTAAGAAAAGAGGTTTAGGTTTAATTAAGACCTACATATCTAAGATTTATCACTGTAAGTAGATACTTAATGTCTCTGTTTGGAAGGTACAAATTAAGTTCTAATTAGTGGGGTCAGCACAGGGGAATCAAAGGTAGTTCCTCCTCGAGGATGTCTCTGTCCCTACGCTGACTAATTACCTGAGCTCCTGCTGGTCCCAGGACGTATCAGGAGCCAGCTTGACTTTAACTCTCTGAAATGATTTCTCCAAGTGTGGTGGGCACAAGAGACAGCAGAGTGACCTCGGTGGCTGGTAACCAGTGAGTTCCTACTGAGTAAGTACCCCAGGGTGGTTCCCAGAGATCTGCATTTGCCGAGACTGTGAAGTGATTCTTAGGCAAAATCTCCTTTGAGAAGCACCATTCTCCATCCCCTCAGGCATTTCCACTTTGACATCGTCAGGGTTCATCTGATACAGCTTCAGCCAGTGACCTTTTTCTGTCCGTGGCTGTAAGGAGGATGAGAATGCCTAACCTGTAGCCCTGCCCGGGAAGGACTGACAGTAAGCCTTGCTCAGAGGACAACCGTGATACAGGGCAGCTTTTCAGTAATTAAAAAACTCTTAGTACTTCCCGAGTCCATACCCTTTTTTAAACGTCATTTCTAAATTAAACATTACAAAAAATTTCTTGTCAAAAGAGATTTCAGTTGTCTCCATATACTGTTTCTTGTATAAATCACACACATTTACCAAGAACCCTGAGCTACGACCCACAGACAGAAAGCAAAGGTAATCTGTCCCTCCATCGTATAACACAGGTTTAATAAAACCCATACAGTCGTCATCTGGGTTATACATGAAGACATTTATCACCACGCGTTTGCACATTTTGATGTTTCTTAAGTACGGAATTCGCAACACTCTGCAACTTTTTCCAACCAATTTACAAATCGTTTTCATCCCTCATTTTATTATCCTACCCGGAGTCAGCTTGTTCTTTTGGCACCATCAATCCTACTGACTGGTAGGGTTTCGGAGTGCGGCGTTTTAATTTATGCAGACAGCTACCCAAAAGCATCTCAATCACTTAGAGCATGAAACAGGGGCGGCATTAGATTCACTGGGAAATGCTGCTTTGTTATACATATATATCTAAGGACAGGGTCATTTATATACCAGAAAGCCAGGGTGGTGACAGACAGGACTAATGTATCAATGTCAGAAGTAAATGCAAGGCAAGGGATGGTAACAAAAGTCAGCCTCGGAAGGTACCTGGAATGCTATCATTTAATGCTCTTCTGGGTAAAAGGGATATGATATAAACACTGAATTATCAATCATAAATGAAGGTCTATCAAATAGAATTTACTATCATATTAATATAAGAAAATCGTCTCACCTTGGGTTCAGATCTAGGGGTTTATGTTGCTTACAGTCTTTCTCTAGATTTATCATTACACTCAAACTATAGTCCAGGTTTCTGAGATAGAACAGTGTACAGTGATCAAGGATTACTGACATTTATAATAAATTCTTTGTGATTAGTGCTATAAAAAGCTGCCTAGTGATGCTCAGGGGCCATATCACCTGACACATGACACATACTGACCCCGTTCAATATCTGTTATCTGACTGTTTGAAACGTTATTTAGATAATTGAATAAGATGCAGTTAAAACAACAAAGAGAAAGAAAACAAAAGCAAAAAGTGAAGTCACTAAAAAATTAGCAATTTTCTTAAATCCAAAGCGTCATTTTTGTTAAACTTAATTGCATTATTTTCCCTTTGTATTTGGGCAGGTCCTACTGGCAAATATGCAGACCCACCAGTCTATGCTATTCATGAGTGGCTAGTCTGACAAATAGGAAATCACGTGCCCTCAAAGCCTCTCTGATATTATGGCTCCAGGGAAAAGGAGGGCAAATGCCGCTTCCTGAAGGGGGAGGGGAGATCCTGGGAAAGTGTCCAGATCAGACGGAAGAGTTGCCCGCTCCCGGCTGGCGGGAGTAGGATACGGAGCCAGCAAGGAAAGGCCAGTGCTTAGGCTCCAGAGACTCTGCCTGGTTTCCTCTCTGGCTGGACACTCTGGCAAGCGGTAGTTTCTCAGACAATTTCTAACAGCTAAACTTTAGAAAACCCCAGAGTAATGGGACTTTTTTTTATTGCTTCTTCTGATGCAGATTAGGAAAATGCCAGGCTCATCTAGATGAGTGTGTATTTCACGTAGACTGTGGAGAAGACAAAGGGCCAGTGAATCCAGAGGGGGCTACACAGAGAACGCTGGCCTGGCTGGGACACGGAGGTTTCCCACGGGCACAGAGGAGGCCAGTGAAGGCTGCTGGGCCCATCCCACCACACTCCTGGGAGGGGAACCCATTCAGAAGAGGGGGTGCCTGGCCTGAACCTGGATGACAGGGCATTGTGAGTCAGGCACGTAAAGGCCATCACACATGCCACTCAGTATGACCACCAGTAGGGTCTCTGCTGCCTGAGAGCAGACAGGGTGAGGACACTGCAGATACAGGCTGACGCCTCATTACCACCAAGGCGCACCAGTCACGTGGACAGACCTCAGCCCACCCGGCACTCCTGCCATCGAATGCACAGGCCAGGGTGTGGGCAGGGAAGGAGGGAGGGGGGAAAGAGAGCTCCCCTGCAGGGGTGAAGTGTGGCCAACCTGGGAGTGGGAAAATGCTTTAAATTGTCTTTAAAAATGCTTTAAAAGCTTTAAAAATGCTTTAAATGGCGTCCGAGAAAATGGCAGTACTTGATTCGATTGGATAGTATCAAAAAGAGACTAAGTTTTAAACTTGGAGTGGCTAAAAACTTATTAAACTGAGTTTACTGGATTGGACTGAATTTAGTTCTGCGGCTGAGAGAAAATGGCAGCTTGTCAAAGAAAAGTAATAGAAAGTAAAGTGAGTTTGCCCACCTTGATGGTTGCCTTCCAGTTCAAACTCACCGCGCGCGCGCACACACACCCCCTCGCTCAATCACACGCATAAATATTTCAGTCTTACTGTTCGATTTCTATGTGTGGTGCAAATCAGAAAGCAGCGGAGCACCTGCCTGGGTGCCTCCAGAATAAGCTGCGTTTGCCACGGCTTTCTGGGCTGGGGAGAGGAGGGGAGGTGGACCGCTGTCTCCAAAAGCAGCTGGTGGCAGCGCAGCTAACTTTGGAGCTTGTTTTTTCCACTTCGAATATTTTCCAACTTTAAAATATTAAATTGTGGGCAGAGGCCATTTTGAAATAAGACCTGTTCTTCAAATATTCTGTCGATGAACAAAATACTCGGGGAGGAGAGGGAGGGGTGGGAATTCAGCACCAGCGTCCCTGCCTCGCCTCTGGGATCTCTCTAGAAATGTTCCCAGCTACGGCTCTTCCACTCACCTGTAGCTCTCAGAGTTCTTTTCTACCCTCAGACCCCCTTGGACTAATGTTCTGATTATACATATGTTGCGCTGGTTTCGATTTCCCTCCCTCCTCCAGAATCACAATGTCACAGCCAGTCCTTCAATTAAGGTTTCAACATGATGGCTCCAAAGCCGTATCTCTAGGTCTGATCAGTCATCTGAACCCCAGATTCCGGTGAGGGCCACAGAGGCCTCCCCTAAACCTGGCAAAGTAACTTCCCACCCCCTACTCCTTGGTCACCTTCAGCCAAAGTGCCCTAATTTATCTCTTCCAAATACTTACTAGCATCTCAAATTATCTCACTTATTTGTTCATACGTTTGTGGTGTATCTATCTCCCCTCTCACCTCTCAGACTCACCAGGAGGGTGATGTGATACTTTAAGATAATTCTAAAATACTGTTTTAGGATCAAATAAAAGAAGCAAATGTTAATATAAGTTAACTGAAGGCCAGAACTCATAAGCTTTGTTTTCCTGACCCTAGAATGGTATTTAGAAAGGTTCTAAATAAATATTTGGTTACTAACTCACCAACCCATATACTGGGGAGTTCACTTGACATTTGTGCTGGGGCACATTTCAGATATTACAGATTCAGTCCAAAGTGGAGTTCGTGATGGTTCTCCATATTTTCATTCTGCCCAACCTTCAGTCAAGGTGACCATGATCTATCCAAGTGCTAATCCACACCCCTGAACATCAACTTATTTCCTATCTCTGTCTCCCCTCCACAGATTGACTGGTCAGTTTGTCCCTGTGACCTCCTACCTCTAAAACTCCCAAGCTACCACATCTCACGTAGATTTCTGGGATAGCCTTCTTTCTAGTTGGCCTCCAATTGGACCCTGTTCCAAATAGTAGACATATTTACTTTTTAAAAGGCAAATATGATTAAGATACCTCTTTGAAGTCCCCCAGTGGTTTCTCATTTCTCCTAGAACACAGCTCAAAATCTTTGGAAGAGCCTACAAGGCCCTGAATGAGGGTACCCTCTCCCCGAGCAGCATCTCATGGCAACAACCTGGCCATTCTACCCCAGAATTTTATGCTCCAGCTTTTTATGATTAATTTTGCAAATCCCTCAGATACCTGTTGTATTTTCTTGATGAAGTAGAACTCCATTCCAACACTTTTGACATTTCAAATTCTTAACATGCTGCCAGTTTGAGGGCTGGGAATATGTACTCTTCTTACTGTTTCTTGACCCAACCTGCCTTACCGTTAAAAATAAATTGGTTTTCCATCTAGCACGAAGCATGAATTAGAAATGTGTCCGCTGGTTGAAATTATGCACCTTTTAAAGGGTTTCACACAAATTTTGGCCACAACACAGAAGTTTCTCATTTTCATTTATCCTGAATGATAAACTCTATCAACAAAAGGAAATGTGTATACTGAACTGTAATTTTTTCAGAAATGCAATTTCTTTCTGAGGCCACTTTAATCAGAAGCATAATTGTATCATTCACGAGCCATGTTCTATTAATTGGAAGAGTTGGTCAACTATTACACAAGACAGCATCACCTCTCAATAAAGAGAAAATGGTTTCCCTTTGCTGTTCTTTCAACCGCAATTATTACCCCTGAGTCAAGTGACTTACAACACAGCAGCAAAGTTAATCATTTAAGACTAGAAATCATCTTTGAAAAGTCAACCAGTGGAAACATGTCTGTAACAACAATAACAGCTGGAGAGTGTACTTTAGAGGAATTCAGAAGTGCCTCTGCATCAGGATTTGGATAAAGGTCATATTTTTAATTACTTTGGTACAAATTGCTACAGATCACTGGCTGTCTTTATTGGTACATGAAATTATCAGAGGTGGAACTTGGGGACCTGTTTAATAATAGGTCTCTGTGTAGTTCCTCAAACTTTACAAATATCTCATCATTAAGAAGCATAAGTTAGGGAAGAACTCACCAAGAAGCTGATGCGATATTCTAAGACAATCATAAAACTCTGTTTTATGATCAAATAAAAGATGCAAATGTCAAGAGCGAAGAGCTGCTTTTAAAGTGGTCCATATCTCAATCCCTTGTGTTGTCTACGTCCTGACTGTAAAAAATCTCTGTGTGACAATTCATTCTTTTATACATTAATTCCTTTGTCTAGAAGATTCCAGGCCTGTTTCAGTGGACATGGAAAAACAGATGACTGAGGACTAAAGGAGATTCAGGGGTGAGTCCCTGGAATCCCAGGGCATGCCTAGCACAGCAGCTACCCTGTAGCATATGTTTTTCCATGTTTGTTGAGTTCAGTAGACACATGTAATGTATCTTCAGTGTCACCTACCTTGTGAGAGGCTCAATGAAATTTTATAAAGATTCCTGGAAGAGGCAGACTTGGATCCCGATGATGGAAATGGAACTATATAATTCTTTTTGACACGAGACATATAAATGCTGAGCGTTATATGCTATATCAATGAGGGTACATTTACACCTCAGTCCCCTTGAATAATAAGTGACATTTACTTAGAGTCACTGTGAGCAGAACACCTTAAGCAGAACCAACATTTATGCATCTTACAGAGAATATGGAACTCAGAGTAGCTGAAACCACAATGTAACGATTTGTCCAACGATCACAAGCCTGGGGAATGGAGAGACCAGCAGTCGCGGGAGGGGAAGGGGAACCAGGGCAGCGGTTGACATGGTTCACTTTGCTTAAGTTGTCATGAGAGTGAAACATGGTGCTGGCAGTGCCTTCTGGGAGGTCAGTTTATTGTTGACGTTACAGAACAAGGTCAAGTGTGGCTCAGACAGGGGCTCTCAGCTGGGTGTGAAGGATAGACAGGAGAGGACTCTTACTGGGGAAGGGCTGGGGTAGGAGCTGGTGTTGCTAGGGTGACTAGGAAGAACTCGGCACAAAAACAGGTGGGATGAAGCCATGTAGGGTGTGGTCTGAAGGAGGCCTGAGGTCAGACTCTAGCTCTGTCACTACTGGTTGTGTGACCTTGGCAAGTTCTGAATGGTCTTTCTAAGTCTCTGTTCCTCTTCTGGAAAGAAGGGATGATTCACCTACTGCTTATTCTCCACATTTACTTGGGTTCTAAGTATGGATAATGACAGATTAGATAGTGAGTTTGGTTAGTGGTCTGTTATCTAAATCCATTTAGTTACTGAATTCATATGGGAGGGTTCAGGTAGGGGAGGTGCCAATAACAACAACACTCTCTTAGAGCTCTTCTAACAATGACATGAGACAACGAATGTGAATGACAGTACCTGGGACATAGCAAGGTTCAAAAGTATTACTGCTGCTGCTACGACTACCAGTTGCAGATTATTTAATTAGCAGGATAGTGGACAGAGGGCATTACCATTCGACAAAGAGGTGGTTTGCTTGATTCAGGTTGCAACTGTGGCTGAGCTCTTGTGCAGGGGAATCAGATTTATACCAGCGTCCCACCCGGAAGCCACCATGGCTGGAGTCTGAGGATGAACCAGATGGTCTAAGTGCAGGAGTGGAGTGTTTGAGATGGGAAATCAGAGGTTCCTGCAAAAGCTCAGGAGTGGTGAGGGCTGAGCATTATTATGGTGTTTATGGAATTTGAAAGGAGACGTGCTTCTAAAATAAACATTCCAAAGGAAAAACAATGGGGCTCAATAAAACTCAAAGGAATTTCTGTGAAGGTGAAAGACAAATGGCTGATGATTTGCAAGGAAAAAGTGGTGAACTGGCCATCCAGATAAGTACAGGATGCTTTCCAAAAAAGGGTTTGGCTGGGAAAAGAAGAAAACGTATATCACATGTGGTCAAGGGGCCACACTTTCTCTGGTCTGTCTTCTCGCTCCAGCCCGACCCTTCACTTTGGCCGAATTCTTCCTCATCTCCCAGTCCCGGACTGTCTGTCGGTGCCCTGGGCTCAGGCCTCAGGCCTCAGACCTCGTCTTCGCTCTGCCTCACTCCCTTCCCAATCTCATCCATCCTTCATGCCTGCACAGACTGCTGCTTGCTGGTGATGACGAGTCTTGACCCGGTTCAAACATCTCGGAATATCCATCTGCTTGCCCCTCATTTCTGCTCAGAAACTGGATTTCAAACTATTGATTTTTTTTACCCTAAACCTGCTCCTCTCACAGCTCTCTCTGTCTCAATGAACAGACACTCCAGCCTTCCAGTTACTTGTGTCAAGTTCCTTGGTTCCATCTTTGACTCTGTTCTTTATCTCACAGCAGGTATCTCCCCTGTATCTGGAAGCCGGCAGCTTCTCCTGGGCCCCAACATGGCCACCTCTGGTGGAAGCCGCTGCCATCTCTGATGTGGATTAGAGCAGCTGACTTTTGTGTGGTCATCTGAATTTCATCCATGGACTGTTCTCAACATGGTAACCTCTTAAGCCCTACGTAACTTCCTTGTTTAGAGCCCTTCAGTCCCTTCTCATCTCACTTAAAGAACAAGCCAAGAGTCTCACAAAGTCTGATAAGGCCCTCTGAACCTCGTGTCTGCTACCTCTGGTCGCCCATCCTCAGCAGATCTTCTCACCCACTCTACTCTGGCCGTATTGAATTCACTGCTGTTTGTTCAAACCCCTCACAGTCCTGCTACCTCAGGACATTTGCATTTGCTGTTCACTCTGCCCGGAAATTCCCTCTCCAAATATTTACATGGCTGCTCATCCTGTTCCTTTGGGTCTGTACTCAAATATCATCTCATACACACCTTCTGCAAGGATTCTATATAGTACAGGAACGCCCCTCTCCACCACTACACACCCTAACCTCCATACCTGCTTTAGTTTTTCTCACAGCACTTGCCATCTCATTTACTGTATATTTACTTCTTTATTAATTTATTGTCCATTTTCACTACCAAAGTGTAAGTGGTATGAGGGCAGAGACATTGCATTGTTTATAGCTGTAACTTCAGCATCTAGAACAGTGTCTGACAGATAAGTAAGTATTGAATAAACATACACGTTTCAAACAAGCTTTTAAAAGACGTAAGTATTGCATTTCTATGTGAAAGCGTAATGAAAGAGCTGCGCAGAGGGAAAATGGAAAATGTTGGCCCAAAAAATCCTTCAGTAAGCCAAAAGAGTTGGAATAAAAAACTTTAAAAAATGCAAATGGTAAAAATTCTGAGGAGTAATGTGTTGCTTTGCAATGAAATTTAACCTGACAGCACCTCTTTTGCTTATGATAACCCAGATGGTAGACTGCTATTTCACCCGTTAGCTAGCACGTGCATCACCAGCCAATTCTAACTCATTCCAGAAGCTCCCATGGTGACTGTAATGGAGGCTGGGTTTTGTTGTTTGTGGGGAAGGCATGGGCGGTGGTTTTGTTTGTTTGCTTTGCCGTAAAACTACATGGCATGGACTGGCTGCTGGTGGACAGTAACACACAGTGGTGACAAGGGCGGCTGCCCTGCAGCAAGAGTAGCAAGAGTACGACCGCTCTTAGTAGCAGCAAGTTTTGCCTCCAGATGAGACAGAAACATTAGAGCTCATCTTCCTGTTTGGTTAACATATTTAAAAATTTATAATTTTTGTGAAGATGCAGATGACTTTCATTATTTATGATTTTAAGTAACACTATTCCATTGTATTTAGCTGAAGTTAAACCCTGTCTTCCTCTGTCTGTTCTTTCTCTGCCTCCTTCTTTCCTTGGAGGCCCCAAGCTCCCAACGGCCGGCCCTGCGGTATGAGGGCAGGTGGTGGAGAAGAGAAGCGGCCCCTTAATAGAGGGTAGTTAACTGCAGCACAGAGCAGCACCCCACCTTGGGGTGGGGAAAGTTGGCTCCAAAAGATCTATCAGTCCCCTCGGAACTAATCTACCTCGAAATAAATTTAACAGTCAAGTAAAACCAGCGCTTGTAGCATCTGTGCCAACACAGCTCATCTACAGGAGCCTCTTCCCAACTTTCACCCCATCACTACTCTCAAACCTCTCCCAAACCAGTTTATGAATTCTAGCCCTGCTCCTGATAAGTCCCTCCCGGAAAGGAAACTTCCCCAGGGCATGTAAGTCAGGAGCTGGAGGATGGCTGGCTTGGCCTGGGTCCATTATCCACTGACCCAGCTATTTAAAGCAACCCCAGGAAGTCCAGCTGTGGAGGATCCGCTAGCAGCTCCAAAAGATGTACACTTTCCAGAGAAAAAAATGATATGGCTCCTTCCCACAGTTTACCTGTCTCAGGCAGAAACAATCAGAGCAGAAGAAACAGAGGGTCTTACAGTTAAAAGGAAGAAGTGTAGAAGCAGCACTTAAGTGAAGAATGTTTGATTTGTTCCGATTGTCAACAGAGTGTAAAGTGGTTCCATTCAGGCTTTCTAACTGGCCAGGCTACTGCCTGAGTACCGCGTACCTATTCAAGAAACTGTGGCTTTATTTATGGTTATGACAACTTCCAAGAACTGGTATCCTTCAAGATACAGCATAACACCACAGTCAGACTGGAAAAAAAAAAGCCTGGAGTAGAATATCACATTGTGACTGGTCAGTGAATAAAATAAAGGCACTCAGGACAACTTACGTATGTCAAAACCTATACAGAGAAACTGGATTGTCTAGAAATTGGCAGATGGATCTTTTCCAAGCACTGAGAAAAATTTCAATTTGGGTTTTAAAACAAGTAAGTCAATTTAAAATAAAACTAACCAATAAAAGGGCTGATGAAAATTTCTTTAAGCTTATTGTATTAAAAACCAAAAAATGACTTCAAAACCCATAAACTCAAAAGAGGGTTTAGTTAAATAACAATGAAACATTCTAATTCATTTTCTAAACAATGAGAACATTTAAAAAGAAACATTTATTATTTTCATATGAACTTCACATTTCTAAGTCTGAGCTCTGTCTATCTTTTCTGCTGAAAAGGCTAAAAAGGTTCCCTCTCTGTGTGGACAGAACAGATGCTTGGGGCTGATATGCAAGGAGGAATCAAATGTGTCCACCACACAAGCTCAGTATATGTAGATCTCCAAAAGGAAAGTTTTTCCTCTTGATTTTCTCGTGTCGTCATGACTGTCTGGTATCGAGACATTTCCATATGGACAGCCTGAGATATCTGACATCCTCCACCGCCCACAAATCCGATTGCCTTCTGATATTCCTTAATGTGTCTTAACACTATCATCAACATTCAGCGAGACTCCCAGTTGAACACTGAGACTCATCTGTAACTCCTTTCTCTTTCTCTCAACTTCCAATAGGTTACCCAACTCTGTCCATTCAACACCAAAAGGTCTCCTGGAATTTGGCCTCATTAACTCTTTAGATCAAGGTGGACATTTTGACCTATAGCAGTGGTGTTTAAACTTAACAACAACAGCAATAGCAAAACTTCTGGTAGAATCCTTTCTTCAAACTAAGTCTTATATAAACGTCCATTACATGAAACAGTAAAATGAAGAGGCTGCTTCAGCCTCCCCTTCACCCTTTTGGTAGGCCCGGGGCAACATCACCACTGGTTACGGGAAGGGTCCCTTAACACGTCTTCCCGGCCCGGCTTCTGCCCACTCTGGTCCACTGGCATCAGATTCAGTTTCCTGCCTCACGGGTCAACCTCGGTGGGCAGGGATGGGGCAGTAGGTGGAGCAGAGAAAATCCAGCTGCCTGGGTTTGATCCCAGATGGGCAGCTTACCAGCCCTACAGCCTTAGGCAGTCTTGTGACCTCTTTTAATCTGCTTCTTCACCTGTAAAATGGGGAATAAACAATAATACCTCTGCTAAAACACTCTCAAACAGACCCTCCATAGGATCTTTGATTCCTTCAACACTCCCAGGGAACATTTTTTTCTTTTCCAGGAACAACAGATCGTGTCTACTGTTATTGATTTTAAGTAAGGTACTGAGAAGATCTGTGCGTCATTGTGACAAAGAAGGACTAATGCGGAGTTGGCAATCTTCCTTTGAAAGAGTCTGACTTTCCCAGAAATTCTGTTTGCTTTACATTTTGAGATTTTATTAAAGAAAAGGAAAAAAACATATGCCCCTCACTGTTCTGAATAATCCAAGAGTATTTGACCAGGTATTTGATGCTAGCACAGGTCCAGAATCTCTGCCTGGAAGAGGAGCTAGAATGTTCTTCCCCGTCCCACCCGACACACTTTGAAACGGCCCAAGGACTTTGCTGGGAGAGGCTCAGCGGCAGAAAACTGGCTCTCTTTACACCACCAGTCCCACCCCCTGCCACCCCGTGGACTGAGCCAGCCCTGGGACACTGGCCCATTCATGTCATCGAAGGTTCACAAATTCCGTAAGAGAGCAGGGTACATGGGTAACATCCAGGATCTACTCAGTGTTACATTTTATGGGGAGAAAGAAGACAATGAATGAGCCCCTATGGCCAGTGTCTGTCCTGTGTTCTGAAATGTCTGTCTTCTTAGGATCAACATCACCAAGGAATGTCTGGCTGCAGAGAAACGGCAGCCACGAGTCCTCAGGGGGCCGCTGGGAGGCTTGTGGGAGATTTTGGCTTGAGCTTTTCTAAGCCCAACTCAACCTACCACAGAGAAAAGCATCAGGAAAGGTTAGCTATACAAAATACCACTGTCATCATTACCTCTGACTTGACCCCCGCGGCTACAGGATAAACTCTGCCATTCTTAGCCTGGGCCAGCAGCCCCTTCACAGCACCCAGCTTTCTGCTCTACTTGGTCTCTGCTCACTCCCTGACCCTGAGGCTGCACTCTGGCCTCACCGTCTTCCCCGCTGTCTCCCGGCCAGGGCAGGGGTATGTCTGCACGTCCTGCAGGCTTTGCATGGTCATCTCATCCCCTCTGCTCTCCTCTTCCCTTCTATCTCCCACAGGGTGCCTCTCCTGTGAGGTTTTCTCCACTGAAAATCAACTCGAGTTGATTTTCTTCTCTACCAGAACACCCCACTGTCATTAGGTGGTTTCCTAAGGGTAGCCAACTAGGAGTCCTTGTGCTCAAGAGCTGGTCTTCTTCATCCCGGTATCCCTAATACCTTGCCTGGTCCTAGGCATATAATAGACAATTGATAAGTTATGTGTTGACTAAATCAATGATTGAATGAGTAGAACGTTTTACACTTTATTTTAGACAACAGAAAGAGAAGAGACAACGACACAAAAACGTTAACAGTTAGTTAAATCCAGGATGTGGATTGTGGGTAATTCTTGTTATAATATTTAAACTTTTCTTAATTTCCCAAATTTCATATTACATCAACAATTAGAGGAAACAAAAGAAGGAATAAGGAAAAACCGTGACAGTTTATGTAGCAATGCAGACAAGCAAGTTCTGTTAAGTATTAGCCTTTCTTAAAGGTCACGGGCACTTACCATTTCCTGTATGAATGTACAAGTTAGTGTAATACAAACTGCTTGTAGAATTTTTTGAATTTGATTTATGTTTTCTTAATTTATTCTGACCTAATTCATTAGCCTAAGTTTTTCATGCATCTCAGTTATAAGTCCTGCTCATTCAGCTAGGAATAAATCTTTGGTATTCTACACGCGGACGCTTATTAAAATGCATCAATATGATCCTATCTTTCAACCAAGACCTTTAGCCCAGAAATAATACCCTCTGTTTTAAAGAAATTAGGTTTGTCATTTAAACAAAAAAAGGCATCAGTCCAACTGGCGACTTCAATTTCATCATCAAAAACCAGAGTCCCATGAAACTGGGTATAAGTCTCATCTGAGGATTAAGAAAGAGAAAGAAAGAAAAGCTCTTACATGCGTTTAATACAATGTAAAATTGCTCGCTTACTAAAAATATGAACAACAATGAACAAAGTGTACGCATGAGTACTAGAAAAGATGATCTATAGACACCATAAATTAGCCATTCCACATTTCTACATCAGGGCATGTTATAATGTTGATAGCCACGATGACCAGAAAAAGGTCAACCACATGGACACAGTGGCCTCTAAGAAATTTAGCTCCGTGAATTCCTGTCTGCTGATGCAGTCAGGCTCGGACAAGCCCAGGAGGGCCTACGGTAATGAGGGCTGTGATGGTTTCTTCTGTAGTGGTCCATGATGTAAGGATAACACACATTCTTCTTACAACTGCTTGGCACACAGAAGACGGGTGATAGGTAGGAATGAATTAGTTGACAGTCCCATGGCTCTGTAACCAGGGCTCAGTAGGCCGAAGCAGGAAGATTTTGAGAAGGCTGTGGCGTGCCCGTGGCCACCACTAGCGGGTCAGGCGGCCACGTCACCCACATTCTCCAGCCCTGCTCGCCCCGACTGGTGTCTGGGGCCTTAGTCCCAGCCTCACGGCGGCCCCTCTGTTGACGGTCCGCGGAGTTATGCGCCTGCTTCCCTCTCCACCTGCCCGGCACACGTGAGGCAGCTCACCCAGTGCCTCCCCTGCAGCCAGATCAATGTCAGCGTTTGGAGCACCGCTTTCGAAAAATGACTATTCCTTGGGTTTCCCTATGAAACTTGTATTCATTTGGGGTTGTATGTGCCCAGTTTTCACTGTAATCGAAGCAAAATTTACTGACTTCTCCAAGATCAATGTATGCAACCCCTCTTATGACAGAAAAATAGGTTCATTTACTTTTCCCTAAAAGTGATCTTTCAGGCTTCCCTGGTGGCGCAGTGGTTGAGAATCTATCTGCCAATGCAGGGGACACGGGTTCGATCCCTGGCCCGGGAAGATCCCACATGCCGCGGAGCAACTAAGCTCGTGCGCCAAAACTACTGAGCCTGCGCTCTAGAGCCCGCGAGACACAACTACTGAGCCCGCGTGCCACAACTACTGAAGCCTGCATGCCTAGAGCCCGTGCTCCGCAATGAGAGAAGCCACTGCAATAAGAAGCCCGCGCACCGCAACGAAGAGTGGCCCCTGCTCACTGCAACTAGGGAAAGCCCATGTGCAGCAACGAAGACCCAACACAGCCAAAAATAAATAAATAAAATTAAAAAAAAAAAAAGTGGTCTTTCTGCTTCAACCGCGAGGGCGTCTTAGGTCCCAGAAAGAAGTAAAGGGCGGACAGTGTGTCTGTTTGCTGGAGAATCAGTAACAACAGCTAACTGAGAGCTTGTTACTGGTTCCACACACTGCCTTAGGAGCTTCCGAGAATTAATTCGTATGATCTTTATAGCCTGTGATTAGTGCTACTGTTAGTCTCATTTCACAAGCTAAGTCACTTGTGGTGGTGGGCTGGGACTCAGACCAGGCGGTCGGCCCCAGAGCCCAGGCTCACACCCCTGAACCCGCCTCCCTGCCTGGAGCTGCCCTTGACAAATGCAAAGCTTTCAGCCTGCAGGAGTATCTTGCTCTCCATCTGTCATTCTTTTCATCCAGGGTCATGTGAACATGAACTAGAGGTGACTGAGGGCCACGTGGGAGACGCATGTCCTGTCCGTGGCCGTACACCTTTCTCTGTGTTTTAAAGCCCTGGGTGTTGGGAAGCCTAGAACAGAAGTTAAGCTTCAAGGAAGTGATTCTTCCAGGAGCTACACTCCACGTACTTCCACACGGAGTGGGCTGAGTCCTCTCCACGGGTCACTTTGCCCACGGACTTGTCCCGGTTCTGTTCAAGCCAGTTCTTAAAGCAGAGTTGGGCAGGGGGTAGAAAAATGAAGGGAGGTGGCTAGTTTCCTGTGGCTGCTCTAACAGAGAACCACAAACTGGGGGGCTGACAACAATAGAATTCTCTCACAGTTCTATGGGCCAGAAATCCCAAAGCCAGGGGCTGGCAGAGCTGCTTCCTTCTCTACAGTCTGAGCTAACCTGTCCCACGCCTCTCTCCAAGCTTCTGGAGGTCGCCAGCAACCCTTGGCATGTAGCTGCATCACTCCAATCTCTGCTTCTGTCTTCACCTGCCATTCTCCTCTGTGTCTCTGTGTCTCTTCTGCTAAGGACGTCAGTTCGGTTGGATTTGGACCCACCCTGATCCAGTATGACCTCATCTTAATTTGATTATATCTGCAAAGACTCTGTTTCCAAATAAGGTCACATCTGCAGGTATTTGGGAGACCTAATTCAACTCACAACAGGAGGTGACTTTTTTTTCTCCTAAGGCACTTAGGAGTAATGCATTTTGGCTCCTGAGGACACTACTCTAAAATAGAATTCTGTGTGTAAGGAGCTAGGCTAGGGGTTCTCTGTGTGTGAAGGAGAAACTGCATCCTCTGTGCTTTGCTTCAGTACTTCGTTTCTGACACCAGACGTGTGGGTGCTTTTCCCACCAGAAACAATTCTCCAATCCTCTGCTGATACCAACTCTGCGTCCTACAATTCAATTCAATTCTGACACCATCTACCTGTGCACCCTCCACAGGCTCAGGGCTCAGTCCCACAGATCGCCCCCCTCCATTCAGGTGTCAATAATAAGTCCAGGTTGTCACCTGTGCTTCTGACCAACTGGTCATAAACTGGAAGTTCCCAGGACCTCCTCCTTAGGATCAATAATTTGCTAGATTGGCTCACAGAACTCAGGAGCACAGTCTACTATGGTTGTACACCTCAGGAACAGGTGGATAGGAGAGATGCACAGGGTGAGGTGTGCGGGAAAGGGACTTGGAGCTTCCTGCCTCCTCTGGGCGCATCACCCTCCCAGCACCTCCACACGTTCAGCAACCTGGAAGCTCTCTGAATCCTGTACTTTAGGGATTTTTATTGGCCTTTGGTGATTAACTCCACCTCTAGCCCCTCTCATCCCTGGGCTGAAAATTCCAACCCTCTAATCACATGGCTTGTTTCCCTGGCAACCAGCATCCATACAGCGGTTCTCTAGGGGCTTTCCAAAAATCATCTCATTAACATAAATCAGGTGTGGTTGAAAGCGCTTGTTATGAACAACAAAGGACACTCCTTCACCTTTATCCCAACTCGTGAAACTACAGGATTTTATGAGCTGTGTGCCAGGAAGCGGACAAAGATCAAATACATCTTGTTTTTTTTTTTGCGTTACGCGGGCCTCTCACTGTTGTGGCCTCTCCCCGTTGCACAGCACAGGCTCCGGACGCGCAGGCTCAGCGGCCATGGCTCACGGGCCCAGCCGCTCCGCGGCATGTGGGATCTTCCCGGACCGGGGCACGAACCCGTGTCCCCTGCATCGGCAGGCGGACTCTCAACCACTGCGCCACCAGGGAAGCCCCAAATACTCATTTCTTATTACAAAGCACAATATCATACACTGTGCCTGTTTGCAGAAGGGGAAGCTGCATGCAAGGGCTTGTGCTTTGCTCTCAGAAACATGATAAGCAAGACAACCTGCCTGATTTTCAATAAATCTCTAAGAATCAGCAACAGTGCACTCCTTTTTAAAGTATTAGCAGTGAGGCTGGCGTTACCAGTCTAAACGATAGATGTCTCCCAATAGCGTCACTTACTGGGGAGCAGAGGCTACAGTTCTTTGCACCGAAATGACAGCGGCTCAGACCCCACTCCAGCAGCCTGCAGTAGCATTTTCAAGACCACACATCCGTGTCCTGGCGCTTCCTGATTCTGTTCCCATTCATGCTGTAAGTCAGCATGTTCAACATTTTAATGCTTCACATATCAATAATTTGAGTGGATTATATATGGATTTAACCTTTTCAAAATACCAAGTATGGCTGACTGGCTACTCTAGTTCCTCCCTTGCTTGTAGTTTAAGTAACCTGGATAGAAATGAGCTGGCCCACCGACAAAAAAGAACAGCGGAAAGAGCAAAGTCATAAAGCCAGCACGGTCTTTCAGAGACTACACTAAGGGATTATACTTTTGATATTTCACAATTTTTTTCTTTCCAGAGCAAGCAATCATAGATTGAAAAGAGAAGAGACAAAAGGTAACACTGACGGCAATAAACGATGCTGCTGTTTTCCTCAGTTAATGTTATTAGTCAGTCCCTCAGGGGTCTTGGTCTCTGTTTGCTATCAACTTCAAACATGTTATTCTAGAAACATTTTTGTCTCAGTCACATTTAGTAGAAACTTTAATATAAATTCCTGTTACTCCACAGTGTAACCCATGGTTTTCAAAATCATGGTGAAATCTCATGAGCTCTTAAGAAATCCCCTCTTGCTTGGCTCTGTCCCCACACAGTTCCCTTGTTTGAGCAGCCGTGAATGTGTTAGGCTAAGCTGAGTGCGACTTTCTTGGTGACTCTTCAATACAAATCAACTATGGTGACAGATTACTCAACCTACCAGGTTATACGAATAACAACTGACAATTCTAACATCTAGGCAGCACAGTCCGATGTCTGACAAAAGATGAGGCGAGGCAGATACTGATTTATATACCATGTGCATAAATTGTATTATGATTCTGAGGAAAAAAACCCTCAACACCATTAATTAACCATATGTCCATTTTTAAAATGCTAATGCCAGACGATAAACAACTCTTCATACCCATGTAAATGTCTAAACAAAACTGTAAATAATGTATTGATTTGTTTCTTAGTAATTAGTTTTAACAAGCTTTTCAGTTAACTTTGCTATGGAATGCTAATGTTAATCTTTAAGATATCATAGCACATTAACAACTTAAAAGTAAAAAATGCTAAAGTTAAAATAAGGGCTTTCCTGTACTAATCTATAAGTAATTCATTTCACAAGAACTCTTGAGCTACTGGTCCATTCAGGAATCATCCAAAATTAAAATTATTATAAAATCTTTTCAATGAATTTTCTATCCATCGGGCATAAAATTATAATGTCAATGGAATGTGGCTTGCTTAAAAGGATCTAGATTACCACTGGTTAGATCTTTCATGACTATAAATGAATGGACTGATGAACCACACACAGAACGCTACCATATAACTTCACTCATTACTCATTTATTTGAAATATAGCTCTGGAGTGCTATCCACTTGGCCTGGCTTTCTGGGCACCGGTGATACAAGAGTGAATAAAATCAAGACAGTCTCTGCCCTCATGGCGCTTTCATTCAAGAGGGCAAGACGAAAAACATGATGAAGACGCTGCGAAACTATCAAGGAAGTAAATAAAGTAAACGAAAGTCATTTGGTGATACGTGCTGTGGAGTGAGGGGTATCAGAAGTCCTCAGAGGAGACCACTGTGAGAGGGTTGTTTTGTGCAGAGTGTGAGTCATACGGAAGTTGGGAAAGAATTCCAGACAGAAGGAGCAGAGTCACAAAGACCCTGAGGGGCAGGTGTGCTTGCTGGTTAGACAAGTGGCATGGCTGCCGTGGAGGAGACTGGCGTGAGGAAGTGAGTGACTTAGCAGGGGCCAGATCACACAGGCCTCACAGCTGCTTTAACTATTGGGCTGAGAAGCCAGTAAAGGGGTCTGAGCACAGGGGGATGTAAAATCCAACTTAAAGTTTAAGCTGATCACTCTGGCATTTATTTGGAAACTGGTCTGCATGGACACAGGGAGATCAGCTGGAAGGCCGCTGGAATAATCTAGGCAAGACTCAATGGTGGCTTGGACCAGGATGGCAGCAGTGGTCAGATTCTGTAAAGTATTTTGCAGGAACTGTCTGCAGGATCTGCTGATGGGTAGCATGTGTGGTATGAGAGAAAGGGAGGCATCAAAATGACTTGGAGGTGATGCTTTTGACCTGGGCACCGGGGTGTTCAATTACAACGAAGCCTGAGGCAGAAGAAGGATCAAGCTTTCATGTTTGAAAGTATGAAGTAGAGATGCCATTAGGAAGGCACGGGAAAGTCAGGGAGGCAGCTGGAGGGTTAATTTTGGAGTTGAAAGGAAAAGTTGGGCCTAGAGGTATAAATATTGACATTGTCGGCATAGGTGGGTATTTAAATCAATGATGAGTAAATGAGACTACCTAGAGAGGGAGCGTAAAAAAGAGAAAAGGTACGGGGAGAAGGGGTCTGGGGATGAGCCCTGGGGGCCACAACCTTTAGACTGAGGTTTTAGAGATGGAGAGGAACAACAGTGTCACACAATATCATAATGTACCATAGGTATGATCTGAAGAGTTTAGCAGTCAGCATAATGGACTGGCCATCAAAGTGTGGCTTTGTCATATTGCTTTTTTTAATCAATAATCTCAAAAAATATAAATAGATTACATTATCAATTTTATATTACTATACTCATGAATTATTATTACTGCTATTGTAGTTCCTGTTAATTTCAGTTGCTGGCTATTCAAGTGTTTAATCCAAGAATTATCATGTTTCATTAATTCTAAGATGCACATTTCTTTCACATTTTAACATCTCTGAAATCAGGATGTGTCATCAATTGAAGGCATCATACAATTACAACTGGTGGCATATTTTTCCTTCCTAGAGGCACACATCAAAAAGGCACCTCATATAATCCATGGCATCTTAGACTTGATTAAATAAAAAATATATTTAACGTCAAGGCTACTTTCAGCTGCCCCCAGCTGATGTAAAAGTAGAAGAGGTGGGTTCCTACATGGTTTCTATCTGGTCCGAGTGTCTACTGGGATGATGAAGAGCCCAGAAAAGGAAGGAGGTGGTGACAGGCAGTGACTTGTGGCTCACCTGTCAGTCACCTTATTTTGCCCGGGTTTGCTATCAGTAGCTCTGGGTGGCACGCACCGCTAGTGACTTTGGCTCCTAGGAGGAAGGCATATATGGTCTTAAACTTTCACAGAGGTGTATTCTGGCTTCATCCTCCAGGCAGGTCTTTTCCTGGATTCAGACACTCCTTAAGAGCAGAAGCCATGTCTCAGCTACCTTTTAATCACCAGAGTTTAGCACAATTGACTGAATACAGTTGGTGCTCAATACATTTTTTTAAAAAACATTTAAACATTAACTCCCCCACTATCGGGGTATAAAAAATTTGTGGTCCACAGTCTCAGAGGCAATGTCTGATGGACTTCCTCCCCCAGCTGTGATGGTTGAAGGTTACCCTCTGACTGTGCTCACAGGAGGCCTTATCTAAGTGTTGAGGACCAGATCCTGGCATGGTCTCCATGGAAACAGAGAGGAGCGCTTAGATCCTTGCACAGAAACAACAAATGCATACTTTAGGATAATAACAGAATGCAGCATTTATAGATAGGATAATAACCCATATTATGAAACATGCAATTTAATAGGTCTCTCTGATGAAAAGGCAAAGACAACCGAGAGGCTGTAATTTACTCCTGGTGGCGGAGGTGTCTGAGGTTCACAGGCAGTAAAAATGAGCAGAAAGAATTAATCTTCCTCATCTGCTTGTCAAGCCACTGTATGCTGGCTTGCTGCTTACTATGCCACTTTGTCGTTTTCCTCTCTTATTATGTTTTCCAACGTATACATCCTAACCTACTATTCTACTTCATTCTCCCCTTGCATCGTGACCTGTATTCTACATTCCTTACAAGAATGTTGTCAAGGAATTACAAAGGACTTTTAAAAATAAAGACATAAAATGTTTTACAGTTCCTACAGAAGCCTTTTTGTGAAGACTGTGCTTTACATGTATTGAAAACACCTAGGAGAGTAGCTGTAAAAGTAAATTTGAATAATAGCGGTGAGAGTGGACAACCTTGTCTTGTTCCTGATCTTAGAGGAAATGCTTTCAGTTTTTCACCATTGAGGATGATGTTGGCTGTGCGCTTGTCATATATGGCCTTTATTATGTTGCGGTAACTTCCCTCTATGCCTACTTTCTGGAGGGTTTTTATCATAAATGGGTGTTGAATTTTGCATCTATTGAGATGATCATATGGTTTTTCTCCTTCAATTTGTTAACATGGTTTATCACATTGATTGATATACCCTGAGAAACCAATAATTCAAAAACAGTCATGTACCACAATGTTCATTGCAGCTCTGTTTACAACAGCCAGGACATGGAAGCAACCTAAGTGTCCTTTGACAGATGAATGGATAAAGAAGATGTGGTATATATATACAGTGGAATATTACTCAGCCATAAAAAGAAATGAAATTGAGTTATTTGTAGCGAGGTGGATGGACCTAGAGACTGTCATACAGAGTGAAGTAAGTCAGAAAGAGAAAAATAGGGCTTCAATGGTGGCGCAGTGGTTGAGAATCTGCCTGCCAATGCAGGGGACATGGGTTTGAGCCCTGGTCTGGGAAGATCCCACATGCCACGGAGCAACTAGGCCCGTGAACCACAACTACTGAGCCTGCGCGTCTGGAGCCTGTGCTCCGCAACAAGAGAGGCCACAACAGTGAGAGGCCCGTGCACCGCGATGGAGAGTGGCCCCCGCTCGCCGCAACTAGAGAAAGCCCTCGCACAGAAACGAAGACTCAGCACAGCCAAAACTAAATTAATTTAAAAAAAAAAAAGAAAGAGAAAAATAAATGCTGTATGTTAACATATATATATGGAATCTAAAAAAAAGAAAAAATGTTTCTGAAGAACCTAGGGGCAGGACAGGAATAAAGACGTATACGTTGAGAATGGACGTGAGGACACAGGGAGGCGGAAGGGTAAGCTGGGACAAAGTGAGAGAGTGGCATGGACTTATATATACTACCAAATGTAAAATAGATAGCTAGTGGGAAGCAGCCACATAGCACAGGGAGATCAGCTCGGTGCTTTGTGATCACCTAGAGGGGTGGGATAGGGAGGGTGGGAGGGAGATGAAAGAGGGAGGAGACGTGGGGATATATGTATATGTATAGCTGATTCACTTTGTTATACAGCAGAAACTAACACACAATTGTAAAGCAGTTATACTCCAATAAAGATGTTAAAAAAAAAATTTTGAAAATACGTTTGAAATGTAGATAGTGTTTGCAGTGGTCACGTGATGTTGCTTTAGGGCACAGTGACCTTTAGCAAGAGCTCTGCTTAAGTCTTGAATTATCCTCTCCTCACCGTTTCTTGAATTATGTAGCCTAGGAGAAATACTCTGAGACCTAAATGGGTAGTACTTGACAGCAACTACAATTCCAAAACAATTCATTTTCTCTCTTGGGCTACAGAACTTTCTGAGACCGTAGAGTCTGGGTACGGTCTGTTGCCACTAGCAGCTACAAGGTGTGAAGAAGAGTCATTGCCCAGTTTTGTACTTAGTTACCCAACAGAAGAAAGGCTATTGGAGTAGTATCTAATAGTATCTGTCAAAGCCACATTAATACATAATATTAGAGTAATATCTATGGGTATCTATTGGAGTGGTACTGATAGGTACTATTAGAGTGGTATCTACCAGTATCTATTAGAGTAGTATTAACAGATACTATTAGAGTATTAGCTACTAGTACCTGTTACAGCAATATTAATAGATACTATTAGAGTAGTATCTACTAGAATCAATTGGAGTATTATTAATAGGTACTATTAGAGTAATACCTACTAGAATCCATTGGAGTAGTATCAATAGGTACCATTGGAGTATCTAAAGGTATTTCTCAAACAAGGATTTTTAAATTTTCTTTTAAATCAGGGACCATTGTGTCACAGATTTGTATAACCTGGAGCTCAACAGATCAATATTTGAAGACACAGAAAGCTCCTGTGTAGCAATTCCTAAGACTGGCCATTTCCAAGACCAGCTGAAAAGCCTTAGAGCAGAGGTCAGCAAGCTGGCCCAAGAGCTAAGGATGCTTTTTATTTCTTAAAATGTTTGGGACAAAAATTAAAAGAACACTATTTCATGACAAGTAAAAATGATATGAAATTCAGATTTCAGTGTCCTTCCAAGTGTTTTCGGAGCCAGTGACAGACACTGATTTAGTATCATCTAGGGCTGCTATCCCACTGTGACAGCACCGTTGAGAAGCTGAGTCAGAGACCATATGTCCCACAAAGCCTAAAATATTTACTATTTGGCTCCTTACAGCACAAGTTTGCCAGTCCCGGCCCTAGAGAGGGAGGCCCAGAAAGAACTGACCTGTTCTGAGAGCTCAGTTACCTAGTTTCACTTAGGGCGTTGCTGTTAAGATTTGGTGACGGAATTCTGAAGGATGGAATGGGACACAAGCAGGAAAGAACATTCCAGGAAAAATACTGGCTCTGTCAGACTACGGATAAGAAAGAAAAGCTCCTTGGTGGTGTAATTAGTATTTTAAGTAGCTTTGTCTGAAATTATGCTAAAGTAATCTCTAGTCCTTTATCATGTTCAAGCAGAGTGCACAAAACCGCTCAGCTCACTATAATTGCAAACTTCCCTTAATGAATATATGTTTGCTTTGGCTCCTGTGCTCTATTTTGCATCAATTCTTGCAACTTTGCAAGTCATAAAATGCTCCAGATTCCTTTCATTAAGGTATTTTCACCTGGATAAAAAGATGTAAACCAATTAGAACAATTTCATGTGAGTTATTCAGGAAACAAGGGTAACACAACTGGATTGTGTCTCTTCTGATCTGGAAAAGTGGGCTGATATAGAAGAGAAAAAAATAATTCTCTCCAACAAAAACTTAGCCTTGGAGAAGTGTTTGGTGGGGAGGATAAGGTAGGGGAAGGAGTGTTGAGAAAGATGTGGTTATTCACAAAATCGCCTGGTGTCTAATGATACCCCCGCCTGACACCACGAAGAACAGGCATACAGAAAGTGATGAGCTAGAACTGAGTCTCAGGTTCGCGACTTCATAGCTGCCTGAGTCAAGCAAATCACTGCCTGTCTCCTCGCCTCGGTTTCCTTAGCTGTAAAGTGGTAGCATAAAGCCAGCATTCCTACAATTTCAAATGAGACAGTGTAGGCAAGAGGGCTTTCTAAACCGTTAAGTGGAAACTTCTATTACTGATACCAAAAGAGTGCACCGAAAACATCTATTGAAATTTGAACCTGATGTTAAGTCTCTTAAAGTTGAAATTTAAAGAATTCTAAATGGTGACCATCAACCTCAGGAAACTGAGAGGAGAAAGTGAAATGTTATTATGAATCTTGGGCTTAACTAACATTTGGGTACTTGGATTGAATCCCATGAACTGTTTCTAAAAGAAAATGAAAACTTTTCCATTGTAGTGAAGGAAACTGGGCAAAAAAAAATTTTTAAAGAAGTGCTCTCAGGGGTCTTGGCTACTTATGGATAATAGTCAAAAATGCTAGTTTGAAACTCTCAAGATACCTTATCCTTATCATGAAATTCAAATCATTTGCTTTATGAGGCAAAAAGTGGAAAAGCTCTATTTTAAATGGGATTATGTACTTTTGTTTTTAAAATTCTCCTTAAAGTCAAGAGTCAAGAAATGAAAGATGCTGATTTAGAGTCTAAAACACTATTTATCGGGGATATTATGATTAAATGCAACACTAAATTGTATTTTTCTTCGTGAACCACATGCCCACAAGAAAGTTAAGAAATGTAAACAATCAATTTCTGAGTAGAACACAGGCTATCATGATGCTCAAGGTCATGGTGCTCAAGGTCAACTGGAGAGAAGTCTGGTTGTGATTCTGGCTTCAGCACTGCTAGCTGTGTGAGTCAGTAGACTTCTTAATTTCTGAGGCTCAGTTTTTTCATGTCTAAAGTGGGGACAACTAAAATAATGGTACTAACAAGGCTATATAAGTTATTAGGAACGGTAGTAGGTCCTAGCTTCTGAATCCAGATCTCATACGGCATTTACACAGGGGAACAAACCCTTTAAAACGCCATTTTCATTTTGGTGCCTGATTTTATTTAAAAAAATAATTTCAGACTTGGAAAGAAATGCACAAAGGAAAACACATCCCTTTCATGATACACTGCTAACTGGTGACCCTGAATAGAAGTTTTTACATGTGAATCAGTGAGGTATTTAAGGGAAGAAAGGTCACACACACACACACCCCCGCCATAACATAAGTCTATTATATATGCAGACATGGCCCCAGATGTCAGCGTCTTGTGCCACAGTGACACCTAGCAAACAGTTATCCTTCATTAACTTCTAGCTTGAATCAGGACCAAGACTTAAGGAGCATCAGCCCGTGGTGGGTTTGGGCCTGGTGGGTGTGATTCTAAGTAGCTGCTGCAGCTTCACGGCCTAAAGGACAAGTACAGTGAGTTGCAATGTTCTGTGTTTTCAAGGCAAGTACATTCTACTGAGGCTTGTCTCCTGGGGCTGTTAAAGATGCCTGCAAGACTGGCCTGGAGGAAAACCCTGCAGCTTCTTCAGGAGGGCTGAGCTGAGCTGAATACACCAGGTCAGCTGTGGTTCTGACCCCTCGAGTGGCCCTTAGGGGGAGTCCTGTTCTCAGGCTACAGTCAGAATGTTCCAGTTCCATCGCCCTCCCCTCCCTAGTGGCCTCTGAAGTGTTTCCCACTTGGGTTCTTCCTTGGCAAGCTGGAGTTCAAGTCTAACCTAGAGAACTCTGGACAATATAAAAGCACCAAAAAAAAAAAAAAAAAAAAAAATGGGGAAATAAGTTTTAATAATAGATGCCTTTAGTTTAGGTTCATACCTTTTTTAGAAATAGAAAAAAATGTTTTTCAATGTTTTCTATTGAGAACCAGCTTATTGTTAAGAGGAATGATTCCAGTAGTTGGCCTTGTTGCTGGGGACAGCATAGGAAAACATCTTGTTGTTCTAAATAACTTTTCTGATCAAGAGATGGAAATGCAGTGACACGTAGTAAAGGATGTCAAAGAACCCCTCCTCTCTCACTTTAACTAGAGCACTCAGTATTTGTGATGAATTAGGCTGGATCACTAAACTACAGGAAATAAATCTGCTGAACAGTTCCATTTTCCAATTGCTAGCTAGGTTAACATGCTTTAATAAACAAATAAATATCTCCATATGGACTATTATCCAAAACAGCTGTAAATCGTCGCCGCGCTGGGCAGTGGGTAGCTGTGACGTCCCTGGAACCACTGAGTTCTGCTACGGTCCCCCAGCACCCATTGGAGTATCTGCCTAAATGAGGGGTGCCCTTCGGTGATGGAATAAGGTGACACTTTGATTAATGCAATGAGCATGCTGCCCAGTGCTACAGTGAGTATTAAAATGGCATCTGCTAATTTAATGTCTCGGCTGTCATTAGACTGGAGTGCAAAGGGGAGTCACCTTCTCAGAAGAGCGTTCCCATCCCACAGGGAACAAAAGCAGGGCTGACTGTCAGCTGCTGCAGGTTTCTGGGAAGCCCTGTTCTTGCTGTGCAAACATCCTGGAATGATTTTGTTTTTCATGCTGAAAACCAAAAAAAAAATGGTACCAAGCAGATTCCTTGTGGAAATGTACAAAATGAAAATGGAGGTTTTAATAAAACTGGCCAAAAAAAAAATCACAAAATGGAAAAAGGACAGAATTTAAAAATGTTTTAAAAATGTATCTATTAAAAAATCATCAGCTCTTACAGCACTCAGGAAGATGTCTTTCATTCTGACTGCTCTCTGTCAAGACCTCGACAAGTTGTCAAGATTTATTTAAAGATGGGTATATACTTGTGGTCAAAAGGCAAAAGATAGATTCTTGACAGCAACTAATTGCAATTCGTTATTTGGAGTTTTTCCTCGTGATTACTGGAAAATCTACAAAGGTAGGTAAGTTCTGAGTCATCAAATTTTTTATCTTTTTTCAATTACAACTAAAAGTGTCAAAATAAATGTTTTTTTCTGATTGTCTCTGGAAGTATTATTTAAAGAATACTTTCATAGCAAGGGTTATATGTGGCAATATAACTGAAAAGGCATATAATTTCCTACAGTGCTATTTGATGAATTTTATTTTAAAGTTAGACACTCAGGTCACCATCTACCGTCTGGTTCCATGCTGGAGACTTTTGCTTTCACATTCTGACCTGCGGCCCGTGGGGCAGGATGATGCACTGAGCCACCTTTTGTCCACCTGAGCTTCCTTTTCTCCATTCCAAAATGGCAGCGACCCTTTGCACCTGCCTCAGAGGGTGCTTATGCTGCGGGGGTCAAAACAAAAGACGGCTGCCAGTGACGAGCGTCCACTCTCCTATTCCTTGCGGAATCCCAAATTCACTGAGAATTCTGGGAGTCCTGGAGGGGAGAGGGAGAGAGACAGTGGCACTGAGGGGAAGAAAGTGGAAAGGATAAAGATGGTAGACTCTTCCAAAATGAGAAAGGCCCAGGGGTTTCACATCCTAGGATCAGCTTCCTGGGAAGAGTCTGAGGGAGGCTTCAGGTGGTCCTGCAAAGGCAACTCCACTCAGCATGGGGGCAGGAGAACAGACCACCCTGGGACACGTGGACTTAGGATACGGCAACATAGGGAGATTCTTCAGATACCAAAGAGGCCTTCAAGACTCTTGGTGATGCAAGGGAGAAAAAGAGAGCCCTGGTAAGTACTGACGCTGAATTTCTTGGTCAGCCTGGAGTCAGATTTCATTTGGTTTTAAGAAAATCAAGAAGTTTGGCATTTCTTGCACCTTGTGGTTTAAAATGTGTACCCACCAAAACACAAAACCAGGTCATTATGTGCATCATGATAACAGGACGAACAGGACTAGAGTGCACAGACAGAGGAAAGCACCATTAGGGTTCCAGAAAAGGCTGCATTGAGCCATCTGCTGAAGCCTGAGGAAAAGCGAGGTCAAGAGGATGTGGGGTTGGAATTCTAGGTACTAAATTCAGGAGAGTGACGTTATAGGTGAAGTGAAAGGTCTTCTGTTTGTTTGTTTTCAAGATTCTCCTTCCCAAACACCCAGCGTCATAGGAGAGAGCAGAGGAATGTTTTGTGGGAGGGGAAGCCTGATGAGAACCGCAGGGAGAGGGGCACACGCGGGCCTGGCATAAAGGGCCGCCCTTCCGTGACGGCGAGATGCTCAGGATGGACCCAGAGCCTCGAGGGAAGTCCTTCACTACTTTGCGCCTCGGTTACCGCGACGGCCCAAAGGAAACAATATTGTCCCCAGCAAAGCTGTTGTGCATCTAAACAAAATGACAATCAGAAGGTTCAACGTGCACGCCCGGCGCAGGGTAGGTGCTCTTTACAGTCTCCTCTTGTCCTAAAAGCAACAGGAGCAGCAGCAGTTTTTAGGGGAAGCGTGGCGGGCCCACACTGGCCCCGGAACTCCCCAGCAAGGGCCCCAGAGGCACTGACACTGACATCCTGGGGATGCAGGTCCCTCACGCTGCAGGGAAAGAGGCTGCGGTCAAGGTCACTCAGCAGTGAAGGCCTGAAGAGCTGCGAGGAGTAGTGATTCTGAGAACAGCCCAGTGACAACAACTCAAGTCCCTCTTCTACCTGGTCCCCCAGATATGTGTGCCTGAGTCCTGGGAAGACAGGACAGTGGAAGTGGGGAAAAGTGATTTCATCCTAATCTGCAAAACAAGTGGCATGTGCTACTCAACTCTGGGACCCCTCTAACAGAGGGTACAACAAGGCGGGGATGGTCCTTCTTTCTGTCATTCTCTTTCCTGTCCCTCCAAGGGGCTCTGACATTCTAGCAGCCCAGGGTGCTTGTCTATCTAGTGGAACCTGCAGTGCTTGGCAGGGTAGCGTGTGGCTAACTGGAGTGAATCTGTTCTCAGGTACTTGTGGAACATACTCAGAGGGTTCCCAAAATTGAAGAAGGGGAGCTTTGAAATTTTTGACTTACGGCTGAAACATGACTAAGTTGACAGCTATAGGCTGGCGGGGTTCTAGAAAGATAACTCTAGCAGTGGTGTGGAAAGATGGATGTAAGGAAAGAGTGGTGGCAAAGATACCAGCCAGGAGACAGTGGCAATGATTTAAGTGAAAGAATACAGGACTCAAATGAGAAAGTGGCAAAGGAACACAAATTCTTCATTTCGGTTTTGTATAACTGAATTACCTACATAAAAACAAAAGGGTTAAAGGGAGAGATTGGATTGTCAGTGTTGGCACGGGGATGCCCATATTTCAATGTAAAAATAAGAATGCATCCTAAAGAGTACATATTCAAAATAATGAAAATTTTCTCATTCCTTTTAGGAAAAAAGATGTTAGATACAAGATGTTAGATAATTGTTGTTGAAACTGGTCTAAGAGTGTTTAAGAATTATGTCCATCTGGAGAAAGCATTAAAAAAATATTTCAGGAGAAAATCCACTTATTGGTTCCTATCAATCAATGACCAACAGTCAGTCTTTCGTCCCAACTGGCTAAGAAATTTGTCACATGATATAAATCATAATATTCACAATGTTATATCCAAAGCTTTGTGTGTATCTCTCTATTCCAGTGCCAAGAAAATCTGTTATACACCTCATTAAAGAAAAACATGCCCAATATTTGGAAAATGTATATAGTAATGACCTGGAAATAACCACCATTTTAAACACAAATGTAGATTTCTAGATCTACAAAACATTTCCAAAAAATGAGATAATTTGGCAAATAAAAGTTTCAGTGACAAAACCATAATTATTTCAATAAGTTTTCTATCTTAGGTCATAGAAAATGCTTCTATGAAAAATACCAACTATTCCTATGCAGCACTTTACAGACTTCAAGGCATCATTAAACAACTGAGAAATGAATTTCTTTTCAGAACAGAAGGGTCATGCATCACTTATATGGTATCTGCATCTAGTTGAATAGCAATTGAGTTACAATTCCTTCATTAGGGATCAGAAGCCTTTGGGAACTGAAATCAGTTTGTTCTCAAGGCTGGTAGTAACATAATCTCAATGTATTGAGACAATGGAAGAACTCTTGTTTGTTTGTTTTCTATTGAAACATGTATAATTTTGATGGTTTTGCCAGTATTTTACCAGGCAGTTCTTTTACTTCATCTGGTGGTAACACCCCATCAGGCCTCGCCGCTCCCTGTGTGGAATGATCTTCACATAAAGGATTGCGCAAATGCTCATCAACCACAAAGGTGCTCTGGGACGAGGAGGCCAGCACTGCTTGTTTCGTCCATGGTCAGCGCTCCCGCACGTATGGATCCGTGACAATCTAGCTGGTGAGCACCTGACTGCCTTCTACTTCATCGCATCCTGCCTTCTCTTTTGTTAAATATTAATGGCAATGGAAAGTAAACGCCATGTTTCTCTGCTTGGAGAAGGAGACTTTGGACGACCTGGGTGTCCTCGAATGGAGAAACTTGAGCTTTACCATTGGAGACTGCCTTGACTGTCTGCTTATACTTTTGCCAGATTGGCCGTAGTGTCCTTTGAAGACTCTTGAGACCCATCACTTGATTTCTTTAGTATCAGAACTACAAAGATGCACACCTTTGCAGCATCTTTGCATATTCCTCCTGGTGAACAACTAAGAAGAGTAGTCATTGAAACCTCAATTTGAAAACTTGATATATACCATTTTCTTACTAGTAACAACCCACTAATTAAGCTCTTCTTTAGAAACCTAACTGGGCACAAATACATTACCATCATGCTCAAATATATACATATTATGCCCCCAGTATTGTTTTTTTCTTTCTTATATAGAGCAAGAGCCTAATGACTAAATATTACATCTATTTTAGAAATTTTTTGGATAAATTGTTGATCGTCCATGATTTCGTAGCGCTGGATCTCACTGTATGAAAAGAGTGTCTTTGAGAGACTAAAATCTGTGATCGGCTTTGAAGTTCCTGGGAGTTTAGGTCATTAGCATTTAATTATCAATACCACCTTTTAGCTGTAGTTCTCTGTGTTTATCATTGGAGGCCTAGAGAACTTTGCAAGATTTTGGTATATTTAATGGCTCTCCATGCAGTGTCATCGGATGGAGGAAACAGTGTAGGTGCCATGACATGTAATAGCTGTCTTTCCTCATTTCTTTTCTCCCCCATCCTTCCCATGTGTTTACGTCCTTGTTTTCTACTTAGTTCAAGTTCTAAATGTGTCGAGTAGGACTTATGTACACCTTATAATGCTTTTAAAACCTTGACAACTTGTTAACACTGTATAAACATTAAAAAGCATAAATCACAGGAAAAATTGTTAGTGAGTTTTCTTGTTATCGATCTGATCTACCCAGTGGCTTCCCATGATCTTTAGAATAAATTTCAAACTCCTTAGATTGGTATTAAACAACCCCAGAGAATTGCCAAAATTTTCTTTTTTCAAACGACTACCTATCAACACACAAAGGGTCCAGTTAAATCAGAATTATGAGAGGAACCTGAACTTTCTGCTTTCAAGCCTTCACTAGTTCTGTTACTTTGACCTGAAAGGCACTTAATCCAGACTCCCTGTCAAAGCAAACCATGCCATCTCTTCTGTGAGGTTTCCTCAGTTTCCCCAGTAGGCCTCCCCTCTAAGCCCACAGCACTGCACACACCACGACTATAGCAAGAACCACATGTGATCTTGTAGCCACAGCTATTGTTACTCGTCTTACTTCCTGGAGGACAAAGTAAACTCGCTGAAGACAAAGGAGGTTTCTTATAGCTCCCCCTATGCTGTGCACGTTCGCGAGACTGAAAAACAATTACACTGAATGAAACTGAATTAAGAAGAAATGTCTGGGTAGTAGAAACGGAATGGACAATACTAGTTTTAAAAGGATAAAACAAAAAATATTAAAATAAGATATATCTTTCTCAGGTATTTATCAGGCATATTTTCCTATGTTTAGAACCTGATGACATGTAGTTAATGACATCAGGTATCCTTGGGTGTCTGCTCTCCAATGGAAATCTGTGCACTGTTGCACCCCACTTTAATCATTAATTGAAGAATGTTAAAGGTAAAATTGTAATACGGATTGTTTCATAATATATTTTCCTTTGGCCCCTTTCTACCTCGTTTCCATTTAAAAAAAATTTTCATATCTCCAATCCACGTGAAGTGAACTTCATTTCCTTCTCTCTTCAATCTTTAAAAAAGTTTTTCCTCTAACTCCTATTCCTGCCGTTCAACTCTCTGCCTCCAGGCAGAATTCCTATCGCTCACAACTCATCTTAGTCTTTGAGCTGCATTGCTTTTCTGTGAATTATGCTGACTTCTTGACGAAGGAGACAGAAACCGGAAATGGTGTGTAAACACCATCAGTGGGCGCTTAGTGAACTTCTGATGATTTTCAGCCCCCCGCCCTGGGACTGAACCCAGCCCGTCATTCACTTGTTAGGGGAAAGTTTCCCTGTTGGTTATTTTGGAAGAAGTGATGACATGGTGATTTCCCCTTTCCCCAGGGATAGTAGGGAGGATAATAGGACCAGAAGGGAGTATATTACAAAATATATCAAAGTATATCAAGAGTATATCAAAACACTTGTAAGAGACTATGTTCTTATGCTTATATATTCCTAAAAATGGGTTTCATCAAATAGCATTACTAAACCTGTAAGTTCATGCAAGACTTTTAAAATAAGAAAACGATAACATTTTTAAAACATAAATTTCACTCACTTATAAACTTCAAATTTGCCGCCACCAAAAGCACACTTGCTCTGAGTTCTGTACCCAATACTTTTCTTTCAGCGAGTGTATACTAAGTTCATGTTATGGGCAGGTCCTTTTCTAGGTGGTGCAAATACCACCTAGAATAAAAAATAGTAAGCTAGATGGACATATCTATACTCAAAGAATTTACATCTTTTTGTGGGTGAAACAGACAATAAGACAGTGAGTGAGTAATCCAGCATTTCGCTGCATGGGCTCAGGTGGACTGTGGCCCATGCTCTCTGGAATGTCAAGTTCTGAGGCCAAGACATGTCAACTGATAGCGGTCCTTCTATATGGCACAAAGCTCAACTTAAGACATGGAGAAAGACACAGAAGTCTCAACTTCTGCTTCCAAGAAAACAATTCTACATACGGCTGGCAATTTGCTTGGAGATTAGTCTGCAGAGCTGGGCTGAGATCACCAAGGGAGACTGGAAGCTTATTGCCTTCTCACTTTATTTCTTTGAGTGCAAAGACTATGAAGATAATCTCTTCTCAGTCAAAGAAAAATTTAATATAGCACTCCCTGATTTCCTCGATTTAATTCATACTCTCCCAGCAGTCCCTAAAGTGCATTCACTGTGTGTTCAAGTTTTGACTTGATGTATGTTTGCATCAGAGAGAGAATTAAATTGTCCACAAAAAAGTGAATCCAGATCCCCGTTCCCTCAAGGCTGGCCTAAAAGTTATTGTTTTTATATCAGTTTCAATCAACTGTTTCTATAATGCTCTGTATGTCAACTCGTTCCACTGCTAATACTTTATTTTCTAATGATTAACCTTAACACACAGAATTTTGCCTTAGCTTAGCCATTCTAAGTTATATAACGATTCTGAAGGAAAAGTTCAAATTTATGAATTTCTGGACTGTTCAGCACCTATAGAGACTGTCAAAAGCTTTTTTTAAAAAAAATTATTTGTTTTATTTATTTACATTTGGCTGCATTGGGTCTTTGTTGCTGCGCGCGGGCTTTCTCTAGTTGCGGCGCGTGGGCTTCTTATTGCGGTGGCTTCTCTTGTTGCGGAGCACGGGCTCTAGGCACGTGGGCTTCAGTAGTTGTGGCTCACGGGCTCAGTAGTTGTGGCTCGCGGGCTCTAGACTGCAGGCTCAGTAGCTGTGGGCTTAGTTGCCCTGAGGCATGTGGGACCTTCCCGGACCAGGGCTCAAACCCGTGTCCCCTGCATTGTCAGGGGGATTCTTAACCACTGTGTCACCAGGGAAGTCCCAAAAAACATTTTAAATAAAAATTATTATTTTCTATGCCAAGAAACCACTGGGTTATTGAAAACAGTGGGTCCATTTGCTTACAATCCCAGCATGCACCAAATGTACTCAGTTAAAGCCTTCCTGGGAGTTAACTTGCCAGTTGTGCTCTTGAAACATGAATAGTTTTCATGCCCTACTTTAAACATTCATCAGAGGGTTTTTTTAAAAATATTAAAATAATGCTGGGAAGGAATAAAAGATTTAACTTAGGATTGAATGAATGAGAACAGTCCGTCTTGCAGTGGAGGAGGAGATTCCGTGCTCTAATTTCCTCGTATAACCAAGTGGTTAGACTGTAAAATGTTCCCTAAAAGATGAAGTCATTACTGCTTGGTGCCATCTGCTTCCACCAGACTGTCCACTGCCACACTCTTGGCCTGTCCATTTAGAGACGACTGTCCTGGCAATGGCAGGCACTGCTATGGGCCTTCCTTACCCTTGGGTCAAAAGGAGAGCTCTGGTGTGTAGTGGAACATGTGGGGGATCTGCAGTTGAACCTGAGGTTGAATTTGAACTCTACCCTAATGTCAAGAGTCCAGACTCCTTTATGGGCAGCTCCCAGAGTCCTTATAAGACGAAGAACCTGGAAGATGCCTGATGCTCATGGTTTTAGATCCATACCTAACCTGCTTCATGGCTAACTGCCTTATCTGGGGAACTTATAAACCTGTAGTTTATTCCACCAATCATATTCTTTGCAGCCTTCGACCCTAACCTCTCACTTTGGAGCTCAGTGACTGAATGAACACCCTCTTGGGCCTGAGTCTTTCCTCCCAGGCTCGGCCTTTGCAGTCAGCCCTCTCCAGGTTTGCCAGAACTCACGGCAGGACCAGCTCTACTTTCTCTGTCGGATACCCTTAATCCATGAATTCTGCTTTTGAACACTTTTTTTTCTGAAGTTGAGGGTGAAGAAAGGCTGGGGCCGAAAGCAATATAACCAATATCTAGGAGAAGTATCTACTTGACACGGGGACCAGGCTTTTCTGCATCTGGATTGTTGAGTCCTGTAGGGCTACTCTGGAGCCTGTACTACAAATGGTTCCAGGCTACATCAGTGCAATTAACACATGTTTACTATGTTTTAAGGAACTTGATGGGCGAAAATTTGCATGTGCAGAACAGATATGAAGAATTGAGAGTAAATATTTAGTTTGCAAAAAATTTAACTATGATATTCTTTAAAAGAAGAAGTCTGGTACATTTAAATTATAAATCAGTTATTAAGTTTTGATTTAAAAGCCCACTTTTCAAAACCCAAACACTGTACGATGTGATATATACATTTACATACAGCTGATTCTCCTGATTTGCAGCAGTTATGTTCCATAAAGTCACTGCACCACTCAATGAACAAATACCGGAACACTGTTCCCAGGGGAAATACCAGGTTAGGTTCCTGTGAGCCTCTGGTCATTACATTTTTATCAACCAGTTGATACGTTAACCTTGTTTATATGTGTTTCTGTTCACCTTATTTAATACATGTTGTTGATTTATTAACAATGAGCTTATGGTCAATAACACTCTGACTCAGGCCTACTGAAGCTTCTCTAACACATGTATTGATGTATTTCTTCCCAAAGCACATCACAGCCCTCTGTGCTTAGAAACACTGAATGGTACTTCAGTGCTATGCTTAGCGGCCATTTTAAACAGCAAAATCACCACCGAGAAGCACAAAAATGTGGAAAATGTGGCACTGAATAGACTGTGAAAAGGACACTGTTTTACAGTCTGAGAGTTGAAACAAGAAGGCAGAGTGTTGCTGCCTTAGACCTGAGCTGGGAACGGGCACATCATACAGCTCAAATTCTCTCCACTCTGGGGGTATCAGAGATGTCCACAGAAGCACCATAAGGATTGATTTCAGGGGATAAAATAAATTTTAGCGAATAGGCAAATTTGTAAATGCAGAATCCATGAATAATGAAGTCTGACTGTCATTACACTCTGAACACAGTATTTTTGGAGTTTGCCAATTTATGAATTATCCAGAATTTGTGCTAAATTTTTTTCTCTCTCTCCAACTTTCTATGTTTTGCCTCTCTCCACGTCAATAGACAGCATCCTATAAAGGAAAAGGGAAATAAAGATGCTGGAGGAATTTGGGTATCGTGTGGGTTTTGCATGGCAAGCGCTAAAGCCAGATTTGCCTCTAACGTATGCGGAATGCTCAAGCTGTGGAAGCACGACTTTAAGATGGAAATATTGCTCTAGGGAAAAAAATAACTAGAGGAACTGGAGTCTTAAAATAAGTACCGAGAAGGAGAAAACATAGTAAAAACACAAAACAATTTCCTCTTACACACTAAGTTTTTAAAGAAACACTCAAAACAGCAAAATGCAGACTATAATCACCCGTCCGATGAGCACGGGGCCGATAATTACTCTGTCACTAAAATCAGTACATGTTCCTCTCCTTAGCTCCAAAACTTGAACGAGATCAAGAAAGAGCCAAAGACATAAGCAGGTAGTGGTTTAAAATATTTTTTTGCAAGCTTTGACATTCTGGTCTTCCTGGGGATCTTTGTGACGGAAAGTTGTGAATATGGAAGCAAAACCTTTCATCTTAATGACTACAGGATGAGAAAAGATGAGAAGCTGCTATAAGAAAAGTGAGTACGTATCACCACCCGGTTTCAAGTGAAATTGACTTTAGCAACCCTGGTAAATTGTTGTCCTTGATTTTAAAAATTATACATTTCTGATTATATGAAAATATTTTTCTAATAATAAAAACAGATGCTAAGTCTTTAGAATTTGAAAAAACACATACGTATATAAAGAAGATGATTTAAAGAACCTACAAAACAGAAGGAAAACCAGTCCTAAGGATTTTTGAAAACCAATTACAATATCGTTTTAAATGTGTCCTCCACAGAACAATACTAACATTTTTTATTCTTTTTGAAGAGACAGATTTCTTTTCTCTTCTTAATTATCTAAACAAATAATGGCTTATTTCTTCCTCCATTTCTTACAGGGGAATAGGTGTTTTACCTTAATAGGTTTCATTTTAAGGGGCAAATATAAGTAACTTAGTTACTCTTCCAGGTGATAGTTTAATATACGCTGACCGAATAATAAAATTGGCAAGTTTGGGGCACCTTTTTGTATTCAAATGCTCAGGGAAAGGACACTCAAAATCCTCTGTTTTTGCTAAAAGTTGCACCTAATTATGACTATCAATAGGAATTTTGGAGTCTGTAACTCTAGCCTTCAAAATAAACTTGAAATGGAGTGTCAGAAACCCTCCCATTTATTTCTAATATTGGAAGAACCACGTCTTTTAAAATTAATAAGTATCATGAACAATTTGAGCTTTCCCAAATTTAATCATCACTAAACCACTTATGATAGGTTTTCCATCCCAGACTTAATTTTTTGGAAATACTTGTATATAAATATACAATACTTGTACATAATTAATTGCATAGCTATAAATGATGTACGTCCAATTCCCAAAGTTTCAAATGGTTAAATATTAGCCTAATGTGCTCAGTCAATGCACAGAAATAGCTCTAAGCCCTTCTCCTGCAAGGGAAAGTATTTACCATGTACCACAGTTAGATTAGCTACAGGCACTAACAGCTGATGGAGAAGCCTAGAAATCCTTGTACAAGCCATTGCACTTCTGTGAAGGACATCCTCAAAGGACAGAAATGAAAAGGAAAAGAAAAAAAGAAACAACATCCAAACCCAGTGGTGTCACCTTGAGCATTCTGCATAACACAGTGCTTAGAATCAGAGCTGTGTCTGAATATCACTCCTTGAGACACAGAAAGTCTCTTTGCTTTTACTAAGTAATGCAATAAAGATCACAGAGGTCTTTTAACATTCTCCATTTATCAGATTATTCATTGCATATACATAGTTTATAACACTGGATTAAATGTTCAACAATAAAAAAGCTTTTGAGGTTGGATTATGAAGGAACCAGGGTCACAGCAGATCAACTGTATAATGAATCTGACTTCAGAAAAATCAAAACAGTGAAATACTAAAGAGATGCACTTCACATAATTTTGCCCTTTTTTATTTTTAATTGGGGTAAATGTGCATAACATAAATGCCCTTTATTACTTTAAAAGCAATTAGGCATATAATGTACATTGATAACTACACACTGAACCAACCTGGCTTTTCTCCATTTGAGTAAAGTCACTATAGATTTTTAAAAAAAATTTTACCTGTAGGAAAGGTTAGTATTACTTCCTTTCCTTAAATAAGAAATTCCTGACAGTCATGCCATGTCCATCACATTCCAATCCTCAGTTTTGTCTAAGAACTAGAGGAACATGTAACTTTCTAGTTCCCTTCAGGGAGTCCCACAGACCGATTCTTCTTAGAATCAGTAGTTACATTTCACACTTTTAGGTGTCGTGTGGCTGAGGGGCTCCCTGTTAGCTAGTATGAGGAAAAGAGTTGCAGATTTCAATGCAACCTAAGGAAACATTTCAGGCAGAAGCGCTCTGAGGATAAAATGGAATTGGCACTTTGTGAAATGGGGGCTTCCTGTGCTCACTGGATGTTGATGTCACTGTGTATCAGAGTCTCCTGGGAGCTTTCCCACCTCACAGATGCCCTGGCCCCATCCTTAGAATTCACTTTCAGTTGTCCTTGGGTGGGACCAGGCATCAGCACCTTTTAAAAAACCTCCCCAGGATTTCAATGTGCAGTGAAGTTTGAGAACCCCTGGGTTAATCAGAGGCCAGAGATTCCCAGGTTGGCCAAGGTGGCATCCTGAATGTGTTTCCACCCCACTGTCCTACCTAATGACCACCCCTGCCTCTGTCAAGGGAGGATGGAATTGAAAAGCATGGCACTGCCTCGGCTGATTAAATCAGGGATTGAGAAGGTCAGAGGGAGGCACGTGGTGGCAGAACATACGTACTCGAAACCAAGGAAATTTATCCCAAATACCTGAAATCAGGGAGGTCTCTCTAAAACAATGAGTAAAAAAAAACAGTCCCCATACTGTTTTGATCTAATGAGGAACAGTCCAGGGATAAATGGAAATTTTTTCCCTACTGTATACTTTCCTTGCTCTTTGCCCACTTCTTGGCGTACCTGGTAACCACCCTCTTAGGCTTTCAATGTCTTCCCCAATTCAAATGCAGTCTCAGGAAGAGCATGCATCTCACCATGGAAATGAATGTAAGTTCACCCGGTAACCTCATTCAAAAGCATTGTGTTTTGAGGCTTAAGACTCCATGAAATGAAAAGTTTTGACTGTTTTGAAAAAAATTTAAAAACAACGGAGGGACTGTAGAGTAGGAGATCTCTTCCTGCAACTGTGAGATCTCTCCTTAGAAGTGGGCCACTAGAGAGGAAGACGAGCCGCAGGAGAGGACTAAATAGGGGATTAGTCTCCGAAAGAGAGAGCTAGGAATGGCACACTTGACCTTGAGAGTTTAGGAAAACAATATAAAAAATAGTGACTAGACTTCTTTCGCTTCCTTAAAAGATAAAATAAGAAAAGAGTAAGCTTAAATCCTAGTGTGATAAATTTCAAGCAAATAGCTTATGAGAAACGCCTTTCTGATTACATACTTGAATGGGTGACGGATGGATAGAGGTTGCAGAACTTCCTTTAATGGATGTATTTTAAACTAGGTTATCTTCACATATGCTTCACAAGAGCATTATGTGTATCTCTTTTTCCTCTCATCCATAAGAAAAGAGAGGTGGGGCTACACGATTATAACACTAGAGCATGAAAGAAGACAGTTATTAGGGAGTCAGATGAGAACCACTAGATGAAAGGGTTTGGAAGAAGTAAAGCATTATACAATCTTGGGATATCCTTTTTTTCCCAAAGTGAAGATATCCTATCCTTTAGGGTCTTTGATCCTCAATATATTTCAGAGGTTGATATCTTATTTTCATGGCCTAAATATTTGAGTAGGGTATTGGGAAGTTTCTATTCTGTTCAATGAATAAAGGGCAGAATTCTTTGAGTCCCATGCAATTTATTTAAAAGCCCCAGGAAGATGTAAAAGTCGACTGGACCCTTCATGTTACTGCCTCAGGTTTTCAATATTCCAAATGTCCAGTTTAAGAACACACCTAAGAATATAAAAATGGGGGAAAAAGGAACATACCTAAATCTCAGGGCATTCTTAACTTCTTACACAAAGTTTTAGAGGGTATTTGATAATAACATATATTTAGTGGTCAACTTGGAAGATAATGTTGGCATTTCTAGTTATGGAATAGTTTGCACTGTGTTGTGAACATATGTGTGTATATATACATTTCCTAACCAGTGCATTTCGAAGTATGTGGTTATACTTCACTATGAAATTTTTATTTATTTTAAAATTGCTTCAGAAGCACAGGATATAGACATGAACATGTGTGCTAGATGTAGCTAATTAGTGCTATGCATGCAAAGACACTACTTTTTTGTGATTTTTATTGTAAAAAACAATATTTGCATATTGTCAGCCTCAATACTGAGCATCCAATTTCCCAATTTGCTAATATTTTGTGGGTGCATCCGGACTCAGTAAGTACAGGCAACACGTCAACCCCACATTCTGACACTGAAGCGGCGAGTGTCTGGAATGGCAGCGTGAAGCCGATGTTTAAGGGCGCACAGTGCAGTTTCCCTGTTCTCAATATGAAAGTGGATCTGGCTGCAGCTCAGGACCACCTACACGACACAAAACCTTAAGGGATCCCGCGCTCTTCCTTTAGGTGGCTCAGTATCAAATAGCCTATTAGTTCCTAAGTAACAACGTATGAGTGAATCACAATGCACAATTTGGAGTTTGGAAACTGTGAGCAGTTCTCCGACTGCTATGGCACTCACCCGAATGTTTAGGGATCAGAAAGCTTTAGGTTTCCTGAAGCTCACCTTCTGATGCAGTGGAATTATAAGAGCTGATGTTTGTAACCTCCCACTTCTGGTACAGAAGGAGAGCCGATGATATAGAATGTACACATTATAATATTGCTGTTAATTCTGGGCTTTTTATGAAAACCTGGATGCACTTCTTTCTCTACGCAGCTGTGCTCGCACAGTCCCTATAGAATGTGGTCTCCCACAATAAAATATCGCAAATCTAAACTTGACCAACCGTTCTCCAGTCTCAACACCCTTTATGTCTGTTTTTGGTTAACTTGCTCCTCTTCACTGGCAGTAAGTGAAATATACTTCACCTCCCCAGGGCACAGTAGCAGAACTAGAACATTTTCCTCTCTCTCTTCCCTAATCTTTTAAGCCATAGGTAGATTCAATAGCTGTTTCCAAACACACTCTCACTGACTATCATCTAGAAAAACTCAATCCACCATGACCTTTAAATTGAGAACGCACTTTAATTAAACAGCAAGGGGGAATAATTATTGAAAATCAATCTCTGGCATTTTCTAATTGTAGAACAATTTTCCATGTCAGGGTCTGTGTTTATGTAGACTATTTCACATTTTTATTTGTCATTTTTATTAGTCCCCCCGCCGCAAATTCTACAGTTACAGATTCATTCCCCACTAACAACTACCCTTGTAGAATGTCCCAAGTATTCCTGTTCATCTCTTAGGCTGTAATTCCATGTCCAGCACTTTAGCAAGGCACATGTTTCATTACAAAACATATTAACATAGGTCAAAATCCAACCAAAGCTTCTAGTGTGAGACTAATTAAATCAAATCAAATTAATCAGAATTGAATTAATTAAATGAATCAATTAAAATAAGAATGTCCTTGTATATAAAACAGATAACCAGTAAGGACCTACTGTATAGCAAGGGGAAGTATACACAACATTTTGTAATAACCTATAAGGGAAAAGAATCTGAAAAAGAATATACATCTGAATCAGATGTGCTATATACCTGAAACTAACACAACACTGTAAACAGACAACACTTCAATTAAAAAAAAATTAAAAAAAAGAATGTCCTAAGTTTCAGATGTACATTTAAAGATCTACATATTTAAAATTTCAAAGAGCAACATGCAAAAAATCATACCAAATTCAAGTATGTGTACAGAGCAGGGTCCAATAGTGCAGTGGGTCTTATATACCAACAAATCTGAAATTTTTCAAGGGATTAAATAACAAACACGTAAAAATACTATACAAGTCAAACAAAGATCATTATTAATCTATTGAAACAAGTGTTTATTGAGGATGACTGGCAACTAAAGTTGTCTAAGAGAGCACAGTTGGTAGAATGCATCCTAGTTTAGGGATATGGTATATTTTTTATATTGAGCATTTCCTGTATGATAGACAGTGTGTTAATCATTTTATTTCAGTACCCCATTTAGCTCTCATAACAACTCTGTGAAGCTGGTATGATTATACCTACTTTACTGAAAAAGTACCAGAGGCTTACATAGGTTGAGCAACTTGACAATGCCACAGTGCTAGGAAGTAATAGAGCTTGGAGGTAACTGAACTTTCCCTGAAGTCAGTACTGGGACTGACTTGTTACTTGGGTAAATTTAGGGACTAGCTTCCAGTAAAGAGTAAGAGCTAGTTAAATGAGTAATTAGGCAAAAAAGTCAAATGAGGAGGGTCCTTCCAACTGCAAAGACTGTGCTCTTCAACAGTGTAGCAAAATTCCTGTGAAAGGAAGTTCCTCCAAATCTCCAGTTTTTCTTATCAATCCATTTTATATCCTTCATGAATTTGAGCATTACTTCTTAAAAATATTTTTTAATTCAAATCAGAAACTAGAGGAGAATAAAGTGTTCAATTATGCCCAGCAGAGCAGAAAGGTTAAGGAAGAGCAAGGATAAAGACCTTTGAAACTTTGTAGTCTTGCTGATTTCTCTTTGGGACTGTCATAACACTCCCTTCACAGGCCTGACTCTTTCTAGTGGTTTACTTCTGCGGCTATCAGTGTTATTCATGTCTACTAATTTAATTAAATTATATGCTCTCAGACTTCTGCTCCTGGTCAAGAGGAGGTAACAGGGACCAGGTATAACCTCCCTCCTGAAAAAAACCAAACAGACAAAATAAATTTAAAAAATTGATTTTCAAGACACTAAATTTCAAGTAATGTAAGGTAGTGATCCCTGAGAGATGTTCCCTAATTAGATGAGCCCTACTGGTGCCTGAGCTGGCTGCCTTGAGAGTTTCAAGGATGAAACTCAGGGAGGGGAAATCCATGTGGAAGCCAGATGACTCCTTGAATCAAGGAGATGGAGCTGAAAGTTTGGGGAGAGCCAGGAGGCTAGAGTTCACAGAATGGAGTTCCAGTAAGGGGAGAACTACTTTGAGAGAGAACCCTTGAGAGTCCCCTTGGGTATTCAACCATGTATTGACCAGCACATGCATGTGAGCAAACTACCAAAGAAAAGAGCCATTCAGAAGGATACGGGAATAGTGCCTGATATTCACAGTGGGTCAGGAATAGTGCCTGTTTCCATCATCCAGACTGGAACAACTCTAGTAGTGGGAATCACTGATCTTAGACTGAGCAACTACCCAGGACCCACCTAACAAATCATAAAAGCAGGACATGAAAGGATCGAACTATTTCTAAATAAATGAATGGTATTCCAGGAAAAAAAACCCTCAAGGATATTTATAGAAATACAAAAATATCTGAAAATTAACAATGTCTGGCATCCAATCAAAGATTACCAGGCATGTAAACAAGCAGGAAAACCCAATCCATTATAAATTAAGCCATCAATGACACATTAGAATTAGACAAAGACATGAAAATATTACTATGATAACAAAGAATACCTTAATAAATGGAATAATATACCTTTTAGATAGATAAGGAGACTTGATATTGTGAGGATGTCAATTTTCCCCAAATTGATCTATGGGTTCAATGCAATCCCAGTCAAAATCCCCACTGGCTTGGTTTTTTTTTGGTGGAGAAATTGACAGTTGATTCTAAAGTTTATATGAAAATGGAAAGTATCAAGAATAGGTAAAATATTTTACTAAAAGGACAAATTTGGATGACAAACACTCTGCCTTCAGGATTTGCTATAAAGCCACAGTTCTCAAAACAATGTCGTTCTGGTGCAAGGACAGACAAAGGAGATCAATGACATAAGATAGAAACTTCACAAATAGACACTCATGTGTGGAAAACTGCTTTTTGACAAGGTACTAAGGCAATTCAGTTGAGAAAGAATAGTCTATTCAACAAATGGTGCTCGAATAATTTGATATCCATATGCAAATAAACTTCGATCCATACCAATTAGCACAAAAGAGATAATAGACCTAAACATAAAACTCTAACTTATAAAGCTTCTAAAAGGAACAAAGTAGAGAAAAACTCTGTGATCTTGGCTTAGGGAAAGATTTCTTAGCTGTAATACCAAAAGCATAATCCACAATAAAAGAACAAACTGGGACTTCCCTGGTGGCGCAGTGGTTAAAAATCTGCCTGCCAATGAAGGCGACATGGGTTTGAGCCCTGGTCCGAGAAGATTCCACATGCCGTGGAGCAACTAAGCCTGTGCACCACAACTACTGAAGCCCACATGCCTACAGTCCGTGCTCCGCAACAAGAGAAGCCACTGCAAGGAGAAGCCCGTGCACCGCAATGAAGAGTAGCCCCCACTTGCCGCAACTAGAGAAAGCCCGTGCGCAGCAACAAAGACCCAATGTAGCCAAAAATAAATAAATAAATAAATAATAAAATAAATGAATGAACTTCATCAGATTTAAAATGGCTTCTCTCAGAAAGACACTTTAGAAAACTAAAAAGACAAGCTACACACTGAGAAAAAATATTTTTATAAATCTAATAAAGAACATGTAACCAGACTGTAGAAATAACTCAAAACTCAATAATAAAACAGTGCTATTAAAAATGCTAAAGATCTGAATGGATACTTTTATCAGAGAAGATATAAAGATAGAAAATAAGCACATGAAAAGATGCTTACCATCATTAGTCATTAGGGAAATGCAAATTAAAAATACAATGGGTACTGCCACACACCTGTTAGAATAGCTAAAATTTAAACCATTGACCATACTGTTGACAAAGATGTAGAGGAGCTGGCGCCTCGTATACTGCTGATGATAATGTAAAATGGCACAACAGTGTTTGGAAAACATTTTGGCAGCTTCTTAAAAAGTTAAACATGTATTTAACATACTACCCAGCTATAACATTCCTAAGTACTCACCCAATATATATTAAAGCATATATTCCTAAAGACTTATACATGGATACTTACAATAGTTTTATTTTTAATAGCCCCAAACAGGGAATGAGCCAAATGCCCACCAACAGGTAAATGGATAACAACCTGTGATCTATCTATACAATGGGATGAATAAAAAGCAATGAACTGTTGACGCATGTTACAACATGGATAACCTTAATAATTATGCCAGCAACATATACCTCAGTATAATTATGACGAGTGTAAGAAGCCAGGCAAAAAATATATGTACTATATAATTCCATTACATAAAATTTTAGGAAGTGCCAAGTAATCTATATTAACAAAAAACATCTGTGGTTGCCTGCAGCCATGGGAAGGGAGAGAAGCATAGGAGAAAGGGATTACAGAGGGGAATAAGGAAACAGGTAGAGGTGATGGAGATGTTCATTATCTTGACTGTGATGGTGGTTTCACAGGTGTGTACATATGTCAAACCTTATCAGATTGTATACTTTTAATATGTGCAGTTACGTCAATAAAATTGTTTCAAAATTACACCATCTCTCAATTTTACTTCTCCTCCATTATCTATAAATTTGAATTAGTTGTAAGCTCTAGACGCTGTGACTGGGTGGGCACCATGTTGCTTTGCCTGCGAGGTCTGCAGTCACGGGTCTTTCTAGTCTTCCATGGACTGCCTTCTCTTCCTTCGGTTTCCATCTGTTTTGGCATTACAAGCTCCCAAATCATTGCTGATCTCATCACTAAGACCCCACATTTTGTATGGCCTGTAAACATTTTTTTCCATCTTCTTTTCTAATTACAGCACAGGTTCAGCTCCTGTTCACTTTCCCAGCTCTCCCCTGCACTCCAACGCCCAGCTATACTAACTCTTCTGAATTCCATCAATGCATCATATTCCGCTTTAGATATCTGGATCTTTTTATTAGAAATTCTCTATTTCTGAAAAACTTTTTTTCTACCCTCTTTCCTCCTGGCTAATTCCTATACATCCTTTGGGTCTCAGTTGCAAGTTATTTTCTTGGGAAAGTATTTCTCCCATCAAGGTTTCCCTTAAGTGACTCGGATATATGACCCCTGAACTTTTCCTACCAGCATTTGCCCCACTGAATTATACTTAGCTGTTAACTTGCCAGTACTCCTGTAGGGTATAAGTTACCTTGATCTGATCTGACTGGGGACTTGATACAAGAAGAGTAATAGATTTGACTGTTAGAGTCTACAATTTCTCCATTTACCTGGAGAAAATTTAAGGATGTCTCTGACTAAAACCAAACCAAACATTCATTTACTGCCCTTGAGCATAATACAGAAAATTCAAAACATGTGATCAACTCTCTTATTGAGCATTTGTACCAAAAGAGGACATTTTGGTCCTAAGAAATACTTCCCCATAGGGTTTTAGGATAAGGACATTTTGAAATTAAAATTGCCAAATAGGGGCTTCCCTGGTGGCGCAGTGGTTGAGAGTCCGCCTGCCGATGCAGGGGACATGGGTTCGTGCCCCGGTCCGGGAAGATCCCACGTGCTGCGGAATGGCTAGGCCCGTGAGCCATGGCCGCTGAGCCTGCGTGTCCGGAGCCTGTGCTCCGCAACGGGAGAGGCCACAACAGTGAGAGCCCGCGTACCGCAAAAAAAAAAAAAAAAATGCCAAATACATGTCATTTTCTCAAAGTTGGGACCTCCCAAATAAATTCTAACAAGGTAACATTCCAAATGATGGAGGTTGGTTACACGATGAGTGTGCAGTAGCTGACTGCTTGGCAGTTTGTTTTGTTTGTCTGTATGGACACAGAATCTCAAAGTAAGACTATTTTCCTTTTAAAGATTTGGGGGAAAAAACTCTTGAGATTTATTATGTAAATCTTGTACAATTCTATCATTCTTGTAAGGGTTCATGTTGATCTCTAAAGAAAGGTGACAGGAACTGAAGTAATCAAAGTAGAAAAGTGTCACGGCAAACTCTTCTTGATATTCTAACTGTCCCTACAATTTGCTCTCTGTGCAGGAAAGAGTTCTTCCTGTGGATTAAACTGTAGCATTATTCAGCCTCAAGCAGAGATGTCCGTCTTTTTCAATTTTGAAACAGTTTCCGTTATTTGCAGCCCCTGCCGTTTGCAGGCAATTGGGACATGATGTCCTTACGCTTTAGTTCTCCAAATATCTTGGAATAAATAAAACACAAAAATGAAGTTGCTGGGTGTTTTACACTTAAGCTGTGGATTGCTGGCAAACAGTTTATTTAAAGGTTATAACCTTTTCAAATAAATTAAAGAATATCCATAAGACACGATCCCCCCTAGTTACACCATCCAGTTTTTCTTCTTTTTAACCTATTATAAACTTACAAACATTGAACTATATCCTAAGTAACCCCTGATAATTAGGGGTGTGTGTTAACTACTATTGATCAATGTGATCTGTATGCACAATATATGTCTTAACTTTTTATCCAAGGTAATTACAATGACGATGGTTGCTGCATGTACATGCTTCAATTCAAAAGCCAGCATTTCAAGATATATTTCAAGTCTTCGTGTTTATTCCACTTCTCAAACATATTATGGGAACAGAAATACCTTCATTTACAAACAGAATATATCCCAAAGAAACTACGGGAACCTTGGATATCAGTTGTTCAGGAACTCATGTGGCTGCCAGTGGGAAATATATGTATATGTTTTGTGCGGGGGAGATGTATTTTTGATAAGTTGCATAGGCTAAGGCCCACCGTGGAAGTAGTGCCAAATCAGTGGTGCCACAACTCTTTTACTTGCTTAATTGTAAGTTATTGCAACAGTTAACTGGGAATAATTCTCTGTTACTTTCCCAGAATAATCTATTCATCAAAGGTGAACAGACCTCACCTTTATATTTTAAGCACTCCCTGTGAAAATGATTTTTCCTGGCTTCTCTTTTTTACTTTATCCATGAGTTCTATTACCCTGGGATTCCCTTCTCAGCCTTTTTATAGTCATGTCCTCTTAGGTCTCATCCACATCAGGGACATTCACAGTCAACTATGAGCAGGAAATCTGCACATCCCAGGACATTCAGTTTCCAACCTAGGTTATAACTGCCTGACAACCAGCTACCTGTGTCTACAAAGTAGCACACCCAGTCAGTGTGCCTCATACAATCACTTCTGACCAGTCCTGTGGCCTCACCTCCCCTGATTCGGGCCCCCTTTCTGTGCCCAAAAGATTCTCCCTATCACCCAGGCCGCAGACTTTGCAATTATCTCCGATTCTTCCTTCTCCATCATGCCTCACATTCGCTCAGGTACTAAGGGGATGGCCCAGGTCTCTCAGCACCGTGGCATTTCTCAGGCCAGGATGTGCTTCAGACTCAATGGGAGACTTTTTAAAAATGTGGATGTCTGGGTTCCATCCCAAATATTCTGCTTTAAGTCTGTGGTTGGATCCAGGCCTTGGCAGTTCTTACAAGCTCCTCAGGGAATGCTGACATGATGCCAAGGATGGAATCCACCAGGAGCGGAAGACTGTGGGCTTTGGAGTCAGATACATCTGTGTGGCTGTTTAACCTATGCGAGCCCCAGAGCCTCAACTGTACATAGGATTCCAACATTAGCCTCAAAGGCTTACTGTGTAGATTAAAGAGATAAATATTTAAGTTTTCTAAAAATAAATGATGGGTACTCAATGCATAATAATTACATACCTCTTTAGTTTTCTAATCTGTAAAAAGGGAATAAAAGTACATACTTTATAGGCTTCACTGAATAGAAGTAAAGTTCCAGCAAGACAGGCATCCCTAACTCTTCTGCTTTGCCAGGATGACGTTTAGATGCTGTAAATGGTCCTTGTCTCACTTATCCCATTTCCTTTTGCATTTCTCCTGCTGTCATACTGGTGCCTGCCCCGTGACATTGAACCTGCTAGGATTCTACTCCATTGCCAGATTCACATCCAGTGTTAATGCATAGCCCCAGTCATGCCATCATCTTGCTTAAAACTCTCCAATGGCTCTTCACTGATCACTGAATTATATGTTGCTTGTACCCTCCCTGGGATGGAACCAACCAAACAGTTATTCTAGCCTTGCCTCCAGAAGCCCCATCTCTACCCTAGGTACTAGATGATGTGGATCTTCGATGTTCCATAAACTGCTGGTACACTTTCCTCTTCCACTCTGTCCCCACATCCTCAATTCTACCCATCAAGTCTACCCATTTTCAATCACCCTTTCTTAATGTGTTAATCTTTAATTGGATGATAAAATGGCTTTCGTGAGGTCATTTGAGGGCTATCAGGAAGGGCTTTTTCCATCTAAAGAAGCTCCCCTGGTCCATCATCGTAGTACAGTATCACCCTTCCTCAGTCTTTGCTTTACAACATTGAAACTCCTGAGTTCAAATGCTTCTGTGAGGACCGCTGAGCCGCCAAAGCAGTCTTCGATTTCTGAATTCTAATGAGTTTCCTGACCCGGAACACAGTCTCCGTGGAATGGACACGGGATGGAAGTGTGTCATTGGGGGTGAAGGATCATCAGTCACAGCACGCCGCAGGGCCATTCTCCAGACTGCTTTCCTATCGCGCAAATCGGATCATTAGATGAAGCCTCCGCGGCACGCATTCTGAAGCCTTCTCAGAGCCTAAAGGATGGTACCTAAATTCACCTGGCTATTATGCAAGCCTGCGAGCCTGGCCTGATTCCGCTCTAACCCTGCATCTCTGCACGACGGCCACCTCTTTCTCTGGACTTCAGCCAATGGACCCATCTGCAGCTCCCCGGCCCTTCTCTCCGCCCTTCCTCTGCCCGGCAGGATCCTGTTCTTTCAGGACTTAGCTCAGGAGACTCCTCTTGGAGGTCACTATCACTGACTGGCCTCAGAGGGTCACATGCCCACCAAGGTGCTCCCATCAACCCTGGATTCATTCCTCTCAAAATGCTTCTTAGTCACACAGTGAAACTTCCTTGAGCTGCCACGTGCTTCTCAATTGCAGCAAGTGTGCCCTATTCATCTGTTCAAGGACTAGACAGGCACATAGGAAGAAATCAACAAAAGAAAGACACGTGGAGGAAAAAAAGGAGCATTCTAATCTATACTTGTAGTATTCCGGGTGGCTCATTTATTCTATTCTTATACGTTAAAGAAATATTAAATCAGCCAGAAAGAGAAAAGTTTTAACTGTTATTTCACAATAATTAGGAAACCATATCTTTAGAAAAGCTATAGTGAAAAATTACAGAAATTTTAGCTCTCCAAACCATGGTTAGCATATGTTTCTCATAAACCTTTAAACTTTTCATGTTTATTTGTTAGTCTTATAGATGTCTCTGGTAGCTACAAAGCAATAATAGTTAGTTTACATCTAAAAAATATCGACTTCAATATTGTGGTTAATTTCAGTGGGATGCTATACTACCTACTTAAACAAGAACCCTTGGAAATGTGGCTACCTGTCATTTACCTATTTTAATGTTAGCAATAAAATGGAAGGTGGTTAAGCTTAATCCGTATGCTCATAAGAGAAAGACAGAGATTAATTCTGAGTGGGTCGTGGCTGCTACAATCAATATGGTATACCTTAATTGTGCATTAAGGAACTGTCTGTATGGTAAGGCGAAAGAACAATAGTCACTAAATAAGTGGTCTCTCGGGAGCTGATGAAAAATCTCTTTCTCCAATAGGAAAGGAATGCTTTTTAAAATTTATACTACCATATGGACACCCAGGCATATGGATGGCTTGTAGATGCTCTACATTAAAGTGTTATTTTTACATTTTCAACATGACAAATACACTAAACAGGTGTTTTAAAATGTCACACTTCGAACAGCAGTAATTTGATTAGCATGAAAAATTCACTGTTCTTAGTAGTATTGCTGAAATATTAGTGGATTAGAGATTTTTATATCCAATATGCTTCAACTATATATTTATAGTTGATTTTGGATTTTAACAGATATTTTTTATCTCTTGTGAAATCAGAATCCCAATGTTGGTGATCTAATTACTCTGCAATAGGACAATGGATGGGTCTTTTTTATTTATGTCTTTGTCACAGGCTGCTGCTTTGTTTTATCCAAGTAAGCACTCTTCCTACTGGATTCAAACTGACAATCAATCAGAAAGGACCCTGCTGGCTACTTACTCCTACAATTGTAGATTAGAAGTTCTTTAAGAATAATGCTCTACCTAGAAAAGTCTAAAAATAATCTAAATATTCATAAACAAAAAATGGTTAAGTAAATACCGTATATTTCATTTCTGGAGTATTTTGCCTTCATACAATGATATAATATTTTAAAAGTGTCTAGAATTGTGCCTAGCATTTGTCAAAAAAGTGTCTGTTTCTAGCTATAAATGTGTAAATGATTTTTCCTAATAATGTAGAACAATTCTAATAATAGAATGGCTTAGTGAAAGGAACAGAATATGAAATTTTACTTAGAGCACATACAAGCTATGTTTTAGTTTATAAATTAAAAAAAAAACCTTTAAAATGACTGTGTCTGATGGGAAAGGGAAGGGAAGAAGGCCATTTATTTTATAATTTCTATTCTAGCACTTTTATATTTTTCTTTTATGGAATTATATAACTTTGAAATGAATTAGATATTCAAAATATCACAAATTTTTTTCATTTCATATATGCCTCAATTACTTAGTTTTGCTGAATGTTTATTTTTTAGAATAAAAAAAAAAGTAACAGAAAGTTGGAAGACTCTGTGTGTATTGGGGCAGGGGGTGTTTCTGGACTTGTGAAATTGCACCAAGAACCATTCCTTCAACAAATACTAAGTTTTACAAACAATTGTAATAACAGTAATAGCTAGTGTACAAAGAGCTCTTCTTATGCTTTAGATTTTAAGCCATGAATTATCTCATTTAACCGTTAGAACTGTGTTAGGCAGATATCAATTTCATTATAAAAGGGAAAATTAAGTCTGCTCATAAGTATTGGAGTCCATGGAGTCCACACAGCTATAAAGGATGCTGCCCTTCTGGAAAGGCCAAGGGCAGGGCTGGACAATGGAAGCTCTAAGTGAATTCCAGTCTCTGCCCTCGAGAAAGTGAACAATCTAAAGCTGTGCTTTCCAAAAGAACCTGCAGTGATGGAGCGCGTGCAGCACATCTACGCTGTCCCACACAGCAGCCGCTAGCCACGGGTGGCCACTGAACACCGGAAATGGGACTTCTAAATTTTATTTAATTTTAATTAATTATTTTGCATTTACATTTAAATAGTTAAATATGACTAGTGGCTACACTATTGGACATCTCAGTTGTAAAGATTGAGGCAGGGAATTCCCCTGCCGTCCGGTGGTTAGTGCGTGGTGTTTTCACTGCCGAGGGCCCGGCTTCGATCCCTGATTGGGGAACTAAGATCCCACAAGTCGAGCTGTGTGGCCAAAAAATTAAAATTAAAAAAAAAAAAAAGGTTGAGGCAGGGATAAAGTGGCCTTTATAAAACAACATTCCAAGAGCTAATAATATGTTTTAAAAATAAAATAGTAATCCAAATGCTCTTGGAAAAGGTAATCTCTGCTACTACTACAAGGTGTATACCCTGGCTTTCTGAGAATAATTTAAAGTTTCTCACCCTAACTGGAGATATAATTTTAACTATTTTAAATAAAAATAACTGGCATTCAAGTTGACGGCCAGCATATATTTATTTCTGCTCAAAAGTAAATTTATTAGAATCAGTTAATTATTTGAATTAATTTTATGTGCATGGAAACTCTGTTGTTTAGAGAAAAAGTATATACAAACATTCTTGGTTTCTCCCTCAAAATACTTACCTCCTAATATACCAAGATGAGAACTAAGGCTCCTGCTGGGAACTTTGTTACTAAATTAAGCCTTGGGGGTAAAATCCTAATCTTTGCTCTAAGTGTACAAATGCTATATTTTAAAAGGAGCATCTTGGGTCAATAAGGCATGCATTTAGTTTGATTAATATTAAATCACAAGACTCAGTAATTTGAATGAAGAGTAAAGACTATAAAATCCTTAACTTCAGAAGCCAAACACTTCCCTGGTTATTTCTTTTAATTTACTGTATTTGATTTGCTGTCTCCATTAAAAGTCAAATTTTCTTCTAAAATCACTCAGGTTTTCCATGCATTAAGTATTAAGCCTTTTATATGAATTCTCTATGTAAAATACCTAAGATAAAGTTTAAGGATGAATAACAATCAACTCTAAAACCCAAAAATTACCAAGATACCTTTAAATTTCTTTGGGATAAAGTGCAACATAAATAATTTTGTGGAAAAGCAAATATATTAGAAAAGTTCTCCCTTCTAAGTAAAATTATCATTCTTACTCAGCAGTCAATACTTTGTGGAGGTTATTAGATTTCAATTAGCTTTCTGGGTGCACTGCTGATTAAACGGCTCCCAGGATTCAGTGCAACCCAGTTCAGAAGACTGGTGTTTGCACATATTTTACACTAAAGATGACATGTATTGAGATGATTCAAATCAAACACCTGAAAGAAAGGAAATACTTCCCCATGAAATTTTACCAATTGTTCAATTCCTTCATCACTTAAAAAAACCTAGCTAATCCCATCTCACCTTTAAAAATAAAACAATAGCTATATATTGTTGCCTCTTTTGCTTGATATCCTCTCTGTCAAGCTAAGAACACAGGGGGTGTGTGTGCGCGCGTGCACATGTGCGTGCATGTGGCTGCATTGACAGTTCACTGTCGTATGAAAATTTAAACATCCCTAGAACAACTTATCATACAGGCTTCTGTTATGGTCCTAATCATATTTCACTTCTATGTAACTGTTCTAGGCAAGTCTGCCAAGAGGCCGAAGCTAGCTGCTGACCACTTGGCTCTATCCACGTTGAGTCAGAGCAAGAAACAGGACATTTTCTTGCTTTCCATGGCTACAGAGATAATCCCGCTCTTTCTTTCTCTTTCTCTCTCTTTCTTTCTTTCTGGCATTTATTTCATCCAGCAGTAGATATGGAGAAAGAATATTTCTAACTCCCATTGTCTAAAAGACAAACGAGATAAAAAACTGAAAAACCTATCTTTTGGGACACAGAGAGACACAGGGGAAGGAAGTCAAATCACCTGTCTCTATCTCCGTTTCTCTCCATCTCACACACACACACACACACACACACACACACACACACACATTTATGGTAGAGGACATATCAAAAGAGGACATATCATCATATGTGGAAAAGAGAAGGTGTTTAACTTCCTTGAGAATATGAGGTTTTACCCAATGGTGATGTGATGGGCGCCCAGAGCCCGTGCTCCGCAACAAGAGAAGCCACCGCAGTGAGAAGTCCACGCACCACAACGAAGAGCAGCCCCCGCTCGCCGCAACCAGAGAAAGCCCGTGCGCAGCAACGAAGACCCAACGCAGCCAAAAATAAATAAATAAATAAATTTATTTATTTTTTAAAAAAAAAACAATTAAAAAAGAAAAAGAAAACCATCCTACGGTATTTCTGAAATGTATCCATTCAGATTCCCAAAGAACCTTCCAGTGACTGAGGGCTTACAATTTTCCTAGAAGTCCCATCCTATTTTCAGTAATACTGTTACCTAGCAGAGCCGCCCCAGGGTCCCTAACCCGCACCTAAACCGTCTCTATAAAACACAAGTACACCTGCCTTAGGCAAGGAAGCAAAGAAGCCCGCACCCCCATTTCTGATAAAAACCACCCTCTGGGCAAACTTGCAGAAAACCAAAATTGACTGAATCTTCTAGATGTGTTTACATGATAGGAACAAGAGGACTTAACCACAAGAAACTGGTATAAACTGGCTGGACTTCAAAACTGGGACAAAGGTCACTCTACAGCTCATAATCATATCATTTTAATGGTAAAATCTCTGCCAGACAGCACCGTGTTGGTTCGATCTGCTTCTGACCCAAACCCTAAAGGACTGTAAAAGGGCAGAAAAGAGGTGCAGACCCCATTCCAGGAAATCGCCTCCCAATTCCACAAATCAGGATGACAAAAGACTCCCCCAGTAACCTCCTTCACCTTCTTCTATAAAACCCTTGCCCCCCCTTGTAATGGGGAGAAGGTGCTTTCAGAGCATGAACTCTCCTCCATTTCCTGGCCAAGGATGAAAGTTTCTACTTGCTGCTACAAATGGAAAAGGCTACTTCACCTTACTGATGCAAACAATAACTGGGTAGGGAAAGAGCCAAAGGAAGGATCGATAACAGGACTAATTCTAAATTTGTTCTTATTTTGAATATAAATCTGTTCCTTATTACATTTATTTCCATATGGATCCAAGTTCTTCCAAAAGAAATGATGCAGATGAACTCCACGCCTTCTTTGCAAGCTTCCACCAAATCTACTCTTCTCCATGCTAAACTTACAAATTTCTTCAGTTATTCTTCTTAGGGCCTCCCTGTTCATCACGATTCTGCTCACACTTGTTTGTTCATATTTACTTTGCTTTTAAAAGGAGAGACCAGGTCTGTGATACAATGATCCACCTGTGGCTTGCCCAGAGCAGAATATACTGAGGTCTGATTTTAGCAACAGGAGACCAGCAACTGTGGCCTTGGTGAATCACAGATTCTGAGGAGATGCAGGTAAAGAGAGCCCAGCCATCACCTGGAGACTTTCAGAAGTGGAGGGGCATCCATAGGGTCCACTTTCAACATCAAAAATCAAGATAGTGTAATGTTAGACTCCAAACGCAGAGAAGCGAAGAATAAAGGTAACGTCCTCACTTACCTCACACCTAAGACATATTTCTCAAAGAAACACATAGATAAGTGAGCACATTATGAAAAGATGTAGGCAGTGAGGACTTCTGTTATTATTCCCAGTACAGAAGCAAGATAGATGCCCTGTTGGTTTTCAGCAGTGACTCCAAAGACATACCAGTGTTTCCATCTTTGAAACTGGTGTTTGCAGGTTTGGTAAATCCCCACAGTAGAGTAAACTTCCATGTGCCCTCATGTCTTTCAAATACAACACCCTTAGTGCCTAACTTTATTCGTTCCCATTCCTTCACAGAACCCTTAGTAACCACAGATGATGACATTCCTGGCCCTTAATGTGGCTGAAGGTTTTAATGCCACAGTTACAAGCAGCCGCATACCTGCTCAGTCACATTACTGGGTCCCTGTTATGAAAATACGCACATTAGATGTTTTTATAGTTTTGCTTTCTTGGAGGTGGAGTAGCTCCGGGATCTGTCTGTCATTCACTGATATGAGGAGGTTGCCAATGGTAACACAGAATCCAATGTAGCGATCACAAAAGGCAAAGAGAATTTGAATCAGAGAACTGCAGGGCTGGAAGACTCAACAGAATTAATTCCGTTGTCTTCCTAACCTTTAGAGTGATTTGAAAGATCTGCAAATATCCAGCTACCTCTTCTTGGTCGTGGGATTATGTATATTCCTGTTTCTTGATTTTTGGCCGTGCCATGCGCGGAATGCGGGATCTTAGTCACCCAACCAGGGAAGCTCAGAGTCTTTTGTTAAATTTTTATTGGAGTATAGTTGCTTTACAGTGTTGTGTTAGTTTCTATGGTACAGCAAAGTGAATCAGCTGAAATGTATACATAAGCTTGGAGTCTTAACCACTGGACCGCCAGGCAAGTCCTAGTTCTAGGTTTAGCTGTATTTTTATTCAATGGGTATGTACCACTTTTTAATATGAATAATATCAATTCTTTTTCATTTAGACATAGATGAGATTTGGTTAGTGATGATAGTTCTATGCTCACTGAAGGAAGGGTCTCCCACAAAGTTTCTAAAGAAACAGGGGGAATTGCCTGGCTAGTTCCAAAGGAAAGTTGACACCATTACTTCTTTTTTTTTTTTTTTTTTTTGTGGTACGCAGGCCTCTCACTGTTGTGGCCTCTCCCGTTGTGGAGCACAGGCTCCGGACGTGCAGGCTCAGCGGCCATGGCTCACGGGCCCAGCCGCTCCGCGGCATGTGGGATCTTCCCGGACCAGGGCACGAACCCGTGTCCCCTGCATCAGCAGGCGGACTCTCAACCACTGCGCCACCAGGGAAGCCCGACACCATTACTTATTAAGAAGGGGGTGACAAAGAGGTCACCCCACTGCCCAGGCCCTGGTCCACTTCCAGTTGACTTGGATGCTGCTCCCACGTTGGAACAGGTGCACGTGTGTACACAGCCTGCTGACAGGGCCCAGTGCTTCTGGAGATGAGCCAGAACACCCATTGCGAGGGGAGTGGCTGGGAGAGTTCCAGTCTTCCCGGGCCCTTCTGCACCCACCAGGACTTTCCGCTCTGCCACCCTTCCCAGCAGTGGTTCTCAAAGTGAGAGACCCACCTTGGCACTATCAGTGTCATCTAGAAATTTCTTAAAAATACAAATTACAAAGCTCCACCCTAGACATACTGAATCAAAAACTCTGGGCTTGGGGCCTAGTAATCTTTTTTTTAACAAGCTCTTCAGGAGGTTTTGACCTGACCTAGAGATACGGCTGCCATGATTGAGTCCATCACGTCAACTCTTCTTTTAAACCACTCGGAGGAGCCTGTGAGCGTCACTGTGTCTTGAGCTCCTGGTGAGGCACAAATACACCCTGAGGAGACTGGGTTCATCTGATGGGAACAGCAACCTTGCCACTGAGCTCCACATACATAATTGCTGTTGGAGTGATATTCTATCGCCAGATGTCAGTGCTGACAGAGAATTCAGAAATGGGTAAGAACTAGAGGCATTTTCTGGGCCTCCACTGTTTCTCTTTATTTCCAACATGCCACTGGCATGAAATATAGCTGGGCTGCAACAAAAGCAGCAGTGCCTTTTTTTTTTTTTTTTTTTTTTTAATGTACAGAAATTCCTTTTCCTTGTGTGTAGGTGGCAACTTGCTGCTGGTAGCTTCAAAATCACTGCTGCACTATGAACAGAAATTGCTCTTGGAGGCCGAAGCCTGTTGACCTCTTCCTGCCAAACAAACAAATAAGCCCAAATGCTGTGTCTAAGTCCATCTGTCAACAGACACTTGCTGATGCCGTGTTTAAGGGATTTTATGTACAAGGTGTCTCAAGAGGGAAAAAAAACAAATACACAGTCTGTGTACCTAAAGGATTTTTACTCTGGTTGGGCAGCAAAGGCTTGAGAACAATCAGAAGGAAACGCATTGTTCCAACGACAGTGAAACGGAAACAGTGCAAAGTGAATCCCTGACGGCAGGGCTGGGCAGCGGGAGGTGGCCTGGGAGGCAGAGAGGCTGTGGGGACTCCAGCCTGGACCAGGGGGTGGGCGCCCTGATCAAAGATCTGGCTTAGAAACTGTAGGCAACAGGCAGCGGCTCTGGGTTCTTGAGCAAGGGAATGACAAGCTGAAAATCGTAGGCTGTAATGGGAGAAGGGCCCACCGGGGGTGCGTTACATCCCTAACGAGCTCTAGATGCTGTGTGCCCAGGCTGTGTTACAGGCCTGGCTGGCAAAGGCCCAGCTCTCAGGGATCTTTCGTCCTGGTAGGGGAAAGACCTTTAAATCACCATGGAAATGAAAACACGGGATAGTTTTGGAGAATTATCAGGGCTGTAAGGCCTACAGCCCAGGAACGTGATAGCCGTGCCGTGTTAGGATCCACCTGGGTCCTGACGTCACAGTCCAGGCAGGTCACAAGAGTCATCAGGGGACGAGACGGTGCAGAGCAGGAACACAAAGAGGGAGAGATGTGCTCGTGGCCACAGCGAGGTGGGGGGGAACGTCCTTCAGTGTCCTCAACCCACGGATACTTTGATTCTTGCCCACAGCTTCTTGTTGGCAAATCAGTATTAGTGTCTGTGTCAGTGATAACATCTTAAATTTGAACAACGCTCTGTGATAGCTACAATAACCCTGTGAGGCAGACAGAGAAACTCTTTCCACAAGATGCTTTAAGAGTCTAAGTCTTCATCTCTGCTCAGCGGATGAAGAGGAGGTCTTATGTCCCTCAGACACGGTCCCCTGGAGAGACATTTGAGAATAACTGCTCTCGTCCACTTTCTGATTAAAGGGCAGTGACGTGGCTCTGGCACCTCACAATGTAAGATAAACTTCTCCTGGGACAGGCGAAGTACATCTCGGGCCCTCCACTCATAGCTAAGCCCGACACTACTGCCTGTTAGAAATCTGTCTTTTGTTATAATTATGTATTAGTTACCTTTAGACCAACTTGTTATGCAGGCTGACTATTTTTAACCAGAGATTTTGGGCTTGAGTTGTATTTATTTTTTGGAAGGAATCAAAAAATTTTCCCAATGGTCAGTAATCACACTTATATGTAGAACATGAAGATGTCAGATACCCTTTGATCCACAGTCAAGAGACCCTTTGCATTTGGTACAATTTCTCACTTTGAGGTGTTCAGTTCACTCTGGAACAACTCGGGGGTGGGGCACCACCCCCATAAAGCTCAAAAGCCACACAGGACTTGTTGGCCCTTGTATCTGCGATTCCACATCTGTGGATTCAGCCAACCTCGGCTCAAGTAGTACTGTAGTATTTACTGAAAAAAGGCCATGTGAGCAGACCCACACAGTTCAGACCTGGCTGTTCAAGAGTCAAATGTAAATTATTATTGTCTTTAATTAAAGAAAAAAATAAAAGTAAAATGAGATTTTTATCCAACTGTGTATGTGTTGGATAAAATTAAGGAATTTAGCTGTTAAAGTATAAAATGGAGATATCCCTTGATATCTAGGACTTGTAAATTTTATGACTTGTATGATGTGTAAAAGTCTACTTCATTAGAACCTGCAGAGTATATTTAGTTGTTTTTCAAAATTTCCTTTGATAGTGAATTTAGCATATATATTCAGATACAGGATTTCCTACAAGGGCAGCCTAACAGCATTGCCAATATCTTTTTCCTAGTGCCAGTATTTGAGTAACAGCCTACTCTGTCAGATAAAAATGGGGATTAAAGCATACACAGAGGGCACTAAAATTCTAAGATGAAGCAATGATTATTTACTTGTTAAAAAAAATGAAAAGGAAAAATAAATTTTAAAAGGCTTCTAAGACCAGTCTTGCATGTAGAACAATAATACTAGAAAACTTACATGGATTTTACTCATGTGAGTGTTTCAGGCCCTAAGCAGTGGGCTCTGGGTACCCGTGTGCCCTGGGTCTGGGTGATGCCCCCTCACCCCCTCCCTCCACCGTAACCTGCTGCCTTCTTTGTGTGCACTGCTTCCCTGGGTCATGGTGTCGCCCCCGCTCGCTCAGTGAACAGGGAAAAGTTATAAGACTTAAAACTCACTGTCCCCAAATACAGTTCTTCCCCTTGGGCAGCGGCAGGTTCCACGTGAATCTCAGCTTTTACATATTAGGTGGAACTGCTCTTCCTCCAGCTCTCAGCTAAGGATGAGATAAGAAGTTTTTGAAAGGGGATTAGAAAGAGACCTTAGATGCACTTGGTCTGGAAGCTACTCTTTTCTACCCAATATGATAGGGAGGGAATCTGTTCAAAGCACCAAACGATCACTCCTTCCTTTTTAGTCGGGGACGCTTGCCTCTAAGTCCATCCTTTGGTGACACGGTGAGGGCTGGTCAACCTTTCTGAACCCCACCTAGTCCCCAGTTAAACCCTTAACATCCACCCTCCCCCCACAAAAACCCCAAGCCCCCCATAACTCTCTTCTGATTATGTAGAAAATTTGAAAACACAGGAAAGCACAGATACCCATAATGCTACCAGCATGCAAATACCATAGTTAACCCACTTTCGTGTGTAGATTTTTACATAACTGTATTCATAATGTATATATTGTTCTCCAGTACCATTTCAGTTAATGTGTCCCATACGATTAAATACTTATCTACAGTGAGGGTTTTAGTAGCTGCAGAATATTTATCATAACAGTGTATCATAATCTGATGAGCCCAACACCTGTTGAACATTTTCACAGCTACAAAACATGCCTTAATAACAAATATGAACATAATTCTGGTTATATATCTAGAATTTTCTTGGGATAAATTCCTAACAATATAATTGCTCATCCAAATGTATGAACATTCTAAGGGTCTTGATATATTAGCCAATTTTTCCCCCAGAAAGTTGATCTAGTTTATACACCATTCAGTGGTGCTCCTGATTCCATACATCCTTGACAAAATGGAACATTCCATGCATTTTAATTTTTAAAAAAAAATTTTTTAAGTTTTTTTTTTTTGATGTGGACCATTTTAAAAGTCTTTATTGAATTTGGTACAATATTGTTTCTGTTTTCTGTTTTGGTTTTTTGGCCCTGAGGCATGTGGGATCTTAGCTCCCTGACCAGGGATCGAACCCACACCCCCTGCATTGGAAGGTGAAGTCTTAACCACTGGACCGCCAGGGAAGTCTCCACGCATTTTACAAATACTCTGTAATTAGATAAAATGGTGTTCTATTATTCTCTTAATTTGGCATTGTCTAAATTTCCTGTTTAAGGAACTGTTTGGTGTTATAGACTTTTCCAATTTTTATATTAAAAAATTCTCTATCTGGGTTTTCTCTCCTGACTTTGGGAGATTTTCCTCTGCTTTTAGCTCTTAAAACCTAAACCTCTCTCTCAGAAGACCTTTGCCCAGTTCCTCTTTTCTCTTAAAAACAATCCTCATTTAGGCATTTAGAATTGTATGTCTACACAACAGATCACTTTTAATGACAAATCCTTCCATCATCGTATTTTTTTAAATGCATGGTGTTACATTTATATTTTAACCCTACCCTATCTATTTGTCTCCTATTTCCATTGCTATTTAGAACAAGGATTTCAGGGTTGGAAGGCTCCATGAAGGCCCCCTAGTTGAATTACCAGAACAGGAAACTGTCCATGTATTCAGTAGCTATCTACCAAGGAACCAGTAGGTTCCAGACACGGCGCTGGACCACAGGGAGACAGTGACACCCAAGGTACACGCACACACGCACGCACACACGCACGCACACACGCACACCTGACTGCTGGTGTGGTTTAGCAGCTTTACCTAGCTTTAAGGCCGTAGGTATTTTTTTCCTGTAAATTTCTTATTCATGGCCTGTGCCTTTTCCCCATAAGGTCTCATGAGGCACACAGAGCACCTATGTTCTAGTCCTACTGTCCTAGGAAGAGCTTTTGCACACATTTTCTAGACTTTAGTTTTCTCTAGATATATGGATTTACCCTGCCAGCTCCCGTGCATTTTGTCTCTTTCATTCTACTATTTCATCATCATGTCTATCTATGGATTTGTGTGGGAGGGGAAGCTACAGCTTAAGCTGGGTTTGCCATCTTGAAGATACTGGCTTTCCAAGTACTGTCATCGTTGGGGGCGAGGAGATTGGCCTATGGGCTGTGGGCAGCCCCAGATCATGAAGTTCAAACTCAGTGATGAAGAGACTGAAGGACAAACACTTTTTCTCATGAGTGTGTAAACAGTGAATGGCCCGCAGAAGAGCAAGTCTATCACTTTACACCAGGGCCTTTGGTCACCTTGGGAACTGACTCACATGCTCTCTGAACATCCAGTGCAGCCTCCCATCTAGGCACAAACCTCCCCTTGCTCTAAATGCTGGGTCTCCTCTTCCTTCTCTCACTCGGGTTCCTTTTGAACACGACATCTCGGCGAAGACCTGCCCTTCCTCATTGCCTCAACACTGGAAACCGGACAGTAGAAACGGGCTCAGCCTACAAACACTCGGCCCGCGGCCTGCTTCACCTTGGGCTCCCTGCACTGTGACTGTGCACTGCAAAAAGCGTGGGAAGGCAGATTTTACAGCAACATTTCTCTCTTTAGTGACGCTGGCAGAAGTGAAGCTGTTTTCCTAGTGAGGCCATAAGTCTAGCTTCACGGGTGCCCATTTACTGCTCATAAGAAGGACGGGCTCAGGGGACAGTTCCCCATCTGCCAGGTCCTACCAATGTGACCACAGAGGGGAAGAGCCCTTTCAAGTGAAATCAAAAGCGATATAGGATTTTACCTTTGGATTCAAGCACACAGGAACTCTCTAAATTGACAAGCATACATATGCACAGATACAAAAAGACATACGTATGGACACACCACAAGCAATAGACATATACCTATATTTGTAGAAGGTCCTATGTGAGAATTTTTATAAGGATTCACACGTTCAGGAACTACCTATGTTCCAGGGATGGTGCTTCTGATGATAAAGCTATAGGCCTGAAAAATTATACTGAGTGTCTTGGTTACATTTCCAATTTCTATTCAAATTTTTACTTTCCCAAAGCCTGACTTACTTTACCTACTCATTTGTTTTCTGGATTCCAGGCCTATAATAATTTTCACGGTGCCTGAACTAAAATGCTAGATTTTGTTTTTCCTCCATGTTTATCACATTGGCTGCAGAAATATGAGTTCTCCTCTATAATTCTGGGACCAGTTAAGTAGGTGGAAGTCTAGAGGTTACTAGAATTCACCACCCATTATCTGAATAATAATATTAATAATTGAAGTTTAATTGTGAATAAATGTCCAGAGGATTAAAAATTTCATCTATAGACATTTCAACAATCCAACAACCCAAGTCTCTGAAAATAAAGACGGTGGATATCGTAACCTCAGACTAGTTCACCAGATCCCAGATTGATTGAGGGAAGCAGGCTTAGGACAAATAAAAGTAAGAACTGCGTTAGCTGGTGCCTGATAAAGTAAGGAATTGATTACCTTCAAAGATAATATCAGCTAAATATTTAATGGGTTCACAGATGACAGACGCAAAATGGTTTGCTAAGGGGCAGGCAGGACAGAGCCTTAATCTGTCAAGGTACAATTAACAAAGACAACACCAGTGTTCACAGACTGTCCCTTGTAGCTCCCTATGGCCCACCACACGTCTACACTGCCTGCTTCACAGGCAACTGTGTCATTATGCAACCAGTGCAGTGAGCCTATGGGGCTCCAGCAGGGAGGCTGGAGCCCAGCCCAGTGCTAGGACTTCTGAGCCCAAGGTCTTAGGAAGATCAGTTATCTTTAAGTCTTAGTTTCCTCACCCCTGACATAAAGCAAATTCTTCTGTTTCAGGGTTGAAGTGAGCGTTGAATGAGATAATTTTGGCAAAGAGCTCGGCACCATGCCTGGCACCTACTGTGACCTGCAGTGACAAGTCCCTCAGCTCCAATCCTCCGCTATTGCTCTTTATGTTCTGATCTACTAGATCCCGTGAGAACAGAAGGGTAACCACAGCAGCCCTGAGTTCTCTCCTTTCAAATGAAATGTGAGCCAGGTTTATTTCAGCACATTCGACGACCGTCATGCTAGAAGAAGGCAGCGTAGAATGCAGCTGGGATGAGGGCATTACTTCACAAATCAGAGGGTGTAAAGTCAGGCTGAGGCTTCCGTCAATCTCCACCTTGTAAATCTGGGTCCCTGCTACGAGACACTCACTCCCGAGGAGAAGGATTGAAATAAAATTTAGTTCACTTCACGTAATAGAAATGACACTTATTCTATGTAAAAATAGCATCCAGGTGGATTCAAAGATGTGTCATGTCATTCAGTGCATCTCTGGAAACTGTGCTGTTAGGAATTCTCAGGACCAAAGGAAGGCATGGATAAATAAACTGAACAAATGTGTAGGATAACGAAGATCGTTCATTCACTGCATATGAAGAAAACTCTGCTGCCCAAGTAACTCGTGTGAAAGCACCTGGCTTGTTACCTAGCACACAGCAGGTGCTTAATAAACGTAAGCGTCCCTTTTTGTTCCTTTTTCTAATGAAGGACTGATCCACATGGCCATCTTGACCTTGAATACAAGAATGTCCCTCTGAGAGCATCATTCGAATACAGGTTTTAAGACAGATACTAAAATCGCCGTTCACAAGAAATCAGCTTTTAGCCAAATGACCCTCTTTTTTTAACAGCCCTACAGCAGGCACATTTCAAAGTGATAATACTGCCTCAGATTTGATTTAAGACGTAAACATAAAGAAGATAGTAGTAAAACAGAAACACAGGAGGGAAAAGAGGTAGATAGACGCCTGATATTTCACATAGCTCTCCCCATCAGGAATCACAGCTCATGTTTCTGAAACTATGAAAAGGAAATCTAGGCTTATATTCTTTTCAGTTGAGTGAACCTCCTTCAGTTCTAGATCTTTTGTTTGGCTCCTGCAAACCAGTGAGAACAGGAAACCATGTCTGAAAAGCTGGCTTCTTTTGTCCTAGGTATATTTTGCTGCTGTAGGTCGGGGAGAGCGAGCAGTCCTGCCTTCCTGATTCTCTTCCTCACCTGTCAGTCCCTTGACTGAGTCTGATTCTGAGCAATGCTCAATGATCTTTTCATGCACCCAAGGAGAGAGGGAGAGGGATGCAGGGAGGAGACCGCAGATGGACATCAGGGCCACAAAGCCCACACGACTGCCAGCTAGTTACAATCTCCTCACAGTGGAAGCCCTATTTCCTCATCCTGAAGAAAGGCAGGTCCAAGGGACAATCTCCCACCTCAGTGGATCACCTCCTGGTGCACGGATGCTTTAGTTTCCTGCTGTTGCCCTGAGGATTGCCTTCTCCACAGAGGGAAGAGGTCGAGGGGGGTGCGCTCAGTCTGCACAGCAGCTGAAGCCCTTGGCCTCTGTCCCCTTGAGCAACCACAAGTAACTGGAAGATCCCTGCCATAAATAACAGGGCCTGAGTTGCCCACGAGAGAGGAGACTGCTTTTAGATAACAAGGATAATCTGGAAGCAGCCCAAATGAAGAAATATGCAAACATTTATTACTGATCAATAAACACAATCCAACTGATTGTACAGAAAGTCTTAGCCTTGCTTACTTGGGTCCCTCATTTTATGGTCCTTTTAAGATGCTCACAGGGAATGTGCTGTGTGGCTGGTTCTCCTGCAAAGGGAAGGAGAGGCTGAAGGCCCTTTGGGACCTTCGCTGTCTTTCACACTCTGACACACAGGCGTCGGAACACGGGTCACTGTACTGGCTTTCCCTCCTAACAGACTTTGTGACATTGATAAAGGACACCAGTGGGAGCTTCCCTGGTGGCGCAGTGGTTGAGAGTCCGCCTACCGATGCAGGGGACACGGGTTCGTGCCCCGGTCCGGAAAGATCCCACATGCCGCGGAGCGGCTGGGCCCGTGCGCTGTGGCCGCTGAGCCTGCGCGTCCGGAGCCTGTGTTCCGCAGCGGGAGAGGCCACGGCAGTGAGAGGCCCATGTACCGCAAAAAAAAAAGACACCAGTGGCTGACACTGTAACTTACAAAGACCCAGAATGCTTTGCTTTTCTTTGTTTCTGTAAGATTTGGTTTATTGACTGTTATGTTTTACTAAGTACTCTTCTCTGCATAGCAAGAATTTTTAATAAGGGAAAAAAACACTTCTGCACCTCCCAAAATGACCCTAAACATATTATTTTGTTAAATGCAGATTTTAAAGATGATTAAATACATTGAGAACTGGGGACTCAGGTATTCCAAAGGAAGATGCCTGTCACCACCCCTTTTTGCTGCACTGGTGGGAACGTCAAGAGCAAAGGACTTTTTGTCTCATCGTTGAAACTGGAGGCTGCATGTTCGTTGTTCAGTTCCTTTGTGCATGCTAAGAGATGCTGGGAGAGCTTTTGGCAATTTGGAAAATGTACATCTGTTTAAAATTGTCTTAGGTTTCAGCAGGTGGAGCTAAGAGAATGATTTTTTTTTTCCCTATCAAAACGTAAGAAAAATATAGAGGAATTTTAATCACAGAAAATTCGTGATTCCCAATTTGGGACAAATGATAGCAGCTCTTTCTTTAGCTGATCTTGCATCTGCATCTACCTCCTTTTTTCCTTCAAGGAGGTCCATCCACGTTGGCCTAACTGTCCTCTCTAAGCCCTGTCTTAGGGGTTCTAGCCACACCAGTGCTCTACCTGTCAAGGTTGAGAGGAAGGTAAGCTTTCTCATCTCTGCCCACCTGACTGAAAACAGAGCATATGTCAGGACAACCAGAATGCACATTTGCTGTACAAATTTCTGAGAAAAATATTCTAAATATTGCTTAAACTGTCAACAAAGTAATAGATGCTCAAGGCTAAAAACAGACAAAGAAATGGAACAAAAGAGAGTCTTTCTTCAAGTGTGCATTTGTTTATCTTCTGGTGGAACATTCCTTTGAGGCGAGGCTTTGGAACCAGCAATGCCCTCATGGGGGAGGGGAGAGGGGCAGTTTTGCCCCACCCGGTGATGATACCCAGGTTCCTGAAGGAGGAAGTAAAACAACCTTAGGAGATCCCAGCGACACTACTCTTCACGAAATAACAGGCCAAGCCAGGCAGAAACCTAGTAACAGGAAAGCATTCTATACAATAGAAGATGTGACTTGGTGCCCACTTCACACACCTCCTCGCTCCACTGTCCCCTGTCCTGCAGGAAAAATGACCATGGAAATCTAGAGTCTGTCTGCATGAAGCCAGTAAGAAGTCAAACTCAGACATATAGCTGTTTACCTGGCAGTATATCTAAAGCCTCTGAAATAATTCTAATACTCAAAAATTGTGATGATGAAAGAGATAAACAGAAGCAGTTAATTAACACGGACAATTACTCTTCCTTTGTCCAACTCTTCCCATGAAATATAATTTACTTTGCTAGTGTAATTCTCAAATTCAACTCCATCAATCAAGCATCTGAGAAACTGTATCGCTGATCTTTATATAATATAAATTTTATTTAATATTTGGCCGCATTGGGTCTTCGTTGCTGCGCGCGGGCTTTCTCTAGTTGCAGCGAGCAGGGGCTACTCTTTGTTGCGGTGCATGGGCTTCTCATTGCAGTGGCTTCTCTTGTTGAGGAGCACGCACTCTAGGTGCGCAGGCTTCAGTAGTTGTGGCATTGGGCTCAGTAGTTGTGGCTCGTGGGCTCTAGAGCGCAGGCTCAGTAGTTCTGGTGCAAGGGCCCAGCAGCTCCGTGGCACGTGGGATCTTCCCGGACCAGGGATTGAACCCGTGTCCCCTGCACTGGCAGGCGGATTCTTGACCACTGCACCACCAGGGAAGTCCCTGTATCACTGATCTTTAATTAAGAAGGTGTAATAATTATTCATGGTGACTTTTGTACTTTTCTTTATGCTTGGACTCAGCAACTCTGAGTACCCTACGAGGCAACACCAAACGGAGACCAAAGTTTTACATGAAACCTAAGGATTAAAATAATTAAAGGAAAATACCTACTTTTTAAGAAATTTTATGGATATAATTCTTCTCTTAATAATTAAAGAAGTGACAGATTTATTCTGTGTATTTGGGTAAAGTAATAGTTTAATCAATTGTATTTTTAAGCAAAACCATTATTACATTTGGTTATTATAGGTTGGATAAATGTCTCCAGGTAGAAAAATAACCAACTTAAAAACTGTCCTGAAATGTTATATCTGTAAGCGACTTTGCACCTTGAGACTATTTCTCATTCTTTTTTTTCTTTTTTTTTTTTTGCGGTACTTGGGCCTCTCACTGTTGTGGCCTTTCCCGTTGCGGAGCACAGGCTCCGGACGCGCAGGCTCAGCGGCCATGGCTCACGGGCCCAGCCACTCCACGGCATGTGGGATCTTCCCGGACTAGGGCACGAACCCGTGTCCCCTGCATCGGCAGGTGGACTCTCAACCACTGCGCCACCAGGGAAGCCCTCTCATTCTTTATTTCATTTAACCCAGTTTAAAAACTCAATGCGGTGCTTCTTTAACCTGATTCACTGAAAGATGTCCAACTCAGATGTGGTAAATGCCAAAAGGAGCTTGTAGTTAATAATAAGGTACTAACATTTGCAAATTAAAAAATACAGTAGAATGTGTAAGAGGTAAAACTCATAAAAACTTTACTCTAAGGCAGTTGCATTCTGGTATGTTTTCTAGTTGGGGAGATTAAAAAGTGGAGCTGTGCTAAGGCTTACGGGAATAATGCACGGACAATGGGCATACCCATGGCTTGGGGTTGGACAAAACCCATTTGGTGGGTCAAAACAGAAAAAAAGAGTGTGAACTATTGGTGAGACCACATGGTTGGTATCTTTCTTGCCGCTTGGAAATCTCTGTGAATGTTTATAATAACTATAGGCATTTCTAAACATCTAACCTTTTTCTGCAATTAAGCTAAGATTTTATACAGATAACATTAAATGAATTCACTTCTTTTAAATTTAACGTAAGGTATACATATTGAAAAGTCAATGCATTCATTTTGAGCATATATTTCCTTGTGTTGTGTGCATTTTGTGCATCTTGAATGTTTGTTTTATCTTATGAAAGACTTAAAGGTTTTAGGAAATCTAGAAGTGGCTGATCCACGTAAAGAACTCTGAACTGAAGAAACGCAAATGGAAAATTATAGGATGAACAGAATGGACTCTAAATCAGAAATTAAACTCTTTCAAAGATAAACAGAGATTGTTGAAGACAGAGAAGTGCATTTGGACATGAGGACCAATTAAAATGGAAGTACTGAATGTGAATAAGCAAGAAGCTAAAATTAGCATGGAAGAGAAATTGTGAGCATAAAGTGTACTGTGACTATATACACATGAAATATATATGCGCATCTTATGTGAATAACTATGATGTTGGGTGCAGCTATTACATTTAAAGACACACGAGTCTTACAGGGCTATCTGAGTCTCAGTTATGTGTCCAGGGTGGTCTGCATTGTCTGGATCTCCTCGTGTATGTTCTCCTCATGCAATCAATGTCTGGTCCCACCCTCACTTGGTGGTGGTGTGCAAATTTAATTAGCCTCATGTGGATTTTCCGGAGGACAAATGGTGATCTCTGATGTCACCCTCATGTCCCCCCTATGAAGAAGCAACAGCACAAGATCAGCCATAACAACTTCCCAGTTAATACTGCCCTTCTGCTTGAGAAAATGATGCTTGTGGATCAAGTTGATTTTTATCAACTTGATAATAAGACAATTAATATGTCACTGAATATATGATTCATTGCTACCAGAAAGATATTCAACAGTTAATCTTTGCCTCTACTAGCTATATAGGGAAAATATGTCCAAGTTTAATTTGATTTAGGGCAATGTGAATTTTTAAGTCTTAAAACGAATGGGAAAGTCTAAAGAATCTCCTTATATGGAAAAGTGCAAAAATAAAAATAAAAGAACTCAGTAAAATGATCTCATGAATCCCTTCGTAGGTTTATAATTTTATTTTTTACTGTTAAAATGTCTGTGCTTTATGAATCCCAATTTTATAGTCCTACTGTACCAGTCCTGTTGCACAAACAGTAACACCCAAGCAGAATAATTTTCAAACAAGAAAGGCAAATGCATATACATTTTGGGGGAATGATAAACCAGAATATCACAGGCAGTAAACTCTGGGAGTTATTACTAAACCTCCCAGAAGTTAAAAACTTACTAAGCTTCTAGCCTGATGTTTTTTTGTACAACTTGGTATAATATAACTGTCCAGAATTTAATATTAAAGGTAATTCACTTTGCTTAATTGAAACAAAGCTTCATCCCAAAGACAGAAAATATTCCATCCTTGGCAATACTGTTGAACTGGCTTCATTTCTTTTGGGTTATCACAAGAGCCAAGAGGTGGAAACAACCTAAATGTCCAAGGACAGATGAATGAATAAAAGTGTGTGGTACATACATACAATGGAATATTATTCAGCCATATAAAAGGAAACTTTGTGACACGCTACACAACATGGATTAACCTTGAGGACATGATGCTAAGTGAAATAAGCCAGTTTCAAAAAGACAAATACTGTGTGATTCCACTAATATGAGATACTTAGGGAAGTCAGAGAGACAGAAAATAGAAGGGTGGTTGGCGGGGCTTGGGGAGGGGGAAATGGAGAGTTACTGTTCAAGGGGTATAGTGTTTTGGTCAGGCAAACTGGAAAAGTTCTAGAGCTCTGCTGTACAACATTGTGCTGACAGTTAACAATGCTGTATTGTACAAGTAACACTTTGCTAAGAGAGTAGATCTCATGTTATGTGTTATTTGTCGCAATAATAAAAAAAAGTTCACACGATGGATGGATAGATTAAATAAAGATCAACTCTAGCTTCTGGAAAGAAATGTATGATGTAAGCCACAAGTTCGTGGTAATCTGTTAGGCAGCAAGACTGACAAATGACTGATTTCTCTAGGAATTCAGGTAAATTTAGGTGAAAGTTCTTGGCATAGAGATTTTAATGCCTAAGTTTTAAAACAGTTGGTCCTTTCACCTGATGTTTCATAAATCACAGAAAATTGAATACACCTTCCAAGCTAATGATAAAACGGTGAGAGGGACTTGAATGACTAAAGTGATCACACTACTTAAATTATCTACTGAACTGAACATATTTCATAGTTTTACTGAACTGTCACAAGAGTCTTTCCTCTTTGCCTCTGTCACAATGATGCACAGAACAAGTGATGCCTGAACATTGATGTCACCAGTATTATTTTCCTTTTAGAGCAGTTGTTTTACTTAAACTGAAGCTTGCAAACAGACTTTCCTTAGAAAAAATATTTTCTTGTACAATGCAATGTAATTTGGGGAAACACAGATAAGCAAAGAGAAGGATGCACAAATCACCCTGAGACTCACCACCCAATGCCAGCCAATGCTTTCTTGTTATGGTGTGTTGTCTGGCTCTCCTTCCCCTTATAAATAAGTATTTTGAAAAATGAGATAATAAAAATCTATCATGCACCCCTCTTTTTAAAATTTTTCCTTTTACAAAACAATTTTGGCTCAATAAATATTTCCAGACCATCTGCTTTATCAATGTAAGATAACACATCTTTGCCTGAAGTCATGGAATAAAACAGTACATCTGTTCACTTGTTTTTCACTAGCTCATTGATTCATTCATTCATTGATTCATTCATTCACTATTTACTGAGGTATAAGCCTGCACAATGGGGGACGTGCAGAGTAAGACAGAATCCTACCCATCAAAGAACTCACTCTAAAGCCAACAGTCATATTCATATGAATAATAACCAAAGGGAAGGGGCTTTCGAATTATACAGACTTCTGCTGCAATCTGGCCACTCCTCTTTGTAGCTGTATAATCTTGGCAAATACCTCTTTGTGCACCTTTATTTATCTGTAAAATGAAGACTATAATATCTACCTTTACGAGGAGCAGAGACGATCAGGAGAGATAATATATGTAGATAATATATGTAAGGTGGGGCTTTAGGTGTCAGCAGCTAACTGGTTGCAGTGTGATGAGATGAGTTCTGTGACAGGGTGTACTTCTGAAAGCAAGCGGTTAAAGCAGCCTGCTTTCATTCACTCCCTTTCCCAAGAGTCATCCCACGGGGCTGGCACCTGGTCTAATCTCCTCGTCAACTGGAGTTGCTGGGAGGAAGAGGCCTTATTTCCACTTAGCAGGATATCCCTGGGTAAGGATTACCTGTAGATAATAGAACCCAGGATCTGTAAGATGTGGCTTCCTGGAGAATGTCATGTAAACTATATAACTTTCTGTGGGCACAAACTAGAGACATTTCATGTGTCAAATGCTCTCAGCTTTAGGAGAAGTTGGACACCTCATCCACTCTGGGAAGAGGGGCGTGTCCAGTGTGGAAGCAGGGACCTGGGAGCTGCACCTGTTGCCCCGCATCTTTCTCTGTTTCTCTGAGGCTTTCCACTGCCTGCATCCTCGACATTGTTTCATAAAGCTCGGTTGTGGGTAGGATTTCAGGTATGTGTGAGTCAGAGTTAACAAGCTGCCTGGGCATAGATTAGTGGACCACTCATGGACGAAGGGGCCTGGGGGAGGAAGGCTCAGAGGGCATCTGCAAGCAGAAGACAGAGAAGTGAGGTGAGAGAGGCCTGGTGTGGAGTGAGAGGCCAAAGTTCAAGCTCAATGGGGAGATGAGAGGCTGATCGCAAGGGTCAGGTGTACCTGGTGAAGAAATAAGGCCATGAAGGCCAGGGAATGCCACAAAATGCTTTTAATTCGGGGATTACTTGACCAGAACAATGGACCTTAAGAGGGGAGTAGGATGGAGTGACTAGGGCAGGGATGGCCCTTGGGAAGACTGAGACCCAGATGAGGGACGATATATGAATAAATGAAGAGGAAAGGCTGGGGACGGAAAGGAGAGAAAAAAAAATTTGAAAGTTCTTCAGGAGTGTACAAGACTTTCAAGAAGACTTAATTTAATAAAGGAGTTGAAATATGGATAGAGATAAGTACAAAAAGAATAACAATATTAGATCATATTTTTGAGCTCTTAAATTATACCAGTAAACGATGTATATGCTTCAAATACACTAACTCATTAAAACCTTATACTGACTCTTTGAGGTAAGCTCTGTTATTATTCCCATTTTATTTTAAAGATGTGGAAAGTGAGTCCCAGCAAGATTACATAGCTATGAAGTGCTGGGGCCTTGGACTGTAACCCAAGACAGTCCAGAATCCAAACTCTTAACCATTACAGTATTAGTGTATTCCATAAACATGGCAGAAAACCACAGAGCCACAGGAGCGATGGCACCAAAAAAGAGGTAACTGTTCAGGGCAGGATGTGATTTCTAGCAGCTTACATAAGGTCATTCTAGAAGACAGGGACTCACGTGTCAGAACACTCTATATTATATCTGATATATCGTATAAGAACGCTCCTTATTACATCTGATGTATCACATATTAAATATAAACCATTAAGTTACTTTTATAATTTGGAAAGACCATATTTGCATTCCTCTAAAATAAACGATGTTTTTGAAAAAATACATTTAACAAGCCCTCCTATCTAAATCTGGCCTGTCTTCTTTGATAAGACTTCAACATCAAAAACAGCAGATGTGAGATTTGACTCCTGTTCAAAAGTGAGTTCAAAAGTGAGATTAGAAAGCAGATTTTTCTTAAATTGCAGCTAATTCTGCCTTTTAGCTTTTATTATTTAAAGAATAGAAAAGAAATCTTTATTTCTTTGAAAAGTGACACCAAAGCTTCACCCAAAAAGATGGAATAACTCATTACCAAGTGGGTGTGTCTTTCTCAGGAATTTAATTTTGGGAATAAAACCCTTTATCACTTTGAGGTGTACTCAAGCAAACAGATGATTATAACACTGGCTGCTAAGAAGGACCAGGCATGCTTGCTTCATCTTTACAATCTGCATTTTGGAGCTCCATATTTTTTTTTTTTTTTTTTGCAGTACGCGGGCCTCTCACTGCCGTGGCCTCTCCCGTGGCGGAGCACAGGCTCCGGACGCGCAGGCTCAGCAGCCATGGCTCACGGGGCCAGCCGCTCCACGGCATGTGGGATCTTCCCGGACCGGGGCACGAACCCGCGTCCCCTGCATCGGCAGGCGGACTCTCAACCACTGCGCCACCAGGGAAGTCCCAAGCTCCATATTCTTAATTCACATCTTATGACCTTTATCTTAGTGGTGAGAGATTTAGCTTTTGTAAACCTGAAAATTCCCTGACACAGACCTAATGTTGAAGGAAAGAGAAGGACACGGTATTATTGTCTTTAATGTAACACAGCAAAGGGGAGAAGTGTCCCTGAAAAATGAAAGCACAAGGACCCCACGCTAATGGGGCCACAGGTTGTCACACACACTGATGTTCTGGGGAAATGTGGACCCAGCGCCAAGCAGGATTGATGGAGAGCTAGGTGTGAGGCTGACAGTCACAGAGGCTGCACCCGACAAACCCCTGGGGTGCAGCCTCCGTGAGATGTGTGTTTGCCATTTCTGGAGCTCCACATCCACCTTTGTCTTGCAGACGAGCTGTCCCAGCAGGCGGGCTGGCTGTGTCTGCAACGACCCAGCTGAATCCAAAGTAAAATCTGGGTGCTCATCCACATAAATATTTCAGTGGCTGCAAATGCCTACAGTCAATCTTGCCAAGTATCTGGAGTAGAGAACCTAGTAAGTTGACTAAATATTAAAGAGGAGGAAACAGATGTAAGGAAAACTGTAGGAAATAGGTGTATAATTGTCAGATGAGGAGGTCTCGGTTGGGGTAAAGTGCCCGCTGGAAATTAGGAGAACTTGAGGGCCAGGACCCTCTATGTGACTTAACTCATCTGACCTCACAGGGTCTGAATTTCTTCAATTGTAAATAATGGGGGGTACATTATTATTTTAAGTTTCTTTCATTTGTGAAATTTACAGTTTTTATTTGAATCATAAAAATTAAAGAGGCATGGGCTTCCCTTGGTGGTGCAGTGGTTAAGAATTCGCCTGCCAATGCAGGGGACACGGGTTCTATTCCTGGCCCGGGAAGATCCCACATGCCGCAGATCAACTAAGCCTGTGCACCACAACTACTGAGCCTGCACTCTAGAGCCCGCAAGACACAACTACTGAGCCTGCGTGCCACAACTACTTAAGTCCTCGCACCTAGAGCCTGTGCACCGCAACAAAGAGTAGCCCCGCTTGCCGCAACTAGAGAAAGCCCACAGGCAGCAACAAAGACCCAACGCAGCCAAAGATAAATAAATTAATTAATTAAAAAAATTAAAGAGGTGTAATAGCTGTCCTATAATTTAATTAGTCTGGGAGAAAAGTCTACACCAGTTCTTTAAATCCTTTCACAATCAACATTCCCTTTTACCACTTTCAAACTGCTGCGTTTAAAAGATGTCTGTCAGCCAAAGAAACAATATTTAAGTAATTTTCTCTTTCTCTTCTTTTTTCCTTTCTTCCTTTCATTTTCTAACTCAAAGACGACACATGTTACTATTAATGAGGATTCAGGTCAGCCTGAGTTAACTACTATTGTCAGACTGAGCTGATACAATTTCTGCCCAAAGCAACTTGACATTTCAGTTAAACTGTGCAGGCTTCTCAAGGGAAATTGGACACTTTCCTTTAAGCCTTTTTGTGATATTAAAGGTAGATGCCCACGGTTATCTTGTGGATCCCAGAACTGGGGCTATTCCCATGCACTCTGCTCCTTGCACTGGAGGGTGCGCATGTCGCTGGTGGTTCTGTTCTTTATCAACTATGTCCAATCAGGTGCAGCCCTTCTACTTCCCTTGTGTACGCAGCTCATCATGGGTACCTGCCCTACCTTAGTTTCCCTTAGGCTGCAGGCTTATTTGTGGCTTCTCTGCCAGACCCTGGAAAGTCTCTGATCACCTGGTCCAGACAGAGAAGCACCTGGACAGCAGTTGTTCCTGCAGGTGGCCTGTATCAGTCCCATGTTCTTGAGTGGTGATTCTGAATGGGTCTTTTGCAACGTCAGTGAACACACTTTAGAAACTGGATGTGGTAGTTGAATCAATGCCAGGCTTTACAACAAAAACAAATGGCTGACACTCAGGCAGGCAGCTTTGCTGTAAGACAATGTGGGGAACAGTCAGAGGGCCTGAGCTTTACAGCTGACTAAATCCGGAGGGTCACATCAAGGCCTCTGACCTGTCGATCATAAAGAAGAATTTATCAGTCAGGGCAGTAACTTTTGGTGAAACAGTGAAGAGGAAAGCCTATGAAAAAACAGATGATAGGCCTGTAGGATAAAGAAACAGGCCAGGTAGATTGCATTCTCATCTCCAGGGAACAGGCAGAGCTTAGATTTGCAGACACTGTCTCACTATCTCAACTGAATTGATAGTTCAAGGGCTCTAAAATACGGATAAGCCTAGTTTAAGAATTGGATAAATTTACAAATAATTGATGACTACCTTGCAAGTTCAGAATTTACCCAAATATATTTGCTAATGTGTCCACAGCCATGTATTTTCATTCTTAATTTAGCTTATTCTCCAGGGTCCACGCTAGATTCCGAACTTCTGACATTACCTTTGAGAACATTCAGAAGCCTGTCTGTCTGCTCCAAGAAGTTTATTTATTTATTTATTTAAATTTATTTATTTATTTATTTATTTTTGGCTGTGTTGGGTCTTCGTTTCTGTGCGAGGGCTTTCTCTAGTTGTGTTGAACGGGGGCCACTCTTCATCGTGGTGCGCGGACCTCTCTCTATCGTGGCCTCTCTTATTGCGGAGCAGACTCCAGACGCGCAGGCTCAGTAGTTGTGGCTCACGGGCCTAGTTGCTCTGCAGCATGTGGGATCTTCCCAGACCAGGGCTCGAACCCGTGTCCCCTGCATTAGCAGGCAGACTCTCAACCACTGCGCCACCAGGGAAGCCCCCTGCTCCAAGAAGTTTAAAAGCATCTGTCAAATCATTAGACAATTTCTCCAACAACCTGTATTCATGTAAGGGTAATTCAACGGATTTATTCAGTGGCCATGACATTTAATTGTTTCTCTGAGGACCTGATTAAAACCCTTAAAACTCAATCCTGGGAACAGAAGCAATCTCCAAAGGTAACAAGACATTTGAAATGAAAAATCTCAGAGACAGAGTAAGCAAACCGGAAGGAGGTGACTCAAAGGCTGAAGGCAGAGTCACGGGGCACCAGAGGATGAAAGCGCCGTGTGGTGACTTCAGCCTGGAGACAGTTTGCGTGCCGGCAGCGTGACCTTGAGGGGCTCCTGTCTCTCCAGAGCAACAATCCTGTGCATTTCACCTCGGAGGCAGCATGATCCCCACAGACCTGGGGGCACTGCTTGTTCCATATCACAATGAGCCCCGAGCATGAGGCCCGAGCAGTGAGAACCGCTGTGATGGGAAAAATGCTCTGGGTGCCCTTGCTGTCGAGTGCACAGGGGGATTTGTCTAATTCAACCTCTCTGCCTTGGTAAGAACAAGACTTATGCCATCCCAAATTAACAAGAGCTATCCCCTAACTAATTCCTGTGTTTCGCTTTCTCTAGTGCACATTTTATGGCATGTTTAAAACAATGTTTTAGCAATCTCCATGTGTGCCCTTGAACTACCCCCAAGGCCTTCACAAGTTCTGCTTGGAAGCAAGCAGTGGGTACGTTCCTCAGCAAAGCTCTCACAGATTCAAGGAAACTTCAAGCTCCCAGGACCCATGGTTATCAGCTTGTGTCCCTCCCCTCACTTTTCTCATGAGAAGACCAAAACTCTAGGAGGTAAAGAAAGGTGGTCTCTGGAATTCTGCGAGGCGCCCTCAACAGGCTGGCCCGTTCAATTCTCACAGCCGCCGGGAGAGACGGCACCATCAGTGGCATCTTGTGCGGAGGAAGGGACAGAGGCTGGAGACGCGCGCGGATGGAGGATCTCATATCCTTGTCTGACAACTAGGCCCACCTTCCTAAGGTCACAGAGGTTGTGAGAAGAGCCAGGATTAAAATCTGCCCTGGTGCAGAGGCTTTCCTGCTTCCGGTTGCAGAGTATTTAGGACTCCAAGACGCATCTACAGCGTACAATACTGAAACAAGCACGAGTCCCTCACTGTCTTCTTTAAAACAGTTTTCAGTAAGCTTCAGCTTCCTTCTTTAAATGGATATTCTCTTCACAGATGCGGTGTGACCGACACAGAGGAACATTCTGATCCCTCTTTAGCTGGCTGTATCGTTTTCCATCTTAGCCCATCATCATAACTCCTCTCTAACGTGGCGTGTAATTCCTGCCGCCCTTCCTGCCCACCTCCAGCAGCACGTGACCCCTCCAGGCAGGGCACGGGGCCGCTTCTTCACCCCACGTCCTGGCACACCACCGGCGCACAGTAGGGCAGCGTCTGCTGAGTGAACCCATGACTGTGGGACACAGCCTGGCGGAGGCCGCTGCACCGCGTGGAAGACAGGTTTACACATGGTGGAGTCCGGCTCTTCACTGTCTGTTTTTCTCCCCTTGAGGTAAACAGTGTTGTTGTTCAGATCGCCTTACGTGCATATGTCAGTGAGTATAACCAACAATGTCATTCGGAACAGAGTACAATTCTGGCAGCAGTTCTAACAAAAGAAAGCATTGAGAGGTCTGGTAAATCCTGCTGCAGATGTGCCCACAGGAAATGAATATCATACGGACACGCACGCATTTCTTATTGCTGTCTCTCCACTCTGAACAAGCGGTTACCAAACTGTGTTCCACAGAGCCCTCTGGTTTGCTCATGAGCTTGGAGGCCTCTGAGAGGGAGAACACGGAGGGGTCCTGGGGAGGCTACTCTCCCTCTCTCCGCACCTCTACCCTGGTCTGTGTGGTTTCCGTTTCAGTTCATATGAAAGCATCATTACATGCTGGTTTTTGTTTGTTTATATGTATGTTTGTGCTTTAAAAAAAACTAATTTAAAACCATTCAATAAGTTGGCTAATTTTATTTTGTTAATTATTATCTTTTTGGTTTTTACAAACTGGGTGTAGTAAGCCTCAAATTGTGATACTCATAAAAATTATTTTGTGTCTGAAACTTTCAGATCTCCACGCTAAAGTTTCCAAATAACCTGGGACAATGATATGAATGGTGGGTAAAAACTGCTTGCCCTGGATTGAATCACAATGTGAATTATCACAAAAATTGAACAAAAACAGTAAGTGAGAAGCAATATTAGATACAGGACAGAGAAGCAGCAGTGCCCATTTCTATAATAAAAACTACCACTTAGGGCTTCCCTGGTGGTGCAGTGGTTGAGAGTCCACCTGCCCATGCAGGGGACATGGGTTCGTGCCCTGGTCCGGGAAGATCCCATATGCCGCAGAGTGGCTGGGCCCGTGAGCCATGGCCGCTGAGCCTGCGTGTCCGGAGCCTGTGCTCCGCAACGGGAGAGGCCACAACAGTGAGAGGCCCGCGTACAGCAAAAACAAAACAAAACAAAAAAAACAACTACCACTTATTAAGTAGCCATTGTTAGCTTTGCATACCTTATTTCTAATTCTCATTATTCTCTATGGAATATATTAATGAATTAGGAATAATATTAATATTCTTAACATTAGGAAGATGACCAAGAGGATGATTCACATGGCCAGGCCTCAAAGCAGAAAGATCCCCCAAACAGCCTTTAATCCTGGTCTGTCTCTGAAGTCCATGGTCTTCCCATCACCATCCTCATGCCATCCTAGCTTCAAGAATGACATGTGGCTTCAAGAATGGCACGCAATCTGGGCTCCTGCAGTGACTGCATTGTTTCTCTAGCCCTCCTCTATACTTCAGTTTTGTCCACAGACTGGCTTCCACCATGGTCACAAAAGGGTTGTCACTTGTGAGGGGAGTGATGGAGACAAAGAGATTGCTCCTCCAACTACAGTGAAAAACCTTTCTTAAGTCTCCTTGGATCAACCTGTAGCAGTCCAGAGAAGAAATCATGCACGGATTGGCTTAAGGTTGGGCTTTCAAAGGATAAGTGGCAAAGGTGTGGAATCATCACCAGGACCCAATACTACTCAGTCCAGGAGAGGGATCATGCCTAGGGTTGAGGTGGGTTGCTGAAGGAAAGTAGGGCTTTGTTATTAGTAAGGAGGAACTGAAACTGTGTGGGCGATCAACAATGTCTATCACACGCTGCTAAAAAGGAACTGACATTTGTGTGATTGTTCTAAAGTCAATGCAGAGGCAGCCCATGACTCAATATGGACTTGGGGAGATTTTCATCGTAAAGTGAAATTTAGAACACGCATGATTTTTATCCTGACTGCACGCATTATTGTCTTTATCAGTTCAAACGTGACTGGAAAGTATTAAATGAGCAAGCAAATATAAAACAAAGAGAAATGAAGAAATGACATGTGGGCAGGCGTGTTTCATAAGGATTTGTCAAGTGACTAAATGAAATATGACTCTGAAAAGTACCTTCCACAGGCGATTCTAGCTCAGTTTTTAACAAAAACCAAGTCAATGGCATTTGAAATCGCTCTTTTAATTGCAATGATAGTGACAATGACAGCAGCAGCCCACATGTGCTGAGAGCTGACCTTGTGCCAGACGCTGCTCCAAGAACCTTATTCAGTCTCCGTGAGCCCTAAGCATAGATATTAGCATGGTGCTCACGTGATAGGTGGGGAAACTGAGGCACAGAAGGGTTAAGGAAGGTGCCCAATTTCACACAGCTGTGGAATGGTGGTTGTGTGGGATCTGAACATAGGAGTGTTGGAACACAGTCAGTCTGGTTCCAGAGCTCAGATTTTTAGCACAGAGCTCCTATTTTAATGCATATGGAACCATGAAAGGATTTATTCATAATACAGAAGTTATATGATCTCTGCTTCTTCTCTGAAGGGAACTGATCATTTGATCAGGGAGACACAAAACAATGAAATGACTGTGTGCAGGGTCAAGGCTGAGAGAGGGGACCCTCAGTGTGGACAGACGAAGTCAGGGCAGACTTCATGGAGAAGGTGGGCCTCCCAGGGTCCTGGAAGGATAACCAGTTCTGAGCAAGGCTGAAAGCATTTCCTAACAGGGGAACCCAGGAGTGGAGTCATGGAAAGGAAGTCTGTGAGAGGATGCTGACCTGACCAGGGGACAGGGTGGTATACAAGAAGGAAGGCTGGATGAAACTGATCAGCCAGCCGATGCAGCACAAAAGAGCACGCGGTGACCTGCGCTGAGGATGGAGTCATTTTTTTGCATCGGAATGAGAATGCCTTTTGGTCAGTCCATGCACTCCCCAGTTGGCCACTGCGGACACTTGAGTTTGCAGACGTATTGCGGCACCTTTTAGAAACAGCAGAAGACACAAGACCAGAGGATTTCGGGGACACAGTGGCAGTGATCACAAGCGATGGGGCAGCTGGTGCACAACTGTGTAAAGTGGGGCAAAGGCCAGGGAAGGCACGGTCGGCCGCTGCCCTGAAAGGTTGCCACCCACACGGTGCTGCAGGCGGGAGCTGGGGTTGGCTCGTTCTGTCCCACTCTTGCCAGACTATCAAAACGAGTTCAGTGTGGATTCAGTGGCCTATATTTTCCTACATAAACTTGCTGTTAGAATTTCATTCTGTTTTCACAGGAGGATTCAGACTAGAGGTGACCCTGTCTTAAAAAAAGGAGTGGGGATGAGATGCTTACAAGATAAGTTCAGTAGGTGGCACCGTGGTGAAAATAATTTCGTGATTTTTTTTTTTAAAGTTGGTTTTCTGAATAATAAAATAAAGTGAGAGAGATACTAATTTGTGACTGAAGAAATCACTGCATCCCTCACTCCAAGGGACTGATCACCTGTGTTTGAAGGGAGCACAAAGCTCTCTGAGGTATATGTTGTAATTAAGCTTTCATTACTTGGGGTCCAAAGTAAACAAGAAAAATCTAAATATCAACTATTACGTACTATTTGATTCAGTTTTTCTTAGTTCACCACTTAAGAAAACAAAATACAGCTTAACTGTCATAAGAATCTCCCTTTTCTATTCTAAGGTATTATTTTTAACTACTGTTCAATATAAATACTATAATCTTCATTTTCAAAAAACTGATTGATGACATGAAATACTTTAAGATGATTTGATGCTTAGCTTAGAAACATAAACAATGATTTTGGCTTGCAGAGAAATCTGGTGTCAATTCGTTAGTATTAAAAAAATTGACTTTGCAGTATTCTTGATTTTATAATATTAATAACATCTAGCCAAATGATTTCCATTTGGTGCCAGTGTGCTCTGGATAAAGAATAACACAAAGAAAAACTTTCGTGGGGGAGGGATAGATGGGGAATTTGGGATTGACAGGTACCCACTGCTATATTTAAAATAAATAATCAGCAAAGACCTACTGTATAGCACAAGGAACTCTGCTTAATACTCTGTAAGCCTAAATGGGAAAAGAATTTGAAAAAGAATAGAATCAGGTATACGGGTAACTGAATCACTCTGCTGTACACCCGAAACTAACACAAAGTTGTTAATCAACTATACTCCAATATAAAATTTAAAAAAAGAAATAACTATTCCTTTCCGTTGAATGGTCTTGGCACCCTTGATGAAAACCAATTTACCATCAACAGGAGGATTTGTTTCTGAGCTCCCAGTTCTGTTCCATTGATCTATATGTCTGTCTTTATTCCATTACCACATTGGCTAGATCACCATAGCTGGTAATAAGTTTTGAAATTGGGATCTGTGAGTCCTCTAACTTTTTTTCTTCGTTTTCAAGTATGTTTTAGATATTCTGGATTACTTCCATTATCATGTGAAATTTAGGATCGGCTTGTCAATTTTTTTTGCAAAATAAAGCCAGCTTGGATTTTGATAGAGGGACAAAAAAGAAAAACTTTCCTTGTAAGAACTGTTTATTCAAAGTTTTACACTTTGATAAATTGACCAGATAGTCTCTTCCGGGGCCTGGTTTTAGATAAAGTAGTAGACTTAATTACTCAATATAATAGCGATCTACCTTTCTTTTCCATAAATCATGCCAGTAAAAACACAGAAAACAGATATACATCTTATACATACACGGATATAGAAATATGGGACAAATAAGGAAAGAGTAGAATTGCCAGTAAAATGAAAATGGAGAGAAAATATGGGGATTCTTGCGAGGAACACAGGTTTAGATCCTGCCTTGGGCAAATCTTGACTTTAGTAACCCAGGTTGCAGCAAAAAACAGCATACGATTAATACTCTACTCAAAGGCTGTTATATGGAAACAGAATCTGCAATATCATGGACTTTCCAGGTAAGAGGGGAAGGTCTTGGGAGGGGGCTGGCAAGGGGAGGATTGCAGGTGGGTTCAGGGATGAGCTGATGTCCGCTGTCTCCATATAAGCCTGATGGGAAGAACAAGTGAGCATTATTTTCCAGTCAATTAGACATAAAGCATGATTGCTGCAGCCTGGTGTGTATTCAGTTAGGATTGTAATATGATTATGCTGAGGGTAGGCACATCATAAATTTCCTTGTGTCTGTGCCTGACAGCAAGGCTGAACCAGAGCCCCTGCTCCAGCCACAAGCTGAGTCTCAGGGTCACCTCCTTCTTTTAGAAGAGAGGTTTTCATCAGGAGAGCCTTGACTAGCTAAAGGACAAGGCATTCTGGGGCTGCAGTGCACAGAGAGAAACTTGCATTCATTAAGAACCTACTAAGATCCAGGCATGTCTCCTTGGATGTCACAATTCTCTCTGTGCACTAGGTATTATTAAACTAATTTTACTGATGAAATAATGGACTGAGAGGCCAAATAATTTCCTAAAGTGGTACCAAGATTCAAAAATAAATCTCTCTGCCAGCAAAACCCAGAATATTTTCACTATGTCATACCACCTTCCCCATGTGCTACGACAGAAAGCTCTGGGAGAGGTTCTCCAAGAGCAGAGCTGCTAATTCACCATCGAAGACTCTGTGAAACCTAGTTATGGTGCAGAAAGAGACGCTTGGGCAAGAAGTCAAGTCCTTACTTCATAACGAGGTGGCGATTGGTTGGGTCTGCGTCCAGATTCTCCCCCAGCTTAATGCTCAAACACACACGTGGAGAAAAGACAAGGAGAAAGGCAGGAAGGGAGGGATGGAAGGAAATCAACCCAGTGAGCCGGTGAGTGGCAACTGCTGGGTAAAAGGAACTTATACCTGTGTGTGCAGGCGTGTGTGTGTGTATGTGTGTGTGTAATATTAAATCTGATATAAGTGACTGCCTTAACAAAGATCTTACCCATAAATATAATCATAACTCTAATCCTCAAATCTTATGTTGAGGTATCTGTTTGTTATATTATTGTAGAAGCATTTTCAGTTGATTTGGACGCATTCATCAAACACTGACTGAGGGCTTCCTAAATAAATCACTGGCAGAATAAGTCCATGTTGAGTCCATGGGCATTTATTGAGAACGTACTATGTTCTGGACTCTGAAGATTCGAACATAAAAAACAAGGCCCCTGTCCTGTAAGCACATGCTGCTTGGAATAGCTAAGAAAAACTGTGACAAGAAGAAACCGTCATCAATTCTCATTCCTCTCTTTTGAGCTTTCCATAGAGACGATGAAAGTTACAACCACTTTAGATGTCTACCTGCTTGCCTACAGAGGAACTAAAGAGAAATCATCCTTAATTCACATAAAGAATATGTAACTGAAGTGATATTAGGTTCTTTTTTCTCATCAGGATATTGATTGCTGGGGGAAAAAATTGCACACAGAGGAAGTGATGGGGGTGGAGGGAATGCATTTGCTTCAGAGTTGACTCATGAAGTGTCAGTGTATGCAGCTACATGCATTTCTGTAGTGCCGCCAAAAATCAATGGAAACAATTAACTGCAGAAAACACGTGGGCACAACAATATTAGTAGCGCGTAATCCTTTCTAGTTAAGAGGTCCTTACTGGATTACTGCAGAAAAGCTCTGGTGTTCTAATTACCTGTGGAAGTCGCACAAGTTTACTGCAAAACATGGTAATTAGATGGTTGTAATATAAGGTGTTAGCTGGGGATTGAGGATTTGCTCTAAGTACTGTGGTGTTTTCATGGCTATTTACTGAGCAAAGTACCAGAATTTAATGGAATTTGGTGGAATTCTCCAATGACTCTTGTGAGCGTGTAGTTAACAAAAATGTATCTTAATGAGTTCCCTGGTTTTTGTGGAAGGGCTGAAGACTGATCCTTAACTAATATATGGAAAGTATATAACCTGGATGAGGCAGATTATGTGGGTTTCTTTTCGGGATTTACTGTTATCGTCTTCAGGAGGCACTTTATTGGGGGGTATTACATAGCTTTTTTTTTTTTTTTTACATAGCTTTGAGATAGTGACGTCGCTAGAAAGGACCCAGCGTTAGAGAGGAAACGGCACAGAGCTTCCCTCAAACCCGGCATTAACTAAGAGTCCGTTCTCTTCCGCAGTTCCTTTAATGAGACAAAAGCGAAAGGAGGCTGCTGGGAAGGCGAGGCTGCCAAGTGTGCAGAGAGCCAGATGCGGCTGCTGCTTTGGAGGCCCTCCACCCTGAAATAATCCCCCTTCTGCTTTGGCGGCCATGAGAGCTCAAAGCCTCTCTCCAGCCTGTAAGCAGAGGAGCAGGGGACGGTTGCTCTGCTGAGGTGCCTTTTAGACACAAGCTTGAAGTGAAAGCTCTCTGTGGAGCTGCCTGCCCCGATGGAATGGCTACCACGTGAGAAAAGACAGCCACAAAGAATGAAACAAACAAGCAAACATGTAAACCGCCCCAGGCAGCCGGGAAACACTCTCACTGGCGGAGAGATGCAGGGTTTGGCAGGACCAAGCGAAGAGGGTGACTCTTCACAGCAGGTATCAGGAACAGGGGGCTGCCCGCCGTGAACCCTGATCATGTCTTGTTAACCCTGCAGGGTCTAACTGCTGGTGTAACATCACAAACCCAGCCTTGAGGGGCACAGCTTGTGCCTCTGACCACTGTGAAATCTGGAGGCCAGATGCCATGTCACATCTATCTTTGTAAACCACACATCGACGAGCAGGATGCCGCGCATGTATGCATGCATGGACATATGCATGCGCGTACACTGGTACCCTATTTATATATAAATGTTATTAGATATCATTTGTGTATGCTAAATTATACCTCAGTTTAGTGCTTTCAAGGTATTTGCAGGATGAATTTCTAAGAAGAAGAGGTGATACTTGGTATATTTTAATGCATTAAAATTTTCACTAAGTCTTCGACTCCAGCAATTTAAGTTTTATCAAGGGTCCTTGGTTTTGCTGCCCTCCTTCGCCTGCACCTCTTACTATCCCAAGGGAACAAGAAAAAAATCCCTTCCTTGTAGCGCTCTGGAATATTCTAGATCCTTCTGAGGAGACGCTGCACTGGATGAGGGGGATGTCTGTAGAAAGAAGGGCTGGGAGTCTCTGTAATCCATCGGCCTCCAGGCTGACCCACTTCAGATCCTGTCTCCTCTGGGGAGCCTTCCTGCATGAACTTGTGGGTGGGTCTATAAATTCTCATCACCTCCGTCGTTCCCTCTTCACCATCCACTAACTCCCCTCCCTTTTCCTTTCATCTCTCATTTACAAGAACTGAAAATTAGAATGCTTCGGAAAACAAAAAAAAAGAGAAACTCAACTGATTTTATCTTTTTAAAAGCCTACTGTTTCTACATATTTATATAAATGCTGAATTTATATTCCTCTGTGTCTGCATTTCCTTTGTTATGGTAGCTAATTCCTTTCTATAAATGTAAGGAGGGATAGCTTGGTTGAAGCAATATAATTTGACTGGCATATTTTAAATTAAGAGGACGTTAATGATAATAGCACAAGTGTATGTTTTATATATATATGTATGTGTGTATATATATACATATAAAAAATAGGACAAACTTATTTTATCTTCTGACTTATAAAGCCTGGAACCCAACCCCCTCCCCCCGCATCTTTTTTTCTTATTACATAGACATGTTAAGAGTCTTTATATCTTAGCAAAATATGGGCTGTAATTTAATTGACTTAGCAACCTTACCAAGCAACACATTTATTCCCCAGGGAAATTTCTTTTCATGCTTTCTACTGGGACTTCTAATTGACTTCTATTTCTGAATAACTGTTGAAACTAATAAGTTGAAAGGGCTGGTGATTTCAAATAGCTGTAAGTGAGGTATCAGAGCCTTTTTTTTCCTCCCTGCCAAATCCATAAGTGAGCTAATATATTAAAAGTCAGTACTGAAAATTCTGTCCTTTGAATTGATTTAATGGATGAATCAATAAGTCTAGTATGACCATCATACTGCAAGAAGATTAAGATCCAGGTACACCAAATATGTAATTATGATAGAGTCGGTCATTCAAAAGGGGATGCAATTGTGTTTCACTACTCAGAGAAATAGCAATTGGAAAAGAGTAAAGACTTGTAAGAAATTCAGATGAGTTTTTACTTGGAACTGTCACTCTCTGGGGAGGCGTATTTGGTTTAAAATTAACCCCAGATCTCCCTAACATCATATATGTTACTTTTCATTTCATTGGTAATGAGCTATCAATGCCACAAGTAATATATATTATTGAAATGTGTGAAAAAACAGTTCAACAGAACCAATTTACAAACCATGTAAAATATGTAGCTTTAGAATAATGTCATTTACAGGGGTCTATTTTCTTGCCCAAATCGTTAACTTTTCCTAATCTTGGTAAACACCTAAATGGACAAGATGAGTAAATCTCTCTTTAGGTTAGACCTCTTCTCTGTTTGGCTTCCTCCAAGAGGAAAGACAGAAATGATGCTCTCCTCACATTTCAGATCCATCATAATTCTATCAGCCAGCTCAATACCCTGGTACACTCAGTGCCTATCAAATATTAAAAGCCTCCCATTTTTTAAATTAAAATAACAGCTTTGTCTGTTATCTAGTACTGAATCTGTACTACATTACAAATTTATGATTATCTGTAAATTTCATGCTGATATTTAAATTTTAGAATATGTTGATGCTTTTAAAAATGTGAGAGCATAAACAAAATTATGCAATCATAAAGTAAGTTAAGAATTACAGCAGCATTAATGCTAAAGTCTAGATTTTATCTGATATGTATTTGCATTAAATAACCCAACTGATATTTATTGTGTTCCTACTATGTGCCTGTAGACACAGTGAAAAGCACTGAGAATTCAAGTGTGAGCAAGATGACATTGTTCCTGCCTTCTAAGAAATGACGTCAAATAAACTAACAAATAGATAACTGCAAATTGTTACAAGGAGTATAAAAAAAGCAAACAGGGAGCTGGGACCAGGTTATACGGTTATATGGTTAAGACTTTTAAAAGGTGAGACTTGAAGGATGAGAAGGAGTGATGAGCATAGCAGGGGAAAGGGTGGGGCGGTGGGTGGTAGGGAAAAGAGCATGTGCAAAGGCCCTGAACTGGAAGACCGCTTAGTTTGCTTGAGGACCATAAAGGCAGCCAATATGACTACAGAAGGGCAGGAAACGTAAAGAGAGGGATAAAGAAAACTTTCAGGCCTTTGTAGAACATTTTGAAAAATTTTTACTTTTTTTCCTAATGAAACAAGAAGCCACTTTTGGGACAGGGATATAATACATTCTGGCTTGTGTGTGGTAAATGGATTGTAACGTGCCTGACAGAGAGAAGAGAGACGTTAGTAGATTATCACAGTAGTTGAAGAAACAGACGGTAAAGGCTTGAACTAGCTAGGGTGGTGGCCCAGAGACAGAGGGAAGTGAACATATTTGACATACTTTGGGGATGGTAATCAACAGGAAGTGGTGATGGCTTATCAGGGCATCAGAAAGGGAGGAACCAAGAATGGTGCTGAGATTTCTGGTGTAAGCTTGGACGGGGTAACATCGGGGGAGGTTAGAGGAATAGGTCTGGCAGGTGTGTGTATGGGAAGGGTTGGAGTCAAGACTGATTTTGAGATCAGATGAGGCTGAGATGCTTTTGATGGCTTGGAGAATCTGTACGGGGTTTTTGTGGAGTCAGCTTAACATGAAATTCTGAAGGTCTGAGGAGAGCTTAGGATATACATGTTAAAATGATGTGACTGGGAGGCAGAGGAGGAGAAGCCATCGAGGGAGAAGGGACCCCGAGACCGGCAGCCCACAGTGGGTGCTCGTCAAATAGTTCTGTTGTCATTAACTGCCTTATTTTACTCAGAGAAATATTCCAGTGGAATGGACGGACCAAAAGCCAGACTGAAGTTAGAGAAGAAGAAAAGGCAGGTAAATAAGTGGAGAAGGCGGATGGTGAGCACACTTGGAGTGGGCGAGGCGGAGGTACTGATGCCCAGCTGGGCCCAGCTGCCCGCGTGCAGTCACAGGAGCGCGGGCTGTACACGGGGCTTAGTTAAGTGTAAGGTCAGACTGCTCACCAGGAGTGAAGGCAGAGTCTGGGGAGGAGGCCAAGCTTCAATGAGCAGGAATGACCAGCAGACCCAATGTCACATGATGAGGAAGGAGAGAAGATAGTTGAGATGAATGACATGAGCCTCAGAGGCACTTGGGACTAAAGAGGGCAACAGGGACCCGGAAGAGAAACTGGGCAGAAAGGATGCTGGCTGTATCTCTGGTCCTGGGGCCAGTCAACAGGGAAGAGAAAGGCTGCCACTGAGAGGGAAGCCTAGGAAGAGGTGTCCTGGGGGGCTGGCCTGGTGCCAGTGGAGTCCCAGGGGGAGAGGCCATAGTCTAAAAGGCAGAGGAGACAGGAAAGCTCACTGGGCATGGGGGGAGGGTGGTGAGGGTCAGGTTCAGGAGGGCGAGTAGGTGGGTATTTGTGGGAGGTTGGGGGGTATGGATTGGCGGTGGGTGAGAGTCTGGGGGACAGTGGGGCCCAGATGGAGGAGGTGAGACCAGAGGGTCCCTGGGGTCTCTTGGACGGCTGGGCACGCTGGATTCTAGCACTGCCCTCCCACGGTTAGACCACAGCTACTGTAGGTGGTAGTGACCAGCCCAGATTCCTTTTCTTTCCTTTCTTTTTGTCTCTTGTTGTCTTTTGTGCAGAGATGACAAATATTGTGCTAAAGAATTTCACAATATTCCTTCCATCTAGTTCAATTATTTTAGACTCTCAACTTCTTACTTTAAAATAAAAATACAACTGTCTCAACATTAGATCATGATGTTTAACACATCACGAAGATTCTGTGTGTCACAGAATCTTTTACTGAGAATCTTATGAAGGCTGTGGACCTTTTCCCCTAAACAGTGTTGAAAACTGTCCCCCTTCTCAGGTTCCTGCTCTGGGGGAAAAGCTGTACCACTGTGTCACTGTCAATGGAATTAGCTTATCAGTGAAAAAACATTTTATTTTCTTTTGAGTGGAGGTACAGCTAACAAAGTCCAAAACGCGAAGTATTTTACTGATCACTTTACCTGACTTAGATTTTTTTTTGTTTATTCAGTAATAATACTGAGCACCCACAGTGTAGGAGGATTTTCTCAAGGGTCTGGGGATACTGTGGCCACAAGAGTGCCCACAAGGGACCCTACACGATGGGGGGAGTTCCTACTATTCTTATCATCTCTGCCCTCTGCAACAATCCTCATAGGTAACACATTCTTCTCAAAATACTGCATCGTGTTACATCAGCAGGTCCCTGTAAACAAGAAGGAAACCTCGGCAAAAAAGATGTGGAAGAAAAGAAAACCCCACAATAATCTCTGTCATTCTTGGTGACTTCTCATATGACAGTAATTAGCATCGCTCTCAAGTAGTTCTAAAAGGGTCGTGTTGGGAAGGTCTGATAACCATTACCACAAAGGGGACTTGATAAGACTACAGAAGGATTGTGCCTGTATCTTCATACGGTGTGAAAGAATATATTATACTCCTAACTGATAGTGGGTTACTGGTAGCATTTTTTTTTTTTTTTTTTTTTTTGCTGTACGCGGGCCTCTCGCTGTCGCGGCCTCTCCCGCTGCGGAGCACAGGCTCCGGACGCGCAGGCTCAGCGGCCATGGCTCACGGGCCCAGCCGCTCCGCGGCACGTGGGATCTTCCCGGACCAGGGCACGAACCTGCATCCCCTGCATCGGCAGGCGGACCCTCAACCACTGCACCACCAGGGAAGCCCCTGGTGGCATTTTTATACATAGGAGGGAACAGGTATTTCAAACAGTGTCTCATCTATGGCGAGGAGTATTTAAGTGATTGCTATCATCATCATAATGATAAAAATAGTTTATTGCTTTAATTATGAAACACTTTGCAAAAATGGATACTAGAAAAACACTATTCATAACGATTCAAAATGAAGCTACTGGAAGTAAAACAACATATCTATTATCCAGAATTTCATCATTTATTATAACATTCCATTAGTCAGGATTTAGGTGTATCATTGGCTGTCTATCTTCCCGGTGACCAGTTCATAGGGAATATCTTATAAAGCAAGTGAATGAGAAACAGACTTTCTCCCCAGAGGCCCGTAGAACTGGCGATTGCCCTCTGCTGCCAGTAGATGGTGGCCATACATTGTTAGGTAAGACACGGAGGACATTTACACGTGAGCCTTGAAAATGGACTCATCAGCAATTGAGAATGAATAATCAGCTGGGTTGAAACTGATAAGTGAAGGAATTAAAGTGATAAAAACTGACGAGACTGATTAAAGGCAAATTCGCAAAAAAGCTAATGGCTTTTACTTAGAAATCATAGTTCACAAAAATTAGTTGAACTAAACATTCTATTAAAGAAAACTTTCTAGCAGCTTTTAATTTTTTATTGCTTAGTGTTCCCTAGTTCTTTCTTTAAAACTCTTTTTCATATGCAAGACCAAAAGAGCTGCCTTTTTAAAAACTGAGCTCTACATTTTACGCGGCAGAGTGAGGTTAGCACTGGCTAAAGACCCAAAGATATGGAGACGAGTCACAGCATCCTCGCTCAGACTTTGAGTCAAAAGACAACAACTAAAACCTGAAACAGTCTAGATGACTTTGCAAAGGAAGGACAAAGTTGAAGAATGAACACTTTCTCATTTCAGTACTTATTATAAATCGACAATAGTCAAAACAGTATGCTACTGGCATACAAATAGACAAATAGATGATAGAATGGAACAGAGTAGAGAAGCAGATCCTCATGTTTATGGACAACTGATTGTCGACAAATGTGCAAAGTTAATTCAGTGAAGGAAAGGTATTCTCTTCAATGAAAGGTGTTTGAACAACTGGATATCCATATTAAAAAAAGGAACTTTGATTCATACCTTGCACCACACACAAAAGGTTAAATGAAAATATATCAGAGACCTTAATATAAAACATAAATCAAAGCTTCTGGAAGAAACTGAGTGACAAAACCTTTGTGACCATTAGTTAGGCAAAGATTTCTTAGATATAACATGTTAAACACAATCCACAAAAGAATACACTGATACACTGGACTTCAGTCTGTTTCTTGGAAGACATTGTTCAGAAAATGAAATGATAAGCTGCAGACAGGGAGACAGTATTTGCAAATTTTATCTGATAATATACTTGCATCCAGAATACATAAAGGACTCAAATGTTTATAACATGAAAATAACCCAAGTTTTTTAAATGGGCAAAAGATTTGGACAGACACTTCACCAAAGAAGATAAAAGAATGGCAAATAAACCCATGAAAAGATGCTCAACATCATTAGTCACTAGGGAAATATATCCTAAGACCATAATGAGATGCCACTACCCACTTGGTAGAACATCAAAATTCAAAAGACTGATTATATCTAGTGTTGAAAAGGATATGGAGCAACTAGAACCCTCATACATTCCTTGTAGGAATGCAAAATGGTACAGTCACCTTGGAAAATCGTTTTGCAGTTTCTTAAAAAGAAGCTCTTAAAATATGATCCAGTCATTCCACTTCTAGGTATTTACACACACACAAAAGAAATATATGCACATACAAAGCTTTGCATAAAATTTCCCAGCAGCTTTGTTTGTAATAACCAGAAACTAGAAACAACCTAAATGCTCATCAACAGTTGAATGGATAAGCAAATTGCGGTTATATACACAATAGAATACAATTCAGCAACAGAAAGGAATAAACTTTTGATAAACACCACAATGATAAAATCCCCCAATAATCTTGCTGTACAAAAGAAATCATACAAAAAAGAGTATATACTATGTAGTAGCATTTACACACAATTCTAGAAAGTGTAAACAGGAAATGAAAACAGACCAGTATTTACTTGGGGAATGGGAGGTGGGGCAGGGAGGTGTGGGAGAAATTGATGGGTATGTGCTTTATACTGGTCATGGTGATGGTTTCACTGGTGTATACACATGTAAAATCTATCATTTATTTAAAATATAGGCATCTTGTATCAGGCCCACTTAGAGAAGAATCTCTTTAATTAGAGATCAGGAAGCCAAATCTCAGAGAAGCGAAATAACTTGCCTGAGGTCACAAGGTTGAAAGAGTTGAAATTCAGTCTCATGTCTGTCCGGGTATAAACCCTGTCTTTTTCCCACTATACCACAGCCAGCTGCCTTAACCTTTCCAGGCCTCTGTTTTCTCATCTATGAAATATCCAGGTGGGTACAATAATCCCCAAGTTTGCTATCAAATTTAAAGTTCTAGGAGTCTATATGAAGCAAACTCATTTCATGAACAACTTCATTCATTAAAAAATCTCTTATTTCAGAAGATGCCAGATTTCCTCCCCAGTGTACAAGGAGGATAGCAAACATTTCAGTATGCGCTGATGGTACCTCTGCACTGTTTCCATCAGTAACTGATCTCTAGATTCCCTCTGGCACATTCTTCATTGTAAAGGACGGTGAGAGCGCTTCCCTGACCATCCGTTAAGAGTGTGTTTGGTTGGAAAGATTGGCCATGACAGTAAGTGAATGCTTCAAAAAGCACCAAAAAGCCCTTAAAAATGAGAGACTAATGAACCATTGTGTCCCACTTTCACTTCTAATAACCATGACTCCTTGTGCCTTCAGTACTTCTTAAGACACTAACCATTCTAATAAAGCTTAGTAGCAATTCAGATTTTACATCACCTACCAGATATAGGGAGCATTCATTTTCTACTTTTGTTTTAGTCTACATATGTTCTATGCCACTAATATATATCATGTTTCAATTATCTCTTTCTATTCAGGGATTGAGATATATTTAACTTAATTGCTAGGTCCCTATATGTTGCTTTTCCATTGTTTGGCTTATGTGACCTTACTTCTATCATAGGTTATATACAATGGTCATGACATTTCAGACTGTATATCTCACCTTTCAAGTATGTTTTGGGGTTCCCTGGATATAGAAATATATATATATATATAAGCACAAAACTGGGTTCAGTTTTCTAAAGTGTGACCAGTTAGCTGACATGTGATAGTTCAACATAAAAGAAGCTTTGTGATAAAATTGAAGGATGCTGTGTACTTTCAACGAACAAGGCATCACAGCATAAATGTAATGGATTGAACTACAAATCATGTTTGTCAATCAAATGCCTTTTTGTCTTTCTTGTCTCTAAATATACCCTTTTACCACACAGCTCATTCTTGAAAAACATCCTGGGGTCGTAATGTCAATTGCTAACTTTATTTTCTGTTTACATCATCCACTTACGAATACCCTTTTCTTCAATTTAATTAGTGTCACTCACACTTTAATTGGTAACAACATTAGACTAAGCTGAATCTGAAAATGATGCCACAATGTCAGACCAAGTCACATCAATCTTATAACGACACCCCACAGTCAGAGCACTAGACAACCCTCCTGCATATATTTGTGTACTAGAATTGGATTTTTACATTTTTAGTTTACTAAAAATGATATATTAAATAGAGTAAAACAACACCTTTAAAGAGGGGAAAAACGCACTTTTTCCCCCTCAATTTCATTTCTGATACCTTCAGTTCAGCAAAATCAAAACTCAAGGCAAAAGAATGTGAAGTGAAGCCTAAGTCCTCTAAGAGTATAAATCACCACGTATCGCTGATGTTTCCTAATATTTGTGGGTTTCCAGACTGTCCCTGCACATATTCACATGGTTACTGATGACGTGAGTAGTCAAACGTTCATTAAGGCAATAAGTGTTTCCATTCAAAACATATACTTTGGCCACAAAACAACAAAGTACTTCTCCCTGTGCCATGCTTTTAGCATTCAGCAATAATTTCAGGATGACAGACTCCCTTAAAATTGAGGCCAAATCCCAACAAAAGAAATTCTATAGCTTAAACAGATATTCTAGAGAATCACTCAAACTTAATGTCCTGGTCACAAGATAATCATGACCACTTTTATTAAGAACAAATAATACAATGAACCATTACGCTGCAACAAAATATAGTAGGTATTTGCCTCAACCTTTCATTGTCAGATTTTTGTATGTCTGTTTCCAAATAAACTGGAAGCTCCCTGAAAGGAGAAATTATGTCTTTTTTAACGTTTTCATTGCTATTGCCAGCACAGTGCACAAGCTCAGGAAAAATCTAATCTATGGGTGGTTGGATGGATGGATGGATTTGTGCCATGTAGCACAAAATAACAGGAGACCTTGGTAGAGGGGTGCAAAACGTTCACGTTCCAAATGGCAGTCATCAGATTCACCAGATGTATAAGTTAAAATCAGCAATATCTATCAGCTGACAATATCAAGATATATGTACAAGGGGACCTAAAAGTAAAACATATTAGAAGACTGACTTGACAAAACTGCAGAATTTTAAACTGATAGAACCATCAGCAACGGACTAGCCGAACTTTACAGGAATCTGTTCTGGAGTGAAGGCAGGGCCCAAGCTCACACAGAGAGCTGGAAGCAGAGCTATCACCAGAAATCCAAGGCACTAACTTCGGTCCGTGGCTTTTATGACCTCAGCAATTCAACTGATACGTACTTATGAAGTGGCTTTTCCTGAGGAGGTCAGCACTGAGCAAAATGGGGAATCCAAAGAGAGAACAAGGTTTGAAGGTTGTATTTGAGGTGCTTACAGTTTAATTGGAGTTATCAAGAGTGATTTATATCAGGTAATTAGGGAGATTCCAAAATGGAACAGGAGATGAGCATACTGAGGACATGACCTTGGGCCTAGGGGGGTCTAGGCAGGTAGAGGACACACTGAGGTCTCTGGAGTCACAGAGAGAAAGTGCGCAGGCACTCCAGGCAAGGGGACATAGAGAGAAACAGGATTTCTCCAGGTGAGGATTCATAAGCAAAACAGCACTCACAAAGCAGGTGCAGGGAGTTCATGAGACAGGAATTCAGGGAGTCAAGGAAGAAATCGAGGCAGATGTGATACTAGATTTCAGGTGCAATATGAAGTCACGGTGGGCTTAACCAGAACAGTGATGTGGTGAAAATGGAATCTTGATTAGCGCAAAAAGAGTGAGCAAATGGACAGTACCGAGAGGACCTGGGAAAAAGGAAGTGGATTTTGAGGTTCCTACAGAATTCAGGAATAGAGTAAGGTAGGTCTGTTGATGGCTACAAAGCCAGAACAGAAGCAAACAAAAAAGACAAAAGCACCACAAATATGATTAAGAAAGAATCAAAGGTGTAAGTTTGGGTCTTTTAATTCACAAGTTATTTTCAAGCTATTAATGAGGAAATTTCAGACTCTCTGATGTCATGCTGTGCAATAGAAATTCCTGTGGTGGTGAAATGTTCTATATCTGCTCTAATACGGTAGCTATTAGATATATTTAAGTTGTTTTGTGATCATGAGAAAGTGAATTTTAATTTTATATAATTTAATTGATGTAAATTTAGATTTAAAGAAGGACATATGATCAGTGGCTACGTATTAGACTGTGCAGGTAATCCATTCAGGTAACTATGGAGCCATGGAATAAATGCCTAAAGAAGAAGAATAAAATTCTACAGGTAATATGTTCTGTATTGTTACACTCTTGTTGCGTATCTGCTGTATTCTAGGCCACAATTGTTCTCAACCATTTTATTACCAAGAAACTCTATTACTATTTTCAAATGGAATTTTTAATTTATCCATCTATTCATGCAACATCCAAGAAAGGATCTGAGACAGTTGTACAAATATAAACAGTAAGATTAAAGTAGATAAACAATTGGAGAGAATGTAAAACAGGAAGAGACTACTAAGGACAAGGCTTAAGGAGAGCACACAAAAATCCACGCCATAAAATAGGACACTTGCTGAAAATACGTTTTGGAAGCTCTGATCTTTCTAGTGGCCAGAACAGAGGAAACATCATCATCTATAACAGTTATGTTATGGACATCATAGAAAGTATTCACGAAATTCAGGAGAATCAGTGTTTTTCCTGCACTAACGTCTGGATATCTTTGACACAAATGAGTCAGCTGACCAAGGCATATGACTCTCTGAATTTCAGTCTGTGAGCTAAGTAAGGATGGCATGTTCCTGCTCCAGAGACCCAGAAGCAGAGGAAACTGGTTTACAGCAAGGGAGGAAGAAAGCAGATAGGCAGAGGCGAAGGAGACGAAGAAGGAGTCTGTCCCACACCTGTCCTTCTGCAACGGGAGACACCCCATCCTTGACAATATGCCCCTCTCCTTACGCTGGCTTTAGGGGCTTCTACTCATGCAACCACAAGAGGCCTGGTTTGTGCAGGAGAGATTTCTTCCGTGAGTCGACGCTGCTAGTAGGCACAAGCCTCCATGGCGGCCCTACAGGAAGAAACTCTGAATTTGCCTCTTGCATTGCCCTTCACTGTGATCTGAGAGCATAACTCTAAAGCAAGGTCAGCCAGGGTAGTTCACAGAATTCCGTCATTAGCCCTCTAACTGGCTTGCTTTCTCCCTTACAAAGTGAAATGTACAATGTTACCTACATTACACTGAATAAAAGTTAATTTTCTGTTGGTTTTTAGGATCCTATGATACTCTTCATGAGCATTTGCAAGTTACAATCTGAAGATCACTCTGTCACCACGAGATGAGCTGGCATCACGTCCAGACTGCGATGCCCAGCCACTCCTTCCTGGCCTGTCCCCTCCACTCTCGCTTCTTTGAAATAGTTTTCCTTCCTCCCGGCTTGACTGATCTTTTAAAAATGCAAATCTGCTCATGCCACTTCTCCTGTCTTAAGCGTCAAGGCTTTCGACTTCTCCCAGGGTATTTAAAGAAAGACCAAAGTCTTCACAGCAACTTCAGGTGCGGCCAACACGGCCCTGCCCACTCTCTGGTCTTCTCTCACCCTGATCCACTCTGGTCTGTGTTCCACTCCTCAAACCTCCTCGTTCCCACCTGTCTCAAGGTTTTATCTAAGGATGTTCCCTTGGTCAGAACTCTTGCCCCTTTTCTGCCCCACTTCCTCCATTTCTTCTACTTCTTTCCTCAGTCAGTAACTGCATAACTCATGGTTTTTGATGAATGTCTGGAACCCCCTTGAGCTGTAAGCTCCAGGAGGGGAACAAGCTTATCTTTTCTGTGAACTGTTGTTTGTCCTTTGACTCAAACAGAGCCTGGGATGTAGTAGATGCTCTTTCCTATAAAATGGCCGTGACGGTAAGATCTGCTTTATCTGGGATTCGAAGGGCACACTTTATAAAATATAGAGGCCTATACAGATGCCTTTGTTTTTAGTCAGATGATATACATATAATTTGCATCTTATTATTCAATAAGATGCCATGGTTCAACATATTTCTTAAAGATGTGACCATGAAGATTTTTTTAATGGAAATTAAGGTCCACTTCTAAGGTAAGAGAACATTACTTTAAACTATTTGTATAACTTTTTAAGGATTCAGTAATTAAATTATCCACTTCTACATGAAATAAAAAGAGCAAAGTTATTAGGGTGCTTTCTGTAATATAAATAATTAATATTTGCAACTTAGAAATCTATCTCCTTACAATGTACAGTCTCATCAGAAAAATAACATTCTTAAAACAATAGCTAAATGCTTTCAAGTGTACTTTGAATTAAATCCCTCAGGCATCAAAATAGCTCTGTAGACTTTTCTAGAATAATACGTCATTCTGAAACATATTTTATTGGCATCTGGAAAGCAACTGCAAATGTTTCTCTTATATATAAAGACCTTAAAAAAAAGACTCCATCGCTAAGCTCTGACAAATGTGCTTCCTACCAGCACGCTGGGTTCCTTTGCAAACACACAAGTCACAATTATAAGCAATTTTGTAAAATGCACACTATTTTCCCAGGAGACCAGAATGCCTTGGAGTGGTTAAATATGTAATTGGGTAATTTTCTGAAATGCTTATTATTTACTTGAGTCTCACTGCAGTCTCTCTGGTAAATAGAATATCCCTGTTAATGGTTTTTATCCCCCCAAAAAGCTTCTGCAACTGTCAGTGTTCCTCTAACTTTCCCATAAACACATCATATGACTTGGGATGTAGATCATGAAAAACAGAGCTACCTGTGCCAGCCTCCTTATTTAAATGGCAAGGTGGGCCTCCTGTTCCTTGAACTGGGGTTTTCTGGATTTTAGGCACAGTGGAAAATGAATAACAGGACTTTTAAACTTTCTCATGATTTAGATCATGTCTTAGCTGGTTGCAAATCTCATTATCAGCTTTACAGCTGTTTTTCCACCTTGATTTATTTTTATTTTTTGGATCAGAAGGAAGAATGGCAAAATTGCAGCCTAGAGGTTTCTCTGGAAAATAAAGTTTGAATTTAGCTGTTGTTGATTTATAGCCTGTGTGCTACACTTAGCATGTAAGTTAAGCATACTTTATAGGTAATTACTCCTACTGATATGAAGGTAGCTACAGAAGCTGTGCATAGCCTAGAATAACACCCAGTTCCTGAAACAGTACCTTCTAAAGTGGTATATTAGGTAAATACACTCTGATGATGGTGGTGGTATTTCATCAACAAGAGATCTTATTCCCTCTGAACCAACATCTTTTACTACTTGCCTAGGTATGTATGAATGATAAAAACTCACCAAGACCACTGATTTAACTGAAGTGAAAGTGAATAACAGTCTCTAACTGAAATGAGCACGTTCAAATTAAAACAAGGAGTAAGAAATCCAAAGGATAAATTGCTTTGAGTTGTTTTAGAGGGTGAAGTGCCCCAAATTCTTTTACTTTTGTTCCTACTAAAAATGTTCGGTAACACAATATTTTAATAGTAACAAATTCAAGTTTCTGCTCTATGTCAATTCTACAGGGCAATTAAAATTTAGTCTTGGCCACTTTTAAATTATGCTATTTTAATTCATAATACAAAGTGTGTAGTTCTTTTATTTTACTCTTCAAAAAATGTAATATAAAGAAAACTACACCACTGTAAACAAATTCTCTGCTGTGACTTGAAGACTGTAGACCTATTTTGCCTGGTATAATCTTGGTAAGTATTGACATAGGACCACAGTTAACATAACAGGAATACTGTTACTGTCCATCCATTTCCTTCTACATAAAATCATCCTTGGTGTGCCATATGGACAACCCCTCATGGTTCCATGGAACACAGTTTGATAACCACTGATCTAAAGACACCACATAGAGAGTGAGATGTTAGTATATCTTGTACATCTATTAGTAGGTGCTTTCTTCACTTATTGAATTGATTTTGTTTTTTACTCTGAGTCTGATAAATTTCATAGAAGTAAAAAAGTAACTCCTGGTTTAGGGGCCAAGAGTCAAGGATCTTAGTATTTTTGAGGTGGCAGAGGTCCTGGAGATGGAATAAATTTCATGAATAAGAAGGTGGAGAGGAAAACTTAGCTTTGGAGTCAGGCAGACTTGTGTTTGAATTTCACTTCTGACAGCCTTAGTTTTCTCACTTGATAAATAGGATTATTAATGCTGACCACACAAAATCATTATGAAGTTTAAATAAGGTTACGTATACACAAGGCCTGCCCCAGTCCCCAGTTGCTAGCAGGTGATTTGACCTAAAATTAACAAGGTGTTGATCTAATGGTAGAGTCAGGACTAGTGTCAGGACTTCTAGTTCAGCACTGTTTCTACAACAGTAGTCTAATTTGAGAAACAAATTCAAGTTAACTAATGAATCCATCTTATTGCAGGTCCCAAAGAACAAATATTAAGCCTACTGTTACCATTTCCCTTAGAAGAATTAGCATGGCAGAAAAAATAACACTCGGAGACAAAGTTGTGAACATTAACCATTATATTTCTGATGAATCTCTAACAGGGAATTTATATATAAATTAAAACACAATGGAGAAGTAAATGCTGTTAGAAGTCATTACCTTTTAGGGTAGGAGAATATTTAAATTATATTTCTATAAAAGCTACTCTACTGAATGACAGTTATGAAGTTGTCTGGCTTGGGGGTGGCTGGGAGTGAAAGGAGGTGGGAGTCGTCTGACCTCCTCATTGGAGGCAGCACCCTCTCACATCCACGTGTGAGTCGGGTGGGAGCTCCATCCAGGAATGTATTCCTAGAGCTTCCATGTTTGTCTCTATCTTTGGTAATGGCATTCCTGAAAATTAAATGTATACCTAAAATGTGGTTTTTTATTAATTAAGTTGTGTCAAAATTTTACATGCTTTAGCATTTTTTTTTTTTTTTTTTTTTGCGGTACGTGGGCCTCTCACTGTTGTGGCCTCTCCCATTGCAGAGCACAGGCTCCGGACGCGCAGGCTCAGCGGCCACAGCTCATGGGCCCAGCCGCTCTGCGGCATGTGGGATCTTCCCGGACCGGGGCATGAACTCGTGTCCCCTGCATTGGCAGGCGGACTCGCAACCACTGCGCCACCAGGGAAGCCCAGCACATATTTTTTTAAGTGACTAGTTTAGAAGAATGGATGTATGGCTTTGTTTCTACTTTGTTCAAACCTAGTCTATTTAATTATTTTTTTTTATTGCAGAGTAAGACATGAGCTATGCTTTAAAATTATATAAAAATTATTTTTCAATATGGTACTTGAGTATATCTCTGGCACTTGAAATGCCTGAACACTAAAACGGGCTGCTAAGGGAAGTTGTGGTATTCCTTTGAAGGGCTAGGGCTTAAAATGAGCTGATTTAAAATAGGGCTAACTTTTTACCTGTTTGGATGCATCTGAAATAGGTTAAAACTGAAAATACCAGAGTGTGTCTCATATAGTAGGAAAATATTGTTTTGTGAAGGTTTCTTTTTCAATTACATATATGTGTATAATTTATATATTTACCCTATTATGATGTAAAATATATTTCTTTCTGTGGGTAGCAGTCAAAATGTTGGAAAGCCACTGGTCTAAATCAGTGCTCTCCAAAATTCTGGTTGGGAACCTCTACCAATTTTTGTAAGAAAACAAAAATTGAATATGAATCCCAATATTAATTTAATATAAACATTGCTACTATTTTATGTACATTTAAACACATACACAAATTAAAGGATGATATAAAAAGTAAATAGCGGCTGTAAAATTTTCTTCCTGCGTCACACAGATTACTTCTTTTAGTGTATCTCTCAATTCCTTTAGAATAATATGATTTAAATTTCAGACTACATACTTGTTCAATACTATACTTGATTACAGTCCAAAAGCACTTGAGGGAAATTTACTCATTACTTATTGATGGCCTATTCAGAATAAAAAATTTTTGAGGAAGGACTTAAAAGTTATACTAACAGTTAGTAGGACAGCATATTGATACTATAAATAAAAGAAGAGAAATATCAAATAATGGTAGCCTTGTTAATGCAACTGTTTATATTTCTACATATGTCCCCTATATAAAAGACTAATTTGGAAAATCTGGTTATATAGAGTGAATCTAATTTAATAATTTTAATAAGATCTTGTATCAATAACTTTTAAGAGTTTTTTTTACAGGATTATATTTAGGTAATGTTTTAAACTTCTTATGATGTTAATTCTTGACTCATAGAATTAATTATCTCCATTAATTGTTAACGTGCTAATGTAGAAAATGTCAAAAAGAAATCATATTTTCACTTTTTACCCAGGAAACCTTAATTAAACCCAAGTTGCAGCTTTAAGTTTCCTGCTAGAATTGTAAGTATTTAGAAAACAATCTGAAATTGGGGCCTATAATTGGTCTTGACTGGAAAGCTGTCACAAAGAACACCTATGGTGTATCAGAAAGTGTGCCAGTCATTTTTACATACAATCCTATTTCATTCTCTCTGAGTTAAGACTTACTTTCATTTTAAATGAGGAAATCAGCTCAGCATCTGGTAGAGCAGGTCAGAAGTTGGATGAGCAACATCTGACTGCAAAGTCAGGACTTGGCCCACGATCCCTGAATCATGGATGCAGCCACATCTACTGACTTGGAAGCTGAGCTCCCAACCCTCCAAAGGAAGACCTTTGACAGAGACTGCCAGGAGTCTACTCAAAGTCTTCTTCTCCGTACCCAGGTATTTCTCTAGACCTCATTTTCCAGGCTCCTTTGCAGCCCACAAGGCCAAATGGTAATGTCCTAGGCAACTAATGAAGAGTCATGTGCCATTTCCAGGCCAGGGTTGATAAGAAAGATGCACGTCTCGTCTATTATTTCTTTCCCCTCTGCCAGCTGGACGCTGGATGTGGAGGCCAGTCTGACCACGAAGGCAGCAGTAAGTCCTAATGGGATGGCAGAGCCTGAAAACAGAAGCACCACTTTGAAGAAAAGCACCCACCTCCCACCCTGGGCAAGAACTGAGCTGCATGTGCATGTCTGCTGTGACATCCAGGTCCTGCTGGTTACAGCCCTTTAGACTACAGCATCCGGTAGAGCTTTCTCTAGGGGCCTCTGTTTGTGACAATCCAGCTGGGGGAACCAAGGACTAAGGGCTGCAAATGCCATCCTAACCACCTCCACCTCAGAGATGATTATTGTATTTTTATTTTCACAAAGAATGGAGAAGTTCAGAGGATCCACCCTGAAATGTTTGTCAGTGAGCCCAGATTTTAAAATTAGATAATTGGCAAAAAGTTTCCTGTATTCCTCAGGCATATGGGTGTTGCTACCTGGGAAACCAGCCAATACTGAGTACGGGAGGGGGTGGGGGGAGAGGGAGGATGAAGAACAAGTCGTATCTTAGGAACAGGGGGAAGTTAAACCCTGTGGAGCAGAGCCTGTATGCAGGGTTCATGTCCAGGGGACCGTCTCAGAATTCGGGGTGCCAAGCATGTGCAAACTGTTTCAGAGTCTAGAAGGTGGCTATTATGGATGGAACTGTGTCCCTCAAAATGAGGGACACAATTGAATATTGTGAATACATACGAATAATTCATATGTTGAAGCCCCAGCCTCAGAGTGCGGCCGTGTTTGGAGATGGGGCCTTAAAGAGGTACCTAAGTTAAAATGAGACCATTAGGGTGGGCTCTACTCTAATCTGACTAGTGTCCTTATAAGAGGAGATGAGCACACACAGAGAGACACCAGGGCTGCACATACAGTGAGATGACCACGTGAAGAGGCAGCACGAGGGAAGCCATCCCCAAGCCAAGGAGAGAGTCCTCAGAGGAAACCAAACCTGCTGGCACCTTGACCTTGGAGTGCCAGCCTCTTCTTACTTGTGAGAAAATAAATTTCTGTTATTTAAGCCTCCCAGTCTGTAGTTTTTTGGGTTTTTTTTTTTTGCGGTACACGGGCCTCTCACTGTTGTGGCCTCTACCATTGCGGAGCACAGGCTCCGGACGCGCAGGCTCAGCGGCCATGGCTCACGGGCCCAACTGCTCCGCGGCATGTGGGATCTGCCTGGACCGGGGCACGAACCCGCGTCCCCTGCATCAGCAGGCAGACTCTCAACCACTGCACCACCAGGGAAGCCCCCAGTCTGTAGTATTTTGTTATGGCAGCCCTAGAAAACTAATACAGTGACCAATTACAAAAGTCTTCTTACACGTGAGCCATAAGAAAGAGCCGTTTCTGGCAGCAAGAGGGGCAGAGAAGAGAGTTTCAGAGCAAAGTCAGAATGATACCATTTCCTTGAACACAATTACCATCCCCCCTCCTTTCAATATTGCAACTCTTTTCACACAATGTTTCCCTCTGTAAATATATAATTCCAAGATAGATGATTTCTAGTAAAGGCTTGAAAAGCTCAAAATATAAGAAATATTCATTTTCCAAACTCCTGAGTCAATAATAGAGCATGTAAGATGGTCTGAAAGATGTTCAGATTTTACTGGGAATATATACCATAATTACTTGATTCAGATATTATATATTTATATCCATCTTGACATTAAAATATTAAACCACTCCTCCTCTTGCTAAATTGGTCCGCATTTAAAACATTAAATTGTTTTACTGTCCTCCTTAGGAACCAAGTGATATAAACTCGCATGAATATGTAGATCAACTCCTCTAAGCACAATATTAATTATTTCAAAGATAGCTGGAGGTCACCAGCTCATAGCAATTTCTGTGCATGAAGTCTCATTAATACAAGACATCACACAGTAAGGAAGAATAAAGTTTTATCACAGTTACTGCGTGTGTACGTGTGTGTGCGCACATGTGTTCCAAGTGGCCAACGTATAGAGCTAAACACAGAACCAGCAGGCACTGAATGCAGCCTGTGGATGATGATGGGGGAGGAGAAGTAGTAAAGGAAAACATTCTGCAATTAGAACACTTTTTAAAAAGCAACATCTGTCCAAATCAGGAAATGGGGACTTAAAATCCAAAGCAATTTCTGTCTCAAATAAACTTAAATTTTCTTGACCTAGAGGCCTCAGATAGCCGTGATCTGTTCGGAATAAAGCTGCGACTAGCTCCAGAAGCGTGCGGCTCATGAAGATACAACACACCTCTCCTCTCCTGAGACGCTGGAGAGATGAACAGAGGGTCTGGCCCGCTGCGTCTTTCATGCCACACTCTGCCGAGAGCCTCTTTGGCAGCTGTAAGCCGCAGCCGGAATGCCCTGACATAAACCGTGCAACAGCTGCCGTGGAACTCCCCAAAAATTGAATGCAAAGCTGTTGATAGTGTCACCTAGAATTACCCACAAATGAAGGAGCATATTTAACATTGTTAGTGAGCTGTGCTTTTTTAAAATTCATAATCTGAGTACAAGATCCTTACTTTCGCCAAATTGTGATAAAATTGATCTTCTTGTCCAAGTAACTCTTCAGGGTCCCTACTATAGTTTTCTTTTATACCTCTGAATGTGAACTCAAAATTTACCTGTTGAAAAAGCTAATTAAAAAACTGTTTTCACACACGACAGCACCTGAGATGAAGAAGATAAGCATAAACAAAGCCATTCTCTAGCGTGATTAACACAATACACATAACAAAAATAATACTGAAAATCCTGAATACTTTGCACACGTGTTCAGAGTTTTCTGACTAGGGGTGTAACTGGAATTGAGATTGCTTCTGGTCAGGGAAATTTGGCAAAACCTTTCAGGCAACAATTTGAAAGTTAAAAGCAGGCAAATATCTGTATTATTTAGGAATGTATAGACATAGGTGGTGATGCTATGAGGAAAAGCAAGGTAATGAATATCACGGAAGTCAAGATCATAGTTGCATCAAGCCAAGAGGGGAGGAGGCTGGGGTTGAGGAGGGGACATGGAGGGCGTCCGGGATGCTGGCGATGCTGCCTTTCTTGACCTGGGTGGTGGTACCAGAGGTCCTCTGTAACTATACAAATCTATATAACAATATGAATGTATTTAAACACTGTTGTGTATGCATGGTATGTCTCATAATAAATTTAGGAATGCATCAAGCCATTTAAAATGATACACTTACGGGTCAATTAATATTCTATTGACTATGATGATAATCCTTCCAGCCTCAGGAGAACACCCTCTCTACTGACAATGCCAAGTGTACAGACTCCAAAATCATGCTGGCTGCCAAGTAGGCCAGGGAGAGGAATTTGGTTACAGACATTTTTATAAAAAGAGGAAGAAAGCCTAAAGACAGCTGTTTTGAACAACTCTTGGAGCTGCCTTAGGGACTTACAAGCATCTTTCCTGAACTCTTTGGATAAGTAATAAATTTATACTTAAAACTGGTTTGCTTTCGCCCTTATAAAACAAAGGTAGAATGCTCTTCTTAAGAGTTCAGGGCAGAAGTAGGTGGAAAGAAATTATTTTTGCCTTCTCTGCTAGCTATTCAAGGCATGCCCACCTTACTTCTGCTATTTAAAATGTTATTGCATTTTTAACTACTTAATAAGATGCAAGAGAAGCTGAAAGGCAGTTTGGAAGGTAGAAACCCAGGCAAAGTAAAAATCAGGGGCGCAGTTTACTGGGACATGGGTTCCTCCGAAAGATAAACAGAGCAGCGCTGCTGCTGCTGGTACCACTTCAAACAGACGCATAGAGTCACTTCGTTTGTAAAACGCTAAAGACACACACGAGAGCATCAAACAAATGTTCAAGTCCTTTGTCCCCTGTGAAGCCGGATTCCACAAAGGCAGCATTTCCAAGGCCAAACAGATGAGTGAACAAAGCCCGTTGATCTAGCTAGAACGAGCTCCTGGACACCATCAATTCTGTCCTACAGCTCTTTCTCTGGTCCTTGTCTGTGCACAAGTCACTCCTTATAATGAAGATACTTGATGGAGTGTTGTTCCCATCGCAGGCGGGTGGGGGGAGGAGAGCTAAAAATACATTCAGTAAATTTCCCATCCATCCTCTGCGCAGCGTGAGAGAGGGCTGTGCGCCTGCAGGCCTGTCGGCTCCCTTGCGGGTACACAGCCAGACCACAGCCCCCCTCTGCCGGTCCCCCTGCCCACACCCTGTGCGGGTGGGAGGGGCTGCGGGGATGAGTTCTGGAATACGGAATGTGGGAAGAAGTGATGGGCTCCGTTTCCAGGCTTGGTCTCAACCCCCCCCCGCCCCTCCATGATGCCCCTGCTCTGGCTTCCTGGTCCGGTCGGCCTGGGTGAAGAGGACCCAGTGGGGACTCCAAGGTCACTGAGGATGGCAAAACCACTAGGTAACAGAAGGCTGAGTCTGAGTCCCTGAATGACGGGGTGCGGCAGAGGCCGCAGAGCCAAGCCGCATCGGAGCATGGATGGGTGAAAATCACCCCTGCTTCTGTGATTTCAGTGTTGCTTTTGCTAGAGAAGTTAAATTACTATCCTGACTTTACACTGCCTCATACATCCAAACCACAGCAAAACTACCCAAATTGCTTAACCACCCCAAAGATAAGACAAAAAGTTTAGCATTACCCTCAAAAAATTAGGAAGTTTGATTTCATTTCAAATAATTTTGAGGTAGAAAGAACATTGACTTTGGACTGGAAGCCCTTCAGCTGCCTGAATCCTGCTGCTGCCATTTTCATGGTGACTGTCACAATTTTTCAAGATCTAGGAGCCGGGAAGAGAATAGGCTGTATATTTCACAGACAGAGACAGACACATAGAGAATGTCTGTATGAACAGGCTTCTAAGCAGGTTGTTACTATTTTAAAGCTAATAATATGAATTGCCAAATTGCTTTTCAGAAATATTTAAATTTATATTTTTACCTCTTTTGAATATATGTCTATCACATTATATTTTATGCTTTAAAATTAGCTATTCTTTAGAACCTAATTACACTGAGCTTTCAATAACTGTACTGGCCACTTGCACATCTTCTTTGGTGATCTATTTTTTAATATATTTCCTACTTTGCAGTATGGTTTTAGGAATTATATGGACTTGGATTATTTGTGTGTATTTGGGAAAGCATTGTTCTAAAGCCAACATGATCGTTTATGTTGGGTTTTATGCTTAGCTCCCTGAAAAGCTGACTAGAAAGCAGCCTTCTTGACTCTCCAGGCATCAAGAATATCTCTGTTTCTCAAAAGGGCCAGAGCTATCTGCCTCGTGGTTAATACTGCCGACTAAGACACTTGGGACACTACTGGACTGTCGCTGGTGAGTGGACTTATTCCATAGAAAGGAAATGGTTTTTCTATGTTATATGAAAATGGGAATTACATGAAAAGTGACCTGGGAGGAGAAGTGTTAAAAAAAAGTGAAGCACTGAAGGCGGGGATGCACTTGGATGGCACCGGTGGCAATGCCAACGGCATATTATAGGGAAGGTGGGAACTATTCCCTCGGACACCCCATTGCTATAGGAAATCTGTGTTACCAGGACTCTTAATGGACTAAACACATTTTGCATAGTCGTCATCATATACATTTTATTTTTATTTTAGCTACACTCTAAAGTAAATCTACCTAAATCCCTGAGGCTCCACTGGGGTGTGTAAGTGATACTCAGTGCTAAGAGAAGATACACAAAATGCTCTGGCGTTTCAAATTAATCCCTAGCGTAGGATGTGATAACAGTAGGTAGAGCAAAGAGACAGCCAATATTTCAAAATAATTATGAAGTTTTTCCCAAAGCCCTTAACTTCATGCAAGAGTTTGTTAGAGGCTCTGGATATAGGCCATTTTGGCCGTGTTTGCCCATCTTTTTTTCAAATCCATCAACGTTTATGGAAAAACCTATGCTGGTTAGCAAGTCAGATCACTCGTGGACAAAACAGATAAGGGGAGAGGGAGTATTTTCGCGCTTGCTTGTGCTACAGTCTCCCATGGAAAATACCTATTGCCTGTAGAATGTTCACCCCGGAAGTAGTGCTCGAACTTTCAGCCCTGGGGCCTTTAACAAATACTGAGGGCCGCCCCCAGAGGCATGGCCTAGGCATTGGGACTTTTAAAAACTGCCACGTTATTGAAATGTGCATTGCGGTTGAGAGCCCTGCCCAGAGAGAAGTGGGATGGGAGGGTGGGAGCAACCACACCTGGGTTGAAGTCTCAGCTCTACCCTTCCTGACTCTGTGATGCTGGGTACTCAGTCATACTGAGCCTTTACTTCTTCCTCTGAAAAATACAAATAATTCCTGCTTTTGAAGTTTGCTGCTGGTTTAAATATGGAAAAAGTGCCCCCAAATTAGAGATACTCTTCCCTTGAACTTCCTTTCCATATCACTTTTAGAGGTATAGTACTTTTTTGTTTACAGGCTAATCTACTCATATAGTGATTAAGAGTCCAAGTTCTAGAGCCACCACTAGCTGGCTCTGAATACCAGCTCTGTTACTTACCAGCTGTAATACCATGTGCAGTTTAATTAAATTCTGTGAGCCTCAAACACTTCATCCATAAAATGGGCAGAACGACAACATCCATTCCGACAGGGCTTTGTGGGTATTAAATGGATGTACGTATGTAAGCATCCCAGTGGTACCTTATATACGGTAAGTACTCAGTAACGGCTCTAATCATTGTTTATTTTTTACTCTCAGGGAAATAAAATTCAGCATCCCACTCTTTCAAAGCATAACAAAATTTCTGGACAAATGAGGAGCTCACACAAAGGAAGCAGAGTTTGTATATGAAAGGTGTTTTGAACCAGTTTTAATTGTTCATCATAAAAATTATGCGAATGGAAAAAGTTGGTTCACTGTTGACTAGTCACACCTTGAAGAATACATATGTCTAAAATTGAGCTTTGAAGGCATTTAGCTTAAGGTGGTTGAGAAAGGTTTGAAAGACTAGGTTTGGAAAAAAGAACATCTTATTACATATGTTTTGGGGGTAAGAGGTATCAGACTTCTATACAGAAATGGTGAACTTATATGGACATTTTGTTAGCAAGACATTTAGTATGTGAGTCATACAGCAATAGAAATAAATGCTTTATACTGCTCTTTTCTGGCTTCTGCGGGGCCAGTGTTATTGGAAAAATAGTTCCCTAATTCTACACACAGACTCTACTTTTCGATATATAGTTAATAGTCCCAGAAGACTGATCTCAGGTTTTTTTCCTCATAACGTCACTATTCAAACACTAATGAAGGGTTTGTTTCCCAGGCTCTGGAGACATTAAATAATGAATTCTGGGGAAAGGGCTGTTTTGTATGGATCTGGGGAAGTGTGAGGGTTAAATAGCTGCATTTACCACAAAGTGAGGAAGAACAATCTCGAACAGGGCTGCGCAAGATAGATACGTACTTCACATCGTACCCATGCCACACTAGCAGAATAATTCATTCTAGTTTGTGAGCATCAAAATATCCTTTGGCCTATGCCCAAGTAGAAATACAACCACCAAGTACATTCAAATCTTATTTACCAGTGAGTCTCCCATTTACAGCTTCATGCAAACCCCAGGGTCAGAAAAGTGAACGAGTGGATTCAAGCCGTGGGTTCCATTGCGAGAGTATCCATCACTTGTGGTTAGATATGGACTTCGCCATTAAAAGAAAGTGATAAATTGGGAGTGTGGGATTGACATTTAAACACTGCTATATTTAAAATAGATAACCAACAAGCACCTACTCTGCTAAGGGAACGAGCACGAGGACCTACAAGCACAGGGAACTCTGCTCAATATTCTGTAATAACCTAAATGTGGAAAGAATTTGAAAAATAATAGGTACATGTATATATAACTGAATCACTGTGGTGTACACCTGAAACTAACACGTTTTTAATCAACTATACTCCAACATAAAATAAAAATTAAAAAAGGAAGTGATGGCTCTAGAAATAAATGCCCCCTGCTTGCATAAACTAATCTTGCTTTAATTTTCTTGCCTAGCGATGTTCAACCAGATGTCTGAATTTTCAGCCCCTCAGTAGGGACTGGGTATATCTAAGATAGCTTTATTTCAGTAATTTTCCTCTTTCTGTTCTTAATCAGAATTAGAAATGGAGGGAAAAGTGCTAGACTTACCCACACAAGGTAGAGAGTAACCAAGCTGAGGGTCGTGGACAAACTGCCGATCATTGAGTCTCGTCACACAGTAGAGGTGGAAACAGTCTAAGCAAATCACGTGGCGGTAGTTGCACTGGAAAACCAGGACCGGGCTTCTGGTGGAGGTAAAGAAAGACATTTCCTCTAGTCCTTCTAAGGCTGGCAGGCAACGTGTGGTTTAGAACACTTTCTGTAATGTCATAGGGTTGCTTAGGGCATGCTCTATGTAAAGACCTGCGCTGCTAAGCACTGAACTCATATATATCAATGCTACATCTTAAAAATTGGAAACACCTTGTGAGCTATAGAGAAGATTGATTTTCTTAATTTTATATTATTTACATGACCATAGTTACCAATCAGCTATTTAAACCCAAGCTCAGATACAAGCTCTTCCTAGAAGCCTTCCTTGACTTATAATTCCTGATTAACCTACTCATCATTCCATCCACTTACATATATTTTGATTGATCCATTATTACATTGTAGTATTGAAAATAGACACTGTCTTCTTTACATTGATATTCTCATAGCACCAGGCATTGTAAGTTTTTAAATAAATGTTCCTTGCATTTAGTTATAATAATATATAGAATCTGAACTTCCCCAAAGTGGAAAGAAAAATTACTACTGCATCAAACAAAGTAAATGTGTTAAACAGTCATTCACATTTCATTAGCAAATGGAAAAGTAGAATTTAGAAATAAAAGATTATCTAGCAGAGATCCTACTACAAGATTTTGTCTATTGTGCTACCCCCATCCACCCAAATATTCAAAGTTAGGGGATTACTAACAAATCAATACACACAAGTCCTAACAATTTTGAACTTCCTTAAAACACTTTGTAGAAAAAAATATCTCCTGAATAACTATGTTTTTGCTAGTAAATGAACCACATGATTTTATGACAAAAAGGAGACAAAATGAATATATTAACTTGAGATCAGCCCCAAGGCAATTTTAATAGTAAGAAAGTCATTAGATTTTACTTATATAAACCTATTTTCTATGTAATGATAACAAGATACAAAGTATTTTTCATTTCATACCCAATTCTTAACAGATATAAGAGCTCTTCACAAGCCCTTTCCCTAAAAAAAAAATGATATTAACATTAATATTAGAAGATAACTCCTTAACAATTACAAGATTTTCAAAATTCTGTTTTCCCTCTTATTTCAAAACAATATATAACACAAAACAAAATGGAAAAGAAACCTTGGTATTTTAATGTCTTGGATCTACAGGATGATGGTCAATTTCATCTAAGCAGCCCTGAGGTTTTTATGTGTTTTCATTTCCCATCTCTGAGCCTACTGATGTCCCTTCAGGGCCATTTCCATTCCCAGGGCCTCTTTCAATTAGGTGATGACTGTGTTCTGAACTTTCAGCCTCTTCCCTTCTAACAACTTCCCCCTTGAAGATGATAAAATATAACGCTTTCCTATATCTAACAGGAGAGTCAGGCACACACGCACACAAGCGCATACACACCTCATTCCCTCTGTGTGACCCTATAGAGATGCTATATCTTGCCTCCTTCTTTCAGAGCTAAGTTCTACGAAAAATGTTCTTCATTCTGATTTTAGCAACATGGTCGACTCAAACTTTATGGACTCTTGATCTGTTATCAACACACAGAAACACTGGAGAAACTATGAGAACATTTATAAAAATGTTCCTATATATAACAAGGTTAAAAAGAAAGCTTGGCAATTACCCTGTAGAAAATATAAAAAGAAAACTTATATAAAAGCCAAAGCAGTCAGTATGGACTGTGGACTCTGCCCCAGTGTCCCAGAGAGATGTTAAGATGCATGGCATGGAGCCACTGATCTAGCAAATGTGTTCTTTTCCAGCCCTATTAATAGAAGAATAGAAAGAGCTCTCTTTCATGTATGGACAACAGTACACATTTATAGTTTCGCCCTTCAGTTAAAATCTGGTCAAAAAGAACTTACGCTATCTAGACAATTCAAAGAACATCAGTTCTCTGGTTTATTGATTACATCCTGCTATTTGGAACAGATTAGCAAGAAATGGTAAATATACTGGAGGCCATGGTGGGAGATAAACTCTATGCAGATTCAGGGGGTCACCTACATTAGAGAAGGTTTTTAGACGTCTAATATTTGGGGCATGGAGGGACACACCTGACAAAATAAAGGACACAGTAGTCACCTTGCCCCTCCCCTGCTAAGAATGAAGTACAAGGTAATCACAGGCTCCTAGGACCCTCAGAGGCTGTGGTTCCCACAGAGTGAAGCACATGCTCCTGGGGACACAGGAAACATCCCGTGGAAAATTCAGCTCCAGTGGTACCGGTTCCCTTCAGCCTCCTTAAACTGGAATACAGGCAGGAAGGAAAATTGACCATCCTGGCAGGGATAATTGACCCTAATCATCAGGAAGGGCAAGAGCTGCTGTTACACATGGGGGCGGGGGAAATTCACATGGCATCTAGGTGGTTCCATGGGACATCTCCTGATACTCCTATGCACTTTTAATGGCAAATGGACAAGGGCAGCAGTTATGGCTTAAGAAATGCATGGTGACCAGGATTTGAGACCCTTTAGGATATATATTTTATATATATATATATATATATATATATATACACACACACACACACACATACATACATACATACGTGTGCATATATGTATAGATGCATATATGTGTGCACATGTACATATGCACATATGTATATATGCATGCATATGTATATTTTTATACGTAGATATATAGAGATAGAACAGATATATGTATATGTTGATAGGTAATAGATAATGACAGAGATAGAGCTAGTATATGCACATATTTCAGATAGAATTATCAGTTAGACTTCTTGATATAGTTATGAGGTAAGACTGCTCATCTCTTAAGAATATTCTTAGCATTTATGAAAAAGTTAGGTGAGTGATAAACATGACACCCACAGAAAGGTTATTAATCATCTGAGAAAATGAAATGAGTAAAATTCATATCATGGCTGGAGGGACTACATAATTAATTTCTCAGGAGCTAGATGAAACAGGAAAGGGGGAAATACTGGTATTTAAGAGCACCTACTTTGGGTTAGGGACCTTGCTAGGAACATCACACATTTTTTTTCCATTTCACTCCCCTAAAGTCAACTCCCCTGACTCTACTATTCACCGTGTTCCTTTCTCCACCTCCACCCTCTCTGTGGGCATGGTCCTAACCTATCTTAGCATACTTCTAGCTCCTTTACTCCTAGACCCATGCTCCTTATCATGCATTCCTATAGTACAATATATTCAGATATATTTATATTGAAATCAAAACTCCAAATTTCAAGGTCCAGTTCAAGTGTGAAGACCTCCAAGGGACTTTCTCTGGAGCCCCATTCTTTATTAATTCTTTCCTTTCTCTTTACCTTTTATCCGTAAGGTCTATTCTCAATGTGTTTCAGATATTACCTCTTCACTTTTATTCAAGGTGAATACTGTCAACATTAAATGAAAAGTCATGAAACAACAGAGGCCATTCTTGTTTAACCCTTTCATGACCCAAGCATCACCATATACAGCACCGAGCCAATGGTAATTACACTATCAATAGTTACTGATTGTACCAGTGGATAAATGAATGGAATGTTTTTACTTTATAATTTCTCTGCTCCCCATTTGTACATTTTTCACTCAATTAATTATTGAGCATCTACTTGGCTAAAGAAGGCACTTAATAAATACGTGTGGAATATGGCACTGAGTGAATGAGTAAACACTTTATAGTCAGAATTGTTTTAAGCATTGGGAAACACATACACAATCCGAAGGCACAGTTGGGTGACACAAAATGCGTGTGGAACAAGTATTACAAGGAAACATATGCAGTCACTAAACTCTGTTGCCACAGAAGCTAGGAGAGGAGGGAAATAAGACTCAGGATGGTACCATTAGGGAACCTGAGTTGAATTTAAAAGGATGGGAATAGTGACATCGGGCCACTGGAGAGAAACATGGCTCCTGGGCAAGGGAGGAAACCCAGACATAGAAAAGAATTCTTGGAACAAAAAAGTAACCAGTTGGGCTGATTGAGAGAATGTATCAGGAAAAGAGTGAGAAGAGAGATGACAAAGTTGGACACAGAGCAGATACTGGGCAGGGACAGTGGCATAGGGATTCTAGGAGACAAACCTAGTAGATAACCTCTAGATCGTGGAATTTGCTGAAGACATCTAAGCATGGGAAGGGAGTGATTTTTTAGTAAGTTTAATTCCAAGGAAAGCTTGGAGGGAAAGAAATTAGAAGTTGTGAAAAGTCTTTGGAGGTCATTTTAATAATTCAGACATGAGTTACTTAGGAATTAGACCATGGTGTGCTGGTGGTTCTAGGAATGGAAATGAGAAGATTGATAAGAGTGACATTTCTGAGGAGGACCTGCCAGGACCTGCCATATGTCATGTGGGCCTTTTTTTCCTTCTGACATTCCTCTGTGCCCTTTGCTCCAACCGTACATAAATGTTAATTGACCATTCTAGAAAATGATTTTACCCCAGTGAGCCAGGTTATAGAGCACTTAATCAAAGGTTAAATAAAGTTCTCAGCCATATGTAAAAGGAATTATAAATGCTGTACTTGACATTACTTTAGAGTTATGTGTAAGCAATGATTTCCCTGCTTTTATTAAAGGAGTGATCCAAAGACCCTTTATTCACAAAGTATTAGGCATAATTGAAGGAGTCTTAGTAAAATATATGGCGAGCCATTCACACACGTGACACAAAGTAGAATATTGTTCTGCAGTAGTTCAAACATTTAAACTCTCGTAAAATTAGTTCTCTAGTACCTACAAAATAGTATCAATTTTTTTCATATTTGTCTGATAAAATGTGCAGTTTGCTCTCTATCTCATTTGTTCTCTCTCTCTCTCTCACACACACACACACACACACACAATTTGCTCTTCTTTACACGCTCTCTCTCTGCCAAAGTCTATCTATTTCTCTGTCTCTGTCTGATTCTTTCCCACACGTACATTTTCATTTATACCCATTAAGAGAGGGGCTGTGGTTCCAAATTCTCAACTGAATGTGACACATACTGAACACAATGTGCCAAAAATTTCAAGATATGTAAAGCTAAGGAAGCAAGTCTAAACTCTAAAGAAAATAAAAACTAATAGCGTGGGTAGGAAAGGGACACACATAATTGTAATACAGAGCAGGATATTTTAAGTTATGTTAGAGATGTAGGAAATGGTAAGCAGCCTCCAAGATGCTCCCCAATGATCCCCACCCCATGGTATTCATGCTTTTGTGTAGTTTCCTTCCACATTATGTGAGGTGACCTGCTTAATCTGTGGGGAAAATGCAGAAGTACCAATATGCGACTTCCAGGACTATACCAGAAAAGACACTACAGCTTCTGTCTGTGCTCTTTCCTGGGTTACTTGCTCTGAAGAAAGTGAACGGCCATGTTGTGAGGACACTCAAGATGTCTATGGAGAAGTCAACAGGGCAAGGAACTGAGGCCTCTTGCCAACAGCCATCACTGACATGGCAGCCACCCAAGTTAATCATCTCTGAGGCAGTTCCTCCAGCCCAAGACAAGCCCTCAGGTGACTACAGACCTGGCTGAATCTTGACTATAACTTCATGACATACCATAAGCAAAAACCATCCAGATAAGCTGCTCCCAAATTCCTGGCCCACTGAAATTGTGCAAGATAACACTGACTGTTGTCTTAAGACATTTGGCTTTGGGATATTTTTTTTTATGCAGCAATATATAACTGACACAGGCTCAGAGGAGGAAGAGATCATGTTAAGATAGCAGATCAGAAAGGAATTCATAAAAGTAGTGGCATTTGAAGGAGGATCAAGATTCCAGTACATGGAGATGAGAAAACATTCCAGGTCAAGAGAAGACACAAAGTTGCAAAAGTACAGGGCATGGAAGAGGGAAGCTGAGTTATGTAGTACAGCTTGTTTCTTCATTTTCCCCAGTGAAAAGCAAAATTAAATATAAATATTATATTTAGGGGTAGTAGAATCTGAAATACAATGAAAAGCAATGACAATTAGAATGGAAATGTTAAGGACAAAATCACTGCGGAGATAAAAAATACAATTTCCTCACTGGAGGGGAAAAGTTAGCTCTTAAATTTAGCTAACTCTTGACCCTTGAAACTTCACATGTTGTTTTTACAGAATTTAGTTTGTGCTGCAGTAACACAGATGTTATGCCCCAGTTAGCAATCTTTCAAAGCTCTCTTCAAACTCCCTGTGCATGAACAACTATGACTCCTGGGAATTTAATAAAGCATTTAATTAGATAAAAATAATTAGAGGGAGAGAGCTGCACCATTAAATAACTTGAATTTGTCTTCTTAACAACTGTCACTTTAAATCCCTTTTAGTTAGAGATAGCTTATAAACAATAAGTAAATAAATGACTGAAATCTCAGAAAACAAATGCATTTGCATTTCATCTATATTTAGCCCCATTACCTACTAATTGCCCAAATGCACTACCTACAAAGAAGTATCCAAGCAGGCGCCTGCCTGCGGACAAGCCAGAGATAACATTTTCGCCCACACATGTCACGTGAGTTCATTATTTGAGTTAGCCAAGTGAGCAGTCCCCGTCACTGGAGAGGCCCCTGATCCAAGATACTAATTGATAGACCCAACCTTTAGAAATTAAAATAAGCTTCAACAGTTGAATGACCTTCAAAAATTCCTCCCAGCAGCCAAGTTAAAATCCTGAAGTAAGTTCGTCTGCCCATTAGTCACCTTGGAATCAGAATCCTATTAAGGCCCTGGCAGATCCCAAACAAGCTCATGAACTGCCTCTTCCAATTTCTCCTTGCCTCGTCTGCTCATGTCCTCGTGGCTTCATCTGGTCCGCTTTGCTGCACGCACGCACGCGTGTGCACGCACACACACACACACACACACACACATGAGCTGGCTCCTGCTCTGTAAGCTTAATTGCAGAGGTCCCAGCATTTCAGCGTACACAACATACCCAGGATGAAGACCCTTTATGTTTACATTTTTGAATCACTTTCATTCATCCATCCTGCCAATACTTTAGAACAACCACTACATGCCAGGCACTGTCCTGATGATGTCACGTAAAACTGAACAAGGCGTGGTGCTTCCCCTCAGGGTCCTATAGGATTGAAGACAAAAAAGTAATTGTCTCAGTGTAGTAAGTGCTACCATAGGGATGAGTTTAGAGACCACCTAACTTGTCTCTGGGGTCAGTGGAAGGGCTTCCAAGAAGGCTTACGCCTCAGAGCATTCAGTCCCTGTAGAGACAAGACACTGAACAAACTAAATGGCTTCCCTTGTTGATAAAGGCTTTGAATAAAATATATAAAATGATATAGTAAATATTTTATAGCAGTATTATTCTAAAGTAGCTTTCATCATGGCAGGTCTTGGCCAAAATTATGAATTAATTACCCAATGCCAATGTATTAAGACCCCAGATTTTCCTGTTGTCTTTCAGAGTCCTCTGTAGGTTAGATTCACTGCACAATATGTATCTCCCATACTGTCAATCACAAATCTTTCTGTTTCTCTCAGGTCAGTCTCTTTGCAGCTTCTGGACCACCTTTTTCTTTACGCTCTTATCTCTATGTGTAAGATTCTTCTGTTTGTCTTCATTTTCAAAAAAAAAAAAAAATTGTCAGGGTTCAGCTCCAATCCAACCTCTTTTAGGAAGCTTTTATCAATAAAAGACTCTAGCTAACGTGGATTCTCCCACTCACTTCCTAATTTCCTGTAAGCCTTCTGTTTATAAAGCGTCATTTTGTATTCCATTTAGTATTTTGCTGCATATCATTCCTGTTCTTCTGTATAACTTTTATGAGCCCATGTCAGGTCCCCCTACTCAAATTCAACACATAGTAATTGGGAAGCTCCTGTGTGCCAGTTCTTTTGCTCCACATGGGGACGGGGAGATATAGCTCTCCTCCTCAAGGAATTCTATTTGCTGGTGAGATAAATAAGTCTGGGGCACTTTGGGCGACTAATGAGAAGCAACTTAATCCAAAGGTGGTCAGGCAGAGAATGTTTCCTAAAAAAGGACAATATAAACTAAGACCGAAGAGGCAAGAATGAGGTAGCCTGACCAAGAAACTAGAGGGCAGTGAGAAAATATGTAAAAACACTTAAAATGGAATAAAATTGGTTAAGGTTAGGGAACCATGTTGTATAATTTCATATCACCCCCTCAGCCTCTATCAAAGTTCTCAATTCCTCCAGAAATTAAAAACGAAACTAAAAAGTAAAGATACTGCTTCTACAAGCCACATAATATAAGTCTATGTTTTAGGTTTATATACTACCTTAAGTGTAGCTGAGTTAGATTGTTTTGAACCGTTAACAGTAAGCAGGCTATGCAAAATAAAAATATGAAGCCATGGTTACAAGAGGGAATTCATGGATTGTTAATTTCCTCCAGATGATGTCCATCTTTGAGAATACTATTTGACTTTAGTAAAGCTTGTATACTGTATTTCTAAATATAACTATTGACAGGTTGAACTCAAATATAAACTATTAACTTCTAGAAGTTTTAGATTGCAAACATTTCAATATATTGACATGTATTACAATGAAAAAATAAACACCTTTTCTTTCTTTAAAAGTATCAATAAGTTAAATTTTTTAAAAGCAAAGCGGTCAACCCTCTGTTGTAGTAATTCATTAAAATGATTTGATTTCCCAGCAACACCCCAACTTTTCTTAAGGCATTTATACTGCAAAACAGACGCTGATAAATAATTGTAAATAGCAAGTAAATTATAATAAAATAATTGTTGCATGTAACAAAATGAAATTACAAATTCCAAAGGGTATTGGCCTATAGGACGAAAATGTATCTCATGAAAAATTATCATATTTCTTTCCTATCCCCCAACTAATAGAATTAATTTCAATTCTCAAAATTATATTTATGGGTTAAGTGCTTCTGAGTTATAATCTCAGAGCACACTCTATTCCGACTGTCAGCGTGTATAGTTAAAGAAAGCTGAAACGAGATTCAACATAAAATACTTTCGGGGTCACATTGTTTGCATAGAGCTGTTGTGTGGCACAACTATGTAGCCACTGGAGATGCCATCTGTAACACATACCAACTCATGCACATATCTTGTTTCTGTTTTTTCTTTTGTGGAAAACAGCTAGGAGTAGCTAGGAGCTGCAGTAGCGTTCTGCTAAATTGAGAAAGATGTGAGGACAGATCTTGTTTAGAAAAGAACCCCACTGTGAAATAAATTATTCTAGTGTATCCCCAAATCTCATGACAGGAAATATTAATGTGCTAAGAATCAGTCCAGTGGCTATATTAGGAGGTATTTAACATTAAGAAATTATTACTGACACAGAGTGGTTTAAAAAGATACTTTTTTTTTTTTTTTTTGCAACTAGTTCACAAAAACCTTTCTCAGAGGATTTCTCACTGGTCTTTCATTCATTCTCTCTCTTTTTTTTAAATTTTTATTCTATATTGGAGCATAGTTGATTAACAATGCTGTGTTAGTTTCAAGTGTACAGCAAAGTGATTCAGTTATACATATACATGTATCTATTCTTTTTCAAATTCTTTTCCCATTTAGGTTATTACAGAATACTGAGCAGAGTTCCCTGTATTATACAGTAGGTACTTGTTGATTATCTATTTTATATATAGCAGCGTGTAGATGTTAATCCCAAACTCCCAATTTATCCCTACCCCCCCCACCTTCCCCCTTTTGTAACCATAAGTTTGTTTTCTAAGTCTGTGAGTCTGTTTCTGTTTTGTAAATAAGTTCATTTGTATCTTTTTTTTTTTTTTTAGATTCTGCATATAAGCGATATCATATGATATTTGCCTTTCTCTGCCTGACTTAGTTCACTTAGTATGATCATCTCCAGGTCCATCTATGTTGCTGCAAATGGCATTATTTCACTCTTTTTAATGGCTGAGTAATATTCCATTCATTCTTAAAATGAGTGAATGAATGAATGTTAGTAGAATGCTGGGTCTTTCATTCTTTTTATCAGAGAAACATTATGAACCAGGTCCTCTGAAGTAGAATAGTTTAAAATGAAGAACCCATCTAATAAAAGATTGTAGACATCTTAAAACAGTTCTACCATGAAAATGTTTAACAATGAGGAGGTACTGTGAAATTTCTGAGGTATCATTAGATGGATTCGGCATTAAAATATTAATAATTTAAGAATTTGTGGTGCATAGTAGATAAAATTATTCTCCTAATTGAGTTGTTTTGTTTTACACAAAACAATGTGTTTTGTGTAAAGGAAAGCAATGTATAGCATGATAAAGTGTTTCCCTAAAAATAATAAAAATCAGCACGATATAGCCATACACTTCCAAACAGATTCACATATAAAACCTAGATAAGGAATCCTGCAAAGGGGGATCCCAAGATATCAGAGGTGGGGGAGGTCGGAGAGAACCCTGGGAGGTTGTGAATGGCTGCATCACAAGCTGGCCGGGGAGCCCAGTTTTGCAAATGGGGATCTGTGGAGTGGCAGGTTCGCTCAGGCAATCCCTGGAGACCTTTCGGATACTGAGATGTTAGAATCTTCAGCCTACATGATCACATTTCTTCCTTCTTGTAAACTTGTGGAACTTAAACCTTACTTGAAACAATGTACAAAAGACACTTAGAATTCCAGCTTTACACCTCGTGAATGAAGGAACACACACATGCTGCTGGCAAGGCTAAAATCTGGGGATTTCTGGGATTCACTTCCTGGAAGACGTGTTGGGAGAAAGGCCCTGAGCCAGAATACTGAAGGAAAATCAGAAAAGTTATCTGGGTATTTTTTTTTTTAAAAAAAGCAACAAAATATCTCATATAGCTTTCAACAACTAGCAGCTTAATTTTAAAGCGCTTTTTTCCTTGTTTTTTTTCTAGTAAGTTAGCTGGAGCTTGGAGTCAGCAAGAGACAGAGCGGCAGGTACCTCGGTGATGCTCCCTGCTCCCACATGCCTCACCGAGCCTCTCTCACAGCCCCTACCCCAGAGTAGACAGTTATTTGTTTAATTGTCTACCTTCTCACTAAACCAGAGGTCAGCAAACCCCAGCTGGGGGCCAAATCTGCCCCCACTATCTGCTTTTGTAAATAAAGTTTAATTAGAACACAGCCATTTTTACATATCATCTATGGCTGCTTTTGCTCTATAAAGGCAGAGAAGGGTAGCTGTGACAGAGACTGTACAGACCACAAAGCCTCAACTGCTATCTGGTGTTTTTTTTTTTTTTTTGCGGTACGCAGGCTTCTCACTATTGTGGCCTCTCCCGTTGCGAAGCACAGGCTCTGGACGCGCAGGCTCAGCGGCCATGGCTCACGGGCCCAGCCACTCCGCGGCATGTGGGATCTTCCCGGACCGGGGCACGAACCCGTGTCCCCTGCATTGGCAGGCGGACTCTCAATCACTGCGCCACCAGGAAAGCCCCTATTTGGCGTTTTTTAGAAAGGGTGTCCTGCTCGAGGACTTTCCTCCATTAACACAAGGGCTGTCTTCTGGTATCCCCAGTGCCTGGCCTGTGGCTGGTGTTAGTAATGCATGTGTTCTGAATGACTCCCTAGCTGTTTGACTGGATGAATGAATGACTATGAAGGAACAGGGACACACAGGGAAGGCAAACAGGAAAAGCACCAGCGAGCCAGAGGTCAACGACGCTGCAGTGTTAAGAGGTGTGCAGCAGGTAGCTGGATTTGAGCTAAGCCTTCGATACTACTTTTCAAGGCTGCAAACATCATCTTCCTTCATCCAGGCCACTTCTTTTGATTAAGCTATCTGGTCTCATCCAGAGGGTGTCCAACGCTTGCAACACCGACATGATAGAAAGGAAAAGGGAAATGGACGTTGATTAGCTATGGAAAGTGATTGCAAGAAAATAGGATGGAACCATGTGATGGTGGCTGGTGGCTGGTGGCTGGTACAGACGGGGTGGTCAGGGAAGGCTGGAGAGAGGACATTTACACTGATCCCTGAATGGCCCGCCACGCAGAGATCTGATGCAAGAGGCTCCGGGGAAGGAGCAGCTGGTGAAAGGCCCCTTTAGGCAGGAACACCTGGGCATGTTTGAAGATTAAAGGAAAGGTCAGTGTGATGGGTACACAGTAAACAAGGGGGCAGTGGAGCGAGGTGAGGTTAGAGGAAGTGGGAGCAGTGCGTGAAGCCTTTGTCTAAACAGCATTCGACTCTTGGACAATGTGAAGCCACACCAAATTTAAAGCAGGGATGCAACACGATGTCATTTACGTTTAAGAAAATCCCTCTAGCTTTGCGTAATGAATGGATTACAGTGAGGCAGGCAAGAACGGGAGAGAGTCCCATGAACATTGTGACGTCCTCCTGGGAGAGAAGATGGTGGTTTGGACTAAGTGGTGCGGCCAGAGAGATGTGGACGGATGGAGGACACGTTTGGGACAACATAGCATTTGCATGTCTCCTACTGAGCTCTTTTCCTTTTTTACTAACATTTGTGAATTTCTCCATTTTTAGGAAACCTCAGGATAATGTCCCCAAATCCAAGGGACCACTGTTATAAAATTAACACCTTTCAAATTACCTATATGGAGACGGAGATTTTTCCAGTGGTTTCTAAACAAATTTCATTCAAAATCTTCACTTAGAGACTAAATTAAATGATAGTGAACCTGATAATCAAATAGCACATTAATAAAAATTTAAAACTATAATTCCATTATTCATCAACCTCCTGTAATGTGCCAGGCAGTGGGCATAGTGTGGAGCATAGATCAAGGGACAAGAGATGCCCTGATGACCCACCGTGGGCTTTATCAGCACCACCCACGTCAGTGAGGCTGAGGGGATCGGAGTCTCCAAACAGGGCACTGATATCGCCGATACCGGAGATATGCGCGAAGTAAAGCTGAGAAGATTCGGAGGTTAATTAACCCGAGGCAGAAAGGAGATTCAAGCACTTTGTCTAGCTTCTCCTTTTAAACATGTATTGGATGCCTCTACTATGCCAGGTTCCCTGCGAAGTGCTTTTTCTGCATTATTTATTTAATCCACTGAACCATACAGGCTCAGGAGGGCAGGGCCCATGTCTGTGTTTTCTCTTCTGCAGTCTAACACTTGTTTGTAGGGGGAGTTCAAAAGTATTTGTTGAGTGAATGGATGGAGGATTCCCCTGTTCCTCTCATGACAGCAGCAGCAGTGAAATACCCCAGCACAGAGAGGAGCCGGTGAGGACGCGGAGGCTTAGAGAGTTAGTAAGTGCCAAAGCGGGTACCAGACCCGACCTTCCTGAGACTCCTCAATGCCACGGGACCCAGCCTTGGTCCAGGCCCTGACAGTCTCCCTTCACCCATCTCTAGTCTCAGGTTCCTCATCCATCTAATGAGAATCATGTGCCCGGCTGCATAGGGTCATAGAAAGGTGACAAGATCATCTGTGGACAGCTTCTAACACACTCCTTGGCTCATGGATGGTACTCATGGTAGTAGAGTTTCTCCTACTTCTCTTCTTCCTCTCTTATTCAAGGGAAGGAAAAAAAAATCCATACGACTTTCTATAATTTGCAAGGTAAATTCATCAATTTGTGGAAAAATTGCATTGGGAAACTCTGGTGATACTTCCCCTTTGCCTCTACAGCCTTGCCGCATGTGGCCTGGGCGCAATTATCCTCTGCCCTTCTAGGTTTGCTCTGTGTCCCAGAAAGCCGAACCCTCAGGGTTTATCAGTGAGGCTCCCTTGCTCTCTGGTTGCCAGCTCCACACTCCCCCAAGCTCCGGACCACATTTTCTGACAGTGACTTTATCCCTCCAGGACTGTAAGTCCTTTTGGGCACCCTCTCTTCCTCCACAACTCGCAGGTCTAATTACTTCTCCGTGCCTTCCAGACTCTGGGTGATGAGGGAGTTGCCTTTTTGGGTGCCCCACTATTCGTGTCACACCTCTGTACAAACACATCTCTTCATTAAAGCATCTAGAATGATTTGCTTTGATTCTTTTTGCTGCTCAAGCCAGAATTCAAAAAGTCTCAGAAGGTAAAATGGACAGAGGTGGAGCAAGTATATCAACTAGAAGAGGATCCTTGATCTCATGCTTAGAAACTGGCTGACAGAAGGGAGGTCTCTGGTGAGTGCTAGAACGTCCCTTCTCTGGGAGCAAACATCAAAGCAGCACTAACTACCTGTCTTCAGTGGCAGTGAGCAAGGCTGGCCACATAGTTTTCTACTCTTACTACAGTTATTATCCTATGAAATAATTAATACGGTGCTATTCTCCATTCCTGTTTCCATCCTTGTTAAAGCACAGTGCAAATACTAATGCCCAGACCAGAACAACTCTGCTATTTGAGGCATAACTCTTGGAAGGCAAATGTGCTGTGACTTAACAGTGTTCTGAAAAAACACATTTTCTTCTCTAAAAATTACATCGTGTAGGGGCCTGTGAGGAACTTGTGTGAAAATGAGAGATATTCTCTTTAGGTGGATGCAACCACATACCAGGGCACTAAGTTTAGAGAGCAGAGTATGAGATGGATTTCAGCCCAATTCATCTTCAAAGCCAGCCCTGCTTGTGCAGTACACAACTTGCACAACTGCAAGTGGCAGCCCTTACTTCCTGTGATTCTAGGACAGCCACAGGGACTCTTCGGACACCAATTTTCACATGTATAAGATGATTAATACTACACATTTTTCACCTAGCTCTATACAACCAGAGATGATATACTTGAGTTCAAAGAACTATGTATTTATGTAATAATGTTCAGTTGAGTCTCCTATACAAAGCAAAATTATCATTCCTTTATGGATTGATTACAGGTTATTTAACAGATGACTTTTTTCCCCCTGCTGATTAAGTTAACAGCTCTTAATATCCAATTAGTTACTTAGTCAGCTTTCAAAACTTCTTTATCAGAATCCACTTCTGGCCAAGATGGATTAACAGGTGCTGGATTTATCCTCCTGCCCCTGGCAACCTGATTATCTGGACAAAATATTGGAAGCAATGGTTTTCAAGACACTGGATGGCAATGAAGGACAGCACCTCATGAGAGGCAGGAAATGAACGTGCTGAGTCCTATGCCCACCTCAGCTTACTGTCCTAAAAGAGTTTCCAGGCCCTGGATTGGAGACGGAGAACCCGGGAAAAGCCCAGGGGACTCACAGAACCGAGAGGACAAACCTGGGCTTCTTGGGAGGACCATGCAGCTAGAGTGTACAGGACTGAATAAGGAGAGGAGAGAGCTGCACAGTCAGAGAGCATCAGAGAACTGCACGGGGGGCTGCTCTCAAGTGTAAACATAAAATTGTTTCTTTAAAAGGTAAACATATACCCAATACAAGATCCAGCCAATCCTCTCCTAAATATGTAAGTGGAAGGGAAAGTGTATGGCCACACAGAAACTTGTACATGCATATTCATAGCAACTTTATAATAGCCCCAAACTGGAAACAACCAAGTGTTCCTCAACTGGTGAATGATAAACTGTGGTATATCCATACAATGGAATACCGCTTGGCAATAAAAATGAATGAACTATTGATAGAGGAAACAACATGCATGAATCTCAGAATAATTCTGCTGCGTGAAAGAAGCTGAAAACCAAAAAAAGTACATACTGTATGATTCCATTAAAAAATTCTAAAACATGGAACCTAATCTAGAGTGACAGAGCAGATTAGCGGTTTACAGGGGATGGGAAGGGGGAACAGGGAGGGCTTGGAGGGAGGAAATACAAAGAAACATGAGCAAATTTTGGGGGTGATGGAGATGTTCATTATCCTGATGGTGGTGGTAGTTTCACAGGTGTGTACATGTGTCATAACTAATCAAATTGCACATTTTCAATATGTGTGTTGTATCACAGGTCAATTATACCTCAAAAACATTTAATGAAAAGAGAATTAAGAGTGAAATGGTTTCTTTAACAAAAGGTTTTTCGTACATGACTACCTTCTCACAATCTAGTTAGAGGGAAGCAGCGACTAGAATCCGTTCATACATGGCTGCTTTCTTAATTCCACTGTAGTTACTGAGCAGTATATAAAGGAATTGTTACCATGCTTCATTTGAAAGCATGCTCTATTTCAGATGCCCCAAATAGCGACAGGGTTTTTCACAAAGAGAGCTGAGTAGCGATAATCTGCCATATGTCTTGATTCCTGTCCTCCCAAATGGGGCACACAAATCAGCCCTCCCTACAAAACAGAACTAAAGAAATAAGGTCTTGCTTTAAGCTTTAATTATATTCCTCACACACACATACATCACATGCACATATGTATACACATTTATGTGCATAGATATATATTCTTGTTCTGTTACTGTAATTTCCGCTTTCATTTTCTCAAGGGGAGATACTGGGTCATAGGATTTGAGCAATTCCATTTCTGAAATGTGTTCCCAGTGCATTGGAAGAGAATTAATCTGGAATCACATAAAAAGTCCTGACATCCCCCCACTGCCACTTCTGGAGGAAATTAATAGGAAGAAAAAAATCACTGTGCTTTGTGTGTCTTTGTGTCTTCACAGACTTCTAATCATCTCTGGGCATCGATCCTGCTTCAATTTTAAGAGGCTCCAAACAACGGCGGATCTTGAGTCTTGCACGTGGAGTGAAGCGGCCCCTCCCATCGGCAGAGTAAACAGGGCAGCGCGTGCCTCCTCAAGCCCAGTCCACAGGGTATGTGGTTTTCACCCCTGACTAGTGATGAAGACAACTTTTCCATTCAAAAGAAAATCCTTTATTTGGAGGCTATGTTTTCTACTTATGTTGAAATACTTTCCTTATAATGAATGACATTGAGAGTAGACACTTTTGTTATTGTGTTTTTAAACATCCTCACCTGGTAAAATAAAACATCGCAAACTTATCCTGCTCTCTCCTCCTCTTTTTTTTTGAACATTACATTGTTTGTAAAACCCCAAAGTCCTGGCTTTATCACTGCTTTTCAGGACATATGAAAAATTTAATTGACATTTTGATTTTGGTCTATATAGGCTAAGTTGTAACAAAAACAAAGAAGTTTGAGCATAACTGCACATGGTCACAAATAATCATGCTACTTCTACAGTGTAAGAAATCTCATCTTTAATTTCCTCAATGCAATATCTTCAAAAAGAGCTTGACCCGTCCAGCTTTCAGACTAAACGAACAAGGAATCAGGATAATCACTGTTGCTCTGAGGAGACCACTGAATGTCTGGTGATGCAGAGCTCTGATAAGGGAACTAATAATTCCTTTGAAAGTATCCTGGAGAAGGGGCCATGGAAGCAGAGAACAACACTGGCAATAATGAAGGATAAGCTTGGATCATAATACAGACATACATTTTATTAGTAAGACTGCATATAGCAGTACAAGATTATCAAGTATCGACAAACCTAATTAGGTTGTGCAGGGAGGGAAAGAAGGAAGCAGACAACAGTCCAGTGGCTGTTTCTACCCCCACACCCCGCAACCAAGAGACCAGATCTGAGTCACCATATGGAGAGTGTGTGTAGATGAAATCTCAGGGGCCATTTTTTGATAGGGAAAGTCCTCGTGAGACTCAGAGCAGAAAAAGTATGATATTGGAGTCATGCTGACAGAAGTTTAAAACAAAGTGGGAAAGACTGGGCATCCTCTTCACTTTTAAGCAGAATCTAGCAAGGAAAAGCATTTTCACAGAGGGCACTAAAACTGTAGCCGTGGTGTAATATTTTCCCTCAGATAACTAGAAGGCAGTTGACTTCCAAAAGCAGGGGCTTTGTACTTAAGCATAGTTACTTCTGCATACTCTGTGGAGTTGCAAACAACTGAGGAAGACTTACAGTGATGGGGGAGATGTGGTAGGTACAGTTATACAGGTGGGAACTGAGAGCCAGCAGAAGCGGGTGTACAGGTTAAAATGGTCTTACTTGTCTAACACTCTGGTTGGGCATGCAGACATTCGATGCAAAGCATCTAACTCTATAAATGCTTTAAATCCTCAATTCACTGGGGTTATGTTCTTGAAAATGTACATTTTATTCATAAATAAATCATAGCAATATTTTTTGAATCTTTCTCCTAAAGCAATGGAAACAAAAGCTAAAACAAACAAATGGGACCTAATTAAACTTAAAAGCGTTTGCAAAGCAAAGGAAACCATAAGCAAAACGAAAAGACAACCTACCTAAGGCAAGAAACTATTTGCAAATGATATGAGCAATGAGGGATTAATATCCAACATATATAAACAGCTCATACAACTCAACATCAAAAAAACAAACAACCTGATTAAAAAATGGGAAGAAGACCTGAATAGACATTTTTCCAAAGAGGATTTGCAGATGGCCAACAGGCACATGCAAAGATGCTCAACATCATTATCGTCAAAGAAATGCAAATTAAAATCACAGGATATCACCTCACACCTGTCAGAATGGCCATCATCAAAAAGAACACAAATAACAAATGTTGGTGAGGGTGTGGAGGAAAAGGAGCCCTTGTGCATTATGGGAGGGAATGTAAATTGGTGCAGCCACTGTGGAAAACAGTATGGAAGTCTCTCAAAAAACTCAAAATAGAACTACCATGTGACCCAGCATTTCTACTCCTGGGTATATATCTGAAAAAAATGAAAACAGTAATTCGAAAGGTATATGCACCCCAATGTTCATGGCAGCATTATTAACAATTTCCAGTATATGGAAGCAACCTAAGTGTCCATTAACAGAAGGATGGTTAAATAAGCTGTGTTATATATACAAACACACACACACACACACACACACACACAAATAGAATACTACTCAGCCATAAAAAAGAATGGACCTTTGCCATTTGCAACAACATGAATGGACTTAGAGGGTATTATGCTAAGTGAAATAAGTCAGAGAAAGAAAAATACTGTGTGATGTGTGGAATCTAAAAGATAAAACAAATTAGTGAGTATAACAAAAAAGAAACATACTCAGATATAGAGAACAAACTAGTGATTACCAGTGGGGAGAGGGAATGGGGGAGGGGCACAATACGGGCAGGGGATTAAGAGGTACACACTATTACGTATAAAGTAAATAAGCTACAAGGACGTATTGTACAACACAGGGAATATAGCCAGTATTTTGTAGTAACTATTAATGGAATATAACCTTTAAAAATTGTGAATCACTATGATGTACACCTGTAACTTATGTAATACTGTACACCAATTACACTTCAATAAAAAAACGAAAAAAACAGTAACTAGGTAAGTAAAAGTTGAAGAAATATGAACAACAAATAACACTGATATATATAAAGAGCTCTTATAACTCAGTAAAAAATAGTATCATATAGTCACAGAAAAAAACCCAATGACATATACAGATCTTTCCCAGTAAATACTCAAAACCGTTCGTTCAACCTTATTAACAGTAATTTAAACTTATCAGTAAGATATAATTTTGCCTATCAAATATATAAACTTTTCAAAAATAAATTCAATAGCTGTTAGTTTTGTAAGATGGGCTCAGTCATACACTGCTAGTGAGAGTATTAACTAGCAAAATCTTTATGAAAAACAAATTAGTCATATGGTTTATATCAAGAGTTTTAAAAACACAACTCTACTTCTAGCAATCTCTCATATGACAACAATCCGAGATAGGGAGAGGCACTGTGTGTAAATATGTTCATCGCAACATTATTTATAAATAATTTTTTTTTTTGCGGTACGCGGGCCTCTCACCGCTGCAGCCTCTCCTGCCGCGGAGCACAGGCTCCGGACGCACAGGCTCAGCGGCCATGGCTCACGGGCCCAGCCGCTCCGCGGCATGCGGGATCCTCCCGGACCAGGGCACGAACCTGTGTCCCCTGCATCGGCAGGCGGACTCCCAACCACTACGCCACCAGGGAAGCCCTATAAATAATTTTAAAAATTGCAAATAATTTATATTTACAAGACTTGGAAGTTATTAAATATAATATAGTATTTGTAGTTTAAATACACTATACTATAGAAAAACATTAAAATAAACCTTTTGAAATGTAAATGACTTTGAAAGATGCTCCTAGCATGATGCTTGTACTAAGATCAACATCAGAATATAAAACTCTCTATGTGGCATGATTCTATCTTGTTAATATAACAGTACACAAACACAGACACGTATTTATACACAGACACACACGTTTGTGCAGGTAAAAAATATGGACAAAAATACCAAAATATTAATGATATATTTTCTCTTTAAAAATTTTTAAAGAGAAAATATATTCTGATAAAAATATAAATATTGAAAGATTATATGAAGCAAAAAGTAAAAGTCCCCAATTACCAAAATTCCCAATAATCTACTCACTTTCCAATCCTCCACCACACCCACTGATGTCAGTGTGAAGTGTAGAATATATTTAAATATATAACTTTAAAAAGCATGAGTGTGATTATGCTGTGTATACTGATATGTCTTGGAGATTTTTTCAAGTCAGTATATAATCTTCATTCTTATTAATGTCTGGTTATAATTCCACGGCTATACAGAAATTTAACCCACCCCAAGATAAAGAACATTTATTTTTTTAACCAGACTCACTGATACAAATAATGCTGCCCTGAACAGGTTAGTACACTTCTCTCTGAACTCTTTATTTAGGACACACACATAGAAGTGTAATTTTTAGGAAAAAGGGATTGTACATTTGTTTTCACAGATACTGTCAAATTGTCCTCCTAACTGGCCCCACTAGTTTACACCTCCAAAAACTGTACATGAGAGAACCTATATCCCTTTAACCCTGACTGAACATTTTCTTTCTGTTTCATTTTTGTGAATTAAGAAATATTTTAATTTGTTTTTAAAAATTACTGAGTTGACTTTTAAAGTTGCTGGGTCATTTATATTTCTATTGTGAAGGGCCTATATTTATATCTGGAGCTGAGACCATTAACTGTTCCCTAATATTCATTCTCTTTGTCTTTCTTAGTAATAACATCCCTATTTTTAATGGGACACAAGGTCATACTTGATGAAGATTATTTCCCAGTCTCGTTAAAAGGATAGCCATGTGACCTAAATACTGGCCAATGGGATACAAATAAAAGAAAAAAAGAAAAAACAAACAAACAACAAAAAAACCCCTTGCTACTTCCAGGAAGTGTTTTTTTAAAAAAGAGTGCAATCACCTTCCTATTTATTGAAATTTGAATAAGATAGCTGAAACTTAAGCATCCATCTTGAGCCGTTGGTAAAAGACAAATATTATAGATGTTAGAGCAGAAAAATAGAGGGGTTTTAGACCATGATAGTGATTAAGAAGCCTCCTTACCAGACCTGGACGATTTAGACATTGTTTAATGAGAACTAAATGTTTGTGTGTTTTTAAGCCCCTTTTATTATGGAATTTCTATCATCTGCAATTTAACCTAATCTACACTGACAAAATATCCTTTGCCAGATTTTCTCTTTTTTTTTTTCTTATTGACGTGAAGCTCTTTACAAAACATAGAATATTCTTTGCCTGCTAACAGAAAATTATGAAACAAATTACATAAAGTCCATTTATTCATTCATTCATGCATCACTTTAATAATTCACTACTCTGTGCAACTTTTATCCAAAGGCAACGCTTGGGCGTGTGTGGCTGGGAGGTGCATTGCAGATATCAGGAGGAACCCAAATAAACAAGAAAAATTCCCCAAACTTTCTGTTTATATGTATATATTTGCTATTACAGTTATCCTAGGTGATGAAGATATTTTCCTCATTTTCAATAAAGGAAAAAACTCTAACTTCTTGCTTCTATTGGCTAGAATAGTATTACAGCTTTGTTTTAATGGAAAATAATCTCAAAATCTCAGTATTTTTAACTCTTAGGGTATTGCATTAAAACCACATTTGGTAAAGTCCCACGTCATTCCTTAGATACAAATACTGAGAAGCACACTCTATTGGGACACAAACCTAATGCACTGCCTGGGCAGATTTTCTGTTCAGTTACTGAAGATAAAGCTTTAAGGCTCCTTACTTGCATAGGCCCCTTCGTGGCTCTAGTAATGTGCTCAAATGGCCAGGGATTTCTGGAAACTTGAAAAGATATATGAACAGCAGTTGGTTAGGACAGGTGTCCCTTTCCACTCTAGTGCCCCCTCTGGTACAGCTAGTCTGGGGGTATTTCTTCCACGCCTCAGATGTGTACAAGGATAAGCAGAAGATTGATTCCCATCAATACTGTGTGTAATGGAAGTTCTTTTGGGACAAGAATACATTTGACAATGCAGTTTATATGATTATAAATGCAACACTGATGCTTTTTCTTTTCTTTTGTAAAGGAAATCACTTGGCATAGAATTTACCAGAATTTACATAGAATTCCTGTGTTTGAAGAGCAGAAACGTGCAGCATGATTACAGTGCACGTGCCTGCCAACTAGGAAGCTGCATGTTTTACGCGTCCCGATGTACCAGGTCGTGCCCTACTGCATCCAACAACATCTTAACCTGAAGAAATCTGGTCTCTGGATGAAGCAGCACACAAACTGCCACAGTCTAGCAAAGGGCCTCAAGAAGCAAGTACTGTATTCCATTGACCAAATTCCTACTTTATTCATCAATAAATATCTATACGTAGCAATGAACAGGCTTTTCAATGACTTGATAATTAATGAAGAGGAATAATCACAGGGCCATAATGCAAAAAGACTGACATGTTTTGCTGACTTGACATGATATACTAACATTGACAAAAACAACAATGAACTCATAATATACCAGTATGAGGAAGACTGAAATTTATTGATGAATTTTCTCAATGTATGGAGTATTTAAGAGTAGTCACTATGTCAGAAAACTTGAATGCTCTGAAATCTTACAGACCTTATGTGAAAGAAAATGACTAGAGGTTTTCTCAAATCTGAAAACAAGCATAAAATTTCTTATCTTTACAAAAATAAGTTGTGAAACTGAAAGTTACTTTCAAAACCATCAATAATAAAAAATAAATTTTAATCAACCATGCTAAGGGGAAAGGCTGGATTATCTTTCCATTCATTCTATAGAAAATGATACTACAAAAGTCTTGCTATATAGAGGCCATCAAAGAGTATGCAACCGAAAAGTGTAGAAAGAAGAGTATTACAGCGGAGTATCAGGCGTTTACTAAACACAAGGTCACTTTTCCAAAAGTGTGATTTTTATTGGTGACTGTTGGCTTCTTAAAATTTGTAATCTGTTAGGCTTTATTTTCCTGTTCTTAACTATAAAATGATTTTGTATTCTTTTTCTAAAAAAGGACCCCCCAAATGGCGTAATCTCAGATCCCAGAAAACCTGAATCTGTCCCTACTTATGGACGTCCCAGGCCTTCTTGGCCACCCTCATATTTCCGAAACACCTTCTGGACCGGGCTGTTTACCACCCTAGCCGCCTCTGCAGGGACTGTCCCGATTAAATGGTTTGAAATTTAACTTTAATCAGAGTTAATGTCTCCGGCTTATCTGGCCCTCAGCCCCACACAAAGAGCCCTTTCAGCTTGAAGCTTCCTCTCCATTTCTGAGCTTGAATGAAAAGTCATCATCTCCTGGGCATGGACTTTTGCAAAACAATCTGGGGATGCAAACTGGAAACGGTGGGTAGGGAGAGGTTCAGCTCTGCGTGGGGCACACCTTGATCAAAGGTAATGGGAGACAGGAGGAAGCTGGCAGGTAAATTTCTCCTCCTTTCTGCCTTCTGAGGGATATCCAAGTTGTGGGGTTTTTCCTTGCAAATTTTCCCCAAAAGCCCTCTGTCTCTTTACGCTCCTGTGAAGTAGCCTGAACGAATGCACTGACTGGCTCGGCAGGTCTTCTTGCTCAATTCCCTTTATATTTTTACCCTAGCCACTCTGAGCTTCCACTTCCCAAATAAGGAATAATTTTCCCCCCCCTCAGGCTCTGCTCTGTAGAAGACTTTGGCTAAAATGAAAAAGTTCTGGCAATCTAGCACGTAGGAAGCTTTCATTACTGTCAGCTGTTGTCATTACCACGATCATCCACATCAAAACACGGCACTGTCAGATGACCTTGTACTGGGCTGGCCAAAAAGATCGTTTGTAAGATGTTACGCAAGACCCGAACAAACTTTTTGGCCAACCCATACAAGAAATAAAAACAATAAATGGAATTCAGTTAAAAGGCAGAAAAAAATACATTTTAAAAGAGAGGAATACTGTATTAAAAATAAATTATTAACTTGGAGAATGAAAGTATAAAAATAGACTTTGTTTTGATAAAGCAAAGTTTGGGTTAAGCTGTGATAAAGCACGTATTTATAAACACGTATTTATAGCAAAAATAAAGCATTTCTGTTCATTCTTGCAGAAAACCTATTCCTGTACAAATGCAAGAGTGAAGGTTCCTAACAGTTCATTTTGTGCACGTCTGCACCCGTGTTTTATTTGCTGTCATTTTTCTCCCATGAAAAGTGGTGGCCACTCCTGTCTCAGAAGTAGGGCGAGCTTGCCTGTTCACCCAGTCAATTCTAGACAGATGGCCAATACGCATTTTCGAATCCTGCCAAAACAAAGATTGAATCTGGCAGAAGCCTTAACCCACAACTTCCTTCCCCAAACATTAAATACATTTGCTTGGTAGCCTTCCTGACAACACAGGGGCATGTAGAAATTAAACACAGGGGCATGTAGAAACTAACGCACTGATCTGAGTTTGAGAGGAGAATGCAATGCAAAAATGCATGATTGAAATAGGCCTCCCCAAACAGGAAGACTTATGTTCCCCTCACTCTGGAAATACAAATCTCACGGAGTGTGTGATTTTGATTTGTGTTTGGAGTGCGGGAATACAATTCAACGAGATGGCACTGCGCTGCATCCAGGTAGGGACAAACGATGGTCTTAATGATGAGTACGCTCTGAACTGTGGTTGTGTAATAAGCTTGCTGTGTAATAAGCCACATCTATAAGAGAAACTGTAGAATTCTGTCTGCCTGACTAACATGCATTCCATGGCCAAATAGTGTCCATAATTAACACGTCTAAAACAAGGGTCCTTCGCAACTGCTCTCACTCGCACTTCAATCACGGTGAGTACAAGTTACTGAAGGGGTGCAGCAAATCTGAAGACCACGCTCATGATGTCCTTTGCAAATGGCACCTTCCTCTCAGGTCACAGACACTGCAAAAGCCCAGGTTCTCCAACTGGTGCATTTTAATGTAATCGACAGAAAAGTGTAGGAAGACACATTTTTTTAGACTCTGAGCAAATTATCAGTGCAGGTAGGTATTCAGAGAATAAATACATCTACTGTGTCACTGGAGTTTTAAAAATACAATCAATTTGTACTAGAAATTAGGGCTCCATCTCAGATTCATCTAAATTGATTTGCCATTTTAAATTGCAGCCCATTTGTTCAAATGAGCAAAGCACAACAGAATTCTGTTTCCAACCAAGATTATTTACTAATTATTTACCAAGGTTACTAATCCCTACCACGTTTATTCAGTCCTTCTTCCTTTTCTAGAACGCCACACTGGTCTGCTCAATAACTTGAAATTGTTTTTGTTCCCGTGCTATTTCCCCAGGTAACAAAAGGACAAGCTTGGGACCTTTAGGAATGAAGAAGTAACCTCTCACTGTATGTTTTAAGAGTAAGGACGGGAATAGGTAGAAAGATTCCCTTTCAAACAAACCCTATTTACCGCACAACCTCGGAGTAACCAGCAAAATACCGTGGGCAGTAAGCGAGCCATCAGACACCGTTCCTCTCCGCAAATAATGAGAAATGTAGTCAGCTAAGTCACAATAAAGCTTTACTAAGAGTAATTTAGCATAGTACTTTCTCGTTTTCTGCTATTTTTAGAAAAAGAGGAACCCACGTAAAGATTTAAACTTGCAAACATTTTCAACCTTACGTATTTTAAGTACATCTTTGACATGCCCCCCTGTTGCCGGGAGTATCCCAGATATGCTCATGTAGTTCAGGGACCTCCGGACGAGCAGTGATGAACTTGGGCCCAGCCAGGCCCCTGGGAGCGGCCAAGTGGGCGCTGCTTCCTGCGGGTTAACTGGCCCCACTCCCTGTGCTTCTGTCTAAAGGGGTCGTTTGCGGAGCTGTCCGGCCTCCCTCCCTCAGCTGCCCCTCCCCTGTCAGAACTGCTACGTGCTGCACCCCAGCCCCTCTCCCTGACCTGCTGCTTCTACCTGCTGGGCTGGGAGCGGCACGAGAAACAGTAACAGAGGAAGCCCTGACGAGCTGTGTGCCTTTCACACACACGGGTGCTCACGGGCGACCAGATCCTGCAGGCCGTCCTCGGAGCAAACTGCTTCGATGGCACTGATTTTTTTTTTTTTTTAGTTTTATTTACTCTTTTATACAGCAGGGTCTCATTAGTTACCCACTTTATACATACTAGTGTATATATGTCAATCCCAATGATGGCACTGATTTTTGTGACAGTTTCCTATTTCCCTCCAAGACCTTTTTACAAATTGGGGCTTTGGGCACTTTTCACATGTGGGCTCCCTGCCTTCTTCGCAGCGGCCTGACAAGCAGACAAGTGAGTGATGCCGGATACGACTGGAGGCGGAGCTCATGTCCGAGGAGGCCTTGGCTAAAAGGGCCCTGCAGGTTCCGCTCCCCCTTCCAGGTGGGCCCCAAGCCCCGGAAGCCCCTGGCAGCCGCAGCCTCTGGGGAAAGCCAGGCTAGCTCCCACTCACCCAGAGCTTAGAGGGCAGGACGCCCGAGGCTCACCTCGGGGCCAGCAAACTGCAACCCAGCCCCTCAGCTCCAGGAGCTCAGGGAAGCCATTTGGGAGACTGTCAGAGCTTCCAGGACTGGGATCTGGGGGCCCCCAAATCTGTAAGCCTTCACGCCACTTAGCACTGAATACCAACGCAGGCCAACGCAAGGGCTTGGGATGGGAATGCACCTCACACGGCACGTTTAGACCAGGGATTTTTATCCCCACGGGGCTGCGGATAACGACTGCTCTTGGCATCCTCCGCTGGGTCAGACGCAGGAGAAAGTGCTGGCGCCCTGCTTGGTTAATTCACATCTTTGTCGGGTGATTCTCTCACACACCTTGCAGAGCAATCATACTCTGTTAGCCCATTTTCAGGCTGAGGTAAGTAAGTCTCAAGGAGGTAAAATCAATTTGCCCCAAATCATGCTCCACAGTGAAGAAGTGCTAGGATTTGTCCACAGGCCTCCCTGGAACCACTTCCCCTGCCACCTAGTCTGTCATATGCCAGTAATGGCAAAGTCTCCCTGGGACACTGTTACCTGACACGAGACATCTTCAATCCTAAGTGTCTCTCTGCTGTCTGCAGAAAACTTCTTCGTGTGAGATTCTATTTGCTCTGTCCACAGTCTCCTTCTAATGGTGTCCAGCTCAACAAGGAGAACAAAGAAATTGGCCCTGGATGAGTCCTGACACAGAGGCGGCCACAGTCTCCGTCCCCTGTGACTCAGGGCCTGGTCCCCAGCTCATCAGGCCAATGGTGTGCACAGGCCGGGGAGAAACACAGGCTGCCGGGCTCCTGGGTCCTGGCTCATCTCACTTGCATCCAGCTCCCTGTTGACAAGCAGCAAACATTTGCTCCTTGGTAATGGCAACATGGTCCTGCCAGATGGAAGAAAGAGCCGCTCACAGGCCCACGGGGCGACTGAACCCACACAGCCTCATCAGTGATGATGCTTTAATCGAGAGATTCAGGTTACTAGGGAAACACATAGGGGCCCTGTAGCCTCCACTTACAGCATTAGTAAAGCAAAACACAGTGGAATAAAAAGAAGAACTTCGTATTAAGAACCGGCCTCTATCACCCGACTGATGTTTATTGGATGCGCAGCTGTTTTTTGCCCAGATGTATTTCTAAGTACATGTGACTCGTCAGCTGCTCACAGATCATCTGCTTCCTCCTCACATATCCAGCTCAACAGCAACATGAAGTGATAGAAGGGAAGAAATATCGGTGTCCTGCATTCTGCTCACAAAACCACCTTGACATGTCAACTGACAGGAGAAAAATCTCAGGCCCCCATCGAGGTTCCTGATTTTCGTAACATCGGCCGTGAGTTTCAGGGAAATGCATTTCACAATAATCAGCTCTGAACCCCAGGGCTTGGAGAGGGAGCGCTGAGAGTGTAGGAGAAGCAGACATTCTCCTCCTCTCTGAGGTTTTGTGGACTCTGATTCTCTAGTCTTAGGAGGGGCAAATTTAAGCGGAAGTGAAATCTAATGTGGATGGACCCTTTCCATCGTGGTGTACAGGTAAATGTCAGCTGGCTCGGTACCCTTCTCAGAGCCCTGAAGCAACAGAAGCTAAGAGAGGGAGACAGGTGTGGTGGAGAAGTGGGGAGGGGGATGGGATAGAGGAAGGCGATAGTGGGGGTGGGAGTGTTGGGAAACAGATCGGCTGGGGGCGGATGTGTGGCTGCCTCTCCCATCACAGACGAGGCCTGCAGCCGCCCTGGTCTACAGCCCCGCTGGGAGGGCTTCTGGTAGCAGCAGCTGTGGCCACACAGGACCTGCCAGGGAGCCACGGAGGTCCCAGGGCATCTCCCTCAGAATGTCTCCCACTCTCTGGGGTCCAACGGCTGTCTGACAATCTTGAGTTCATCTCCATTTGAAGTTCCTCCCATGAAGGATCTCCTTGGCTTCTTAGTTACCAGTTGGACTCACCTGTTACCACTGGACAGCACCCAAGAAAGTGTCAGATCACTGCAGTCACACATTCCTTCCTTTTCAGGTCATTTGTGCCACACTATTTACTCCTGAAACTTTTCAACTGGTGACCACTTTTGCAAAAGTGCAAGCTCAAAGACATGCAAATGTTTATCAGAGATGTCTGCATTTTAAAACCCAAGTAGGAATAACTTTCTGGGGTCCCAGAGAAACAACAGTTTTTTAATATCTTAATACTTTACTGAATGGACGTATATTAATGAGAATTACAGCACTGCTTTTCGGGTGCTAAGAGACCTGAGTGGCGTATGCTGGGGAGATTGCACAGAGGCACATCCCTAAGCTTCCTCGGGGCTTTATAGTCACAGTGTGTTTGGAGAGATTAACGGCCGACCTCCCAGCACGGGGTTCTCGCTCAGCACTGCCGACACATGTGGCCAGCTGGGTGATTCTCTGTTGTAGGGCTGTCTGTGTAGCCCAGGACGCTTGGTAGCAGCCCTGCCTGGTCTCCACACGCTGGATGCCAACGGTGCCCTGCCCCACAATTGTGACAACCTGAAATGTCTTCACACGTTGCCAAATGTCTTGCTTGGGGCGGGGAGGGGGGATGCCCAGGCTCGGGGGATCCCCTACCCTTCCATGCACACCCCTTGAAGACCCACTCTCTTAGAATGAAGCCAGAAGAGGTACTATTATTGCCCCACTTCACAGCTAGGTAATCACGCGGAAGGTTAGTGAGAGGAACGTACTTGCCTGGGGTCACGCAGAGCGGTGTATAAGAATTAGCTCATTCTAGACGATGCCAGTGAGGCATCACATAAGAGGCTTAGGGATGAACGAGATAGAGTCGCCTGACCCCCTGACTCAAGCCTCCCCCTTTTCCGACTGACTTGGCAGGAATGGCTTACAAGCCAGGGAAGCCCAGAATCCCGGGAGGCAAGACCACTCCTGCCTCAGCACCCCCGCCCCCCCAATTCCTGGAGTCTCTGTGTAGGCCCTCCACAGATACAGTTTCCTGTGTGGCCAAATGACTCTCCTTGTGCGGAGGCATTTGCCCTGAAGGCTGAGTTACTTCCTAATCCTTATGCTTAATACCTTCAGAAAGGCTCTTGTAAAAAAGAGAATGAGGCTGTACTGAGATTAGTTAGGTTGCTTATAATGCGAGGTGCAATGCCTCGCCTAGAAAAATGCAAATGAAAAGGTTTTGACTAAAATGTCTAGTCTCTAACCCAATGCTGGTCTAGGTCCCTTAGCACTTTGTTGCTGTCCTAAATACTGACCTTTTCCTATCTGCCTTTCATGTTTCTAATACTGTGAGAGCTTTTCCCCAGCAGCAGCCTTCTCTGACCCCCCCATGCGTTCTGGGCAGCTGGCTGGGGATGGAGTGAACAGTCTGGGGTAGGAGTTTGGTTACAGCATCGTGGAGAAATTAGGTGAGGCCGCAGCATCTGACCCATTTTATGGATAATTAAGCAGTTGAGTTGGAGGCTAGCATCTACTGCAGTGGCTGCAGCCACTGATACCTGTTGGGATCACAGGTACGGGGCGTAAGGTGTGCTGGAAGGAGGGAGACGGCTCAACTCCCATCCACCAGGCTGCTGGGAAGCACTCTGGTCTCCTTCTAGAACTTTACATAGGGTCCTTTATTGTAGACATGCACTTCAGAGTTAACCTAACAACTTCAAGGAATTCATGATTCATTATTTATTTTTGAAGCCATGGTTATGACATGGTTCTGATTCCATGGGAAAGCCATTAATTAGAAAACATGCTACTCCGGACCTCTAAAATGATCAAAGTAAAAGATGGTGAGAAAAAGCACATTGTGGTTAAAAAATGCCCCAACCAAGAGAGTTGCGTTGTAAGAAGTGTAAGAAAGAAGGGTAAGAACAGCCACGGGGTAGCTGGGTCTCAGGTACACAGGTAGGGGGTGGGGATTAGCCACATCTCAGCTCCTCCATCCTTTCCGGGCAGCGTCAGAGGGAAGCTTTCTCTAGCGCCCACACACATTTAGGCGCTGATTTAGAAGCAGAGACATGCTGGATAAATGCAAAGTGTTTGTCAAAGCACTTCTCTCCAAGTGGATCTGCATAGCCAGATAACAGAAAAACGCCTTCCTCCTTTGCTGTCTGAAGGCTGGGACACAGTCTCACAAGAAAACTGATGGGTGAGACCATCTCAGACTCCACAATGAACCACACCTAATTTACAGGAAGAAAAAAAACAACCTGAGTACACCACCCCGATCTTCACACTCTCAAAAAAGCCAGTGGAAATCAGACACTGTGATTCTTCAACGGTTCTTACCCATAACTTGTTTGGGAAAATGTAATAAACTGATGCTCAATGTGAATAATAACTTCAGTGAGATGAGATTCTTTACCACCATTCTTCTACTTGAGAAACGTGAACACTCATTCAGAACAAGCTGGCTGGAAGCTCTCGACGTTATTCTGCAGACGGTGCGTTCCCCAAATTGCTCTACATGTGGGACAGAGGGAGTCTCGCGTGAAATGAGGATAATGATACCCTCTTGCAGGACAGTTTGAAGGGTTTCAGATAATGCGTGTGAAGCTGATGCTACAAGGTTTTGCCTCACAGGCTGGCGGCAGTGGAGGTGGCCCACTGGGACCTGGGCGACCATCTGGGGCATGTGTCCCAGCTGACTCCCAGCATACTCCGAGCAGGGTGCTAAACACCATGGCCCACCCCAGGATTTGCAGTGGGGTTGCAGGTCTAGCTGCCCTGCAGAGCTATGTGACATTTAAACATGCAGCAAATAAACACGTGGGCGCCCTCAGGAGACGGGGCTTAGCCCACACTCACTGGGCGTCATGAGACCCCCATGGACAGGGCACTCCAGCCTACGCCTGCTACTTCCTGATTTGCACTAATTCTTTCTTACCCCTGGAGTTTCACGATATTTAACAATTCTGCAAATTCTTTAAAGCGTGAAATATGAAAAGAGTCAAATACTCTCTAAGGAAAAGGGAGGAATCGTCTCGAATTAGTATTTTCAAAGAAGTTAGGGACTTGGCTTGTTTAACCCTTACGAATGTATGACTAGTACTAATTAATGCAGGTAAAAGGGAACTGATTCTAATATGCGAAGGAGGGGCTGCCTGGACCAGGGATAATTTTGCAAACAGATCCAGAAGCAACGCCCGCTGCACCCGCTGTGGGGAAACATGCTCCCTGGGATCTTCCTCCCCTTGTTTAATCTGTGACATTGCCATTGGAATTTGTCATTCAAGGAGTTACAGCTAATGTTACAGCCTGAAGCGCAGCTAAACCAAAATAAACAATCTGCTGTATTCTGCTTAGACTAATAGACAGTGATGTAAGGCCCAGCACACTGGCAGCGGCAAAATGCTTCTCCCACACTGTGTGTCTGCAACATGGCCCGTGTGCACACAGTGGCTTTGTCAAGAGGGGCCTCTGGGGCTCCGTTCATTGTTAACACTGGTGAAGGGACCCGAGAGGGGCTTGAGCAGAAATTTAACATTTTGCCTTGGTCTGCATCAGAGAGATTCTGTTTGTATCAGCTAGGAGAACAAGCTTTTAAGCTTAGAACACAAAAGCCTTTTTTATTTGATTTTTCTTGGGCGGGGGTGACCTCTGTCCTCCTGAGTCAGGAGGTTTTGCAGATGCACTAACGGGCGGTGGGAGCTGTCATTACAGTTCACAGAAAGGGCCTGCAGCTTCCAGTATATGGAGATCTTAAGCCGCCCACACAGACACATTTCCAGTTGTCTTAAATGCCCAATATATTTTTTGGTATCACTTCCCAGCAAGGGTTCTCTTGGTATTTTTAAAGCATTTTGCCACAAAGGTAACAGGATTTTGTCTTTGAGTGGGGGGAGGGGGTAGTTATTAGCTCATACATGGCTTCCTCTCTGAAGAAGCGCTCACTCTGCCTGGTGTGATCTTTGACTGTAGCTTCCCTTGCACAGCCACCTTCAGCAGTGCTACACCTGTGCATTCAGCTCCTAAGCCCAGTGTTTTCCATCTGAGTGTAATGTTATTCTCCTTGTTTTTTTTAAATTCCCACCCAGGGTCCCAGGAGCCCTGCCATACTCCAGAAGCACATGAGGCTGTGTCACGCCAGCGGTCACAGTGAGCTCCCTCATCTGGTTACACCTTCCACTCAGGAACACTCGCTCCGGAGGAGGGGAAGCTGCCACACATGACTCAGTTAAAGTTGTCAACCTGAGTGGCCTGGATTACATCTGGCCTCCTACACGCGATCGGTTTTCAATTTTATCACCTCATTCTAAGCAAAGCGTGAACGAGAGTTCAGTGCACGTGGACAGAGATGAAACAGGGTCCTCTTTAATAAACAGATGCTTTTTAAACCTTGTTATTCTAACTTGTGATTTTCTAAGCGTAAAACCAGACACGGTTATAACGACCATATCCCTCTCCAGGATTTCCGTGTGGAACAAAAACTAAGAGTGAGTCCACCGAAAGGGAAGGGAGGAAGTAGGAAGAAATGAAAACTCCCTGTCCTATTGGACGCTAGGCTGGAAGCACCACCTTGTTCCTGCCAGGTGTCCCCTCCTCCAAATAGGCCAGGCTGTAAAGTGAGTGGGGCAGGTGAGGTGCCCAGGTCTGTGACAGCACCTGTGAAACTGACAAGGCGTCACTCTGCATTTGGGGTTTGCATGCCTCTCACTCCTGCGTCGCCCACCCTGCCATGGGGTGCCTCTCACTGTAAAGCTCATCCACGTCTGCTCTGCGTCACGGCCTGGGCACTAAACGAGGGGGCATCTTGCTGCTGATTTCTCAGCACAGGTAATGCTCTGGCAGTGACACTCTAGGGCAGCCCCTCCGGGCACCCCTGCTCCCCTCACACGTGTCCACCTCTCCTTAAGACAGCCTTCAGCTTCTCTGGGAGGATGACAAGTAATTCTCATGACTGCAGATCTGTGAATGTCCCCCTTCCTCCCACTGATGGGATAGTGTGAATGAACATGGAAGAGGAAAACAAAATGAGAAAGAAGGAAAACCATGAAGTTCCATCTCTAGATGGGGCTACTGTCTGCAAGTGTCCTCTGTTTGGTCTTTAAAATTCAGTTCACTTCAACTGAGATCGAAATTAGGTATCAACAGAGAATTTACAATTTAAATCAAACTTTGACTCAAGTAATTAAGTCTTTAGTCCTGCGAACCTCATTCACAGCCTCAGCATCAGGCCGCTGTAGGATGGCTAAATTTCTTAATTTCCTGGGTGCCTCTTTAAAAAAAAAAAAAAAAATCCCCAATATTGAATAAACTAAAAGGGAAGAGTAGCAAGCAGTTAATGTTTATGTGTTCTTGAACTTCAGACTATGGATAATAAGAGATTAACGGTGAGAAGAGACTTCCCAGAATGCTTGGCAAAACCCTGGTAAATTTCAATTTGTCCACTTGGTAATAAACAAGTCTGAGGGAGGAAAGCCACGTTTCCATTGGCATCAGTACTTTGCTCTGCATAAAAGTTCTAGAAAATAATAGCTCTGGAAGCTCTTTTAATATTTTCAGAACTAGAAGTGCAGGTCATCTTATTGAGGAAGCAAGAATAATGGGTCTTTCTACGTTATTTCTGAGATACTGAGCATAACAGCGGCAGGAAACTACATGTGAAGTCATCAGAAGAAGGAAAGCTTTGCATATCTCATCTCTTTAGACTTAACCCCCTTGCTCAGGACAAAACATGAGAGCAGGAGTGGCCCTGCCTCATGCATTTCTTAATCATTCCTGTCGGCTGTGGTACTATTATTATATGACTGCTGAAACAGGGGATGCTCATCGAGTCTACACTACGTGTCAGACACTGTTTCAATTGCTCCATATACACTGACTCATTTCGTCACTAAAGCATGCTGTGATTTAAATATTATTGTAATCCTCACTAGAGAATTAAGTAACTTGTCCAGAATCATGCCCAAGCTCTCAATCCTTACTCTAGATTCCTCCAAGACTAGGGCCATTCTGAAAACTCAGCTTGACCCGTAATATAACAGAGGGGCACCCTCTTCATCAGGAGGCAGTGTGGCTTAAAAAAATAACATGTGCCGTCAAGACAGACTTATATCCAACTCCTCCTACTAACGCTCCAGGTCGTATGCCTCGGGGTATCCTCTGACTTCAGAACTTAACTTGAACCCTTGAAAGCCTTCTTGGTTCAGGAGAGACAGCTTGGATGCAAAGCGGAGATGGGGGATGAGTACATTCAGGTACCACTGATCCTGATTCCTGGGCACCACAGAAAAATCATCTGATGGGTGAATCAGAAGGCATACGCTAGTAGGCAAATACACGAAATGTATCATATTATAAAATTTTATTAGTGGTGACAGTTTTAAGGGAGCTTTAGCAATATTTCAAACTCAGGCATCAAAGTCTGACAGATTCAATTTTGTGTTTATCAAGTTATCTGATGACATACCAAAAAAGAGCATTCCATAATCTTCAGGCCAGCCCTTCATATGCCAGGTGTTGCTTGCTTACAACTGGCAGAGCCAAAATGGAAAGCATCTTTCGTACCTGCTAAGGAACAAAGGAGGGCTCAGTCCCCCAACATTGCTTACTTAGAGCAAGTTCATCTCAAAAGAAACCCCTTGGCCAAGCAGGCAGCCGATCAAATGGAAAGTGCAGACAGCGTAATTACAGAGGGGTGGAGACATCGGATGGCACTGGGGGCATCACAGTTAACAAGCAGGCTGTTTCTGGAAACTCACAGATTAGCACATTATTGCAGCAACTGGAATCAGCAGCTAAAACACATCTACCAGATTATCCTGGGAGTAACCTATTCTGGACAGCCAAGAGCTGGAAAAACTATCTGGAAGATCACCAACATCACAGGTGTCAAGCCCCATTTCTCTTAATAAAACCCAGGAACGAAACAGAAGGCACTGTGAAGCATGATGAAAGGTCACTGCAGCAGCACTAGGGGAATATAAGGGAATGGACACATCTGAATATCTCCCAACCCGAGTTTCTTTTCCTTGTTCCTTACAACAAGATGCAAACAGCACCCCACGTCTGCACTTACGTTGCATGTATTAAATGGCTGTGTGAATTTATCTAAGCCCAAATTCCTATTTCAAATATGAGAAAATAAAGCAAACAAGAAAAAAGAGTGTTCACTAGGTAATCCAAGTGAAAAACAGGAGCCTGGCTCAAGAGTGAGCCTGCCTGCTGACTCCCTGGGCCTCCGACCTCCTGGTCCACCGAGGGCTCCCTCTCTTCACTCCCTCTCCTTTTCCTCTTTATTCCTCATGATGATGCACATTCTCATTTGACAGTTTCCGTGGATTGAGGCTGAATGTTAAGTTTTCTGCCGAAATGGGTTCAGGATCTTGTCAGCTATTTCCTTTAGTGAAATGCACTTTCATCTTTAATCTACTGAAGAGTGCTATTTATGACAGGGGCTCCTTAGAGAAAAGAACTCTGAGGGATGGGCTGCTACCATATTTAAATTGGCCTTTACCTAGATAAGTAAATACAAAGATAAGGTCAAAAAAGGTTAATAATTTATACTCAGAAAAGCTTAAAAGGATTCCATAATTTAAGCCTCTCATGAAGGTACGAAACCAAACTCAATATGATACCTCTGAAGCCAGCTTGACACTGTGACTTTGCTTTGTTCAAGCTAATGGTGCCATTATTCTCCCAGCTACGCGGTCTCCAAGTCAGAGAGGCATGAAAGATACCTTCTGCTTCTTCAGGGAATCGTTTACCAGTAGTTAGATTTTTAGTCACTAGTTCTTCTCACAACTCTTCTATTTTATTTTTATTCTTACTAGGACAATTGAGAAGAAGACTCTTCCTCTTATCCTTCCTTGTTTGAATCTACCTTCCATTTCTAAATTATGCCGAAGTATAGTTGTGAGCATGTCACTGCCAGTTCAGACGCAGGTTACATCTCTGGTGAACCTCCTCTCCTCCTGAGGAATTCTGATTAGGCTGTCAGTTGCCTGGAAGCCTCGAGGCATGGTCCCCACCCTGCTGGCGAATTCAACTTTAAAGTCTTTGTTCTACCATATGATCCAGCAATCCCACTCCTGGGCATATATCCGGAGAAAACCATAATTCAAAAACACACACGCACCCCCAATAGTCATTGCAGCACTATTTACAATAGCCAGGACATGGAAGCAACCTAAATGTCCACTGACAGAAGAATGGATAAAGAAGATGTGGTACATATATACAATGGAATATTACTCAGCCATAAAGAAGAACGAAATAATGCCATTTGCAGCAACACAGATGGACCTGGAGATTGTCGTAGTGAGTGAGGTGAGTCAGAAAGAGAGAGACGAATATCATATGATACCGCTTATATGTGGAATCTAAAAAAATGGTACAAATGAACTTATTTACAAAACAGAAATAGAGCCACATGTAGAAAGCAAACACGGTTACCAAGAGAGAAAGGGAGGGGAGGGATAAATCAGGAGATATAGGGATTGACATATACACACTACTATATATAAAATAGATAACAAATAAGAACCTACTGTAGAGCACAGGGAACTCTACTCAATACTCTGCAATGACCTATATGGGAAAAGAATCTTAAAAAGTGGATATATGTATATGTATAACTGATTCACTTTACTGTACAGCAGAAACTAATAACACAACAGTGTAAATCAACTATACTCCAATAAAAATTTTTTAAAAATTAAAAAATAAAGTCTTTGTGTGTAGGTGAGGACAGAGGGAGAACCTGATGCTTCAGGGAGCAAAACAATTTAGAGTGGAGAGTAGCAGAGATGAGCAACAGGGTTACTTCCAGGCCATATAAAGGTGAAGGTTCAGGCTGCAGTTTTGCCCCATCACCTTTAATAAGCATGGAGCCAAGTGAACAAAAAGACATCTCAAAGGTTTAAAGAGCGAAAGGAATCTTTCAAAAATGTATTCCTTGTTTATAAAAGTGTCAAAAACTCTTCCCCTTGTTACCTAAAAGTATAAGGTAGCTGTAAAACCAAAAATAAATGTCTACAGAACGGGAGCAGAATATTTTACCCCTAAGGAAAATAATTATCCAGTTTGTTAAAGAGCTAACATTGCCCCTGGTGGTTGGGCTGAGACGCTAAGAGTGAACGGCCGTCATGAGGGCCTTTCTACGGAGCTGGCCTGTACAACTTTCCGCTTTGATGGAAATGTTCTTTATCTGCTCTGACCGCATGCTAGTCACTGGCCACCATGGCAGCCGAGCAACTGAAAGGTGCCTAATACAATCGAGGAACTAGAGGAAACTCAGGCTTAGAAAATTAAAACAGTTCAGCCAAGATCACAAGCTTAACTAATGGTGGAGTCAGCTTAACCCCACCCCTGTCTGACTCACCACCAATGGGCTCTTAAGCACTAAACACTAAAATGCGCCTGCGCTTGAGCCCTTCAACCCCTGGGCCAAGAATTCACTTCCCAGGGGCCTCAGGGCTACAGCGGGTCCAGGACAGTCGGAGCCCCAGGCCAGCAGCCTCCAGGCTGGTGGCCTCTGTCCAGAAGCAGCACTGTCTTTCCACCCTTGTGAGGCCTACACGTATCATCTCTCTTCCTTGTGTGCAATGAGGCAAACGTGGGGAGTACTGAACAAACACGGGAAGTATTTTTCTGGGAAAAGCCACATGGGCCTATGCCCCAAATTAGCAAGGATTCCAGAACACCCATGAATAGCACTGGAGGCTGGGAAATTTTCTCATGTGTCGCGAGATTTTCAAATCTTGTTTGTAGTAAAAGTATTTACTGAGCACCTGTTCAATAGCAGGGGAAATGTCTGATCCATTGATGTTCTGGAGGAGCATTCAACGCTTTCACCAGTGAGGAAGATATACCCAAAGTATTACCTCATAGCTCGTATATAAGAGAACTGGACGGTGGAGCTCTCGGCACCCCTGGTGGAGGCTCTAGGGAAGACTGAGGTCTCTCACTTATTTTGCAAGTGAGGAAACTACTTATCAACAGAGATGGAGTTTGTTATCGGAGGTCCCCAGGCTTGTGACAGTCTGTTGCACTGGGTCTCAGTTACTACCTCCTCAGGAAAGCTACAGTAGGCATTTGTGAAGGTCAAGATAAAAGAGCATTTTAGCCTTATTTTGTCTTTTTCCTCTTTATAAGTTATACTGTTCTTTTTGGATAATTGCTTCCTATTAAATTCATATTCTTGCGTATTTTTCCCTCATTTGTGTATGATTAGTTCTTACTGGAAAATTAATTCTGCATTTCCAATAATTTAGATAATTTGATGTCACTAATATCTGGATAAATTGATAAAGCATCAAAAAAGGCCTTCTCTACCTTCATATACTGTCATATAATGCATTCTCTTACCATCATAGGGAAATCAAAATATGACTCTTTAAATCCTTTTTGTTTTTCAAATGTTATGAGTTTAACATGGACGGTATATAAATCACAATCGAACATTTTCCTCTTACCTCATCTGATTTACCTTGATAAAAATCAACTCCATTTATATGTATGTCTTTTAGAAATATGTCTCTGTTTTTCCCAAATGGATATGTCTTACATCCAATGCTTAAGAAAAAATTCCAGTAGCACCTCCCTGGGGAATCTGAACTAGCCCCTGATTATGCTAATAGAAGCCAAGAGGTTTTCAAAGCAAAAGAACTATAATAAATTATTCATAAATAGGCCTCTCTTGATGGTTCTGGTGTTTCTGGATTTTCCAGACCATAGAGGATACTTGGTATGATATACATAAGCTGAGCTGAAGATGTACAGAGGGAGATGGGAATTGGAAGTTAATTGCAACTTTAAAGCACTGCATTTTTTCATTCAGTGTATTTGCAGGAATTGGCTGGGCAAAGGCAAGACCAGGGAGCCTGCCTGTCTGATTGGCCTCGGTGGCTGCAGGCACTTCTCAAGGGCAGGGACTTGTTTCTGACAGAGCTGTGGTCCAGTCCCCAAGGAAAATGACTCCCCAGGAAAATAAAGGATGACTCCCTTGCTTACCTGCCTCGATAAAAACCCAGACCTCCTTCCTTTCACTTGAGACTCATTAATGGATGCTCTCTTCATGGTAATAACCTAAATAAAATTATCTCCTTAGTTGTCTGGGGCACTTTGTCTTTGACACGGAATAGACTTCAATTAGTACAATATTCACGTTTAGTCCTACAATTTAAGAAAGACTGTGAAGAAACTGAGAATAACTGGATTTGAAAAAGATAAGAATGAGGTGGGTGAGAGACGCTATAAGTCCTGATGTGCCTGGAACAGTTCAGATTTATGTCAGTTGTCTCAGTATAATTATTAATAGCACCCCCTACTACTCTCAAAAGTATCCTGGTCTAAAAAGAACATACAATATCACTTATATGTGGAATCTAAAATATGACACAAATGAACTTATTTATGAAACAGAAACCGATTCACAGACATAGAGAAGAGACTTGTGGTTGCCAAGGGGGAGAGGGGCTAGTGGAGGGATGGAGTGGGAGTTCCGGACCAGCAGATGCAAACTACCATATATAGAATGGATAAACAACAAAGTCCTACTGTATAGCACAGGGAACTATATTCAATATCCTGTGATAAACCATAATGAAAAGAATATAAAAAAGAATGTATACATATGTATAACTGAATCACTTTGCTGTACAGCAGAAATTAACACATTGTAAATCAACTATACTTCAATAAAAAAGAAGTATCCTGGTCCAGACAAAGAATTAGACGGTCATCGGCTACTGGTCCTATCATAAACCCCACACCCCAGCACGGTCCTAAGCATAGAGCCAAAACACATCTACTGAAATGCAAATAGGGAGATGCCAACAACCCTTCACCTTCACCGTGGTGTGGTGTGAGCTACAGGAAGCTGCCTCAACTGCATAGTTAAGGTATCACACGTATTAAACACTGGAAAGCAGTATAATCTCTATGGCTAGCATTTTTTTTTCTTAATCAGAATATTTGATTAAATAGTTCTAGTTTGTCACGGATAGATCTTAGACTTGATGATTTCCTAGGGATTTCTGTAGAGATAGAAGTCCCTGAATTGTTTCAGCCTGTCCTCTGGTTGGGTGGGTACATGTGTAATAGACTACTGGCAGTTGGCCATGGGTAGATATTTATTGTGGCTAAGGAAAAGTCAATTTTGAGATAGCTCTTGAAGGATGAGTCCTCAATATTTAATCAACTAGTGGAAAATACAAAAAAGGTTAAGTAACTTTCAAACAAAATAGAGTCATCTAAACGTTCTCACTTGCTTGTCTTTATAAAGGGCTATTTTTCACAAGATAATAATTTCCCTTCTAATGGAACAAAGCTTGAGACGTTATCAGGAAATGTCAGGAATGTTTTGAAAGCCATGACAAATCGGGTCTAATTTCTTCATTCTGAATTTTTGACATATTATTCTATTTGTATTTAACTTCCTGTTAGCACTGATGCTGTGTTTATAACAGTCATACTAATGTATGGGTGAATGAGACCTGCAATGATAAACTATTGGCGCTTCAATCCTATCACCACTCTTCTTATTATCTCTTTGCTTATCCCATCTCTCAATCTCTACCAAATACGGGTGATTCTAAAGATAACTGAGTTTACGCTATGGAGTTTCCATGAAATTATAAGAAAATACATTTGAACTGTCAATGCCCCACCATCCAGAAATAAATACCTGTATTACATTCTGCACAAATAATGTTTCCTTAATTCTTACTGTGGCAGAGATGATAATCACAGAGGGAATTTTAAAAACAGACAATTACAATCAGAACAGGAAGATGGAAGAGGAAGTCAAAAACACAGTCACAGAGTATTGATCAAAAAGGCCAGAGTAAAGCAGAGAGCAGAATGTTGGGATCTCAGGGTGGAGATCAACACCCAATTCAAGGTATATTTAATAAAAATTTAACAGGACTAACAATCTAGTAGGTATTACAGTGAATATAAAAGTAATATGAGTCTCTCGCCCTAAAACAATTTAGATTTTCTAGAGAAATATTAAATGTACATATAAAACCTTTGAATGTGTGACAGTATATGACAAAATGTCTCCTACAGTGGTATGGAATAAAAAGGAACAAACAAAAAAGCAAAAACAGAAGGAGTAGCTGTGAATTTAATTAGTAATATCTACTTGAAAAACTTTAGAAAGAATAGTTTTGGTTGTTAGTCAAATGCAGCTAATAGGATTCAGAGTGAGCACTGAATGGGCATCAGAGGGCGGGAAACAGGAGGCTGAGAAATGAGATGAGGAACAAAGCGCAGCAGCAAAGAGACAGCCAGGATAATAGGAGAAAGCACGTCACAGCCTGTTTTTATGTCAATTTTAAGGGAAACTGGTGTTTCCCTAAAAGCGTATATATTTGATGATGAAGTGCTGTGCATTTCAGTAGCAGAATAACTTCATTATATTGCTGGAAGAATTTAAGAATTGAAAATTGGAAGATAGCAGGTGGAAGCTATACATTTTGTATTAATATGGCAATATGGAGTAAGACTTATGAGCTCTGATATAATATAATCTTTTACTGAAAACAATTTTATTTTCTCAGTGATTTCACCCTGGCTTTATACTAACATCTTTTTAGGGAATGTATTTTTCTGAATATAGTTTATTGTACTCAAGTGATAGCTTAGAGATAGTCATTCAAGGACTTTTGGGTCTTAAATGCAACAGTCTGATAATATTGTTAAGCAAGTTTTGAGAGATTATAAGACAACGAAAAAAGTTTTGTTTCACATAAGTTTGGACAATGACATATTTGAACATAATGGTTTTTCAAAGTCAGTATTCATTTTTAAACTATAGAGGAAGCAAGCCTTTTGCTTTTATCTCAAGTATATTTCAGGGTCTTAGGTCAAGCACTAAATTGAAATTGTAGTATGCAATATGGCTCTATTTCATAGCTCTAGGAATACTGCCAATTTGCAAAGGCTGAGTTACTTAGACTTTTTTCTTGGAAACTAGAATGCCTTCCTTCAGGACTTACTGTCCTCATAACTTTCCAAATATCACTACATTATGTAGGAGGTCTTTACTCAAAAACGCTCATATCACACAATTTCATAAATAAGGCAAAGAACTAAAGCATTGAGGTGTTGGTCAATCTGCAAAATATTGACAGGTTTTTATGCTCAGCTCTAAGAATTTTACACAAACATTATTAATCCCATCATGTCAGGTCAGTGCAAAAGCAGTGACAATGTTTCAAGTGTTAATTCAGTGAGATAGCCCTAGGACAATGAAAACAGGACAGAAAATGTTAAACATGAAAAATTGACTGAAAATGAGAGATGCTGCTGCTGCATATGTCATGACATGTTAGAAGGAATGAGCATGAAGGACAAAAACAAGCCAACAAAACTTGTGAAAAGTGTATTTTGTATCTATGCAACCCATAATGATCAGATGGTTATATTTGGCAAGTAGGTAGGTGAATTACTATATAACCTATATAAACTTAGGTTAAGGTTTTTTCAAAATAGTAAAGAGTAAAACAGAAAACTCCCATTATGGATAGCCTTCTAGAAGGCAACATCAGGATTAATGTATTCCTTGAGCTTTCTCTTGGTCCTCACACCCATTCTTCTTGTAACCTATACAACAACTTTAATGTCTTATTGTAAGATCACTTGGGGAGCTTTGTAAAAAAACTGATGCTGGTTTTCCATTCCTCCCCACCCAGAAATTCTTTCTGCAATGGTCTGGGTTGGAGTCTGCACATTAATAATCATAAGACCTTCTCAAGTGATTCTAATACGCCACCAGAGTTAACAAACATTGGTTTACAGGGAGTAAGTTTGAAGCATCTTTTATCAGACATCTAATGTATCCTTATTTCATTCATTCTCAAATCCCCATTTTTACCACTTTCTTCTTCCTTTAGAATTTGGATAGGGATCCTAACAGTATTAAAATTAATTTAGTATGTCCAAAACCATTAATTCATTTATTTACTGCACACACACTTATATCTCACACCCCAGAATTTAGAAAAGGACTCCAGACACAGGTTGCTAAATCCCCACCTGTTTATTGAGTCACTTAAAAAAAAAACTGTTCACTGTTATAGTGACAATAATTTTAGGCTTCAGGGTAAGCTCAAATATAATTCCCCTTTTTCTACACTGTTCTTTATTGTATTTTTTTCCATTATAGTAATATTTAACAGATAATCATTATTTTACACTTGCTTCAAATACTGAAAACAACTTATGGGACTAATATAACCTTGATACTAATATAATTGGATAACAACACTATAAGAAAGTCACAGGCCAATTTCACATAAGAATACAGAGTGAAAATCCTTATGAAAGATAACCTAACTGAAAAAATGTACTTTTAAAAAAACAGAATCAAGAAGGGTTTATCCCAAGGATGCAATAATAGTTTAGCATCAGAAAATTTGTTTGTGTAGTTCGTGAAATTAATAGACTGAAGGAGAAAATGCTCGAATATGCTACCTTGAAAGATGCTGACAAAACATCTATCTATATATATATATATATATTTGTGTGTGTAGATAGATAGATACAGATATAGATACAGATGTATGAAGCTGATGCAAAACTAGGAAGACAAAGGAACTTCCTTAATGTGATAAAGTGTATCTATCAAAAGAAATCCTCTTGCTTTTGTAGGGAAACATCACATTTAATGAAGAAATTTTAGACCCATTTCTTTTAGTGTCAGGAACAAAATAAAAATGTTTAGTATTACTCCTACTGTTTAATGTATATTACCAAATGTCCTGGACAATACAATAAGAAAAGAATCAGAAATAAGAGGTATAAGGATTATCATGGAATAGAATCAAAAGAAAAAATGTTACTTAGAGATGACAGGCTTATCTACGTACATCCCCAGAGATCAAAGGAAACTTAACAAAAAATTGTAAAATTCCAGTAAAGAACCTTGAAGTGGATTTGATGAAATGAAGGGATATACTCTATTCAATAAGGAGAACAGTTAAAGTTGTATATACCAGTTCTTCCCAAAATAATCCATAAACTTAGTGTGTCTTTTTTTTTTTTTGAGGGGGTAACATATAGGATTATTTTCTAGTTAGTTTCCTCAACCTTCTCACACATTAAGTATAACTTACATACTATCTAACAATACTTCACAGTTTTTATGAACGGTTATGAAACAGGAGGCAAAATGAAAGGTGCAGTAGACTTGCCAGCTGGGTGCTACTGGCTCTCCCACCAACTGGATGAGTCAGCCAGTTGCATCATTTTCCTTCCCTGAAACTCCTTTTCTTCGCTGACAAAATAAGACTAGACAATAGTAGGTATTCTTTACATTTTAAAATGCATTCCTTTTTGTAATAAGCTTAAAAGTCTAATAATGCCCACCACGTCTGCACGCTGAGTACCCCCCAACCTGCTACCACACAACTCACGTATAAGCTTTCTGACATAGTTCTTTAGGGTGATATTCTCCACATTAAGCTAGAAGATGGACTATATCTTCTAGAGAACTTCATCAGAATTTAAAAAAAAAAGAGTGCTTGCATATGCTTTCTGTAATGTGACTCAAGGGTTTTTAAAAATCTTCCATAAATTTATCAAATATACCAGTTTTAATCTATTAGAGATGTACATTGAAAGTGTTTTTTTTTTTAATTTGGTGGTACTTATAATAAGTAGTGAGTAGAACTGATGAAACAAGATTTTCAATATATATTTACAAATACACATCCCCCTCTCCCCAGAGTGTAATCACAGGGTAAAGTGATCTCTAGGTTTCTTCTGTTTCTATGATTCAATAATTATTCCTGCTGTAAAACTGACTAGCTTGCTTGTTTCTTTTGAGGTGCATCGGAACACCAAACTCATCCATCTGCTTCTCCTTTCTCCCTCCTCTCCCACTCAACAACCCAAAATGGAAGATTCCAAGCACTAAGATACCAGGGCTTATACACATTAGAAACAATTTCTTCCTGAAAGTCAGACTGTCTTTAGGGTCACTGCTAATACTAATGTGCATTTGCTGAGATCAGGGGTTGACACATTTTTCTGTAAAGGATCAGATAGTAAATGTTGTGGCTTTGTGGACCATATGTTCCCTATCAGAACTACTTGATTATTCCCCTGTAGCATGAAAGCAACCACAGACAATACATAGATGAATAAGTCTGGTTGTATTCCAATAAAACTTGATTTACAAAAACAGGTTGCGGGCTGGATTTGGTGCATGGACCCTAGTTTGCCAACCATGGGCTTAGATGTAGTTCACCCACTGAACAGGTGTGTCCTATTCTGAAAGGAGGCTTCATGTGAGCATGAACAAGTCTCTCTCTACTTATTTCAAACGAATAAGATATTTTTTCAAATGGCACACATTTTCAATTGACATGGAGTGTGTGTGCATACGTACACACTGACTTACCTCAATTCGATTTTAACATTTTTAGACACAGGTCACATAAGCAGAATATCAGCTCAAAGCAGTTCTAACAGACTCAGTTTGAAAAATAACAACACAGGCGTTGTGTTACTAATACTGCCACTTCTACACTTCTCCCATCAGGTTCATTAACAGTAGTCCAAGTGTGACTTCAGGTAATGATCACTTCAAGTGAACTCAAGTCTATTGCCAAAGTGTGAAGTTATAAAGGAGAAAATACAACTTCATGGAGAAGCAAATCATTCATGACCTTAACGTTGATTAAGTGTTAAATGTCTACCAGGTATCAGTTAGGCAAGTTTTGTTGTAGCATCCAATTATCAGGTTGGCAAAAAGCCACTCAGTAGACAGCATGTAACAAACGGCCAAGGATCTTAAATTCATGAATTGAGTTTAAAAAACATATTTACCATCACTCCTTCTCATGCATAAGTTGCTCTACAGTAATATATAAAGCAGGGGCTGATAATGGGACTAAAGAACTACAGGGTTGTCATTACTGAAGATACTTGATAAAGTAGTTGAGTCCTTTTGAAAATCTTCTATCACTTAGAAAATATTAACTGCTAAATATTTCTGGTTGTCCATACACTGGCTATTAGGTTACAGAATAGAAATATGATTCTTTTTAATTTTTTACACTAATTCTATATTTGTAGGTAGAAAATCAGATAGTACTCATCTTGAAATCATCGTCAAAAACTCTACAGACTAAGACGTTAGTTAGTCAGTCCGTCAGCACATCCTATGGAAAATGCGTATGCTGCGTGGTTTGCAGAGCCTCTGATGCGCTGGGAATAGTTCTAGCTGTCGAGATAGTAAAGGCCAGAGTGACCTAGAGACTTCTGCTTGCTGAGTGTCCCCTCTTTGCCTCTTTCCTTAATAATGCTCATGGAGCCCATGTACATTCTGTTCCAGAGTGAGCCTGAAATGGCATTTTCTTTAGTGAAATGTTCTCTCGGTTGGCTGGGAGAAGCGACCCTCTTTGTTCTAATCCCTGCTCCCCTTAGAGGAGGAAGCACACTGCTCTTCTCTTAGGGTCATAAGATGATGGTTGGTGGGTAATTGCTGAGTTGTGCCTTTCAACTACCTATGCCACAGTTGTGCTTTTTGATTTGTCAGTCTAAGTAAAGCTTCTGTTCAAAGCTTCCTGTTTGAAACTTTATGGCGTCTTTATGCATATGCCAAAAAGCCTGGACCATGTCGGGCACAATTCAAATGGGCCATGTGAGCTAACTGCATACATTTCTCTTCTCATATTCCAGTTTGTTTAAAACAAGAAACTAGATTTCTTGTGTTTCTAAAAGTTAGCAGAAACATTCCTGCTTCTTACTTGCTGGTTACATTTTCAATTTCCTATGGTTACGCTTATCCAGTTGATTTTAGTGTTCTAGCATGTTTAACAGTTTTCTAGCGTGCCTAAAACTATGATATTATGATGACAGAAAAATGAACGTATATCAAGAAAAGTGTTTCTAATATTTATATGTAAAGCAATGATAATGGCAGTAATAATTCTGTGATGTAATCTCGGAAAAAAATGAACTTGGTTAATCTTAAAATATTCTATAGTAGAGCTAAGAACTTAGCATAATTGCTTGCTATTCTTTTGTTAACTGCAGAATCTAGTTTGGTGAGTTTTTTTTCAGACACTTCAAAATTATCATGTCTTCAACTTTACAAGTTAAAGTCTTGTAGTGTATAATGGCAAATTTACAGTTTTAAAATTTATCATTAAGAAAATATTAATTGCAAAAAAATACTCAATAGAAGGAAGGGAAAATACAGATACTGGGATAAAGAGAAGGACTTTCACTGTATCAGTGTTTTTTGTTTTTTGTTTTTTGATTTTGCGGTACGCGGGCCTCTCACCCCTGTGGCCTCTCCCGTTGCGGAGCACAGGCTCTGGACGCACAGGATCAGGGGCCACGGCTCACAGGCCCAGCCGCTCCGTGGCATGTGGGATCTTCCCGGACCGGGGCACGAACCCGTGTCCCCTGCATCGGCAGGCGGACTCTCAACCACTGCGCCACCAGGGAAGCCCCTATATTAGTGTTTTAATTTATTTAATTTATTTTAATTTATTTAATTATTCGCTTAATTAATATTTATTGAGTATCTACTTCTGACAGACCATTTGCGAAGTACTTCCATTTAGTAGACTCTTTCTTTGGATATGTGTAAGTTTTAGCTAAATAAGTCCATGTATACATGCGAGTGGAGAGTCTGACACACATGGTTATAAGGAGCTGGAAAAGAAAATTAATATGCCCTTTAAATCTCATTTTTCAGTATTCTCTTTGCCAGCTCAAACTTACCGCTTCTAAAACAACTCATTGAGTGTCTTTCCTTCTCACATCCCTAACTCAGAGCTCCCTCTTTCTGGCACCGACAGCATCACCTTCCTTCCATCATCACTTCCTTGAAGTCACATGCACCCTGAGAACTGCAGAACTCTCAGCACAGAACAACCGCGCCCAAACCCTGCAACTAAGAGACTGAGCCAAACTCTAGCATAGCCCGAGGATGACCCCAGCCCCCATGAAAATGCCTGCCCAAGGAAGCTCCAAGCTGCCAGGAGCTTTTTACTGTTAGCCAACACCCCGAGACAGGCCCCTGAGCCCCGTTTCTCAGAGCATTTATTAAAAAGGGCTTACTCTGTGAGGATGTATCTCTTACAACTCAGAAGCGTCCTCTAGGACTTGAGAGACCTTCCTCTGAAATGCACTCATTGGGAGGGCGGGGCCTCTGTCTCCCAGTCCCTGAGGGAGGAGAGAATGGTAACTTGGAGCTGCGCTGGCGCATTTACAGGGAGCGGCCCTTCCAGCTCCGCCACCCCCTGACCCTCCCTGAGTCCTGCTTCCCCTTGCCTCCAGTTCCCTTTGAAAGGCCCAGTCTCCTCTGCACAAGCAGGACTGGAGCTCAGCTCCATCCCCAGCCTCCTGCCCCCATTGTCGGTAGTTACTGAATAAAACCTGTTTACCCTGCAAAAGGCAAAACGAATGTGTTTATCTTCCCTTCTTTTGGATGACAACCCTTCTTCCCCTTTCTCATGTGCAGACAATCCCCAAATCCTATTGATTCTTCTTTAAAATGTTGCACAATCTGTTTTTTTCCTTTCAGGTGAGATATAAGTGTTATACATCTTTCATAGACCTGACAATAACTGTAAAAGGTCTACAAATTCCCAGCTGAGCTGACAACGAGGCAGAGTGACTATTCATTTCCTGTTGTTGCCACAAACTTGGTGGCTTAAAACAACAGAGATTTATGCGCCCACGGTTCTGGAGGCCAGAGTCTGAGATGCTGCAGGACGGTGGCCCCTCTGAAGGCTCAAGGGGAGAAGCCATCCTTGGCCTCTTTCAGCTTCCAGGGCTGCCCTGGCACTCCTGGAGCTGTGGCCACATCACTCCAGTCTCTGCCTCCCCATTCACTCTTTTTTTTTAAAAAAAACTTTATTTTTAAAAAATTATTTATTTTAGTTATTTATTTTTGGCTGTGTTGGGTCTCCGCTGCAGTGCGTGGGCTTTTCATTGCGGTGGCTTCTCTTGTTGTGGAGCACGGGCTCTAGGCACGCGGGCTTCAGTAGTTGCGGCTGGTTCGAACCCATGTCCCCTGCACTGGCAGGTGAATTCTCAACTACTGCACCACCAGGGAAGCGCCCCCCGGCGCCCGTTCACTCTTGTCACTGGATTGAGGGCCCACTGGATTATCATTCGGGGTGATCTCATCTCAAGTTCCTTAACTTCACTGAATCTGCAAAGACCCTATTTCCACATAAGGTCACATTCACAGGTCGTGGGGACCAGCATGTGGACATATCCTTTTGGAGGCCACCATTCAACCCACTCCATTGCTAAGCCCCACAGCAGCAAACCAAAAGTAAATACCTGACCTAACTGCAGTCGCAGACTCCCCCAGGGAACAGGATTTTAAACCTATCAGTCTGGAATTTCCTGGTCAACATTAGTGAGGTAATCTGCCTGACAGACCCCTGCCGCCCTTACCTCAAAGGAAGGTGACCCTCCCTGACACAATCCTTTTTTTTGCTTTTGATTTCCTTGTGCCACCGCCTTTCTGCCTTAAAACCTTCCATTTTGTACAGCTCTTCCAGGCGCCTTTCTACTTGTTAGATGGGATGCTGCCTGATCCACGAACAATGAATAAAGCCAGTAAGATCTTTAAATTGACTCAGCAGAATTGTTTTGTTTTTTTTTAACAAGAGAAAGAGTATGACAGTCAAGGACACAAGAGAACATGATTATATAGCAATAGTCATGGTAGATGTACACATAAAACAGTAACGCATGTAGGTAATCAGACCATTACGAACTCAATATTATTGCACAGGATGAACCGATTTTCACCTAAATGTAAAGGTCACAAAGAACCAAACTGCTTTTGGGCTAACATTATCAACAGTGTCTCAAAGTCACCAAAACATCAGTCAAAATAAAGCGACTTGAGAGTGTAAGTTGAAAATTATTTGTTTGCAATTATTCCATCTATTTTTGTGATGTTCTTTTCTCTAACACATTTATCCCAAAAGATTTTCAATTTTTAAGACAAGAAGAATATAAAAGATTGTTCCAAAACAAAGAAAAAAGAGAAAAAAAGATTGTTCCACAAGATAAAAAATATATATATATATATATATTAGTTTGATACAAACTTCTACTTTCCTGTTCATCACTAGTGTTCATTGATTTTTTTTGAAATAGGAAAAAGTTCTGCATTGTTGTCTATAAGTTTTTACACTAACAATCTGCTCAGGACTCACAAACATGAATTAATTCGATACAAAAAATCTGGAAAATAAGTATGCCTTCCTTTTCCTGTGGATGTGTCCTACTCTTCAGGAAAAATGAGTTGAGGAACATACTTACCTATGTGATTTCTCAAAATTGAAAAATAGTGGTATTTCCTGGAGGTGATAGTGAAGGCAACCTGTATCTGATAATAACCCAGTCATCAGCACTACTGCAGCCGGGGAAGGGTGGAAAATCCCCATCATTCTCAACTCGTCCCCCAAGTTGGAAAGTTACAAGGTTGGGGAGGGGGCTTGGGGTCCGTGAAAAGCTTGAGCACTTTAAGGTATACAATTTCTAATATGACTGCTATAATTGGCTATGAGGAGGGTCGGGACGGCTATCTGACATTAACCTTTGGAAATAACTCAGACTCTGAAAAAGGCCTGCTTAACTTTTCCCTTCAGACTTGCTCCAGGAGCAAGGAAGGGTCCGGATTCCCACATGGACCGCAATCTCGGCTGTCTAGAGCGCCCTTGCTGTTGACTGATCCACAATCAGCCCTCGAGCCCATGCGGTGGGTCTTGATTTTGATCCAGACCCTGAGCCATGTATTCTTGCAGAAACTGGACAAGGTGTGTACATGTTTCCAGTCATCAGTCTTTGTATTTTTAATGTATCTATCTGTTCTACATTGTGGAACGATTCTCCATCTTTCATACTGAGATTATAAAGCCTTGAAAACATCTGTCTTTGATCTTAATGTAATATTTTCATTTTTTTTCTGCCAAATGTCTTGAAAGGATCAGAGAGTAAGTATCTTAGGGTTTGAGCCCCAGACAGTCTCTGTGGCAACTACCTAACTACTGCTGTAGCTCAAAAGCAGCTGTCAGCAATCCAGAACAAACAGGCGTGGCTAAGTCCTTCCAAAGCTTATTTATGGGCACTGAAGACTGGATTCCCGACACAGGCATACCTCGTTTTATCGTCCTTCACTTTATTGCACTTCACAGATATTGCGGATTTTTTTTTTTTTACAAATCAAAGGTTTGTGGCAACCCTGCATTGTCAGATTGACAGCATGTTTTAGCAACAAATTATTTTTCAGTTAAGATATGTACATAGTTTTTTAGACATAATGTGATTGCACACTTAACAGATTACAGTATAGTGCAAACATAACTTTTATATGCACTGAGGAAGTAAAAAATCTGTGTGGCTCACTTCGTTGGGATATTCGCTTTATTGAGGTGGTCTGCAACTGAACCTGCAGTATCTCCAAAGTATGCCTGTAATTTTCAGGTATTGCTGTATCATTATTAAAAAAAAAATTTATAACCTCTTAAATATGTAAAATCTATTCTTAGCTCATGAGCTGGTCACATTTAGCCCATGGGCTGTAGTTCGTCATCCTCTGGTCTACAACAAGGTCATGAGAAAGTATGGCTTTAAACAGATGAAAAGATGATGATGAGAGTAAAAAAAAAAGGTGATGATGATGATGTCTGTTTAGATTAAACGACATAAGCAGATAAATGCTTGCCATTGTAAGGAACTGCCTGGTGCTACAGTGAGAGGCACAAGTTATTGCCAAGAGAACTGGTTCCAGTTTCAGTTTATCTGTAACCTGTTAGTAGTCTTGGAAAATCACTTAATTTCTTTAATCTTTTTCTCCTATAAAATAATAGAAAAGGATTATAAAATTTCTAAGATCAATTTTACCACTGAGATTATTCCATTCTTATGTTTATAGCTTCTCCTTTTCCCCCTGTATAACCAGCTACCTGTTTGTTTATTGTTTTACTTATATCCTATACGATTGTAAGAGATAAGCTTTTAAAATAGAAGGTGACTGGTACAACTGAAAATGAATGCCTGTCTCTAGTTTGTCTTTAAGGCACAGGGTACTTGTAAAAGAGCACAGCCTTTAAGCTTGCCGATGATTTGCAGCAGATCGTCACCAAGCACACATTTTGAAAAAGCTAAGAAATATAAGATCAAAGTAAAACAGAAATTATGCAGCAGAGAAGTCCAGTTAAGAGAAGGAGAAAATATTTGGATACAGATAGACTACCTCTTGCTGTCATCAAAAGCATTTGGCAGGATTAGGCCCTTGCTGCAGGTACTGAAGTCCTACTTATTTAGACTTTAATGGCTGACGTGGTATATTTTACAGTGTAATATAATTATAATTGCAGTTTTAAAACAAATGTACTGTCCAGCATGCACACACCCTATAAATGGCATAATAAATGGTCAATAAATAATAATGTGGAGTTCACTGGGACTGAACCACATTTTTCTAAAGTATAAGATGCTAAGAAACAGAAAATATAAAATAAAATAAATAAAGGGGGTATATGGCCAACCTATACACGTTTCGAAGAGCATTTGTGCCGTGTCTAGGGATGATGATGAAGCCCAAGGGTAAACTGGCCCCATGATAATTATATTCTCCATCATACTCGATTCCTTTGTAACTGGAGCACACGTGGATGACCTAGAAGTCATCTTTGACCTGCTTCCACCCAGGCTTTGCTCCTTTGCTGTTTTCGTCAATAGAACCACACTTCTTCCACTCACACACCTGAGGTCATCTTTGGCTCCCCTCTCTTTATTTCTACGTCCTCTCAGTCTCCCAGCCCTGTGGGTCCTTCCTTTGAAAAACCTCCTCAGCCATCAACTCTCATTTTCCTGCCAACTTCTTTACTGTCTTCTTCCCAGGGCAGACGCCAGGTCTGGCACACAGTGGGGATCCAGACAAGGTTTCTATGAATGGGAGAAGTGAAGGCAGTCCTCAAATGGTTCATGACCCAGGGCAACCTAGCTGCATTGAGTCAGATTATCTGCAAAGGTTTAATTCAGTTTATGAATTGATTTCACAAGATTTCAGCCCTGTTTTCTTATCTCCTTCCTTCCCTTTTTATTCAACCAATAAATATATTTTGAGCATTTATTGTATACAAACAAAATAAAATAAAATACCAACCAGCTACGGAATGGGAGTGAGAGGAAGAAAAGAATGTATCCTAATGTCCAGATCTTGGCCTGTCCTAGGGGTGCCTACAATACGACTGAGAACACAGGTAGTACAAAGAAAATGACAACATAGGAAGCCCACCATAGCTCAGCACATGATCAGCCAAATTAGTGATACGGATTCCAAGTGCTGTGGGTTACAAAGAAAAGGGGATGATTGTGTTTTAATGTGCTTTAACCTCATACTCAATTAGACATGTAAACTAATTCAGTACATGTTAGGCCACACCAAACAAAGCCAGAGGAATCATCCTGCACACTCCCTAGTCAAACGCACTCAACATAATTATCTCATGCTCCTCTTTTTGGAATTATTTATGCATGGTTTTCTTTTGTTGGCACGAGTCAGAATTGCCAGCTTAAGTTTAACACCGTTTATTTACACCTCTACCAAAATAATATTTTATATGCCTCCTGATCAGAGGGCTGTCAATATTTTATATTAATTGCAGAGAAAAGATATCAGTGGAGCTATTTAAAAATTCTTCTGGTCTGTGAACAGAAGGCGATAAGAAAAGTGATTAATTATTAATTATTGATATTATACTGTGTGCCAGGGACAGTGCTAAATATTTTCATGCACTTCATGTACTTTAATTCCCACCAGGAACACTGGTGATAGGTCTCATTATGAGGACTGTCTTTAGAGGTTACTAAAGAACTTTGGGGAGTTAGTCTGGGCATCATGGAAAGTCCCTTGTGCTTAAATTGCAAACGGGGGGTGGACACTGAAGAAAGCTTTTCTTGCAGGATGAATTTAGAGGTAGAATAACCACCTACTTAGAAAAGTCAGACGAGAAGGGCTGAAGACAGAAGACAGATAAGGGAGAGGAGAGGACAGAGAGGGAGAGAGAGACAGGCAGACTGAGAGACGGGGGTGGGGGGGGAGAGAGAGAGAGAGAGAGAGCGCGAGCGATTCGGAACAAGAAAGAGAACAAGACAGACAGACCCACTGACCATATGGAAACTACACTGTCAGAGAGAACGAAGAATAATTTCACCTAGAAAAAACTCCAAGCTCTGTTCAGTGGGCCAAGAAAATGCCCTAGATGTTGACCAATCTGCAATCATTCATGCTGCCTATTTTGTGACTCTGCACCATGTCCTGGCACTGTCCTCGAGGCTGGAGACAAGCACTGGAGGTGACAAGACATACACAGCCTCAGGTTTCACCAAGTTTACAACGTAACTGGGAAGAGACTTGAAGAGCAAGCTAAGAACTTTGCATACATTACTTTTAGTCATGCCAACAACCCTGTAAAGTTGGAGATTTCTGTCCTCTGCCCAGGAAACAGAGGTTAAGACATTCTACATCCTTTTCCAAGGAAACAGAGGCATGCAATCTCACTCATCATCGCTCAAAGGCTGGTGAGGGACAAGCAGGATTTGCCTTCAGGTGTGGTTGGTGCCACTGTCTCACCGTCCCCAGTGCCCTGTGCAGCCTCCACAGCATAACTCCCTCCTAGACGGGGGAGGAGGAGGCCAGTGGCCAGGTTGGTGCCACTGTCTCACTGTCCCCACCCTAAATGCCAAGTTGCTCTAGAGACAAAGCACAGTCTCTCTTAAGATATTCTATTGAAAAAAAAACAAAATCAAAACTTAGATGGAAGAGCTTTTCCAGGTAAGGGGGACATCTTTTGCTTCTAACTATTATTAAAGGGAAAGCATAAAAAAGAGTTTTATATACATACATTGTAAAAAACAGTAACATACCCTGATTTTAGAAAATGAATAGGGCTAGTTAAGAAGCTTCCAACAGAATCTGTGAATGAAAACTAGGTGTGTTTTGTAACCAGATATGAAAGAATGGTAGTGGAAGTCACCATATGTTTAGCAGACACTTCGATGGAACAAGCCTTTCAGATGGTTCATTACTATCAGGAACTTCATCCCTTTGACTTAACAGCGTCACATTCTAAAAGTGTACAAAACATTCCTAGGGTTTTCAGTGAGCTATGAATTATCCTGAAAAATATCTTAATCATTTCTGTTTTGGAAAATATACCATGGTGGAACGATACATATTTTATATTAGTAGAGGTATACATCTCATTTCCAGTGAAATGGCCCCCAGAAGTCTCAGAGAGAAACCGTATGGAATCATCGATGCAGTCATTAAAAGAATACAATGAAATTATCCTAGTCTGCATTAATTTGGGGTCTACCAAGAAAGGTCCTTCAGTGATGAAACCTTTTAACCATTGCTTCAGCCACTGTAAAGTCACGTGTGCACTTAGAACTGAGCCTACATGGTTTTAGACACTGTTTCAGGCTCATTTCAAGCTATGATGTTGTACCACACTTTTAAAAGTGCAATAAAAAGTACCCCATTTTACAATGTGACTCAAAGAAGAAAGAAGAAAGAAGAAAGATGGGATATTTCCAGGGATCCTTTGTGGGCAAGAGGACTAGAAGACCAGAGCCCTTTCCTCACGGGGCTTACAGCACAAAGCTCTCTGTGTAGGATTTTGAGACACAAGTACATGTAATACATTTAAAGGTATTTGGTGGCTATTGCATAAAGTTTAAGATGTGTGTCTACTTTTCCTTCCGTGGATGAGAGTAGGAAATCACACCATGGGTTCTTAGTGTGTAATTCTCAGCTGGTTTAGTCCATGTGCAGAATTCTTAACATGTCGGTGGTAAGAATTTTTAACACTCCAACTGTACATTTGCCTTTGGGGTACACTGTGGGCATGAGGAAATGGAAAATTCTAGCATTCGCTGATTGCTTTCTATGTGCAGAGCCTCTGCAGCCCACTTTCATAATTTTCTCATTTAATTTTCACAGAAATCAATTAGATAGACATCTTCATTGTTACATACTCAGTAAGGAAATATTTCAATGACTATTCACAGAGCCTTTGCTTTTCCCTGGGACTGTTCTAGGTACTGGAGAACAGTGTGGCTCAAAACACACACACTTTGGCCCTATTTGGTTTACATTCTAGGGAGGGGGAGAGATAATAAATAAAGGGACAAACAAATGCACAATATGACATCATCCAACAGTAAGTACATGAGGAACTTGCAGCAGGATGGGGGGATGGAGTCATCTGGAGGGGACAGCATGTGAGTGGGGGCCTATTTTGCATAAAGCAGTCAGAAGATGCCTCCTTGAGCAGACTTGCAAAAGTGACAGGAAGAGCCGTGAGTAGTTAAGTAACTACCAACGTTACTGAAGTCATCCTGATAATGCATTTACAGTACTTTGAAAACCTGTACTTCCACAAACTGATAATTTAATAGGGACAATGTTGGACATTCATATCACTTCATATTTCTCAAATTTTGTCTCTGGCATCAAATATCAAATCTTTTTATGAACTTGTGTTAACCCTTGTGTCAGACTGCCTCACACATCAGCTCCTCCTACCCTTGGATCTGTGTGGGTCCTGGCCACCTGCACACAGTTAATCCCAGCACTTTGCCTCACATGCTGGGCTTTCCTGCTCACACTGCCCCAGACACGTCCTGGTACCCCGATGCTTAATCAGTGGCTCCTTTTATGGAGCAATCAGTTGCACTTAGCAGTGACCAGCTCCATAAGGCGTCCTCAGTCTCCCTACTTTGCCCCCATGTCCCTCGCTCCTGCATCCTGGGCCGATGGGCAGACACGGGGTACCACCCAGCACAGAGACTTCACCCCAGGCTCTGCTTTCTGGAGAGCCCAGACCTTGACACTCCCCTCCTAGACACCCAAATCCTTGAAGGCAGATGGGCTGTTTTCATTTTTCATCTTTCTCAGTGTTGCAAATAGAGTTATTCTCCTGAGGGTTTACAAGAATCTATCACAATTTTTGGTTACACTGTGAACTGATGGCCGTAAGAAATACAGTAATTGCTTTAAAAAATCTTAGATGTGAGCCAGTATGCTGCTGGTTATCAGGTAGGAAATGGGCTACTAGCAATGCAGCCGTGAGAGAGCAGTGAGATTTAGAAAGGGTGATCGATAAAATGAATCAGCTGAAAATCCAGAAGGAAAGAAAAGCAAGTTCTCAATGAATTCTGTGCCTTCTCCCCAAAACCACCACCCCAAACTCCAACTGCATTCACTGCTTATCTCTTCTTTCCAAGCACCCCATCAATCTTTGCAGTTTTCATTTCTGGAAACTTTCCCAGACTTGCTGTTTTGGACCTTTCTCTGTAGAAACTGGTGTCTCCTATACCCAGAAACTGTCTTCCTATTGGGAACATGCTTAACCCTAAATCAGATGTCACAAGGCCTAAACTGTGGTGTGGACTCATTGGAAACTATGTTAGCCTGAAACGTATACAGTCACGAGAGAGAGCAAGACACACAAAGAACTAATCTTTCAGACCCAGTTCTACTTAATAAGGTCATAAATGCAGTGCTAACCATATCTGAGAAATTCTGAGGAAGAGAAAGGCAAACCTGAATTAGTATCTGCCTTACACCAAGCATGAGTCACACTGATAGTCTGAGAGAAAATGGGAATCCCCTTTTTAGAAAGAAAATAATTATTTTGTATTCCAAACTGTAATACAAAACAAAACAAAACCAACAAAAAAACACTAGTCTGCTGGCTGAGGTGTTTGATTACAGAACTGACGTCACTGCAATAAGCAAAATGACACTTGTCAGAAAAGGTCCAATGTCTTGTATTGGGCACTAGAAGGGAATATGTCTATTTCAATGGGGTTCAGAGTTATAGGTGGGAAAAAAAAAAAAAAGAAAAAAAAAGAAAAGGTCCTTTGTCCCTTGAAACCTTTCTCAAATTTCCCCTTTGTCTACTATTAGCTTAGCCCTAGACATTCTCTTTCCTCCAAGGTTCTAAAATTTCCTAGAGGCTTGTGATTATTTTATATATCTAAATGATACATGTAAGATTTTTTTGAAGACTATTTTTCTTTATAAATACGTTTTCATCAGCACCTACCAACTGGCTGACTATCTAAAAAGGGCTAGGATCTCCGCTTGATGCATTGAGCAATAATCGTGGTCCTTCTCAAAAAACATCCACTTGTGAAATGGGATGGGGCGAGAGACTAACATGTAGCAGGTCTTGCCCTGTTTCATCTGCAGCCCTAATGACTCAATGACACTGGCATTATTATCACCATTTACCAAACTTCTCTGGGAAACTTGCCCTCAGTTATATTGGGTTGGCCAAAAACTTCATTTGGGTTTTTCCGTAAGATGTTACGGAAAAACCCGAATGGACTTTTTGGCCAACCCAATATAATTAGTAAGTGGAGGCAATGAAATACAAACTGAGGTTGTCTGATGTCAAAGCTCAGGTACTGTGACCACCTCTAGTTTCTTTCCCACTTGGGGACATCTGGACTCTGGTAGGATGTTACCAAGTGTTCACTGGGTTTAATTAGTTAACCAGTGATTTTTTGCTTTTACCCAACAGCTGTATAACCTCAGACTTATATTCACAGTTAGGGAAACACTGCCGAAGAGGTAGAGAATATAAGGATGTACTTAAACACATATATCTTACAGTACTGCTTTTCCTTCTTTAAAGGTTGCCAAATTAAATTTGTTTAACATTTTGGCCCTCTTGTAGGTCATATCGAGTATTATCAATATATTGGTTCTTCTGAGTACTTAACAATATATTATTTAATATCAATCAACTACCTACCACCACCCTTGATTTTGAGATTACTGACTTCCTTTTTTTGTATTTAAAGTAATAATTTTCACTTTTCATATTCAAAAATGCATAGCATCTAATATAGCTCTAGGTCAAGGTCCATCTTGAACACATTTACGATTTTGAAAATATTTTTCATGTTTACTTTCTATTATTAGTAATTTTTCTACTCTCATATCACTGTTGATTTTCAGGACGGCTAATATCTGTGAAATATTTTAAGTTTTATAAAATAATTGATCACATCAAACACTGATAAAGATCCTGCTCTCCTTTTTCAAAAATAACATCTGGAAACCATTGAAATCTTTCACATTCAAAGCAAGATTTCAATGGTTTATTAAAATGCAATTATTTTTGAAATATTTTCATTACAATTTTTAGAAGTATTCATATTTTATATTGACTACCAAGAAATTCTAGTTTGAAATCCAAAGAACCCCTTCTGAGGGATCAGGTCATTTTTTAATAGTATGCATTGACCATTACAGAGGATGCAAATAGCTCAGTTTCTGAATCCCGATGTAGATCCAAACCTTCTCACTTGCACAGAGACGCTTTCTCAAGCCATTTAGCTATCCTGAAGCTTCATTTCTGGTTTAAGTGTACACAGTGGTACAAATGGGGCAGAAGAAAACCCACCGGCGCCCACTCTCTGACCCACGGCTGCCCTCTTCCCGCGTGGACGCTTTTGGAGGGCCTTCACTCTCCTGTTATACAGTCTGTGCTCCAGATTGTCCTGGCTCTGAAACACCCTCACCACGGTCCCCATGACCCCTTGCAGTGAAACATCCCTGAGAATTTTACCATTTAGTGGCCTACATGATGAATGATTGCAAGCAGAACTGAAGGCTGATAATGACCAAGAAAACATTGTTGCATTTCAATATGAGCTTTAATTCAAGGGGACTGAGGAGACAATTTGAACCTTTCTAGTAGATTGGCAGATATGGCATTTGGGGAAAACAGGTATTTTAATGTCCATCGAATGTCTCCGTGTAGACAGTTGTATGTGCTGCACATACACAGGAATGGCTCTCAGTAAGAGAGTAGGTAAGTAAGTTCATTTTATACAAAAGTGATGCAGCTGAACCAAGCCAATGGCATGCACTTTGAGGTGTTTTCTAGAAGTCAAGGAGCAAGGCTTCATTATCCATTTACTCTTTGCTGTCCGGCCTCTGTGTCAGAGTAAATGTCCTCAATGCCAATGGCCATAGGAAGTTGGGAACAAATGCATCAGAGCAGGGAAAGGCTAAATGTTCTAAATCAAAATGAAACCTGTACCTGATTAGACCTGACCAGTTGTTCCCAGTCTGGTACCACGTCGAAATCAATGAGAGAGGATTTTTAAATGTAATCATCATGTGAAGTATGACATAGCTACGGACATATTTACATATCATAAGTGTTCTGTTAATAAAATTTAAAAATGAAAGCCCATCCATGTAACCTTCACCAGATCAAGAAATAAAATATCACAAGCACCCGAGAAACATCCTTGTGACCCCGCTCTATCACTATCCCCTCACCTCCTCAAAGCGAACCACTATCTTGATTTCCAACACTGTAGATTCATTTTTCTTCTTTATAAAACACACGTTACACATTATTTTATGTTTGACTTTTCTCATGCACCATTGAGTAAAACTTACTATATAATAGGACCAGATAACTAATTTGCAGGGTCCCCTACAAAATGAAAAGGCAGATCCTCTATTCAAAAATTAAGAATTACAAAATGGTGACAGCAGAGCATTAAACCAAGCACAGGGCCCTTTTGGAGTCACAGATCACACACACTCGTGAAGCCGGCCTTGCTGTAAGGGATCCTACAGGAAAAACATCCTGTCTTTTACATATCTATCCTATTATTGATGAATGTGTTGAGCAGTCTCCATTCTTTGACTACTGTGAATGGTGCTGCTATGAACATTCTTGTGCATCTTTTGGTGAAGATACGGATGTCTTTCTATCAGGTATGTAGTTATGAGCAATAGCAGGGGCACAGGTACAGCTGTGTTCAGCATTGGCAGATCCAAGAGCTGATGTGCTGTACCAATCTACGCTTCCTCCTACACAGTTCCAAACTCCTCAGAATTCTAGCTGCTCCACACCCTCACTAGCACTTGAAATTTTCTCTTTGTCAACCTGGAGATGTGTTCAAGTAGATTCCTACGCTCTACTCTGGACATAATTAAATCCATACCAATGGAGTTTTTTCTCCAGATTCAGTATTTTTCAAAGCTCCCTAAATGATTCTTCACTAAGCCAAGTTAGGAATCACTGCTAATCAAATGAGCTGTCTTGGGACTTCCCTGGTGGTGCAGTGGTTAAAAATCCACTTGCCAGTGCAGGGGACAAGGATTTGAGCCCTGGTCCGGGAAGATCCCACATGCTGTGGAGCAACTAAGCCCAAGCCTGTGCTCTAGAGCCAGTGAGCCACAACTACTGAGTCCGCGTGCCACAACTACTGAAGCCCACGTACCTAGAGCCCATGCTCTGCAACATGAGAAGCCCCACACAATGAGAAGCCCGTGCACTGCAACGAAGCGTAGCCCCTGATCGGCACAACTAGAGAAAGCCTGCGCACGGCAACAAAGACCCAACTCGGCAAAAAAAAAAAAAAAAAAAGCCAAAACCCAAAAACAAACAAACACCTTACAAATGAGCTGTCTTGTGATGGACCAAAAAATGTCCTCACTGCATGGGAGTCAAATACAAGCTGAAGGATTGAGAATATCGAGGCCAGATTGTTATCTTGCCAGGAAGACAAGGAAGTGACAACAAAGCTGACTAGAAGTACCCAGGCCAGGAACACTCTGCATGACTGCTCCAACGTTTCCATGAAACTAAGGGTCAGCGCTGTCTGCACTGGCGGTGCAACGGTTTATGAGAGAGGACGAGGTGGGGACTTTGAGTCACAAACCTGATACTCTGAAAACACACTTTGTTTTGGGTTTTTTTGGGTTTTTTTTGGCAGTACGCAGGCCTCTCACTGTTGTGGCCTCTCCCGTTGCACAGCACAGGCTCTGGACGCACAGGCTCAGCGGCCATGGCTCACGGGCCCAGCCGCTCCGCGGCATGTGGGATCTTCCCGGACCGGGGCACGAACCCGTGTCCCCTGCATCGGCAGGCGGACTCTCAACCACTGCACCACCAGGGAAGCCCTGAAAACACACTTTGAAAATTATCATTATAGAGTCTTTTTCATTTTCAACCTTCTAATTTTTATTTTAGATGATCAAAGTAAAATCACACCATTTTACATAATTATAGTGTATTTTAAAGCTCTTCTTTTTTTGTTTCAAATCTGTAGGATATCCACTCAGCAACAACATGCCATTTTCTTCTATTTCCTACATTTTAGGCATCTGCAAGTTAGAAGTGAATGAAAATGTACAGAATAAAGGGAATTCTGTCAAAAATATATTGAACTTCAGAAAAGAAGCCTGCAGTCTGACACCATGTGCAATATAAACAGTAGCTTGGGGTTCAAATGTACCATATCTGTGCTTTATTCATGTTTAATTTTAGAAGACCACATCCATGGGGATGTTATATGTAAACGAGCCTGTCTCTGAAATATCCTATTTAAAATGCTAATCGGCAACACTTTTCAATATTTTGTGTTTTCAAAGCAAAAAATCACTCATAAAAGAAAATTTCCTTCTGCCACATGGTGTATGTATAGGTGCATATGTTTTTCTTTGTTAGATAACGTGCTAAGATAGATTATAAAAATTAGTATTTTGAGGGCTTCCCTGGTGGCGCAGTGGTTGAGAGTCTGCCTGCCGATGCAGGGGACACGGGTTCGTGCCCCGGTCCGGGAGGATCCCACATGCCGCGGAGTGGCTGGGCCCGTGAGCCATGGCCGCTGAGCCTGCACGTCCAGAGCCTGTGCTCCACAGCGGGGGAGGCCACAACAGTGAGAGGCCCGCGTACCACACACACACACACACACACACACACACACACACACAAAATTAGTATTTTGGGCCATCTTTCCAAAATTATATTTTTAAACTGGCACATTTATAAAGCATAAATGTAAAGCTCTGTAACACTGAGAGATGTGATCATATTCTTTGTAGTGTATCCAACCTGTTAGTCACATTACATTTATTTGTCTTCATTTTAGAAGTGTGAGTTACTGGGTAATTTCTATACCAGAAATATGCACATCTCTGAATGTTTATTACATTTTCCCATATGAACTAGTATTAAGTTCTCCTTTCAAGTGGGATAGCAGGGCATTATCCTATTACCTGTCTCCGGAAAGGTAGTGAGGTCACAGCCACACTGCCTGGGGCAGAGCACCGGCTCACAGTTTGGCTGGTGGAGGTGGGCTTCCTACCGTGGTCGGTCCTAAGATGCCAGAGGTGGTTTTCTGTCCAGAAGGAGGCCCATTTATGTGGCCCAGTGTCTCGTGAAGAATGCACTTGTAGACATTTCCTTCCTACCCTTTCCTTCCCTTCCCTTTGCTTCCATTGAAGAGTCACTGGTAATCATGGAAAGAGGAAGGAAGCCTAACCTCTGCTTTCGTGGTATTTCAGTCTGTTGGCTGCTATAACGAACCTCCATAGACTGGGTGGCTTATCAGCAACAGAAATGGACTTCTCACAGTCTGGAGTCTGGGAAGTTCAAGATCAAGGAGCCAACAGATTCGGTGTCAGGCAGGGACCTGCTTCCTGGTTCTCAGGCCATTTGCTTGCTGAGTCCTTATCTGGGGGAAGGGGCAAGGGAGTTCTCAAGAGCTTTTTTTTTTTTTTTTTTTTATATAAAAGCACTCGTCCCATTCATGAGGGCTCTGCTCTCATGACCTAATCGCCCCCAGAGGTCCCACCTCCTAATACCATCACACTGGGGTTAGGGTTTCAACATACAAATTTAGCGGGGGACACGAACTTTCAGTCTATGGCACATGGCAACAAACAAGGGCAGGGTCATTTGTTCTGAAAAAGTCCCAGAAAAACCCTTTAGATTCAGTCACAATGTTCAAGACTGTGAGAGCCTCTGCCACTGTTCCCCCACTAACACCTGATCAGTTACTTCAAATAGCACTCTGAGAAGAGAAAACCAGTTATTCAGTATTTTTTCATTTTCTAAGCTTTCATACTTAAAGAAGAGCTTTGAAGTAAAAACGAAAATTTTAAACTGTACCATTACGACACACAAAGAGTAGAAAGAAAGGCCGTATCGATGCTCCTGCAAAACTTCTCCCCTCTTCCCCTTGTTCAGAGTTTCCATAAAATTCTGTTAAGAACTTGAAACAAGTTTCCCTGGAAAACAGATGTCACAAGGAGCACACCTGGTTCCTGAATGTTCCCTGTTGGGAGACACATCAGTAGTCAGGCAGCTTCTGGAAACAGGCACAGAGGCTGGAATCCAGTGCAGGCTTACTATTAATAATTCTGTTTAGAGGATCAGGAAGGTTTTTTTCCCTTTTTTGTGGGTGAGGTGGCACATAAAGGGGAACATTTGTGCAAACTGCCGGCATCAAAAAAAAAAAAACGAGATTGTAACGTAGGAGAACAGCCCTGTCAGGTCAGCCAGTGCTCCCCAGAATGGGTGGGCCCGGAGTGCTTTACAGCAGTGTCCTCCTCACAGAAGACGAGATAACGTGAGTCCAGCTAAGTATGGTTCCTCCCGCATTACAGAGGGGAAAGGACAAAAGGGAAGACCTCTGCCAAAGTTTACTAAGATCCGTAAAGATCCAATGATCAACAACTTAAAAAAAATGGAAAGTTATACTTTGTCTCCTGGAAAACTGGAATTCAATAATAAGGTCAGAAAATATACACATGAAGGGGCTCCTCAGAGGCTCAAAATAGCCATGGAATGGGAAGGACTGAAGATGAAGAAACTGAGGCTCAGAAACGTCAGCTGAAAACAGACCAAGTCATTCCTGCTTTGTTTCAGTTTATCCACATTCCCACAGGTTTCTAAGTTCCCAGAGGTTTCTGGAACGCCTGACCTGGGTATTTTTCTTTTCTGATGCTGAGGAGTCGGGCAGCTGGCCAGGTCACACACGAATGCTAGGATGCAGAGATGGGAATCTGAAATTTACGTCCCTGCCCACTCCACCCCTGCCTGCCTTAAAATGTGAACATTGTTGGTGGGCAGACGATCACTTAATACAGTTAACTGATTCTTTAGAAGAGCTGTATGGGGCCTTGTTAATTGCCTTAATTCTAGAATAGAAACAGAAAATGTAAAATACACACAAAACAAAACATGTCTAGCCTTGTGCTTTGGAACACCAGCCCAACACCTCTAGCCACACAGACCACACACCTGTAGGCTACCCTTTACTTTCTTTATATCTGTACTTCTGTATTCTCAGACTTCCCCACAATGTGCAAGGACGTACTTTCTGACGTCAAAGTCCATGAACACCTTGAGCATGGTGACGGCCTGGGACCAGGGGACCCTAAGGACTGGGCAGGAGGCGTACCTCCCCACCCCCCCTCCCCCTCCCCTGCCTTCCCTGGGAGAGGCAGGAAGGCCTGGCCCCAAAGCAGCAGGCTTCCCGCAGGAAAGCAGATTCTCCAGAGAGAGCTCAGGCACTGCCCATTCCAGTCATCTTTTCATCAATTATCCCAGTTTGGGGGTAACTCTCAGTTTGGGGATTAAACTAAATAAAAGTGAACCTCAGGTTTCTCAAGTCTTAATTACTATGGGAAAGGATGTAGCCACAGGAGCCAAGTATGTTTTAGCTGTTTTCTCTCATTTCTGTACTAAAGCAAAATCATGTGAAGATTGACGAATAATGTTAAATAAATAACTGTGGGTAGGTATTCACATTTCTTTAAATCTTGCCTTGTATATCCACCTATCCATCCATCCATCCATCGAGAGAAAAATATACAATTAAAATTTAACATTTAACCAAGAGATTTAACAAACATTTTTGGTAAACAAGCACAATGGAATAAAATAGAGTGTCTAAACTTTGATTTAATCATGTACTTTAGAAACTTAACCTCTGAAACACAACACTGAAGATTGGTGACCAATATATACCTGGAAGTAGTAACTAGGAACTACTGACATAAGAGCTAGAGAATGATAAGATTATTTTATTTTTGTCACTCTTGAAAATTCAGTCTATGGAATGGGCGGTAAAGTGACATTCAATACAACACTGAATTAACTGGCAACTAAACCTAATTTACTTGGTAATTTCTGCAAGGATTTCCTTCTAGGGTATACTATTCACAATGGCACTATTTATCACCTAATGTATTGTACAGCTTCAAGAAATGCACTATGATGATAGAAAATGATCACATTCTGAGGTGCATTGGTATGTTTCTAGCGTAGTGATTTCTGTGAAGATGTGTCCTTTTAATTTTACCAGTTAAGTATGCCTATCAGTTTACATAGCATGAAAATGAAATTTCAAGACCTACGACAATACACAGCAGACCACTGCAACGAGCTGAATTCCATTTTGTAGCTTAGTTTCATTTTAAAATTCTACTGTGACATATTTAGCTAGAGAAAGATATTAAATCCAACTCTTGTGTATTCAATATAATTCAACTCAAAGTTTCATACCTTCATCTTACTTTATGTGACGTTAAAATGCTGGATATGCAAGTTTTTTTTGGGCTATGCAACCTTTTTTTTCTCTTTTAATGTTTATTTTCTTACTAGTCATCCGTTTTATACACATCAGTGTATACATGTCAATCCCAATCTCCAAATTCATCACACCACAACCACCATCCCCAACCACTTTCCCCCCTTGGTGTTCATGTTTGTTCTCTGCATCTGTGTCTCTATTTCTGCCCAGCAAACTGGTTCATCTGTACCATTTTCTAGGTTCCACATGTATGCGTTAATATACGATATTTGTTTTTCTCTTTCTGACTTACTTCACTCTGTATGACAGTCTCTAGATATATCCAGCTCTCTACAAATGAGCCAATTTCGTTCCTTTTTATGGCTGAGTAATATTCCATTGTATATATGTACCACAACTTCTTTATCCATTCATCTGTCAATGGGCATTTAGGTTGCTTCCATGACCTGGCTATTGTAAATAGTGCTGCAATGAACATTGGGGTGCATGTGTCTTTTTGAATTATGGTTTTCACTGGGTATATGTCCAGTAGTGGGATTGCTGGGTTATATGGTAGTTCTATTTTTAGTTCTTTAAGAAACCTCCATACTGTTCTCCATAGTGACTGCATCAATTTACATTCCCACCAACGGTGCAACAGGGTTCCGTTTTCTCCACACCCTCTCCAGCATTTGTTGTTTGTAGATTTTCTGATGATGCCCACTTTAACTGGTGAGAGGTGATACCTCATTGTAGTTTTGACTTGCATTTCTCTAATAATTAGTGATGTTGAGCAGCTTTTCATGTGCTTCGTGGTCATCTGTATGTCTTGTATGAAGAAATATCTATTAGGTCTTCTGCCCATTTTTGGGTTGGATTGTTTGTTTTTTTAATATTGAGCTGCATGAGCTGTTTATATATTTTGGAGATTAATCCTTTGTCCGATCATTCATTTGCAAATATTTTCTCCCATTCCGAGGGTTGTCCTTTCGTCTTATTTATGGTTTCCTTTGCTGTGCAAAAGTTTTTAAGTTTCATTAGGTCCCATTTGTTTATTTTTGTTTTTATTTCCATTACTCTAGGAGGTGGATCAAAAAATATCTTGCTGTGATTTATGTCAGAGTGTTCTTCCTATGTTTTCCTCTAAGAGTTTTATAGTGTTTGGTCTTATATTTAGGTCTCTAATCCATTTTATTTTTGTGTATGGTGTTAGGGAGTGTTCTAATTTCATTCTTTTACATGCAGCTGTCCACTTTCCCCAGCATCACTTACTGAAGAGGCTGTCTTTTCTCCATTGTATATTCTTGCCTCCTTTGTCAAAGATAAGGTGACCATATGTGTGTGGGTTTATCTCTGGGCTTTGAATCCTGTTCTATTGATCTATATTTCTGTTTTTCTGCCAGTACCATACTGTCTTGATTGCTGTAGCTCTGTAGTATAGTCTGAAGTCAGGGAGTCTGATTCCTCCAGCTCTGTTCTTTTCCCTCAAGACTGCTTTGGCTATTTGGGGTCGTTTGTCTCTCCATGCAAATTTTAAGATTTTTGGTTCTAGTTCTGTAAAAACTGCCATTGGTAATTTGAAAGGGATTGCACTGAAGCTGTAGATTGCTTTGGGTAGTATAGTCATTTTCACAATATTGATTCTTCCAATCCAAGAACATGGTATATCTCTCCACCTATCTGTATCATGTTTAATTTCTTTCATCAGTGTCTTATAGTTTTCTGCATACAGGTCTTTTGTCTCCCTAGGTAGGTTTATTCCTAGGTATTTTATTCTTTTTGTTGCAGTGGTAAATGGGAGTGTTTCCTTAATTTCTCTTTCAGATTGCTCATCATTAGTGTATAGGAATGCAAGAGATTTCTGTGCATTAATTTTGTATCCTGCAACTTTACCAAATTCATTGATTAGCTCTAGTAGTTTTCTGGTGGCATCTCTAGGATTCTCTATGTATAGTATCATGTCATCTGCAAACAGTGACAGTTTTACTTCTTTTCAAATTTATATTCCTTTTATTTCTTTCCCTTCTCTGATTGCTGTGGATAGGATTTCCAAAACTATGTTGAATAATAATGGTGAGAGTGGACATCCTTGTCTTGTTCCTATCTTAGAGGAAATGCTTTCAGTTCTTCACCACTGAGAATGATGTTTGCTGTGGGTTTGTCATATATGGCCTTTATTATGTTGAGGTAGGTTCCCTCTATGACCACTTTCTGGAGAGTTTTTTTCATAAATGGGTGTTGAATTTTGTCAAAAGCTTTTTCTGCATCTATTGAGATGATCATATGGTTTTTATTCTTCAATTCATTAATATGTTTTATCACATTGATTGATTTGCATATATTGAAGAATCCTTGCATCTCTGGGATAAATCCCACTTGATCATGGTGTATGATCCTTTTAATGTGTTGTTGGATTCTGTTTGCTAGTATTTTGTTGAGGATTCTTGTGTCTATATTCATCAGTGATACTGGTCTGTAATTTTCTTTTTTTAGCAGTCTGGTTTTGGAATCAGGGTGATGGTGGCCTCATAGAATGAGTTTGGGAGTTTTCCTTGCTCTGCAATTTTTTTGAAGAGTTTGAGAAGGATGGGTGTTAGCTCTTCTCTAAATGTTTAACAGAATTCACCTGTGAAGCCATCTGGTCCTGGACTTTTGTTTGTTGGAAATTTTTAAATCATAGTTTCAATTTCATTACTTGTGATTGGTCTGTTCATATTTTCTATTTCTTCCTGGTTCAGTCTTGGAAGGTTATACCTTTCTAAGAATTTGTCCATTTCTTCCAGGTTGTCCATTTTATTGGTATAGAGTTGCTTGTAGCAGTCTCTTAGGATGCTTTGTATTTCTGCGGTGTCTGTTGTAACTTCTCCTTTTCCATTTCTAATTTTATTGATTTGAGTCCTCTCCCTCTTTTTCTTGATGAGTCTGGCTAATGGTTTATCAATTTTGTTTATCTTCTCGAAGAACCAGCTTTTAGTTTTATTGATCTTTGCTATTGTTTTCTTTGTTTCTATTTCACTTACTTCTGCTGTGATCTTTATGATTTCTTTCCTTCTGCTAACTTTGGGTTTTGTTTCTTCTTCTTTCTCTAGTTCCTTTTGGTGTAACGTTAGATTGTTTATCTGAGATTTTTCTTGTTTCTTGAGGTAGGCTCGTATAGCTATAAACTTCCCTCTTAGGACTGCTGTTGCTGCATCCAATAGGTTTTGGATCATCGTGTTTTCATTGTCATTTGTCTCTAGGTATTTTTTGACTTCCTCTTTGATTTCTTTATTGATTTCTCTAGTGATCTCTTGGTTATTTAGTAACGTATTGCTTAAACTCCGTGTGTTTGTGGTTTTTACGTTCTTTTCACACATGAAGAAATCTAATTGATTTCTAATCTCATAGCATTGTGGTCAGAAAAGATGCTTGATATGATTTCATTTCTCTTAAATTTACTGAGGCTTGATTTGTGACCCAGGATGTGATCTATCCTGGAGAATGTTCCATGCACACTTGAGAAGAAAGTGTAATCTGCCGTTTTGGGATGGAATGTCCTATAAATATCAATTAAATCTATCTGGTCTATTGTGTCACTTAAAGCTTGTGTTTCCTTATTAATTTTCTGTTTGGATGATCTGTCCATTGGTGTAAGTGAGGTGTTAAAGTCCCCCACTATTATTGTGTTACTGTCGATTTCCTCTTTTAGAGCTCTTAGCAGTTGCCTTATGTATTGAGGCTCCTATGTTGGGTGCATATATATTTATAATTGTTATATCTTCTTCTTGGATTGATCCCTTTATCATTACATAGTGTCCTTCCTTGTCTCTTATAACAATCTTTATTTTAAAGTCTATTTTATCTGATATGAGTATTGCTACTCCAGCTTTCTTTTGATTTCCATTTGCATGGAATATCTTTTTCCATCCCCTCACTTTCAGTCTGTATGTGTCCCTAGGTGTGAAGTGGGTCTCTTGTAGACAGCATATATATGGATCTTGTTTTGGTATCCGTTCAGCAAGCCTGTATCTTTTGGTTGGAGCATTTAATCCATTCACATTTAAGGTAATTATCGATGTGTATGTTCCTATTACCATTTTCTTAATTTTGGGGGGTTTGTTTTTGTAGGTCCTTTTCTTCTCTTGTGTTTCCCACTTAGAGAAGTTCCTTTAGCATTTGTTGTCAAGCTGGTTTGGTGGTTCTGAATTCTCTTAGCTTTTGCTTGTCTGTAAAGCTTTTGACTTCTCCATCGAATCTGAATGAGATCCTTGCCGGGTAATCTTAGTTGTAGGTTCTTCTCTTTCATCACTTTAAGTATATCATGCCACTCCCTTCTGGCTTGTAGAGTTTCTGCTGAGAAATCCGTTGTTAATCTTATCAGAGTTCCCTTGTATGTTATTCGTCATTTTTCCCTTGCTGCTTTCAAGAATTTTTCTTTGTCTTTAATTTTGCCAGTTTGATTACTATGTGTCTCGGCGTGTTTCTCCTTGGGGTTATACTGTATGGGACTCTCTGTGCTTCCTGGACTTGGGTAGCTATTTCCTTTCCCATGTTAGGGAAGTTTTCAACCATAATCTCTTCAAATAGTTTCTCGGGCCCTTTCCCTCTCTCTTCTCCTTCTGGGACCCCTATAATGCAATATTGTTGCATTTAATGTTGTCCCAGAGGTCTCTTAGGCTGTCCTCATTTCTTTTCATTCTTTTCTCTTTATTTTGTTCTGCAGCAGTGAATTCCACCATTCTGTCTTCCAGGTTACTTATCCGTTCTTCTGCCTCAGTTATTCTGCTATTGATTCCTTCTAGTGTATTTTTCATTTCAATTATTGTATTGTTCATCTCTGTTTGTTTGTTCTTTAATTCTTCTAGATCTTTGTTAAACATTTCTTGCACCTTCTCTATCTTTGCCTCCATTCTTTTTCCGAGGTTCTGGATCATCTTCAGTATCATTATTCTGAATTCTTTCTCTGGAAGGTTGCCTATCTCCATTTCATTTAATTGTTTTTCTGGGGTTTTATCTTGTTCCTTCATCTGGTACATAGCCCTCTGCCTTTTCACCTTGTCTATCTTCCTGTGAATGTGGTTTTCGTTCCACAGGCTGCAGGATTGTAGTTCTTCTTGCTTCTGCTCGGCTATGCAACTTGTGATGTAGGGTTATATTTTGACCGTAAGACTTCAATATGAATTGCCATTATTTTTTCAAGTGGTTTGTTTTTACTATCCTACTTTCTACACTTCCTGTTTTCATTGAAATAGAAGATCTACTCCTAAGAGAATAATTATTTAGCCCATAATGTTATACAATGAAATTAGCTCTTACACTTTTTCTGAATCCGTAGTATTGAAAAGAATCTAGATGAATAGTTATCCATATGTTTAACTATACAAGAAACAACCATATATTGCCTAAGCAAAAGAATTTCTATTATTTACCATGCAGATGAACACTGGTGCCCTCACTCAGGTTGCATGTCTCTCAGGATGTACAGAGAAGCGAGTTTCCTGAAGGTAGAAGAGGGTTTCCACCCCACAGAGGGCGGGCAGTGGTGCCTGCATCAGTGCAAATCTGTTTTCTTTCTATCAACTATGATATATGATACTGATTTACACTTGTAGGATTGAGCAAAATATGTTCTCTAGATTTAGCTGAATGAATCCTCCCAAAACAAATGCTTTCAAGTGTTTCCCTCACAGAAACTGCAAAAACTAAAATAGTACTAATAATGTAAACATAATTGAACAGCAAGGAAATGAGAGAGCTATTTCTTTATCTCGTATGTTCTATCCATGTACATTATGAGGTAAAAGTAATAAGAATTAAAAATTTCAACTTGAAATGATAAATAAAATGGTGATTATCTGAAATATAGATTCATATTTACTGTCATTAATGATAAATCTCTCTCTAAGGGGGTAAAGTACCTGGTGATTTCAGCTAATAATTGGAGGAAGTCATTGTTATTAGCAAAACTTTTAAAAGCTAAGCATTCAGAACGTGAAAATAAACTTCTTCAAAGTTTTAAATCATGTGATGTTTATCCCAATATTAAAATTTTCACAGATTTTAACAATAATAATCTAGAAGTCGATTCTGAGGTTTTTTAAATTATGTTTGGGTTTTTTGTTTGTTTGTTTCTTAATAGTGAAAGAAGAAAAGATACAGTTTAGGGGAACTTTTTTTCCTACTGCAACAAAAGTGGTTGAAATCATACAGAAAGCAATATGGCAATAGATTGGTATATATTTGTTAAAATTATTGAAAGATGTATAGAAATTATTACTGAAGACTTGAAGAAGCAGATATTAGAATGGATACAGTAAAGGAGATTTGCTATAATGTTGGATATACATGTTTCTCCCATGTGTCAGCTTATAGTACTTTTCCTGTTCTCTTCCAATAGTATAGATGAAAAACTTATTTTTGTTAAGTCACTAAGTAAAGTTTTACTCTAAAAGATGTGGTCTCAATATAAACAGTTTCTTGGATTAGAAAATATTATTTGATGCTTATGTGGAGTGACTTAACCACTAATGGGGTGGCTATCTTGATTAGATAAAAAGATTCAAGCAGAGTGCTTAGAGAGAGAGAATTCATTCAACACGTGATTTGTGGGTAAGACGTTGAGCAAAGAAGTTGAAGCCAGAGGTAAAAAGTGCTACAGGTGTCATTGATGTACTTTCTTCTATAAAAACAAGACTTCCGTAATGTGGCAGACTTTCTCCCAGTAGTTCAGCTGAAATAGGGAGTGATCATAAAACTTATTTGTACCAGGCAGAGTTTCACTATTTAACTCATAGTACAAACTTTGTAAGTATCGTGAAACTTACAGTTCCTCATTTTGCTCATAACAAACTTACTAATCTTTTCCAGGCCTTCATGTGTGATTGTATAGGTGAAGCATTGTTCAATTTCAGGGGGTACCATTTACATTTATATGATTTATAATTTGTAGATTCACATTTCTTTTTTACCCCCACCCCGAATTTCCAACTGAGAGCAATATCTTGAGCAAGGTAAGTTTTTAAAAAAATTATATAAAAAACTACATAAAAATGCCCCATGGGATAGTGGTTGGCTTTTCTGTGATATCACATGGCTACCAGAAAAAATACAATCTAGGAGATATTTTAGAAAAAAATAAAGTTCTCTGTCTCCTTAGGGTAGATGCAGCACAAAAATACCTCCCCTTATTTCTTTTAAAGGAACCTGAGCTTTACCGAGAACACTTTGAAAACAGAGGTTTGGAAATGTTTTCATTCCTTTATGGTTTTCTTTTAAAAAAAATAGTATTATTAAATACAGTCATATCTTCACCCTTAAAAATGCTTGGAATTAAAATGTATTGTTTAAAAATCATTCCAATGAAAGGTTTCCGTGAGTTTTAAACCTAGTTAGTTCAAAATGCAATAATGACCCATCTTCTAAAATTGCTTGACATCAGTGAAGAAACGTATTACTCATATTTCAAGAAAAATCTTTGCCTAGTTAGTGAATGTGATTCAAACATTAATACTGTGACTCAATGGGCAGCCGACATCATGGTCCTTCCATTCGGAGGAATTATTTTTGTGAGTTAACGTCTTCCTCTATGCCAGAGTGTGACAGCTGACTGTCAGAGCTTACTTTCAGCCCATCCATATTACAACTCTTTGCATCCCTCCTAGATGGCATGAAGATTACTTTCTAACTTTCCAGTATTAACATTTGTTATCGTGCTTTGTGACCTCAACATTCATGTAAAACATTCACCCAGTCTGACTTCAATCTCTTTTTCTCCTCACATTAAATGGCTGAACCCTCCTCTACTTTGTCCTCCTCTTCATGGTTACACTGCAGAGCAATGGTTTTCAACCTCCAGCAATTGCTGTGGCCCCAACAAGGACCAACTGAATTAGCCTTTCTAAGGGTGGAGCATGGGTAGCTGTATTTACATTTTTTTTTCCCCAGTTGATTTTAATGCACAGAAAACCTCTGGCTTAGGCCTGTCACTACCAATAACTGTACCCATAATCTCCATAATCCCTAAGCATCCTTTGATCACCATCTCCTACCCTCAGTAATCAATCCTTTCAGTAATCTCACTTGAATAATTCTTCAGCCTCATTAGATCCTTCAATCCATTGACCCTATCAACTTTTCATTATCCATTAATCTTCATGTTCTTAGTTCCCTCCTTATCCAACTTAGATTTCATGCTTCCTCAATCCCTTTGCTGAATTTCTTCTTCATAGTTTTTACTGGCAAATCCCCAAATGTGGATGATTATAGTTTGTTTCTTATTCTGTGCCTGCCTCTGAAGTTGACATTGGGCAGATAAAAATTCACATCCGTACCCACAGGTCTGAATTTAAACATAATTACCCAAACCCAAATTTATTTGCATAAAAACTGCACTTGAAGATTGGCAAGGGAAAAAAAAAAAGAAATAGAAGCATGCAAATTAAAAAAAAATTATATTACTAGGTAAAAAGAAAAAAAATCCAACACAGCAACGATGAGGTCAGAGACTTAGAGAAGCAGGATATTTAAATGTCCCAGAAGAACGTTTCAAAATGGAAGGGTGGACAAAAGGATCACATTTTGAAAAAAAGAGAGAAATGGGGACCTATGTTCCTACAAAAACCTGTACATGAATTCTTACTGTAGTTATAGTCAAAATTGCGAGAAACTGGAGACAAACTGTGTCCTTTAATGAGTAAATGCTCACACACAGTGGGATTAGTGTACAATGAACACTACTGAGCACTGACAGGGACCAGCTATGCAAACACGGAACAACGTGGATGAATCTCAAAGGCGTCACACTGAGTACAAGAAGCAAGTCTTGACGGTTGCCTCCTATACGGTTCTCTTCATGTAACAATCTCAAAAAGGCAACTACAGGGATGGAGACCAGACCAACAGTGCCAGGAGTGAGGGGCACAGCAGGGGATGATTATAAAGGGAGAGCGCCAGGAATTTGGGGTGAGGAAGAGTTCTGAATCCTGGTTACGGTGGTAGTCACACTAATTTACACGTGTTAAATTCAACTGTACATCAAAAAACAAGTCAAACTGTAAGACCATTAAAAGAAAAATCATGCTGAGAAAATGCATTCATTAAGCGTCGAGTCCACTATTCAGAACTTTAGGGAAATAGTACAAAAGGCTTAGGAGAGTTTAGGGCTGATGAAAGTACAACTTCCAATTATCTGTAATTTCCTTGAAAATCTTTTTAAAGGATTTATATTTTATTTGCACTATTTGCATAGAAGGTTACAATAAAATGTAGTAAATTTTTTAAACCAAAAAAATCATACATTTAATAAATCAGTGTATATGTGAAAATGACATGTGCCTGAAGAGCAGCTGGGACCCCCAGGCCTCTCACTTAGGCCTGTGGGATCAGAGCAGCTCTCATCACAGCTCTCCAGATCCCCAATTCTATTATCCTGCCATCTCCCTTGTACGACTCTAAAGCAATGAGATGATTTATACATTTGAGTCCTATGAAAATCAGTTCTTATTTTACAGTATTCTGAAACTCTTCTTATCTTACTTCCTATCTTTTCTTCCTAAGATGCTATTTCTCAAAATCAGATTGATTCCTGAAAGAGTCCCTCTTCTCATCGCCAATCTCATCTTAGCTGGCAACTTTCTTCTTTTCCTTTGGGATGAAGGTGAGTTAAATCCATCTCAGACAATATTCTGGACGTGGCAGCCTGGGGTCTTGGTATCCCTTAGCATTCAGTAAATGATATACAGCTTCCAAATATCCCAGCCTTTGGGGTTCCACAACTGAGGTGAAGGTCAAGCATTTAGAATGTTTAGGGGAAAAAAAATCTCAAAATGTTTGGGAAATAGATCATTTTTTAAAAGGCAAAGAGTAAGTATATAATTTAACTCAAAGCAAAATTGGGCAAAGAAGAATCTAGTATCGATTTACTGCATATATAAGGTTATATGTAGAGAGACCCTGGACTTTCTGTTTTGAAGCTGGAATACTTGCAAATAAAGGGTTTCTGCATTCTACAGTGAAAACTATAATTTGGGGCTTCCCTGGTGGCGCAGTGGTTGAGAGTCCGCCTGCTGATGCAGGGGACACGGGTTCGTGCCCCGGTCTGGGAAGATCCCACATGCCGCGGAGCGGCTGGGCCCGTGAGCCATGGCCGCTGAGCCTGCGCGTCCGGAGCCTGTGCTCCACAACGGGAGAGGCCACAACAGTGAGAGGCCCGTGTACCGCAAAAAAAAAAAAAAAAAAAAAATCTATAATTTGTCCTTGGGACAGATTCCTGGATTTGTTTTGGCTTCTCTTTTCTGCAAAGACCACTATAGAGGGTGCTTTTAAGTTATAGTGATTAGGGTAAATGCCTACACATTGCCTTTTCTAATGCCCTGAATGGAGGTGAAGTTCCAGATAAATATCAACACATATCAACACATTTCAGACTGAATTAGTTCTACTCACACTAATGACTCTAATAAATAAACAATAAGATTTTCAGTTCCTTACAACATTATAAATTTATTTGTCTTCCTTCTCTAACTGTCCCACACAAGTGTTCTGGTTGCCCCGTTGGCTTTCCCTCCCAGTGTGATTCAGGGACCCAATTTTCTTGCATCTTGTGACTTCACCAACCCCTGGGTTTTCAGTTCTCTGCTCCCAGCCAACAGAAGGAAAAGGAAGAGTGGAGAAGTAGCACCTGCTTCCTGCTGCACTGACCAGGAAGGGACTTGTAACGGTTCTACTCACTTTCTATGGGCTTCACCTGAACTTGTCCCTTGATCCCACCTAGATATGGGGGCCAGGGGAGCATGGCCTCTGGCTCACAAATAAGTAACCATGTGACTATACCACAAATGTCCTTGTAGAGGTGGGCACCACTGTGCAGTGCACCCCTTAGACACCTGTACAAGGCGGCCCTGTGTTTTATCTAGGCTTTGGAAGTTAGGTTTCTTTTTGTAAAAGTTGGTGTTTATTACCGAAGGGAAAAATGGGTTAATCCCAAGTGAGCTGGACCTCAGAGGAGGAAAGAGAGAAATCCCTCATCCTCTGGGACCAGGGAAGCACTGGGGCCTAGACTCTGGGAGGGGGAGAGGTATTTAGAGATGTCCACTGAGACTGGGTGGACAGGCCTTCCACAGCTGGAGACCAGCATGAGTTAGGCAGGGATTCTGAGATCAGGTGGTGGCAGTTACAAATAGCTTCTAGAAGTAGCTGTTAGTTACCTTTCCTGTATTACTTCTATTATCTCTAAGCATTCGGTCAAGTCTTGTAAGAGTTAGAACTTGCTTCTTTTAGCTATGATGTGAGAAAACCGGGAAGCAGCCATCACCAACACCCAAGCTGGGGTCATCTGAGCTGGTCACCAGTAAAAACACCATGATGCCCAGAAGAGCAGCAGTTATAATCAAGAGTGGCAGAGGCCACAACATGACAACAAGATGGAGTGGAAGAACCCAACGCGTTTGTTTTTGAGCGTGCATGTGGCAGAGCCCTGGAAAATTGTGGCATCGTTTCCACCAAGCCTAAAAGAAGTTTGTGTCCTAGTGATTTGGAATAAAAATAAAACGTATGCTAATTGTATTGCCATGAGTAAATGATCAAGAAAAACAGGGGTGCATACATATTATTTTTAAATACTCTTAAACATGGTGAGATTTTTACAAGTGATAAAAATATACAATCATATAGCTTTGTTTTGGGCGAGAAAGGAGTAAACGGGGTCCAAATACAGCAATTTATGTATGTTACACATTGGGAAAAGTACGCTGAGTCAGAGGCTCACATGCTGATGATGAAGTGTGTCCACAGGTGCATGTAAACCCCGGGGAGATGCTGTGGAAGGGCCGGTGCACTCTCAAATTTAATGTGGTCCTAACAGAGATGAGTAGAGAGACCCAGTGACTCCCCCCAACCCCCGCCAACTTTCCTCCTAGGTGTCTGCACCCTGAACATAAATCCCTCTCAGGGACTTCCCCAGAAGTCTGTCTTATTTTGTTCTAAGCACTGCTGATTCATTTGGGGAACCTAACTCTAAATCCCAGTGAGTGGATCTACAAGACAGCAGGGACATCATCACTTCAGTTTTCTAGTAGAGCTTTTACTTCCCGTCAAGTTATTTCACTCCATTCACTCCAAACTCAACTCCATTCCCCACCTCTCTGTCTCCAGGGTCTTAGAACAATCACTTCTTTCAGAAGAGGACACTGCCAACCAGGAAAGCAGACGGCAGTCAGAACTTGCCTTTACGGCAGAAAATGAAGTGACATCTATGATCTATGGTGGGTATGTTTCAATCCATTCTCAATATATATCCCAAAGGAGATTTCACTCTTGCTACAAAGTAAGAAATAACAACAACAATCACCACTGTAATAGGACATATTGTGAGGGGCATTCTTTTAAAAGCCTCTAAAATGCTACTGGGAGAGTTTTACGGCTGCACCAAGTCAGAACTCAGCCATGTTTAAAAACAAGGGGAGACGGTGGGATGGTGGTGGTCCCAGGAGGGCCACAGCTCAGCATTTGCTTTGCTGTTTCTCTTTTGTTGACAGTATCACAACTGAGTTCATGGATGCCTGAGGAAACACCAGGCACAGCTTGAGCTGTTCAAAACAATCTTACTAGAAAAGTGACTTTTCTTTTAAAACCAAAAAGCACTTTTTGTAATAATAGGTTAAAGCTAAGACACCAGTGAACACTGCCAGTTTCTGTTTACTTCCTCCAATTTCCTATTGCTCTGGGTATGAGTGAAAATTGGATATCAAAGATAAGCACTAGGGTTATTTTGCTGGATACCTATTCTCCTAAACATGAGGCTTCGAGGTCTTAGGAGCTTGAGTAATTCTTCAGAAACTACGGAAAGCTTGCTCTCAGAATGTCCTCCAAGAATCAGCCCCTTTGCCCAACACATCTAAGCACTAAGATATTCCTACTGAATTTTCAAGGACTCCAAATTGCAGCCAAACCACCTGATGGCTTAGGGCAGGGCATGCGCATCTGCAGGGGAAGAGACAGAGACATCTTTACTCCGACATAATCTGGGGTTTTCAGAGGTCAAAACCTTAAAGTGTGTGAGCCACCTATGGAGAAAACAGTTAGATCTAATTATAGCTCTTAATAGAGAGAACTGGCTGTTTTCAAAAAAAGCAAATATGTAGGTTAAGAGCACTGTTAAACCTTGAGAGATTGATGCCATCGCAGGCTTTTAAGAGCAATGTCCTTGTTTTGTCCTTATTTAGATTTCTTACAAATATTCTTGTGTAGTCTTCTTGGAAGTGGATGGTTTACAAATTCCCAATATACTTTCTGTATATCCCAATAGACTCTTGGATGACCTCTAACTATATCCAGTAAAGGAGCAAACATTCTGAAGTTTGAAATAAGGCAAACAATCTCCAACGTTGTTATTATAAATCCTCATCTTTTCTAAGTGCTTTTCTCTTACTATTCTTAAAATAATGGTAATTTATTGTGATGAAACTGGTCATTAGTTAAAGGCTCTAGAGAACATATCTAATGACAGAAACCAACAATTTATTTTAAATGTGCTTAATGAGGAATTTTTTCTATATTCCCCTTTTATAGTGTTAAATCAAAAGCTGCTTTCAGTAAGCTCTGTCAAGCAAAGTTATAGCTAGTCTCAATCACTGGGATTTTATTAAGTAACCTGAAAGCAGAGCAAATACAAAACTGTACTACTGCATCAATGACTGGCTTAGTCAGTCGAAGCACAGAACTTATGAGGTTTGGTCACTGGTTTATACCCCATGTTGTACAGTTGGCTTTGTTCTCATTAGGAAGCAAAATATCCCACAGATGCATTACGTTGATAATAAAGAGGATATGGTTTAAAATAGATACTGGGCTTAAACCTCATATACTGTCTGCATCCTCATAAGATTATCTGTTTCACTGTCGAAGGAATAGGGGCTTACCACGTGTGTGACCTTGGGCAAGTCACTGATCTTGGTTGAGCCCCAGTTTCCATTTATGAAATACATACTATGTAGTCAGCAGGTTCTGTGAGGACTAAATAATAAGATATCTTTAACACACATAGCTTGGTGCTCAGCGAACAATAACTCAACAGAAGTATGACTACAATCACGACCATGACCAACCATGGTCACGGGGCAAGTAAGAAATAATGATTTGGAGTTCAAAAGGATCCAGGTCTTTCTGATTCTGCTACTGTGCTTATTCTGAGACTTCTCAGGACACCTCATGCCTTTCTCCTCAAAGCTGTTTGTGCTCTCCTAGAAAGAACTGTGTAAGTCATCTCTGCATTGGCCAACTTTTTAGCACACTGCTTGGCACAAAGAAGAACACAATAAATTTGTTTTGAATGAACAAGCATATTGAGTCAAAGCCATCTTTGTCGTGGAGCCCACTGCCATCCTGGCTAAGCCCAGCACGCCGCTGCTTTTATGTTCTAAAAGGAGGGGTTTTTACTATACTCTCAGATGGAAAGTTCTAAACCCTGGAGGCACTTGTCATACCACCAGCTCTATTCATTAGCTGTACTATTCACCCGGTAAACCTCTCCTCACCATCAGCCCTACCATCAGGTGGTTGGAAATCTTCTGGTGGCCACTGCCTTCAGTGGCTTTCTCATCTACCCCTTCCCTTCAATCAGTCACTGTTCCCATTCAATCTTACTGCTTTCTTAGAACACTATGGTATTCTACCTATCTTGCTTAACTCTAATTCAGACTACAAGTGACTAAAATATTAATCTTCCTCAGTCATAGCTGCAAGAACATTTATACTTTCTCAAAAATTTCAATGGAGTTCCATTTCCTTCTAAACTGCAACCAACCCATCAGGATGAGATCCAAAGCTATGCTCAATATGGCGCCTGCCTTCCTTTCCAAGACTCATTTCTTACTTGTGCTTTGCCTGGACCTTAGCTCATCTCAAATACTTTCTTCTTCCAAATCTTTCTTTGCTCATGTATTTCTCTGTATCTGGAACATGCTCTTCTCAATATCTTCACCCTTGAAATTCTTTCCATTTTTATATTCCAAGTGAAATTAGGCTTTCAGCATGAAACCTTTTCAAATCACCATTCCAAATGGTCACAGTTCTTAGTGATCTCTTGCATGTGCTTATGAGCACATCACTGTCAATGTGTATCTTCCTATATTGTTTTAATCATTTTCTAATTATTATTTACAAGCATTAAAATGATTGTAATATTGGTTAAACATAGCTCGTTATTTATAACTCTATTCATTTAATGCTGACATTATTATTTTTAAAATTTATTTATTTTATTTTATTTTTGGCTGCGTTGCATCTTCGTTGCTGTGCACAGGGTTTCTCTAGTTGCAGCAAACAGGGGCTACTCTTCGTTGTGATGTGCAGGCTTCTCATTGCGGTGGCTTCTCTTGTTGCAGAGCACGGGCTCTAGGCATGTGGGCTTCAGTAGTTGTGGCACACAGGCTCAGTAGTTGTGGCTCACAGGCTCTAGAGGGCAGGCTCAGTAGTTGTGGCGCATGGGCTTAGTTGCTCCACAGCATGTGGGATCTTCCTGGACCAGGGCTCGAACCCGTGTCCCCTGCATTGGCAGGCGGATTCTTAACCACTGCGCCACCAGTGAAGCCCCATAATGCTGACATTATTTTGTTCTGCCCCCAAATCTAATGATGTGCTCATTACACCAAGCCTTTAAAATGGTGAATTTGAAGTAAGTCCAAATTGTGAGGCGGTAGTAGATGTTATCTCAGAGGTTCACACGTCACTCTATGCTATAACCATGATATTTTTTTTTTTTTTTTTTTGCGGTACGCGGGCCTCTCACTGTTGTGGCCTCTCCCGTTGCGGAGCACAGGCTCCGGACGCGCAGGCTCAGCAGCCATGGCTCACGGGCCCAGCCGCTCTACGGCATGTGGGATCCTCCCGGACCGGGGCACGAACCCGTGTCCCCTGCATCAGCAGGCGGACTCTCAACCACTGCGCCACCAGGGAAGCCCAAACCATGATATTTTATACAACACTTGTTTGGTACTTTAAAAAAATTTTTTTATTGTTTTTTTTTTTTTTACATTTAGCTGCCTTCATGACCAGTGGGAAATTTTTTAGTAAAAATAAAGCTGAGAGGAATAAAAGAGAAATGGAAATACAAAGGCTCACATTTAACTGCCACAGCAGGAAAATTCAAAATTGAATTCCAACCCTAGTTATTAAACACCTTGATCAAACCTCCTTCCAACTTTACTGAGCCAGGCAATTTTTCTCTTTTTCCCACTGACTTGGAGTCAGCAAGAGAGAGAGCTGAGTGGCTGGCAAAAGAAAATGAATACACTCTGCAACACTGGTCTCATGAAGCTGGAGCTTGCTAATTGTGGCCTGACCTGCCTGCACTCTGAGGATATTAATAACGCTGAGAGTCCACAACACAAAACTGCTGCATTACCTGGAGACCCAAGTTCCCAGTTCAGCTTCTGAGGTTAATGAGATTGCCCAGCTAATCTTTCCTCATGCTCTTCCCCACCTGTAGTTGGTTGTGGTGCCTACTTGTGCCTCAATAAATATTTGTTAAGCAAATAACTGAATAAATAGATGAGCAAATAAATGAATGAGTAAGGGCACAGTGGGGACAAGGGACAGGGTGTGAGGAAAGGCCTTCTGGACAATCTAAGCACCGAAGGACAAGCAAGAGTTACAGGTGAAGGAACGTGGAAGACCCCTGGAGGGCATTTAGGCAGCTTAGCTGGTGGAAACTGAACGAGTACACTTAAGAGGCTGGAAACTCTTAACTGGGTTAACTCTTAAGTGGGTTGTGAGTAGGAAGGAAAATCCACTGAGCAGTTCTGAAGAGATTAAAGTGGAGATGAAGCAGGGCAGGTATGATGAGACAAGGTAATGGGTGAGGAGGCTATTTTCCTCGGAGATCTGATCCTTAAACCTTTGTCAGCACCACTGGATGGACGCTGGCTGAGTCAAGAAAGTGAAAACTTTGGCCTGTTGAAGGAAACAGAAGTCAAGGTGTACTGAGTCAAAGAGGCAAGTGCAGTAGCTGGTTTCCCAGCTGACAGCTAACAGCCGTGGGCTTCCCTGCAGCCTCTGAGGGTCATGTGGTTTTGAGGGTGAATGAATGTTCAGCCTTATTTGTTGAGTTGCTAATCAATTTAGAGACAGAAAAAAAGGGTAAGACAGGGAACGTGAACTTATATTCTGTTGCTAGTAAGGCCGACTGAAAATCGTAGCTTAGATTTGTGGTCAAAAGAGCTGACCAATCATTTGCCTCAGAATTACACAGCTTGACTTGCTTAGAGAGGTAAGGAGGGAAGGGATGTGCAGAGATGAAGGATACAGAGAACTTCCTGATGACAGACTCTAAGGTCTGGAGGACAAGGGCAAAGGAACAGGAGGGCTGAGGGGGTGAGAACGAAGATCAGATCAGAGCAGCAGAGGCTAAACGTCCCCAAGGGGATGACTCTCCACTACTGATTTCTTCCCACCCCAGTTGTTGGTTATCATTTTTATTTTCAACTCTTACATTGACTGATGCTTTACCTTAAACATATGTTTTTTTTAATTTAAAAATATTTATTTATTTATATTTATTTATTTGGTTGCACCGGGTCTTAGTTGCGAACATATGTTGATTTTTAAGACTTATCTACCTCCTGACCCAGTAACTTGGTCCTATCCTCACCATCCATAATGTAAAATGAAGAAATGAGGGTCTGTGTGGTGTCTCCATCCCTTCCCCCTCACTTCTGAGGTTTCTTCAGCTCCACCATTATTTTTATATTTTCAAGATCTGTAACATTTACCTTTTGTTCTGAAATGGTTATATCTTCCATGCTTTGCCTAAAGGTATATTCTGGAAATTAAGTTAAATAAACACATTCATAATACTAAATTTATGCCAATTGTATTCTCTGGTTGGAATTTAAGGAGGAGTCCCACTCCTATGTTACGAAACATGGGTCATTCAAAGGAGGAAGTTTCCAAAATTCACATCAAATGAATTACTATTTCTTGTACTCAATTAACTACTTTTGTCTTTTTGCTTTATACATGGATAGTTTCCTGCTACAAACTTCTGCTTTTCTTGAGTGTCAAATTGCCTTTCTTTCTTCCTGTTGACAGAATAAACATGTCTTCTCTGTCTGAACACTAAGCTCTTCTAGCTCTTTTACCATTTCATTAATTGATTGTTCTAAAAGAACTCCTTCCTTTTCAGGTCTGCCACCAAGATGTCTTTCTGGAATTTTCTTACTGAATACCCTATCTTCCTTTACCTTGGGTCTCAACTTTATTTCTTTAGGAATAGATTTTTAGGTCATTTTTTTCTCCTCTAGTAATTCTTTTTATTTCCTCTGAATTGCCTGTGCTTTTTTTGTTGTTGATTTCCTTGTCTTTGTTGGAGTCTAGATCACATAATATTTTCAGAAAAGCTGCATGGGAGGTAAAAATTTCTGGATTCTTCACATCTGCATATGTCTTTACTTGCTTACTAGGATGGTTAATTTTATGTATCAACCTGGCTGGGCACCCAGATTAACCACTGTGTCTGGGTGTACCTGTGAGGATGTTTCTGGTTGAGACTGACATTTGCATCTTTGGACTAGATAAAGCATATTGCCCTCTCCAATGCTGGTGGGCCTCATCCAATCTGTTGAGGGACTGAATAGAATAAAAAGGTGGAGGATGGCAGAATCTGTCCCTTTTTGTCTTCCTGCCTACCTGTCTGATCTGGGACATCAGTTTTCTCTTGCCCTTGATCTAAGATTTATACCAGCAGCTCCCCTGGTTCTCAGGCCTTTGTACTCAGACTGGAATTACACCATTGGCAAGCCTGGGTCCCCAGCTTGCAGATGGCAGGTCATGGGGCTTCTGGACCTCTGTAATTGTATGAGCCAATTCCTCCCAAGAAATCAATCTCTCCCTAGTGTGTGTGTATATATATATATATATATATATATATATATATACACACACACACATATATGTATGTATGTATGTATGTATCTATCTATCTATCTATATATATATAGAGAGAGAGAGATTCGCTGAAGAACCTTGACTAGTAGACTTATACACTTAATAAAAACATGGGTAGGATTCCATGTTGAAAGCAAATCCCCCTCCAAATGTTGACAGCATTTCCTGGACTCTAGCATCAGCATCAGTGGACTTCGGTGAGTGTGTGTGTGGGTAGCACTTTGGAGTCAGCCAGCTTCACTTTGCTGTAGGTCGGAGACCTCTCAAGGAGATAGGCTGGATCCTACCCAAGGGCAAGAGGAAGACACTACTCCGAGGCTCCATTTTGATTGCTCTTGGTCAGATGATAAATGCTATTTCCAAGAGCTTCTTTTGCTATTAATTTTGTGATTGATTTTATAACCTTCTAGGGAACAGTGTGAGTTATATTCAGTTTCTCTCTGAGGAGTGTAATTTTAAGTAAAATTTCTATGGTTTTGTTCTTTTTTTTTGCCTTTAGAGACTAAACTGCTTTACTTCATTTTGGAGTGCATTATTTGTGCTGGTTTTTGAAGCATTTCAGTAGTTTAACAGAAACTTCAGTGTGCTTTGACTAAAAATGAGGCAAAAGCTTCAATGGCTTTGCCACTATTTGAGAAAAAAAAGATAAAAGAAGACAAGTGTTGCATGGATTATTCATTGTTAAGGTAATTAACATTGTTACTACTATATACACTTAAACATCATTTCTGCAAAATAACCACACTTGCAGATGTCTAATCCTTACACATACAGACACATAAGTCTATATTTGTACTGAAATTTTGTTCACAATTTATATTTGCTAAGTTATTCTAAATTATAGAATTTATTTTCATATTTTCATCTTTACTTTAGTGCTTAAAATAAAACATTGTACCATTGACTTATTTTTATGTGTGTACATTGGAGATACAGGAAAGGACAATGGTAGAATAAACATAAACAATAAGTAAGTGACATGGAACATGTAAGTGACATGGAACGTGAGCCAGGCCTGTCTGCACAGTTCTGCGTATTTCCTGAGGTTAAGACCACAATGGCCCTTTTAGCACAGATAACTTTAAGAACATAAAGGATTTTCTATGAAACTGAAACACAGAATTCATAATTTGTGAAATATGTGTGAACAACAGTATTTAATCAATTTAACTCTGAATCACCAAGAACCAGTAGAGCAAGTGAGAGTCTTGGGGTCTGATCACAGGTGCACATACCACACCTAGAGGAGTCTTGGTCTCAGAGAACCTGCTGGATCCACAGTCAGTACCTTGTTTACACAGCCTATGTCGTCCACTGCAAATTCTTCTCTGTGTTCTTTCTCTCTCCTCCCACACTGTCAGTTACTTACAGCACAGTCCTATCTTCTAAACCTTCTAAAGCATCTCCTGCTATTTGACAAATAAACTGTACTCTGGAGATTTAGTGAATTCTATTTGATGACAGAAGTACAGTAAAATGGTATGAAATTATTTTGGCAGAGGTTAAAAATATTTTATTCCACATTTTACTACATCCTTCTTCTGCCTGAAGTGATTTTTAAAAATCTAAGAGTTTAATTTAAAATCCAGATTTTTATGTAATTATCGCAAAAATCAGTAGAGCTCTTTTCAAAGAAAGAAGTAGCAGTTCTATAATTTGGACATATGAAATTTAGCATGATTGCAGGGTGGTTCTGATCAGAACCCCTCCTAAGCTTTCAGGACACGGGATGACTCTCACTTGCTGAAAAAAGTATGAACATTTTTCCTCCCTAAAAGCAGGTTTTACCTGACCAGAGGAGATCCTGCCTCTGTGGTCATACATTTCTATACATACTCTGTAATAGAGGGAACATATCATAACTACTTGGTAAGTGAATTAATGAAAGAATAATTCAGTGCTTTAATGACTTTTATCATGGTTATAGATGCCAGTATTTCCTTGGCAATCGTGAAATATTTAAATAATCTTTTCTGTACATTAATAATATAGATTGGTACTGCTATAAGGAGCTATTTTCAGTGAAGAAATCAGTACCAATAATACTTTGCAACTATTCATGCAGCAGTAAAATCATGTACTTCAAAGCAAATTTTATTGAAGTACAGTTGACTTACAATATTATATTAGTTTCAGGTGTACAGCATAGTGATTTGATATTTTTATAGACTGTACACCAGTTATAAAATAAATAAGTCACAGGGATATAATGTACAGCACAGGGAATATAGTCAATAAGATTATAATAACTTTGTGTGGGGTGTGATCTATAAACACATACATATATAAAATTAACTTTCTCTAACTCAGGAGAACATTTCTTTTCATTTGCCCCATTTTCTGAAGGAACCAGAAGATGAGGGAAAACAGGTAAGGGCAGTCCTAGAGAAGAAGCCAAGACTTGTGACCCATGAGCCTGTCCCATCCCATCCCATCCCACCTAGACTGCCCTAGTGAGGAGGTGAAGGAGTCACCCATGACATACAGCTGACACAAGTCCACAGCTGGGAACTGCTGATAGAGTGGGACCATCAGATAGAGTGATTTTAGTTGTACCCACCAAAAATAATTCAGATGAACACAGTCATATAGTCTCCTTGGTCATGTTTTATTTTAGTATCTAAAAGAAGGCTTAAATCTCCTTCCCGTATTCTATAGAAAAGGAAGTGGTGACGCCAGGGGTTGTGTTTTCTTAGCCGTTTCTCTTTCTGAGCTGCTGCACCCAGCTAGATGTCTCACCTCTTGCAAGAGCTTCCTCTGTCCATCTCATGTCACCCAACCCTGGAAAATGTCTCTCTGTTTTCCATGTATTTCAAAACATTGAAAAAATCTACCATTCACAACAGTGTGGCATCATTGCTGATGTAGGGAAATTCAGGAAGAGTAGCAAATAAAGAGTATGGCAATAAATACACATCAATATTGGAATTTAGTATATAATAAAGATGCTGCTTCAACTCAGTGGGAAATGAAGGATTATTCCATAGACAGCATTGAAATAAACAAAAAATAAAGTAATTCATATCTCCATTTCATCTTTAAAAATAAAGCGAATCTAGATGAGACAAAAATTTAAATGTGAAAAAAATCAAAGCACTGAAAGTATTAAAAGAAACAATGAACAAAAGTTTTGTAGTTTTGGAATAGTGCAATCCTTTCTAAGGTGGCACTAAAACCAGAAGCCTTAAAGAAGTAGTATCTGACTACCAAGAAAAGATTTTAAAATTTCCTATGACAATAAAACTAACAAACCAAAAAACCACCCAAAATACCTTCTGGTAGTCTGCTATATTGGTGGTCGCCAAAAAACCCCATGCCTTGTAGAAAGCTGTGCTTGTAGAGCTCCCTCCTCTTGAATCTGGGCAGGGTGTATAACCTATTCTAACCAACAGGATGTGATAGACGTTTCAGACCAAAGCTCCTGCCTTTGCACTCTTGGAAGTCCTGAGCTGCTAAGTTAGAAGTCCAGCTACTCTGCAGGAGATACCAGATCAAGAGATCTTGTGGAGGGGCTACGTGGGAAGGAGAGCCCTATGTCTATCTACATTGAGGAAACCCAAGACACTTAGCTGACACAAGGTCCCAGAACTATGACCCTGGTCAAGCCATTCCAGCCAGCCACCAGCCACCTTAACTTCTTAGCTAGGTATGGTATCACACAGAGAATCACACTATCCTCACTGTGCTCTGTCCGAATGCACAACTCTTAGAATTTTGAGAAGTAAAATTCGTTTTTTTTTAAAGACATGGGATAATTTCTCACGAAGCAGTAGGTGACTGGAACACTCCAGTAGTCAAACAGCAAACTGGGAAGAGTACAAGCAATATATATCGCAAGACTAGTTTCCTAAATATATAAAAAGATCTTAAAATCAATTAGAAAAATGACAACTCAATACAAAAATAAACAAAAAGATTTAAGTAATTCAAAGGACCAAAATATAAGTGGTCAATAATCTTCTGAAAGATGTTCAAGCTCTACTAATTTTTTAAAAAAATGCAATGAGATTCCATTATTTGCCTACTGGATTGGAACATATTTAAAAGCTGAACAATTAACAGAGTGGAGATGATACAGAGCTAGTATTCTCATGTACTGCTTGCTGGGAGCAATTTATCAGTGTTTATAAAAATGCAGTGCATATATTATTTGACCCAGCAATATAATTTCTAACAAGATGTTTTATAACATATTTTACTCAAGGATGCAAACATATATGAAATACTATGAACTGAACGAATGTTTGTCTTCACAAAGAGGAAGGCTTCACTTCCACTGTGATGGTGCTTGGATGTAGGGCCTTTGGGAAGCAATCAGGTTTAGATGAAGTCATGATGGTAGGTCTCCCATGATAGCATTAGTGTCTTTATAAGAAGAGGAAGAGAGATCTGAAAATTTTCTCTCTCTCCCCCTTCTCTCTCTCTATGTGAGGACACAGTGAGAAGGTGGCCATCTGCAAGAAATTCTTGAGAGGGCTTTCACCAGAATTGAATCTGCTGGCACCTTGATCTTGGACTTCCCAGGCTCTATAACTGTGATAAATAAATTTCTGTTTTTCAGGACACCCAGTATATGATATGTTCTTATGGCAGCCAGAGCAGACTAAGACATGAACAAAGATGTTCATTAAGCATTATTTATAATATTTTACATGTTGGAGACTTCCACATATCCATCCATAAGGATCTTATTAAAAAATTACAGCACAGCTATACAATATATTATTGTGTAGCTATTTACAAAAATAAGGTAGAACTTTCCATACTGATTTAGGAGGATATCTAGATGTTAATAAAGTGAAAAAAATCAAGAGGTAGATCAGAATAGACTGTAGGATAATATTTGTCAACATTTATGAAAGAAATACAAGCACACACATATTGCACATTTGTATACACGTATACTTGTGTAACATTTCTAAGTAGACACAAGAAACTATTAATGGTGCTTAGCTCTGAGGACTGGGAGTACTGAACTGGACAATATGGTGTGAGAGGAAACAGACACTTTTCACTCTACACCCATCTGTACATGTTAGTAGTTAACATGGAACTTTTATTAAAAAGAAAAGAAAAAATAGTGAAATCTCCGAAGGCCTTTGTGTCAAGAGCTCCGCCATTCCCCAAGCTCAGAACACAGGAGTACTGTTAACCTTTATCTGTACTTTGAGCTCCCATATGCACATAGAGTCGTGCTGTGTGACATTATGCAAACACCATCCCTCTCTGCTAGGCTGGAGCCGAATCAGGAGGATTTGGAAGAAGGCTGGACTTTCTGGGCGAATAAGAAAAGCACATCCCCCCACTGGCTCCCATTGCTGAGACACACACTAGCAGCCACAGGCTCCACTAACAAGCCGACAAGGGATGCCGTCCTCCGCACCGCAGACTCACCTGTAATAACCTGCCTAAGGAGCGGTGAGGTCGCTAAGGAGCATGTAAGGGACTCTTGGCACTCTGAGCCCAGGTTCTGAGTTCAGATGGGAGGAAATGGATACGTATCATTAACAATTACGTTGTTTCACATGTTCTTTAACCACAGATTAATTTTCCTGAACATGAAAGGTGTTCTGTGGGAGAATATCTTATTATTGGATGTTCAAACAGAATCACACCCACTCACAAGCTTCACTTAGCTATGCTTGTTCTAATATATATATATATAAACATCTTTATTGGAGTATAAATGCTTAACAATGGTGTGTTACTTTCTGCTTTATAAAAAGGGAATCAGCTATACATATACATATATCCCCATATCTCCTCCCTCTTACGTCTCCCTCCCACCCTCCCTATCCCACCCTCTAGGTGGTCACAAAGCACCAAGCTGATCTCGCTGTTCTATGTGGCTGCTTCCCACTAGCTACCTATTTTACATTTGGTAGTGTATCTATGTCCATGCCACTCTCTCACTTCGTCCCAGGTTACCCTTCCCCCTCCCCGTGTCCTCAAGTCCATTCTCTACGTCTGCATCTTTATTCCTGTCCTGCCCCTAGGTTCTTCAGAACCCATTTTTTTTTTTAGATGCCACATATATATGTTAGTATATGGTATTTGTTTTTCTCTTTCTGACTTAACTTCACTCCATATAACAGTCTCTAGGTCCATCCAACTCACTACAAATAACTCAATTTTGTTTCTTTTTATGGCTAATATTCCACTGTATATATGTGCCACATCTTCTTTATCCATTCATCTGTTAATGGACACTTAGGTTGCTTCTATGTCCTGGCTATGGTAAACAGAGCTGCAATGAACATTGTGGTACATGACTCTTTTTGAATTATGGTTTTTTCAGGGTATATGCCCAATAGGGGGATTGCTGGGTCATATGGTAGTTCTATTTTTAGTTTTTTAAGGAACCTCCATACTGTTCTCCATAGTGGCTGTATCAATTTACATTCCCACCAACAGTCAAGAGGGTTCCCTTTTCTCCACACCCTCTCCAGCATTTACTGTTTGTAGATATTCTGATGATGGCCATTCTGACAGGTGTGAGGAGATACCTCATTGTAGTTTTGATTTCCATTTCCCTAATGATTAGTGATGTTGAGCATTCTTTCATATGTTTGTTGGCAACCTATATATCTTCTTTGAAGAAATGTCTATTTAGGTCTTCTGCCCATTTTTGGATTGGGTTGTTTGTTTTTTACAAATTGAGCTGCATGAGCTGCTCCTAAATTTTGGAGGTTAATCCCTTGTCAGTTACTTCATTTGCAAATATTTTCTCCCATTTGGAGGGTTGTCTTTTCATCCTATTTATGGTTTCCTTTGCTGTGCAAAAGATTTAAATTTCATTAGGTCCCATTGTTTAACTTTGGTTTTATTTCCATTTCTCTAGGAGATGGATCAAAAAGGATCCTGCTGTGATTTATGTCATAGAGTGTTCTGCCTATGTTTTCCTCTGAGACTTATATAGTGTCTGGCCTTACATTTAGGTCTTTAAGCAATTTTGAGTTTATTTTTCTGTATGGCATTAAGGAGCGTTCTAATTTCATTCTTTTACATGTAGCTGTCCAGGTTTCCCAGCATCACTTATTGAAGAGGCTGTCTTTTCTCCATGGTATATTCTTGCCTCCTTTATCAAAAATATGGTGACCATATGTGCGTGGGTTTATCTCTGGGCTTTCTATCCTGTTCCACTGATCTATATTTCTGTTTTTGTGCCAGTACCATACTGTCTTGATTACTGTAGCTTTGTAGTATAGTCTGAAGTCCAAGAGCCTGATTCCTCCAGCTCCATTTTTCGTTCTCAAGATTGCTTCAGCTATTTGGGGTATTTTGTGTTTCCACACAAATTGTGAAATTTTTTACTCTAGTTCTGTGAGAATGACATTAGTGGTTTGATAGGGATTGCACTGAATCTGTAGATTGCTTTGGGTAGTATAGTCATTTTGACAACGTTGGTTCTTCCAATCCAAGAACATGGTATATCTCTCTATCTGTTTGTATCATCTTTAATTTCTTTCATCAGTGTCTTATAGTTTTCTGCATACAGGTTTTTTGTCTCCTTAGGTAAGTTTATTCCTAGGTATTTTATTATTTTTGTTGCAGTGGTAAATGGTAGTTTCCTTAGTGTCTCTTTCCGGTTTTTCATCATTAGTGTATAGCAATGCAAAAGATTTCTGTGCATTAATTTTGTATCCTGCTACTTTACCAAATTCATTGATTAGCTCTAGTAGTTTTCTGGTAGCATCTTTAGGATTCTCTACGTATAGATAGTATCATGTCATCTGCAAACACTGACAGCTTTACTTCTTCTCTTCTGATTTGGATTCCTTTTATTTCTTTTTCCTCTCTGACTGCTGTGGCTGAAACTTCCAAAATTATGCTGAATAACAGTGGTGAGAGTGAGCAACCTTGTCTTGTTCCTGACCTTAGTGGAAATGGTTTTAGCTCTTCACCATTGAGAACGATGTTGGCTGTGGGTTTGTCACATATAGCCTTTATTATGTTGAGGTAAGTCCCCTCTATGCCTACTTTCTGAAGGGTTTTTTTTAATCATAAATGGGTGTTGAATTTTGTTGAAAGTTTTTTTGCATCTATTGAGATGATCGTATGGCTTTTCTCCTTCAATTTGTAAATATGGTTTATCACATTGATTGATTTATGTATATAGAAGAAAGCTTGCATTTCCAGGATAAACCCCACTTGATCATGGTGTGTGTTCCTTTTAATGTGCTATTGGATTCTGTCTGCTAGTAGTTTGTTGAGGATTTTTGCATCTATGTTCATCAGTGACGTGGGCCTGTAGCTTTCTTTCTTTGTAACATCTTTGTCTGGTTTTGGTATCAGGGTGATGGTGGCCTTGTAGAATGAGTTGGGGAGTGTTTCTCCCTCTGATACATTTTGGAAAGGTTTGAGAAGGACAGATGTTAGCTCTCCTCTAAATGTTTGATAGAGTTCACCTGTGAAGCCATCTGGTCCTGGGCTTTTGTTTGTTGGAAGATTTTTAGTCACAGTTTCAATTTCAGTGCTTGTGACTGGTCTATTTATATTTTCTATTTCTTCCTGTTTCAGCCTCAGAAGGTTGTGCTTTTCTAAGGATTTGTCCATTTCTTCCAGGTCGTCCATTTTATTGGTATATAGTTGCTTGTAGTAATCTCTCATAATCCTTTGTATTTCTCCAGGGTCAGTTGTTACTTCTCCTTTTTCATTTCTAATTCTATTGATTTGAGTCTTCTCCCTTTTTTTCTTGATGAGTCTGGCTAATGGTTTATCAATTTTGTTTATCTTCTCAAAGAACCAGATTTTAGTTTAATTGATCTTTGCTATCATTTCCTTCTTTTTCATTTATTTCTGATCTGATCTTTGACTTCTTTCCTTCTACTGACTTTGGGGTTTTTTTTTGTTCTTCTTTCTCTAACTGCTTTATGTGTAAGGTTAGGTTGTTTATTTGAGATGTTTCTTGTTTGTTGAGGTAGGATTGTATTCCGATAAACTTCCCTCTTAGAACTGCTTTTGCTGCATCCTATAGGTTTTGGGTCATCATGTTTTCATTGTCATTTGTTTCTAGGTATTTTTTGATTTCCTCTTTGACTTCTTCAAGGATCTCTTGGTTATTTAGTAGTACATTATTAAGCCTCCATGTGTTTTTATTTTTTACAGATTTTTTTCCTGTAACTGATATCTAGTCTCATAGCATTGTGGTCAGAAAAGATACCTGATACGATTTCAATGTTCTTAAATTTACCAAGGCTTGATTGTGACCCAAGATATGATCTATCCTGGAGAATGTCCCATGAGCACTTGAGAAGAAAGTGTATTCTGTTGTTTTTGGATGGAATGTCCTATAAATATCAATTAAATCTATCTGGTGTATTGTCTCATTTAAAGCTTGTGCTTCCTTATTAATTTTCTGTTTGGATGATCTGCCCATTGGTGTAAGTGAGGTGTTAAAGTCCGCCACTATTATTGTGTTACTGTCGATTTCCTCTTTTAGAGCTCTTAGCAGTTACCTTATGTATTGAGGTGCTCCTATGTTGGGTGCATATAAATTTATAATTATTATATCTTCTTCTTGGATTGATTCCTTTATCATTACTTAGTGTCCTTCCCTGTCTCTTGTAACAGTTTTTATTTTAAAGTCTATTTTATCTGATATGAGTATTGTTACTCCAGCTTTATTTTGATTTCCATTTGCATGGAATATCTTTTTCCATCCCCTCACTTTCAGTCTGTATGTGTCCCTAGGTCTGAAGTGGGTCTCTTGTAGACCGCATATATATGAGCCTTGTTTTTGTATCCATTCAGCCAGTCTGTGTCTTTTGGTTACAGCACTTAATCCATTTATATTTAAGGTAGTTATCGATATGTATGTTCCTATTACCATTTTCTTACTTGTTTTGGGTTTGCTATTGTAGGTCTTTTCCTTTTCTTGTGTTTCCTGCCTAGAGAAATTCCTTTAGCATTTGCTGTCAAGCTGGTTTGGTGGTGCTGAATTCTCTTAGCTTTTGCATGTCTGTAAAGGTTTTATTTTCTCTGTGGAATCTGAATGAGATCCTTGCTGGGTAGAGTAATCTTAGTTGTAGGTTTTTCCCTTTCATCACTTTAAATAAGTCCTGCCACTCCCTTCTGGCTTGCAGAGTTTCTGCTGAAAGATCACCTGTTAACCTTATGGAAATTCCCTTGTATGTTATTTGTTGTTTTTCACTGCTGATTTTAATATTTTTTCTTTGTATTTAATTTTTGATAGTTTGATTAATATGTTTCTTGGCATGTTTCTCCTTGGATTTATCCTGTATGGGACTCTTTGCGCTTCCTGGACTTGATTGACTGTTTACTTTCCCATATTAGGGAAGTTTTCAACTATAATCTCTTCAAATATTTTCTCAGTCCCTTTCTTTTTCTCTTCTTCTTCTAGGACCCCTATAATTTGAATGTTGGTGCATTTAATGTTTTCCCAGAGGTCTCTGAGACTGTCCTCAATTCTTTTCATTCTTTTTTGTTTATTCTGCTCTGCAGTAGTTATTTCCACTATTTTATCTTCCAGGTCACTTATCCGTTCTTCTGCCTCAGTTATTCTAGAGAAATTTTAATTTCATTTATTGTGTTGTTCATCATTGTTTGCTTGCTCTTTAGTTCTTCTAGGTCCTTGTTTCCTGTATTTTCTCCACTCTATTTCTAAGATTTTGGATCATCTTTACTATCATTATTCTGAATTCTTTTTCAGGTAGACTGCCTATTTCCTCTTCATTTGTTAGGTCTGGTGGGTTTTTATCTTGCTCCTTCATCTGCTGTGTGTTTCTCTGTCTTCTCATTTTGCTTAACTTACTGTGTTTTGGTGTCTCCTTTTGGCAGGCTGCAGGTTCGTAGTTCCCGTTGTTTATGGTGTCTGTCCCCAGTGGCTAAGGTTAGTTCAGTGAGTTGTGTAGGCTTCCTGGTGGAGGGGACTGGTGCCTGTGTTCTGGTGGATGATGCTGGATCTTGTCTTTCTGGTGGGCAAGACCATGTCCAGTGGTGGATTTTGGGGTGTCTTTGACCTTATTATGATTTTAGGCAGCCCCTCTGCTAATGGGTGGGGTTGTGTTTCGTCTTGCTAGTTGTTTGGCCTAGGGTGTCCAGCACTGTAGCTTGCTGGTCATTGAGTGGAGCTGGGTCTTAGCGTCGAGATGGAGATCTCTGGGAGAGCTTTCACCGTTTGATATTACATGGAAAAGGGAGGTCTCTGGTGGACAAATGTCCTGAGCTTGGCTCTCCCACCTCAGAGGCACAGGCCTGACACCTGGCTGGAGCACCAAGACCCTGTCAGCTACACGGCTCCAAGAGTAGACAAGCAAATCCAAAGAATCACAGAATTTCCTTCAAATTGGTGACCAGCCACAGTATCAATCAGGAGTGGGCAGCCTCTTTCTTCAGTCTCTCTTGGCCTTTTGAGTTCGTGGGCCAGTTTCAGACTTCACCCTGGGCACTCCAGAAGTTTCCAATCAAGTTGCAGGGAGAAGATGGGCTGGGAAGCACTGAGCGTCAGGGTAGCTCAGAGAATCACAGAATCAGGCTGAGGCCCAGCAGAGTCGACAAATTCCCAGAAGCTGTTCTGATGTATTTTTAAGGGCTTGAAAACCAAAGCAGATTTTTAATTTTCTTATCACAAAACACAAGCCTTTATATCAAAGCGTTAGGTTTCTTAATATCTTTTATGTCTTCCCTCGTAAATGTGGGAACTGAATGATCTCTGCTGGCGTGTGTGACGGACCAGATCTAAAACATCGTCAGAGGCAAGCAGACCTTGAAAATCTTGTGGAAGTGGAATGTTTTCATGCTCCACACCACGCTGTGTGTCAAACGGGTATGCGACCAGTTTGTGGATCTAGCAGATGCAAACTTGTATGATTGGGGTGATAGTTTCATTAAGCATTCTCATTTGGAAAATGTTTTGGAATATGTGAATAAATAACAAGGACATGTCCAAACAGACATAGTATCATGATCAAAAACATGAACAGTTACCAGAGAGAGAGAGAGAGAGAGTCACTTCAAATCGAATAATGAATGAGCATGAACCCACAGTGCAAACTGGAAGGATGATCACAGATGTGGAACCCGAGTTATGACTAACAAACATATATAAAATTTATTTCTAACTGTATCAACCAGCAAAGAAAATAGCTATGCATTTACTGGGGGAAAAAAAAAAAAAAAAGCATTACTCCTATTTGGTTAGAAAGACAAAAAAAAAAAAAGGAAAAGAATAGATACACCCAGTTGGAACCATGAACAACCAAATGTCACAAAACGTGTTAAGAACACTAACATTCTTGTTATGTTTGAAGGCTGTATTATGTATGAATGTTTGGGAATTTTTCAATAAGAAAATTTGTCTATTTTGGTGTTTCAGGCTCCATAGAACCAAAGGGTACTCTGGAAGGCTTATAGAGAAATGAGAGATTGAGAGAAAACTCATGAGAGTATCAAGAAGATGGAACCATTTATGAAACAGCAAAGCTCATATATAATTGAGCAAGGACAATGGAAAGTAGTTTGAATTGCAATATAATTCTGTAAGAATACAATGTACATTGCCAGTAGCTGAGTGTTGCAAGCCAAATTCAAAGCAAACAAATAAAGAAGTAAATAAAAATTTAAAGCCATTAAGTGGAAAAATATTATCATGAATGACTGATATGATTACATTTGAATTTTTAAAATGATGTCATTAGAAGGATGCAGGATAAAGCCAAGAAGAAAGGAGTTACGAGTCTACTACAGTAGTTTGGGTTCTGTCGGTATTTGCTCTTTAGTCAAAACTGGTCCTTTATTTACTATACATTCCCTCTTCCCTGCTATCTTCTGTTCTCTTTTTTTTTTTTACTTCCTTTATTTAAATTTTAACTTTCTTTATCTTTCTTTTCTGAATTATACCGATCTTATAAAAATAAACCATTTAGTTCTTTATTTTTAATTGTTTCATTTCCACCTTAAATTTATGCTATGTGTTTTGGATTCCCCCTTTAAAAATTCCATAACATTTAAAAAACATTTTGGGATTAATATTTGTGGTAGTAATGAGATTTTTATTTGATGGTTTCTTGGCATTTTGATGTGTGAAAACAATAGGTTATGATGATGGAAGCATTCTTACTGTCAATAAGGCTAGGAAAATTATATGGTCAAGTGAATAGATTTTTAGGACTGCTAGCTTTGGGTTTTTATGAAAACCTAAGAGGTTCATAGCAACAGATTTTACAACGTTTAGATACACAATGGCGTAACACTACAGTAGCTACAAACACTAGCAATAGTCAGAGTCTAAATACAGTCAAACTCATTTTGATTGTAAAAATTTAGTTTTAAGTTTCTCCTGCTGCATAGAAGTAATATACCAGGTGATTCATTTCCACATTTGAACTGTTGTTAACCACAATGGGCGAAGGAGAGCTAGATGCAGGGTCTGGCTATTATGTCACACTCAGAAGAAAAGGGAATAATATTACAGCACAGAATGACCTATCAAATTTCCTTGGCAGGTGCTAATTCACTTTGATCTATCCTTCACCATAATTTCATGGGTGGGAAGGACATACATATTTATAAGAGTGGAAGCAGGCTGCTGTTGTTCTGTTTGTAATTTACGGTAACAAAGAATTCATTTAGATTTCCATATTAGAAGTTCCAAGGTGACCGTGTAGTAGATATCAGCCCCCTGCTGTTTAGGATGCCTAACATAATAAAGAATAAAACAAAACAACAGTACATCACGACCTGGGCTCATGGGTAATCGATTCACATATTTACCACTGAAACAAAAGCACCGCGCAAAGCAGCGTCATTACTACAATTTGCTGATAAAAACCCTAGGGATCGCAGGAAGTATCTGCCTGGAAAGCAGCTGATTAATCTAAGTTACTCATGCTTTGTTAAAGAGTTATTGTTTTAATCATAATTAATAATAAGTAGTTATCATGGAAAAGTTGCAGGGGAGATGCAGCTCAGCCCCTTGTGAGGTAGACAGCTTTTATGCTTTTTTAACCATGAATTATGAACAAATCTATAACAAAATGAAGAACCAAATGGGAGAACAATAATGATTTTGATGCCAACAGTTAGATTTAGAATCTCATTAGCTATGAAAAATATTGTTTTGTATACAAATATCTCTTAACTGACATGACCATGGTGCATCATTTTTGTATCACATAAAATGCTTTAAAAGCTCAGTGGGGCGAGTTCTTTTACTGTACACAGCAAACATTCCAGCATGTTGTATGATTTAAAAAATGCCATAATTAGGTAAAATATTTGAAAAGAGGTTTCACTAAACAACGTATATGACTGGTTAATAAGCACATGAAAAAGATGCTGAATAGCACTAGTAATTGGAGAGATGTAGCTTAAAACCACAGTAAAAGACCACTACATACCCACTAAAATGACTAGAATGAAAAAGACTGAAAATATCAAGTTGGTGAAGAGGTGGAGAAACTGGAACCCCTCTGCTCTGATGGGGCTGTAAAATGTTACAGCCACACTGAGAATATTTAAGTAATTCTTTTAAATGTTAAACACATATGACCATAGGACCCAGTGATTCCTCTCCGAGGTGTCCAACTGAGAGAAATGAAAGTATTTAACCACACAAAGACTTGTATACAAATGACCATAGCTCAAGTCATAATAATCTCAACTAGAAACAATACAAATGTCCATCAACTGGTGAGCAGATAAACCAAATGCTTCATATCCATTCAGTGGGATTTTGCTCATCAAGAAGACAGATACACACAACAACTCTGAAAAAAATCTCAAAATAATTATGCTGAGAGAAATCAGCCAGATGACAGATTGTATATTGTATGATTCCATTTATACGGAATTTCTAGAAAAGGCAAAACTCTATAAGCAGAGAACAGATCACTGATTGCCTGGGGATGAGGATGGGAGTGGGGATGTCTTAAATATGCAGGGGGAAACTTTTTAGGGTGACAGAAGCATTCTAAAACTGTGTGTGATGATGGTACATATTTACTTTCTAACTGTACACTTACACTGGGTGATCTGTATGATTTGTCAATTATACCCCAGTAAAGTAATAAAAATGCATCAAGGCATAAACAAGATTTGTGAAGCTTGTACACGTTCACAAATTGTAAAAAGTTTACTTTAAAAATAAATAAATTAGGGGTAAGACGGGAATAAAGACACAGAGCTACTAGAGAACGGACTTGAGGATACGGGGAGGGGGAAGGGTAAGCTGGGGCGAAGTGAGAGAGTGGCATGGACATATATACACTACCAAACGTAAAACAGATAGCTAGTGGGAAGCAGCCGCATAGCACAGGGAGATCAGCTTGGTGCTTTGTGACCACCTAGAGGGGTGGGATAGGGAGGGTGGGAGGGAGGGAGATGCAAGAGGGAAGAGATATGGGAACATACGTATATGTATAACTGATTCACTTTGTTATAAAGCAGAAACTAACACACCATTGTAAAGCAATTATACTCCAATAAAGGTGTTTTTAAAAATTAAATAAATAAATAACTCTGTCGTAATTACACGTTAATAATAGCATTATCTTTCTCCTAGAGAGGGTATCCTGAGACTTTCCTTCAGAAAACTAAGAATATAGCTTGCTCTGTATGGTCAAAGGTTTCAGGTACTCCTTTTTATGATCAGACCACTATGCATTTTCCTGTTCCCAAACCACTGAGAAGTCTTCAGAAATGCTCCAAGTACAGGGCCTGTAATATAAAGGGGCAGCCAGACCCTCAGTCGGCCAGTCAACAATCTGCACTAAGCTATTCCAGTGACCTCACAGAGCAAAACGCTCATACTGAGAAGTGCCGGGGAGATTTTCCAGGGAACTGGACAACTTGATTAAAGAACTGTGTCAGCATTTCAACAGCTTTGTAAGTAGTGATAGCAACACCGAGGCAAGAGTTGAGAGATCAGATTCTTCTCCTCCACAGCAAGGGTGGTAAGCACGGGTTTTTAATCATTAAAATGATCTTCTGCTTCACCCACTGAGGAAAATCATCAGGAATGTGTCCTACACCATAGGGTGGCATTTACTGATCTGTCAGAAAATCTCCTTGTTGAAGCTTTCTGAAACATCGTCCTCTGATCTGCTCCTAATTCTTAGTAAGAACACAAGTATAGCATATGATAAGCTGACAACTGAAATGAACATAGATATAAGGGCCTTTGCACCATTTCTTGTATAACACCAGTTCATTTACCAAGAGAAAGTGGATTCTCGAGGATGCTACAAGGCAGATGTCAGCCTCAATTGGTTAAACCTGAGAAATGTTGACTGAATTTCTCCTAAGCAATAAAAAATCCCACATCTAATTCTGATTCATGTTTAAAAAGCCCAGAAAATTAACAGTTGCCTAGAATAAGGCAGGTAATACATGATTAACATTTTGTTGCCACTCAGGATTCAAACAAGAGAGACTCTAGTAAACCCCTCTGTTGTCAAACGGAGGAGCATCTGGCAGAGCATCAGCCGCCTAGGAAGCTTCATTTCCCATCTTTTTCTCTAGCTATTCCCTGCTTGTGCCTTACCATTCTCATTAAGTGTATGGTTTTAATAAAAGATTTTCCTAATCCTCCAATGTGCCCTCATTTCCAGCGACCTTATTCAGAGTTCGTTTAGTTGCTGCCCCACATTTTTGCCATGGTGTGCAAGACCAATGTCTGTCACTACTCAGTAAAGTTGCCCGATACAAAAATCGTTACACAAAAATCTATCACGTTTCTATGCACTAATAACGAATTATCAGAAAAAGAAATTAACAAAACAATCTCATTTACGATTTCATTAAAAAGAATAAAATCCTAGGTATAAATTTAACCAAGGAGGTGAAAGACCTGTATATTGAAAACCTTAAGACATGTAACTGAGTGAATGGGAGAAGATATTTGCGAGTCATATCTCTGATAAGGGGTTAATATCCAAAATATCTAAAGTACTCATACAACTCAACAGCAAATAAACAATCTGATTTAAAAAATAGGTAGAAGATCTGAGTAAACATTTTCCCAAAGAGGACATGCAGATGCCTAACAGGTGCATGAGAAGATGCTCAGCATCACTAACCTCCAGGGAAATGCAAATCAACACCACAACGAGGTATCACCTCACACCTGCTAGAATGGCTATTATCAGAAGATAAATAACAAGTGTTGGTGAGGACGTGACGAAAAGGGAGCTCTCGTGCACTGTTCTAGGAATGTAAATCAGTGCAGCCAGAATGGAAAACAGTGTAGAAATTCCTCATAAAATTAAAAACAGAACTACCATATGATCCAGCAATTCCACTTCTGAATATTTATTTGAAGAAAATGAAAACACTAACTCAAAAAGATATCTGCACCCCCATGTTCACTGCAGTATTATCTACAATAGCCAAGACATGGAAACAATGGGTAAGTGTACATTGATTGCTGAATGAATAAAGAAAAGTTACACACATACACAATGAAATATTATTCAGCCATAAAGATAATGAAATCTTGCCATGCGTGACAACATGGATGGACCTTGAGGACATTATGCTAAATGAAATAAGTCAGACAGAGAAAGACAAATACCATATGATATCTCTCATATGTGGATTCTAACCCAAGCAAACCAAATAAAAAACCAAGCTCACAGATACAGAGAACAGACTAGTGGCTGTCAAAGTTGGGGGGTAGTGGGTGGGAGAAATGGGTGAAAGGGGTCAAGAAGAAGAACACGAACAAAAAGCAACTGATAAAAGGAATCTTATGCAGTCATTTAAATAATGTTTATGATGGGTGTTCAGCAATATGGGAAATGTTTCAGCTATAACTGAGATGAAAAGGGTAGGGTACAAAATTCTATGTAGAAATGACACCCAGTGTGTAGAAACTGTGCATGAAAAAAAGACTGGGTAGGTAGATTCTAAAACTTTGCTTTCTATCTGCCTATCTCTCTCTCTCTCTCATGATCATCATCATCTATTTAATATAGATAATATATATTTATTAGTATATATAAGTTATTATTGTTGTTGTTATATGTTTGCTGAGCTGTTTGAGAGCAAGCTGCAGACATCATGACCCTTTACCCCAAATAATTCAATGAGTATCTCCTAAGAAAAAGGAAGCTCTGTTATGTAACCACTGGGTAATCCTCAAATTCTGCTAATGCAAATTTTTGACGTAATTTACAAGGTCCTTCATGATCTGGCCCAGCTTGCCCATCCGGCTCCATCTTTCCCTGTCTGCCCCAGTGCCTTTGCACTTTGTGCTCTAGTGTACTCAACTGTCAATTCCTTGATGTTCCACACTCTCTTGCTCCCTTTCAGTCCTTCATAAGTGCAGTTCCCTTACTTTCAGATACTTTTGCCAGCTCTGTTCTCCCCTCAGCTGAACTTGCTAATGAATCTCTGTCTGGATTTGAGTCCGGGCTCTGCCATTTATTAGTTGTGGGAACATGGGGTGGTGACCTCTCTGTGGCTCAGATTTCTGATTTATAAAATGGGATTAGAAAAAGTAACTGTCTTGTGAGATTGTTGTGAGGCCAAAGTGAGATACTTTAGGTCAAGAGCTCAGAAGAGTGCCTGGAAAAGGCAAGCATTTAAAACACACTTACCCCTCCTTCTCTTCCTACTACTACTACTACCACTGCTACTACAATTAGTACTAGTACTATTGGTACTATTACTAGTTGTACTGCTGCTGCTGCTATTACTACCATTCATTTAAGACCTTAGCTTAAATTTCGCCCACTCTGGGAAGGCCTCACTGATCCCAAGTATGAATTTAGTAACCCTGCCTGTGCATTTAGCTATCTTGTATTTTCCCTCTAAACATACTACCATAATTTTTTTGAAGAATTTTTTATCACTGTTTCTTCTAGACTGTGTTTGAAGTCTTTGCAATAGTGACTAAATTTGACTTATTCAACTTCATAAGCCTAGTATTTAGCAAAGTGCCTGGCACATGAAAATGTTTTAATAAATACTTTTTGAATCAATGAATGAAGATCAGTAATTCAGAATTCAGAATGAATTTCAGGATCTAATGGACAAAATAATTTTCCCAAACTAGGTTGGCAATTGATTTTTCAGGGAAAGTCCAGATAGGTTAAGTGTAGACTACAGACTCATGCTTCAGGGAGCTCCAAAATACCCTAACACCCAGGGAAAGTTATTTGCATGTAGTGCGAAATTTTGTGTGCTGATTTTCAAGCTGTTAAAAACACGGGAGGAAATTAATTCTTCTGAGCAGTCAGTTTCTCACCATCTCCTCAGCATTAAATTCAATGTCAGATTTGTTTTTTAAACAAACTTAACAGGCAGGAAGTTGAGACAATCCACTTGGTACTCAAATAAAGCAGCAAGAAGTCAGTGAAAGTGTAAACTGTGGAAGTGCCACGTGAGTGAAAGGGGAAACATAACAGTCTTTCAAACACCGCCACGGGGCGCTCCTACAAACAGGACGCAAATGCAGCCTCCGGCAGTTCAAGAACATGCTTAGAATTTTCCAGACATCATTGTTGAGGTCAAAGGTCAAGACTCACTGGGAAAAATATTTGTTTTTTTCCCTAATAAATTCAGGGAAAAACTTACAGAGGAGGGTGTTTTTTCAGCTTTAACAGATGAGTAAACTGAGGCTCAGAATCCAGTTAAGGAATATGATAAGGGTCACATAGATCCCCAGAGGCAGGACTGGAATCTGCTTATTTTTCAAAGCATCTCACCACCCCTAAGCCTTTGGCATTGAGAAGGGGACTCTGGAGTTTCTTAAACTTGTCTTGGACCCATTGTGAGAAATGGGCTCAAGTTCCTTAAACAGTTAAACACAGAATTACCATGTGATCCGGCAATTACACTCCTATATACCCAGAAGAAGTAAAAACGAAGACTCAAACACACACCTTACACAAATATTCATAGCAGCACTACTCATAATAGCCATAAGGTGGAAATAACTCAAATGTCCATCACCAGATGGATAACTGAATTGTATACACACATACACACACACATATAATATATATGTACATATATACACACATATTTCAACATATATTTCAACCATAAAAGAAATAAAGTACTGGTACATGGGACGACATGTATAAAACTGGCAACCGTTATGCTAAGTGAAAGAAGCCAGACGCAAAAGGACAAATGCTGGGTGCCTCCACTGACATGAAATACTCGGAAAAGAAAAATCTAGAGAGGCAGAAAATCATTTAGTAGTTGCAGGGGGCTGCGAGGACTGGGAAGTGAGAGTAACTCCCTAATGGGGACGGGGTTGTATTTTGGGGTGATAAAAATGTTTTGAATAGATAGAGGTCATGGTTGCACAACACAGGAAATACACTAAACACCATTACATTGTTCATCCCGTAAAAAGGTTATTTAAAGTTGTTTTATGTTATGTGAATTTCACCTCAAAAAAAATAGGCTCAAAGCACTTCTGCAAATTATAAGAGATAACGAGGATTCCCTGTTTGCATAACTGAATAAACAAGGGAGGTGTTTCCTTTGCCTTTGCATACTGAATTTTCAGTAAGATGGAAAATCTTTAGCAACTGAGTTGGATCTACCTGAATCTTGCATTCTTCCTCGGGCAGAAAAGCATTGATGCGCCAGAATAGGGATCAGAAGACCAGTTCCAGGCTCTGTTCAAGGAAGTGTGTGAACTGGGTAGGTCACACCCTCTTGGTGTCACTTTATCTATCCATCCATACAAATGGATGAAATTAGGCCAGAGAAGTGATTGATACATTATCTTCTAACTCCCCGCAAATTATAAGTTAATATTTTATTAGTGAAATGAAATAAAGTATGATTTTATCTTGTATATAATCGGTATAAGATTAAATAGTGTCCAGAAAGTAGCTGATGCAAAGCAATACATTAGGAGTGATGTGCGGACAAATGAAAGTGGTAACAGAGTGTTCTGCAAATGTTGGCTGAGAAACGAGCTGGAGTCATACTGGATCAAAGGTTTATCACATTTAACAAAATCCACTTAAATCCAACAGTGTGTGATAGGATACGTTTTCTTCCCCTCTACCTACAGAGCTCAGCACTTCATGCTAACACTAGTGTTCCTGCACGTAGGAGAAATTCTGAAATGCTGAGTAATCATGACTGGTTGAATGACTGTGAACAATGAACCCCAATGACGTCTGTGACATAATCCTAGGAGCCTGGGAATATGTCCCCGTACATGGTAAGGGGAATTAAATTTGCACATGGAAGTAGTGTTGATAATCAGCTGACCTTAAATAGGGAGAGTAGCCTGAACTATCTAGGTGGTACCAACGTAATCACAAAGGTCCTTAAATGGTAGAAGAGAAAGGCAGAGTGGTCAGTGTTAAAATGATAACAGTGCGAAAAAGACACAGTTGGGCACTGCTGGCTTTGAAGATGGCAGGGGGCTAGCTCCAGGGAATGCTGGCAGCTGCTAGAAGCTGGAACAGGCAAGAAAACAAACTCTCCCTGTGCACCTCCAGAAAGGAACACATCTCTGTGACCCCTTGATTTTAGGACTTCTAACCTATAGAACAGTAAGATTGTTAGGGAACCACTGACCGAAACCACCTGTCTTGGGCAGGCATGATAACAACCGCTTCCCTGAGCTGTCTCACAACGGGAGGGCCCGATAAGGAACATGGTGCTGCTGAAAGCTAACCAGGAGAACTTGGTAGGGGCCCAAAGGAGGGAGGAGATGCCAGCCCATAATACGTCCTGCCAACCTCCCGGAAACCCTCACGCTGGAATCCACCTTGGCTGAGAGATGTGCACGCCGTGAGAAAGGACCTTGAGTCAGACCAAATATGGGCACAAGAAAGATGACCGGCCAGAGACAACCCAGAAACTAACCCCATTACCATAAAACCTGAGACTGAGGGCATGCGGCAGAGCAGTTCTCCTGGGTTCCCTGACCCTGCTGCTCTCCACCTGGGCGCCCTTTTCCCGCAAAGTCTTTTGCTTTGTCAGTATGTGTATCTCCTCGGACAATTCATTTCTGAGTGTTAGACAAGACCCCACTCTTCGGCCCTAAAAGGGGTCCCTCCTTCCAGTGACAAGATGATAAACTGTGTTGTTTTTAAGCCACTAGGTCTGTGGTCACTTGTTACAGCAGCTAAAGAAAACTAATAAAATGACTAACTGAATGAATGAACCCATGGATGTGTGTGGTCAGAGGAGACGTGGCACTGGTGCAGCCTGAGGCCCTGTGTGAAGTCCCACGAAGGTACTGGGAGGCGAGTCTGCACACACAGCCGTTCTCCCAGAGGCTCTGGTGCTGCCCTCTGTGCAGGTGGCTGCCAATAAGAGAGAAGCCAGATTTAGGAGTGAGAAAGGGGGCCAGATTTGGGAGTGAGAAAGGGGGCCAACAAGAGAGAAGCCAGATTTGGGAGTGAGAAAGGGGGACTGAGTGAGAAAGGGGTGCTGTCCAGGTAGCTCCCGATCAGGACCTCGCCACTCTTAAGTGCAGTGTTTTTTGTTTTTTGTTTTTTTTTAGTAAAAACATCATTACCACCCTTACATAACTCAGATTTTTTTTGGTGTGTGTGGCATTCACAACATTTTCACCTCATTTTCAGTCATTCGATTTCCTACTTTAGGAGCTGAAGTCAGCATTATTACACTAATCCGGTGAAGAAGCTGAGAGAGATGTCTGAGTGACTCCTTGCATAAAACTATGCAGGAACCAAAATAAGAAGTGAAACAAGACATTTAGCTGTGATGCTAAATACCACTGCTGTCCAGGCATTTGGACTCACAGTCAGAACCACTACCTACCTAGAGAGGGCCCTAGCACACCTTTGTTATCAGGAAGCTTCTGGAGTCCTTGGGGTTCCCTCACAGCGGTCTGGACCAAGTTATCCAAACTGCTACCACAAAGAGATCCTCTATAACCCCAGAAATTCTAAGTGAACTGGACTAGGGACACCCTCTGATTAATCTGCATCTGAGCCCACATTCAGCCATGCAGAGTCTGTCGACCCTGGTGTACGAGCATCACCGTTATACCTTGGGATACTGGGTGCTAACTGAGCTGCTCACAGATATGGACTTGAGTATTCCAACTGGAGAGTACACATTTTAAAGAAGATTATGACAGTGAAGAGAGGTATGTGGGTAAAAATAAATTACTGAAGAAATCAGAAATAGAACCTATAAGGAAAAGAGAAAAGATCAATCAGTATAACTGAAGACAAGACAGGTATGAGCAAACACCCCATCTTTATGGTGTATCCTTGGACAATAAGAATGGTCTATATACCATGGATCCAAATAAGGAGATTAAACATACATTTTTAAATAAAAAACTGAGTGTAATACAACAAGAAAAATATACATTGGTCTCTGTCCCTGGTTCCTAACACAGAGCTCCTAAGACCTTTGCAACTTCCTGAGTGACAGGAGCATCTGCCACTGAGCTCCTAAATCTCTTGGAACTTCCTGGGCGATAGTAATGTCTTTTGTTCCAGTGAAGTATCTCTTGGACTCCTGGATGGGGGCTGGTCACCAGAAAGACCAAGCCTTGATTAGAAGCTTGGAACTTTCAGCTCTACTTCTTCCCCCAGCCCCCATTCTTCAGGAAGTGGCTGGGGATGGAGTTAATAATATATCATGCCTCCCTGATGCAGCCTCCCAAAACATCCCAACAGTCTGGGTTTTGCAGAGCTTCTGGGTTGGTGAACGTATCTATTACATGCTGGAGGGTGGTACACTCCAGTTTCATGGGGACAAAAGTTCCTGCATTCAAGACCCTTCCAGACCTTGTCCTGTGTATCTTTTCATCTGGCTGTTCATCCATATCCTTTAGCATATCGTTTATTGTATAATAAACTAGTAAACGTAAGTGTTTCCCTGAATTGTGTGGGCTGTTCTAGCAAATGACCGAATCCAGGAGGCGGGGTCATGGGAACCTCTGATTTGTAGCTAAGGCAGACAAATACTGTGGGTAACCTGGGGACCTGCTACTTGCAATTGGCATCTGAAGTAGGGTGGTCTTGGGGGACGAGCCCTTAATGTGTGGGGTCTGCTTTAACTCTGGTTCATGTCAGAACGGAGTTGAACTGTAGGGTACCTAGCTGGTATCGGAAATTTGCTTGATGTGGGAAAACCCACACATCTGGTGTCACTCTTATGTGGTTAATATTAGTATTATGTGGTAATATTACACAGCATCACGTGGTAATATTATGAAGTATTATGTGGTAACAGGACAAAGTATTGCGTGGTAATAGGATGAAGTATTATGTGGTGACAGTGGGAGAGTAAAGGAGAGACGCACACAGGAGCGGCTTTCCTTTATACTGAAGAGCTATTAGATGCAGGCCTGTCAAAAGGCTAAGTCATTGTGTATTGTTCATCACATGGGTTTACAACCAGAAGGCATTTTAGCAGTGATTACTTTTCCTTTTTCTTTACTACCTCCATGGTTTCTGGGGGTGATTTTGGTTTTATTTTTGCTATACAAAGAGCTTTTCCTTAAAAAAAAAAAAAAAAAGCAGAAGGCTACATTATCATTAAGACTTGAGGATTGGGTCTGCTCTTCTTTTGTTTCTGCCTGACACACCATCAGTAGGGCCCCGGAGGAGCTCCCTGAGTGTAGCCACTTCTGCCCCATCTGCCGGCGGTGCCGACACCCACAGGCTCCTAGAGCATCACATGTTCCTGCTCTGTGCGACCAACAACAAACCTGAGAAAGATGTATTCTCCATTTTAACAACGCCATTAGAAGAGATACTATTCTGAAAGAAACCACAAGTGGATACTTCCTCTAAACTTAAAAAGAAATCAAAACGTTTAATAATAGTTTATAAGTATGAAAGTACTGATGATGGCGACTGCTGTGGGTCACTCAGACTGTCCCCTTTGGAAGGCAGAGAGATTTCAACAGCCATGATTATCAAAGTGCATACGGACGTGATGTTAAAGACAAAGCTGTGATTTCAAGGGAATTAAACATTTGCATTTCTTACCAATTAGGAGATTGCAGAGCATGAAAAGGAAAGGAAAGTAATTCATCCACTGAAATCAAGGTTATCCAGGAGTTTAGCGGGACAGTGGAAAGCCTTCAGCAGTTTCCCCATGTCAAACTATTCCTTTAAGAAGTTTACAGATGCTTCAACGTTGTCAGTCAAGAGCTTGGCTAAAGAGGGGGTGCGCAGCAGCGCTCTACTCTGGCCAAGAGAGAAGTACCAGGGATCTGGAGTCTAGCGGGAGAGCATTCATAACAGAAAGAAGTGAAGAGGCGCCAGAGCCACAGAGGTGGATGCAACGATGTCACACAAAGTGTGAGAGATGCAAAATGACGTCACTTAGCTTAAGGAAGCATCGTCACATAATCCAAAGGATTTCCCACAGTTTAAAGGCTGGTAGAAACTGAGATAATAGCACAAGAAATTCTTCTCAACTCTGTATGGAAATGCCTTCGTTTTCTTTTTCTTGGTTGGGGAGCAACCAGACCCTATACAACTGCAGAATACAGGAAATGAGTATATCAAAAAAGAACAAAAAGAAAATAACAGAAATGACATTATAACAACAGTAAGGAGAATAAAACATACAAAAGAAAGTGCAGCATGAGGATAAGGCTTGTGAAAATTTAAAGCTATTTTAGAGTGTAGGGCTAGAAAAATCGGACCCACCTATAGAATACCAATTTTACCCTTATTAATTTCTACTTCTCTTTTCTGAATTGTTAAAAAAAACCTATATTCATAATAACTAGGACGATCAGGTGTGCAAAAGGTGAAACTGTCTGTCTCAGTTCTCACTCCCTTCATTTACTACTGGTAATAGCAGCAACACCCTGCCACGGGCTTCTAGTCTTCTTGGTGGGTGAACTGGTGACTTCCCCAGGATGCGCCCGGGCCGACGGGACTTGACATGAGCAGGGGTGAGATGCCGGGCTGCCCTCTTGCACTTCTGCCCTCAACTTGGGAAAGACAGCTCCTGCCGGCTGCTGCTCCCAGAACACGGAGCGGACCTGAGCCCAGCACTGTGGAGCCCAATGAAACAAGCCCCAGCTGACCTGCAGACACGGGAGCGAGAAACATGTCTTCTCCTTCTGTGCCACTGAGAATTTCAGGTGCTTACAGAGCCAAACTGAATGATGTCTCATCTGTCTGGTCTGCCCAGAAAGCCCCAGTTTCCTCCTGTTGCCCAGAAAATTATTCATAATGCCTCCTTTCACCCACAAACTATATGGTCGCCATAATAATAACAGATGTTTAGCTTCATAAAATAATTGTTTTCAAGTTTTCACTTGGGAGCTCTCTTTGAATATTGCTTCTCTTCTGTCCACTTCCTGCTACCTCTGAGGGAAGGTCTGTTACTCACTGTCATCTGTCTGCACCCTGCCTGGCGCCTTCCACCCACGGAGGGCTGCAAGGCTCTCCCCCAAATCAGTCAACACCACAGCCCTAGCTCCTCCTCAAGCGCTGCCCTCCTGGCTCTACCTTCCCCTCTTTCTCCTCTTATGTCTCTGGACCTATTTGGTTTTTGGTCTAAACATTCAACTGACACTTCTCCCATTTCTTACTACCTACAGTTCCAGGTAGAGCTGTTAGTAAAAGCTCTTGGAAAAAAAAATAGTTTATTGAAGTCTAGCTGATTTACAATGTTGTGTTAGTTTCTGCTGTATGGCAACAAAGTGACTCAGTTATACACACACATACATTCTTTTTCATATTCTTTTCCACTATGTTTGATCCCAGGATACTGCGTATAGCTCCCTGTACTCTAGAGTAGGACCTTGTTGCTGACCATTCTATACATACTAGTCTGCATAGTAAGAGCACTTTATCGTCTGGCCTCTGTACCCGCCACCACCAGGCAGACACCTTGCCCTTCTTTCAGCTCCTCTACAATACCAAGCGGGAGGCGCCCAGGGTGCAAATTTAAAGAGACAAAGGTAAGGGGCCACACGTCTCCTCACGGTGACACATTTACACAGCTCCTTCCCTGGGCTGGACTGTTCTTCAGCTGGCTAAATCCTGTACATTCTTCAGAACTCAGCTAAAACTGACTTCTGCACAGAGCTCTTCAATGACACAGCCAGGCACTCAGCTTTATTTGCAGCAAAGCACAGAAACACAAGTGAGACGGGAACGGGAACTGAGTGTCAGTTCTAACTCCTCCACCCACTGAGTGCCCAGCACTCTCCAGTGCCTTGCTATTATCTCACGCATGAGATGAGAGGGGTGGGCAGCAAGAGCTCCTAGGGCTCTTTCCGTGGGAGGTGACGCTGTTCTACGATAATCTCTGGTGTGTGATGACAGGACATTTTGGTGGAGAAGGAAGGGGTGGATGAGAGAAAGTGGGAGCCATCCAGGAACCGTAAATCAGCTAGGATTAGTCAGAGCCATGGGCTTTACTTGCCATATAATCTGAGGTAAACGAGACAATGTAGCTTTGGAGGATTTCCCCAATAGATGCTTTTCCCCCTCATGTCTACGCCAAAGCCCTAGTCTAAGCCATGGTTTCCTCTCCGCTGGACAGTCCAGGAGCCCCTAAATTGGTGTTCTCCTCCCACTCTTGCTCCACTCCAGTCCTATGTCTCGTGATGTTGGAGTGACAGTCGAACATCCACGAACAGAATCAGGTGATCCGCAGCCTAGATGCTTCAGTGGCTTCCCACTGCTCTTAGCCTAGGAGTTGAAATTCTTAATGGGCTTACACGTTATCTGACTTCTCAACAATCACCTGATGTCTCGCTACTTGTTCTGGGTTTTTTTCAAACTGCGATCCGCAGGCTCCATCCCTGGGGCTTTCCCAGGTCCCTCCTTCCTCTCCCTTCCTTTCTATCCCACCCCCGTATGCCCTTCCCAATACCAAAGTTAACTCGAGTAAAATGTTAGTTGCTACAGTTCTCTTCTCTGATCCTTGAGCTCTCAGGTATGGTGTGTCAGAAAACTTCATCATACTTTGTAGCACTTAAGTGCAGTTATAATTGTCCCGTATCTGGATCCCCAACTACAAAGTGTGCCCTAAGACGGCAGAGACTCAGCACTGTATCCCTGGGACCGTGATCACGACAATATCAGAAGCTCATCACCTATGAAGTGGCCTTGCCAAAAATGCTTAACCTGAACCTACCCATGAAGAATTAATCAGACAAATGCAGAAGGTGGCGCATTTTAAAAGAAAACCAGCCAGGGTGCCCTTTAGAATTCTGGGCTGTGTCTAAAGCTCTAAGTTACCTGATCCTATAGTGTGGTCTGTGCATTTCATTAACTTTGAGCTATTTTACTACTCTGGAGGGTGTAGAAGACTGGCCTGAATACAAATGTGAATTTTGTCTGGTGCAGGTGGAATTGTTTTCCCTCCTCAGCCCAAAGAAGCCAGTTCTGCATCCGTTAAATTCATGTCAGCACTCATAATTGCTTGTGTATGTTTCTGCTGTTTGGATTCTCCTTTGAATGGGTTTTTAATAGTTTACTGGTTCTCTCGTAATTAATGAGTTAACAAGATACTTGATATTGTCCATTTTATATTTGTATGGGACTCATAATTTTACTGACCTTTAAAATTATCTTAACACTCTGGGATATCATCCACCAAGATGTCCAACGAATTCACCTGACAGGGCAGGTAAGCTACGTGGTTGAGAAGGACACTTCACAGGAAGTGGGAGCCCAGGTATGCCTCTATTGGCTTTCAGAGTGAATTCCAAGTGGCAACAGAATTTTAACTTTGTTGACTCTGTTTCTCTACACAGTCTTTGTTTTCTTTTTCTTTCTAGTTATTCTCCTGGGGTGGCATCAGTGATTGGGAACTTGGTCTTGTAAGTTGTCCACTTGGTGACTTCTGTGGATGGTTGACAGAGATGTATTCTCTTTTGGGAGACAGACAAATCACTTTTGTTTTTATTTGTTTGTCTGTTTGTCAAGTTTGATCCTAAATTAATGAAGAATTTTGTGCCCATTGGAAAGAAGAGCTCTTTGATAACTGGACCAGTAAGTTTTGGTGTTTCTCTGTTTACTCCTGACACACAGCTGAAGTTGTAAGAAACTGAAGTCTAAGTTCTCTATGTGTCTGTGAGTGTGTGTGTGTCCATAATGCAGAAAGGCCTTCACTTCTTACTGTAAGGGTGTGAAATGTTTGCCTAATTCCAGACAGCATTAATGAGTTAGATGATAAAATCTCTTAATTAAAGGAGCTCTGTTCTTATTACCTTTATAATAATAAATAAGTGCTTATAAAAATGGAAATTACTACTACAATTTTCAGAAAATGAAGATATTAATCTTCTGACATTTTAAGTGTGCTAGAGAAATTTTATTCTTACAAAAAATAACTCAGGAATATTTTAAAAATCCAAGTCCATAAAATTAAGATAACTCTTTGGCACATGAAACTAGTTTAATAGTTTTGGTGTAAAAATTCACAGAGGATTTTTAGGTCAGTGAAAATACTCTGTAATGATGGATACATGTCATTATACACTTGTCTAAAACCACAAAATGTACAATACCAAGAGTAAACCCTAACATAAACCACAGACTTTGGGTGACAATGACATGTCAACGTAGGCCCAGAGTAGCAAACATGCCACTGAGGTGAGGGACGCTCATAGTAGGGGAGGCTTTGGGCTGGAGGAGTGTATGGGAAGTACCTCCCTTTCAATTTTGCTGTGAATCTTAAGCTGCTCTAAAACAATAAAGTCTTTAAAAAATTCAGATATGTCTTTCCTCTAATTTATCACCATTAATTATAAAGCAATCATGCATTTTATTTTATGTGGGTTTGTGTTTCCCGAACTTATACAGTATATTGTTCAAATACCATAACATTACTCCTATATAACGTTTAAGATTATAAAAAAAGAAAAAATATAAATTTGTGTTCATTGAATCATTACTCTGACATGCTTTTTTATGTCAATTGTAATTGTGTTTTGTAGAATATCAGCTTAAAGATAATTTCCAAGATCTTTAGGTAACTTACAACCTTGGGCTAATATTAAATTATTTAATGGAAAATCATTGGATACTTAGACAATTTCAAAGTAAGATGGAAAGAATACTGAAACATTAACTGTCAGGCATAATTTCAAGTTTGTATACTTTTCCTTTTTATTTTTATATGCCACAGAGAGGCCGTATCTTTTGATTATGTTAATGACTATGTTCAGTTTTTCCACTTTACAAAGTATAAAAGGAGTGCAGGTTACTGTAAAAAACTGCATTATGTGTGTCTATGAGCTTTGCTAGTCTAAATTCTTGTACATGACAGTTCTCAATTATCTATTCTTCAATTATCTTTGTGAAGTAAATGTTAAGTTATAGTCAACATGGATGATTACAGCTATACTAATAACTACAGAGAAATACAGTGCATATGTGCTTTTTTTTTCCTTTTTTTATAAAGCAACAGTTCTCAAATGCTTGGTCTCTATATCCTTTAGAGTCTTAAAAGTTACTGAGGACTCTACCGGCATTTTGTTAAAGTGGTTTATGAGTTATAACTATCAATATTTAAGTTTAAAAATCAAAACAGGAATTTTTAAATATTTATTAATGTATTGGGAAATAACAAGGATAAACCCATTGGGTAGTAACATAAACAACATAATATTTCTAAAGCAAAATTTTTTTTAAGACGAAAGTCTCATCCTTTAACAGTTTTACAAAAATATCCTGAATGTCTAGCTTAACAAACAACTGGTGGATTTTCAAATTGGCTTCTTCATTCAATCTATTGTGATCATGTAGCCTCTGGAAAACTCTATATATTATTATCATTATGAAAATGATTTTGACCCCATAGATCCCCTGAAAACATCTCAGGGACCCTCAGAGTCCTTGGGCCACAGTTTGTTAGAAAGCAAATTGTTTCTTCCACAGTATTAAAGAACATACTGAAGGGCCACTCTTGGAGAGTGGTTTTTATTTGCCTTGGTTTATATATAAAAACTGTATTTGAAAAGAAGCTATAAAAATACGTTAAAATTTTAGCAAAGATTACTCAGTTGTGATGGGTTTGCTTAATGCCTTCACCCACCATATAGGGACTTCTCCCACAACATAAAAACAAATTCTATGAAAGCGTATCCTTTACCTTTGGTCTAATCTGCCTACCTAGCAGAGATTCTGTGTCTTACCAGAATAATCTTCTGTGCTTTAGAATGACTTTATAATGCCTTTGAGTATTTAAGAAAAAAAAGTTTCATCACTTAAGAAAGAGCTGGAAAAAAAAAAAAAAAAAAAAGAAAGAGCTGAGATTCTTTACAATTGCCTTGTCTTCTATGTTTGTATTTTAAATATATGTTGTCACTTTGCTAAGATAGTATTTTTCTCACACATCCCTGATCCTATCTTAACCTGGTAACCAAATCTCCTCTAACAATTTTTTTTTTCATTCCCCAAACTGGACCTCAAATATTAAAAAAAAGAAAAGAAAAATTTTAGGATGTTTTCTCTGTCTAAAACTATCTCTGACGTTTCCCAAAAAGCCCTGGAAAATCACCAAGGTTTATTCTTTTATCTTATAGAGACACTGGAAATAAACAGGTCTGCTTAATGTATTATTATATTAAGAGTTGCATGAGAAGGACTGTCAGATCTGAAGAAAAATTCAGCCCCTGTGTTATGATTGTATAGGCAAATAGAAATATTTCAGAAATTGTATGCTTTACAGAAAGTCCCTGGAGATTTCACAATGCCCTTTCTGTCTACAATATGTTCTTACTATAAGGGGACGCACATATAAATTCATTGAGAGTAGAGAATCTCATTCTCTTCCATTTTGATAGCATTGGTTACAGTAAAAACAGCTTCCAAGTCTTTGTAATCTACATAAAGTTTTATTTCACTCCGATGCCTTCCTAAGGCTCTGGTCTATGGTACAGAGCACAGCATGTGTCTTCAACAAAGTAGAATCTCAGAACTTTTTAGAAAAGGACTGTACAAGGTACTCTCAACTACAATTCACATTTCAAATCATTATCACTTGGGTATAGATCTCTGAGCTGACTGCTCAGACAAATTTCAGATGTATCAACAGACTGAGTCAGGATTTCCAGGATTCTTTTCTTAAAAACAACTTTCATATATAACATACAGCAGTGTTAATTATATTAATCATGTTGTGCATTACATCCCTGGTACTTATTTATCTTGTAACTAGAAGTTTGTAAATTTTGCCCATCTTTGTCACCAAAGATACATTATTACTGACTATATTTCCCATGCTATACATTTCATCGCTGTGACTCATATATTTTGTAACTGAAAGTTTGTACCTATTAATTTCCATTACTTATTTCACTCATCGCCCCTCAACCCTCCCTTCGGGCAACACCTGTTTGTTCTCTATATCTATGACTTTTCTGTTTTGTTATGTTTGTCCATTTGTTTTGTCTTTTAGATTCCACATCTAAGTGAACTCATATAGTATCTGTCTTTGCCTGACTTATTTCACTCAGCCTAATATCCTCTAGGTCCATCCATGTTGTCTCAAATGGCAAGATTTCATCCTTTTTTAAAAATTATATATATACATATATATATATATGCCACATCTTTTATCCATTCACCTAATGATGGGCCCTTAGGTTGCTTCCATATCTCGGCTATTGTGAATAATGCTGCAATGAACATAGGGGGTCATATATCTTTTCAAATCAGTGTTTTTGTTTTCTTTTGAAAAATACCCACAAGTGGGATAGCTGGATCGTATGGTAGCTCTATTTTAAACTTTCTGATGAAACTCCCTACTGTTTTCCATAGTGGCTGCACCAGTTTACATTCCCACCAACAGCGTATGAAGGTTCCCTTTATTCCACATCCTTATCAACACTTGTTATCTGTTGTCTTTTGGACAATAGCCATTCTGACAGGTGTGAGGTGATATCTTACTGTGGGTTTGATTTGCATTTCCCTGATGATTAATGATTTTGAGCATCTTTTGATGGACCTGTTGGCCATCTGTACGTCTTCTTTGGAAAAATGTCTATTCAGGTACTACACACATTTTTTCATCAGATTGTTTACTTTTTTTAAAGTTGAGTTGTATGAGTTTTTTGTATATTTTGGATATTAACCAAATATCAGATATATAATTTGCAAATATCTCCTCCCGTCCAATAAACAGCCTTTTTCATTTTGTTGGTAGTTTCCTTTGCTGCACAAAAGCTTTTTAGTCTGATGTAGTCCCATTTGTTTATTTCTGCATTTGTTTCTGTTGCCTGAGCAGATATATTTTAAAAATATATTGCTAAGACCAATGTCGAAGAACATGTTGCCTATGTTTTCTTCTAGGAGCTTCATGGTTTCAGGTCTCCCTTCAAAGTTTTTAATCCATTTTTGTAGATGGTGTGAGAATAGTCCAGTTTGACTGTTTTGCATGTAGCTGTCCAGTTTTCCCAGCACCATTTATTGAAGAGGCTGTCTTTCCTTCATTACACTTTTGCCTTCTGCTTTTGTCATAGATTAATTGGCCATAAAGTGTGGGTTTATTTCTGGGCTCTGTATTCTGTTCCATTGATATATGTGTCTGTTTTTGTACTAGTACCTTACAGTTTTGAGTACATTAGTCTTGTGTTATAGTTTGAAAGCATGATATCAAGAAGCATGAGGGCTTCCCCGGTGGCGCAGTGGTTGGGAGTCCGCCTCCTGACACAGGGGACGCGGATTTGTGCCCTGGTCCGGGAGGATCCCACATGCCGCGGAGCGGCTGGGCCCGTAAGCCATGGCCGCTGAGCCTGCACATCCGGAGCCTGTGCTCCGCAACGGGAGAGGCCACAACAGTGAGAGACCCGCGTACCGCAAAAAAAAAAAAAAAAAAAAAAGAAGCATGATACCTCCAGCTATGTTCTTCTTTCTCAAGATCGTTTTGGCTATTCAAGGTCTTTTGTGTTCACATACAAATTTTAGAATTATTTGTTCTAATTCTGTGGAAATGCTACTGGTATTTTGATAGGGATTGCATTGAATCTATAGATTACCTTGGGTAGTATGGTCATTTTAACAATATTAATTCTTCCAGTCATTGAGCACAGTATATCTTTCCACTTGTTTCTGTTGTACTCACTTTCTTTCATCAGTGTCTTATAGTTTTCAAAGTACAGGTCTTCTACCTCCTTGGTTAGATTTATTCCTAGGTATTTCATTCTTTTTGATGCAATTGTAAATGGAATTGTTTTCTTAATTTCTCTTTCTGATAGTTCATTGTTTTTGTATAGAAACACAACAGGTTTCTGTATATTAATTTTGTATCCTGAGCTTAATTATTAGTTCTAATAGCTTTTTTGGGGTGTCTGTAGGATTTTCTACATATGGTATCATGTCATCTGCAAACAGTGACAGTTTTATTTCTTCCTTTCCAATTTGGATTCCTTTTATTGCTTTTTCTTCTCTGATTGCTGTGGCCAGGACTTCCAATACTATATTGAACAAGAGTGTCAAGAGTGGGCATTCTTATCTTGTTCCTGATCTTAGAGGAAATGCTTTCAGCTTTTCACCATTGAGTATGATGTTGGCTGTAGGTTTGTCATAAATGGTCTTTATTATGTTGAGGTATGTTTCCTTTATACTCATTTTGTTGAGAGTTTTTATTATACATGGATGTTGAATTTTGTCAAAACCATCTGCATCTACTAAGATGATCATATGATAGTTATTCTTCAGTTTGTTAATGTGGTGTATCACACTGACTGATTTGAAAATACTGAAAGATCCTGTATCCCTGGATAAATCCTACTTGATCATGCAGTATGGTCCTTTTAATGTACAGTTGAATTTAGTTTCCTAATATTTTGTTGAGGAATTTTGCATCTATATTCTTCAGGGATATTAGCATGTAATTTTCTTTTTTTGTTCTTTCTTGTGGTATCTTTGTCTGGCTTCAGTGTCAGTGTGATGCTGGCCTCACATAATTAGTTCCTCTTCAATTTTTTGAAATAGTTTGACAAGGAGAGGTGTTAATTTTTCTTTAAATGTTTGGTAGAATTCACCTGTGAAGCCATCTGGTCCTGGACTTTTGTTCATTGGGAGTTTTTAAATTACTGATCAATTTCATTACTGGTAATTGATCTGATTATATTTTGTATTTCTTCCTGATTTGGTCTTGGAAGACAGTATGTTTCTAGGAATTTATTCATTTCTTTCAGGTTGTCTATTTTATTGGCATATGACTGTTCATAATTTCTTATGATCCTTTATATTTTGTGGTTTCAGTTGTAACTTCTCCTTTTTTATTTCTGATTTTATTTGTTTGGGACATTTCTCTTTTTTCCTTGATAAATCTGGCTAAAGGTTTATCAATTTTGTTTACCTTTTCAAAGATTCAGCTCTTACTTTCATTGATATTTTCTATTTTTTGTCTCTGATTTATTTCTGCTCTGATCTTTATGATTTCTTTTCTTCTACTAACTTTGGGTTTTGTTTGTTCTTCTTTTTCTAGTTCCTTCAGGTATAAGTTTAGATTGTTTGAGATTTTTATTGTTTCCTGAGGTAGGCTTGTACTGATATAAAATTTTCTTTAGAACTGCTTTCGTTGTGCCCCTTAGATTTTGGATCATTGTGTTTATGTTTTATCTCCAGGTATTTTTTTAATTTCCTCTTTGATTTTTTCAGTGACTCATTGGTTGTTTAGTAGCATATTGTTTAGCCACCACATGTTTGTATTTTTTGTAGTTTTTTTTTCTTGTGTAGATTTCTAGTCTCATAGTGTTGAGATGCCTGATATGATTTCAGTCTTCTTAAATTTGAGACTTGTTTTGCAGCCTAGCATGTGATCTATCCTGGAGAATGTTCCATGTGTACTTGAAAAGATGTGTATTCTGCTGCTTTCTGATGGAAAAATCTACATATCTCTCTCTCTATATATATATATCAAGTTCATCTGACTTAATGTGTTGTTTATGGCCAGTGTTTCCTTATTGATTTTCTGACTGCATGATCTGTCCATTGGTGTAAGTGGATTGTTAAAGTCCCCAACTATTACCGTGTTATTTGCTTTATGTAGTTAGGTGTTTCTATGTTGGTGCATATATATTTACAATTGTTATGTCTTCTTGCTGAATTGATCCCTTTATCATTATGCAATGTCCTTCTTTGTCTCTTGCTACAGTCTTTATTTTAAAGTATTATTTTGTCTTCTATAAGCATTGATATGCCATCTTTCTTTTTGTTTCAATATGCATGGAATACCTTTTTCCATCCTTTCACTTTTAGTCTGTGTGTGTCTTTAGATTTGGAGTGAGTCTTTTGTAGGTAGCATATATATGTGTCTTGGTATTTTGATTGTTTGTTTTAATCCATTCTGCCACTCTATGTCTTTTGGTTGGAGCATTTAGCTCATTTACATTTAAAGTAATTATTGATAGGTATGTACTTATTGTCATTGTGTTAGTTGTTCTGGGTTGTTTTTGTAGCTCTTTTGTGTTCTTGTGTTAATCTTTTGCTCTCTTCCCTTGTGCTTTGATAACTATCTCTGTTGTTATGTTTGGATTCCTTTCTATTTTTAATGTATGTATTTATTATAGAGCTTTGGTTTGTGATTACCATGAGGTTTATATATATGATTATTTTAAGCTGATGATCTCTTAAGTTTGAATGCATTTTAACAACCCTTCATTTATTTAAAAATATTGGGGACTGACTGAAAGTTTTAGAACCAGAGACCATAAAGGGTAAATAATGCCTAGGCTTTTGATAACATATAATATGCTTTTTGTTTCTCAGATGCGTAACCAATTTATATTTTCTATGCTCCTTTGTTTCAGACACTTTATAAAAGAGTAATGTATTCAGTTTATTAACATATATTAATTGTCATCCCAGAGTCCTAAAAAGAAGAGCCAGAAAGTGCCTATTCAGAAATTAGAATGTCTATATTACATGTGGCAGGAAAGGAGGTAAATTCCTGCTCTCTGCATCTGCGCAGTTGAAATGCAACATCCACAAATGCTCAGTTTCTGCATGGCTAATTCTTAGAGGTACTACTATATAAAAAAATCACACTTTGGTGTTCTTGTTTCCCAGCTATATTAGACTCTCCCTTCACAGGCCATGAAATTCATCCATGCTACTCTGTTTGGCTACATAATATTGTTGCTGACAGAACAGAACTAACTGGATAGAGACATTGATAAAGATCCTAATGAAAAGATGGGACATGGAGGAAAGGGCGGGCAAAAATAGGTGAGTGTACAATTTTAGGACAAGATAGAAATTTTTATTAATGAAGCAAACCAGTGGATATTTTAATTTTGGACTAAGTTTTTAGTTAAAACATTTTGTTTATAAAATAATATTTTCAATAAAGCATAAGAGAGTGCCAGTGTTTGTAGAAAACAAAGATATATTCTTATAAATTATAGACAATTTGAAATATGACCCTGGAGCTACCAAATTTACTGGCGCATGTCTGCAGTACATAAAATTACAGATTATTGTTCTTCACTGGCAAACAATAGGCATCTCTGGGGAAAGGTAGAGCATTTTCCTGCTGCTTCCACCAAAAAATTCATTTGCACTAAAGGCATTTGAAATTATTCCACTCAACAAGGCTTTGTTCTTAGATGCTTCCTTTTGTTCCAATTCAAATATAGTGCAAGACATTGGAATTGCAAATTGATCTTATTGTAGTTATTCAAAATGGAAAAACTCAAGAGATTTGATCAAGAAATATGAACTCCTTCAAAAAACAAAGTAAATGAGAAAAGATGGTTGATATCATTTATTTGGAAACTTTAAGGTGGAAACCACAGTCTAAAATAAGGACAGGAAAATTTATATTGAATATCGGTAATAAAAAGTACAGTATGTATCCCTTTAAGATTAGGCAAACACACAAAAAATTAGCTGGAGTACCCATCAGTAAGGCAAAATTTAAATTAGACATTTGCAAGGATAATGATTAGTGAGGATTGTTTTCATTCAGGGAAGACAAAAAGAATCTTTATTCTTATCTGAGTTGCAAGTGGTACTTTTTGCCATACAAAAGCTACTTACTTCTAGAATCAGGTAAAATGCTATCAAACTTTTCTTTTTAATGCCTTCTTAAGGCAAAAAGTACTTTAATTTAGTTTTAAGATATTTAGGCTTATTAACCTCTGCAGTGAACTTGAAGATTTTCCATTAAATCTGCTGTCCATCAGCCTATTTTAGATATATTACAGTTCTCCTGCCAACATCTTGACTCCTCTATGAAGGTGGCAGGAGGGAGAAAATGATTTGGTCAAATTAGAAAAAAAACATGAAGAAACTACAAAACTCTATTTGATGTCATTCATCAAATGCTATTGACATACTTTGTGCCAAGCATTGTGTTAGCAGAGGAGGGAAATGACATTATTTATCACTCATTTTATTTTTACCTACATCTTTTTCTTCAAATGCACAAATGAATAAGTAGTTTTTAGATATGCCAAGTAATATCTGGAGAGTATATTTTGAAGAATATAATAGTTTAATGTTATTTCACAAACTACTACTTTATGCTTTTAAAGAGTTTTGCAGTAGGTAAAAGTTGAAAACATGCCAGATTTCTCAGACTGTGCTGAAAATGGAAGTCATATTATTGGACTTTATCCCATCTTCTCCCACCATGTTTTGTATTATCCATATCTGTAATTTGATACAATATCAAGATCTTATTCCTAAAACTCTGCACCTGGAGGCTTAAGGTAACTGACAACTTTACAAAGGACTGGGGGAGGATTTTACCAGGATAATTTGCAGGGCTCTTACAACCCCAGGCCTTCAACCTCACCTCCCTGCAAAGCCTGGCACACTCTAGATGCTGAATGCAGAGCAGCTGCTGTTTTCCTTGCTGCTCTAGTCATCACTTCCTTTCTGTTCTGCCTCCTTCTTGGGGCCATCACCGACTCAGAGTGCAGTCCTGACTCCTTTCTCTGTGCTTTCCATACACCTCAGCTATAACGTCAACACCTTGTACTGTCATTTTTCCCTGACTGAGAGTCTTTCAATGGTATAGACTGAATTTCTCTCTTTCTTGGGCCCGAGTACAGTAAGACTTGGGGCCAAGTCTGATAAGAAGGATATCACTGAATTGTCTGAATAAAATAAGAAAGAGTCTGTTCAAAATAGGCACTTTATGAACAGGATCCTTGCAAAGCAAAAAACAAGGTGTCACATGATTGATTGCATCACAACTAAGAAGTTAATATTAGAAGAAAATAACCCTTTTCTCAGCCTGGCAGAGACTTTGATGAGTTAACTTTTGCTGGATCACAATGACCTATTTATTTAATGCTAAGAAGAACACAGAATACATGCTGTATTTACAAACTTCAAAGGAAATTAGCTATTTGCATTTTTACCTGTAGGAGAGGAGAGAAACATGCTTTATTTTTGACCTTTTATCCTCAAGTTATATATGAAGAAGATTAAATTTGTGTGTATTGTCGGTATAATCCAGTTAGAGTTGAGAATCGTAACAGTGGAAAATATCAAGATTGACTTTAAAGCCTACTGAATATAAAAAACTTTTTTAAAATATTGGATAAGAAGCTGAAATGGGGAGAGGAAGTCTCAGTTATTGGAGGCTCCATCAGAAGATGTTTTTCAAATAAGAATCAGAAGTAATGGACATCTTATTACTTGCATACAGAAATTAATGTTTTTTATTTGTTCTAGCAAGGTGATAAGAAAATTGTGTTATAATCAAAGCCCTGCATTATAGTAAGCTCAAGCACAGATCACATAGCTTGAGTAAGCAAAGATGCCCAGATATCCCATAAACATGGGATAAAATGAAACACAAACTCTCATTTACCTGAAATTTTCCTCCTCCAAACCAGTGATGTTTGTTTAGGTATTAGGGTCCCTGGCTGAAGAGGTACAAGAATTCAGGTTGAAAGACAAGGTCAAGCACCAGAGAAAACTACTTCAACTTATGAATGATAAGGATGAATAAACCATGAGTGAGAGACTGTGACTTGTCCAAGTTCTCATAGTCACTAAAAGCTGCAATCCCCTGGTCAGTGAAAGGTACAACCAAGATTACTCTAACCAGCAAGGATCTCATTCAGATTTGATGGAGAAATCAAAACCTTTAAAGACAAGCAAAAGCTAAGAGAATTCAGAATTACCAAACCAGATTTACAACAAATGCTAAAGGAACTTCTCTAGGCAGGAAACACAAGAGAAGGAAAAGACATACAATAACAAACTCAAAACAATTAAGAAAATAGTAATAGGAATATACATATCGATAATTACCTTAATTGTAAATGGATTAAATGCTCCAACCCAAAAACAGACTGGCTGAATGGATACAGAAACAAGACCCGTATATATGCTGTCCACAAGAGACCCACTTCAGACTCAGGGACACATACAGACTGAAAGAGCGGGGATGGAAAAAGATATTCCATGCAAATGGAAATCAAAAGAAAGCTGAAGTAGCAATACTCATATCAGATAAAATAGACTTTAAAATAAAGATTGTTATAAGAGACAAGGAAGGACACTATGTAATGATAAAGGGATCAATCCAAGAAGAAGATATAACAATTATAAATATATATGCACCCAACATAGGAGCCTCAATACATAAGGCAACCGCTAACAGCTCTAAAGTAGGAAATCGACAGTAACACAATAATAGTGGGGGACTTTAACACCTCACTTACACCAATGGACAGATCATCCAAAATGAAAATAAATAAGGAAACACAAGCTTTAAATGATACATTAAAAAAGATAGACTTAATTGATATTTATAGGACATTCCACCCAAAAGCAACAGAATACACTCTCTTCTCAAGTGCTCATGGAACATTCTCCAGAATAGATCATATCTTGGGTCACAAATCAAGCCTTGGTAAATTTAAGAACATCGAAATCGTATCAAGTATCTTTCCTGACCACAACGCTATGAGACTAGATATCAATTACAGGAAAAAATCTGTAAAAAATACAAGCATATGGAGGCTAAACAATACACTACTTCATAACCAAGAGATCACTGAAGAAATCAAAGAGAAAATCAAAAAATACCTAGAAACAAATGACAGTGAAAACACGACAACCCAAAACCTATGGGATGCAGCAAAAGCAGTTCAAAGAAGGAAGTTTATAGCAATACAATCCTACCTCAAGAAACAAGAAAAATCTCAAATAAACAACCTAACCTTACACCTAAAGCAATCAGAGAAAGAAGAACAAAAAAAAACCCCAAAGTTAGCAGAATGAAAGAAATCTTAAAGATCAGATCAGAAATAAATGAAAAGGAAATGAAGGAAGCGATAGCAAAGATCAATAAAACTGAAAGCTGGTTCTTTGAGAAGATAAACAAAATTGATAAACCATTAGCCAGACTCATCAAGAAGAAAAGGCAGAAGACTCAGATCAACAGAATTAGAAATGAAAAAGGAGAAGTAATAACTGACCCTGCAGAAATACAAAGGATCATGAGAGATTACTACAAGCAACTATATACCAGTAAAATGGACAACCTGGAAGAAATGGACAAATCCTTAGAAAAGCACAACCTTCCCAGGCTGAAACAGGAAGAAACAGAAAATATAAACAGACCAATCACAAGCACTGAAATTGAAACTGTGACTAAAAATCTTCCAACAAACAAAAGCCCAGGACCAGATAACTTCACTGGAGAATTCTATCAAACATTTAGAGAAGAGCTAACACCTATTCTTCTCAAACTATTCCAAAATATACCAGAGGGAGGAACACTACCAAACTCATTCTACGAGGCCACCATCACCCTGATACCAAAAACCAGACAAACATGTCACAAAGAAAGAAAACTACAGGCCAATGTCACTGATGAACATAGATACAAAAATCCTCAACAAAATACTAGCAAACAAAATCCAACAGCACTTTAAAAGGATCATACACCATGATCAAGTGGGGTTTATCCCAGGAATGCAAGGATTCTTCAATATTCACAAATCAATCAATGTGATACACCATAGTAACAAATAGAAGGAGAAAAACCTATGATCATCTCAATAGATGCAGAGAAAGATTTTGACAAAATTCAACACCCATTTATGATAAAAACCCTCCAGAAAGTAGGCACAGAGGGAACTTTCCTCAACATAATAAAGGACATATATGACAAACCCACCACCAACATTGTTCTCAATGGTGAAAAACTGAAACCATTTCCTCTAAGATCAGGAAGAAGACAAGGTTGCCCATTCTCACCACTATTATTCAACATAGCTTTGGAAGTCCTAGCCACGGCAATCAGAGAAGAAAAAGAAATAAAAGGAATACAAATTGGAAAAGAAGAAATAAAACTGTCACTTTTTGCAGATGACATGATACTATACATAGAGAATCCTAAAAATGCCACCAGAAAACTACTAGAGCTAATCAATGAATTTGGTAAAGTTGCAGGATACAAAATTAATGCACAGAAATCTCTTGCATTTCTATACACTAATGGTGAAAACTCTGGAAGAAAAATTAAGGAAACACTCCCATTTACCATTGCAACAAAAAGAATAAAATACCAGGAATACACCTATCTAAGTAGAGACAAGACCTGTATGCAGAAAACTGTAAGACACTCATGAAAGAAATTAAAGATGATACAAACAAATGGAGATATACCAGGTTCTTGGATTGGAAGAATCAACACTGTGTAAATTACTATACTTCCCAAAGCAACCTACAGATTCAATGCAATCCCTATCAAACTACCACTGGCATTTTTCATAGAACTAGAACAAAAAATTTCACAATTTGTATAGAAACACAAAAGACCCCGAATAACCAAAGTAATCTTCAGAAAGAAAAACGGAGCTGGAGGAATCAGGCTCCCTGACTTGACTATACTACAAAGCTACAGTAATCAAGACAGTATGGTACTGGCACAAAAACAGAAATATAGATCAGTGGAACAGGATAGAAAGCCCAGAGATAAACCCATGCACATATGGTCACCTTATCTTTGATAAAGGAGGCAAGAATGTACAGTGGAGAAAAGACAGCCTCTTCAATAAGTGGTGCTGGGAAAACTGGACAGCTACATTTAAAAGAATGAAATTAGAATAGTCTCTAACACTATATACAAAAATAAACTCCAAATGAATTAAAGACCTAAATGTAAGGCCAGATACCATCAAACTCTTAGAGGAAAACATAGGTAGAACACTGTATGACATAAATCACAGCAAGATCCTTTTTGACCCACCTCCTAGAGAAATGGAAATAAAAACAAAAATAAACAAATGGGACCTAATGAAACTTAAAAGCTTTTGCACAGCAAAGGAAACCATACACAGGACAAAAAGACAACCCTCAGAATGGAAGAAAATATTTGCAGATGAAGCAACTGACAAAGGATTAATCTCCAAAATATACATGCAGCTCATTTCATGCAGCACAATATCAAAAAAACAAGAAAATAATCCAAAAATGGGCAGAAGACCTAAACAGACATTTCTCCAAAGAAGATAATATAGATTGCCAACAAACACATGAAAGGATGCTCAACATCACTAATCATTAGAGAAATGCAAATCAAAACCAAAATGAGGTATCACCTCATACAGGTCAGAATGGCCATTATCAAAAAATCTACAAACAGGAAATGCTAGAGAGGGCGTGGAGAAAAGGGAAGCCTCTTGCACTGTTGGTGGGAATGTAAATTGATACAGCCACTATGGAGAACAGTATGGAGGTTCCTTAAAAAACTAAAAATAAAACTACCATACAACCCAGCAATCCCACTACTGGGGATATACCCTGAGAAAACCATAATTCAAAAAGAGTCATGTACCAAAATGTTCACTGTGGCTCTATTTACAATAGCCAGGACATGGAAGCAACCTAAGTGCCCAACAACAGATGAATGGATAAAGAAGATGTGGCACATATATACAATGGAATATTACTCAGCCATTAAAAGAAACAAAATCAAGTTATTTGTAGTGAGGTGGATGGACCTAGAGTCTGTCATACAGAGTGAAGTAGGTCAGAAAGAGAAAAACAAATATCATATGCTAAAATATATATATGGAATCTAAAAAAAAAATGGTCATGAGGAACCTAGGGGCAAGACGGGGAAAAAAGACACAGACCAACTAGAGAATGGACTTGAGGATACGGGGAGGGGGAAGGGTAAGCTGGGACAAAGTGAGAGAGTGGCATGGACATATATACACTACCAAACGTAAAACAGATAGCTAGTGGGAGGCAGCCGCATAGCACAGGGAGATCAGCTCGGTGCTTTGTGACCACCTAGAGGGGTGGGATAGGGAGAGTGGGAGGGAGGGAGACACAAGAGGGAAGAGATGTGGGGACATATGTATATGTATTAACTGATTCACTTTGTTATAAAGCAGAAACTAACACACCATTGTAAAGCAATTATACGCCAATAAAGATCTTAAAAAAAAAAAAAAAGAACACTCCTTAACACCATACACAAAAATAAACTCAGAGTGGAGTAAAGACCTAAGTATAAGGTCAGACACTATAAAACTTTTAAAGGAAAACATAGGCAGAACACTCTTTGACATAAATTGCAGGAAGGTCTTTTTTGACCCACCTCCTAGAGAAATGAGAATAAAAACAAAAATAACCAAATGGGACCTACTTAAACTTAAAAGCATTTGCACAGCAACAGAAACCATCAATATGACAAAAAACAACCCTCAGAATAGAAAATATTTGCAAACAAAGCAACTGACAAAGGATTAATCTCCAAAATATACAGACATCTCATGCAGGTTAATATGAAAAAAACAAACAACCCAATCAAAAAATGGGTGGAAGACTTAACAGACATTTCTCCAAAGAAGACGTACAGATGGCCAACAAACACATGAAAAGATGCTTAACATCACTAATTATTAGAGAAATGCAAATCAAAAGTACAATGAGATATCACCTCACACCAGTCAGAATGGCCATCATCAGAAAATCTACAAACAATAAATGCTCGAGAGGGTGTGGAGAGAAAGGAACCCTCTTGCACTGTTGGTAGGAATGTAAACTGATACAGCCACTATGGAGAACAGGAAGGAGGTTCCTTAATAAACTAAAACTAGAACTACTATGTGACCCAGCAATCCCACTACTGGGTATATACCCAGAGAAAACGATAATTCAAAAAGACATATGCACCCCATTGTTCATTGCTGCAGTATTTACAATAGCCAGGACATGGAAGCAACCTAAATGTCTATTACCAGAGGAACGGATAAAGAAGATGTGGCACATGTATACAATGGATTATTACTCAGCCATAAAAAGGAATGGAATAGTGCCATTTGTAGACATGTGGATGGACCTAGAGACTGTCGTACAGAGTGAAGTACATCAGAAAGAGAAAAACAAGTATCATATATCAACACATATATGCAGAATCTGAAAAAAACTGGTATAGACAATCTTATTTACAAAGCAGAAATAGAGACACAGACATAGAGAACAAACGTATGGATACCAAAGGGGAAGGTGGGGTGGGTAGTGGGGTGAACTGGGAGATTGGGATTGACATATATACACTATTGATGCTATGTATAAAATAGATAATTTATGAGAACCTACTGTATAGCACAGGGAACTCTCCTCAATGCTGGTGACTAAATGGGAAGGAAATCCAAAAAAGAGGCGATATATGTATATGTATAGCTAATTCACTTTGCCGTACAGGAGAAAGTAACACAACATTGTAAAGCAACTCTACTCCAATAAAGATTTAAAAAAAGAAAAAAGAAAATAAATATACATATATATATATATATATATATATATATATATATGTTTAATACTAAAAAAAACAGACCTAAACCTGCCTTGAACCTACAGCATTTGAAAATGCATACAGGTCCTGTCCACCCTCATCTCCTTGAACAAGTTATGGAGAAATGACGTGCATGTGACATTAATACAATGCTCTAATACTCAGATGCCTGCCGTGGAACCAGGTATTGTATTCATACATTAAACTGGCCACTAAAACTGATTTATGAAATGAAAGAAAGTTCACTTTTAGTGCAACAGAGTGTTATAGCATGGTTATTCAATTTTAAAAGGGTACTTTTCACATCAAAAGATGATTTAATATAGACTTATTTTTTAAATGAGCTGCCTTAGTACATTTGAAATGTACTTTGATTTACAAATGTTTAACTTACACTCACACACTCAACAATACCTAATATGTACACACACACCTTCTGCTCAGATTGGAACTTGAGATCAAACTGGAGGCACATTCTCCTATGCCAGCCTTTTAGAGCATATTTCGGGCTGAGAATATCTATTTTCTGTTTTCCTACTATACATCACAGGATGTAATTTCAATAACAGCTCTCACCAACTATTGTAGATCTTCATTCTGGGCTCATTCATTCATTTAGCAGATATTTATTAATTTCCTACTTCCTTTCATTCACTTTTGTTAGGTGCTGGGGTACAAGCGTGAATATAACAGACACAGTTCAAATCTACTGAGGGCAACAGACTGTATTTCTATGATGTCATAAATGAAAGTAGAATATCAAATCGTATTATGATACATGAAGGAAGAGAAAGAAAGAAGGTGAGACATTAGGTAGCAGGCTGCAGGCATCAGGACTGGGTGGTCTTGTCTGTGGAAGGGACGTGCAAGCAGAAGCCTGAGGACTGGGTGGGAGTCAGCTGCATGAAAAGCCAGATATGGCTTTCCTAGCAATGAGATGTGCAAAGGCCCTGAGGTGCAGAAAGGTTTGGAGCATGCCTGGGAATGGGAATCAAGTCTGTGAGTCTGGAGCGCAGAGACGAAGGACTCTGATAGGAGAGGAGATGTGACATGGGCACCGATGCATGTCAATAAATACATGTCTGTTTAAGGCTTTCATGATAAGGCTGGCATTTCAGCTTAGATCTTTCTCGCAGTTAGTTTGCACTTACCGAATAGGCCTGTAATTCACTGTATATGTTTTTATGTCATATAAAATGTCACATGAAATTCTTTAGAAATTTGCCCTAGAATTTCAACAAAAGTGCAGCTCTCTAATTCCTCCTGGGAGGCAAAGAGACTAGAGGGAAGCAGAGCAGAGAGGATTGGCTGTGGGCTGCAGGGGACCTGATGGAAACTTCGGGTTCCAGGCTGCTAGGTGAACACAGCTTGGGATGAATGATGTCAGCTGGATGCTTTTATTAGGGCATAACTGCACAATGAAGAAATCCTGCTCCCCCCTCCCCGCCCCTCCCAGCCACCAGAATTACCTTTCTAAGACACAAAACTGGCCATTATATTCTCCTAACTTAAAATTCCAATGACTTCCCAGTGGCTAAGTGATAAAGCAACTACTCTTTGGGAGGATATACAAGGCCCTTTTCGAGTGGTCCCCAAGTTCTTTTCTTATACTGTCTACTTTCAATTCACTGAGGTCAAGCTCCAGCTTCCTTTGCTCCTCATCTGGGCCAACACACACGGTTCTCTGTGATGCCGCACGTGCATCCCTCTTGCAGGGATGACAAACAAGCCACCCTGCCTGCTAACCTACTGCTGATCTTCTGAGACAGTGGGCCACCTCTGACCCCTTGGAGTCACAGCTTTTGGAAGACGGCACAGGGCACTGAGGAAAACAGAGGATACCCACCTGGCTATCCAAGTCAGCTCAAGTCACCGGGTGGTCAGTGGGTTACAGGTGCTGATGCCAGATGTCCCTGACAGAGAAGCTCTTTTTTTTTTTTTTTAAAGCTTCGGCTCATTAGGTGAAGTTGTTGGGAGGGGGGTGGGTTTAAGGCGACGGAGATTGGGAGAACGTTACATGTGAAGGAAGCGGCACGTACCCAGGTCCTGTGGCGAGAGGGAGCAGAGTTTGCTGGAAGAACTAGAGGAAGACCAGGGCTCTGGATGCGGCGAGTGAGGTAGGTAAGAGGGAGCCAGCAGAGGTGGGCTCTGATTATGTTTTTGAAGATTGAGTGTCGAGGTGGGTAGAGGTGGGTGGCTGGGGGTAACTGCCTTTTTCTCTCATTTCATCATTTCTCAGCTGGACTGGTGGCTGATCAACACCCACGTGCAGAATTACAGTATATACAACACAGAAAACACAAATGGATCCAACTCTATATCACAATAACTTGGTTCTATCTTTACAGTAGTTAAGAAGAAAAAAATAACGGTTACAAACCAAAACATAGTAGGGGCACTGATAAAATCTGAGTTGACAAATTCTTCCTGCCACGAGGTCACGAGGTATGTGGTAGTGCAGGGCACGTGAGAGCTGGAGGCGGCGCGTTCACTGGGGCAGCGACTACCGGGGAGCACGCAGTACCGACACAGAGGGAGTGGGAGCCCCAAACAAAGAGGCTCCAGAAACGTCACAGTGTGAGAATTTGCATTGGGTCTTCAAGCATTGAAAGAGCGGTGTGAAGGGCTAGAGGTGGATGTCTCAGGAGCAAGAGAAGCAGCGGCAGGATTGAAGTACTAAAACGAGAACGTGAATGGCTGGCATGTTCCAGAGGCATCAAGGAGAACGGCCTACTTGGAACAAAGGTGATTTTTAGGAGAAAAGGAAAATCATTCAGAAATTAGAATATTAAGAAAAAATTGTCAAAAAGGAAAAAAGTACAGGGATGAAAATACTCAGCCTAAAAAACGTTATGAGGTGACTTAAAAATTCGTTCACAAGAATCCATGGAGAGGGTTCCAAGTTAGTGTTACTTTAAGTTACTTTAGGCAGAACTAAGCTTGGAGGAAATTAAGAATTTCTTGATAATTAAAATATGAAATAGTGTGGCAAGAGAGGATGGGGAATCTCCAAGTCTATCTTAATTAGGTGTTAAAAATAGATGTTTCTAAAAGTGCTGTTTCCTTTCTAGGCCGTCCAACATTCTGGAGAAGTGCTTTTAATCTCAGCAATGTGCTAATTGTTTCTAATGGCCTATGAACAAACTCCCTAAACTATTAACCTTCTCTCTTTAGCCAGAGATTCAGGAAATTAGTCTTTGAAAGAAAAATCCCCAGCAGGTTGCCCAAGAGTGTCTCCCAAAGTAGAGAAATTGTCACTTTATTTGGAGGAGACTCAAGGTCAAACCAGACATAAGCTTGTGGTGTGGAATAGATAAGCTAAAACCTTTTTAAAACATAAAAGCTAACTCTTCCTCTCTCTGGTTCACTTTAGTTGTGTTGCTATCTGTAGGGAGAAATATAAATGATAGCACCTCTCAAATAGCTTTCAGACACACCAACCCATAATTTCAGGATTTTAAAAGAACAGTAAAACAGTATCCCACATTTGACAAAAATATTTGAGGCCTGATCCTTGTACATTAAAATTGATGCCATATTGAAAACGGAGTTTAGTTTAGTCTTAGAAAGGTAATGGCCACTGAACCATCGGGATGTGCCCGGGGGAATTTGAGTTGCCCCCTCTGTTTCTACTCATTTTCTTTAGTGCATGAAAAAATTCATTTGTTTCTAAAAGAAGAACAATCATAGACTAGCCAAAAAAAGTCATGAAAAAGATGGCCAATGACTTTTCTAACCATATTTCAAATTTTACTTAAAGTTACAGTAATTAAACTATGTGCTTGGCACAGAATGAGTAATGAACAGAAGTAGAAGCCCAGATAGAGGTCTAAAAGAGATACAAATATATCTGTGTGATTTCAAATTAGTGAGATATCAGATGACTTGCTAAGGGGTGTTAGAATAGTTAATATAGTGATGATAATGATAATAAAGCTTGGTACTTTTAGCATTCCTCAACACAGATACTTAGGGAGGTCAAAAAAATCAAATGTTTGAAAAAAATAGAATTGTAAAACAGTTGAGAATACAACACAGGTAAATTGAATCAATAAGCCAGCACTGGCAAAGAAATTTCTAAGGGGTCAGAAAAATCAAAATCACTGATAACTGAACACATAAAAATGTAACACCTGGTATGGAAAAACACTAAAAACAGAGTAAAAGAGAAACGATAAATGGGGAAACATTTACATCTATTATATGTATAGAAAAGTGCTAGAATTCTTGACATGTAAAGAAATCTTCCAAATTTATTAAAAAAAAAAAAAAGACAAACATTGATAGAAAGCTTGGCAGGGAAAGGCCAAAACAAGACATTCACAGAAGAACCAAAAAAATAGCCAGTTTACCCAGAAAACGTGCTCACTGTCAAGGCAACAGCTATGCATCAAGTGTCCACTCACCAGGAGCTCAGTCATATCTCTGCATACCTGTTGACCCTGAGCCCTGTCGGTTCTGACATGGAAAGTGCCAAGATACAACAGGTAGGAAAAAGCAACATACAAGTCACGTGAGAGCAGGCACGGTAGAATTGTATTGCTATGAAATGCCACACACATATAGTACTTATATCGCATGCGTCAGTGCATTCTGAGAACAACATCGGGTAGACAAAAAGCACCAAGGTGGGGGACGATGTGGCAAGATGCACCCGAATCTTAGATCCCTGAATAAGGTCCTTCCTGGATGCATTTAGCAGTAACCAGGCAGCGTGGAGTGTACTCAGGAATACATATTTTAGCAGAAGGCCTGGATTGAGACTCTGTGGTCACTTATCAGCTATGCGACATAGGATTTACTTCCAAAACTCCTCCCACTAAGCCTCAGGTGATTTATGTGAGGACCAGGGACAATAACAGTACCTGCCTCACAGGGCTGTTCTGAGCATTAAAGGAGATGACACCTGTAAACTCACTTAGCAAGAACGACCACTGAGAGGTTTGCTCAGGAGGACATTTTTCACAGCCTGGCGCGGCTCCAGCAGAATACGGGACTTAGTTGATGGGAATCTCGTATCGCCATGTGCAGCTCAAATGTGGCTTCTATAATCCATGGAAGCTAAGCACCTGGAAACATATGGCTTCTGCAGAAGTGGGCTGCAGCCCTGAGCAGGGTCTCACTTACCAGTCCTACCGAAGACTAGAAACTTGTTATAATGCTGACAGGGATCAGGTCTAAACCAGAGACTGCCTTCTGTATCGCTACTGTCACGGGCGACCCTCAGTAGGACTGAATTTGAAGGATGGCAAATGCTCTTTCACACAGGCCTCTTCCGCCTGACCTTTTTTCCTCCTTCATTCTCTTTGCTTTCTAGTTACCAAATAGCATGAAAAAAATTCTGCAATAATTCTGAAATCACACTGATATATAATGGAGGGTTCTTCTTCCAGAATGAAATTAAATGACTTTTGTAATTGGTTTATTAGAGAACCACAAACTTGTTTCCATTCTTCACGAATTTACGGATTCACTTCCACCACAGGGGAAACAAACAGCTAACACAAACTCTAAGGGTGACACCTTTTAAATCTGATTGAGGTTTTCAAATTTATTTAAAATACAGAACTTAAAAATTACAGTTGGTTGGCTCAGGAAAATGACTTTCAGAATTGTTTATCTCTGTGCACCAGATTCAACCTCTCTTCACAGTACACACTTCCTAATCACTACACTGCCTGAGACCCACCAAGCATGTTTTCCAGCACTCGCTAAGCCGGGTTTTCTTCCTTAGTTTATCAAATCCCAATGGAAAAGAGCCAGCTCCATGGCTGAATATAAAGGGCAAGGCATTCACATGCACAATCTGCAATTTGGAACGAAGTTTGTTAAATGACTTAGAGAAATAGTAGAGTTTGGAATGCAAGGTTTCCGAGTTCAGACGGAGATAGCAGCTTAACAGGAAGTGAGCTTCCTGCCTTTTGAAATCAGAGGTGGGTGGCCTCCACCCCCTCCTCCACCTACAGCAAGCTTTTCCAGCCTCAGTACTGCTTGATTTGGGTGCTGAGCGCTGTAGGATATTCAGCAGCATCCCCGGCCTCCATACACCACATGGCATTAGCACCACACCTCCGCCTCTGCGCTGTGACAATCCAAAATGTCTCCAGACATCGTAAAACCACCCCTGGGTAAGAAGCACTAACGTACAGCTATGTAAGAACATTATAGCCATGTGTTCTTGCCTCACACCATATCACTAAAGAGAAAAGTCGGTTTGCATGGAGTGTCAATTAAATTTTATGTAGTCATAGTTATACCCATAAAAGTATAGAACTGGCCTTAAAAATATTACTTTTCTCAGAGGAAAAGAAATATTCCCATTCAGCGAGCTAATGAAAGGCTTGTTCATGAGTAGTTTTGTCAGATGACTCCTGGGATGTTGAGGCAGACATACCAGTCATAGAAAAGATTAAATACTCTTTACGTATGCTTCGTATAGCCAAGACTGATGTATGTTTGGAGAGCAAAATATAGAGGAGACAAGATCAGTAAAAACTTACCTACAATATGCTCTTTTAGTTAGCAATTCAGAGCCAAAATCTTAGCTAGTATTTACTGTGTTTGCTATGTGACATGCACTCTTCAAATTTTATCTCATTTAATTTTTCAGACCCTTTTGAAGAGGTTCAGAGAAGCTGGGGAACTTGCCCAAAGAACAAGGCAATTGTTCTAATTAGAGGTGGAACCGGGTTTCGAACCCAGCATTCTTTCTCCAGAGCCTAAGCTCTCCATCACAGTCTCTGTTCATCAGAGGCTGACTCGGTTGGCATCACTGAGCATCACTGAGTGGCTCTAGGGCAAATCAATCTATGCTCAGAAACAAATGTCAATGGAAACTGGGAAATAGGAAAATCAGACATAGTGAGAGACTGGGGGAGGAGAGAAAATTCTGTGCCTTCTGCTAGTCTCATTACAGAACAAGCTTGGTGTAAAACAGACATTGCAAATGGACAAGAAGCAAGCTGTAGTGCTAAGGAAGGCATTCCAATATATTTATGGGAAAATAAACTTAACTAAGCCGAGTTTTCAAGACAAACAAAAGGCTAATTCCACCTATTTAGTAAGTATACCAAAAAAAAAAGGTTCAGAGAATGAAGTTTATTTTTTTTTAATTTGCTGAATCAAAATCTCTTTCCATATGGACTTGGTGTTGCAGGAGCCGAAAATATCATTCCAGAAAGCCAGATTAGAGCTGAACACTGACAGTTCTGTGAAAGCTAATGTGTATGATGGGATCATCACACTCCACGCATTTTATCATTTTCTTAGAATACCGTTCTGTATAAATTCTGTAATAAGAGTTACTTGTGATAGAGCCACTCTAGCTATTATCTTACTGATTTTAAAGGACACTTAAGGAAACTTCTGTGGACAATCTTAACTTAAAAGTTCAGTATGGGCATCTGGTCCAGGAGAGCATCTTGGCTAGCTCTTCCATGCACAGCTCCCCAAGACGCCTGCACACTGGACTCCATGACAATGCAGAGGTTTGATTCCTTAGACCCCTGTTAGGAGGACACGTCCATCAACCAGCCAACATCACACTAGTTTCCTAGCACAGAATTGGAGTGAGACAGCACCCTACAGCACCCCGTCTCAGTTCAAACATGCAAACCTCTGGAGTAGCAGAGGCTCTAAGAGGGACTGGCAAATCTGGGGGAGACTGCCCATTGCTAATAACACTGAATACCATTTTACAGTTTACCAAGCACCTTTACACAGATTTTATTATTGGACTATCACCCCAACCCTGACGGTCCTTTTAAGTGGGTATTATCAGCCTCACTGGATAAAATGGTAGCTGAGGGGTGAATGACTAGCTTGTAATTAAGTCCCAGTCTGACCTCAATTGTGTTTGCTTTCTGCCCCATCATGCCACCAGGAGACAAAGGAATCAACTCAGTGGGAAAGTCTTCTCAACTCCTTTTCCGTCCAGGCTTTAATTCAGCTATGTGGATCCATTAACCTACGCATTCCTCTTTTGTAGAGGATTACGTTAACTTAGTCAACACAGGTTTATTATGGACATAATTTGAGGTTAACCTTTGAAATGATCACTGGGAAAATATATTTGTAAATATAACAGCCTTTAAAAATGGGCATAAAAACAATTCAAATTAAGGAAGTCTAGTTGACAACAAAATGTAATTCCACATGCCAGAAGCTCATGGAATTACAAAAAGCTTAAGATGTTAATATTGATATCAAGTCCTTGAACAGTGAAAAGGCACAATTAAGGAGATACAGAATGTTTGCATTTAAGAATCAGTGAATTATTAGTTTACTAGGGTGATTTATGAGTGACACTGTTGATTATTTGTACTGTGGTCAAGTTTTAGGCTGACAATAGTATTTCTTGTAAGGCACGTGGATCCTTCATCGCTTCTCATGCCTCTTAAACCATATGGGTTTTGAATATGAAATTTTGAAGTTTGTTTCCTAAACTTCTCTTAAGATACATTTTCATTATGTAAATATATTTTATGTTTTTTAAAAGTGATCATTTATAGCACATATAACAGTAAAAATTTACAGTAGTTTCTACATGAAGTCAATATCATGATATTTGCAAAACAATGTGAATGATTAAGACTTGGATTTTCTTTTGCAGCTATTAGCATTGTGACAGGACTTGCATTTTATGTAAGAATGTCCGGGTGTGTAAGGAATATGGTAGTTCAGACTATTTCTGCTCTCAAAACTGTATATTATTCCACTGAATGGAGTAAGTTCTTGGTAATCACATTACAGCAATTACCAGAATAGGTTAAATGTGATTATATTTGTTAATTCTTGTCCAGAAACACGTATTGTACACTCTACTTTCTAATACTGTCCTAAATAACTCTTCTCAGGATTCTCAGGTTCTTTTCACGCCTCTTGTCTATGGCTTGTAGGGAATACAGAGTGGTACCACGTAGATCCCGTTTCAAAGGACTTGCTGCCCAGCTGCGGGGCGTGCGTTCAGCAGGCGCGCCCAGCCCTCAGCTCCTCCAGGATCTGCGTCAGTGACCGTCCAGCAGCAATGCCGTGAGGCTGGGCAAGGCAGGAGCTGAAGGCTCGGTCCGACTCAGCCCTGGGCGCTCTGTGGGCCACACTCACTCCAGAGCGCCCCATGCACCTGGCCAAACTCGTTCCTTCCCTTTCCCCTTCACAGGCCTTGGTCTCTAACGAGTAAGTAAAAAAACTTACACATCAACTTCTGTTTCAATTTCTGCTTCTGAAGAACTCAACCTGCTACATGTCCCCTGTCACAGCTTTTACAGTAGCCACATTTAAGATGTTAAATCTCTACTAAAATTTCTAAAGCTATCCTATTAAAGAAGTCTTATCCTTCCCAAATATATTTTGGTCACCAAGGCCCAATTTCTTTTACAATCACTTTTTATACAATCATATGCCCACAAAATTCCTCCTGTTAATATCAAAATTCTTTTGCCCTCGAAACTCAAAGTATTTCCTCTGAGTGGAGACTTAGGGCCAGATATTCCCGATTGGATTAATGTTTCATTTCTAAAATAACTATTTATGTACATATATTTCCCCAAGGGGAAAAGGATTATTAATAATAATCATTACAACTGATGTGCTGCATTTGAGTAGAGATCTAAAATTTTCAAAGCGTATTCACAGAAATTAACTTACTTGATTTTAACACCACCTCAGGAATTAACCAAGTTTAGGAAATGAAGGTCAAAATAACTGATGTGCCCCAAGTCAGATAATCAAATGCTGGTGGATTCAGGGGGCAAAGCCTGTCCTGATGACCCCCTTCCTGGAGCTGTCTGCACCCGATGGTGCCACCTACACACTTGCACACCTTTTGTGAAGTGTAATGCATTTATTTCTACTTTCTCTGAGGAAATGGGGTAGGGATCATAAAATCTAGGCTTCAGAAATTAGAACTTTGGAACTCACCATCTGAAGCTGAAATTGCAAGGCTTGACGCACTTAATCCTCACAGTAACTCTGTGAAAACGAGGAGGCACTCTTCTCATCTGGAAAGATGGGGTGAGGAGGAAAGTGCCGCATTTTGGATCCACACAGTCTGTCTTCAAAGAAAGCGCCCGGAACCACTATACCACCCGCCCACCTCAAGAGTCCGGAAGGCCATTGGAGTCAAACTAAAGACCCCACAATCTTAAATATGAAAAAAAAGAGGGAAAATGGGAGGGGAAGAAGGAAGAAGCAGACTAACTCTCCTTTAGCTCTCGGGGATAAATTCTGCAGTAAGGATATAAGAATTTAGGGAATGCTTTAAGACCACTTATGCAATAATACGTGTCTGTAAATAACTCTTGGATTAATGGTCTGTACATATTTCTGTACTTGCGAGCGTGACACAAATAGGAAAAGCCTTCCCCAGAAGAGGTATTCTGAAAGAGATGAGCTTTAAGTTAAATGTGAAAGTGAGGCAGAATGGGGATTAGTTACTGTTAGCACAGGGGGCATGCTGGAACAATCAAGGATTGCTGCTCACTGGGGACAGAAAGTCAATCTGTCTTGCTTGGAATAAAGTGTCTTTGTCAGAACAAGGAATCGGTCAGCCTGTGGACGTAAGAAAACCAAATGCCAACCCCTTACCTAGCCGGTAGGCAGGCTGCTTTTCTAATATTGTTTAGGAACAAAAAGAATAATTCACTTATCATTGGGGATTCTCACTAATGAGCATGGAGAACGATGCAGGGACACCCTGTCATATGCCCTTGTTTGTGTATAACACTAATTATTATTATCTATACTGGGCCCTCCCCAAACCCCAGTGGTTCTAGCATCACAACTTGGGGTTAATCTATTGAAGAGAGAGACAGATTTGTTATGTGAAATTCTGGGAAACGTTATGATTTCATCTTGCATGCCAGCATTGGAGAATGAGGGAGCAGCAACTCAGACTGAAGGGTGGAGCTTAATGAAAGTTGAGCCCTCTCTGGATTGCAGCAACTGTCACCATCCCCTCCCATTTCATTCTTTTTCATATTCAAGTTCATATTTATCTCCCAATAAACAGTGACACATGACCTTGGAAAGGAGGAGGGATAGGGTTGCAAGTGTGACTTTTGGGTCTCAGCTCACAGGTGTTTACCTGTAAGAAGTGATGTGCTCGTGTTATATATCCTTCCTATGGTCTCTGGGCGCTCGGGTTACCAAATGTGGAGCCATGGAACCCCTGGTCTCAGAGGCATACATAGGAGGATGATATGACAAGATACACCCAAGACAATCCCAATATTTGCTTTTGTCTGTGCATCCTGTCTGATTTAGTGTTTATTCTAGATTTGTCATTATTCAAAGTAGTAGTATCATTATCAGCTACATTCAATAAGCTGGACTGGTTTGGGTACACATACACACGTACTTCTGTGTTCTCTGCCACTGTCTCATCTAGAGCATGTGAAGTACATGTGTCCGTCTGTGCTGGGACTGGTCTGAAGTCTGAGAGATGCACAAAGCCACCAGGCCAACAGTTGGTGGGATCAATGGAAATTGTAGGAATTTATAGGTTCACTCTACATGAAGTATGTGCAGATAGAAGACAGACAGTACAGAGACCACGGAAAAATAGTCAGAAGGCTTCTGCTGCAGGGCTTTTTGTCACTTATTAATTACAAACCTAGAACAACTGTTTACTGTGATTGTTGGTATCAGTTACTTATTTTGGAATAAACCCTTCCAACAGTTACATGTTAAAAGAAGTAGTTTAATAGGTTAATATGTTAAAAGAAGTACATGTTAAGTACATAAGATTCTAATACTAACGCCAATGTGTGGAGGCTTCCCACCACCACCAAACAATGATCCGACGCCAGCTGAGGGACCTGCAGTTCGTTTCTGACACTATCTACCAGGGGATAGCATCAGGTTCTGCAAATTAAGTGTTCAGCCTTACAAAACTACCCCCTCCCACCTTCAGATGCCAACTGCAACTCCAGGTTGTCACCTGGGATTCTGACCCGCTGTTATAGATTGGAAGTTCCATGACCCCTCCTTCAGTTTCAATAATTTGCTAGAGTGGCTCACGGAACTCAGAGAAGTATTTTACATACTAGATTACCAGTTTATTATGAAAGGATAGAATTCAGAACAGCCAGGTGGAAGAGAGGCAAAGGCAAGGTATGTGGGAAAGTTGGAACTGAAAGTTCCAACCTTCTAATCACAAAGGTTGGTTCCCCCGGCAACCAGCCCCCATTCTCAGGTGCAACCCAAAGTAACCTCCTTAACATAATGAAAGGCACCAATGTTGCTCTCAGCACTTAGGAAATTCCAAAGGTTTTAGGGGCTCTGATGGGGGACAGAGAACAAATATTTCTTATTATAAATCACAATATTGCAGTACAGAATTTCTATTTCTCAAGAAAGTTAATGATGACTATTTAAGTTGCCTAGGTATTAGTCAACATTTTCTATCTACCAGAGGGGCTTTTAAAATATCACTGACCAGACAAAGACTAGAGACACAAACCTACTGAAGAAGCATCAGCATCTACTACAAAGTCTGTAGTTATTTCAAGAATACTATGCACAAAGAATTCAATTTCACACATGCAGCTCTGAAGGTACATTTACATATTATTCGGTGAAGTGTGACTTTTCATTTAGATCAAATGACTAAGTTAATTTACTCAGTTTTGATTCCAAGTTTTCTTGTGCATATACAAAAAGTTAAGTGATAGCTGTCAGTGTTAGCTTGCTTAGCAGAAGAACTTCATAAGGAGTTAAACTGAATAGTTTTCTGTCAGTGTCACTGTCTAATAAAAATGGAAATCCTGTTAAATCCAATAATTGTTCCGTTTTTCTTTTCACGTAGTTCATTGACTCAAAGTAAAGAGTCTGGAAATTTATTCTCTTGATGGTGAAATATCTGAATTTATTGTGAATTCTAGTGCAAATTCAGTTTAGAAGTTCCACGCTGAATATGTTCTTAAAGTGATGATGTGAATATATATTTCAGTGGAATACAGCCTTATGGTTAAAAACAATGTCCTTATTAAATTTAGGAATGTGTGGAACATGCTTGGAAGTAATCATCGGATGCATCTAACTCATAATTGTGTTCAAACAAGCTGTGATATTCTACCAATCAAAGCAGAAGCTGTAGTTGTTAAAATTTACAAATATTTTTATAAAGACAGTAACTGAACCACAAAATTGTGACAAAACAGACTTTGGATACAAAAGTATCTCTGTTGTCTCTCTACAGCTCATTATCAGTCCAACTTTTAGGCAAGTTTCAGCCTTGAAAAAACTACTTTGTAAATCAAGTCTAGTGTCAACTGAAGGGTGGCAAAATATGCCAACCCAAAATGTGTCACTTTGGCATAAGAATTATTTTGAGCTGAAGCCGATTGAGAGGGAGCAGACATAAGAAAAGCTCTCTGCCCTCCCTTATTTGCCTAAAAGCAGGACAAACATTTGTCAATGTATCCCCCTCCCCTTTCTATCAAGGACAGAAGTTAATCACTGGAGACAACTTTAGACACTTATCAGCCCAGAGGGCACCAGAGGAGTCTATACAGCAAACTTTACTAACTAGTCCTTACCCTTCATTAGTTCCACCATATATTCACCCACCCACAATCTGTTCCCGTAGAAGTTCAATGTCTCTTTCCTTTGTCTTGTCGCTTCTCCACAAATTCATTGTTCTTCAGCTAAGGGGCTACAGAAGCCCAAGTTCTAACCATCTGTTTGAGTTACTCATCTCTGGGTACTCCCATGTGTATGTGTGTTGCATGTGCTAACAAATTTCTTTCTTTTCTTTTTATTGTGTCTTTTGTCAGAACCCCAGCTGGAGAACCTAGAAGGGTAGAAGGAAAGTATTTTTTTTCCTCCCCTACACTACAATAGTACTAACTACTTTACAAGAGTCTTCTAAATTTGTTTGCGTTTTGTTCAAAATCAATTAGCAATCGTTAATCAAAGTATTCAACTAATGAATGTCCCAAATCTTCAGCTTTTGAAGCCTCAAGTAACAAAAAATCACTGGAAAAGGTTTGCGAGAAGACATTGAAACTAATCCCTGTAAAAGTAGGGGTGAAACTGATAAGATTAAATGATGAGAACTCAAATGATATACTGGATTTCCATTCTGAAATCTATAACTGAACTTTTGGAATATTTCAATTGGTGGGAAGAATTTTACAGTGAAACTCCTATTTTTAATTTGTAGTTTCCATATTGATATCACAAAGAAGTGGAATTGAGAAAACTGACTTTGCTGCATCTAAATGTGGTAGAACTTTCAAAATATGCATAAATAAAAATAACTTATTTGGCAAGTTCTGTTTTGTAAAAATGCTTGTCAAAGAAAGGTTCTCTGAGTGGAGCAAAAAACAGTACTTGGGATAATATTCTGTCAGAAATATTTGCTCATTTTAATTAAAAACATGTTAGAATTGAGATTACTTTATCAAAATCTTCTCTGAGCTTGCTGCCAGTAGAGGTAGGTTTCCTCAGTTAAAATATTATGATCTGTAGAGAAACATCCATTGGAGGCATTAACAATTTTAAATGTTTTAGTCACACCACAACTGAAGAAGACTTTAGGCACCTGTTTTTTTTAGTTAAAAAAAATACAAACATACATTTTAAACAAAATCGCTCAGGAGGAGGAACTGGATGGAGACGGGTAATGACAGCACCAGGTGTCAGAGTTTAGTTTTGGGGTCAAGGGTCAAGGTTCTTTCCAGGGTGACATGAAAGGAGGAAGGGCTTCAGCATAGCAGGTAATGTCAGTATCTAGCTGGCTGGATGTAAGATAGCAAATTAGCCTATGTATTTTTAAAATGTTGTCTTGGTCAAGTGAAACAAATCACTGGGAAATCTTGGCCTAAAGAGCTAAGTTTGGGTCCCTGTTTCATAGCAATGACACCGAGAATGCACTGAAGTTGCAATGTCAAGTTCTGCCTTGCCTGGATGAGCCCATCTCCACCACACTACTCATCTACAAGCCTGTGCAGCTGGCACTGGCTCTCCCTGCATCCGACTTAAAAACATGTTTATCTCAGCTTGAAGCCCCTGAAACAGTTCCTTGAGTCACAGATGAGCTCAATAAATATCTGTTGCATGAACAGATTGACTTTTAAGTTCTCTCTATAAGAGAAGGAGGCATTAAAGACAATAGACTTCTGAATAAAATTGCTTTGCCCATGATATTGATATTATAGGATGCTGCCTTCTGTGTTCACACTTCTGCACATCAATGTGTGGGTGTGATGGTGTAAGGACTGTCACAACAGCACATGAAGCAGCCCTTAGTGCTGTGAAAATCTACGTCTAGACCTAGAAACCCTTGAAATTCTATTCCCAGTGTACTTCAGATGCCAAAATTGAGGCCATGTTTTCTTTGACATAGAATTTGTCAAATTAACAAGAAACAGAATCAACACATCATGACCCTTACTTCAAAAAATAACTTGTCTGCTCTGCACGTTATTGAGACTATTGCTTATTTGGTTGCAAGTAGCTCTACAAGCTGTGAAGCCACAAAGGACAAATCTGCAAATACCTAATTCTAAATGTCATGGGAAACAAGAACTATGTAGATGATGTATATAGAGGGTGAGGTAGATGATATCATTGCTTACCAATAAGAAATATCCCAGCAGTTTAAATTTTCTGAGGATAAGAATCAGTGCAAATATTATTTGCAATACACATAATTTCTTTCCCTCCACAAGTTTATAATGAATTGCTAATTATAAGGATAAAGCTGCAATTAAAAGCAAATGCACAAGTCACTTACAATATTTTTCTAAGCAAAATTAGCTCTTTAAAGACTCTGTGGGCATTTATTTCCAATGAAAATGGACCTTAAAAGTAATGGTCGGCTGTCACCAAAGTCCTAGTGAGGGCCACTTGGATGCTTTAGGAATACAGCCGCTTAACATCCACCATCAGGAAATGAACTGCTTAAAATCCAGACGGTTACAACATGGAAGGTTGACCTTAATAGATACGAAATTGGTCCAGAAGGATTTGCAATATCGTCCTAGTAGTGCCAGCGGGGGCTGCTGTGCACCTGCAGCGACAGTTAAATGAAAAGGTGAGGCTTATGAATTTCATGCACAAGCACCTGTAACATCTCCAGGAAACCCCGCTGATGCAGCCACTTGGATCTGAAATCTACAGGGTTCACGGCAGGAGAAATGAAGGTCACTGACTGACATTAAAACTGACATGGCTCACATTTCAAAGTCTCAATGTTGATAAAATACTTCTTCTGTTTTTATAAGTAACTGACCCCAAACAATATAGCTGAGTAATCTATCTCCTACTAGTAGGACTCTGAAATTTGGCTTTCTCCTTTATTTCTAATAGTGCCTTAAAACTCTCTACTGATTTCTGATTAATTTATTTTGTTTAAGTCAGTTTGGACAATTCCATTAGATTCAGAAGGGATTTTTAAAAGTAGAGAGTTCCACACAAAAATAATTTGTTTTCTGTTTGTCACACTGAATAAAACAGGTTTACTTTAATCCAAACCAGCAAATATTTATGTAAATCTCTTGGATGCAAAGACTTGTGCAGGACACTGTATCAATAGCATCAGTCAGGTTTGCACATCAGTCAAGCTTGGACCTCATCCTTCCAGCAGCCTACAACTTAGAGTAGACAGACATGTATACAGCTGTTTTCTTCAACTCTTAACTGGTGTTTAAATTGTCTTTGTATTTCACTTTACTGCTAGTATTTTCCTTTTCACATGCAATCCTACCTTCCAACCTCACCAGATAGCTTGCCTTTTACTGTCCAGAGAAAACTGGGACCATGCAGGGGGTAAGGTGTGATGAGAGAAAAACACACAGGCCTTGATGTGTAGGTTGGTTCAGCCAGTTCCTCGTGGTAAGACCAGGTGTAATTTTTTAAATGTCTTAGCCTCAACTTCTTCATACATAAGATAGACGTTCAAAGAATTTGAAATTAAAGAATTACAAGTCATTAAGCATCACCTTCGAATTTCAAAGGAGGCAATGCAATTGCCTTAATGTAAGGCTTTACCCACATGAAGGATTCTCCTTTCTGGAAGGGTTTATAGCAGCTCTCCCTCAAGACTCGATCAGACTGAGGTGTGCCACACTTTTTCAGGAAAGAATCTCACAGCTTAAGTAGAGAGATCTTACTCCAATGGGGTCTGGGCACAGTGTGAAGTTACTCGTTTCAAGCTAGAAGACATATCTTTGAAGTTTCCTCTTTCATCTTAAAAAGTTATGATATTCCATTCTACTATAGAAGGTACTCCTGTTTATTCTACTATCAATTTGGTATTCTGATTTACCTTTCTCTAGAATGCTATGTAAGATGGACACTCCAAGATACTCCCATACTTAAAGGGAAGTATTTTTTGTTCCTGGCATGTTACATTACCTAGGAGTATACATACTATTTGGGTCAGATAGGAGAAATATATAGATCTGTATGCTCAAAGAATATCACTGCTGCTATGACACAAACACACACACACAATTTCAAGGATTTTTCCATTACAGAAATAAAGCCACTTACTGAAAAAGTCTCTGTGATGACCTAGATGGGTGGGGTGGGGGAGTGTGGGAGGGAGGTCCAAGAGGGAGGGGATATATGTACACATACAGCTCATTCACTTCACTGTATAGCAGAAACTGACACAACATTGTAAAGCAATTATACTCCAATAAAAAAAAAAGATTTCAGTTAAATCCTATGTGAGTATACCTGTAGTCTCTCACAATGCTCTTCAGAGCCTGATGATGAATCAAATCATACGTTTCCATCTGACACCAAAATGTCAAGAAACGGTAAAGCTGATAGAAGATAGCCATTAAGCAACATAAAAGGAACTTCTATATAGAATTGACAAGAGAAGCGTAGACATAACAAATGCATTCAAAGGGAACATAACTAAGATACCCATTTCTCATCTCTCTTTGTTAAATCAACAAATGAATTCATACCAAAATACTATCAAATCATAGTCAAATCACTCTCCCCCAGGAACACCAAGAACAAGTCCAAACAGACTTTCAGATAAACCTTTACTAATCTCCAAGCCCAAGTAAATCTTTTAAGTGCGCAATCCAAGGCATTGCTCCAGTAGGCTGAATGAACCTTAACACAGATCTGAAAGCAAGAAAATTATTTAAAAACATTTATATCAAACAACAATGACATCGAAAACATAAGGCTTTATTGGAAGGGTTAAGGAAAATTACAAGGTAGTAGTGCTTCTTAGATTTAATGTCCTACTGGGAAGTGGACTATAGAACATGTTTCTGGAAGGTGAAATTTTGACTATAAACATGGTTGTTTTTTAGTCTGTCTTCGGTTTTGGAAACCAGGAATAATGAATAAAGGTGAAAAGTACAGGGACGCACTAGGAAGCTTTAGAAGAAGCAAAGCTAGGGAAGGAGGGTGGTGATTTTTTTCTTTTTGCCAAATGATATCATGGTAATAATTTTTCTATTTTGTTATGTTTTCAAATTTTATATTTTTAAATTTTAAGAAGGCTCATTCTGTAAAGTAAGATTCACGGTGCAGAAATACTGTTTTCCCCAAAGCTACCTGATATCAGGGTGAGCCCCAAGATATACACACTGGTTGGGGAAGGAATACAATCTTACTTTGGCATTGCCCGTGTCATTTTTTTGTGGCTGAATATTGTTATTCCTGAGTGCAATTGAGGTATCCAGGGATGTGTTGAACCTTTCTGATATAATTTCTGTTGTAAATACTTAACAGCACAGCTATTATACCTTCAAGTGCTGTAATTTCTGGTTTTGGCTCAAGTTTTTGCTTTTGGCTCGATTCACTATTTACTCATAAACCTAAGACTATCAATTGATAACCTCAATTGGATGAAGATCAAGCCACTACTGTAAATAAGGAGTGGGGACCGCAAGGCTGGATGGCAGATGGGAACCTGATGGCTCACACAAAACCTCAGGACGTTTTAGCCCTCAAATAGTTCGCTTTTATCTTTAAGAGACAGGAAAATATTTTATGTACAATATAAACTCAAAAGACACAAATCACGTACCTGAATTAAAATTTAAGCCTAACATCTGGAAATGAATAGCACATTTATCTTATACATTTTTCTACATATTACAACCACATATGTGTCATTTGGAGGCCAGTATCATTGAAAAACCTCATTTTTTATTTCTGCATCTGTCAGAAGACAGGACCACAAACAAGTGCTTTCTCAAATGATACTATTGATTTATAGGCTGTGAACAAGGATTGTTTCTACCTTTTGCAGTTCTTCAGAACCAGTCAGAGCCTTACAGTTTACCTACTTCAATTCTTGGATTTTATAAGGAAACTGAAGGCTTAAGAGATTGTTACATTGCTAGATCAAAAAATTAGCTTAATGGCATTGGAGTTCCTTGAATATGTTATTATACACTTGTAAAGAATCATTAAAAGAGAGAATTATTATTAAGAAGGTAGATGAAAAATGCCAATCTCTTTTTATACAAAAGTACATGTTTGTAAGCACAAAAATAAATAAAATTCGTACCTTGCTACCAATTCTCTACAAACTATTTCAGAGAATAGAAGCAGGATAAATGCTTCCTAATTCATTCTAGGAGGCCAGCATTACCTTAATATCAAAACCAGACAAAGGCAATACAAGAAAACTACAGACAAATATCTCTCATGACATAGAAGAAAAATTCTCAACAAAATATAGCCAATCAAATCTAAAAATGTATAAAAAGTATTATACACAATGGCCAAATGGGATTTATCCTAGAGTTTACAAGGCAGATTCAACACTGAAAAATGAATTAATGTAATCCATTACATCAATAGACTAAAAAGAAAAATCACATGATAATATCAATAGATGCAGAAAAAAAATCTGACAAAGTCTAACATACATTCATGATAAACACTTTCAGTAAAGTAGGAATAAGAGGGGGACTCCCCGAACTTGATAAACTCTATCAACAAAATATCTACAACTAATGTCACACTTAATGTAAGAAACTTGAACTTTCCCACTAAGATCAGGTACAAGACAAGGATGTGCTCTCTCACTATTCCTTTCGAAATCATACTGTAAGTCCTAGCTAATGAAATAAGGCAAAAAAAGGAAATAAAGGTATACAGATTGGAAAGGAAGACAAAAAACTGTCTTTGTTCACAGATGACATGATCATCTATGCAGAAAATACAAAAGAATCGACAAAAAAATCCTGGAAATAATAAGCACTTATAGCAAGGTTGCAAGGTACAAGGTTAATATGCAAAAGTCAATTGCCTTCCTATATACCAAGAATGAATATGTGCAATTTGAAATAAAAACACCATTTACATTGGCATCTGAAATTTGAAGTACTTAGGTATAAATCTAACAAAATATGAAATAAGATTTGTATGAAGAAAACTACAAAACTCTGATTGATGAAATCAAAGAAGAACTAAATAAATGGAGGTATTCCATGTTTGTGGGTAGGAAGACTCAATATTATCAGGTTGTGGGTTCCTCCCAAATCAATGTATACATGCAATGAAATTCCAATCAAAATCCCAGCATTATTTTACGGATATCAACAAATTGATTTTAAAGTTTAATTGGAGAGGAAAAGACCCAAAATAGTCAACACAATATTGAATGAAAAAGCAAAGCTGGACTGACATTACCTGGCTTCAAGACTTACTATGAAGCTATAATCAAGACAGTGTAGTGTTGGTGAAAGAATAGACATAGAGATCAGTGGAACAGAACAGAGGGCCCAGAAATAGACCCTGATCTTTGACAAAAGAACAAAGGCAATACAATGGAGCAAAGATATTCTTTCCAACAAACAATGCTGGAAAAATGGGACATCTACATGCAAAAATGGACCTAGACACAGACCTTACACCCTTCAGAAAAATTAACTCAAAATGGATCACAGACCTACATATAAAACACAAAACCATAAGACTCTTAGAAGATGACATAGGAGAAAACCTAGATGACCTTGGTCATGGCACAACTTTTTAGATACAACACCACAGCCACAAGGCATAAAAGAAATAATTGATAAGCTGGACTTCATTAAAATTCAGAACTTTTGATGTACAAAAGACAATGTCAAGATTATGAGAAGACAAGCCACAGACTGAGAGAAAACATTTGCAAAACACACATCTGATAAAGGACTTATCCAAAATATACCAAAAATACTTACAACTCAACAAAAAGAAAACAAACAATCTAATTAAAAAATGGGCCAAAGGCCATAACAGACACCTCACCAAAGAAGACATACAGATAGCAAATAAGCGTATAAAAAGATGTTCCACATCATATGTCATCAGGGAAGTGCAAATTAAAGCAACAATATGATGGAATCTTAGGTACCTATAAAAATGTGTTTTCATGTAATATTCCATGACACGGAAATCTTATCATGCTACCATGTTAAATGGAAAAAGCCACATACAAAACTCTATATACAATACAATTACATATAGCACACACACACACACACACACGTATACACACACACACACACACACACATGCACCATACAGACATGCAAATGTTCAGGCATACCCAAGATACTGGAAAGAATTAAACCAAAATCTTATTAACCATGAGGATAGAATTTCTAACACTTTAAGTTAATTATTTCTAAAATAAAAAATAAAGCATTAACAAGAAAAAAACACAACAATCAGCAAAATACAAATGCAGAATATTGGGGTGTCCTCATGCAGGCTTTAATGACATCCCTATGCATGAATCTGTCAACATAAGGAGAAATAGTCATTTTCTCTAACCTACAGAGAGGGCATTCCTCTGCTGCCTGATATGAGAGGGGGCCTTACTCAATCAAGTGGTTAGTTACACATACACACTTAAATCTAACTGTGTATGAATACAGTAGCTTTTATTTATAAAACCCCCAAAAAATAATGACAGGAAAATTTTTCTTGCAGGAGACAATACTATTTTTCCAGCAATTGTCTCCTTGTGTATCTGGGAGGTGGTTCATTTCCTTAGAAAGATGTTGTGAGTTATTAATATAAAGGTCACAGCTTAACAGCAGGAAACACAGAGGCAATGCTCCTAGTAAGATAATATGATCAACACTACATATTTTAATGCCATCTTTATCAACTTTAATGGAAGGTTCTAAAATACTGGCTGGTGGGCTGCATTCTGACTTATAGAAAAATGTTTCCGATTTCTCCTTTGAAAAATTAAAAAGTTACTTTAATTACCTATTGTTTTCAGAGACGTTGAGAAAGCCACATGTTGAGAGTGACAGTGTTTTCAGATCCTTACCTGATGTCCATACATGTTATGCAGGTGATGTCTCGACTATTTGTTGTGATCAGGTTCAAAGCTACTGACGTTTCCTTGTCAGAGGTCGGGTGTGCTCCACATTTAAAGAAAAATTCCTGAAAGAATGAGAAATACGATCACTGACATGGAATCCGGCTGGCCATTTCCCCCTCTAAACATTTTCACAGTAAAGAATCTCTTCAGGAAGAGAAGAGATCTATCATTAGGTGTGAGTCTGAAATAAATCAACATCAACTCTTTTGAGGGAAACTATAGCCCTTGTGCCAAACTATTCAACAAGTCCTCTTTTTAGAAGGGTCCAATTGTCTGCTAGTCTTTTCTTCTTTTTCTCTTTCAGCCAGGTTGCTGGGAGAACACTCTGTGTGTGCCCCTAGCTCACCACTCGGTGAGAAGTGAGTCTGGTAAAATAACACAGTGTGGATGCAGGAGGAAGCCTGAAATAGCATCTCGAAAATGAGGAAGAGGAGACCCTGAGCCACGAAATGATTTGCCCAAAGTCAGACAGTCAGAGGTGAATCCAGGAAGTAACCCAGGTTTCTTAAAGGGAAACTCAGTGCTTTTTCTACAGGATCACCGCACAGTTGGTCAGTTAGCAGCAAGAATATAGTGCAGGGTAAGAAATCCAGCAATCTCAACTATTGATAAGCATGCTAATATTGCAGACTTATGGAGGAGCAGAGTGTGCCTCTCCCCTCGTTCTGCCCCCTTTGGCATCCCAGGATTCCCTGGGAGTCTCACCTGCCCACTCCCTGCCAGGCAGTTAGGAATGTTCTAAACCCGCACCTCTTTCCTTCTTAGTTCATTTCCCAGCCCTGTCCTGCCACACACTCCTTTATCTTAGCTTGTGGGATCGTAGTTCCCCAAGCAGGGACTGAACCCTGGCCCTAGGCAGTGAGAGTGTGAAGTCCTAACCTCTGACCGCCCAGGAATTCCCAAGATACATCTTTTGATTGATAATATTCTCCCTTCTCAAACAAAATATTTTTTGTTTTTCTTATTTTCATCTTCTGTTATTTCTGTATTTTTCACATACCCCTTTTCCCTCTCACACACCAAAGTGTTTGACAGGTAAGTACTCTGCTTCTTGTCAAACAGTCTGTACAGCTTCCATGGTAATAACATCCCTGAAGCTAAATTGTGTGCCACTGCAAAACTTCTGTACAAATGTAACACTGGAGGACAGAAGAACCCTTGCATATACACTTAATCCTCAGCTCCATTTGTGTATAACTACTGGGATATAGAAAGTATTTTCCCTTTTAACACTAGACCTGGTGTCAGCAAACTTTTATTAAAGCACCATATATTAAATGTCTTCAGCTTGGCGGGCCATATGGTCTTTGTTGCACTGCTCGACTCTGCATTATTGTCTAAAAGCAGCCATGGACCATATGCAAATGAATGGATGTGACTGTGTCCTAATAAAACTTTATTTACAAAAACATGTAGCAAATTGGATTTTGCCTGCAGGCACAGATTGTCCAACCAAAAGACCCTGAGATATCTGTGGAATGTCTTATTCACATTTGTATCCTAACAGTATACAGGACAAGCATTAGATATATTTTCTTAAATAAAAAAAAATCAATAGATTTACTTAATAAATGCTACCAGTGTTTCTTTATACATCTGACACCACCACTCTTAATCTGTCCTTTCCCTGCTTGTAACCAAACTAACTTCCTCCTCCTCTGACCTGAGACACAGTGAGCCACACCTGTGGGTGTCAAAGTCCAATGGGCATCAGAATCACCCAGGAGGCTTGTTAAACTAGACATCGCTGGGAGCCACCCCAGGTGTTCTGACACAGCGCCAAGGATTTGCATTTCCAACAAGTTTCCAGGTGATGCTGTTACTACTGCTCTGCGGACCACACTTTTGAGAACCACTGAGTTACAGCAACATTAGCGGTAAGGGGAGTAAACTCTACTTATTCTTTCGGAAGACAGTGGCTGTAGCAGACCTTGCTTATCACATGTGAAAATAATGTCATGTCTCAGGGAAAATATGTTACTCTTAAAAATCTGGAGTGTGCAGAGAAATGTCCTCAAGCCAGGAGTTAGGAACCCAGGCTGTTCTTAAGAACAAGTGTCTCATCAATTCCAGATGGTATAGCTGCTAGCTAGCCAGAACCCATCCTACCTGGGGCAAGTGACAGAGCAGCCAACCTGCCAGCCTGCAGTCCTCAGCCCAGAAGATGAGGGTGTGCCAACAGTCCTGCTATGATGGGTGGTGTGTGCAGTGCAGCTGATGGGAGCCCGTCAGGCATGTCTGTAAAGTCCAACGTGGCTTCCCTTGAAGCAGCATGGAAATCATACTGATTGTTTTTCTCTTTTAACATGGAATGCCACCCTTTTCACTCAATTTTTTGAAATGATATACATCCTTCAAAGGTCAGTTCAAGGGTATTATGAAAAAGAGTTAAGGCAAACCTTGACTATCAAAACAAGACGTCTGGAGGACATGACTGATCCTTGTGAAATACACAGAGCTAGCTGTGACTGCTTTTTGCAGATATGAAAAAAATGCTCACTCAAAACGAAAAGTAATTCCTCCAAAATGGCTGAGTTGGCTGGACTATCAAGAAGATATTTCATATAGACAGATAGTATTTATATTTTTTCTTAGCTTGCAGAAAGCTACTGGTAGACATTCAGCTAACAAATCACATACTGCTCTAACACCAGCTAAAAGTCAGATAAAAGCCAAAATCCTTTTTAATGGAGGTAGGGATTTGACAAACAATGGTATAATAAGTTACAAATGTTTGGAAAATTCCAGTAATTCACATGGCGTGATAGAATTAAAATACAAATTACCAACTCTGTATATTAAATATGTATCAGTCATCAGTGAATTTCCGGGCCTTCTCCACCAGTTTTTATGAAAGGAGGTTCTTTTCTGGTGCTAGAGTAGCAAAACTGGTGGAGGGTCCGAGATTTTGCTCAGCTTGCAAGCTAACAGACTGTCTCAGGGATGCTGGCAGAAGACATGAGACAAAAAAACTGCATGGCTCAGAGCCCAGGCAGAATGAAGTATGGACATCATGATTATGTCAGTTTCTCTGCATCCCAACTCCCAGGAGATGAAGTGGCCAGGCCAAGCTAGATGGGGGGTTTCTGCATCACAGCTGAGGACCCTGAGCTTAGGGAACCCAGATCTTTTATAAGGACCTGTAAGCCAACTTTCCCTTTGTCCTAAAGGGAGACACTGTGTTTATTATACTGAACAATAAGCAGGTCCACCTTTTACTCTAGAGAGAGATACTATCATTATTTTCCAGGTTGTTTGCTATACAATTTCCTTGAAAAGATTATCCAGAAAAAAAGGGTAGTGCTCCCTCACAAGTTGTGCAGAAACTTGAGAGAACCCTGGAGAAGTGTCTGCCAATAGTAATAACACCTTTTCCCACAGACTAATCAGCGGAACGATCTGATCATTTCCTGTCCTACACAATCAATGGGTTATTAGCACTTTCAAAATCTTTCTGATATTTGCAGGCTGCGTTCAAAACACACAAACAATAAAGCAAAACACAACAGAAGTAAAAAACCCTTGCTGAAGAATTCTGCCTTGGGTATTTCAACTTGCTTATGTAGAGCTGTCCTCTCACACAGCTGCATGATTCTTTTGGAGTAATCGTCTACGAATTCTGCTTTCTATGATGTTTGATGTTTTTCTCTTGATTGTTCAGATTAAAAAATCAAGGATGCCAAAGCCAGAAAAATCTTCTACCCAGGGTCTAAGCAGTGTGGTCAGAAGGCTGACACCACCGTGAGATCTAGCCATCAGGGGCATGACACCAGCTGATCCCCACAAAGACCCAGGGAACAGCCCACTCTGGGCCAGATGACAGTGGTTGCGCCCCAGGGCCTGGCTGCTTGAGGTGGCATTACTCTAGTTCCAGTGGGTGCCGGGTTTGACAAGCAAAGTTACTGCTATATCACCAGGGATATAGTCCCCTATGGGTGCAGAAGAGAAAACTTCTTGTTCATTGCGGGGAGGGACATCTGTCAATTCTAGTGAAGGAAATATAGGATCCTTATGTGGTTAAATAAAGACTCTCAAAGGGACCCACCCATCGTTCACAAACGCCATCTCACAGGTAAAATCAGCTACAAAAAACCAGAAAGAAAACCAAACAAATCAAGTCCCATTAAATGAAATGAATTCCTGCACCTAACCAGGAGCTGCAGTTCCCACTGGCTGGCTCACTTCTCTTGGATCCATATACTCGGTTCTGGGAGGCCCTAATTATCTATGGAGCTAAAGTCTATGACACTAATTGGCCAGGATTTTTTTTTTCCCCAAATGATAGTGTGAACTATTTTAAAAAATGAAAAAAAAAAAAATCCCAGAGTAAGACCTTAAAAAATGTGCTTGGGTTTATAATGTGACCCTGTTAAATGCTATTTAGTACTATAATGTGCTTTTCACCTTATTAATACTAAAGAGAAAATCCAAAATATAACAGAGTTATATTCTTTAAGTTCTTAGAAACATACTCATATTTTTGCCATTTCTGTGGACAAGGCTACGATTCTTTCCTTCCATTCTCACTGAGGCCTCGTATTTTATCCTAACCCACTCATCCTTTCCTTTCAGATCTTAGAGGCCTAGCCCGCTGGCTGAATGACGCCCATAAAAAGCAATGTTATACGAAGGGAAAGACCTGTGAACAGTTCAACTGTTGGAAGCTACCTATTTCTCCTCATTCCATTCTGCTACGTGACTCAAGACACTGCCAGTGTTTCCAACAAAGGGGAAAATGAAAAGTATGGAAACGAATAAATAAACCAGCAAAATCTGAACTGGATTAATACCAAGAACCCAATTTATAAAAACTTATATAATCAGAAGCTAATCGTCAACTCTAAACACAAATTAATGTGTTCCAAATTTCTATAAAAATAACTTACAACTACCATCTGGCAAGCCCTGCTTGTCTCAAACACAATCTAGTTTCACAAACCTGAAAAAACAGCAGTGAGACCTGACTTCTTCCATCATGAAACTTCAAACAACTTTTATCGAACTTCTCAAAGTTAACAATTTTAATAGATATTGCTTAACAATTACATGTTTTCCACATAAAAATGGTCTCTCTTTACAAAGAGTTAAATCGCATGTTAGTCTCCAACTTCTTCTTAGTTAATATCCCCCAAAGGCAACGTATCTTTCCTTTGATAAAATAAAAGGGACACACAGTTTTCACTATAAGGTTACAGTGGATCTACGGTCTGTACTAAAGAAGTAACTGGCCATTTGCATGGGTCAGGGTCAAGTTAGGGAAACAGGGCCCATACCAGTTAGTTCAGTTGAGAGAATTTAATGCTGACGGAGATCTAGTTGCAAAGGTGGTGGAAACCCAGAATAACTAAACCAGGGCAGGAAGCTCCTTGCCATTAGCAGCGTTAGCACAGGGTGATCTAATCACCGGGGACTGGGGGACGGGGGTAGGTGGGAGGATGGATAAGATGCAGCCCCTGCCAAAGACCCCTCCCAAAGAGAAAGGGAGAAACATCCCAGCTCTGCCCTCTCTCCACCCTCCTATCTCTCACCAGGCTGTGCTTGGGGAAAGCCCGCCTGAAACAAGGAGAGGGGGTCTGCCTGTCCAAGCCACGTGCCAGCAGAGAGAGGAAGGGCAGGTGCATCTGAACGCCACCAGCACGTGCTGGTGCGCTGTCAGGAGGCAAAGCCAAGTCAAAAGTCTTCAACATTCACTGCTTGTTAGTGGGGACATATTCTAATCAGCCTCCAGAAAAGGAAAAATGATACGTTCAGATACGGTTCTGTAAAATGTATTAAATAAAAATACATAAATATTTACACTAAATAATAAACCTGTCAAAAGATTACCCACCCAAATTTTCAACTAAGAGGGACTGAGGACACAGAGGCATTGTTATCTATAAGAAAACTAGTAATAAGCATCTTACATCCCTATCAAAGAGGTCCTCGCTGTTACCAAGTTACAACAGACAAACTGTCACTTAGAATCAATCTAAATGTCTCTCATGAGCCTAGAAATTCTGTCCGTAGTATCCTCAGTCCGTCTCTCCTCAGCCTGCCAGCTCCAACAGTTCCGCACTTGGTTATCTGCAGACTCTTTTGTAAGAAGCAACTGCTAGTTTTAAGTCTCATTAACCATTCAGAAATCTCATTATTAATGTGAATATGATAGTTTTAATTTTCTCTAAGCTAAAACATGACAAATGAGCATAATTACCATACTCTCTGCCTGGCACATAAGAAAAACCTGTAAATGAGCCATGCCACGACCTGCGCATCTGTGCCTTATTATTAGCGAATCTCAGTTTTCATGCCGATGCGTTAGGCTCCCTTTATATTATGTAAATCCAGGAAATAATTATATAAGCTTGGACATAAAATAACTATGCAACTTGTTAGGTTGTATAAGACTTGTAGACTTTGCTAATTTAACAATGCCAGTTGTAAAGTTAGGTTACACCTAAGTAAACAAAATCTCGAAAGTTAACGAGTCTGCTATCATGTTCAACGATGTTTGTTTTCTCTCAGTAAGGTGTTAATAAAGCCTCTAGATGGTGTGCAAAGTTTATCAGGAGAAAGAAAATCAATATACTCCCACAAAAAGCAAAATCACGTCAGATCTTTGCTGAGAAGATCAGTTGCTGCCTGTAAGCATCACAACCGCTAACAAAACCTTACAGAAGGCTTTCCGCCTCCTCCAAGGCCGCCCGTCCTTCGGTTAACAACAAATAAATAGATGATATGCATATAAAGAAGCATGCACATGTGCACAGGCATGTAAACGCACCAGACACGCAACGTGCCAAGCCAAGCCATTCTAAGCAGGAAAAAGTCTTAGCTCTGAAGTCAGCAAGCACACAGCTTTCTCATCTCACCACTGCGTCAGGTCCAATGGCGCAGCCATTTTCATATCAGTAAAATTGTTATATTCCAAAAGAATTTTTAACATTTTATCCTATTACCGAAGTTAAAAGTATAAGCTAGGTCTGCTACCTAGTCCAATGTATAAAATAAAAATAAAAATTAAATTCTAAAATCCAAAAGGCGAGGAGGAGCTTCAAGATGGCGTAAGAGTAAGACGCAGAGATCACCTTCCTCCCCACAGATACACCAGAAATACATCTACACGTGGAACTGCTCCTATAGAACACATACTGAACGCTGGCAGAAGACTTCAGACCTCCCAAAAGGCAAGAAACTCCCCACGTACCTGGGTAGGGCAAGAGAAAAAACAGAGACAAAGAATAGGGACGGGACCGGCGCCAGTGGAAGGGAGCCGTGAAGGAGGAACGGTTTTCACACACTAGGAGCCCCTTCGCGGGCGGAGACTGCGGGTGGCGGAGGGAGAAGCTTCGGAACCGCGGAGCAGAGCGCAGCAACAGGGGTGCAGAGGGAAAAGCGGAGAGATTCCCGCACGGAGGATCGGTGCCGACCGGCACTCACCGGCTCCAGAGGCTTCTCTGCTCACCCGCCGGGGCGGGCGGGGCTCAGAGCTGAGGCTCGGGCTTCGGGCAGAGCGCAGGGAGAGGACAGGCGCGTGAACACAGCCTGAAGGGGCTAGTGCGCCACGGATGGCCGGGAGGGAGTCCGGGAAAATGTCTGGAGCTGACGAAGAGCTAAGAGACTTTTTCTTGCCTCTCTTGTTTCCTGGTGCGCGAGGAAAGAGGATTCAGAGCGCCGCTTAAAGGAGCTCCAGAGACGGGCGCGAGCCCGGCTATCAGCGCGGACCCCAGACACGGGCATGAGACGCTAAGGCTGCTGCTGCCGCCACCAAGAAGCCTGTGTGCGAGCACAGGTCACTCTCCACACCTCCCCTCCCGGGAACCTGTGCAGCCCGCCACTGCCAGGGTCCCGTGATCCAAGGACAACTTCCCCGGGGGAACGCGGCGCGCCTCAGGCTCGTGCAACGTCACGCCGCCGGCTCGTGCAACGTCACGCCGCCGGCTCGTGCAACGTCACGCCGCCGGCTCATGAAACGTCACGCCGCCTCTGACGCCGCAGGCTCGCCCCGCCTCTGCACCCCTCCCTCCCCCCCCACCCCCCCGGCCTGAGTGATCCAGAGCCACCGAATCAGCTGCACCTTTAACCCCGTCCTGTCTGAGCGAAGAACAGACGCCCTCCGGCAACCTACACGCAGAGGCGGGGCCAAATCCAAAGCTGAACCCCGGGAGCTTTGCGAACAAAGAAGAGAAAGGGAAATCTCTCCCAGCAGCCTCAGGAGCAGCGGATTAAATCTCCACAATCAACGTGATGTACCTGCATCTGTGGAATACCTAAATAGATAACGAATCACCCCAAATTGAGGAGGTGGATTTTGGGAGCAACGATATATATATTTTTTTTCCCTTCTTCTCTTTTTGTGTGTATGTGTATGCTTCTTTGTGTGATTTTGTCTGTATAGCTTGGCTTTTACCATTTGTCCTAGGATTCTGTCTGTATTTTTTTCTTTAACTAAAATTTTTTTTTCTTAATAATTATTTTTTATTTTAATAACTTTTATCTTCTTCTTTCTATTTTTTCTCCCTTTTATTCTGAGCCATGTGGAGGACAGGCTCTTGGTGCTCCAGCCAGGCGTCAGGGCTGTGCCACTGAGGTGGGTGAGCCAAGATCAGAACAGTGGTCCACAAGACGCCACCCAGCTCCACGTAATTTCAAACGGCAAAAATCTCCCAGAGATCTCCATCTGAACGCCAAGACCCAGCTCCATGCAACAATCATCAAGCTACAGTGCAGGACACCCCATGCCAAACAACTAGCAAGATAGGAACACAACCCCATCCATTAGGACAGAGGCTGCCGAAAATCATAAGGCCACAGACACCCCAAAACACACCACCAGACGTGGACCTGCCCACCAGAAAGACAAGATCCGCCTCATGCACCAGAACACAGGCACTAGTCCCCTCCACCAGGAAGCCTACGCAACCCACTGAACCAACCTTAGCCACTGGGGACAGACACCAAAAACAATGGACACTATTAACCTGCAGCCTGTGAAAGGAGTCCCCAAATACAGTAAGTTAAGCAAAATGAGAAGACAGAGAAACACAGCAGCAGATGAAAGAGCAAGGCAAAACCCCACCAGACCTAACAAATGAAGACGAAATAGGCAGTCTACCTGAAAAAGAATTCAGAATAATGATAGTAAAGATGATCCAAAATCTTGGAAATAGAATAGAGAAAATACAAGAAATGTTTAACAAGGACCTAGAAGAACTAAAGAGCAAACAAACAGTGATGAACCACAAAATAAATGAAATTAAAAGTTCTCTAGAAGGGGTCAACAGCAGAATAACTGAGGCAGAAAAACAGATAAGTGGCCTGGAAGATAAAATAGGGGAAATAACAACTGCAGAGCAGAATAAAGAACAAAGAATGAAAAGAATTGAGGACAGTCTCAGAGACCTCGGAGACAACATTAAACGCACCAACATTCAAATTATACGGGTCCCAGAAGAAGAAGAGAAAAAGAAACGGACTGAGAAAATATGTGAAGAGATTATAGTTGAAAACTTCCCTAATATGGGAAAGGAAATAGTCAATTAAGTCCAGGAAGCACAGAGTCCCATACAGGATAAATCCAACGAGAAACACTCCAAGACACATATTAATCAAACTATCAAAAATTAAATACAAAAAACAAATATTAAAATCAGCAAGGGAAAAACAACAAATAACACATAAGGGAATCCCCATAAGGTTAACAGCTGATCTTTCAGCAGAAACTCTGCAAGCCAGAAGGGAGTGGCAGGACATATTTAAAGTGATGAAGGAGAAAACCCTACAACCAAGATTACTCTACCCAGCAAGGATCTCATTCAGATTTGATGGAGAAAATAAAACCTTTACAGACAAGCAAAAGCTAAGAGAATTCAGCACCACCAAACCAGCTTTACAACAAATGCTAAAGGAACGTCTCTAGGCAGGAAACACAAGAGGAGGAAAAGACCTACAATAATAAACCCAAAACAATTAAGAAAATGGTAATAGGAATATACATATCGATAATGACCTTAAATGTAAATGGATTAAATGCTGCAACCTAAAGACACAGAGTGGCTGAATGGATACAAAAACAAGACCCATATATATGCTTTCTACAAGAGACCCACTTCAGACCTAGGGACACATACAGACTGAAAGTGAGGGGATGAAAAACATATTCCATGCAAAACCTAACCTTACACCTAAAGCAATTAGACAAAGAAGAAAAAAAAACCCCAAAGTTAGCAGAAGGAAAGAAATCTTAAAGGTCAGATCAGAAATAAATGAAAAAGAAATGAAGGAAATGATAGCAAAGATCAATAAAACTAAAAGCGGTTTATTTGAGAAGATAAACAAAATTGATAAACCATTAGCCAGACTTATCAAGAAAAAAAGGGAGAAAATTCAAATCAATAGAATTAGACATGAAAAAGGAGAAGTAACAACTGACACTGCAGAAATACAAAGCATCATGATAGGTTACTAGAAGCAAATATATGCCAATAAAATGGACAACCTGGAAGAAATGGACAAATTCTTAGAAATGCACAACCTTCCAAGACTGAACCAGGAAGAAATAGAAAATATGAACAGACCAATCACAGGCACTGAAATTGAAACTGTGATTAAAAATCTTCCAACAAACAAAAGCCCAGGACCAGACGGCTTCACAGGCAAATTCTATCAAACATTTAGAGAAGAGCTAATACCTATCCTTCTCAAACTTTTCCAAAATATAGCAGAGGAAGGAACACTCCCAAACTCATTCTACGAGGCCACCATCATCTGATACCAAAACCAGACAAAGATGTCACAAAGAAAGAAAACTACAGACCAATATCATTGATGAACGTAGATGCAAAAATCCTCAACAAAATACTAGCAAACAGAATCCAACAGCACATTAAAAGCATCATACACTATGATCAAGTGGGGTTTATCCCAGGAATGTAAGTATTCTTTAATATATGCAAATAAATCAATGTGATACACTATATTAACAAATTGAAGGAGAAAAACCATATGCTCATCTCAATAGATGCAGAGAAAGCTTTCAACAAAATTCAACACCCATTTATGATAAAAACCCTCCAGAAAGTAGGCATAGAGGGAACTTTCCTCAACATAATAAAGACCATATATGACAAACCCATAGCCGACATCATCCTCAATGGTGAAAAACTGAAACCATTTCCACTAAGATCAGGAAGAAGACAAGGTTGCCCACTCTCACCAGTATTATTCAACATAGTTTTGGAAGTTTTAGCCACAGCAATCAGAGATGAAAAGGAAATAAAAGGAATCCAAATTGGAAAAGAAGAAGTAAAGCTGTCAGTGTTTGCAGATGACATGATACTATACATAGAGAATCCTAAAGATGCTACCAGAAAACTACTAGAGCTAATCAATGAATGTGGTAAAGTAGCAGGATACAAAATTAATGCACAGAAATCTCTTGCACTGCTATACACTAATGATGAAAAATCTGAAATTGTTGAGTTTATTTACAAAAATAAACTCAAAGTGGCTTAAAGACCTAAATGTAAGGCCAGACACCATCAAACTCCTAGAGAAAAACACAGGAAGAACACTCTATGACATAAATCACAGCAAGATCCTTGTTGACCCACCTCCTAGAGAAATGGAAATAAAAACAAAAATAAACAAATGGGACCTAATGAAACTTAAAAACTTTTGCACAGCAAAGGAAACCATAAACAACACGAAAAGACAACCCTTAGAAAGGGAGAAAATATTTGCACATGAAGCAATGGACAAAGATTAATCTCCAAAACATACAAACAACTCAAGCAGCTTAATATCAAAAAAAACAAACAACCCAATCCAAAAATGGGCAGTAGACATAACTGGACATTTCTCCAAAGAAGATATACAGATTGCCAACAAACACATACAAGAATGCTCAACATCATTAATCATTAGAGAAATGCAAATCAAAACTACATTGAGATATCACCTCACACTGGTCAGAATGGCCATCATCAAAAAATATACAAACAATAAATGCTGGAGAGGATGTGGATTAAAGGGAACCCTCTTGCACTGTTGGTGGGATTGCAAATTGATACAGCCACTATAGAGAACAGTACAGAGGTTCCTTAAAAAACTAAAAATAGAATTACCATATGACCCAGCAATCCCACTACTGGGGATATACCCTGAGAAAACCATAATTCAAAAAGAGTCATGTACCAAAATGTTCATTGCAGCTCTATTTACAATAGCCAGGACATGGAAGCAACCTAAGTGTCCATCGACAGATGAATGGATGAAGAAGATGTGGTACATATAAACAATGGAATATTACTCAGCCGTAAAAAGGAACAAAACTGAGTTATTTGTAGTGAGGTGGATGCACCTAGAGTCTGTCATACAGAGTGAAGTAAGTCAGAAAGAGAAAAACAAATACCGTATTCTAACACATATATATGGAATTAAAAAAAAAAAAGAAAAAAGAAAAATGGTCATGAAGAACCTAGGGGCAAGACGGGAATAAAGACACAGACCTACTAGAGAATGGACTTGAGGATATGGGGAGGGGGAAGGGTAAGCTGGGACAAAGTGAGAAAGTGGCATGGACATATATACACTACCAAACGTAAAAAAGATAGCTAGTTGGAAGCAGCCGCATAGCACAGGGAGATCAGCTCGGTGCTTTGTGACCACCTAGAGGGGTGGGATAGGGAGGGTGGGAGGGAGGGAGACGCAAAAGGGAAGAGATATGGGAGATACGTATATGTATAACTGATTCACTTTGTCATAAAGCAGAAACTAACACACCAGTGTGAAGCAATTATACTCCAAGAAAGATGTTAAAAAAACAAACAAACAAAGGCTCTGAAAACACAAATTTTTTTTTTCTAAACTTGGCATGAAAATTCATTTATGGCATAACCTGACATGAACTGGCATGACATTATTTCTGGTCTATATTTATCCAGCCTAGTGTGACTATTCATGCTTTTCACTGCAAAATTACTATTTTTTAAAAAAATGACAGGGTGTAGACATTCCTGGAGATATTTCAGTTAAAATGTATGAACTGCAGGGCTTCCCTGGTGGCGCGGTGGTTGAGAGTCCGCCTGCATCATGCAGGCGGAGACGGGTTCGTGCCCCGGTTTGGGAGGATCCCACATGCCGCGGAGCGGCTGGGCCTGTGAGCCATGGCCGCTGAGCCTGTGCGTCCGGAGCCTGTGCTCCGCAATGGGAGACGCCACAGCAGTGAGAGGCCCGCGTACCGCAAAAAAAAAAAAAAAAAAAAAAAAAAAAAAGTATGAACTGCAGAATATTTCTAATATCTAAAAATTTCTAAATTTAAAACACTTCTGGCCCCCAGGTAGTAGATAAGTGGTTACGATTCTGCAACATAAAATTGTCTTAAATTCTTACTAATCCAGCAGGATGATCCTTGAAGTTCTAGACACAGTCTTTTATGTGAATCACTACAATGGTACCTTTAGTTCAGTCCAAATGAATAATTTTAGTCTACTTGAAATACGTACATAAATAAATCCATGTGCACTTCCTACATTTCCCTTTATGCCAGACATAAACAATTTGAAAACTTTTAATGCCACCTACCTTCAAGAAGTCTAACTTCAAAACAAAAGCCACAAATAAAATGATTATCTTCCCCTCTACACCTGGATTGTAAGTTCTTCAGTGTGCCTTGACGAGGGCTTATGCAAATGTAATACTACTCAGTCATAATTGACTACTTGTAATTTACAAATAAAAGGGGGAATTGTTAAAGGAGACATATCAAATGATTCCTGAAGAGTAAACTAGAAGGTTTGGGGTCATTACTGACGCTTATAAAGTGCATGAGTTTACATAAATGTCTCTGTTCAGGCGGGAAAAAACAATCCTCATTCTCAGCTCAGGCAGCTGCTCAGACACCCTCAGACCCTGTTCCTCCCCTTCTCCTTCTCAGCCCAGGGTGAACTGGCATCTCTGGCTTCTCAATCAGAACACAACATCCCTCCACTTGCAGCCACAGCGTGAGAACCTGTCCAAGAATGAAGCCAGTGCTCAGAAGGGAACAGGGACAAGAGATGGAGAGGCAGAGCCCATGACCACATTCCTGTCCTGGATTTAGCTATGCCTGTGGCCCAGTTAATTAATTTATTTACATCCACCTCAAGAAATAACCACGCTTCTGGGGATTTTTCCCTCCAATGTTTACTCATTCAGAAACAAGTGTGATATCTTCTCCTTGCTCAGCCCTCAACTAAAAGCTGAGGATACAAAGGTAAACAAAATCCCTGCAAGAGTCCATAAGCCTGAAGGATAACGAGACACATCAACAAATATTTAAACAAAATTAAAACATGGTAAATACCTTCCAGACACCTGAACACTCATCTGGGCAGGGGCGAGAGAACAATGTGCAGCTTATGGGAGAACGGGAAGGCTCAGCTTTGAAGGGATAGTTCAAGTGGGTTTTAAACCGTCAGAGTTTGCCAGGTGGAGATGGTAGAGAAGAGAGCTCGGGAGCAAAGGTGCGTGAGAACTTGTGCTGGGGGATCAGACTCGCCGGAGCCTGGGACGCCTGGGCAGGGGAATGATGGGAAATCTGTAATTCTCTGTGCACATAAACATTGGTCACACCCCATCAAACTCATGCTAGTGCTTTGAGAACCTGAAATGTGCTGCTTATGTGACTCTTCACTGTCATTCTTCAACGATAGAAAGGTGTGACAGCCAAGAATAGGAACCACGACTATTTCCTTGTCACCAATTTTGAACGATCACGTTTTCAAAACAGGTGTTTGATTTTAACTTAGCAGTGCATGTAAACTTCCAAGACAAATTTCCACATTATCTTCAGACTGGAAAACAGGGATTTTCTTTTTCCTTTATTATCTTGGAGAAAGCTTTCACCCCAGTGGCTGTGCCCTAGATATTACATCACTGCAGAATTTTGAGAGCAAATGCTTTGACTATGGTTGTTACTATTTCTCAGCTTGTGCATAATCATCTTGCTCTTAACATCCCTTAAAGGCCCTTGACTCCAATCTTTCTGGAACTTAAGGACAGCTTTCAAAGTTGTATTTGTTCCATAGCGTGTTGTGAGCTGAGAGGCACCCAATGGCCAGAGAACACAGCTTTTCCTGACATCTAACTCTTTCTCGGAAATTACTAGCCATTTCAGGAGAATCTGGTTAATTATTTACACACACTACAGCTGTTAGTCTTCTTTACCAAGGTCTGACGTTCAGTTGACTAGCTAGTTGCTCCAGCATGACTTGCCCTGGATTGCCATCAGCATTCCAATAATGTCTAATAATGTTAGCTTCCCTCTCACCACAGCACAACAGCAGCTACTTATGTGATGTCATCTGCTCAGTGTAAAAGTCGAGCATATCTTTTCTTTCAATTTTGTAGCCCAGCCAGACAACAAAAGACAATATTCATTATTCTAATTGTGCTTTATTTCCTTTAGAAGCTAAAGGTTTCATAAGCTCTCGTAATGTGTCAGCTTGAAGGAACATAATGGCTTCACAGCATCTGCTAGTTTCATGTTTAAGCAAAGCTTTCCCGCTTTTGTTCTCTGATAAATAAAATGAGATGTTAAAATATTTTGTTCTTAACAGAATGTTTCCTTTGTAATTTTGATTACTTGAGTCAACCTTCCAGAGAGGATACATAAACAAGTATCTGTTAGCTGATAATAATCTGCAAGACACTGAGGAGACGGGTCATACTTTTGAAAGTTTGCAATGACTCACCATCCCTAGATGAATGGTGTTCCTACCATTTTCTAGGCACTCTCTAGAAGTTGGCAGTTATTTCATGTTTGCTTCTAAATGTGCAAAAAACTTATTCCAATCAACAATGGTAAATAATGTAAAGGAACTAGTTAATCATATTTTCCTGGTTCTTTATCCTCCATATTAAACACAGGGGCCTGAGCAAGGCTTCTGAAGCCTTTCCAGCACTCACCTGTCTCACCAGCTTTCCCTCCACATTGCTGTCCCAGTCCTGCCAGAAGGACCTTTTCTTGTCACCCAGAGGACTGCACTCTCTCTCGTTCTGGTTCCTTGCACAAGATTTCCTACTACCTGGCCTGTCTTCCTTCTCCCACTCATTTCAATCTCCCAGTGTCCTTCATGCCTCAGCTTACTTGTCACCAGCTCCTGAAGCCTTCCTGATTTCCCAGGGCTGGGTGAGAGCTATTTCCACATTATCTTCTGTTTCTATCCTGCTCTGTGTTTAGTGCCTTCGGAGCCCTTACCTGTGGGGCTGAGAGCACCTGCTTGTCTAGTGGACTCATCACAGGGCAAATGAACTGAGGGCATTTCATGCTGGTGCCTGGCACAGGGCCTGGTACACTGTAGGTGTCAGAGTGGTCGAAAGAATGAGCTCTCCCAGTGTATTTGAAGAGCAAGAAAGAAGGGTGAAGAAGAAGTCTCCTGGGCCCGGGGGCATGCTCTGGGGAAAGTGATGGACAGGAAATTCTGAATCACAGCCTTCTATATTCCTGGGAATTGTGTTCGTTCCTCTATCTTTGCCGGCCTGTGCCTTCCTCTGAGCTTTTATTGCTGCTGTGGTTCCTGCTGTTGAATCTACTGTGCTGCTTGTTAGGAAAATTGCCCCCAATCCCTGGATCCAGTGGTGGCAGAATGATGCTGTCACTTTTCTCTCGTAGCCAGAGGCTGAGAAATGCAGCCACTGTAACTTCAAAGTGTCCAGTCTAGACATGGAAAGTGCAAGAGAAACATAGTTTTGTGTAGCAATAATTCACAGAATGGTAACATAACTTGCTTTTGGCTACAAGCAAAGAGAGATATGGAACAATAAAAAAAAAAAAAAAAAGCCTAGCTTTAAAACATTTTAAATGACTTTAGACTTGGAATCTAAACTTTTTTTTTCCCCTCGAAAGCCCTTGTTTCCTTTGGCAAGTAGGATTTAAAGCTTCTTTTTATTCCTGTTTTCTTTACTGCAGGCAGCACAAGCAACCATAAACACTCCACTCAAGATAAAACTGGGCAAAGGCAAGTCCTTTATATACTTTAATAGTTTCCTGCATTCTCTGCATTTATTTTATTTCCTCATTATAAAAGGAAAAAAATAAAGTACAATTCGTAAATTTACCTATGAACTATATACATACAGGAAAACCAAGATGAATAGAATTTGGAAATAAATATTACAGAGTGATTTTTTTTTACTTTTTATTAAGACAAGTTTTTAGAAGAGTTTTAGGTTAACAGCAAAACTGAAGGGAAGGTACAGGGATTTCTCCTATACTCCCAACCCCCTACATGCACAGCCCCCCTATTATCAACGTCCCCCAAGAGAGTAGTACAATTTTCACAGTGATGAACCTATATTGACACGACATAACCACACAAAGTCCACAGTTCATACTACAGTTCACTCTTTGTGTTGCACATTCTACAGGTTTGGACAAAAGTGTAATGACATGTATCCATCATTACAGTATTTTACAGATTTTCACTACCCTAAAAATCCTCTGTGCTCCAACAATTCATCCCTCTTCCATCTCCCAAGCCCTGACAGCTACTGATTTTTTTTTTTATTCTCCATAGTTTTGCCTTTTCCAGAATGTCACATCGTTGGAATCATACAGTATGTAGGCTTCTCAGATTGGCTTCTTTCACTTAGTTATATGCACATAAGGTTCTTCCAGGTCTTTTCATGGCTTGATAGCTCGTTTCCTTTTAGCACTGAGTAATATTCCATCATCTGGATGGACCAGTTTATCCATTCACCTACTGAAGGACATCTTGGTTCCTTCCATGTTTTGGTAGTTTTGAATAAAGCTGCTATAAACATCCATGTGCAGATTTTTGTGTGGACATAAATTTTCCAACTCCCTTAGGTAAATACCAAAGAATGTGATTGCTGGATCATATGGTAAGAGTTTTGTGAGAAACCTCCAAACTATCTTTCAAAGTGGCTATACCATTTTCTTTTTCCACCAGCAGTGAATGACAGTTCCTGTTGCCCCACACCCTCTCCAGCATTTGGTGTCATCAGTATTTGAGATTTTGATCATTCTAATAGGTGTGTAGTGGTATCTCATTGTTGCTTTCATTTGTGTTTCCCTGATGACATATGATGTGGAGCATATTTTTAGATGCTTATTTGCCATCTGTATGTCTCCTTTGGTGACGTGTCTGTTAAAGTCTTTGGTGTATTTTTAAATTAGGTTGTTTTCTTTTTGTTGAGTTTTAAGGAATTTTGGTGTATTTTGGAATTTGCAATTATTTTCTCTCAGTCTATGGCTTATCTTCTCATAACCTTGACATTGTAGAGCAAAAGTTTTGTAGAGAAAAAGTTTTGAATTTTAATGAGGTCCAGCTTATCAATTATTTCTTTCATGGATTGTGCCTTTGATGTTGTATCTAAAACATTGTGCTATGCCCAAGTTCATCTAGGTTTTCTCCTATGTTATCTTCTAAGAGGTCTATGGTTTTGTGCTTTACCTGTAGGTCTATGATGCATTTTGAGTTAATTTTTGTGAAGGGTGTAAGGTCTGTGCCTAGGTCCATTTTTTGCCTGTAGATATCCAGTTTTTCCAGCATTATTTGTTGAAAAGACTATCTTTGCTCCATTGTATTGTCCTTTGCTCTTTCGTCAAAGATCAATTGATTACACTTATGGGGTTTATTTGGGGGTTCTCTATTCTGTTGCACTCGTCTGTTTGTCCATTCTTTCACAATACTACACTGTCTTGATTGCTGTGGCTTCATCATAAATCTTGAAGTCAGGTAGTGTCTGTCCTCCAACTTTGCCCTTCTCTTTCAATATTGTATTGGTTAGTCCGGGTCGTCTTCTTCTTCATCTAAACTTTAGAATCAGTTTGTTGATATCTGTAAAATACCTGCTGGGATTTTGATTGGAATTACATTGCAAGTATAGATCAAGTTGGGAAGAACTTACATCCTGACAATATTGAATCTTCCTATCCACAAACATGGAATATCTTCCCATTTACTCTTACTTCTTTGATTTCAATCATCAGGGTTTTATAGTTTTCCTCATATAGGCTTTATACACATTTTGGTAGATTTATACATGAATATTTGTTTTGAGATGCAAATATAAGTGGTATTGTGCTTTTAATATCAAATTCCACTTGTTCATTGTTGTTATATAGTAAAGTGATGGACTTTTATTAACCTTTTATCCCACAACCTGCTATAATCACTTATTAGTTCCAGGAGTATTTGGTTTATTTTTTTCTGATTCTTTTGAATTTTCTGCATAGATGTGTCATCTTTGTACAAAGACAATTTTATTTCTTCCTTCCCAATCTGTAAACCTTTATTTACTTTTCTTTCCTTGTTGTGTTAGCAAACTCTTCCAGTATGATGCTGAAAAGCAGTAGTGAGAGGGAATTCCTTACCTTATACCTTATCTTAGCAGGAAAGCTTCTAGTTTCTCTATATCAGGTATGACACAGTATTTTCTCTATGTCAGCATAACAAATTACAAATGCAAGAAGTAAAAACCCAATCAGCCATTCTCCTTATGGAATATGTATAGATGTGTGTAGGCATGTATGTTTTATAAACATGTATATTTCTCATTGACTGGTCAATTTAAAAGTCAAATAAATTTATACTATCTATCTTTCATAGTAAGTAAAACGATAAGGAAAAAAATCAAACCTTTTAAGTCATGAGAGTACCATTAAAATAACATATGTTAATGTTTATACATTTATCCCAATTGTTTTGAGAAATGCATGTTATGTTGGAGGAACAAAGATGAAGAATGTCCCTGAGACTGCATAGTCTAGTAGGAAGGAGACATGTAAAAATAAACATGCAAACAAACAAAATAAGGGATTGTGGAGAAACATCAGTGTGACCCTCTTTATCTCTTAAGTAGGCTTATCATTAAGCCTACTTAAATCTCAGAGAAGGCATCTGTGCATGGTTTGTGTGTGAGGGGAAAGTCTCCAGGGCAGTTCGAGGCCACTGCCAGCGGGGACCAGGCAGCAGACCACCCTCCACATCCGTGCAGGAGAGACTCCTCCTGATGATGGCTGGTAGCCCTGGGGTCAGTTATACCATTGGGAAGAATTTTTTTTTTTTTAATCTAAAGAAAATTCTTAAGGAAATATAACTGGGACACAATAAAGTGTTTTAATCAGGTTTAGGTGTAATTTGAGAACATAATTTAAGAATTTAAAATTGCAATTAAAAACAAACAAACGAAAGAAATGTATACTGCTCCAAGAGTGAAGGCAGAGTAAAACTATTAATAAAATGGAAATCATGAGTGAAAAGATCAGAGCCATGAATGTGAAAATGAGTACATCAATATGCAAATCATAAACAAAGAGAAGAATTAAAGAAATAACACAAAAGATCTTCTGTGAGGTAAAGCATTGACATTTGTAAGCTACCCAAACAAATCCAAACCATAGAATAAGATAAAACAACATCCTAATTCACATGAAGAAACTAGTGTACATTAATTTGAAAGGCCAATAAAGCTACCAGAAAAGTAATACAATATATTGATTTACTCATGAGTGATGCAAAAATTCAAAATATATTTCTGACAAATTAATACTAGCATTGTAGTAAAATATGAATATGCCTTGAACATTTGTTTATTTAGCAAATATTTACTGAGCATCATCTCTGTGCCGGATATTATTCTGGGTGCCAAAGAAACAATGATAAACAAAACAGTCATAGTATAAACATTCTAGGATGAGGAAAAGACCATAAACAAACAAATGAATATGTGATATATTTCCAGACAGTGAGGACTGCAATAAGAAACTAAGGTAGGAATGATGTATTTCGAAGTACAAGGATGCAGCAACCTTAACAAATTTGTCAATTTAATTCATACTATCCAAACTTAAAGGAGATATATGTGATTAGGTCAATGGTAAACCCAAATCACTTGCTCAAAATCAGAAGCCATTCCTAAAAATCCTGTATGAAATAAGAAGAAAATTCATATTCAGCTACCATAAATTTAATAAAGTCATCTGTCAACAGGAAATCATTTCAACTAAATGAAAATGCTCACTAGTACTAGTATTATCCATGGTTGAAGAAGAAAAGAAAACAGAACACACATCATCAATGTTAAAAAAAATGACAAATTTATCTTTATTCTAGATGACATGATAACATACCTAAAAAACTCGAGACTCTATTAAAAGTTACGAAAGTTAATGAGAAAATTTTGTTACATGGATAAATACAAAGTATATAGTAAAAATTAATTGATTTTCCCTGTATTAGCAAAATTCAGTTAGAAAAGAAAATAGAAAAAAATCCCTTTCCTAATAGCGACAAAAGCCATAAAATAATGGTACATTTATTCAACAAGAAAGGCAAAGGATTTATTACAAGTATTTAAAATAAAGACTTGAGTAAATGAACAGGCAGAGTCCTGAATGTAAAGGTTATTATCAATGAAAAAATAGTGCTAGAATTTATATATACTTTTGGTTCAAGTCACATTGGAATCCTAGGTGGAATTATTTTGGTGGAAGAGAAGAAGATTGGCACAAAGATTTTTTTTTTTTTTGGTCATTTTTTTTTAAACATCTTTATTGGAGTATAATTGCTTTACAATGGTGTGTTAGTTTCACAAAGATTTTTTTTAAATCATATGAAAAATAAAGGTGTGAGAATTTACATTTTTGTATAATGAGGGTGAGGGTAACACCTAGGAGGTGTTACAACTTATTAAGCTATATAATATAATAATATAATATAATAGCCAAAGAAACATAGTATTTGTGTAGAAATACATAAATTGGCCAATGGAACAGAATAGAGAACCTAGAAATATCTGTAAATATATATGCAACTTATATGACAAAGTTGGCCTTTCCATTCAGTGGGACAAAGAAAGGTTATTTGACAAATGGTGTGGGTATAACTGAATAGCTAATAGTTGGAGTGAATAAATGGTCAGCCATTATTAAAGAAAAGAATTCCAGATGGATTAAATATCTAAATATGAGAACAAAAAACAAAGTTTAATAAATATTAAATGGAAAAAATTGTTGGTTAATTCATATAAATTGCAATGTGAGCAGTGGGGAGAGCTTCTTTGGAAAAATATAAATGAAGTCTCCTTGTATAAAGAAAACGCTCTGAATTTCAAAACTTTCTGCAAAGCAAAAAGACTAAAATGTTTATACAACACATACTAGACAAAGGGTTAATATACCTACTCTTAAAAAATACTTCTGCCAATTACATTAGAAAATAGCAAACAGTCCAATTCAATACCAAATAGAATATGAGACGGCAAATTCAGGAAGAGAAAATTCGAAAAGAGTAATAACATGAAAAGATGCTTACCTTTACTGGTGGTCAGAAAAATGATAATTAAGAACAACAAGGACATGCCATTTTCACACTTGACTTTAACACACACTCACTAGCACTAGCATTCAATGCTAGTGAGTGTGTGTTAAATGAGAACACTGTGTGAGAGGCTGGGAAATGCCTCAACTTCTCTGGAAAATCATCACAGAAGTTTGGATGAAAATTTTAAATGTACATATTGTTTTATCCAGTTATTCTGATTCACAAAAATAATAGTACTGATGTATAAAAATTTACTCACTGGGATTTTACTTCAGTATAGTGTGTTGGACAGAAAGAAAGAACCCATCAAGATCAGATTTGTTCAATATTTATGTTATGGAATATTATGAAACTATTAAAATGAATGTTTGATCTATATACATGTATTGATCTTAAAAGTTTTATAGGAACTGCTATTATGTGAAAAAAGTTATGGTGAAATAAATATAGTATCATTACCATTTCAAGAAAGAGAATTAAAACAGCCATACAAATATGCCTGCTTTTTAAAATGAGCACAGAAAAATGTATAAAAGCATAAACAGAAAAAAAAAGTTCACATTAATCATCTTGGGGGAATGAAACTGGGAGAACAGAGAAAATTTATTTTCTTTACATGTTTCTTGTTGTTTAAATTGTTACAAAGGGTATGCATTCTTTGAAAATAAAGTACCCAAAATAAAGATAAGTGACGTTGATAACAGCAACAAAGCAAAGACAAACTGATGGGCACTAGACCAGAGGATGAATTTTGGAGATTGTTGAAGGGTAGACAATCAGGGGGAACACGGCAGAAGACCAAGCTGGCTGGGGAGCCAGAGGTTTTGATCAGAAAGGACGTTGCGCCCTCAGGCTTCAGCCTGAAGGGAATGGGCAGCCTGTGAATGATTTTAAGCAGGCAGGTGATACGATCAGGTTAGAAATAATGCATACAGTGCCTAGTTAGAGAATACACACAAAAGAACACTTCCTAACCCTCCCTTCGGAGCTAGAGGTCTCCTGCTCAGCTGGGATATTCAGTAAAAGACTTCCCTGAGTGTATGGGAAACACCAACCCCAATCTGGTTACCTGATCTTTAGTATATGACTCAAACTAAAGGTTCCCATGTGCTTTATCAAGCCACTGGTGTGTACTTTACTTTAGACCACACTTGTTATCTTTTCGGCTGATAAGCCAAAATGTGGTTGATTGATCAAAAATAATATTATAATTTCTAACAGTGCTCCAAACTTACTGAATTTTATTTGTCCTTAACTACTTTTCTCTGATTTATAGCTCCTCTTAATAATCAAATTTATATGTACTTGGTGTAAGTAATATTTGGTTAATTATATGAAGGATAGCAGATTCTTAGAGAGGAAATCTTTCAATTTGTTATGAATTTAAGAAATTTACATTAATATATATTACTATTTATGTACTTTTATGTTTACATAGTTAACAATACTATTCAGCATTAGACAGTATGTGTGAAGGGCAAATTACATAAGTATATAAAACAACCACCAACCAGAATGTCTTTTGCTTGGGATTTCATATATCAGGCATTAGCCTAGAGGAGATGTTTATGGTTAGGTTATAAAATTTTCTGGGAAAAAGGCTTGTTTATAATGAACATGGAGAAAGCACCTAAATCATCATACTTCAAAAGGAAGTCACACTGAAAACAACCCAAACACAAAATGTGCCCCTGATATTGTACTCAGATCAGCAGGTAGTTCACAACTGAAATGACCCATAAATCTTTACAACCTAGTCTACTTCTGTATATATAAAAGTGTAGGCTTCAGTTTAAGTTCATGAACGACACCAAGTGCATACAATGAAATACCTAGTAAACTGAGATCTAGGTGACCAACATGTCTAACACAGTATTCTATTTCATAGACATATACCATTCTCTCTGTTGGTGCATTAAATTAGATGAAGTTCTTCTCCCTATATACAGAGATCTATGTACTCATTAATTATAGTGACTTCTGCAAAAAAAAATATTCTATACTGCAGGAGAAGCCTAGGAAAACATTAATTTTATGTTACTCAGGGGGTATATGCTTACAATCTTCTACTTAGAACAGGAGGTATAAAAACCGGGCATCTGGGTTCTGTTGCTAACTTTTCTGAACTGCTAGAGGCTTTATCTAAGCCATTGGACCTAACCATCTATAATTCACCACTATAATATACCATTCAGTATCAGCCAGCTAGTTGGCATATCTCAAGGCATTGTAGTAGAAGACTGATGGGTGCTATTTCCATTATACTTTTCAAATCAGTTGGGTCAATCAGTCTATTCAGAACACATTGAGTTACGTCAGGCACCTACTGTTTTGTTGCTGCTGTGGGCTCTTCTTCCTAACCCCACTCGTGTAAATCTAGATTCTTTTCAGAAATCTGGCAACTACTTAGGCTTATACTGCTGACTGAGACACCATTCACAAACCAAAATATATACGTAAGTAACCTCAAGATGGACAGTTCTGTCAATATGTTTTGGCTGCAAACATTTTTTTTTTTCATCACAAACACCTGGTGCTCAGTGAATACATCATTACCTGGCTGGTTATAAATAAGCCCATCTGTGCAAAAATGGCCAAGTGCCGGCTCAGAGTTGGCCAGATCTGTGTCTTCAAACATGGGCGCCAGGCAATGATGAGTTTTGATGACCTTCATAACCCTATGAAAGCAAGAGAGCTGCTTTCATAAAAAATAAAAAAATGTTTTATATGAGACAATAATGTGGAGATACAGAAAACACATATTATGAAATAAAATATAAAAAACTACATTTACATGGTAATTATAAAGCACTTTTAATATATTATTTCATCTTGTCTTTTCTTTATGAGGCTTTTGGAAAGTATGAGTTTTACCAGTTTAGATTTAGTGGGGAAGTAATAGCAATAACACTTTTGGATAATCTATGGATATAAAAATTATAAGTTGACTATTTTTAGCCTATTATCAGCTTCAATTCCTTGTGCCCACATATTAGATGTACTGTCAGAAGTCTTCATTTGTGCTAGAATGGCTGCTAGGAGATTCTGCATTTATGTGTAAATCATAATTGACATGAACTCATGTTTGCTAAATATATAATAACCACTTTTTATAAAACTGAGAATGAAATATTAGCTGTATGTATGAAATTCCATATATGTTTGAATATAAATAAACATTTGTGTGTTTTGCCAAATTTATATGTTTGTTTGTCTGACAAAGATAAATCAAACTATATCAGTGTAATCTCAAGCAAGCAGTGAATGTGTTGCCAGGGCTTGGTACCAGTTATGCTGGTTACAGCTTTCTACTCTGGTACCAGGTTTCATTAGCTATAGTTTGCCCACTATGCTGAGATTTCAGTACTTAAAAAACAACAGAAACATTTACTCATGCATTAAATGAGAGAAAGTTTAGATGAATTTTCTGGACTCCAGTAGAGTTTCAAGAGAATAAAAGACAGTGAATGAGAAATCCAATCGTTTTATAAATATTTGCAGTGTAAATGTGTCAAAGGGTCAATTTGTAGTATATTTCCTCTCCCTAAAATGCCTCAATATAAGTGGGATATTCAGGGAAATCATATTGTGGAAATAAGTGATTTATGGTGTTAGTTTATGTTTCCAAGAAAGAGTAGAGAGAATTGAGTATGTGTGGTGATTTTTTCTACACTACCATAATCATTCTTTGTTCGTTTGATAATAAAAACCATTCTATTTTATTTTGTGCTCTTAGCCTACAAAAGTGTTTGCTGGAAATATCTGTAGATGCTCAATAGACTAAGGGAGGGCAAATGAAGAGAGATTTCCAGCGCCTTCAACACAAAGTTATACACAGCTGACACCTATCACAAAGATTTTGCTATACGGCCCTCCTCATCCCTTTAAGGATCATTGCCATAGTGAGCTATCATGACTCAGAAGTAACAATAAAAGAAAAATTATCAGCAACTGCCTACAGAAGAAATATGTCTGCATGGATGTAAAATTGACAAGTAACCCAAAGAGGATGACTCTGCAATTGACTTCAGGGTGCTGATGCCACTTGTGCCCATCTGTACACTGAAATGTACTGGCCAGTGATATCAAGAAAAGTGATAGTCAGTGATGTCAAGAAGAATGACTATCCTGGCCATGTACCAGGTCCACAACTCCTGAAAAATATAAGGTGACTTGTAGTGAACATTAACCCAACGCAAAAGCACACAGCAGCAAATCCTCATCTCTGTGTGGGTGAGCATTTCATCACAAGTCTGTTCATGCACTGACATTCACTTTGCATCTTCCCTGTGTCAGGCAACGTGCTGGATCCTGTGGGTCACATTTCATGGGATTATTTATATGCTTTGACTTAAGTCTATCATCTTAACTTTTTGCTTTCTATTTTTCCCATCTATTCGTTGTTCTTTTTTCCTGTTTTTATGCCTTTTTTTGTATTAGTTATTTTTGTGTCTCTATTTTATGTTCTTTATTGGCTTATCAGGTATAGCTCTTTGTTATTAATAGTTAGGTCATTGCTTAAGGATTATAGTATACTATATTCTTATGTACTATTATTATACTATTATTTGTATATATTATATAAAACTATTTATATGCAAATATATATTTATTTTTTAATAATATTCATTTTTAACTCATCAAAGTCTATTTTAGAGTGATGTTATGCCACTTTTCACAGAGTGTAAGAACTTTCAAGAGTATTCTTCCTTTTTTTTCTACACCCAGCTTTGTGCTATTGTCATACATTTTTATACATGTATTATAAGCCCTGTAATACATTCTTGTATTTTATTTAAAGAGTTGATTATTTAAAAATGTTTAAGAAATACAAAATATTATATATTTAATCATGTAGTTACCATCCCGGTGCACTTTATTCCTATGTTTCCACCCAACATAATTTTCCTTCTGCCTCAAGGGCTTCCTTTAATATTTATTATATTTATCTGCTAGAGATAAACACAGCTTTTATGTCTGAAAAAGTCCCTTTTTATGTCTGAAAAAGTCCCTTTCACTGTCATTTTAAAAATTCACTTTTGCTGGGTATAGAAATCTAGGTTGATAAATTTTGTTCTTTCAGTACTTAAAGCTACTGCTCAACTGTCTTCTCTCCTGGTATTTTCCTATAAGAAGTATGTTTTCATTCTTATTTTTGTTCTTCTGTATATAAAGTATATGTTTTCTTTGTCTACTTTTAAAGTTTTTTTCCTTATCCTTGGTTTTAAGCCCTTTGATTATCATGTGTATAATGTAGTTTCTTCATGTTTATTGAAAAATTTTCAGTCTTTAGTTCTTAAAATAGTTTTTTTTTTGTTTCTCCTCTTCTCCTTTTATTCAGGGACTCACTACACATATATTAGGCTGCTTGAAATTGTCCCACATTTCACTGATATTCTTTTCCTTTAAAAAAAATTATTTACTGAGTTTCAGTTTGGATAGTTTCCATTGTTATGTCTTTAAATTCACTAATCTTTTATTCTGTAAAGTCTAACCTGCCACTAATCCCATCCAGTGTATTTTTCACTTCAGACGTTATGGTTTTCCTCACTGAGTTCAATTTAGGTCTGTTTTATATCCCATGTCTCCATTTAACTCTTTGAAAATATGGAATAGAGTTATAGTGATTATTTTAATGTTTCCATGCCCCACTTCTAACATCTGAGTCAGTTCTGGTTCAATTTTGAATTGTTAGTGTTTTTCATTATTATTGTCATGTATTACTGCTTCTTTGCATGACTTGTAATCTCTGATTTAATGCTAGGCATTGTTGATTTGCCATGTTGGACTTTTATATTCTAAGAAATATTCTTGGAGTTTGTGTTGGAATACAGTTAGTTACCTGGTAATAGTTTGATCTATTAGGGTCTTGTTTTTAAGATTTGGTAGTTGGATCCAAAGAAGCACTTAGTTTATAAAAAAATATTTCTCACTACTGAGGCAAAGTCCTTCTGAGTATTCTATACAGTGCCTCAAGAAGTTTTCCAGTCTGGCTGCTAGAGAGGAGCAGTGTTCCCAGCCCTGTGTGAGAGTTGGGTTACTGTTTCTTTAATCATTTCAGATAGTTCTTAGTGTAATCTATGGATTCTTCCTCTATACAGCTTTTTTTTTTTTTTTTTTTTAAATCTCTGGACTTTGTCCTACAAACTCCAGCTTCCAGATCCTCAGATCAGTCTTTTCAACTCAAGGAATCTGCTGGGATTTGTCTGGGCTATTCCTCCCTGTGCCATAGCCTGAACACCCTCTCAAGGCAGTGAGTTGGGGCAATCATAGAAATCACCACATTTTTCTCTGTCTCTCAGAAATCACTGTCCTTTGTTGCTGATGTCTTGAACACCATTATTTCATATATTTTGCCTAATTTTTGTTGGTTTTAATCAGGAAGTGGTACATCTAGTCCCTGATTCACCATCTTGATGGAAGTGAAAGACAGGCACTTTATTATTATAACAATTGTTAAAAACCTAGCTTGACCAGAATGTGCTAATCAACAGAAGCAACACTCTTTACATAGTTTTATTCAGTTCAGACTATTCTAGGTTAATAGATAGGTAACAAGGTTCACCTTTCCCCAGCTTCATCCTTTTCTTATCTTTTCCCCACTCAAATTTTGGAAGTAGACTCATGTCTGGAGTCTGGAAAGAGATGAATAAACAAGACTGCAAGGTATTGTCACCCTGAAGTAATTCATATCCAAACCTGAAAAGCTTGGGGTCTAGCACACTCAACACAAAGAAATTAAGGATTTATCTGAGAGAATGCCATAAACATTCTCTGGCTAGCGGATGATAGTTGAGAAATACTGTGTAATCATTTGCTTGAGGATAATGAATGTTTAGAGTTGCAATAGAATAAACAAATTTCTTAAACTCACTGGAGGTAATGACAGCACAAAAAGTTTTCTAGAAACATCTGTTGCAAAATAGTAGCTCAGGAAAGGAACTATTGAACTGGAGCACTTGGAATCCACATAGTAAGTCATCCATGACACTGCAGAAACTCTTCCCCTGTGATGAGCAACGATTGTTGAAAACTGGGTATCAACCAGCTTCACTTTGTAAGTGTCTTCTCAGACCCAGGTTTGATTGTGAATGGAAAATAAGTTTCATGAAAATATTTTTTATGCTGAGGTCAATAGGGTAAGCAAATTTCAGGAAAAGGCTGAAGATAATGTTTTATTTAAATTGCTATTGATTATTTTGCAAAAAACTTAAAAATATACAGTTTGCTCTTAGTAGAAACATATTATTTGTGTTTAGGGATAAAAAAGAAAACTTTCTTGGGCAATAACTTATTTAAATGAAATAAGTATTACAGTAATTGCTTTTGAAATCAAGATATTAATCTGGAAAATAACAAGGTAATACAAAACATAGAGCTAAACTTTTATATTAAGTATATTAGTACAATTAAATTAGAAAGAGAAAAATGGCAATATTTCAAACAGGTGCTTCTTCCAAGATAAGGTCTCTAACTTTGCGGGCTTTTAGTTTGGTCTACATTCAACTTTTAATTGATAAGAAAGGGAGTAAGGACAACATAGAATGCCACGAAAGTTGAACAAATTAGGAATTTTGTAAGAAATAGCTCTAAAAAGAAGGCAAAAACTGTTGACTCACGAAGCATGTTATAACATATGGTAAGACATTTTACCATATCACTAAAAATTAAGTTGACCTGTTACTTTGCTTAAACAGGAGAAAGGCTCTGGGAGATTAGGTTTAATGAAATACAAATCAGCTCTCTTGCTCTTTCTCTCTCTTGCTCTCAGCAGTAGTATTAAATTGCTAGGAAGGAAAAAAAAAAGGAGAGAGAGAGAGAGAGAGAGAGAGAGAGAGAGAAAGAGAGAGAGAGGGGGAGAGAGAGAGAGAGAGAGAGAGAGGGAGAGAGAGAGAGAGAGAGAGAGAGGGAGGGAGAGAGAGAGAGAAACTCTTTAGCTCCCACTTGCTTTCTTGCTTGAGCGTTGACAGCTGAACTTATTGTCCTGCCAAGAATGCCTCTGGCTACAGAGAAGAAAGACTGCATTCATGATAAAAGCTCCTTGGGCTCAGTTTACTTTTCCAAGCTAGCTTTAAAGCACTTGAGATACAGAACTGCAGGGTCTTTGCTTACATATCAAACCTGACCTTTTTTGGGGAAAAAAAATTAACTTTAAAAACTGGTGCTAGACATAAGGGTTAGAAGATGGTAAAGAGCAAAAACGTATATTATTTCTATTACCTAAATCTGTCTAATCCTATAATATGATTTCATAACTGTAGAATTTTAAAGCCATTTATGAATTCAAAATAATATAAAATCATATCATATATCTATTGACATTTGATGCTGTGATATTGCTAAATTTAATTAAAAATAAGAAGGCATATGAAAACATAACCATCCTGTTTGAACAAAAATAGGTAAATGTGTTTCTCTTTGAATCACTATAAAATGCATCAAAAGTTTATTTTTAAACAATTAAAATAAAATTGTATACTTATTTGTGTGGTTTTGTTTCGTTCCATTTTGTTTCCCACTTAGCACTGTTCCATAATATCCAGCAGTTGATTGATAAATATTTGTTGATCAAACTGAACGAACCATTGGCAGTTATTGGGATTTTAAAATGTAATTGAAAGGGAAATAATCTTACACAAGAAACTGATGCTTTGCCACATGCTTCCCACAGCAAGATGAGTCTTTCAACAGCATAAGCCAGATGATATTCTTTCCCTATTTAGTCTCTAATTTTACATCCCACTTGGCAGACAACCCTGCATGATCTGGGCCAGTTTGGTCTCCACGCATCATCCTGGCCATACTCCTCATCCTTATCACACTGGTCCTCCTCTTTCAGCTCCTCAGACACGCCCCTCCCTTTCCCTGCTTAAGACACTTTGCATTAGCTGTCTCTTTGCCTAGAGCTCTCCACCTTCTGATCTTCACATGCCTGTTTCTTTCTTACCATTTAGATGTCAACTGAAGGTCTTTGAGACTCAATCCAACGTAGCTTCTCACCTCTATCCTGTTCTCTCTTGATGATGTGATCCCATACTAATCTTTATCATAGCACTTGTTGCTACCTGACATTATCTTAATTAATAAACATTTTAAAACTCCTTTTGATTTGCCTTCCTTCACCCCCCACCCCACTCTGCGAATAAACAAGGCCAGTGACCTTCTCTTTTTTATCACTGTATTTTTAGAAATCAGAGCACTACCAGGCACATATATAAAGCTAAATGAATGAACCAGTGAATAGTTGAATGAATGAATGAATGAATGGATGAATGAAAAGTACACTATTTATCAGCCAAGATCCAAAAGGTGGTGGAAAATGAGCATTTTTTAAAAACAAATTTTAACTGTGCCTGAAAAGCAATGTTGCTATTATTCATTTCTCTATATTTAATGAAGGGCTGTACCTTTAAAGAAATGCCATTGGTCTGAGAATATAGTATAGTGGTCATGCTGAAAGGAAGGAAAAAGCCTCTCATGGAAATACAACTATGTCAGGTTAAAGAAAGGCCACGGGGTTCATTCTTTCATGCTAAGAATCTAAAGAAGATATTCTTCAACAATAATAATAATAGTAATACCATTCACTAACATAGTAGCACACACATTTTAGGCAAGAAATCAAAGCTATTAAAAAAAAAAGCCCCCATCCCAGAGAATAATTTTATAGATTGACACATGTTTCTTCAGCTAGGGAAAGAAGGTGTTTTGAGTATATATTTCTAAAAATAAAAACAGATAATGAAAAAACAACTTTAATAGGCAAGAGTTTTTCAGTCTCCAAGTCTAAACTTAATAGCTACCATTTAAACTGCTGATGGCAGAATCATCAATTAAGTTTATAGCAGAGCTGAGTGAGAAATCAATCAACAAAATATTAGTAATCCATCTGCTCATCACAACAAATTCTGGCAGACAACTTTATTACCTTAATGACACAATATTTGGAGGAAAATAGTAAGGAGAATGGCTTAGCATCTCCAAAGGCAAACAATATGGTTCTAAATCAATTTGAATTTATAGCTATCCTGAGTCATCTATAATAACTTCATTCCATAAACACGAAATTTTGAATACCTTTAAAAAAAACAGAATCAATATACATTCAAAACAACCAGGTGCTCTATTTATATGTCATTGTGATATAGGTGAATGAAAGGCTTTCCTATACAACCTGAGTTTGAAAATTATAGCTGTGGATACATTTTCAGATGTCTGTAGGGGAGTATTTATAAGATACCTCACACTTAGGCAAGATACTAAAATAAAAAATGAAGGTCAACTGAAAAAATTACCAAGGGAAATGAGGTATAACTAACTTGTCTAAGACCAACAAATTGAGCTTCTTCTGGCAATTTTAAGAGAAGTAGGAAAGCAGAACTACAAAGCTTATCGTGAAACTCCTTGCAAATTCTCAAGAGATGGGAGAAGTTCAGAAACAAGAGATAGAAGGTGTGTCAGAAAAAATTTCACAATATAGTGACAAACATAAACATGTACTTGGAAACTATTTGGGCTGTATATCTGCTATTTGTCACTTCAGATCCCCTTTCCACCCTCTCCATTCTGCTCTCTGTCCCAGGAAGCTGCCCTAGATGGGCTAGTTGAGCTTTTTGTTGGTTTTGGTCAAACAGAAGAAACTGGAGAGGTGTTTATTTCTCAGGTCTCACTGTGTATAACAGCCATGACTGAGGAGTGGAAAATGTTGCAATGTGCATACTATTTAGTGTTGATTTTATACAATTATTTACCATAAAATAGAACTTGTAGCAGGAACTTGACCAAAGTCTTGGGATCAATAACCCCCAGATAGAAGCTGGAACAACTAAGACTGTCGTGGGCAAACTCAGTTACATTAATCAATCTTTGGATTTAAAATACAATTCTGTATGGAATACTTACAATTTAAAATAAAAGAAAAGAGACTTAGGAATAGAAACATAAACCTGAAGAATGTGTCACACAAGAAAAAGATACCACAGCCTTCCATGGGGATAAAGATATTGGCTTTATAATAGGAATGTTATTTACATAGCCTGACAGTACTTGAAGGGAACTGTATCAGCAAAGATAAAGGAACATGACTACTGTAGAGAAAGGCTTAACTATTTCTGAGAACCAAAAAATGTGGATACGCTTAAAATAGTTCTGTGGGTTTAGGAACAAAATAAACGCTACAAGAAGGATCATAAAGAAGACAGAGCCTAGACTCAGTCCTGGAAGGCAAATGGAAATTTGGAAATAAAAATTGGAAAAATAGAACTCAAAGCAACTCACTCCCAGAAGGAAACCATCAAGGACTCATCACATTTCACAAGCTAGGGTAACATACTTCTTTCTAGAAATTTCAGCAAAATGAAAATAAAACCACTACCATCAGCCCTGCTCTTCTTCAATTACTAAAGGCAAAAAGGGAGGGAAAAGAATAATATCAGTTTCCACAAGGAGAAAAGCTGAACCTGGAATACAAAGTCACAGGTAATTTTTCTTTTTAAACATCTTTATTGGAGTATAATTGCTTTACAATGATGTGCTAGTTTCTGCTGTATAACAAAGTGAATCAGCTATATGTATACATATACCCTCATATCACTTCCCTCTTGCGTCTCCCTCCCACTCTCCCTATCCCACCCCTCTAGGTGGTCACAAAGCACCGAGCTGATCTCCCTGTGCTGTGTGGCTGCTTCCCACTAGCTATCTATTTTACATTTGGTAGTGTACATTCTGACTGGTGTGAGGTGATACCTTACTGTAGTTTTGATTTGCATTTCTCTAATGATTAGTGATGTTGAGCATCCTTTCATGTGTTTGCTGGCAATCTGTATATCTTTGGAGAAATGTCTATTTCAAAATGTCAGATCTTCTGCCCATTTTTGGATTGGGTTGTTTTTTGTTTTTTGATATTAAGCTGCATGAGCTGCTTGTATATTTTGGAGATTAATCCTTTGTCAGTTGCTTCATTGGCAAATATTTTCTCCCATTCTGAGGGTTGTCTTTTCGTCTTGTTTATGGTTTCCTGTGATGTGCAAAAGCTTTTAAGTTTCATTAGGTTCCATTTGTTTATATTTGTTTTTATTTCCATTTCTCTAGGAGGTGGGTCAAAAACGATCTTGCTGTGATTTATAGCAGAGTGTTCTTCCTATGTTTTCCCTTAAGAGATTTATTGTGTTTGGCCTTACATTTAGGTCTTTAATCCATTTTGAGTTTATTTTTCTGTATGGTGTTAAGACGTGTTCTAATTTCATTCTTCAACATGTAGCTGTCCAGTTTTCCCAGCACCACTCATTGAAGAGGCTGTCTTTTCTCCATTGTATATTCTTGCTTCCTTTATCAAAAATAAGGTGACCATATGTGTGCGGGTTTATCTCTGAGCTCTCTATCCTGTTTCACTGACCTATATTTCTGTTTTTGTGCCAGTACCATACTGTCTTGATTACTGTAGCTTTGTAGTATAGTCTGAAGTTAGGAAGCCTGATTCGTCCAGATCCATTTTTCTTTCTCAAGATTGCTTTGGCTATTAGGGATCTTTTGTGTTTCCATACAAACTGTGAAACTTTTTGATCTAGTTCTGTGTAAAATGCCATTTGGTAGTTTGATAGGGATTGCATTGAATCTGTAGATTGCTTTGGGTAGTTTAGTTATTTTCACATTCTTGATTCTTCCAATCCAAGAACAAAATATATCTCTCCATCTGTTTGTATCATCTTTAATTTCTTACATCAGTGTCTTACAGTTTTCTGAATACAGGTCTCTGGTCTCCTTAGGTAGGTTTATTCCTAGGTATATTATTCTATTTGTTGCAGTGGTAAATGGGAGTGTTTCCTTAATTTCTCTTTCAGATTTTTCATCATTAGTATATAGGAATGCAAGAGATTTCTGTGCATTGATTTTGTATCTTGCTACTTTACCAAATTCATTGATTAGCTCTAGGAGTTTTCTGGTAGCATCTTTAGGATTTTCTATGTATAGTATCATGTCATCTGCAAACAGTGACAACTTTATTTCTTCTGTTCTGATTTGGATTCCTTTTATTTATTTTCCTTCTCTGATTGCTGTGGCTAAAACTTCCAAAACTATATTGAATAATACTGGTGAGAGTAGGCATCATTGACTTCTTCCTGATCTTAGAGGAAATAGTTTCAGTTTTTTACCACTGAGAATGATGTTGGCTGTGGGTTTGTCATATATGGCCTTTATTATGTTGAGGTAAGTTCCTTCTATGCCTACTTTCTAGAGAGTTTTTATCATAAATGGGTATTGAATTTTGTCAAAAGATTTTTCTGAGTCTATTGAGATGATCATATAGTTTTTATCCTTCAATTTGTTAATATGGTGTATCACATTGATTGATTTGCATATATTGAAGAATCCTTGCATTCCTGGGATAAATCCCACTTGATCATGATGTATGATGCTTTTAATGTGCTGTTGGATTCTATTTGCTAGTATGTTGGATTTTTGCATCTATGTTCATCAGTGATATTGGTCTGTAGTTTTCTTTTTTTACAACATCTTTGTCTGGTTTTGGTATCAGGGTGATGGTGGCCTCATAGAATGAGTTTAGGAGTGTTCCTCTCTCTGCTATATTTTTGAAGAGTCTGAGAAGGATAGGTGTTAGCTCTTCTCTAAATGTTTGATAGAGTTCGCCTGTGAAGCCATCTGGTCCTGGGCTTTTGTTTGTTGGAAGATTTTTAATCACAGTTTCAATTCCAGTGCTTGTGATTAGTCTGTTTATATTTTCTATTTCTTCCTGGTTCAGTCTCGGAAGGTTGTGCTTTTCTAAGAAGGTGTCCATTTCTTCCAGGTAGTTCATTTTTTTGGCATATAGTTGCTTGTAGTAATCCCTCATGATCCTTTGTATATCTGCAGGGTGAGTTGTTACTTCTTTTTCATTTCTAATTCTGTTGATTTAAGTCTTCTCCCATTTTTTCTTGATGAGTCTGGCTAGTGGTTTATCAATTTTGTTTATCTTCTCAAAGAACCAGCTTTTAGTTTTATTGATCTTTGCTATTGTTTCCTTCATTTCTTTTCCATTTATTTCTGATCTGATCTTTATGATTTCTTTCCTTCTGCAAACTTTGGGGTTTTTTTGTTCTTCTTTCTCTAATTTCTTTAGGTGTAAGGTTAGATTGTTTATTTGAGATGTTTCTTGAGGTAGGATTGTATTGCTATATGTTTCCCTCTTAGAACTGCTTTTGCTGCATCCCAGAGGTTTTGGGCCATTGCGTTTTCATTGTCATTTGTTTCTAGGTATTTTTTGATTTCCTCAGTGATCTCTTGGTTATTTAGTAGTATATTGTTTAGCCTCCATGTGTTTTTATTTTTTATAGATTTTTTCCTGTAACTGATATCTAGTCTCATAGTGTTGTGGTCAGAAAAGATACTTGATATGATTTCAATTTTCTTAAATTTACCAAGGCTTGATTTGTGACACAAGATATGATCTCTCCTGGAAAATGTTACATGAGCACTTGAGAAGAAAGTGTATTCTGTTGTTTTTGGATGGAACATCCTATAAATATCAATTAAATCCATCAGGTTTAATGTATCATTTAAAGCTTGTGTTTCCTTATTTATTTTCACTTTGGATGATCTGTCCATTGGTGAAAGTGGGGTGTTAAAGTCCCTCACTATGATTGTGTTACTGTCCATTTCCCCTTTTATGGCTGTTAGCCCTTGCCTTATGTATTGAGGTGCTCCTATGTTGGGTGCATAAATATCTACAATTGTTATATCTTCTTCTTGGATGGATCCCTTGATCATTATGTAGTGTCCTTCTTTGTCTCTTGTAATAGTCTTTGTTTTAAAGTGTATTTTGTCTGATATGAGAATTGCTACTCCAGCTTTCTTTTTTTTTTTTTTTTTGCGGTACATCATGCCCCGGTCTGGGAGGATCCCACATGCCGCGGAGCGGCTAGGCCCGTGAGCTGTAGCCGCTGAGCCTGCACGTCCGGAGCCTGTGCTCCACAACAGGAGAGGCCACAACAATGAGAGGCCCATGTACCGCAAAAAAAAAAAAAAAGGAGAGAGCAAGCAAACCAATAAACAAATCCACCAATGATGACAAGGGCTAACAACTATACTAAGATAAACATAAAAATCAGAAACAAGTCAGTCGCAGACAGCAAACCGCAAGTCTACAGTTGCTCCCAAAGTCCACCTCCTCAATTTTGGAAACATTTGTTGTCTATTCAGGTATTCCACAGATGCGGGGTTCATCAAGTTTACTGTGGGGATTTAATCTGCTGTTCCTGAGGCTGCTGGGAGAGATTTCCCTTTCTCTTCTTTGTTCGCACAGCTCCTGGGGTTCAGCTTTGGATTTGGCCCCGCCTCTGCGTGTAGGTCACCCTCAGGCTGCTGTTCCTGCTCAGACAGGAGGAGGTTAAAGCAGCAGCTGATTAGGGGGCTCCGGCTCACTCAGGCTGGGGGGAGGGGTATGGTAGTCATAATTGGAATGTGGGGCAAGCCTGCCGCAGCAGAGGCCAGAGTGACCTTTCAACAGCCTGAGGCACACCATGTGTTCTCCCAGGGAAGTTGTCCCTGGATCGTGGTACCCCGGCAGTGGTGGGCTGCACAGGCTCCCGGGGTGCCAGGGGGGCGGGGGGAGGGCGCGTGTGGATAGTGACTTGTGCTTGCACACAAGATTCTTGGTGGCTGCAGGAGCAGCGTTACCGTTTCGTGCCCGTCGTCTCTAGGGTCTGCGTTGATAGCCGCGGCTCACGCCCGTCTCTGGAGCTCGTTTAGGTGGTGCTCTGAATCCCCTCTCCTTGCACAACCCGAAATAATGGTCTCTTGCCTCTTTGGCAGGTCCTGACTTTTTCCTGGACTCCCTCCCGGCTAGCTACAGCTAGCGCAGTAGCCCCCTTCAGGCTGTCTTCATGCAGTCAACCCCAGTCTTCTCCCTGGGATCCAACCTCCGAAGCTGGAGCCTCAGCTCCCAGCCACCACCCACCCCGGCGGGTGAGCATACGAGCCTCTCAGGCTGGTGAGTGCTGGTCAGCACCGATCCTCTGGGCGGGAATCTCTCTGCTTTGCCCTCTGCACCCCTGTTGCTGCACTCCCCTCTGTGCCTGCGAAGTTTCCCCCTTGCCCAGGCCCTGTCTCCGCCAGTGAAGGGTCTTCCTAGTGTGGGGAAACTTTACCTCCTTCACAGCTGCCTCCCAGAGGTTCAGGTCCCGTCCCTATTCTTTTGCCTCTGTTTTTTCTTTTGCCCTACTCAGGTATGTGGGGAGTTTCTTGCCTTTTGGGAAGTCTGAGGTCTTCTGCCAGCATTCAGTAGGTGTTCTGTAGGAGTTGTTCCACATGTAGGTGTATTTCTGATGTATTTGTGGGGAGAAAGTTGATCTCCATGCCTTACTCCTCCACCATCTTGAAGGTCTCTCCAAAGGTACTTTTTTTTTCAACCTTTGTGATACATACTGAAGATAAAATTGCTCTTCACGGGCACAGGAGGGTGTGTGAATTGAAATAAAAGTTTTCTGGTTTATGAAAAGGCATATTTATAAAATGTTATTTGTAAATTAAATTCTTACATGCTAATTTCCCGTAGGGTTGGAGTTACTATTTACTGAAACAAACAAACAAATGAAAATCTTTTGGACAAAGTAAAGGAACGTTTCTGAGACACAAATTAGTTTCTCCCCCGTGAGACTGCCATAGTTATTACTTTCCTGGCCTGCTGTCAGCACGGGCGGACCCTTCCAGAATTGGATCCTTGGCTATTAGAATAAAACTCTGATTTATAAAGATACTGAAACTTTTGAGACTAAAACTAAGTTTAAATATAGGCTTGGCATTTTAATGATCCATTTTACTTTGTTTACTGTGCTGTGAATAATTGACAGGTGGCTAGAATAACCATCCCTACTCTTACAGCTAAAATCTTGATAGCTTTGTTTGCTCAGTGGTACTATTTTAAAACTATATTTAAAAGGGTTGCTTTGGGTTAATAACCTCTCTTTAGATTAAATCTATATCTTAAAGAATGAAATTTTGCCATTTCCAGCAACATGGATGGATTTGGAAGGCATTATGCTAAGTTAAATAAGTCAAACAGAGAAAGACAAATACTGTATGATATTACTTATATGTGGAATCTAAAAAATAAAACAAACAAATGTATATAGCAAAATAGAAATAGACTTACAGATATAGGAAACAAACTAGGCGTCACCAGTGGGGAGAGAGAAGGCGGCAGGGGCAAGATAGGGGTAAGGGATTAAGAGATACAAACTATTCTGTATAAAATAGATAGGCAACACGGATCTCTTGTATAGCACAGGAAATTATGGCCATTAGCTTGTAATAAGTTTTAATGGAGTATAATCAGTAAAAATACTGAGTCACTGTGCTGTATACCTGAATCGTAAATCAACTATACTTCAATAAGAAACAAATCTGTATTTTAATAATTTAAAACATTTTGTGTACTATAACCATAAGAAGTAACTAAAGGTGTACAAAGCTTTCTAAAATAGCAACTATCTGATTATATTTTACTTGTACTTATCCAATTTTTTTTTTTTTTTTTTAACTAGCAAAACTGTACTTTAATGGAGAGATGCTTTAAAAACTTACTTTTGGAGGAAATACTGGGTTCCGTAACATCTTGGAAAAAAACAAATGAACTTTTTGGCCAACCTGATAGGTACATAGGTAGATAGATAGATAGACAGACAAATATGGATGGACTGACTTAAATTACAATACACTACACTGTTATATTATGATATTCCAAAGGCTCTAAATGTGTTGTTATATGTAGACGCTTCAACAAGTCTGTCATGTGGGTATCTTCACTTCACCATTTAATCTTACAGCGATAATATAACCATAACTCCAGCCTTTGTCTGATGCCAAAGCCTATATTTGTTTTTTTTCTTACGGAATTTTAAATTTTTAAAAAAGTATATTTATTTAGGCTGCACCAGCTCTTAGTTGTGGCACTTGGACTCTTAGTTGTGGCATGTGGGTTCAAGTTTCCAGATCAGAGATCGAACCTGGGCCCCCTGCATTGGGAATGTGGAGTCTTATCCACTGGACGACCAGGGAAGTTCCCTGGAATTTAAAAAATTTGAAATAACTTCAGATTTATAGAAAAGTTGCAGAACTGTACACAGAACTGATACATTCTTCATCCAGACTCCCCAAATGTTTGTACATTACCACATTTAGTTTTTTTTCTCTCTCTAGATACACATGTCATATAAAATTACATACACTTTATGTACATACAATTTTTTTCTAACTCATTTGAAAGTAAACTGCAGACATTATGTTCTTCTGCCCCTAAATACTTTAGTATGTATTTCCTGAGAATAATACAATTCTCTTATGTAAACATGATACAGTTATTAAAATCAGGAACTATTGATATGATACTGTTATCTAATTTAACAAACTTTATTCTTATTTGTAAATTGTACAAATTATGTCAATAATGTTATTATCTACTAAGTACTATTCTTAGAGTTTTATTGTTCTGTCCTTTTAATCTCCTCTGCTCTGGTACAGTTCTTCAACCTGTCTTTTTCTTTCATGACATTTTCATTTTCTGTTGACTACAGGCCAGCTGTCATGTAGAATGTCCCTCAGTTTGTGTTTGTCTTACATTTATTCATATCAGGAGACACATGCCATTGACTTGTCCCAATATGTTAACTCTGATCATTTGGTTGAGGTGGTATCTGCCAAATCTGTCCACTGTTAAGTCACTAATTTTCCTTTTATTATGAGTAAGTATTTTCTAAGGAGATAATTAAGGCTATGCAAATGGCCTGTTGTTAATCAAACATCTACTCACTGATGAAACTTGTCTGAATCAATTATGATTACGACGGTTGCCAAACTGTGATTTTCTCGACGTATCATTCATTCTACATTTGGCATGTACTGAGAGGAAGAACCCCTCTAACCATTCATTTACTTATACATTTATTCGATTGAATTTATATAGACACACGGATTCCAATTTTTTACTGGGTTATAAACTGTTGATTATGAATCATTATTTATTTTGATGCTCAAATTCTCCTAGATTTAGCTGATGGATGCCCCTCAAGCTGGACCCTATGCCTTTTTTGGCATATCTCTGTGTTTATGTGCATCCTTCCTTACTTTCTGGTGCAATAAGATGTTCCAAGCTCATATTATACTTGCCCTGAAATCAACCCTCTCCCAGAATCAACCATTTCTCCAGGGAGCCGCAATGTTTTTTTAGTGGAGAAAGTGTTTAGAAACCAAGACCTGAATGGTAGGTGTGCTCATTGTTACTGGGACGCCATTGCTTCTAGATCCTCTCAGAAGACAAAACTAGGACATATGTGTATGTTAATATCTATATCTATGACAATGCTGAGTTCATAGTGATAACTGTACAGATGATCCCCAATTACAGTGGTTTGATTTAGGATTATTTCACTTTACAGTGATGCTAAAGCAATAGGCATAATCTGTAATTCAAATTTTGAAATTTGATCTTTTCCTGGGTTAGCGATATGCAGTAAGATATTCTCTTGTTATGCTGGGCAGTGGCAGCAAGTCACAGCTCCCAGTCAGCCCCTCCATCACAAGAGGAGACAACCACTATACTCAGAACTGTTCTGTACCCAGACAACCATTCTGTTTTTCACTTTCAGTACAGTATTCAATAAATTACATGAGATATTCAATACTGTATAATAAAATAGGCTTTGTGTTAGATAATTATGCCCAACTATAGGCCAATGTTAGTGTTCTGAGCAAAGTCAGAGTAGGTTTTGTAGGTTGGGTATATTAAATGCATTTTTGACTTTCAATATTTTTAATTTATGATAGGTTTATAGGGATTCAACCCCATTACAAGTGGAGGAAGATCTGTAATTCCAATCAAGCATCTAAGAGTTTAATCTAGACTCTTTCCTTTCAATATTTGTTTTGTTTTCTCCTCTATCCTTTTTGATTTCTCTTTTTTTAAAAAAAAAAATCATAAAACATTGATGTGGTTCCAAAGGTCAAAACTATAGGGGACTTCCCTGGTGGCACAGTGGTTATGACTCTGCGCTCCCAGTGCAGGGGGCCTGGGTTCGATCCCTGCTCGGGGAGCTAGATTCCACATGCACGCCACAACTAAGAGTTCACATGCCACAACTAAGGAGCCCATGTGCTGCAACTAAGGAGCCAGTAAGCCACAACTAAAAAGGCAGCGAGCTGCAACTAAGGAGCCCACCTGCCACAACTAAGACCTGGCACAACCAAATACGTAATAAAAAGACACTGTGCAAAAATATACATTCAGAGAAGAGTCACTCTCCTTACTGCCACCCATTCTACTTCATTGCTACCCCCTGTGCCTTCAGTCAATTCCAACTCACCCCCTATAGAGAATCAATTTCACTTGTTTCTGGTTTATTCATCCTGTTTCTGTAATATAAAAAAGCAGACACGTGTACATTTTCTTATTTCTGAGGAGTTTGGCTCCTGGTTAAAAACCTATGTGTGATTTTTCAGGCCTGACCGTAAGCAGTTTCAGAGGCCTTACCAGCAGGCCTCAGGGGGGAAGCTGCCCTCTGCTCACCAGGCTTCAGGGCAGCCAACGCACAACAGCACTGAGGGGAGTTGCAGCCAAGGTTTCAGGCCCGCCTGGCTGGTCACACTCTTTCTCAAGTCTGCATACCTACAGCTCCTTCATTCCTGGGTCTCTTTATCTGAGGCCTCAGCTAAGGTTCTCTCCAGGCTCCTCTGCTGAGGTGTCCTTATGGGGAAGGGAAACACCAATCCTTTAAAAAATTAGAAGGCAACTGTTCAAATTTATCAAGTGTTTCCTTTAGTGAACTAACGGGTAAAGTTCCTCTGACTATGAGTTTTGAAATTCTATGCTAACAAACCAGCACATTGCCTCAGTGAAGAAAAGGAACTCACAAACCAAGTGCATCTCTGGGCTTCAGTCTTTTGGCGGGGAACCTTCTTGAGATTACAGGATTGTTTTCTCTTCAGTTGCAGTAACATGTGTTTGAGCTAAAGATGATGGTCAAGTACTTGAGGAAAAAAAAACCCAAACAAACAGAGATGTATATCAAGTAAGCACAAAAGGAAAAGCAGGACAGCAATACCAGCTTTCAGTCAGAAATGCAAAACCAATTGTATTCAGGGCTGTAATATTCTTCCCTTTGAGGTCCAGTTTCACCTTTAGCCTAATTTCCAACAGAAAATGGCATTTGTAAACTGGAGACTGTCTGCTATGTTCTTATTTCAATAAAAAGGTATTACTATTCCTTTCCTTGCTCCACTGTCACCTTTAACAGCTCACCCTTCTATTTTGTGAAACAGAAGCAAATTGCAATGTATTCTATAAGATTCAAGCTAGAAGAACCGAGGATCTATTCAGATATAAACAACATAATATAGCAAAGTCCTTGGGTGAGAAAATAGTAAGCTGGGGACTTTCCGATGTCGGGACTAAAAATATGAATGGTTATATGTTACCGTCCATATATAAGGCTGAGGTCAGAAACCAAATGTAAATGACATATTCATGGAAAGTGTCTACTTGTAGCATAGGATATTTCATTCTTAGAGATGGAAATCAATTTGTTTTAAATTGACTTAAGTTCGTTTACACAAAACAGAACCTTTGTGCAATAGACCATAAACTGACAAGATAAGTATTCATTCTGAGCCTCTAAAATGGAAAAGAACAGTTCACAGCCACCAAGATGAAGGTCTCCATCTGGCATTTCGGATTTCCTGGTATTTTATGAAAGTCAGTTTTATGTTATAGGGCAATTCTCTGCCAGAGGAATAAAAAGCAGGACTAATTCTTGCTTTAAGGAAACAGTGAATCCATACCAAAGGTAACATATCTGTTGTCTTTCCAACTGCCTTTCTGTAAGCTGTGCAAGTCATTTATACGTCCCGTATATGAACCAGATTCAAACGAATAACAGACTCATCAAAACACAGGTAGGTCAGATAATCAGTGAGCTTTCTTTCCACCACCCATTTTCCATACACAAGGTGTGACTTTACTCAGTGTTGCAGACTTCGCCTGGGGAAAGCACACTCTCTGAAGTGGGCAAAATGCTCCACATATCTTCCTTTTGGTCCTGATGGGTATAAAGGCCACAGGACTATTGAGCGCCCTTGCCTGGCCTATGCCAACTTCCTTCAACTCCCATCACCAAGACCAGAGAGTGCTAAGCTGATGACCAAATTTAGCTCTCTAACTGGGCCGAGTCTCTTGTAATTGGAAGTGGGGGATTAGAAAGTCACGCAAACGACCCAGGGGCACTCTCCTCGTGGTGCAAGCCTGCTGGTCACTGACTGATAAAAACCCTGAGATCACAACTTATCCTTGGTGGGAACCAGAAGGTCCTCTTTGGCCTTAAGCCTAATTAGGCCATGTGGTCCAACCTAGCCTTCACTAGGGAGACAGGCGTGGAGCTTCAGGAACAGGCCTGTCTATCAGTAAGGTGGTCCTTTGTTTATTTCGTGGAGTTGCTTCTATGTATGGTTCCCCAAGGAATGTGCAGTAATGAAAGGGGATGGGCAGGACGGCTGTATAGCAAATACAGCAAAACCAACCCATCAAAACTCTCAGAGTCTCTACTATCCAATGTGCATACTTCCACTCAATACAGACTGCACAGATCTGACTCAAATGTACACCTCCCTCACAAGCTTGCTCAAATGTCCAATTGTCTCATAACCAATTTGTCTTGAACACTTAAATCACACCATACTGATCAATCTTTTGTGTTTTATATTTTTTAAACTCACTTTGTTACTTGTTAAGCTTTATGAAAAAGCAAAATATCTTTTTAAATCATTGTTTACGGAACTTTAATAGAGAGATCAATCTTATGGAGTTTGCTCTACATCGTAGTTTAGAGTCTATTCTTTGTATTCACCAAAACTGTGTTGAAATCCAGCTCTAGGAATTACCATTATTAGACGGTTTCTAATCTAGGCCTAGCTCCCTTGTCTGTAAAATGAGGAAACAGAATCACGTGGGGTTTCTTTACGATTAAATGTGTAGAGAGCACATGACATGGTGCCTGACAAGATTAAGTGCCCAATTAATTGTATCCATCATTGTCATGTCATGAACATTGTGAAAAAATGTCTAATTCAGACCAAATGATAGAAAATCACCACCTTCAACACAAAACTAAAAGTTAAAAAAATTAAAACTATTTCAAGAATGTTTGAAAAACCAAGGTTTGTTTTAACAATTGATGTGAGAATTCTTCACTAAGAAAATAGTTTTTCTCAGCAGAGGCTCAACAGCACTGGCTTTTGTGTCTAATTAATTCAGATGTTTTCTCCATCACATTAAAAGATTCCTTTGAGAAAATCAAATCCATCATTTTCTGAAACTTTGCCTGTCACAGCGAGAGACTATAGGCTTTTACATTTCATAGTTAACCCTTTTCAGTCACTTAGCTTTTCTTTTTCTTTTTCACTTCCGATAAGACAAGCTGTGTTCATCTTAAAATAAACCAGTACAAGTATGACAAAGAAACCCCAGGGGACAGCCACTGTTGCCTGCACACACCCTGCTGAGGGAGCTGGTTGCCTTGCGATAAGCACATAGACCCAGTGGGGAAAATCTGTACACTGTTGAAGAACAGAGGCTCCAGAAACTTCCACGGGGAGGCAAAGCACTGAGTCTTGAGGCTCAATAGCAAGTTAAAAACAAATGTACCAGTGCTAATATTTTATTCCTTGGAAATGTGGTTAAAAGAAGATTAATTTATACTAATGGCGAGAAAAGCCATTTCTGGATTCGTTGAAGAGTCTCAATTACAAAATGTTTTAAAAGAAAAGCATTTTTATTATTTTAAATTCTTTATGGTAATGCAAATTAAGCTCCTATAATATTGACAGATGTCTCTTAGGGCCTGCTTTAAAAAAGCAACATGATTTACAATTGCTGTGGAGAACTATAACATGTAAACTGACTTTTTCAAGTGACATGAATTTGCTCAAATTTTCATAATTGTCTCTAATATTTCTTATGTACTTAGAACACTTTTACCCCCCAAGAGCCTAAAAATATCTTGAGTATAGCCCTATATCATTAAATAAATCCTAAATGAATGGGTTCTACAATGAGATAACTATGTAAAGACTTTATGAATATTATCTGAAACTCTAAGTTAAACATAAAATCTAAAGCACTACATTTAGCAAGGCACCTGTCTTTATATGATTATTGCGCCATAACTTAACCCGGATGCACTATCTGAATATCATACCAGTCTCTGACATTTCTATGGCTACACAAATTCTTCTGCAAAGCATTCCATTCTTCCTTCTCAGCCACTTTGGTGATCCACCACACTCGGATCGTTCACTGGCTCACACATTTCAGGATGAGCTACCAAGACATTTTCTTTCTGCTATCAGAATCATAATCACTAGTGTTAAAATTCTATTACTGAATTGATATTTTATAGAGAAAAAAATGAGCTACATGGAGACCAAGGTTATTTGTCACTTAAGCTTTAAGTGTTAAGACTTAGCCTCGCTCTCCTCCTTGTTCACCCTTCCTTTGGACCCTCCTTTGGACTATGCTTTCAATAAGTAAATAAAAGGTGCTCTAGTTGTTGGTGTGTCATTAGAATCCCCAGAACCATGTAAGGCACAGGCTAAGGTGTCTGAAGAGTACTCTGACGGGTACCCAAGTGTTTCCAGCTCTCACATGCCTCAGTGCATCCTCAAAGCACTAAGAGATGGATTGAAAGGTGCAGTTCAAAACAAGCCTCCCAGTACTCCGCTATCCACAGATCACTGAAATGATATACTACAATAACTTCCCCCTGGCACATTATGGCTTATTGCGCTGATGTGTAATTAATCTGCTGAGCGGTGACAGGCCATAGCTGCAGAGTGCTTCCCAAGCTTCTAAGCTCTGGCATGCCAAGGGATGCTTAGGGAGTCCTCCGTTCTCACTTTATTAGCACAGCAGACTTCAACAAGCCTTTACTCAGTGATCCCACACGTGCTGGATAACGTTACTTATTAAAAACTGCAAAGAGGTTTTGCTCAGTTTTGATCCAATAGCAGCTGCCCGTGTAAGTCCGTTTACCTTTGCAACCTGTCCTCCCGACGATGGGGGCGGCACATTCGCCCTGTGAGGAGGTGTGTTTCTGCGGTGCGTTTCCGGTTGGTCTGTGAGGCCAACACAGTTTGTGACTGCGGTGCACTGGGTGCACTTGTGATTTGCAGTTAACAAGAGCGAAATGCAGGTACAGCAAGGATACAGTTTGAACTCATGGTGACAGAATGTGAACTGACTTTTGAATTCAAAAGAAAAGGAACAGAGAAAAACAAAGGAAAATACAAATGAAGTCTTAAAATGAGCCAAATCCCACTTTAAAATAATCAATGTTTGTTTAGATACTCGTGTAGATGATATCAAAGGCATTTCATTTGGATATCACAAAGTGGTTGGTGAAGCTGGAGGTGACTGATAGTCTAAACAGACATTTCTCTGGTTATGTTATAGTTTGAAAGAATTTGATGGGGGAAAGATATACTTAAGTATATTAAGAAAATTTAGCCGACCAAAACCTAATTACTTGAGAAAATCTTTTTTAAAATCTTAAATTTTGAAATTGGGGAGCAAAACAATATAGTATGTGCTACAATTATGGAAAACGGAATGGTTTTCTCAAATGTACAATGAATACTCTATCCGTACTGCTATATTTCAAAATTTGGAGATGTCATGACCAATAGGAGTGGTTCTCTTTGAATCCTCTGTTAAAATGTATTCTGTACATGTTTTAATTGGTAAGAAGGCTGGGGCTCAACCACACGGACTCCATCTTGTCAGCTCCACGTTAGGCCCCCAGGCCTACCTCCTTTCTTTCCGCAGAACTGAGCTTTAGCCTAACTCACTAGGAACGTGGCCAAGCCAGGTAAGTTCTCTATCAATCTTTACCTTTGCCTCCATCTGGTATGAAAACTGGAAGAATGCCTTTTGCAGGTGCAGATGGTTAATGGTAATGAGCCCCCCAGGGGAGGAAAAACCCCTGGTTCCCAACAGTGCAACCTGCTTCTCCCTAGCAGTCAGATTCTGTTTTTAGCTTTGGACCCTCTAAATATCCCTGTACCCCTTTTGGCGGCAAGGAGTGCAGCTGTGATCCAGCCTCTGGACTGTCTGCCTGATCCTTTCTGCCTGTATGAAGGTTACCCACAATAAACTTCATAATTGCACTTTATGGAGTTGCCTTTTTCGTTTTTCAGTCTTAAAGTTCCTTCTCAGTTTAGAGGATATTATTCAATATCTCTGTGCTGCCCAACAAAAGCAAATAATTAAAATATCATATTAAAGCTGCATTTAAATAAATGATTAAGAATCAAATGCATTTAACAAAGGCATTAGAATAATTGCTTCAGCACAAATTTGAGGTAATCCAGTGCCCACTTAGAGTAGATGCCTTCTGAGGGCCAGAATCTTTTCCTTTCACACCCTGTGATGATGCCCTAGCATTCCCATTGTTTAGTCTCAGAAATTTCAGAACCATACAGATTTATCAGTTCTGAACCACAGTGACTCTGGTGCAGTCCCTAACAAAGACCTAATTTCATACCTAAAAATGAATTTTGAATTCTTCAAAGTCCTGAAGCATGTGCAACCAAAAAGAAAAATCAATCATTATAAATAAGTGACTAAACTGTGAGCATCTCAAAGGTGAGTCCAGCATCCCATTCATTTTTTATGCCCAGCCTGTGCACTCATTGAAAGCCTTTTTTAAAAATTGTGAATTATATTCATTACATATTTTATTTTTATGATATATGTGTATCTGTTTCTATATTATGTACATTTATCAATATATACTTATTACATATTATTTATAAATCATTTCAAAAGACAAAAATACTCTCATTTCACCATCAAATCTGGAAAATTATTTTACTCTCTCCCTTCCTGTGCAGTACAGGAAGTGACGCTCATCTTAGCGGTGCCACACCTCTCCCTATGAACTCTGTCCAACCCATTCCATCTTTTTAGTGACCTCCTTCTATTGCTTATCCTTTCCATCACTGTCAAATGTTTAAGGAGATTGCCTTGGTGAATCTTGTGATCTGCCTGTAGCCAATGTGCCTGGAGTATGTTCAATGTGCCTTATGAATACAGGAGCAAATGGTCAGGCTTGGTGGCAGGCAGCTGAGGAAACCAGGACACTGCTGATCACTCTCCTGTGTTCACAGGACTGCAAACACTCAGTCTCGCTGGGGCAGATGTGGGCTCATATGTCCTGCCAAACAAAATTACTTATCAACATAGTCAGATGCAGAATTGTTCACCAGACTGGGAAGCCAGAGGCCTGAGCTCCTGCAGCCCTCATTTCTCCAGTGAAATACAGTGAGGTCACTGGAACTTCATAGGCACTCACTCCCGCAGCTCTGCATAAAAAGAGCCCTGGGCCCCACGAGCTCCCGAATCTGTATGCACATGTGACAACTGAGAAGCAATTTGGCTTTCCTTAAGATGTAGAGGCACAAATGTGCTGTCTTCCAGGGACACTGCAATTATGCACTCATCACTTCTTGTTTGTTAAGTCCAGGCAAATGAAGCCATTTCAGTTCTGCATAAACTTTCCTGAAAAGAACCAGAATTCGGGTACTTAAGTTTCCCTTGGCTATGTGAAAGCATATGTCCTGCAGTCCGTGCACAGGCCATCTGGAAGACTCTTCATACTTTGACATGTTAACCTTAAATTTCCTAAGAGGGACATTTTCGCTGTAAATATTCTAAAACTGTTTTGACCGTGATGCTCTGAAGCAATACTGCTTAGAAAAATACTTTATTAAGGAAAGTAAAGCATCACAATGGTCGCATCAATGTGTACTTATCTGCTTATTTCTTTTTCTTTTTTGGTAAATGAATATTTCTCAAGATAAGTTAGATAGTAATGACTTAAAGAAACTGCCCTGCTGTATGTTCTCCAACTACGTACATTCTAGGAATCTTGGAAATTATCAGGTCATGTGAAAAGCAAGTGATTTATGTGTTGCTGGCAATCAGGATTAAGTTGCCAGAACTGCACTGTTAATAGCTTCCTTTCCATGTAATAATGATGACAGTAACAGTTAACATTTAGCAGGTGTCTTCTATGGGTAGGAGACTGTACTTCAAGTATTTTCTTGTATAATCATTATAACAAACCTATAAACCACCATTTTGAATTCCTGTTTTATATATGAGGAAAGTAAAACAGAGACAAGTCTTTTGCCCCCTAGTCATAGCTAAGTTATAGAGCTGGGATTCAAACCTGCAGTTATAACTTCAGAGCCCTCATTCTTAACCACCAAACATCCACCCTCCCTACCCCACTTCAGTCAGTTGTGGTTCAAGACTCTTAACGTTATTCTTTCTATGTCAGTAAACGGCATTGTTAGCCTCTTCACTTAATGTGACTTCGTTTTAAGATTGTTTTTGAATAATGCAATCTGCATATAACTTAACTACTGTATTAATTTTGATATGTTTCAATGTGTATAATCACAAAACATCCTAAATTGATGCTTTGCAATATCCTCAGAAAATAACCATTTTTAAGGTACCCCTGGTTATTTATCCTGCCAGAAAATTGTTCTTATTTCCATTTATTTTCAGTTACTTCCTACTGGCACGACAAACCTCTATACATTCTTGTGAATAAAATGGCACTCAGGCATAAGTAGAAGAAATAAGGAATACCTTCTGTTGTGTTGGTAACTAAAGAAAAAGAAATATGGGCAATGCCACGCAGAGCCCCTCACTCTTGCCCCCAGAGCATCAGCCTTGGCATATCAGGAGCGGGTATCCTTGATCTGGGCACTGCTGTCTTCACAAAATGGGCTCCAGCAAAGTCAAGAGCATGGATCCTTTACTGGCTTCAGGGTGACAGTGGACAGGGGACAGTAACCAGGGAAGCCAGCTGGGAAAAGAACATGACAGGGGAGATGGGGAAACTGAAGAAAAGATGGTGATTTGACAGCACATTTGATGAGCTCTTCAGAGAGTCCCAGAAATAATTACTATGGTGATGTTTACAATAATGTTTAGAATGATAGGATAAAATATGCCAGAAATTCAGTTAGAACAGACCTCCACCACTGTAGTTTTGTCACCAGTCATCAGAATGACTGAATTTGTACCCAGAGATAATCAGAACCTGTGACACACCAGTTACGTGCCCATCTGCTGATCATTAAAGCATCCTGAGCTTAGGAATCACCCGGGGAGCCCTCCCTACACCACTCCCCTATCCCTGCCCCCTCCCAGAACTGCATGGGGAAATTGAGTCACTGGGTCTGACATTTTCTTTTTAACTTTCCAGGTAATTCTGTCTTATAGACACCTTTGTGGAAAACTAGGTAAAAATTTGCAGAAATAGATGGGGGCAAATAGCATCAAACATCCAACGAAGGCCTTTTCCTCCGGTTATATTTTGTCTCTAGCTCGTTGGTGAGGTGAGCCCCCAAAGGTAAGGTTTGGGCCTCCTTGCATCTCCCACAGGAGGTTACCTGACACTTACGGGTGAGAACCCAGGGAATACACGCTGTGTTAAAACTCTCCATGGTTGCACAAACCGCATCTCGCTGTCAGTGTTACCATCTGCGCCGGTGCACCAGGTGCTATTAATCCAGAGCAGCCGACTGCACTCTCAGGACAAGTTGTTTATGAGGACTAGCTCCCTTCCAGCTGTGCTTTTGCATCGTCCTTTATGCTCAATCTTGACTTTGGCCAATGTGCTTTTTGTTCCTACTAAATGCCATATTATATTTGTACTTTAATTGTCCAGGGTCATCTTGGAAGTCATTTATTTTTTTGTCTTGGATAATGTTAATAACTCCTTGCTAGTATGTACCATAATCTAAAAACGCATCAATTATTTCACCTCAATAATTTATAAAAATTGCAAATGCTCATTACTGAGGGACTAGATCAGTGTGTGGGCTGGGCTTGAAGCTGAGATCACTGTCACTTTCTGGCTGTGAATGTTGAGGAAGGAAAAGAAGGGACATTCAATAGCAATTCAATCTGTAAAGACCAAAGCAGTGTGACCATTTGCCATGTTCCTGCAAAGCTAGCCTTCCTCACCCATAGGGTCACGAGGTCAGCACCTCACCAACCCCTGTACTTCCTTCCCTGTCTGCCTTTCCCCACCTCCATGATGTCCCCGTTCTACTCTTAGCTTGATCCTCATGTCAGACCACCAAGTATCACTGGCAAATGTTACGGAACCAAGTCCAGGGCCAGTCCATGCTCACTGACCTGGAGCCTAGGCACAGCTGATCAAACAGCCCACACTCTTTTTGTTGCATATTTTTCCCTGAATTCCTGGAACTCTCCCAGAACAGCTGTCTAAAATCTTCTATATTCCCCTAACACTAATACTTTTTTCTTCCCACCCCTTGACAAATGATCTCGCCTCCACATTATGAAATGCTCCCGGTTATCTGTACCTCTCCATTTAAGAAATCACTGCTGGAAATCGGGTGTGCTCTGAGCATAAAATAGTCCCAATTACTGGGAACAGCTCAGAAGCTATTATTCATGTTTGTCTCCTGCTCTCAGAGACCAGTCTTACTGTTGCTGTTATAGGACACTTTCATTCTCCTTTTTGTATCTCTGCTGAAGACCCATCCTTCCTGGAATCAAGCTTTCCTTTTGCCCTTAAACATGTACAAACATTCTTCCAATCTTTATGGTCCAAGGCATGTCCTACCTCTGCCATTACCCTCCCCTGTTATACCAATATCCTTCTATGGCACGTTATGGTCAGGACTGTGACTGAGCCTTTCACCGTATGCCACCCTCCAGTTGCAGGCAATGAGGCAGACTTTCTTAGCTCTCCACCAAGGGTGAAGGGTGTTGCATGCTTCTGTGTCACCTGCATATCAAGCAGCTCTAACACATATTACCTGGCTCTCCCTGAACATTCCAGAGTGAGAGTTTTCATCACTCTTCCTTTGAAACAAGCTCAATGCTCATACATGGACATGCAGGAAGACCTCTCGTGATGTGTCTGTTATACTCCTGATTTTGACTGTAATATATAAAAGAAGCTTGACCCAATTTCTCTGAACTCCTGGCTTTTCCCTAATCTGACCCACTTGTGTATTCTTGGTTTAGAGGAATTCTTGCTCAATCTCTCTGCCTCTTTCTTTCCAGGCACTGTTTCCTGGATCATCTATCCCATTTGTATGATTATCTCCCCTCCATCACTTTTCTCAATGTCTTGAGAAGACAAAACCTGAGACGAGTGCTGACCATAGATCATATCTGAGCACAGCGGAGTCTAGGACAAGTTAACATTTCAGAAATCTGACATGCTTTTATCCTTCTGAAGAATCTCTCTTCATGTAAGACATTTATTAATATCTTCAGTTAATAACTTGTTGGAATAGGAGAACAGGAAGAGAATATTTTTACTTCATATAAATAATTGTTAATTGTATTGAATCTTTTAAAATATGCTAGATGTGCTGCTAAGGAATATACAACATTGGTAGGGCATTATATTATAATCTATGATCTGTAATTCACATGTATACTTTATTTTATATTTGTGTACCGTAGTCATAACTTATATGTTTTTTTCTTCTTTAGAAAATACAGGTCACTGATATTTAAAGTTTGCAGGAATTTTGAAGATCATCTAGCCCCAAGACTTTATCTTCTAGGGGAGTATTTAGGGGAAGGGAAATGGCAAGATTTTTGAGTCCTGATCATTCTCACAGGTTCTCTTGTAGTTAAAAGATGATTTTTTAATTGATTGACTTTGTCTTAGAAATGCTTCCCTCTTAATAATTTATCAGAATACTAGTTTGCAGATTTTTGGAAATCTATATCAGTTACTATCAATTGAAATTCTGTTCTTCATTCGACTGTATATAATATTGTATGCTTTCATCCTATCTTTTCTACTTTGTTTACCTCTTGATTTCTACAATCTAGAAATTATGCCTAACTACTCGATGAATATTTGTTGAATGCATCAGTCAATATGGTCAATATAAATAAGATCTTTCTTTTAACTCTGTTCTAGCCCTACAAAATATTATACCACATGGAAACTGCCCTTTGGTGTAACCAGTACTAAGTTAATTGATACAATATAGCACAAACAATGTTTGAGAATATAGCATCATACTGTTTGAGAATTATGAAAAATAGAGGAGAGCAACAAGCATACTATATTTTTTCATACTTTATACAATAGTAGCCTCTTTTGGATTGTCATTAGATTGCCTAATAATAAAAATAGCCAAAATTTAGGGAGTGCCTGTTATGTGTTGGGTACTGTGTTAGTTGCTTTATATGTGTGTGTGTATATATATATATATATATATTTATCACCTGATATGATGCTCAAAACAACCCTCATGGCAGATACTATTATCTCCTATGTTGAAAAAAGAAGAACTCTATTGATCTGTATGTGCTATTTATATATTTTGGATACTAACCTCTTACCGGTCATATCATTTACAAATATTTTCTCCCATTCAGTAGGTTGTCTTTTTGATGGTTTTCTTTGCTGTACAAATGATTTGAGGTTTAATTAGGTTCCATCTGTTTATTTTTGCTTTTCTTTCCTTTGCCTTAGGAGACAGATTTAAAAAATGTTGCTACGATTTATGTCAAAAAGTGTTCTGCCTATGTTTTCTTGTAGGAGTTTCATGGTTTCCAGCCTTACATTTAGGTATTTAATCCATTTTGAGTTTATTTTTGTATATGGGATGAGAAAATGTTCTAATTTCATTCTTTTACATGTAGCCTTCCAGTTTTCCTCAGCACTGGTTATTGAAGAGACTTTATCCCCATTGTATATTTTTGCCTCCTTTGTTGTAGATTAATAGACTGTAAAAGCATGGGTTTATTTCTGTGCTCTCTGTTCTGTTTCATTGATCTCTGTGGCAGTTTTTGTGCCAGTACCATACTGCTTTGATAACTATAACTTTGTAATATAGTTTGAAGTCAGGGAGTATGATACCTCCAGCTCTGTTCTTTCTCAAGATTGCTTTGTCTATTTGGGATCTTTTGTGCTTCCATACAAATTTTAGAATTATTTGTTCTAGTTTTGTGAAAAATGCTATTGTTATTTTAATAGGGATAGCATTAAAATTATAGATTGCCTCGGGTAGTATGGTCACTTTAACGACTCGATTAAACAATAGGCATAAAACCTGAATATCTGTGCATCCAACGTCTATTGGAAATATATACGGATGGCCTATGGGCACATGAAAAGATGCTCAACATCACTAATCAGCAGAGAAATGCAAATCAAAAGCACAATGAGGTATCACCTCACACCTGTTAGAATGGCTATCATCAAAAAGACCACAAATAACAAATGTTGGAGAGAATGCAGATAAAAGAGAACCCTTGTACACTGTTGGTGGGAATGTAAATTGATTCAGCTAGCATGGAGAATAATATGGACGTTCCTCAAAAAAACTAAAAACACAAGTATCTTATGATCCAGCAATTCCACTTCTGGGTATGTATCCCAAGGAAATGGAAACACTAAGTCAAAAAATACATGCATTCCAGTGTTCATAGCAGCACTATTTACAATAGCCAAGGTATGGAAGCAACCTAAGTGTGTCCATCAAGAGATGAATGCATAAAAAAGATATGAGATATATGTGTGTGTATACATTTATACACACACACAAACACACACAATGGAATAGTATTCAATCATAAAAAAGAATGAAATTTTGCCATTTGCAACAACATGGATGGACCAGGAGGGTATTATTCTTAGTGAAAGAAGTCAGACAGAGAAAGACAAATGCTGTATATGTTATCACTTACATGTGAAATCTAGGAAATAAAACAAACAAATGAATATAACAAAATGGAAACAGACTTACAGATATAGAGTACAAATTAGTGTTTACCAGTGGAGAGAGGGAAGGAGCAAGGAGGAGGAACAAGATAGGGGTAGGGAATTAAGAGGTACAAACTACTATGAGTAAAATCTACAAGGATATGTTGTACAGCACAAGGAATATAGCCATTACTTTATAATAACTTAAATGGAATACAACCTATAAAAATTTTGAATCACCATATTATACACCTGAAAATAATATATTATAAATCACCTATACCTCAATAATTTTAAAAAGGCTTAAAAAAAAAGAACTAAGACTGTGTTCAAGGTCACACAACTAGCAGTATCTTGAATCTAGGTCTTTCTTGTTCCAATGCATTTTTTTTTATTTTTTATTTTTATTGGAGTATGGTTGCTTTACAATGTTGTGTTAGTCTCCACTGTGCAACAAAATGAATCAGCCATACACATAACAGATATCCCCTCCCTTTTGGACTTCCCTTCCATTTAGGTTACCACAGTGCATTAGGTACAGTTCCCTGTGCTATACACTATGTTCCCATCAGTTGTCTATATTATACATAGTATCAATAACGGACATGTGTCAATCTCAGTCTCCCAATTCCTCCTATTCCACCCCTTTCCCCCTTGGTATCCATACATTTGTTCTCTACATCTGTGTCTCTATTTCTGCTTTGCAAATAAGATCATCTATACAATTTTTCTAGATTCCACATATATGAGTTATTATACAATATTTGCTTTTCTCTTTCTGACTTACTTTACTCTGTATGACACTCTCTAGGTCCATCCACATCTCCATGTTCCAATGCTTTTAAGGCTGTGCTCTACTGCCTTACTAAATTGATCCAAAATAGGTAGAGAAAATAAAAACAAGCATAGTTCTTATAAATTATTCATTTACTTCCTGCTTATCTGCATTTTTGGAAATTCCATTTACTTAAGAAAATTACAGGATAATACTTGAAAGATGGACAGAAGGCGCCCTTAGATTTAGAAAAATGAAATGCTAAAGAGCACTGAAGTACTAATTTTATTAATATTTAACTTCCCTAAAAGTAATATTACAAATCAAGTAAAAATAATAATTTTTTAAAAACCTACTATAAAACAACTGATTTAACAAACTTTATTCAACTTGAAACATACTGAATATCTGTAATCTAGTGAACAGCAGTCTTCCAGTTAACTTTAACGAGTACTCTACTTTGTCAAGTAAAAAAAAAGAAATATAGCCCATGGGATGTTAACCTTTTAAGGTATTACATTTTAACGGTTTGGAACTACGGGTCAATCGGGAATACTAGCCAAGAGCTTGTACTATGTATATAATAAACTGCTAAGGAATTAATTTGGGGGAGTGTTAGTTTTTCTAGAAACAGCTCAGAACTCAAAAACAAGATACACCTCGCCATTATGTAATCTATGTTTAAATTACATTCTCTCTTGACTTCTCTAGGATGACATGCTTAACTCATATATTGAAAACAAATTCATGAAATTTATTTTCAAACTTTATAAAAAAAAATCTAAATCATATGAAAAAATTAGTTTGTGTGAATAGTAAGAAAAATGTGACAGCAATTTGGAGAACTGACATTACCAGATATTAAATATGTTATAATGTGTTATATGTGAGAGTAATCCAGACAATGTAGAGTGAAGGCAGAATAAACAGGTTAATGGAGCAGGATGGGCTCTAGAGATAAACCCCCAAAGTTAATATAATATAAAGATGGGATTTATTTCAAATCAGTGAGGAAATGTGTTTTATTCAATAAATGATGCCTAAAAAGTAAACTGTAGGTTTTGGGAGGGGAAATAAGTAAAATTAGATTCATATAAAACCCTTCACACTAAAATTAAATCTACATTCATCAAATATTTAAAAAAAGAGAAACTTGGAAGTAAAATAACTAGGAAAGATGTTCAGTAAATATCTATAATGATCTTGTGTGTCAAGAAGATTCTGCTAAGGATGACTGCAAAGACGTAATCCTACAGGGAAGACAATACATTTAACTCCGTCAAAATTTACAGCTTAAATAGTTCTAAAGCACTTTCAAATTAAATTACTTACTGGAGAAAAATATTTGCAACATATATGATAAGTAAAGGGTTACTGTAAGAAATGTTTACAAAGGGTAATTATAAGAAAAGAAATAGCCACAATAATGAGCAATAAACAATGGAAACCTACCCGAGCTTCCTAGTAATTAGAAGAAGGCAATTTAACATGAGATACAGTGTTCCACCAAAAACACTGACAAAAAGTTAAGAATGAAAGCACCTAGTGGTAAAGGATGTGAAGAAACTGTTCTAATAGTTTTAAGGAGAGTGAAAACAGGTGCAAAGTTTCCCAATGAACTATTGGAATTCGCATGATAACACTTTAAATGAAAAATACTTTTGCCGCAACAACTCTTCTTCTAAAATTAGATTCTAAAAATGTGACCATACACGTTTTTAGGGATGTACATAAGAGAGATCATGAAACTGTGGCTCTTGGAGTGAAATGTAGAGCAGCTTAAATACTCACTGAAGGTGGACCCCTTCAGCAGAATAGAATGGTATCAATCATGAAATGATCATGTAGACTTTTATCTATTGATAGAAAAATGAGTACACTATATGAAGTAAAAGATACAAGTTACAAAATAATATGTAAGATATGAGTTCATTAAAAAAATGTGTGTGTTCATGTGCACATACACATGTACACCTTGAAAACCATTTAGAATGTACATCCAGTGTTAACAGTTCCGGTGGTTTGATTAAACATGACTTTTAGCCTTTTCTTTATATGAAAGTATGTTGGCTATTTTTTTCAGCCCACATCATGTTCTTATAATCAGAAAAAGCAACATTTATTATGAAAATAATGGAGGTATCATAACTTTAAATTGCACTTTGAGTATAACATATACAGTAATATATTATAACAATAATCCTGCTGGTGCATGGCTCTGAAAAAATAAAAACAACAGCAATGCTTTTCTAAGTCATTATGACTAAGTTATTTTTTTTCCTCCAGATCAGCTGGTAGAGAATTTTATCTATATCTCAATCTTGCATGTATTATATAAAATGCAAATTGAGTACATTTTTATTTAAGGAACTACAGATGTTTCAGTCTGCTACAAAGTTATTGTCAGAGCAATTTTATCGATTTGAATACCTTGTGTTATTTGTATAAACGACAATCAACTGCAGGGGAATTACGGTCAATTGACCACAGTATGGTGGAAAAGGCGAGAGATCAAGTCTAGTAAAAGTCAACACATTAGAATAGGAACAACTATGGTAATGATAGCTACAATGTATTGATCCCTTACAACGAGAGGCTCTGAGGTAAGCACTTTATATATCCTTTATCACATTTAATCCTTCCAACCACCTTGTATAAGAGGCACTGATTAACTCTGTTTCACAAATGAGGAAACTGACAGGGGCACAAGGATTTTGTCCAAGACCATAAGACTATAAGTATCAGAACAAAAGTTCAGATCAAGCTTCTCTGACTCCACTGGCCATGCTCCTGTCTGCTACACTACACACTAACCATGGTAAAAATAAACCATCAGACAAAATCATTTGGAAATATATTGTTAATGGTGACTTGGGAAATACATACAGATATCTCAGAGCCCAGGATGTAGCCTCAGGTAGAGATGATGGAATTAAATTAGATAGATAAATAGCTGCATTTTAATTCCTCTGGCATGACCACATGGTGCATTTGGTATCTAGTAAGCGGGGGAGTTGACTGGAAAGTACTTGTTATTGCTTATAAGACACTATCCAACATAAAGACATGCTTCAGATATACAAATGATCAAGCCCAGCATGAATAAACTCTTTCTCAAGTCCATATAATTCTACTGTGATACTCTCATCATCAAATCATTGTCTGATTTCTAATTTGAACCGCTTTTATAAAACTCTGACCTACACACACACATATCTATATATGAGAGTGTGTGTGGCCTTTGGTATAATCACATGATCATGGAGAACGCTATGGGAGGTATTCCAGTTATCTGTTGCTGTGCAAATGTTATTGGCTTGAATTTTCTTTTAATTTATTTTGCTCACAAACCTGCACTAAGTGGGGTTTGGTGGAGACTGCTAATCTCTGCTCCTGTGGCAGCAGCTGGGGAGGCTCATGAGCCAGGTCTGAAGGCTGACTGTTGACACACACGGCAGTTGGTAGGAAGGCTAACCTGCTGGTCAAGGGAAGCCCTGGGCTCCTTAGTCACCTCTGGCTACTTCCACGTGGCCTCTCCATGTGGTCTCTCAGGCATTTTCTATGTTGGTTAAAGGCTCCTCGTGTATGTGTCCCAAGGAGAAGGCCAGACAGACACTACTGTGACTTTTGTCACCCAGCCTCAGAAGTAACACAGGATCACTTCTATTGTTTTCTATTCTTCAGAAACAGGTCACTAAGGCTGACCCAGGTCCAAGGGGTGGGGAATTAGAACCCAACATTTGACGAGAGGTGTGTCAAAGACTGTGCAGACACATTTTAAAACAAAAGGAGAAAAATAAGGAGAAAAGGGAGGGGAGCAGAAGGGAGGAGGAAAACAAACATATCTGGGAAGGTAGATATGAATATTCTGCAATTCAAGATGTTGTTCTCAGAGTATACATTAATAAACTAATATCATGGTTCATAAATAATGTCTTTTATGTGTTGGTTAGCCCATGAATTAGTCTCTTCAAGATTTGAGTTGCTAAAAGTTAGTTCCTGAACCTGTAAGCCTTTTGGGTCAGATCCATGGTAGTCCTTACCAGCTGGAGGCCTTTCTCTTTGACATGTCTCCAGCCACAAAGAAACATTTGACAAAGAGAGTAATGAATTTTCATTTATTCAGCTTATTTAATTACCTCCTCTGTCCCCTCCCCTTCTCCCTTTCCTGTTATCTCTTTTTAAATAGAGATTGGCTTTCACCATTATGAAGGGTTTGGTTATAATTGTTTAGTTTTGTTTAGGCTTTTTTTTTTTTGGAGGGACAGCTGTGATAACCATGGCAGAATCCTAGGAAGTACTTTAGCTGTGACAGTTGAAAAGAAAATATGGAAAACTCAGACTAAATCACGGTTCTCAATACGATGTCATTCCATGATTTCTAAAGAACCATGCTTTAAACAGTGCATCATAACCAGAATTAGTGGATTATAAATCCTAGTTTGTAGTAATCATGACTTTGTAGTATCCTAATTAATCCTCTGGTCTGGGTAATCTTTCTTTTATTTGCTCTCTTGGGATCTGATAGTCATAGAATTCATCTAGTCCTATAACTATGGCTGATGAACCCTGTTCTACAGTGGTCACTTCTTTATAACAATTCAGTTGACTCTGCTTATTCCATAAGAGTAAACATAAGCCATCTCTAAGGAGCTTCTTTAGCTCAACTCCAAAAAAATGTACTTTTTGTATTTCTATTGCGGTTTTGTTCTTATAGAGTCATATGCTGTAACCACTGCCCTTTAATGAACCCCACTATGCATTTTTCTCCATTTATATCTGCTTATATCCATATGAGGTAAACATCTTATCTCATAAGATGCATGAGAATTAGAGTCCTTAAGTAATGAGCTCATTTAAAGCATTTCATTATTCAATCAAGAAAATGTCCAAATTTAAATGCATGCATTATAATAATTATTAGCACTCACTATTAAATACTAAATTAGAATTGATTCTCTAAATGGTCTTCATATATTGGACATTGTACTGAGTGATATGACTTTTAACTGCTTAACATAAAGTCATTTAATGACATTTGTAACTGTGAACATCATTGTAAGTTTTAATGAAATGGTAAATAAAAGCACATGGAGAAATGGTTCTTTGACAGAAATGGTATGTTTTTATAAGGCAGGTATAAAATTAAGAAATTAGATAACTGTGAGGAAAAATGACAATGCTAGGACCCAGGAAAATACAGGCATTTCTGAATAAGGTATGAAAATCGACAGATATCAACAGCTATGTGATCCCAACAGAACGTCGTTCATTTTTTAAACTGAGGAAGCTTTATTGAGTCCTGAATCTCCACAAACACTCAGTGAAATTTCAAGAGTGATGGATATCTTTGCTGTCCAACTGGAGAACTGGAAATGAACAGAAAATTGACATGCACATAGAAAGAGAAGGAGTTACAGACTTCCCAACTCTCAGTCGAGCAGTCCTCAAACTGCTCAGCATACAATTACAGTCAACTGCATTATCCTTAAGAAGGGATGGATTCTTAGTCTCAAATTTTACTTCACACAGTAACCCAATTTCTTTTCCCTCTAATATTTTCAAAAGGTAATGGCAAAAGAAAAGGTCTCAGTTTTCCAGTAAGGTTGACAAAAAGGGAGTGGACTCTTTATACTGGATCATCTACTTCTGGCAATTACAGATAACAGAGAGTTACCAATAAAAATAGAATTCCCATCAACCACTAAATAGACTCCCACTGAGGAACATACTGGAGAAACGTGAACAGATAAGACAGAAGACAACCATATGGCTGCTCTTAATGACCCAATAAATACAAAAAAAGTGTGGTGCCTCTAATCGGTTCTAAACTAAAATTTCATTTGTATGTTGTTTCTAGCTTTAAGGAAGGCAAAATGCCAATTCTCATTTACCTTTATTCATACATTACCAGGAATTTAAGATAGTAAAGTATATAAAAATAATCTCTTTTTTTTTTATACCTCAAGATTTTCTTTTTCCTTCTTTGTTCTTTATCCTGCCCCTCACGCCAACCAGCTCAAGTTCTATCTCAGCCATCAAAATATCCAAACTAGTGAGATTCCTTCTATTACTAGTCATAACCTTCCACATAAAAACTCACAAACAAAACAACTAACAAACATACAAAAGGGAGAAAACGCACTGCCTCCTGTTCCTCTGTCACCTCCAAATTCCAGGTGCTTTCCCCAAGGAGCCTCCCACAGCAGGGCTCTTGCAAAAGGGTCCTTCCTGCCGGAAGTTACCCTCCCGCTTCGCCACCAGTAACTCTGACTCAGGCTGCAGATCCCAGGGCTGGCCTCCACTCCTCCAGTCAAGGGTGCCCTACTCACAGATTCTAGGCAGATGCCCTGTTTCACGTCCTTGTAACACCCTGGGCCTCTTTTCCATCTTACCTCGTGATAAGTCCAAGGTCATCAGGGCTGAGAGGACCTCCGTGGAAGCAGAGGATGTTGACTTTGCACACACAGGAGGGCTGAGCCTACTATCTACCAGACAGCAGGCAGCTAACAGTACTTCATGGGATGAATGACCCTTAATTTTCTATGTCTTTATTCCTATCATTTCCTCTGCCTCACAAAATGCTCCTAACCTTGACGACATCACTACCTGTGGAATTTCTACTACCCATGCCTCAGGCCCGCCTCCTCCAAAAAGCCTTCTTTGGTTACTTCTGTTAAAGGAATTCCCTTCTCTGAACTCCCGCAGAACACTTCTTTGTGCTGGTCTCATGGCCTCTGTGATATACCAATTTGTCTTATTTCTTCTCCCTTATTCACAAAGTGAAGTCTTTTACACTCCTTCATATCTGTCTTTATCAAGATGTAGTTTGTGGTAAAAATCATCACTGGCCTACATGTCCTACCCCACCCTGACATTTTCCCCAAACGATGAGAGAAGTAAGTGAAATATTTCCTTTTCTATTCCTAGAGCCTGGCGTAGAAGACATGCTCAATGCGTATTTTACTTGTGTTGCTGAATCTGGGTTGCAGTCATTTCTGTAAAGTCTTATCATCTCCCCAACCAGACTTCCGGTGCTTGAAGGTCAGTCTTTGTTTTCTACACAGCGCATAACATAACACATAAATACCTGTTATGAAAATAACTATATTTCTCTGAATGGAAACACACACATTTTAAAGTATATTTCGCTTTTCAATCTTTAAACATAAAAGTTTTGTCTTCATCTCATAAAAACACTCATGTATTATGGTCAGCACTGAGTTTATTTTCTAGAACTCTGAGTACTGAGGGGGATGATAATTACCTACTTTAGGAAATTCAGATCTGAGGACCCCAAACTATGTTTGTTTTCTAAGAAATATTAGTGGAAGTAAATGTTTCACTACATGTGCGTCAATAGTGCATGAAATTCTTCTCAGTTTTGATCTTATTCTCCATATGTTTATATTTTCTATGCTACCTCTCAAGTTTGGTAAAATAGCTTTAAGTATTTTTTTTTCAGCATATATCTGAAAAACTAAATTTTATCATGGCCCTTGGTAACTTTTTGAGAGCTAGCTTGACCTGAATAAGAGGGATGATGGTTTCTTGATGACTCTGCCATCAAGGCATGATGAAGTGTGGGTCTCCAAGAGCCATCAGTCACCTGCTTGAAGGATCAAGAGGGTGATTTCCTGGTTGAGAAGCAGGCCTCATTCTCTTGGCCCATTACTCCCACATCTTCCTTCTATTCTCACTCCATTAGCCTCTTGTGCATCTGCACGGAGGCTATCGCAGGCTGACCTCTAGCCCCCAATCCCTGATATTTCCATTTAGGTCTAATCTACCATCCCAGTGGAAACATTCAGTGATGTTTACAGTAGTATATAATCTTTCTTTGCTCCAGTTCTCAGAATTTCCTTTGTAAATCTACTGAAATTATCTTATTACATCTATTGCTATCTTCTCTGGTAGATCCATATACCTTCTCCCCTAATCTAAAACCTAACAGTCTCGAAGTGCACCTTTTTCTGGTTAATCGTGATAAATTCGTTTGTTGTGTCTTTGTTGTCTGGGGCCCTTGTCTAAAGCCACAACAAAACTTCAACACAGCCCCTCACTGACATATCTGGCTTTGGAATCATTCCATGGAAAGATGAGAAATTAAGGAGTAACTTTTGAAGCCTCTGGGGATGATAAAAGTTGATCATATCCAAACAGCACTGTGGTAATATGCATGATTTTCTTCTGTATACGAAATAAGATATAAATTATAGCACAGAGAATCACAGATCATCAAGTGAAAAAACAACTTACAATTCACAAACAACAGAATTTTCCTGGAATTGAGGAGGCAAGAATTATTTTCAATATTTAAAATATACATTATGGAAACCAACCATTTGCTTGAAAAATGGCATCATAAACTAAACCAAGGTTATGTCTGTGGGACTACGGTGTGGATATTGGTTATCTCATGTGCATAGGTATTCTGCTATATATACATGCACGGATTTCTGGTACCTGGTTTCCTTTCTTTGGTGATTAGTTTTTTTTCATGTAACAGTACAAGAGTCTTTAACAATACCATTTGAAGATGACTGTTGATTTAATTTTCCACTAAGTTATAAAAGAGCTCAGATAAAAATGGGGTTATGTCACAGAAAAAGAGAAATTGAATGGAATTGAGTCTAGACTTCAGAGTTGCACAAATACCTATGGGTTCTCAAAAACTACCTCAATTTCTTTAGTACTCTTAAAAACTGACACTTTTTTTTTCATAGCAGACTAATTTATTTATAAACAAAATTTTAAAATTTTTATTTAAATTTGCAAAATTTCTGCCAATTCCATAATAAAATATGTATCTTTCAATTTTGCCTTATTTTTTTTAAAATGACACTTTTTGTTTTCAAGTCCTCAAAACTTGATTTAGAAATGAACTGTCCTTGAGTCTGAATACTTGATCAGATTTTGAAAAATGCTATAAGAAGTTTCTAGTTTGTCACCTGAATTGCATGTCAGAAAACAAAGAACATTTTGTCCTGCTTAGATACCATTCAATCATAATCTGAGTTTGACTGCAAAACTTTCAGAATTCAATTTTATTTAGAATTTAGAAAATATGACTGTAGGACAGTGTAAGGACAGGGAGACCATTTCTCTTTGACCAGGGCAGGGCAGAATGAGAGAGGAGTCAATGTGTTCTTTCCTTTTACTTCTGTTTCCATTCTCCACCCTCCACGTTTAAGCACCCAGCAGCCCTTTGGGTTCAATGGCTCCCCTGGAACCACAAGGGTTGGGATTGTTTAAATACATATTTGGAGATGTCTGTGCCACGTTGCTTATTGCATTATGCAGATGAGTTTGGGCAACATAAGAATACGGAGCTCCTTTTACATTGTGCAAAAAAAGGCTTTCATTTGTGACTACCTCAGGGACACTTGCAACCTCAGATCTTTTCTTAAAAACGAAACAAAGCCAACCTTCCATTACTATTAGATATTGGAAAAAATAAGAACATATAGTTTATACCAGGAAACCATCCTGAGAAATCCTGAGACTCATTTTGTGAGATCCTACTCAAGCCTAAAACAACAACAAAAAGAAACAAAAAGAAACACAGAGCCCTTCAAGGATAGTAATTTGATTAAACTAAAACATTAATAAGAAACTTTTCAGACATAAAATATGCAAATGACCTATAAATAAAAAAATTTACAGTATTAGGTGACACTTATTTACTATTCATTTTGTTCTGGTCAACATCTTCCCAGAAGATGAAATCAAAGAGAGAGACTATGAATATTAATTAACTTGCATTCAAACTAATGTTCCAGTGGACATACACTGAGCCTAACAGGGAAAATGCAAGAAATAAATTGCATGTTGAGTAAGATGAAAACTCTCCATTTGCTGCACTGAGTTTAATAATTATGTCATTTATTATAATTCAGGGGATAGTTTTTAGTATCAAGCTTCACTTGAAATACGTCTTTGAGCTATTTTAACAGATTTATCTCAACTGTTTCTGATAAGAAAGAAACGTTCTATGTAAAAGAGCTTAACTCTGGTCAAAATCAAGCAATCTAAAAAAGAAAGTTTTCTATTGTTTTACACAGAATTTCAGTAAATATTACTCCTCAGAAACATAAAATATAATGCATGCTATAGGCTAAGTAGTGAAATCAACATCCCTTAATAAGCATAAAAATCATGACCTTGGTTATTTATTACTTTGAGGTTTGCTACGATCTGAATGTTTGTGTTTTCCCCAAATTCATATGTTGAAACCCGTTTCCCACTGTGATGGTATTTGGAGTTGGGGCCTTTAGAAGGTGATTAGGTCATGAGAGCAGAGCCCTTATTAAAAGAGACCCCTGAGAGCTCCCTCACCCTGTCCACCACTTGAGGACACAATGAGCAGACGGCCCTCTAAGTCTCAGGAAGTGGGCTCTCAACAGACGCTGAATCTGTTGGTGCCTTGGACTTCCATCCTCCACGGCTGTGAGAAATAAGTATTTGTTGTTTATAAGCCACCCAATTTGTGGTATTTTTGGTATAGCAGACTGAACAGACTAAGACAAGATATAACTGATTTCTTTTTCATCCCAGGGACTATCCCTTATCCTAACCCCACTGTCAGACGTGAGGGAAAAATCAACAATCTCACAGTCGGCTAAGAAACCCTTAATTACCATAAAAGCACCACTAGGCCAAATGTCTTCACAGGAGAGTGTTTGATGGACAGGGAATACTCCTAAAAGTTATGATTCAGAACTCAGGAATAACTCCTAGAGAGTAAGGCTTCTGGGTATGCGTTAGCCTACATGTGTGCAAGTAAGAAAAATATATATCCCCCAACGCACAAACACAAACATCTTCATTGTTTAAGGTATCATAGGCAAAATATAAAATGAAGATTTACACAGAAAACTTAAAGTCTATATCATATCCAAAGTTAAATTAATTTCACTAATGGAAAAAAAATCCTAATTGATTCTGTCCCTCTTAATCTCAAGCACACACCCTTGGAATTGACTAGAATTGTTTTTATAATAAGGTAAGATGCCTTTCAGAACTAATGTGATGCTCCTTCTAAGATAACAGTGACTAGTGTAGAACTGAATTTGTTTCAGATTTCTCTGTCTAAAGTGTAGGTAGGGTCAAGTTTATATCTGTGGTCTTAAAAACCAAGGTGAAAGTTTACTGCTATTTAAAATGATCTAGTTAGATGAACTTTAAGTGCCTAAACATTAATTAAGAATACATTATAGACCCTGCTCTTTTGACTTTAAATATATGGATATTTTATTCAAGTGATAGAAATTAAACATTTTTATAATAATATAATACATAGTGTATAAAATAGTGTCAAAATTTAAAATACTCTACAAATTTAAATATGATAAACTACTTAAAGTGCCTATCTTCTCATCTTCTTAAGAAACAAACACCGCACACAATGCTTTAGAAAATAGAAGGCATGGTTTACATTTGGCTGCACTGTAAAAATACAATCCAGAAAAATGGTTTTAAGATAAGAGCAAAGAAGAAGGAATTAAACGACTCATATTGAGCAATTCTGCCCACCCACTGGTATAGTTATTCAGAAGTGTGCATACCTTCATGTCCTTTATTTAACCATTTATTTATGTTCATTAGATATGGGAAAAAAATAGTTTGCTATGACAATTTTTTCCTCCTTTCTTAAACAGTATCTTTAAATAATGTTATCCTCTCTTCTTTTATAAAAGTAGCATTTATGGTTCTAAATACTCCCTTTAAATACTAATTTAGCTGCATCCCAAAAGATTTGATATGTGTTATATTTTCATTATTGTTTGATCCCGTATTTCCATTTGGATTTTTTTAATTGACTAAGTTAATTGAATTTCCATGTTTAAGAAGTTTTTATGGTTATGTTTCCGTTAGTGATATTTAAATGACTTAAAACACGATCAATTGTTGAAATGTTCCATATGTGCTCAAAAAAGGGGTGCCCCTCATGGTTGGGTGTAGCACTCAGGATGCCACCCTGCTCAATGGTTGTGTTAGTAGGCTACGGCTTCCTGAGTTTGCACTACTGGAGCCCTCAACTCCTCAGAGAGTTAGCTCACTATCTTCCCTCATGGTTACAGCTTCATCTGTACAATTTGTTAATTCTGACAATTTGTCCTTAATGTATTTTATATCCATGTTATTGAGATCATACAAGTTTTAAACTACTATATCTTCCTGGGTTATTGAACCTTTCATCGAAATCTACTTTTTTTTTTTTTTTTTTTTTTTTGCGGTACGCGGGCCTCTCACTGTTGTGGCCTCTCCCATTGTGGAGCATCCGGACGCGCAGGCTCAGCGGCCATGGCTCACGGGCCCAGCCGCTCCGCGGCATGTGGGATCTTCCCGGACTGGGGCACAAACCCGTGTCCCCTGCATCAGCAGGCTGACTCTCAACCACTGTGCCACCAGGCAAGCCCTCGAAATCTATTTTTAATAATGTTTCTTAACTTTTAATAATGCTTTTTTCCCTAAATCTATTTTATATGCAATTAAAATAGTTTCAACAGCTGTGTTCGGTGACTATTTGTGTGGTACATCATTTTCCATTCTTCCACTTTCAATATTTTTGTTCTCATATGTTTTAGGTATACCTTTTGTAACCTCCATAAAGCTGGATTTTCTTCTCTTAATCCAGTCTAATAATCTGTCTTCTAAACTTTAGTTAGTCCATTTACATTTAATTTCATTAACTGTTATATTTGGTTTTATTTCTACCTTTTTTTTTTTTTTTGGTGTGTGCTACTTATTTGTCCCATTTTCCTCTAATTCACTCTCTCCCTTTTTTCCTTCCTTCCCTCTTTCCCTCCCTCCCTACCTCCCTCCTTCCTTCCCTCCTTCCCTCCCTCCTTCCTTCCTTCCTTCCTTCCTCCCTCCCTCTCTCCCTTCTTTCTTTCTAACTTGACACCTGTATTGTATTTCAATCCCCTAGATGGTAATTCTATACAATTTAAATGCATTTTTAACTTGAGTTTCATGTTAAAAATGACTGGTATAACTAGATCACTGGGGTAGGAATTGCTTCCCAGTGGGTTATACAGGGCAGCTTCTGAAGAGGCCCCCAGGTCATGGTTCAGATGAAGTCATCTGAACTTGGAGGTGATGAACCTGGCATGGGACCCATGACCTTGCAGGGTGTGGTTGTGAGCCCCTCCTGGGAGAAGAGGGCTCTGTGACAATGCCCTGAGGGGCATCTACCATGCTGTGCACTGGACAACTTTGCACTCCTGCCCTTCCCAGGACTTGAGGTCCCCAACCCCATGTGGTCCCCCAGCAGGGGCATGGTGAGGAAGCCTGGGCACTGGACAGCAAGGACTTGAACCTGGCCAAGGCACATGAGACCCAACCCTGAGCCTATAAACTCATGGTGTTCAGAAAGGCCTTTGAGGAGAAGCAGCCTATTTACCACCAGACAATTCACAAGGGAGAAGAACCCCAAACGTGTCGGGAGTGTGAGGGGTCCTCAGAATTACACACCAGAGGAAAGACTTCAAGTTCACTAACACACCTCGGCAGCCAGCTGAGGAGTGCACAGGGGTGAGGAACTCTGGCTGAGAGGCCAACACAGAGCTGCCTGACCTCATGGCTTTTCAGGATGAGCTTGAGGTTTGAATTTTTATGTGAAATCTCCTAATTGTATAAAATGTTGGCATTGTTATTTTATAGCTTTACTGGGGTATCATTAACATCAAATAAACTGCACATGGATAAATAGCCTATGTTTTGACATACATATATATCCATGAAGCCAACACCACAATTAAGATACTGAACAATTTCTCATCCCCAAAGATTCCTCGGGCCCTTTTTAGTGCCATCCTCATGCTCTGCTTGCCTCTACCCAGTCCCTAGGCAACTACTGATCTATTTTCTATCACTGTAGATTGTTTGTGTTTTCTAGAATTTCACATAACTGGAATCACGCAGCATCTCCTTTTTTTGTTTGGCTTCTCTCACTAGCATAATTATTGTGCAGACCATCCGGGTTGTGTCAACAGTGACTTCCTTTTTATCACTGAGCAGTAAACCACTGTATGGCTCTTCCAGTTTGTCTACACACTCACCTGTTGTTGGACATGTGGGTTATTTCCAGTGTGCACTGTCACAAACAAAGCTGCTATGAACATTCATGTACCAAAAACAAGTTTAATTTTAGTCACTGTCTTTCCTTTCTGGTGAAAAGTACAAAGATCCTAGAATGCTTTAACTTTATGTTCGATGCTTACATGCAATACTGTCCAGAAACTTTATTTATCTTTACATATATTTCCATTAATCAAATATTATCATACTGATTGTTACATTTTGTTTAGGTTTCTATACATTGTTTCCAATCATTCCTTCTCGCATTTCAGGCTTTCCTTCTGGGATCATTTTCTTTCTTTCTGAAATAATTTAACTTAAAAATATTTGAAAGGTTTAGATGGAAGTTAATTCCCTGAGTTTCTGTTTACCTGAAAATATCTTTTTGGTTGTTGATCTTGTCTTTTAAAAGTTTTTCTTAAATACAATTTTAGTTTAGCATTTATTTTCTTTCAGTATTTTGAAGATATTGTTCCTGTGTCGTCTGCCTTCTGATGTTGCTGTTGGTTTAATAACTATCGATTGTTTCTCCTGTGTAGTAACCAGTCTTCTTCATTCTGATGCTTTTAGAATCTTTCTGTTCTGCAATTTCAGTGATCGATTTAGGTGGGGCTTTCATTTTATTCCTACTCCTTGGGATTCTTTTTTTTTTTTTTTGTGGTATGCGGGCCTCTCACTGTCGTGGCCTCTCCCGTTGCGGAGCACAGGCTCCGGACGCGCAGGCTCAGCGGCCATGGCTCATGGGCCCAGCCGCTCCGCGGCATGTGGGATCCTCCTGGACCGGGGTACGAACCCGTGTCCCCTGCAGCAGGCGGACTCTCAACCACTGCGCCACCAGGGAAGCCCTCCTTGGGATTCTTGAGTCTTAAAAATTGTGGAAAGCTCTGCTTCATTATCTTTTAAAATATTACCTTTCCACTATTCTCTCTATTATTTTCTTCTGGAAATCTAATTTTACCCACCATATTGTTTAACTTCTCTTTTATATTTTAAATCTGTTATATTTTCTGCCTGCATTTTGAGTAATTTTATCAGGGCAAATTTCAGATCTAAGTTAGAATTGCTCTTTCACCTACTTACCTGCCGTTTAGCCCATCTAGTCAGTTTTGTGTCAATTATAGTTTTTAATTCTAGAATTTCTCGTGTTATTGTGTGCATGTATGTACATGTGGGCATGCATGTTTGTGTGTGTGTATTTAATCTTTTAATCTGACTGGATATTTCTGATAGTCTTTTGTTTTTTAATCAAATGTGCGCTTTCATTTTTTAAACACATTAAGCATACTTATAGTCTTTCCCAGGCAACTTTAATCTCTGTGTTCTTTCCAGGTTTGAACTCTGCTCGCTCTCATTCATGATGGCATGCTTCCATCTGTGATTTTTCTGATTGTTAGGTCATGCCCTGTGAAACTTTATCTGAGGGAATTATTTTAGGACTCATTTGAGAGCACAGGTCTCCTTGGGAGGATGTGGGTCAGTCTCAGCCCAGTTCCTGGCACTGCCAACTCATGGCCACCCTAAACAACATTCTAGACTCAGGACCTTATATAAGTGCACACAGAAAGAGTAAAATCTAGCCCCAAACTCAGGTAAATATGGGTCTGTGCTTACAAATTCTTAGGAGTAACATTTCTACCTAGAGTGAAAACAAAATAGGCAACTATCCCCAGCACCTTCCTCTCTCCACTTGATCCCAGGAGGAAATCATGTTTTCCAGGAGGTTCTTCATGTAGAATTCTATGGTTTCACTTTCCACCTTGACGAGGCCCTAAACTCACCAGCAGTCTCCAGCGTTTGCCTGGTCTGAGGCTGTAGCCCCCCGTGGTGAGTGGCTTTAGCTTACACAGTTTCCTTTCTGGAGTCTAGCCTTCTCTTACTTTTGGGCATATGACCTTTTCCTTACTATGTTGTCAGCTCAGCTGTTCTTTAAAAATATGTGTTTGGAATTCAATTCACTACTTTTATATAGTGTGCACTGCAAGGATTTTTTAGGGTGTCAGTTCACCATGCTGTCTGAAATAAAGCTTCAGTATAAACTGATTTAGACGAAGCTCTGTATACCGATAAATAGGCGAGGTGAATATTCAACAAGCAAAGGTCGTGATTCTCAGCCCTAGCAACACAGTAGCCCTGTGACCAATTTGAAGCTAAATCCTTAAAGATGCAAGACTGTCTATCCTGCTATGCTGAATCCTCCCAATTAATATGAAGGTACACAGAGGCAGTCAGACTGTCAATGACTGAAGTAGATTTTCAAAGGAGCTCACATTGCTGTAAAGATGATATGGAGATCATAATGTGACATGCACCAGAGGATTTAAATTATTATTAAATGTAATTATATCTACATGGCATGTATACTATCATATATGCATACTACATCCACATATATACACGCAAATACAATTATACTTAAGAAATCTGTCCTACAAAGTATGTATACTTTAATTTCATCCCAATAGCAAACTTGTAAGACTGTATTGTGCCTCGATATCGGCGAGTGACGCACAACTCATTATTTTTCTTCAGGATTTGCATTAATAAAGAGCTGTTCAGTGTCCCTAGTCCCATTTGATGGAGAGTGATCATCACTGCTGCTCACTGCTGTCTCTGTAGCCTTGCAATCATCCAGCAGATTGGAGAGAGAAGACACATCTAATGATCCTAGCTCAAACACTCTACCTGTTGCTGTTGACAGACTTTGTTCCTTAGAGAAGATATTAACTGTCAGCTGGCTGTGACAGTTTGTGAACTAACTTGACATTTGTGCTGGCGCCGTAAGAGTATTTACAGCTCAGAAAATATATATAATCAGATTATGATGGACCCAAGGATTTGCAAAGTAAAAAGTATAATACACAAGTTATAAACATGACCATAATGATAAAATTATTTAAAAAATAACTTCAGTGCTTAGGCTCTCGTTCCAGAAATACCTTCTCTATATGAAACACATGGTGTATGTTTGCAAAGACAAAATGGATTGCAGAGAACAGAGGATGGGGATTCCATTTACAGCTGGTCATTCATTCTAAATTTTCTAACAGCCCACTATGTCAGAAAACTGCTAAGAAAGGTAGAAAGAGCAATTTTGAATGATATGGAATGTAAATGTAAAATATCACAGCATTAGGAAAAAGATGAACATTATAGCTTTGTTATTTTCTTTTGTCAGACTCTGAACAGGATCTTCTTTATATTCCATGAACATCACCTTGTGAGGAATTTAAATTGTCATGTTTCAACATAATCACCCAAAGTGGTTAAGTCTCTAGGAAAGTGACACTGGAAGGCAATGATACAGGCAGAATTTTTCGTGAATATTATGAACACTTTTGAATCTTATAACACTTTTTGTAAATATAAAAGTGGATGGGAAGAATCAATTAGTGTTTTGTCTCTAATCTCATTTCCTAGTAAACACTGGAGATGCCATAATGAAAGAACAGATTTGACCAGTACTTACTGCTCTAGTCCCAGGACAGTTTGGAGACTGGCATTCACCACTCATCTGGTTTGGGATTAAGACATCTTCCCAGCGAGAAGGACCCTTTGAGAAAAAAACAGCATATACTTGGTGCACAAATTGTAATTCAAATGTATTCCCTAATACATTTTCTAAAATCTATTTATGCTATAAAACGATAATGAAAGTAATATGTAATGCAAAGGTTTTCAAAGTAAGATACATAGACCCTGGGGGTTCTCAGGACCCTTTTGGGGGATCTGGTAAGTCAAAACCATTTTCATCAATGTACTAAGATGATATTTGGCATATTGCTCCAAACATGTATCACATGTACATGTAGTAGTTTCCCCACTGCAGTTATATTTAATTGTTTAAAAATTTAAATAATTTTCTTAAGTTCATTGCAATTTCAGTTGATAACTTTTAAATGAAAACACACATGCAAGTCTCACTCAAAAGGACTGTCTGGGGGCAGCAGTGCAGCACGGGGAGGCACACCTGGAGGACCGCTGGGCGCAGTCGGCAGGCTGAGCAGAGGCACCTGTATCTCCTCTCCCTCCTGAGGCCCCGTGAGAATTACAGTTAATAACTAGCAACATGTAAAGCCATAATACTAAGAAAAACAGAAGGCAGAAATTTGGTTGAGAAGAGAGTTCCACACTTTTCTGGAAATCTGCAGTAGGCTGCAGCAGAGGAGGGGACCTCTGTGCCGTGCAGGCCCACAAGGAGCCCAAAGGCTCGAGAAAAAGGAGGCGGGAGAGAAAGCAGAGTGAGACCTGGAGCAGCAAACAGGGAGAAAGTTACAATTTAATAAACAGAAGATCCTAAAAATCTTCTAGATAGAAAGGTCAGATCCCCAGCTTAGAAACATAGAATGCAATGAAACTTTCTGTGCATATCACAGATATGAATTTTTCATGCGTTAATTTTTCAGGGCCCAAAAAGCAACAAAAACATTTATGTAACAATTCCTATAATTGTCACATAAGTACTACTTTATCTGACAAACCCTTGTGTTGTACAAGGAAATTACAGAAAATTCATTCACAATTTTCTTCTTGATCTCAGACCATAACAAAACATACAGGTAATAAAACTGAATAGAACTCCGTTGGATATGAGAATTCAACATAATAAAATATATGTGCTAGTTTATCCATACTACTCAAACTATTAGTATTGAATGCTATTGCTATAACCATCCTGAAAATAGAAACAAATTTCCCAGTTAATTTCTGCCATTAGAAAGCAGTTTTAACTTTGCTCCTTTCTAGTTTTAGAAAATATAAAATGTTAATTGGTTATTCATTGCATATATTGTTTTAACAGTTGCATGGGTAAGGCATTTATAATTAACGGGCTTTATATAGGAGTAAGAAAGGTGTCAAGACCACAAGATTAACAAGGACTGCAAATCACATGGCAGCCCAAGGGAGCTATGGATTAGAATGCATCAAGGGGAGAATACAAAAAAAAATGTATTTTATCTCTCAAAGGTATAGAATTGGAGAAAGACATCAGAAAAAAAAAATGTCAGAACAGTGTGAAATACGTCTTAATAAAGAATCGTGTGGCTGCTTTTTAGAAAACTTTCTCCTTCTTGTCCAGTAGTAGTTACAACCAAGAAAAATACATAAATTATTTGAGCATCTATATCAGGAGTCAGCAAACAATGGCCTTGTTGGCCAAATCCAGCCTAGGGTTTGCCTTTGTACGGCCACAACCTAAGAATGGTTTTACATTTTTAAATGGTTGAAAAGCATAAAAAGAAGAGCCTTTTGTGGCACACGAAAAGTAAATGATATTCACATTTCCATGTCCACAATGAAATTTATTGGACACGGCCATGGTTGTTCATTTATGTATTGTCTATGCTGCTTCTGCACAGCAAGGGCAAAATTGAGCTGTGGCTCAATAAGCCTAAAATATTTACTATCCGGCCCTTTATGGAAAAAGCTTGCCAATCCTTGACAGTAAATAAAATGTTCCAGGTTCATATTGAACATACTCAAAAATATTGTAGCAGCATTTTGGCTACCATATAATCTTATTCATTTGTACAAGCAGCTGCATTCTGGGTCTCAAGTGAGAAATTACTTCAATTAAAACCTTAGTACTGTTGACCTGTGAAATCTGAGAAGGCATTGATAGAATCCAGTGATTCAAGTAGCTTGAATCAGTAAGAGAGTGGAAAATTACAACATTTGGGGATTTGTCTTGATTAATGCTACCACCAGCTGAAAATCGTGAAGCAGAATATTATTTAAATACATTTATATGATGCATGTAAATCAGAAGTTCAGAAAAATGACTCAGTGGCATAATAAACAGTGATAAAACTCTATAAAATATGAGTCTTAAAATAATATTTATTCTTAAGAATTCCAGAACAAATCCACAAGTCATTTTGGCTGTGTCTTGTCACGTCCAATCAAGTGGAAAATTGAAGTACTTAACTAATTCTTATCCGAATATCACTCTGACAAGCTTCAGACAGGCAGTTTAAGCGAAGGTGTGGTTTTTTCCTGAATTATCTAAATCAGTTCTATAATCTGTTCTTCATAGGTGGGCATATACACTGCTCCCTAAACAAATTATGCGTTATGTTTTACAAAATGTTTCTGCAAAGTATTGGCACTTACAGGTTTTGAAAAGGGTAATTTTAATAGTATTTTTTCTACACTTTTACCAATTATCTCAGGTTATCATCAACTGTGTTGCATTTAAAATAGCCTCTTGGGGCTTTCCTGGTGGCACAGTGGTTGAGAGTCCGCCTGCCGATGCAGAGGACACGGGTTCGTGCCCCGGTCCGAGAGGATCCCATGTGCTGCAGAGCGGCTGGGCCCATGGGCCATGGCTGCTGGGCCTGCACGTCCGGAGCCTGTGCTCTGCAGCGGGAGAGGCCACAGCAGTGAGAGGCCCGCGTACCGCAAAAAAAAAAAAAGCCTCTTGAATGATTCCACAAACATCTAAGTTGAATAATTAAATTTAAGGGACTAAAATTATTTTGAAAATTATACTACTGACATAATACAAGGACAGCAAAACTGTCTTTAAGACAACTATACTCAGAGGCTTCCATCCACCCTCCTAACTTTTCCTCTCTGCCTGCAATAAAATGATACAGAGAAGGAGAGTCAAAGTTCACCAACCTGTTGAATCCCAATTCCACCAATTATTAGCTATATGCTCTTGAGCAAGTTTCATGTTGCCTTTCTAAACTTACCATTCCTCATTTGAAAAGTTAGGGATTAAATAGCTCCTTCACAGGGATTTCATGAAGATTAAGTGAAATAACACCTGTAAGACTGCACAGTGCCTGGCACATGTTGACTTATTTAAAAATGCAACTGTTGAAAGCAGGATTTCTTATTTCTCAAAATAGAACTCCCCAAGTACGATTATGTTTAATTTTGTAGATAGATAAGCAATAAGATGCCAGTTTCAAGGGACCAGACTTAACCCAGTGGGTTTTTCATTTCTTCCTTTTTCTCAGTTTCCAGATTACCCAACCATTCCCCAGGGGTCATTCACTTTCCAGAGCATGCTGCTATAACTCTCTCAAAGCATGACTGATATTTCCATCAGTCATATAGTAACCTTGTTCTGCATCTCCCTCCATTTGATTTTAAGATCTGTGCTTCTAATAAAGCTAAGCATGGTGCTATGATTATAGCAGAGGCTCAATAATGCAATCATTTAATAGTAAGCAGGGAAAATAATAGGGAAAAGTCCTTTGAATCAATACATATCTACCAACCAAACAATACGTATCTACTAAACAGCTCTTAAACTCTGTATTCTTAGAGTTTACAAAAGAGAGAAGAATCCTTTTTCTTATAGGTTTTATGGACTAGCCACAAAGACTGAGGCTGTAAATTAACTGAGCACACCCATTCAAATGAATAAAATTAAAAAGGAATATTCATACCAAATATCGGTCAGATATAAAACAAATGAATACACATATACTGCTGGTGCAAATATAAAATGACACAGTCAGTCTGGAAATCTATTAGGCATTTAAAAAAAATTAAACATACAACTAACACATCGCTTGGCCATTCCACTCCTAGATAATTGACTAAGATAAATGAAAACGAGTCCACAAAAAGAATTGTATACAAAAGCTCACAACAGTTTTATTCATAATAGCCACCAACTGGAGACCACCCAAAATATGAATGGATAAACAAAATGTGGTATATCCATCCAATGGAATACTACTCAATAATCAACAGTATTACGTTACTTATAAATGCAACACCGTGGATGATTCTCAAAATTATGTGAGGGAAGGAAGCCAAATATGAAATAGAATATATGCATGATTCTGATTATATAAAATGCAAACAGATCTATAGTGGCAAAAACAGATCACTGGTAGCTTTCGGGTGGGGGCAGAGGGTGGAATGGGCTACATAAGAGCATGAAGAATCTTTTGGGGGTGTTATGGGCTGAGTTGTGTCCTCTAAAACTGCATATGTTAAAGTCTTAACCCTCTTCAGAATATGACTGTTTTGGAGATAGGGTTTTTGAAGAGGTAATTAAGTTAAAATGAGGTCATTATGGTGGACCCTAATTCAATGTGACTGGTGTCCTTAAAACAGATGTCCTTAACAGATGGGATTGGGACATAGACATGCACAGAGAAAAGATCACGTGAAGGCACTGAAGAAGACAACCATCTACAAGCCAAGGCAAGAGGTCTCAATAGACACCAACCTTGCTGACAATTTAGTCTCAGATTTCTAGCCTCCAGAATTGTGAGTGAATAAAATTCTGTGGCTTAAACAACCCAGTTGGTGGTACTTTATTATGGCACCTCTAGCAAACTAATATAGGGGTTATGGAAGTGTTCTCTATCTTGATTGTGATGGTGGTTTTGTGGGATTATATACTTGTCAGAACTCTTCAAATTGTACCCTTTAAATGGAGGCAGTCTATTTTACACAAACTATTTCTCAGTAAAGTGTATTCGGAAAAAACAAACTGAGAAGTTGCCAAGGAAATTCTCTGAGGGAAGGAGAATCTATATCAAATGGTGCTTGAACAACTGAATTTCGATATCTAAATTCCTTCCTCACTCCATACAGTTTCTAGAAGAAAACAAATGAGAACATCTTTACAGCCTTGAAACAGACAGAATTTTTTTTATAAGGACACACAAAGCTCTAACCATAAATGAAGAAATTTATAAATTGAATTTCAATGAAAATTTTAAAAAACTTCCACTCATCAAAAGACACTATTCAACATGAATATGCAAGCCACAGACTGGAGAAAATATTTATAATATGTATATTTGTGAAATAATTCATCTTTAGACCATATAAAGAACTATATATAGCACCATACAGACAAGCACTTATTCAAAATAAGCAAAAGACTTTATAAAAGGAGACATAAACATGGCCAATAATCATATAAAAAGATAGTTAATATCATTAATAATCAGGAAAATGCAAATTAAAATAACAAAATACAATTTTACTTGGTTTCGCATCTTAGCCAGTATGATGGCTAAAATTTTAAAAAAGGCTCATAATACTAAACTTCGGCAAAACAACTAATCTATGCTGATAGAAATCAGAAGCTGGTTGTCTTGACTGGAGGTATGGACGGGAAGGAGGCATGAGGACATTTTTTGGAAATGTTCTGTATTTTGATTGGGGTAGTAGTTACATGGGTGCGCATAACTGTCAAAGCTCATAGAACTGAACCCTTAAATTCTGTGCACTTTATTGAGTGTAAATTGTTCCATAATTTAAAACAGGGAACTGAATCTTATTCCACTCCTTATTCAACAATTACTTACTGAGGCCCTGTCTCTCAGTAGTTCTGCAACTTTGGAAGTTCTCTTAACCACTCAGGGAACAGCTAGCCCAGGACAAATGGAGTAATACCACAACGGGTATTGCAAGGATTAAATATAAAAGTTAGGCCAATGCCAGGCACACAGTAGGTTCTCAACAAATGTTAACCATTTCTATATTTACCATTCAGCACTCAGACGTGATAAAGTGGGGGGGACAATTAGGGACCACAGCCAATATGGTTTAAAAAACAATCCATGTAATGAAACAATTAAAAAAAAAATTTTTTTAAAAGCATCTTTACCTCTTCAGTAATTTCGCCTTATAGCCTTCAGACACAATAGTCTATAACTTTTATTATAGGATAATCCAAGCCACTGTCAATCAAAACAAAAGAATAACCAGTTTTGGGGCTTTGAACTGGTTACTAACATTCACCATCGAGTTACAGAATTCTTAAAGTGAAGAACCATGTCCTACTTCTATCTATGTGCTTTGTTGTGGGTAGCAAAATGTTGCATGTAAACATGGTGAATACTCAGAAATACATTAATTGAATCAGGCTTTACCTTTCTCATCTGTAAAGCTATAAAACTGAAAGATCTGTGGTTTTCAAAGTTGTGTTTTCTTTTAAAGCAGAACTTTCCTCCAATGAATTGTGTATAGAATCCAAAGTATAAAAGAAATAAAGCAGGCTTATTCTGCTTGGAGAAGAAGGATGGGTCCTCAAAGCTCTTGTCACTGCTTTTTGCTGCCTGCTGGAGGCCTCCTACCGTTCCTTGCCACGTGGGCTTCCTAAACGTGGTTGCTTACTTCACAAGCCAGCAGAATATCTGCTTAGGTCCCTAAGATGCAGTCTTCTAAGATGTAATAAAGGGGAGTCTTATATAACATGATCAGGGAAGTGGTAGATATCTCATCACTTTTGCCATATTCTCTTCGTTAGAAGGAAATCACCAGAACCACCTACATTCAAGAGGAAGGGATTTCACAAAAGCATGGACACCAGGAGGTGGGAGATCACTGGGGGTAACCTTCATGTCTGTCCCTGACACACATTTTTTTTTTTTTTTTTTGCGGTACACGGCCCTCTCACTGCTGTGGCCTCTCCCGTTGCAGAGCACAGGCTCCGGACGCGCAGGCTCAGCGGCCATGGCTCACGGGCCCAGCCGCTCCGCGGCATGTGGGATCTTCCCAGACTGGGGCACGATCCCGTGTCCCCTGCATTGGCAGGCGGACTCTCAACCACTGTGCCACCAGGGAAGCCCAATTAACCCTTCTTTTGAAACTATTTTATATAGGACAGAAGGAAGCAGAAGAGGGAAGAAATGATTAGGTGAATTCCAGTTAACCAGCAGGAAAATAATGATCACAATAAAAGTAACAGCACTGCCATCTTCTTGCATTAGTAAAGAACTGGGTTATTTGCGTAGCACTTTCACATGCACAAACCAACCTTGATTCCCAGTGAAAATCTGTTAATGCTCTCTATACTCTATAGAGCTTTGAAACCTAAGGTGATTATCTGTTCACGTGTTGGGGTGACCACAGAACTGTTTCCTAAGGATCCTGGCCCCCTACACTAGTACTTAACTCTCCTATTTAGCATGCCTTAAGAGTACTGCATTTTTGTGAACGAGTATCCATTTTTTACAAAATTTGTTAATCACAAAAATATGGATCTTTCCTTATTTTGTAACATGAAATATCTGAAGTCGTTGCTCCTGTTGGAAAATCTTGCCCACATTCTAATAAAAGCTTGATCACTAGGCTGGGTAGGGCTTGGTGAGCCAGTTCCATTCTGCTCCATACGTGGTCATTTGGATGGCTCAACTAGGGACCGAAGCGTTCACCTCCACAATGGCTCAGTTGCATGGCTGACAAGTGGTGCTGGGCTCCTGCCCCCGGTTCTTCTCAATCAGAGTCTTTCCAGGGGTTGCTTGCACCTGTAGGTGTTTCCCAAGAGCAGTAGCAATGTCATCTCGACCATATTCTTTCGGTCAAGGACTCACAGAGCCCTCTTCACTGGAAGACACTATTGTGCAACGCTTTGTCAAATGTTAGTTCGGCATTTCACTGAATGAGATTCTAATCTGCAGTTTCCTATCACTACCAATAAAGAACTGTCCCGTGCTGTTTCACTTGGTCTTCTTTCACTTTACCTTCAGCTTTTTGCCCTGGTTTCTGACTATATAGGCCTACTTAGATTTCCTTTCCTTTTTTTAATTTTTTGCCATCCCGCGCAGCATGAGGGATCTTAGTTCCCCAACCAGGGATTGAACCCGTGCCCCCTGCAGTGGAAGTGCGTAGTCTTAACCACCGGACCACTGGGGAAGTCCCTAGATTTCCTTGCATTTTTATTCAAAATACCTAGTGATATATTTTCTAATAAAAGCCTTTAAATATTATGAAGCAGTAATGTGTCACATTGGATATGGTTTATGGAGACAAAAATAACAAACTAGCACTAATTTGGCATATTCTCTGATAGTCCATTAGGCCCCCTCTCGTGTTTTCATCTGGGCATAAGCAGAAGCAGAAAGTATCTGCACCCACACGTAAACTTATCAATGGCTTCCAATTATTTAATATAATTTCTCTGATCTCAGAAAAGCACTATTCAGCTACTCGAGAATTTGAAACCACTACCATGTGCCATCCTCTATGCCTTGAAACACATTCATTTGATGCAAATTTTAAGTCACTGAGGTCATTAATTCACTCAACAAATTACGCATGCAGTATGTGACAGGTATTTTCCTAGACTGGAGATAAATCATTGAACAAGACTTTTCCAATTAGGAGGATAAAAGTGACTGAAGAACTAATTATTACATGGATTCTTTGAGGGTACACAGGAGGGACCCCTGACCAAGATTTCTGAAGGACTATTGTTTAGGATGAGATCTGAGGAATGATTAGGAAACAGACAGGAAAAGCAAAATTCCACAAGAGAAAGAATTCTGCGCAGGGAAAGCAGGACTAGGTACCAACTCCTAGACTGGTTTTGCAATATACATATACTCTCAACAAGACAGTATCAATAATTAATAAATAGTTATTTACTTCTGTGCCTCCTAAATATCTTAATCTACACTACTATTACTTGATATCAAGATTCCATTAAAATATACATTTAAATGTAATAGTATGCCAAGCACTGATTTCAAAGCAATGGGTATGCCAACATGATAAACAGTATCTTTGTACTTTTGATTGAGATTGACTGGATTTCAAATCCAATAGACATTAGCAGACATGCAACCATAAGGAAGTTAATTAATCAGAACATCAGTTTCTTATGTGTAATGTGGAAACAACAATTGTACCTACATCATAGGATTGATGGTTAAATGAGATCAAGTACTTATACACATAGTTAATATTCAATAAATATTAGCAGGTACTGCTCAATAACTCCAGTATGAGAAAAATGTGATCATGGAAAGAGCACCCCAATAGGCAAAGATTCAGAAGATCTATGTTCTAAATGTAGTTTCACAAGAGTTTAGGCTAATCACTTTAAACATCTTTATGCCTCACTTTCTTATCTGTAAATTGTGAGTAATAAGAGCTCAGAGTCAAACAGGATAATGCATGAGTTAATTAATGTGAAACTCCTTTATAATTACCCCAGGGCATTCAGATATTAGTAAGGGGACAACTGGGGCTGTGTGTATTCGTAGACAATCTAAATACCTCACTTATTACTGCTCCAAACATAACTCCATTTCTGAGTTGAAGAGATGCTTCATACATAATGATGCAGCTGCTGCTGGGATCAGCAATTAACCAGAGCAAGTGTCTATGCTTGTATTGATTACCCAATGCTGCCGAATTAACTCAACAGCTGTTTAAAAAGAATATCTCAGCTGGTCTTGGAGATTTTCCCCAAGAACTGGGGTATCTCTATAGCTTATAAAACATAATTTGGCATGATTTGGTATAAAACAAATGTCCTTCCATTACTAAAATGTGTTTCATATCATAAAAGCAAGCATTTCATACTCTAATACTCAATAACATACTTTTTCCCTCCAAGGAAATTATTACAAGAAAGAAACATCACATCTCTAAAAATACCTACAACGTTGTAAGTGAAACAACTCTTGGTCCACTGCACTACAGCTCCGCTGAGTTTTGACAGAGTCAATCACTGTCATTATTTATTGAGAGTCCTTTCTTGTAGGGTGCCATTATGCTAAATGCAGTTAAGTGTCAAACAATGTGGTTATTCCTTCACAACTTCCAGTTACCAAACTATTCCTAAACGACGAGATGCTTTCAATTATATTACTAAGTGTTGACAGCTTTGCTGTAGGCACATCACAGTGATAGTGGGATTTAAACAGCAGTGATTTTTTTGGTCCTATTTCATAGAACTGAAACAATAGAGACAAATAAAGACTTAAAGATACAGTGATTCACTTTTATGCACTCTTAACAGATTTAATTTAGGAGAAGCATATGATTATCCTCATCTGTTCAAACTCTCTTTACTAAGAATAATCTTTCTACTGCATGGAGAGAAATTTGCTGCAGCTCAGATTAGAGGCAGTTTCAGGCAGCATGATATGCTTCTAACTGTTGAGATGGTAGCTCTCATTTCAATTCAAGGCATGTAAATCGATTTAAATAACAACATTTATTATCACGTAAAGCTTCCTAGTTATCTCAGCTGGCTTTACATCTTGATAATTATGACTGGAAATGGACTATGCTTATTAAATGTGATAAGAAGTTTATTAGATTTCTAGTGAATGCCCAGATACCATCATCATCATATAAACATTATTATTTAGTTCTCAAAAATAAAGCTTGGTGAATAACACATCACATTTTGGTGTGTAGTATACTACTCTGAATCCCCAACTGATGCTGAACTCAATCAGCCACCTTTTTTCAAAAAAAGGAAAGGAAGAAATAATATAGGACATGTTTACATGATTAACAGATCACAATTTAATTAATTTTTCAGTTGCTTCAATGTAATGAATTGCCCATGAAGATGTAGCAATATGGGGTTACTGTATTGGCCAGTCCACAAAAGTTATACATTTTGCACTAATGGAAGTAATGCATGCTTCAAGGACTTAAGTAGGCAAGAGGCGTGATAAGAACTGGACAAAACTATGAAAAAAATCACTTCTTGAGGGTCCTAAAGGGCAATGAACTTGAATGGGCTTCCCTCAATTAAGCATTAGACACAATTGTAATGAGCAGGCTTCTAGCTGTGCTATAAATCTAATGGCACTACCATGTAATCCTATGACCAGGAATTTTCAGTGACGGCCAGCATATGGGCAGGGGACATTCCTGCCCTTTACTGACCTGGGGTTTTTTGAGTTGAAAAGAGTAAGAATCTCTTAATAAAAAATAAATTTTTAGAAAACCCCCAGACATCCCCAAAACCAAAAATGACTCTTGGCGAAAAGAAAAGTCAGTTTGTCCTTGGACATGTATGTTGGCAAAGACCTTTTTTTTTTAGCAAGGCCCAGTTTCGTATGAACTGAAAACATTTGCTCTAGTACCTAAATTTTACTCTGGGCCTTTTCATGTCAAGATACTTCTACCTTTTCCTTTCTTTCTCTCTCCCTTTCTTCCTCCTCCCTCTGCTATAATCCAGGTTCAATCACCTCTAAAAATAACTGTAGCTTATTTATGGACTAATGAGACAGGAGTGAAAAAGTCTTAATTCTAGATTAAAACAAACTAAATTCGTAGTTATCTGAACTTTCTCAGGACTAATTCAAACTGGCTGAACTTCACACCAAAAGTTTTGTGAAGTTTCCCACCTCTTTCTGTAAGAATTCCGCCTCCATTATTATTTTGCAATTTCCTCCCCTTTGGCTCAATATTTAATAAAACCAACTTCTCTAAAAATCTTTTCTTTCTATGTCTATTTCTTTCATCAGGAAAAGTGTGAAAGGTTGTTGCTGAAGGACAAATTAGATCTTAGTTAAAAATCATTCTAATTCTTTTTTTTTTTTTGCAGTACGCGGGCCTCTCACTGCTGTGGCTTTTCCCATTGTGCAGCACAGGCTCCGGATGCGCAGGCTCAGCAGCCATGGCTCACGGGCCTAGCCGCTCCACGGCATGTGGGATCTTCCCAAACCGGGGCACAAACCTGTGTCCCCTGCATCGGCAGGCGGACTCTCAACCACTGCGGCGCCAGGGAAGTCCCAAATCATTCTAATTCTTAATTTATTTTTTTAAACATCTTTCTGGGAGTATAATTGCTTTACAATGGTGTGTTAGTTTCTGCTTTATAACAAAGTGAATCAGTTATACATATACATATGTTCCCATATCTCTTCCCACTTGCGTCTCCCTCCCTCCCCTCCTCCCTATCCCACCCCTCTAGGTGGTCACAAAGCACCGAGCTGATCTCCCTGTGCTATGCGGCTGCCTCCCACTAGCTATCTATTTTACGTTTGGTAGTGTATATATGTCCATGCCACTCTCTCACTTTGTCCCAGCTTACCCTTCCCCCTCCCCATGTCCTCAAGTCCATTCTCTAGTAGGTCTGTCTTTATTCCCGTCTTACCCCTAGGTTCTTCATGAACAATTTCTTTTTTTTTTTTTTTTTCAGTTTCCGTATATATGTGTTAGCATTCGGTATTCGTTTTTCTCTTTCTGACTTACTTCACTCTGTATGACAGACTCTAGGTCCATGACCTCACTACAAATAACTCAATTTCGTTTCTTTTTATGGCTGAGTAATATTCCATTGTATATATGTGCCACATCTTCTTTATCCATTCACCTATTGATGGACACTTAGCTTGCTTCTATGTCCTGGTTATTGTAAATAGAGCTGCAATGAACATTGTGGTACATGACTCTTTTTGAATTATGGTTTTCTCAGGGTATATGCCCAGTAGTGGGATTGCTGGGTTGTATGGTAGTTCTATTTTTAGTTTTTTAAGGAACCTCCATACTGTTCTCCATGCTGGCTGTATCAATTTACATTCCCAACAATAGTCAAGAGGGTTCCCTTTTCTCCACACCCTCTCCAGCATTTATTGTTTCTAGATTTTTTGATGATGGCCATTCTGACTGGTGTGAGATGATATCTCATTGTAGTTTTGATTTGCATTTCTCTAATGATTAATTGTGTTGAGCATTATTTCATATGTTTGTTGGTCATCTGTATATCTTCTTTGGAGAAATGTCTAAATAGGTCTTCTGCCCATTTTTGGATTTTTTTTTGTTTGTTTTTTTAATATTGAGCAACATGAGCTGCTTGTAAGTTTTGGAGATTAATCCTTTGTCAGTTGCTTCATTTGCAAATATTTTCTCCCATTCTGATGGTTGTATTTTTGTCCTGTTTATGGTTTCCTTTGCTGTGCAAAAGCTTTTAAGTTTCATTAGGTTCATTTGTTTATTTTTGTTTCTATTTCCATTTCTCTAGGAGGTGGGTCAAAAAGGATCTTGCTGTGATTTATGTCATAGAGTGTTCTGCATATGTTTTCCTCTAAGAGTTTGATAGTGTCTGGTCTTACATTTAGGTCTTTAATCCATTTTGAGTTCATTTTTGTGTATGGTGTTAGGGAGTGTGCTAACTTCATTCTTTTACATGTAGCTGCCCAGCTTTCCCAGAACCCTCTATTGAAAAGGCTGTCTTTTCTCCATTGTATATTCTTGCCTCCTTTATCAAAGATAAGGTGACCATATGTGTGTGGGTTTATCTCTGGGCTTTCTATCCTGTTCCATTGATCTATATTTCTGTTTTTATGCCAGTACCATACTGTCTTGATTACTGTAGCTTGGTAGTATACTCTGAAGTCAGGGAACCTGATTCCTCCAGCTCCGTTTATCTTTCTCAAGATTACTTTGGCTACTTGGGGTCTTTTGTGTTTCCATACAAATTGTGAAACTTTTTGTTCTAGTTCTGTGAAAAATGCCATTCATAATTTGATAGGGATTGCATTGAATCTGTATATTGCTTTGGGTAGTATAGTCATTTTCACAATATTGATTCTCCCAATCCAAGAACATGGTATATCTATCCACCTATTTGTATTGTCTTTAATTTCCTTCATCAGTGTCTTATAATTTTCTGCATACAGGTCTTTTGTCTCCTTAGGTAGGTTTATTCCTAGAAATTTTTTTTTTTTTGGGGGGGTACGCGGGCCTCTCACTGCTGCAGCCTTTCCCACTGCAGAGCACAGGCTCCGGATGCGCAGGCTCAGCAGGCATGGCTCACGGGCCCAGCTGCTCTGCGGCATGTGGGATCCTCCTGGAATAGGGCACAAACCCGCATCCCCTGCATCGGCAGGCGGACTCTCAACCACTGTGCCACCAGGGAAGCCCCTATTCCTAGATATTTATTCTTTCTTTTGCAATGGTAAATGGGAGTGTTTTCTTAATTTCACTTTCAGATTTTTCGTCATTCGTGTATAGGAATGCAAGAGATTTTTGTGCATTAATTTTGTATCCTGCTACTTTACCAAATCATTGATTAGCTCTAGTAGTTTTCTGGTACCATCTTTAGGATTCTCTATGTATAGTAGCATGTCATCTGCAAACACTGACAACTTTACTTCTTCTTTTCCAATTTGGATTCCTTTTATTTCTTTTTCTTCTCTAATTGCTGTGGCTAAAACTTCCAAAACTATGTTGAATAATAGTGGTGAGAGTGGGCAACCTTGTCTTGTTCCTGATTTTAGTGGAAATGGTTTCAGTTTTTCACCATTGAGGACAATGTTGGCTGTGGCTTTGTCATATATGACCCTTATTATGTTGAGGAAAGTTCTTCTATGCCTACTTTCTGGAGGGTTTTTATCATAAATGGGTGTTGAATTTTGTCAAAAGCTTTCTGTGCATCTATGGAGATGATTATATGGTTTTTCTCCTTCAGTTTCTTAATATAGTATTTCACATCGATTGATTTGTGTATATTGAAGAATCCTTGCATTTCTGGGATAAATCCCACTTGATCATGCTGTATGATCCTTTTAATGTGCTGTTGGATTCTCTTTGCTAGCATTTGGTTGACGATTTTTGCATCTATGTTCATTAGTGATATTGGCCTATAGTTTTCTTTCTTTGTGATATCTTTGACTGGTTTGGGTATCAGGGTGATGGTGGCCTTGTAGAATGAGTTTGGGAGTGTTCCTCCCTCTGCTATATTTTGGAAGAGTTTGAGAACGATAGGTGTTAACTCTTCACTAAATGTTTGACAGAATTCACCTGTGAAGCCATCTGGTCCTGGGCTTCTGTTTGTTGGAAAATTTTTAATCACAGTTTCAATTTCAGTGCTTGTGTTTTGTCTGTTCATATTTTCTATGTCTTCCTGGTTCAGTCTCGAAAGGTTGTGCATTTTGAAGAATTTGTCCATTTCTTCCAGGTTGTCCATTTTATTGGCATAGAGTTACTTGTAGTAACCTCTCAGGATCCTTTGCATTTCTGCAGTGTCAGTTGTTACTTCTCCTTTTTCATTTCTAATTCTATTGATTTGAGTCTTCTCCCTTTTTTTCATGAGTCTGGCTAATGGTCTACCAATTTTGTTTACCTTCTCAAAGAACCAGGTTTTAGCTTTATTGATCTGTGCTATTATTTCCTTCATTACTTTTTCATTTATTTCTGATCTGATCATTATGATTTCTTTCCTTCTGCTACCTTTGGGCTTTTTTTGTTCTTCTTTCTCTAATTGCTTTAGGTGTAAGGTCAGGTTGTTTATTTGAGATTTTTCTGTTTTCTTAAGGTCGGATTTTATTGCTATAAACTTCCCTCTTAGAACTGCTTTTGCTGCATCCCATAGGTTTTGGGTTGTCGTGTTTTCACTGTCATTTGTTTCTAGGTATTTTTTGATTTCCTCTTTGATTTCTTCAGTGATCTCTTGGTTATTTAGTAGTGTATTGTTTAGCCTCCATGTGTTGGTATTTTTTACAGATTTTTTTCCTGTAATTGATATCTAGTCTCATAGCGCTGTGGTCGGAAAAGATACTTGATATCATTTCAATTTTTTAAAATTTACCAGGCTTGATTTGTGACCCAAGATATGATCTATCCTGGAGAATGTTCCATGAGCACTTGAGAAAAATGTGTAGTCTGTTGTTTTTGGATGGAGTGTCCTATAAATATCACTTAAGTCCAACTTGTTTAATGTATCAGTTTAAGCTTGTGTTTCCTTATTTATTTTCATTTTGGATGATCTGTCCATTGGTGAAAGTGGGGTGTTAAAGTCCCCGATTGTGTTACTGTTGACTTCCCCTTTTATGGCTGTTAGTATTTGCCTTATGTATTGAGGTGCTCCTATGTTGGGTGCATATATATTTACAATTGTTATATCTTCTTCTTGGATTGATCCCTGATCATTATGTAGTGTCCTTTTCTGTCTCTTGTAATAGTCATTGTTTTAAAGTCTATTTTGTCTGATATGAGAATTGCTACTTCAGCTTTCTTTTGATTTCCATTTGCATGGAATATGTTTTTCATCCCCTCACTTTCAGTCTGTATGTGTCCCTAGGTTTGAAGTGGGTCTCTTGTAGACATCATATATATGGGTCTTGTTTTTGTATCCATTCAGTCAGTCTAGGTCTTTTGGTTGGAGCATTTAATCCATTTACATTTAAGGTAATTATCGATATGTATGTTCCTATTACCGTTTTCTGAAATGTTTTGGGTTTGTTATTGTAGGTCTTTTCCTTCTCTTGTGTTTCCTGCCTATAGAAGTTCCTTTAGCATTTGTTGTAAAGCTGGTTTGGTGGTGCTGAATTCTTTTAGCTTTTGTTTGTCTGTAAAGGTTTTAATTTCTCTGTCAAATCTGAATGAGATCCTTGCTGGGTAGAGTAATCTTGTTTGTAGGGTTTTCTCATTCATCACTTTAAATATGTCCTGCCACTCCCTTCTGGCTTGCAGAATTTCTGCTGAAAGATCAGCTGTTAACATTATGGGGATTCCCGTGTGTTTTATTTGTTGTTTTTCCCTTGCTGCTTTTAATATATTATCTTTGTATTTAATTTTTGATAGTTTGATTAATATGTGTCTTGGCATGTTTTTCCTTGGGTTTATCCTGTATGGGACTCCCTGTGCTTCCTGGACTTGATTGACTATTTCCTTTCCCATATTAGGGAAGTTTTCAACTATAATCTCTTCAAATATTTTCTCAGTCTGTTTCTTTTTCTCTTCTTCTTCTGGGACCCCTATAATTCAAATGTTGGTGCGTTTAATGTTGTCCCAGAGGTCTCTGAGAGTGCCCTTAATTCTTTTCATTCTTTGTTCTTTATTCTGCTCTGCAGTAGTTATTTCCAGTATTTTATCTTCCAGGTCACTTATCTGTTCTTCTGTCTCAGTTATTCTGCTAGTGGTCCCTTCTAGATAATTTTTCATTTCATTTATTTTGGTTTTCATCATTGTTTGTTTGTTCTTTAGTTCTTCTAGGTCCTTGTTAAACGTTTCTTGTATTTTCTCCATTCTATTTCCAAGATTTTGGATCATCTTTACTATCATTATTCTGAATTCTTTTTCAGGTAGACTGCCTATTTCCTCTTCATTTGTTAGGTCTGGTGGGTTTCTGCCTTGCTCCTTCATCTGCTGCTGTGTTTCTCTGTCTTCTCATTTTGCTTAACTTAGTGTACTTGGGGTCTCCTTTTCACAGACTGCAGGTTCGTAGTTCCTGTTGTTTTTGCTGTCTGTCCCCAGTGGCTAAGGTTGGTTCAGTGGGTTGTGTAGGCTTCCTGGTGGAGGGGACTAATGCCCGTGTTCTGGTGGATGAGCTGGATCTTGTCTTTCTGGTGGGCAGGTCCACATCTGGTGGTGTGTTTTGGGGTGTCTGTGGCCTTATTATGATTTTAGGCAGCCTCTCTCCTTATGGATGGGGTTGTATTTCTGTCTTGCTAGTTGTTTGGCATAGGGTGTCTGGCACTGTAGCTTGCTGATCGTTGAGTGGAGGTGGGTGTTGGTGTTGAGATGGAGATCTCTGGGCGATTTTCACCATTTGATATTACATGGAGCTGGGAGGTCTCTTGTGGACCAGTGTCCTGAACTTGGCTCTCCCACCTCAGAGGCACAGTCCTGATGCCTGGTGGAGCACCAAGAGCCTGTCATCCACACAGGTCAGAATAAAAGGGAGATAAAAAAGAAAGAAAGAAAGAAAGAAGAGGATAAAATAAAATAATATAAAATAAAAATTTTAAAATAAAGACTAAAATATAATTATTAAAAAAAAATTAAAGAAAGTAAAAAGAAAAAAGAAAGAAAGAAAGAAGGGAGAAAGCAAACCAAATATCAAATCCACCAATGATAACAAGCGCTAAAAACTATAGTAAGAAAAAGAAAAAAACAAAATGGACAGACAGAACCCTAGGACATATGGTAAAAGCAAAGCTATACGGACAAAACCACACACAGAAGCATACACATACACACTCACAAAAAGAGAAAAAGGGAAAGAAACATATATATCATTGCTTCCAACCTCCACCTCCTCAATTTGGGATGATTCGTTGTCTATTGAGGTATTCTACACATGCAGGGTACATCAAGTTGACTGTGGAGATTTAATCCGCTGCTCCTGAGGCTGCTGGGAGAGATTTCCCTTTCTCTTCTTTGTTTGCAAAGCTCCCGGGGTTCAGCTTTGGATCTGGGCCCGCCTCTGCAAGTAGGTTGCCGGAGGGCGTCTGTTCCCGCCCAGACAGGACAGGGTTAAAGGAGCAGCTGATTCGGGCGCTCTGGCTCACTGAGGCCCGGGGGAGGGAGGGGTAGGGATGCGGGGCGAGCCTGCGGCGACAGAGGCTGGTGTGACATTGCACCAGCCTGAGGCATGCTGTGTGTTCTCCCAGGGAAGTTGTCCTTGGATCACAGGACCCTGGCAGTGGCAGGCTGCACCTGCTTCCGGGAGGGGAGGTGTGGATAGTGACCTGTGCTCGCACACAGGCTTCTTGGTGGCTGCAGTAGCAGCCTTAGCATCTCATGCCCGTCTCTGGGGTCTGCACTGATAGCCGCGGCTGGTGCCCGTCTCTGGAGCTCGTTTAGGCAGCGCTCTTAATCCCCTCTGCTCGCGTACCCCGAAACAATGGTCTCTTGCCTCTTAGGCAGTTCCAGGCTTTTGCCCGGACTCCCTCCTGGCTAGCTGTGGCACACTAGTCCCTTCAGGCTGTGTTCACACAGCCAACCCCAGTCCTCTCCCTGGGATCTGACCTCTGAAGCCTGAGCCTCAGCTCCCAGCCCCGCCCGCCCCGGCGGGTGAGCTGACAAGCCTCTCGGGCTGGTGAGTGCTAGTCGGCACCTATCCTCTGTGCGGGAATCTCTCCGCTTTGCCCTCCGCACCCCTGTTGCTGTGTTATCCTCCGCGGCTCCGAAGCTTCCCCCCTCCGCCACCTGCTGTCTCCGTCCGCGAAGGGGCTTCCTAGTGTGTGGAAACCTTTCCTCCTTCACAGCTCCCTCCCACTGGTGCAGGTCCCGTCCCTATCCTTTTGTCTCTGTTTATTCTTTTTTCTTTTGCCCTACCCACGTACGTGGGGAGTTTCTTGCCTTTTGGGAAGTCTGAGGTCTTCTGCCAGCATTCAGTAGGTGCTCTGTAGGAGTTGTTCCACATGTAGATGTATTTCTGATGTATTTGTGGGGAGGAAGGTGATCTCCAGGTCTTACTCTTCTGCCGTCTTGAAGCTCCTCCCTCTAATTCTTTGAAATAATAATAGTTTTAGGGGAACACTTTTATCTCCCTACATTCTTACCTTTGCTTAGTGAACTGGACCTCCCATTTTCTCCTTAACAACCCTCACTCACTCATCCATGCAGTCATGCACATGTTCTTTCTGTGATGGGGTAAGTAATTTCATCCAGTGGGAAAATTGGGGGCAGACCATTGTGGCTACAAGTATGCTCTGTGTTCCTCAAATTAGATTCATCAGTGACATGGCACATACTGGTACCTGTTGATCTACTTCCATTTCCCTATTGGTTAAAAAGGCAGAGGAGGGAGGGATCCAATTAATTGACATTCTAAAACCTTGAGGACCAGTGATAGCAATTTTTCCTCCCTCGCAGTCCAGACCCATATACAGACTGTTGTTTGGTTTGGGGTGTCATTAAATTAATTCTTCCACTGGCTTAGGTATTAACCCAGTACACTTCTCTGAAAAGCAAGCCTAGTCCCGCTAGCTGCAAAAATCACGTATCTCCCTGTTTCCGTTCCCAGCATACCAAAGCTCCACTTCAGGGCAGCCCTCCAGGATTTCTACTGCCCCAAATGGGTTTGACAAATGATAGCTGCCTGGTTGCTCTGTTCATTCTACTGACAGAGTAGAATTAATGTAAATGAAATAGATGGACCTGCTCAAGGCCTCTTGTAAACTAGTTGTGAAGAGTAGCTCAGCATTCCTTTGAAATAGCCCCCCACCTCCCTATATACCAATAGCTACTAATTTTTAACAAAAATGAAAAATCCAGGGTAGTTTATGGTAAGGAAAGGAAATAAGACCTTGCTTTAAAATATCTGTTCTTCTTTTCACAAGACTATATTTGTCTGTAATAATTTGAAATCTATCTCAGACATCTGTTGGTTTTTTATGTTAACACCTCAAATTGGCTCCATTCAAAAATACATGGCATCAGCCAACAGATCAAAGGTTCCTGGCTTCAATATTCTCTCCTTTTTCACAGTTTTAAATCTCATGATTTCAGTACCTGCACATGATTTGTTCAAATGTATTTCCTAGCTTATAACTACTGATTATGCTTCTTGAAACTAGTCTGCCAGCTAAGACATGCTCATACTTGATTTTGATACATGCCGCATTAAGAAATTTATCCATAGAAGTAACTGTGACATTATTCAGGAATCAAAAGCAAAGGGAAATGCACAGCATGTTTCTTGCCCCAAATTATGCTCTGGTTTAAGGAAATATCTTCTCAAACTAATTCAGATCACAACTGCCAACACTTTACCCAAGCCCAAGAAAAACAGTAATATTTTAATTAGAAATTAGTGTCAAACTTTTCCAAGTTTTATAATGAAGCTATTTTTCTGGACAATTTGGCAAGGTCTAGCCTTCTACCTCAAAATGACTAAGCTTAGGAAAGCTATCTTGGGCATTCATCTTGGTAATGTATTAGAAATAATTATAGGTGCATAAAAACCCATAAACCTATAAAAGGATTTCTGTTGTGCTTGTGTGAATAAGATAGGGCAGTTACAACTGGGAAAGATGGAGTGTAAAGAGTAGTGTTATGCAAGTTTCCAAATTAAGACTTAAGAAAAGAATAGAGCAAGATTGGATTTGATGGATTTATAATCAAACTCTCCTTTATACCCTATCTTCACACAAAATCACAAGCCAGATTGACTCAACCTTTCCTTTGAAATCTTCAGAGGCTGGCAAACTGGGAATTGTGAGCTCTGATAGCTGATGGCCTGGTGACCATGAAGGAAATAGAAAAGTTACCGTAAAATTCCTGAAGCTCAGCATTCAGCCCTTTTTGTAAGGCAGAAAGAGCTGTTCAAGGCGCAGTAACCTCTGGAGGCATCATTCTATTAGAACAAGGTCAAATAGAAGGTAAAAGGGAACGTGCATGCACAGTCTAAGATCTCAAGAAATGGCAATCTGTTGGAAAAGCAAGAACGGCATTCAGGAACAAGTAGGAATACAATTATGATACAGAACAGGCAGATTTTCCAGCTCAAAATTAAATTCTTATTGACCAAGTCTTATCCTCTCAATAGTTGTTGGATCTGTGTCCACCTTTCTAGACACAAAGTCACGACCTTATTTTGACACCTCAAACTCTCTTTTGGATGACTGCAATAACTTGTTATAACTAGTGTCCTGCTATCCATCTCAGTTCCCTAAATGCTTTCTCCACATACCTGCTGGAGGAATCTCTCCAAACAAAAACGAGAACCTGCTTGGCTTCTGCTTAAAGGCCTCCAGTGCCCCCCCCCCCATGCTCAGGACAGTCTGTGCTCCCTGTTTCCTAACATGGCTCTTGAAACCCTTTCTGATCTGACCACTTCCCTCCTCCCCCACCCCTCCCAGCTGAGCTTCTAGCCATCCCCAACATGAACATCCGAAGGTACACTTACAAAGAAACATAGAGTTATGCATTATTTTCAATCTTCCTGGAACTTTTTCTGTTCAGAAAATCCTTTGACTTTCTAGTGTCTTTCAATTAAGAGGTCTTAGGACATGTTTAATAAGAATGATGTTTTTATAGATCCAGGATAACATTTAAGTTCTGTTTATTGGAAAACAAATTCTTGTAAATATTTCTTTATCAACTATTCTTCACCCACTCTCTGTGATTGATTATTGCAAGTACATGTATCTTAAAGTCCTTTTGCTTTTATGCTTGAAATATTTTGGCAACTGCATTCCCCGAGGATGCTTTCCCAGTTATCAAGGCTGACGGAAACAAAAGTTTCTCTGCACCAAATAAAGATGCAGAATAATGGCCACCATCCTACAGGTTTATTAGGATCTAGTGATTCAAGTGTTTCTAAAAGTGAATGCAATAGAAAAATACAGTATATAGAATAAAAGTAGCTGAGTTCAAGAGTCATTACTTTACATATTAAGTTGTGCCCTTGAGCAGGTCATTTAAATTCTACAATGCTCTGATTTCTCTAGGTGTAATATAAGAATTGATAACAGCTTTATCTACACAAGTTTGTTATGAGGATAAAACAATAACAATAAAAATATGAAAAGTGTTTTTCTGCCTTTAAAACACTGTGCAATGTTAGGTATTATTTTTCATTGCATCAAGCCATACCACTAGACTCCTGTGCAAAATCCACATTATTAGAGTAGCAAGAACAATGCTTTATATTGAGATTTAAAGTATTTAAAGTTTTTACTTCCCAAAATTGAAACATTAAGTTTCTTCAGATTATGAACTAAATGTCTTTCTGCCTAGTAATTGAATACCAAATCTCCTTCATAGGCAACGTGTCTTTTTAGGAATTAAAAATCGTCACTATCCACTTCTTATTACAATAATTTGATGCTGGAAATAAAACACAGTGCCATTACAGTCCTTCACCTTAAGAACTATCTACATTTCAAGTTAAAACAAGGCTCACATCCTCTACTAAAAGCACCTGCAACAGAGATCTGTAATCTACATATGAATTGATATCATTTTAAAATTAGAGTTGTTGATATTTCTTCACTTCTTTGAGATTTAATGTTAACAACTAATGGCTATTGAAATTGTTATTTTTCCCAAGATACTATGAGTCTTATTATAATTGAAAATGTAATACAGAATTAAAATAATGGGTGAAATGCATGTAAAATTCCAGTAATAAGAATGATAATAATGATATCCATTTAATTTTTCACAGGGATCAAAGCTATCAAATGCATTATATGCATATTATCCAAACTATTTGAATGGTTAGGTCAATATTTCTCTTTACAAATTTAGAATATAATATGTATCTAAAGCCAATTCATGGAATCCCTTTAAATTCCACTTACAAGTTTGTTTGTATGTCTAATCATGTACTAGAAAGGCAGCTACATGGTGTTGACATCTGTAAAGTAAGCCTATAGCAGAGGCAGCAGTGTGGGTTCAGGGCGGTACCAAAGATTCAGGTGACTGGTTTCTTTTACCCATGCTGTGGGAGATAATTTGTTCATGTGTAGGAAAACTCCTACAAACTATGGTTGTAGTGGGAAAATATCCATCGAAGTGATCTGAGAGGTATCTAAAGTCCTGCCACTATATTTTAGGTATCATTGTTTAGTGTTATTTGGATATTAAGAATAGAACTTATATGAAGATCCAAAAAGTCATGATAATGAATAAATTCAGGAGCAGAATGTGACAACTGTGTTAGACTGTTGCAGTAGCTATGTAGATGACCTGAGATCTCCCTGGGTTATTTATGTTTTTAAAAGTTTTATATAATGCTATATTCAGTGAAAGTATACATTAATCAATTTCCTGTGCTGTGCTACGAAGTGGAGTATTTTGTACTCTAGTTATAGGTAGCACAGCTTCTCTGCAGTGCATATTTAAAAAAATATATCAAACAGGCTTAATTATGAAGCAGAAGGAGGTTACTCAATAATAATATTTAAAAGCATACCTGGAACAAAATATTCATATCTCTGGACTGTCGGATAGCCTGGAATAACTACCACTAAATGAGACTCCACTGATGTGAAAATAGTCTCCAGAGTCCAATTTTTAAAAAGGGATCTAAATGGACACATTATTCTTTCGTCACCCATTGCTATATTAACACAGATTGGTTGATCAGTCTCCTATGCATGTGTGTGAGCACACACACAGTCCTCATGCAGTGGGCCAGTGGGAAGAGGGAAACGGATATCTCAGAGGACAAATCAAGATGGGACATAGGAGAGAGGCCTTAAAAACCTCTGAGGACCCAAAAGTTGCTAAGTGTATGGGATGTGGGAGGGATAGGGATGGAGGGATTTTAGAGGTAAAGGAGATAAGGATATCCCTATTATAGAACAAATGCAAGCCTACATAAAGCAATTGCAATAATTTTATATTAAATACTATTATTTCCTATAAAATGGAGACTGAGAATAAGGCATTGGCCCCAAATACAAAAACAAGTGAGTTGAAATTAAGGGATGATTATATTATAGATCCTCTGATTCCAAGGTATGATTATTAATTATATTCATTTTCATTAACTTACAGCTCTTGGTCTATATATAATTTCAAACAAGCAGTACATATTTGATTTTTCAGTCATTCAAACATTTATCATGCATCTGCTATGTGTTAAGCTCTGTGTTAAAGGCTCAGAGATCAAAGATGAGAAAGATTCAGCAGCACATGCAAATATCCCATAATTTAGTGGAGGACATAAAGATACCAAATATTTGACAAAGAAATGTGTAATATACTAAGGGAATTCAGATAATGGAGTCAATCATAATCATCTTGTTTCAAACATGAATAACTGTTAGAAGCAAATGGTATAAGGGACTTCCCTGGCGGTCCAGGGGTTAAGACTTCGTCTTCCAGTGCAGGGGGTGTGGGTTCGATCCCTGGTTGGGGAGATAAGATCCCACATGTCTCTCGGCCAAAAACCCAAAACACATAAAACAGAAGCAATATTGTAACAAAATTCAATAAAGACTTTAAAAATGGTCCATATCAAAAAAAAAAAAAAAAAAAGCAGTGGTGTGAAATATCTTTACCAATGGAGGGGGGGTATACTATTCTCCATTTATTCTCAACCTAAACTAGTCAACTTCCAATAAAATAAGCACTCATGTGTTTTACTTTTTTTTTTTTTTAAATCAATTGGGTAATTGGAATAAATGGTTGATCACTCAAGGCCAGGCTACATCTTTATTTTACTGCTCTCATCACTGCCTACCCTAGTCTAAGAGTATTTTTGTAACAGAATTTTACCTATGTTTTAAAAGTATTTTGGATCTCAGAACTGAGAGATTTTATTGTAAATAAAAGTGATTGAGTGAAAACAGAATATGAAGTGATGAAGATTTTAAAAATAAAGTCACATAACAGTGCCTATGAGCTAGAATCTCCATTATGCTCTAGCCATCTAATTAGTTCCATTAATAGTGTTTTCTTTTCAAGGCTTTGAAAGTTTCTCCATTGAAGCCCTTATGCTATTTTGAGAATTTTAGTAGTCAAACAACAAACAAGTAGAGAATGAACTCACAATTAATATATGCCCTTTTCTTTTAATAAAAACTATACTCTTTCATTATCTGTCCTACTTTCCAATGGCTCTTTAAGGAGTGTTTCTTTCTAATGCTTACAATGAAGTCACCCCAGTTGGCACTCAACTATTTTAAATTTTTAATGAGTTCATAACTAGTCTGGACACCTCTCAAAACTCAGAGCCCCTGAGTATGTAAGTGGACTCTTTATGTTATCAGATCTGGCTATTTTGAAATCAGAGGCGCCTAGGGATATAAGTCTTTTTAAAAAGCAAATAAACCGATAATTTTTTTCAGAGTATACAAAGCTCCATGACACACACACAAATGTGTTCTGAGGTAGCACCTTTATCACAAATGGAGAGGAAAAAAAGAGGAAAATATGGTTCAGCAAAATGATTAGCTGTTTCCATAGTAGCAATGTCGATCGACACCACAAAACACAATATTTAAAAATGTAATTGTTTCTATTTTTATCAACAGATAAACCCAGCACCAACCAAACTCAAACACTGAGGATTAAGACTAAATCCCTGAGAGAGTAGCATTGACATATATACACTACCAAATGTAAAATGGATAGCTAGTGGGAAGCTGCTGCATAGCCCAGGGAGATCAGCTCAATCTTTGTGATGACCTAGAGGGGTGGGATGGCAGGGGTGGGAGGGAGGCTCAGGAGGGAGGGAATAAGGGGACATGTGTATACACATAGCTGATTCACTTTGTTGTACAGCAGAAACTAACACAACATTGTAAAGCAATTATACTCTAATAAAGATATTAAAAAAAAATCATACCAAGTGACATAAGTCAGACAGAGAAAGGTATATATCATATGATATCACTTATAGGTGGAATTTAAAAATTGATACAAATGAACTAACTTACAAATCAGAAAGACAGTCACAGACTTAGAAAGACTTACGACTACCAAAAGGGAATGGTGTGGGGGGAGGCCTAAATTAAGGGTTTAAATTAGCATACAACACATACATAGAGAAAACAGATAATCAACAAGGATTTACTGTATAACACAGGGAACTGGACTCAACACACTGTAATAACCTCAATGGAAAAAGAATCTGAAAAAGAATATATAGATGTTTCTGTGTAACTGAATCAAGTTGCTGTACATCCAAAAGAAACACAACATTGTAAATCAGCTGTAATTCATCATAACATTAAAATTAAATTACAAAAAGAAAAAAAAAAGACTAAATCCCTAGACAAAGGTCAGCCTCTCAGGGAGGAGCTGGCCTACCCTGGAGAGAAGTAAGGCTGAGGAGGTGGAAGGCACACTTCAACACATCTAGGTGAGTACTAGCAGCTTTAATAACACTCCTGTTTAGCATTTATCTTAATCTTAACTGCATCATTATTTACGTAGTAACTGTAGAAAATTTGTCTCTCCAGCTAGAATGTAAGCTCCTAGAGAGAAGGGACCATTTTTGTCTGAACCTCAGATTTATGGCTGCTGGGCATAAAATACGCACTTAATTCACATTTGTTAAATGATATGATGAATAATTGAGGATGCCTGAATGAAATGCAAGCCTGAATTAAGATGAAAATATGAAAATGCCAGGGAAGAAACATAACTATAAATAACAAGTAATATTCCATAAAGATTCCCAATTGAATGCTTTACCTGATCAGTCTTATTTCTTTGAGAAACCTCCTTTTCTAAGATTCCAGAGACGCCCAAGTGCTCAAGTCCCCCCGGGGGTGGGCTTGGGAAATACAAATATACCCATAAGGAAGAGACAATTTTTTATTTGTTTGTTTTGATTTGTTTCGTTTTTGTTTTAATATAAGTATTACTTACCTTCTTATTCTTGGCTAGACTTTCTCATTTCATGATACTAGAAAATGGTTCAAATGGAAATGCCCCTGGTTGTTACATAATGACTAGAATTACATTAAGTTGTCAAAATGAATAGCATCATAAATTTTCCTAAATTTTTTTTTTAATACAAGAGATAAGAACTTGAGGATGTGTAACCTTATGATAAGGAAAATGGAGTAAAAGGAGAAATCAAATATATGTTTGAATTTCATGAAAATAGGTTTGGAGCTGCAGGCTGGAGTTTTACTTTGTTTAAATTTAATTCAGAAATGAGCACTTACTCTGTGTTAGGCACTGTGCTTCGTGACTGAATGAAGCACGGTGTCTACCTCAAAGTGCCTACAGACTAACTTCCAGACTCTAATAACTCAGAAAGAGCAAGCAGGTCATAGACTTCCAGCTTCCTTCACCCTGGAGCTCTAATAATTCCTCTTGGTTGAGAGACAGGGATTAGAATACAGAGATGGAAGGAAATAGCGAAACTGGGGGCATGTGGGATACATTCCAGTACTGGTCCATATTCCTTAACCTGTTCCTTAAAATTTACATCAATGGAAACTTTTAGAAAAGCCACAGTATTAACAACATCCTCATAATTCAGAAAGAAGTTGGACAAAGAAAAAACACAGGCACTATGGGTAGGTTGATTCTGAATCCCAATTATAATTCCAAGAAGGTAAATATCCAAGAAGTTTCCGAGGATTCCAGAAGCATCCTGACAACCGAAGGTGTGGGATCCAGGGCTATTCCATGACCTCATTATCTCTCACCAGCTCCTGAATTAATGAGGAGCTAGGAAAAACCTGTTTCATTCAATCCTCAGAAAATTACAAAATAATAATATATGGTTAGTTTTAAAGTTAACTACTGTGTATTTTATCAGTCTGTCACACCTCATCATTAAAAGAATTGTATTTATTAAGAAAAATTAAACCGGCTTAGTAAACTATTTTGTTTATTTGCCTAGAAAATGCCTTTGCACAAAGAGACTGGATTTTGGATTCTGATAATCCATTTGTAAAAGTGGATAAGATTATGCTTACAAATGAGATAAACTAGATGAAATGGACAAACAACAGAAAGACATAAACTACCAGAACGTCTTCAAGGAGACATATAAAACCTGAAGAGACCTATACAAAATAAAGCTATTGAATTAGTAGTCTTAAAACTTCCAAGAAAGAAATCCCAGGGCCAGAGGGATTCACTGGTAAATTCAACCGAATATGCAATCAATATTCAGCAAGAGTACCAAGATGATTCAATGATAAAAGAATAATCTCAACAAATTGACACTAGGACAGCTGGATATCCATATGCAAAAGAATAAAGTTTAACTCCTACTTCACACTATTTATAAAAATTAAGTCAAATGGATCAGAGGCTTACATGCAAGGGCTAAAACTGTAAAACTCTTAGAAGAAAACTTAGGAGTAAATCTTTATGACCTTGGGTTTGGGAATGGTTTCTTCGATATGACACCAAAAGGAGAAGTGAGCAAAGAAAATATAGATACTTTGAATTTCAACTTTTGTGCTTCAAGAACATCACCAGTAAAGTGGAAAGATAACCCACCAAATGGGAGAAAATATTTGCAAATCATATCACTCGTAAGGTGCTATATATCCAGAGTATATAAAGAACTCTTAAAACTCAACAAAGTGACCCAATTAAAAACATAGACAAAGGACTTAAATAGACATCTCTCCAAAGAAGATATACAAATGGCCAAAAAGCATATGAAAAGATGCTCAACATCATTATTCATTAGGGAAATGCAAATTAAAACCATGAGATAGCACCTCTCTCCCATGAGGATGGCTAAAATTAAAAACAAACAAACAGTAACGAGTGTTGGCAAAAATGTGGATAAATTGTAACCCTCATACACTGTTGGCAGCAATGCAAATTGGTTTAGCTACTTTGGGAAACATATGTCCACATGAAATCTGGTACACGGTTGTTCATAGCAGCACCGTGTATAATAGCAAAAAGTTAGAAATAACCCAAATATGCATCAACTGAATAAACAAAATGCAGTATATCTATACAGTGGAATATTTTACAATAAAAAGGAATGGAGAACTGATACATGCAACAAACACAGGTGAACCTTGAAACATTATGCTAAGTGAAAGAAGGCAATTACAAAAGACCACATATTACATTTCCATTTATATGAAACGTCCAAAACAGGCCAACTCATAGAGACAGAAAGTGAATTAATTGCAGCCAGGGAGGGGAGAAGACTGAAGTGGGGAGGGGAATGTGGAGTGACTGCTAACGGGAATAGGTTTTCTTCTTGAGGTGATGAAAGTGGTCTAAAGTTAGATGGTATTGAGGACTCCACAACTCTGTGACTGAATTGTCACTCTGTGACTCCAAAATGACTGAACTGTACATTTTTTTGAAAAAAATGTTTTTTATGAAAAATTTCAAACATATACAAAATTGGAGTGTATAATACAGTATCTATGACTTACCTTCAACATACATATCAATATTTTGACAATCTTATTGTGTTTTAGTAATATTAAGGGATTATTATTAACCTTGTTAGGTATGTTAGATATGTTAGGTAAGATAGCTATGACTGATTGATTGATTTATAATAATGAAGAATTTAGGCCTAGAGATAAGGGCACATAACACTTTACACACTTTCTATACATTTTACTACGGTGTAATAAAAAATAATAGTGGGGCTTCCCTGGTGGCACAGTGGTTGAGAGTCCGCCTGCCGATGCAGGGGACACGGGTTCATGCCCCGGTCCGGAAAGATCCCACATGCCGCGGAGCGGCTGGGCCCGTGAGCCATGGCCACTGAGCCTGCGCGTCCGGAGCCAGTGCTCCGCAACGGGAGAGGCCACAGCAGTGAGAGGCCCGCGTACCGCAAAAAAAAAAAAAAATAGTGGATTAGTAAAAAGTAAAGGTAAGAGTTGGCCAGTTGAAATTGATTTCTGGAAATAATTTGTTTACATTTCATTTAAAAATATTTCTCCCTTAATCAGCATTAGGAGGAAGTATTCTGGAGCTTCTACAGATGCTGTTTCACAGTCTAAGGTCCACGTGTGGTTACCTACATCTTCCTGGTGGCGGCAAATAGTAGCCAGAATTGAAATAGTCGACTGTATTACTGGGGAGGTAACTGCTTCTGCTACATTCCGAATGATTGTACCTGTATGTTACCCTTTGAACGAAAAATAGAGAAGCCAGGTTTTCTCCTTATCTTTTCATCTTATAGTCCAGTAATTTTTCTTTCCAGTCAATTCTAAATATAGGACATCACAAAAGGTCTACTTACACAACTATATAATTTAAGTATCCAAATGTCTCATTGACGTACACTAGGATATTATGACTCTTTAAGACCTATGATAAATTTGCAGTGATATGGGACAATGTTTGTGATACAGTATGAAGCCTAAAGGGAAGAACGTGACAGGGATTGACATTCCTACCCAGAACAACAGAAATGTGTTCGTCTCTGGTGCTTGAGGTTTGGAAAACGCTGGACTCTAAGTTTTACTATGGAATTTGATGGTCCACAGTGAACCTGAAATGTAAATGCCACAGTCTCTGTCCTATTCGGCAAGGCGCACCTCTTATTGCTGTCTAGCTATTTACACTTGCTATTATAACCCAAGGTTCTTAATTAAGCAATCATATGACTTCACTTTTAATTACTCTGGGACCTCTTGAAATATCATCCATAATACATATCTTACTAGAAATATCATCTCATTTTGATAAAGACTTCTTTATTTCTTTTGTTATATTTTCTTTCTATATGGTACATTACTGCCATGTGATTACCAACATTTTTTAATGTTATGGGTGGGATCATGATCTAACTATAGTTGGTATTTATATGACATTAAAACAAAAGTGCTATCATAATTAAAGATGAACTTATAATAAAAAATAAAGACATATAATTCAATGCTATTTATATCATAACTGTTTAGAAGAAGACAAATGAAAAGAAAAAAGGGAAGCAGTTAGATGGAATTGATAGTTACTAATAAAGCTCATACTCTCCATTCAGCTTATGAAGGCTTTTAAATACTCAAACTAAGAGTTATTATCAAAGTCACTAGACTTACACAGAACACCATCAAGCTAGAATTATTAGAATGTAGAAAGTGTGAATAAGTCTAGGATTAGGGGACCTACTAAGTAAGTGATTGACTTGCTAGAATCCTTTGCAATGCTTACTGAAGAATTTTTTTCATTAAAATGAACAATACAAGGCAAATTTAATGTACTCGGAACTCTCCACAGACATGTATATTTTTCTGCTTTCTTAAAAGTACACAGGTCAGACAAAGGATTCATCTTGATCAGAAATAGAGAACTCAGGTATGTTTGAATCTGCTACTTATACTGCATACTATGTTTTGTTTAATTTCATGGGTAGAAAAAAAAAGGGTCATGTATTTTACATATTATCAGTTTAAATAATAAATTTTATTTTGATTAAGGAACAATCATGGTATGTGATTATTATAAAAATATAGGCTTATAATTAAGTTCCTACCCTTATTGTAAGTCTCTGCCATTCTATTAACATATGCATTATTATTTTGGTTTTATAATACCAGATAGTAAATAAACATACATTTTATAAATATAAAATAAACATACACATTCTATATTTTTGAAAGATACAGTTTTAGGAGCTAAATGGGCACATGCAAATAAAAAATATAGTATTAGCAGTCTGTCTGCTGTTTCATGCTTTATTAACTTCTATTTCTGATATTTTAAAGTGCTATACACATACAAGTTATACAGAAATCTACCTCATAGTTTCTAAAAATCACTGACTTTTCAAACATTTTTCCTGGTCTTCTTTTTAAAAAATAAACATATGAATGCTGATGAAGTGGAAAATGAGTCTCTGGAGGTGCTTTCTAAAGGAACCACAAGATTGATGAAAAGTATGCCATTACATGGGGCTGAACTTATTGTGCACACTGGGGAAGTCCTTGATATTAATGGGTGTCTCATGCTCAGCTCCCAGAGCCAAAACTCCATCGGAGTGATCTGCGCTGCTAACTGGAGGCATTTCACAATTCGAGCCCAAAGGTTTACAGTCCAGCATTCCAGCTAATTATGCTGCTTCTAATTCCAGCTGGACTTAAACTCTTATCTCTGGATGCCAGGCCTACAGATAGGGCCTATCACAGTAGCTCCAATTCACAGAGAATACTCAACTCCATGACCCCAGTGAGGTTAAATCCTTCCAGATAGCCTAAGTAAATGGTTCATAACTTGTTCCTTTCACTCCCACTAATGCCTGTGAACCGAGAAAGAGACTAGCAAAGGTGAAAGTATCTTCAAATTATTAGCTGAACTTCCTCTTCCTTTGCTTCTGTCAGTAAGTCCCACATCCTGCTCCTACGGAGAACAAGAAACTCAGAGGAAGCAATTCCTGAACTTTCTTCTCAAGTATTTATGAATCAATCTGCAGGTGTCTGTGTATTATTGGTGATACACAGATGCACATTTCTCTTCTCTTTAACAACTTCCTGGTAAGCCCTGTGTGCACCCGCCGCTCTGAGAAAGACACCATAGTTAGAAGGGCACAGGTCAAGTTATATAATTGAGGCTTTTATCTTGGATCAAACAGATTTCACCTCAAAAACAGGTGCATCTGAATGTAAAAGGATCTAGTTATCATTATGGGGATTGGTTGCACTCTCCTGTACTCTCCTGAACATTTATTTAAAATAATCAAAACGAAGAGCAAACAAATATATTATGGTAAATATTGTTTGAGAAATACTTAAGGAATTAGTATTTCTTGATAATTATGATTCTTGATAATTCTTGATAATGTGATTTTGCATCTATATTTCTTGATAAATAATAATTTCTTGTAATTCTTGATAATGTGATTTTGCATCTATATTTCTCACTGGGCCGGATTCCTTTGAGAGTAGAGCCAAGCCATGATTTGTCTTGTTTCTCCTACACTTCACATTTTCAAACATATATGATTCAAAGCACATATGTCATACACTTTTTAATGTATTATACTTTTAATAAAAGCTTATTGGATTTGGGGGGTGTTGAACAATAGTACATTCACATCCTTCTTAAAAAAAGAGAACTGATGGTAGCATATATTTTTCTGTGCCACTTTCAACTTTAGTATAATTGAAATTTGAGTCCATACTTCTGTTTAAATTCAGCCCAGTGTTTCCACTGAATCCCTTCTGGCTATTGGCGGTCATGTATATAACATCATGGTTACGAGCTCTTTTTTTGAAAACCCATTTCTAGTGACCTTCACCTCTCTAGTACATTTAAGATTATTCCAAAGCATATAAAAGTATGGGCTTTGTTCTGCATGACCAGTTTTGTGAAACTTGTAATTTCTCTGTAACTTAAACTGCATATGCAAGAAGTTAAACCCTTTTTACTGAAAGTCAACTTTTGACAGAAACATGTTCTTCTTTGGAGAAATAGTCCTTCAGGACCTAGGAATGGGTAACACCAATGACTCTGGGCATTTTTAATTTTACAAATTCACTTCTAATGTCTTTAATTTTGATTCCTGGCATAAAGCAGACCACAGGATAATGCTTTATTGAAATGTTTAACTGAATATATGTGTTATACACATACATTTTTGAAACACCTCAAACTTAGCAAGTACAATACAAAGATCTGTTTTTTGAGAGTAAGTTGCTGACATGATGCCCTGTCATACCCAAAAACTTTAGTGTGTATTTTCTACAAACAAACATTCTCCTGTCCAATCACAGTCCATTCATCCAATTCAGGAATTAACATTGTCACATTATTATCATTTAATCCTCAGGCCTCATTTAAACTCTCCCAATTATGTCCTTTATACTAAAAGAAGCCAGCTAAAAATCATGCACTGCGTTTCGTTGTCACATCTCTTTAGATATTTTAGTCTGGCACAGTTCCTTAGTTTTTGCATGACTATCACAACTTTGGAATTTTTGAAAGTGACAGGACAGTTATTTTATAGAATATTTGTCATTTGGATCCGTCTGCTATTTCTTCATGATTCCGGTTATGTGTCTTTGGCAGGCATATCACCAGAGTGATGCTGGGTTCTTCCCATTGCACCATCAGGAGGCACATGGTCCAATTTTCCCAACACTGAGGAAGTTCACTTCGATCACTTGTTTAAGGCAGCATCTGCCGAACTTCAATGTAAAGGTGTCCTTTGTAATTAGTATTTTATGGGGAGGTATTTTGAATTTTCTGTTCCTTATTAAACTCTCAACTTATTCAGTACAGGCTCATGGGTTATATTTTATTGCATGGGTTATATTCATTTGGTTACTATCATTAATATGATGCTTCAAATTGACCCAGGTATGGCCAGTTGGAGACCTTACAAGTTGGTTCCTTTACCCTTCCCATGCATCCTCACCGTTCTTTGAAGACCTCCTTGCCTTCAACAATAAGATCTTTCTTATCTGCCCCAGTTCTGGAAGCAGCCCTGGCTATTTTTAGTGGAAAAACATGGGGTTTAGAGGCCAAGATTGAGATGCACGTTTGTTGACCCTTAGGCATCATTTCTTCCAGGGCCTCTCAGAAGACTGCGCTAGGGAATAGAAGTGCAATACACACACACACGTACATGCATACATTAACTGCTATTCTAATTCTGTATTTATTTCTGCATCTATCTGCTTATATTAAAAATCATGAATTCACACTAATAACCCAAATTCCAATCCAAATTCTACAAGGTTTATTTTTGTTTTCCTTCCCTACTTATAACTCTATTCTCAGATGGAGAGAAGCATTACCCTTAATGTGTCTGCTTATCTGATCAGTTCTTCTCTTTGCTAAAATCTCCCATTCTGCAGCCAGAAGCCCTTTACACCACTCGGGCTCTGACATGCTCTGACAGGCCGCCCCTCTCTGTGGATGCCCTGCTTACTCTGCTCAGGCTCTGCCTTCCCATGCCAGCTTGTCCCCCCTCGTGACTGCACTTCTCAAATTGTTGGGCTCTCAAATCCTGCACCAGGTCAATCACCCCCCACAGGGATGCCCGGTCCACCTCCACTCGGGGTCCTGTACCCTGTCACTGGGGTGTCACACTGTGTAGGGGCACTTGTCATTCTGTTCAGGCTTCAAGCACCCCCTGGGTATCCCATGTCCACTGATGTTCCTCCTCTGCCTGTTTGGGAACTGAACCTCTGCTCTGAGCCATCATGGCTCCCCCCTCCTTCCCCACCACAGAAGCCTACCTTGCATTCCCTCTGGCTTTGAACTGAATTGTTCAGAAAGGAAAGGAAAAGAAGAAGGGAAAAGGAAAAGTTATATATTCAATACAACAATGAAGTGACAATGAAGGATCTAAATTTAAGTACAAATCCAATTATTTTGCTAATTACTAATCCAATTAATTACTCGTGCAAAGACTTCAACTGAAGTGACAATTGTATAAACAGAAATTTGGGGCCTGGATAAATTTGCATATAGGCAAATAATAAAAACTAATGGTAATAAAATAACCAATAATTTCTCCTCCATCCAGCTATGTTTCTTTAGACATTTATTATAAAAACTATCCCACTATTAGTGATCTTAAAGTACAAGGAAAGTAAAGTACTACTTAAAATAGAGGAACTCAGGTAACAGATATTTTCTTGGACTTCTCATGTTGCATTCTGGAGACTGATTTCACAAATTTGGAACAGATATATTTAAAATATATTGTTATGCATTGATTTTCTCTAAAAGATTTATGGCGTCTTCAGGAGGGCATGTTGGAGACGTGTCTGTAGGTCTGCCAAGCCACAGGGACCACTCTTTGCAAGAGACAGAGGGCAGGGCCCGCTGTGGGGGAAGAACACAAGAGGCTGGAAGTAGCAGACCCAGCCGTTCCTCACTGAAACTGTCACCATTTGCCACAGGCATTATAGGGCCCACAAGTTCAAAGACTTGAATAAATATAAATTTAGGAAGCTAAGAAGACAGAATTGCCTCCCTAATCCTCCCTGTTCCTGAAGTACCAGACCTATTCACAGCGCAGCATCCGAGACCCGGGACCCAGCACACCGCACTCCCTCCTGCGTACTCTAATCCCCAAGCAGCACTGACGGCACTGACACTGACACATGAGAGGACCACACAGGATGGGAGCCCAAGCCCCTGAGTAACGGTGGCTTCTCCGGGCATCACTGGGAAAGCAGTGGCAACGTGGCGCACCACCTGGGCACGGACCCAGGGGTAGGCTAGAGACCGTCTTTGCCCCATTTTTTTCTTAATGAAAAGTAATAGGGTTTCAAAGGTAGTCTCAGTTTCTATTTACAAAGACATACAAAAAGATTCACTGAAAAAATCTTCTTGGCAATTTTTGCCTTCCTTTTGGCCCCAGCATTATTTATATTTAGAATCTTGCCTCATGCCAGCAACACCACAGGTAAATCTCAACAGGAAATTTATTTTTTAAAAAAGACTCCTTCTCAAATTAACTATATGTCACTTATTTCTGCTTGCTTTAATTAGATTTCTAGAATAAAGATAGCAATACAAATCAAGATTTGCACCATACCTTGAACATATATAAACACTTTATTTACAGCACTAATATTTTCGACTAAAAATAATGTAGCAGACACTCCCAGCACTGAAAGAACAAACTTACCAAGACTATAAAATCAGAAGGTTCCCAGTCGGTGACTTTTTAATTATAAAGGAAACAGTAATCACATGAGTGCCAGATGAAGACTTCAAAGCACATATCTTTTCTCAGGATAAATGGCTTGTATGCAATGGGCAGATGATCCATGGGCTAAGAGCAGATTGGTGGGCCATAGATTTAAAGTCATACAAATGATCGGTTTAGCAAAAATAGCATAGCACACATTCGATCTGCCTGCCTTGTGTTTATCACATTATATTCCTTAGAATCAAATCTGTCTTTTATTTATTTTAACATATCTCTGTTGGATGTCACTATGGAGATACATGTTTAAACAGAATCCTCTACCTAGAAAACTACTTATTTACACGTCGCCAGCCCTCTCACTTATGACACCGACAGCCTCTACATAAGCCAGCAGCTCAAATTCTTGGTAGGCTTATTTTTATACTTTTCTGTGTTGTTTGCTTCTGATTAATGAGAAAAGAAGAGAAAAATTCCCTGTATCTTCAACAGATAACAAATTTACCACTAGTTCATTATAGATTATATTTTCTGGCTTGCTAGCTTCTTAATTCATGGCACCAAAGAGCAGAGGAAGATTAGCTTATGTAAGATTAGGGTGACATTTGGACATTTTTCTCATGTAGATAACAGTATAAAACATTTTAAATAGGAGTAACTGAGAGTTATTTTCTCCCTTCATTTGATATGCTGAAACGTATGCAAGGCAATCTTCCGTTCTCCAGTAGCTCCCATATCCAGCCAATTTCTAGATTCAGCAGGGCATCAGCTTCCCTACAAGTACAGTTTCAGTCGATAACAGGTAAACAGGGAGCCGTGTGCAGCCTTGAATATAGTACACACCACAAACTTCAAAAACTCTTAAAGGCAGCACATTGTCTTGACTCAACTAAAACTACACAGTTTTCTACTTTGTCGCTTCACCTTCTTAGTCAATTCAGCAGTGTAAGCCAGCTCACAGCACCTCAGTGTCAGAAGACAGACTGCAACATCTAGCTCATCCCACCTGTATTTGATACCAAAGAATTTCTCTTACAACATCCCTTAGCAGGGAGCTAATCTGTCTCCATTTCCACACTTGGAATGTGGATTTAAGATTTTACTGTAGGTCCATATCCTTTACAGGCATTAATCATTAGAAATGAATCCCTTATATCGAGCCAAAATTAGTCATTTGGTAATTTACACACGTTCATCCTAGATCTGTCCACAGGAGTCACAGAGATTGAATTTAGACATTTTCTACATGGAAACAACATAATGCTCCTCCTTCTACATCAATCAGCCCCTATCGCCAGACCCCCTTCTGCTTTAAGCTAAACCCTGCGGCTACAACGTGTGGGTTGAAGATTTCTCAGGTTTGGACTTAGAAGCCATTTGATCTTGAATAGTGTCATTTAGTCTCAGTTTTTAATGTAGTCTAGAAGAGATAAACCTGGCTATATGACCCTGCAAACAGGTTTTGTCAAAAGAAGAAAATACTACAGGAAGTAAATCAATAAATAAAAAATTTAAAAATAGAAAAGCTTAATATCAAAAATGGAAATTCTGCAAAGATTTACAAAGTAGAAAAACCTTTGGTATGACTAAAGACACAAAATTAAACAAAATTAGAATCAGAACTCAAGTGAGAAATAATTATAGACAAAGACAAAGAGAGTTTATGGAACAACTATTGTCTAATGTGTCTGAAATCCTAGACAACATGGACAAATTCCTGGAAAAAATATAAAATGCCAAAATTAGTACAATAAAAAAATAGATAATTTAAATAAAAATGTGTATGTATTAAATAAAAAGAAATGGGTTTTTAAAACAAGCTCAGAGGGTTTTTATAACAGAACTCCATCAAATTCTCAAGGAATATTTAAATTTATTTATACTCTCCAAAAAGAAAAAGAAAAAGAAAGAAACTGCCGAGTTCATGTATTAATTTCAAAACAAAACAGGAATAATAAAGAAAACAGAAGTATAACTGTATTCCACTATGAAAATATATGTGAAAATCCTCATTTAGAATAATATATTATCATCGAGTAGGCTTTATCTCAAGGATGTAAGGAAGGTTCATCATCTGAAAAATACTCATCAGTGTAATTCAACATATGAATTATATATATAACTGAATCACTTTGCTGTACACCTGAAACTAACACAACATTGTATTGGGTTGGCCTAAGAGTTCGTTTGGAGTTCTCCGTAAGATATTACAGAAAAACTGGGAAGAAATTTTTGGCCAACCCAATAAATCAACTATACTTCAATTAATTTTTTTTAATTAGAAAAATTAAAAATGTGATTTGTGTACTTAGCAATGGAAGAGAAAGCTTTACAAAAATTGTTGGAGTGCAAAGAAAGCAATAAGAGAATAAGAAATAGTTGCTGGAAATTAAAAATATGACAGAAATAACCACATTAATAGAAGGACGGTTCAATAGAGTGAACAGAAAAGAATGAGTCAAGGGACCAGTGCTTCTCAAACTCTAATGTGCACATGAATGATCAGGAGGTGTTAAAATGCAGAGTCTCAATCAACAGGTCTGGGGTGGAATCTGAGATTCTGAATTTCTGACAAGCTCCCAGGTAACATTTGCTGCTCCATTTCCACTCTTCCAGTGATAAGGATCTAAGAGAGAAAGTCATGAAAATGTCCAGAATATGGAGGAAAAAGATGAAGAGATTGGAATAAAAACAAAGATTTTGTTTGTTTGTTTTTCTTTAATGGAAGCTAAATTAAGAAGTAACACGATTCTTCTATTAAGTAGAGGAAGGGCAAATTTGCTCACTGTCTGACCTGGGACACCCATCTTCTCCTGCCCTCAACAGACTGAATGATGCCCAACTGTATTGATGAGGGTGATCTTCTTTACTCAGTCTACTGATTCAAATGTTAATATTTTCCAGAAACACCTCACAGACACACCCAGAAATAATGTTTTACCAGCTATCTGGGCATCTCTTAGCCTAGTGAAGTTGATGCACAAAACTAATCATCATAGTAGAAAAATTAAATCATTACCCAAAGATGTACTCAGCAAAACATTTTTAAAAAATTCAAAAAAGTGGAAAACATAGGCAACAAAATAAACCAAACAATGGAATTAACAGAAGAATCTATAAAAAGTAACAGGTATGAATTAGAACAGGAAATCCAATTACTTCATGAAGATGTCCTCAAGGAGAAAGCATATTCAGTGACACAAATTCTGTGTTTAATAAAAAAGAATTCTTAATCACAATATGAAGTCAGATGTTTCTTTCATCAATAAGAAAAATGAAAGTCAACTTCTCTGAGAAAAACAGAAAGTGGTAAAATACAGGCATGACTATAAATCAAGTGTGAAACAATCTAAACTATGACAGAATTTTTAGTAATTCGTATCTTTTATTGACTTTCATGTTTGGAACATTATTGACTGGTACAATTGAGAATATAATGAGAATATAATTTCTTCATGGATCCAATCGTATGACATGGTTGATATGAGGTAATTAAAGTTTGCTTGTTTTACATTTTTTAAAAGACCAACTTATCAGCAAAACGTGGAAAACTTCACTATGGTTAGGGAACATGATACCAATCTCATAAATGTTGTCAGTGTAACCATAATGATGTTCATAGTGGCTGACTGAATTTAGGGGGAGGGGAAAAAAGAGAAGTAGTAAACAAAGTGGACAAATTAATTCCCTTCTTCTAGAGAATATTTAGGTGATGGATATTGTCTAATTTTGTTGGATAAATAAAGGTTAAAGTATGTTATTCAAAGTAATAATGCCCTTTTTTATTTATGGAAGAACTGAAGGTCGGCTATTATCTGGCTTAACATGATGAAAGTTCCAACAAGGCAGAGACCACGGTGGTTTCCTGTCTCTAGAAGCTCCCAATAAATATTGTTGACGGTTGGATAAACAACGGGAATGGGGTGGGTGAAGAGGCATGACATAGAGTCGGTGTGCTAAATTATAATCGTTTGAGATGGGGAGAAAATAGGCATATTTTAAAGTTCGTAAGTCCATGCACAGTTCCTTGATGGTGATAATCTCCAAAGGAAATATATTTTTAAAATGTTTAAAAGTGGCTACCTCTGGGGTATAGAACTGAAGCATGAGAGAGAGATTTTTTTTCATTTTTTGAAGAAAGTAAGAAAGCATGTATTATTTCTATAATGAAAGGCATTTTAAACGTTAATACAACTAAAGTTTGAAAGACTCTAAACATTTTCAACTCTATTAAAATCTATTTAAAAAAGCATTTTTTAATAATAGGCTTCCTTCATTTACGTCTTCATTTTACTTAGGAGGAGTTCAGCATTCCACCCTAATTTCTTCTGGAACTTTGCACAAATCATGGGAGACCTGCACAAGATAAAATCTGGGCAGCATATATATGTTTTAAAAGTTCACAGAAAGGAAAAGCACTCCATATAGCTCCATGCCTGGGATCACCACCTTTTTTCCTTTGTGTATATCTAACTTTCCCCCGAGGATTGAGACACAGGTGTTTCAGATGTGGATCTATAGTGGGCATGGAGATTCTTTGCTTAAAAATAAAATGTTGCACCACATAGTGATTATTTTATAAATCAGATACTAAGTATGAGAGGACAGAGGAACTTACAATGTTACAGAGTAAAGCATGGCTGGGTCATCCACTGTATAATGCTGACTAGGAGAGGCACAGGCCTTTGTAAACAGCTGCTGTTACATTTGTAAGGTACCCTCAATCCAATACTCATATTTTCTTTTTTCTTGTTGCTAGAAACCAGCCTTTAGTCACAGTTGTGTGTAAAGTTATTGGCAAAACTGCCAAGATGTGGGTGTCTACTAAGGGCGGCAAATCCCTGATCCTAAGGGCACTGTCCAACTTTTCCTAGGTAAACATTTCCCATTGTCTCTTCCCAGTTGTTTTCAAAGAAGACATTGTTCTGTAGTCTTATTCAAAGTTGAAACCCCATAGCATTTAAGTTCCAAATCAGAGACTGGTTTGTCAACCCTTTTCTTAGCCAAACACACATTTAATGAAATGTCAATGTTTCCTACCAACCATGGTAACAATAATAACAAAAGCCAGAATGTAGCAGGAACTCAAATCAGAATATTTAAAATATATAATTACAATGGATTTTAAAGACTGCTAACTACCATGTATGTAATATTAAAAAGGTAATTGAATTGTGGGTGTAAAAGGGATTAAATTTAAGCCAAAGTAGCCAGGCAGGATAGTTAACGCAGTGACACAGGAAGGGGCATGAAGGTCACTTTTCAGCACTATGGGGACTTTTAAAAACTCAGGCACTGCTATGCATAAAGTAGATAAACCACAAGGACCTACGGTATAGCACAGGGAACTATATTCAGTATCTTATAATAACCTATAATGGAAAAGAATCTGAAAAAAATATAGGTATAACTGAATCACTTTGCTGTACACCTAGACACTAAATCAACTATACTTCAATTAAAACAAACAAACAAACTTAGGCACAGTGACTAGGAAGACTTCACATTACGATCCAGCATTAAGACTAGATATAGTCCACCATCATGGCAGGGACAAAACTCAATAAGTACAGTACTAGGGCAGAAAAGAATTGCAAAGCTATGAAAACACACAAACAGAAGCAAAAGCCAGGCTCAGGAAATAGATACTTTAAAGAGTTCATTGGAAAACACGACCGGCCTTAGCAATAGCATAAGATGAAAGCCTGCATATGCAGAAATTCAGGATTTTTACAAGATGCAATGAGTGAGGCCACAAGGCAGTCCTGGGTAGAACCATAGGGGCGAGAACGGCACAGGGGACCAGCTATGGCTCCTAAGACTCTGGACAACAAAGGGAGAGCTAGAGACTGCAGAAAATAAGAGTTGATTCCATTAGACTCACCAAAGAGGCTGTTTCCTTGTTCGGTTTTACTAACCCTTAGAGAGAAACTAGAAGTTAAAGTTAGAACCCGCCTATTTATTATTTATAGTCTGAAATATTAGCACAGGGGGCTGCCTTGGCTAGGTTTATTCCTCTCTACAGATGCTATCCATCAAATACTTTCCAATATCCAAAAAGCCCTCATATAAAGATTGTTTTTTCCTTTGTTTACTGCCTTCTCAGCTGTTCATGAGTCACACTGTGTTCCTCTGTGCTGCTGTTATAAGTTTAGATTGGACATTACTCAAGATCTGAAGCTTATACAATATCACCACACTGAAATCAAGCATTGTTTCCCTTGTCAAATTCAATTAACATCATATACCAATTATGTACTATGAATCACTTGCCAAATACTGTCTAGAAATTTTAACATAAATCCTTGAATTTTATCTAACAATATGTTGAAATCTGTTCTTAACTTTGTGGTTGGTACTGGTTTGGGTTTAGTAATTTTGCAACTCAATTGTGTGTACTGTGGAATAAAATAATAAATGAAATAATATATTGATGTTTCTAGTAATGTGGTTTCTCACTGTGGGAGAGGATAGGTATGAAATACTGAATGGGCAAAGGTGATGGAGAATTCCATGGTGTTGGATTTGAATTGGCATTATCTGGAAGAACTCATGAATGCACACATGCATACTACACATATGAGTGTACTGTTATATACTGAAACAATCTAGAAGCAAAGACATCTGTAGTAATGTGTACACCTAACAGCCATATTCTAGGACACTGAAAATCTAAGATGAGCCTGGAACATCTTGTGCTAAAACAAGGAAGTGCTCAAAGACTTACGGGTACATATCAAAACTGTGTAGAGGCTGGCTTAGCAGACTGCCGTTGGCTACCTTTCTCTTTAAAGAAGAATGTGAAATAGTAACTGTAAAAATAATGATAGGATTATGTCTCTCTCTGTTTTTTCCAACTACAAATGCAACACTGATTTGGACAAGAATATCAATGGATCCTTAAAATAAAACTGTTGGGGCACAAGATATTCACATGACCTCAGAGTAGCACTCCCCGCCACATTTTATTTGCTAATTACAAGGGGAAAGGCTGCCTTCACAAGGGAGGGATCTGATAGACTTCACTTCCCCAAATGATGAAACCCAGCATCGCAAGTATCGTGAGATGAATAGACATGTGCCTGCTGATGTGATGCAAGGTGAATTACACACCATCTAGGAAATACTCTTGCTATTTACATTTAACATGATAGGATCATGAGGAAAAACTTCAGGAGAAATCCAGATTGTGGGACATTCCAATAGACAACTGTCCCGAAGTCTTAAACATTTCAGGGGTGGTAAAAATCAAAAAATGGCAGAAAGTTGTATTACATTGGAGACTCCAGGAATATGACATGGCTTAACATGACAAGATAACCAAGTGTGATCCTTGCCTCAACCTGGAATATGAAAACACAACAGCCATAAAGGGCATTTGGGGGACAAATGTGGTTATATGCTCATGGGCTGCATATTAAATAATATCATTAAATTAATGTTAAATTTCTTGGATATTATAGTAATGGCATGATGTATGAGATGGCGTGGCTGTAGATTTTAGACATACCTGCTGAGATATTAGAAGAAAAATGGTATGACATCTGCAACTTACAAATAAATCAATAAAAATATACATATACTTACACGTATACACTCATACACATATGTAATTTATCTCATGTTTATGTGTGGATTTGGGTGTGAGATATATGCAGGGGTTAGGTTAAGTATGTGTGAGAAAGAAGTAAATTTGTTAAAATAGAAAGAAATCAAGGGAAATATGGTGCTTGTTGTACTAGTCTTTCAACTTCTCTACAGTTTTACAATTAAAAAAAAAAAATGTTTTTGCTAGAGAGAGAAAAGGAAGAAAAACAACCAGAAATTTCTGTTGATTGAATTAAAGGAATTGCTTTTCAGTATGCAAAGCATCTGGGCAATTGGAGTTTTCACATTTTAGCCAGTTGCACTGGTGCCTCATAGTCTCACTTTCATAACCTCAATAGAATTCTACTGCCAACTGTTGAATCCAGTTTCTTTCCAATGTGTCTGAAAGCAGAAACTGTGTTCCCAATACAGAGTCAAAATGAGCTTTTAAAGTCATTCACATTAGTAGCCAAGACATTATCAGAGACCTGTGAGTCTAAGCCAATTTTCTGATTTTTAAGCCAAATTGTTTATCTCAATTTAACACCCTCAATACTTTATCTTCCAACATATTGTACTAACAGCATATTTCCATGTTGGAAAATTTGAATAGGTGATGTGAAAACCTGAATGATATTTGCATCCATCAAATTGCAGTTAACATTCAAAATCCATTTATAAATTCAACTTTATGCTAAATATTGTGGTGACATTCTTATAGACCAAATTGCTTCATGTGGAAAATGATATCCCAGTCTAATTTTTTTTGGAGGAGATTCACCATGAAACAGAGAAACTTTATACAGTATTCACATCTATTTACTTACTAGAATGCTTTTCTTAAATGATACCTAATTTTTTCATACCATTTTTGAAGATTCTCACTCATACACTACATATTAAAAAGAGGCAGAACAATTTTCAGCCACAAAGGAATTTAAGTTTACTTTTGCCTTGTTTGGCCCAACACAGTGTCTTCTGGAAGTCCTTGTCATCACTAAAATATAAAGTCTGCTTTGGATCTGTGTCCCTCCCATCTGAATTGTAAGCACCTTGAGGATAGGTATTAGGTCTTTCATTGCACTTAAGATGATATCCTGGGTATATCTATCTCTTGAGAACTGACTAACTGATTTCATGGTTTAAAATAAGTACAATATGTTCCAATAGGCTTAGAGTTAATGTAAATCCCACAGAATTTGAGGATAATAATCTGACATCTTCCTATAAAAGCATAGGATTAAATTATGCCTTGTGTACCTGACCATTTCCATGTACTAAGCCATATGAAATACCATGTCTCTACTGAGCAGAGACTATGTTTAGAAATACCCAATTTAAAAGCATGCTTAAAGGTCATCAAGCATGATTACATTCTGTTCAACATTATAAAAGGCAGTCAAGTGTAAATGATTATCAAGCAAATTATGATTTTTCATTAGAAGGTAATGTCTCCTTTACCTTCCCGTAAAGTCAACATTATGATCCAGGATGCCATTTATCAGAATTTATGTATTAAACAAGATGAAAAGGGAATCGTCTTAAGCATCTCACATCAGTTAAATTACTCCCCATCTAAAAATGAACACACTCACTGTGGTCAATGGAGGGAGAGGGTGTGTAGTATGTGCATAACATGATTCAAGACAGCATATGAGTTTTATATACGTGTGTGTGTGTGTGTGTGTGTGTGTGTGCCAGAATATGTGTACAATTTTAATCACTAATTTTTGATTTATGATTAAAAGTCAATTTTAAATGTTTATTTTGCTTAAAGTATTGGACTCTTTAAAATACCTCAGGATTGGTAATGAACACGTTAGTCATTATAAACAATTTAAAGGAGATTTTTGAATATTTTCCAAGCATTAGTTGAGAGAGACTTTGAGAGGTAGAAACACAGGGACATTTGTAATGAGATTTATCCAAAGCAGGGGACTTGAGTGGTCAGAGCATCATACAAACCCATGGAAACAGCAGCTGGCAGAAGCCTCAGGAGGGAGAAGATGGCTTCTGAAATGAGATAATAGTGGTCTTAGGAAGATACCCTACTTCCCAGCTTTCACTGCGGGTAATCTCGCTAAAATCAAAAATGCTCTGGTACTACATGTATCAACAGCACTAGCTAAGGAGAGTTATTCGAGTGATAATCTGTTTATCTTGGAGTATGAGATACATGCACTCTCCACAGAATCTTTTTGCCACTGAGATTTAAGAGATACTTTTACTTCCTGTCTCTATGAAAAACAACTTCACAGTTTACAGGGCCACTGCCCACTCTATGTTTTAAAAGATATAAAGAGGAATTTAGAAAAATAAGAACCTCTCCTGAACTGTAGATGAAATTTGTCCTTTAGCAAATTGTCATGACTGACGTTACCCTTGAGTGGGGGTTATAGATACAGAATATTGATTGACTAATCACCAAGTATTTCAATTCACTTGATTTAACAGGCTTTTAATCCATTCTAAGTAGCATAATTTGATTAATAAACTGCAGGCCAAATAAGGATCTGGTAGTCCGTAACTTATTTAATTGAATCCATGGAAAAATTCATGAGCAATCCATTGATCACAGCATGTAAACAATTCCTACTTGGGTGCTTCAAATCTCACTTTCTTAGTGCCAGATGTGTGTTTCAATTATTGATCAATTTCTGCATCATGATTCTGTCAGGAAGTAGCTCGTTAGGAAACAGAAGAGACCATGGAGGTGTATGTAAGAAAAAGCAGGTGGCTTAAGCCCTTGTCTCACAGGTTCTCTCTGTCATATCCTCTTCGATCTGATACAATCCATTCTGTTAACTATTTATGATGTCTGAAGGGCGTGGGGCACAGGCTGTTCACAAGTTCATGTGTATACTTATTCCACATATGGAGATTGAGTATGTGCTGTGCGCCCAGAAGGACCATAAATCCTTGCAGATCCAGAGATTAAACAAATAGCCCCATGTAAGGTGCTCACAGTCTAGCCAGGCAGAGACTAGGACATATAGAACCGTGGTGGATTAATATAAGTGAAATTGCAGAGACGTGCACAGGCAGTGAAGGAGCTTTAGAGGGGTGGAGAAAATAGGGGAGCTCTGAGTAGTGTGATACACCTGAAATGTGGGCCAGTGTTGGAAAATAAAACTATATCAGACTGCACAGATCAAAGAATAGCAAATCAAGGGATGCGGATTTTATTCTGCATACATTGGGAAGGCATCAAAAGATTTTAAGGAACCAAGTGGCAGTATCCATTCTGAAGTTCATAACAACAGGCTAGAAGGCAGTTTCAGTCCATGAAGTATATTTCATTAAACCACATAGGATAGTTTCTGAGTAATATATAAAAATGTAAATCACTGAGGGAAAGCAGTTATAATTCATGATGACATAAAAACTACTTTAAATCATAAACACAAAGCAGGCAAAGAAAATGTTTCTTAAAGTAGAAAGGGAGAGAAGGTGGGGCTTAAAATACATAATGGAGAATGATTTTAAATCTCTACGTTGACACATAAATGGTTTTGCATCAGGCTATTCTAGAAAGTCATGTGACTTCAAGTAAGAGTTATATTCAGGAGGAGCTACCCAGCAGCCTGACACAAGCGTGCCATCTCGTAGGCATCGTCATTTACCTAGGGTTCAGTGTCCTACCGACAGGCACACTACAGCCAAGGCGTATGGCTTACAGGAAAAATAAAACTGAACAGAGACTGCGAGAAAGGCCTGTGCACTTCTGAGCCAAGTCTCCCTCAACAGATGGGGGAACTGGGGTGAATCTATGAACTGTGTCCCTAAAGAGATCACCCTGTATCTGCCATGCCCTCCCCAGCCCTGGAACAGCTCCTGAGATTATGTGAGAACTTTCTGATTTCTATCTCATTTGCAGCTTTAACCATTCACACTCACGTGGGTCAGTCTGAACAAGGGCTTCAGAGAGGAATCCCAACACAGACTCCATCGTTTCTGTACCCAGGCTGACACACAAGTGCAGGGCTGAAGGGACCAGTTTAAGAGCCATTAACCTCTCTCCATGCAGTGGAAACACACAGTTGCGCGTGAACAGAACAATGCCATTCCTGTGTAAGCATAACAAAAACTCACTTCAATGGAGGGATAATTCCTCACCTAAGGGTAAGGAATCATACTATATTTAACTTTGCTAGAGAAAATGCTACAGAGAATGTTTTCCAGTCTGATGTCAAATGATGGAAATCAAAAGTTCTTTAAAAATAAACATTTTCATTTATACTTCAAATTATAAAAATCTGTATGTGCCCATTAGAAAGTAGCAAACATTTCAGATTGGAGCATACTGCATTTTTTAAATTAAACACTTCACCTCATTTTCACTATTAATTATGTACAAGTGTATTTACTTCACTTTTGTAAACAGATGGCAGCTGTAAACGGCATTGTGGTTCCCAAGTAAATGCTAAGTAAAGGTAGTACACTCTGGGGCCCTAACCTTGGAATGGCCAATGATAAATGACAAAAAACAAGAGCATTGACATGTGCCCTTTAAAAGCAAATAAAACCAACCACATCCACTAGGGTATTTAATTTTTATTTTCATTTATGAGGCAATCAGTGCCTTACAGCAAAAACAAACAAAAAAACCCTACGATTCTGTTAGCACTTTGCATTAGCATCACGCCCATAGAGATGCCCTGTCCTTTGAACACCAGGATGATGCTCGTCTTGTCATACTGCCAGTCTAGAGCACACACAGGGCTGCTTTTCCAATCAAAGTAATAATTTTATTCCATCCACAGTTCATCTAATGCATTTGTGACCAAGAGAACGTGCCTATGAAATGTGCCTATTTTGGTAACAGAATAAGCAAAGGAAAGTGAACCAAATTAACCAGACAGACACTATGGCAGAAAGTGAGGGAGATTTCCTACTTCAGTAAGTATAATGTCAAAGAATATTTCCTTTACAAAGTTGCCATGTACACTGGTAGAGCCAGACAGAAAGCTCTCTTTGCTCTTAGAATGCATCCTCTGGAAGAAAGGGAAGGCACTCTATCAGTTATAAGAAAATGTGGATGTTCATTACCCCAAAGCATGGCAGGATGTGACCAGCGATCCTGAAATTGGAACAAAGTCTATAGGATTTTAAACCAAGGGGACTGGGGCGATCAGGGGAAGTGCTGTGGATGAGCTTCCAGCCTATGCTGTTCCTTGAAGGTTGGGCAGGGCTGTCAGGCATTTGGCCATTTTTTTTCTCAACTTCTAACTCGCCCTTCTACACGCTGCTCTTGATGCTGGGGATGCAGCTCAGAAAACTACATTTCCCAGACCACTTTGCAGGCTGGCTTTTGTTAGATCCTGTCTGTAGGGGCATATAGGGGAGTTTGGCATGCAGGAGAAGGATGGAGAGAGACCTCCTCGTTCCCATTGTCTTGGCTTGCTGTTTGTGTCAGCAATATCACATGAACAGAAGTGTCCCAGGAGTAATTCTTTGTCATAGAGGCAGCTGTTGTTTCCAGCTCTGGCTTCTTTTGGCACTCCTAGAACCAGTTTATTTTGCCCCTCTAAGGAACCCATAGTAACCGTTTCTTCAAGCAAGCGAGGCAGAGAAGCGAGAAGGGCTGCTGCCACTGGCAGGGAGACATCAGAGAGATTTGGGAGCTCACCATCAGCTTTGTCTGAATCCACCTATTTGATCTCCTTCAAGTTTCGGAGTCCAGTGTCTTCCCAATCAATGCTCTAATTTTCACATAAAGACTTGAGTCTGTGAACTTAGTTGTAATTCTATAACCTGTTGTAATTCTATATGATTTTAGATTTGATTTTCTGTAAGTCAGCCCTACAGCTTCAAGGGGAAAAAAAAAACACAAAAAATCTTCTTTTAGTCTTTTACATCAACACAGAAGTTCTCTGGTCTTTTGAACACATCCTGAGCTTGTGATTTTCCTTCTCAAAGCACTCCATCCATTTGATCACACAGTCCTTGTCACCATCATTCTTACCATCATAGGCAAGTATGGCAAGGACGTGATCATCTAAGGCACTAGCTATAAAGCTTCTAAGAAAGCTACAGATGCTTCTTTATGCAATGACAATGAATATTCCTCCAAGGCTCTCTGAAGTGTCCTGTACCATCTAATAGGATGACTGGGGTAAGGGAAATATACACTTCTGCTGGAAATTATTGGCTTTGAATTGAAATCAATTCATGGTCTCCAAAATGTCTTTCCTGTCCACTACTGTGTTTCTAACAGCATCACTATCCACAGATTTATAGAATGTCCTAGTCACTGTATGGTGCTTACACACGTTGCTTCTGAATAGTGAACTCACGTCACTGCAAACGAAGTATGGCAATGAACTATGTCCATTGACTTTTCTATTATTATTAAGTCTCCCATCACCCAGAAGCAGCTGGCATGATGTAATGGTGACTGGCCCTAGTGAAGGCTTAGTGTGGTGCTAGTTGGTGATAATGTTCAGAAAGCCTGAGGCACTCTTTGAAGGAGCTCCTGTACGTGCTCTGCAAGAGCCAGAAAACACATGTGCAGAATCAAGAGATGGAAGTGGGAGTGGCTACTTTCACTATTACACCTAGTAACCCACTCATGGAATGTTCGCTTCCATTTTCCCAACATTGGGCTCTGCTGGTTTGGATGTCTTAGTACCCAGGAGGGCCAGGTTTGCACCAGAGAACACAAAAATAGTTACATTTACTGTAAGTTAAGAATGCTACCTGGCCATTTTGAGTTCCACAAACACTGAACTAACAGGGCAAAAAGAGGGATACTGCTGTGGCTGGAGTATCATCCCAATTACTAAGGAAAATTGGGTTGTTACTACACACTGATGACAGTGAGAAATGGACATGACATAGAATGGATTCCTATGGCGCCTCTCAGTATTTCCACACCCAAGAGTAAGAGTTAATGAAAACTATGGTAACCCAGTAAAGATTTCTGAACTTAGAGCCACCAGGAAGGAAGATTTGGGTCACCCTATAAAATGATTTTTAAAAAATCCTATAGAGATTATGGCTGAGGGAAAAGATAGGTAATGTCAGATGGGTCACAGAAAAGAGATGTTAAAAAGGAATCTAAACTCACTGGTTATAGAAATGAGAACTGTATCAATTAAGTATTCTCTCCCTCTCTCTCTCTTTCTCTATCATTATATAGATAGATACACATACACATATATGTGTGTATATTTATATTTCTATAGAGATATATATAGTATAATATATCCGTGTATGTATGTATATATGTATGTATGTGTAATAACTAACTTCTTTTCTTTTCCTCCTTCCTGATTTCACATAGTTAGCTTGTATGTTTGTATCTTTGTGGTTAACTTAATTTATTCTTTAGGATACAAGATACTTTTTGCAATTAAGAATAAACTAAAAAAGGAATTAGCACCTCCCAGAGATAAATAGAGTGATTGTTGGAACTTGTGTCTTCCATTGTTCAGAGGAGGCTCAGAGAGCCCTTGTAGGAACAGTAGTTCCTTGCTAGGTATACCTATGAAGTATTCACTGCTGTGGAGAGAGTTCAGATATGTGTAAAGGAGTGTACATGCAAGATGAGTAACTGAAGGCGTGTTCTATAGGGATTATTTAACTAGTGTTTCTCAATTCCAAATCCACCATTTATTCTCCGTTCTCTAATGCTTTGCCTGGGGTTTGACATATGAAATTACTCAGACCCCTTTACCAGCTGGATTCTGCTTAGATTATGCCAAAAGAAGGCACTAGCGGGGGACTGGAAAACAAGAGGACAGGGGAGGGGCTTCCTTCTTCCTGTTTGGTTGGTGTTCAGTGAGCATCGTGCCACCAGTGGCAGCTTCTCGCAGCAGCAGCGGCATTCTCTCCCACACCAGCTGTTCCTCCCAGTGAGTAGCTTCTTCTAAACGGTGAGAACCAGCCTCATCGTGCCCTTTCAGAGATCTGAACCCTAACTCTGAGAGGTCTCACTGAGAGCTTCTCAGTTCCGATAAACCTAATCTCTTGCCTTCGTTCCTCTAACACCCAGAGTGGCAGCATCCTCTTGCAGGTATCATCTCTCATTGCAGCTCATTCCCTACGTTAAAGGCACCCTCTAAAAACCCAGTGGGATTTCTCATTCCCTGACTGGGAAAGGGATACAGCAGCGTTTAAATCAGTGAGGTTGGGAGTTCAACATGGCAAGTTACGTACAAGTAATAAAGAGTCTAAGCTTGGGATGAATACAGTGGCTATTACAGACGAAAGGCCAATAAAGCTGTTAAGTTGGATTTGAAGTGCAATTGAAAAGTGGGGTGGTGGTGCAAATCAAAGATAAGCCTAGGGTTTTTTTTTTAATCTTTTATTTTTTTAACATCTTCACTGGAGTATAATTGCTTTACAATGGTGTGCTAGTTTCTGCTGTATAACAAAGTGAATCAGCTCTACATATACATATATCCCCATATCTCCTCCCTCTTGTGTCTCCCTCCCACCCTCCCTATCCCACCCCTCTAGGTGGTCACAAAGCATCGAGCTGATCTCCCTGTGCTATGCTGCTGCTTCTCACTAGCTATCTATTTAACCTTAGGTTTTGAGGCTGAGTGAATGAAGTGTGAGGTAGAAATAATGGGTGTGCTTGTGATACTTGTTAAATTTGAGGTGTTTTTAGGACAACTAGGTGAAGCTTCATCACAAGTAAGTGCAAATCTTACGTTCAAGAAAGTTCCATAGTATTAAAAATAAAAATTTGAGAGTAACCTGCAGATCTGTCTATTTAACTCTAAGGGAGTAGATGAGATCTCTAGATAGGAGAGTCTAGAGACAAGAGAAAGAAAACAAATAACCTTGAGGAACATACACATTTAGAAGACAGAGGAGAACACCAGGTCAGTGAGAGAAATAAATAAGGGTTAGTCAGGGAAGAATGCGATGGAATGAAATCCCTTAATAAAGTGTCATAAAATCAGGGAAGCCACAGGAAGAGGAGGTGAAAGAGGAATGGTCAGTTGTGTCAAACGCCTTCGTAGGAGATCTCAGCCAACGCCAAGTACAATTATTATAGAAAGTGAGTAACTCTCCAAAATGCCACCTCCCAACCTGCCAGCTGTCCTGTGGGAATGTGACACATCATCATCAGTTCTGATTTAATAAGAATGACACCAACATTTAGTATACATAGGAACAGGGAAAACGCTGCCAACATCGTGTAGCACATCCCGAAATACACCCCATAAAGACTGCACATGCTTCCTGCTCTAGACCCAAGAGCTCTATGAATAACTGTATATGAGTCTGTGGACGGTGCTCATCCCCAAAGCAGAAAAATAGCTCCACTTATGACTCTCAAGGAGGCAATCCCTTGAGATCATTTTTTTTTCAATTCTTCATTGGTGTAGTATTTTGTTCTATTTCATCGGCAACATGTAAATATTATAATCATATCTTCTTTTATTAGTGACAATATTTTATTCCTGTAAAAGACTTAAGCTAAAAGAACTAAAACACAGTTTTAGTTTCAGGAAATCTTCTAATAGGGATTAGAAGAACGACAGGGAATCAGTTATCCCCAGGGAAAACTGGGGGAAAGACCTAACACCTATTTTGCTCGTCTCTCTCTACTCAAATAATCATGGCTTGCCATTTGCACACAAAAGTAGCAGCCATTGGCGAACACCTATTCCAGTTCTGGCAAAACACAATGGCCAAAGCCAGGAAAGAAAAGACAGCAGAACCTGGGATAACTGATGAGACTTTTCAAGCAGAACTCCATGCGTAATCAAAGAGGATACACGGCAGGCACTCGATAAGTATTTGCTGGATGAAGGTGCAAATGACTGCGTGATGGCTGTGAGACACCTCTTGCCTACGTATGTGGCTCCTTTACATCCAGAGGATGAATTACTATATTCAGAATAGAGGTGGAGCACTGTCAGAGCACCTGCTATGCACAGAGCCTAGTAGATATCGGTGACCTGGAACTGCCAGGAAGAGCTGCACCTTTGAGCAGCAACAGAAACAGGGCGCGGTGGATCATGGTATCTGATGTATCACCTCCTCTCATGAAATACAGACACAAACTTAATCAACATGAATATACTTTTGAGCACTTATGTACCATTTAACACTGTGGAAAGCACAATGGGAAAAAGGAGTAGAAACTAGTTTCTGCCATACAGAAACTCATCATCTATGCAGACACAGGCTTTTACCATAGATATATATCATTCTGTTTCTTCAGGGCCAATATATAATTAATGTGAGTTTTATGAATTTTATTTTTAAGCAAAACAATACCTATCGTTTGTTTGGGTTGTATTCCAGAAGCCCTATATTCCAGGGTGTTGAGTCTCTATGTGGTCTTATCAGTACTAGAGCAAGCTTCCGCACTTACATAAAGACACTCTGGCTTTGCTGTTACTGTCCTCAAGTCAGTTTCTCGGCCGGGTCTAGTGTAAAAGTTGTTGGGAGAGGCAACATGCCGTGGCCCTGAGGGACACTGCACGTTGCCGCTGAGCGTGCCAAGAATTCTAGGCTCTGAGCACGCTTTACCTCAGCCGCTTAGCAGCAATGTGTTTGCAGTGATGGACCCTGAGGAATGAGGTAACATGCCTCCAAGACAAATAGCAGTCTGCTTACTATAAAAGTGGCAGACTTTCCAAGTTCAGTGCTCCTCAGCTGTGACACAGACCTTCTGAATACACAGCATCCATCATGAGAGAGCCTTCCACGTCGACTCCACAGGACTTGGGGCCATGCGGAACCAACACAAAGATGCTGGTGCTCATACCGCTGGCTGAGGCATGAGTGAGTGCTTTGTGTACGACCCAGGAGTCTCATGCCTTCTGCCAGCATCCATGAAACTTCAACAGGCTAACTTACTAGCTTGTGTGTTTGGTAAAATCTTAAAGGTGACAGAGGTTTACTGCTGAGAGAAGAAAATATGATGAGATCACAACTCTATCTGCCAAAAATGTAGGTTTCAATGTCTCAGACTTTTTATTCCTATTCCGAAATTGGAAGCAGTATCGAATGCATATCTTTGCATGTGTCCATGCTATCAGGGTTTAGTCATCAGCATCTGGTAATACTTGAATAATTACTCAGTTTTTAAAAACATGGAATAGTGCATAAATGTAATAAAATTCATTTAAAAGATGTCTTCAAAGATTCTTACTTATCCTTAAACCATGGCTGCCTTAAATAGATTTAATTAGTTTAGATCAATTTTTGAATGCTACTTCACTTAATTTATCATTATTTAGGAAAGGGTCCGATTATATGACAAATGTTACCATGGTTCATTTCGGGATTGTAAAACTACACATTACCCTGAACTGTGACAACATCAGAGTGTGAAGTAGTAGTTCATTGATTTAGCAATTTCATAACACTTGATAATCAATTCCATTAATGATCGTCGATAACCTGAAAGGTTCTGGCTGATAAGTAAAAAGTGCACACTGATGGTTCTCGAGTTTTTCCCTTTCAGCATTTGTCACAGACAACTCCAGCCCTGACTGTTCCTTCTTCCTCTAAGTCCGTTATCACTCAGGGTCCATATGCAAAAATATGATGTTTGTCACCATAAGAGAGAAGTTGAGATTCACTGAAGAAGGTGAACAATGGTGACATTATGTTATTTGCATGCTTTTCTAAAATGTCTTAGGGAATGGAACCCATCATCCTGTCTAATAAATATTTTAGCAAGTCTTTCCACTGGAGAATTTAATAAATACACATTTTTTAAAATTTAATTTTTACTTCATATTAGAGTATAGTTGCTTTAAAATATTGTGTTAGTTTCAGCTGTTCAGCAAAGTGATTCAGTTATACATATACATATATCCATTATTTTTCAGATTCTTTACCCATATAGGTTATTACAGAGTATTAAGTAGAGTTCCCTGTGCTGTACAGTAGGTCCTTGTTGTTATCTATTTTATATACAGTAGTGTGTATATGTTAATCCCAAACTTCTCATTTATCCCCCCTTTCCACTTTGGGAAAAAAAACATGATTAAATATACATTTTTAGAAAGAAAAAATACGGATTTTTCATTATAAAGGCAAAACTGTATTCAGAAAGTTTAAGGGTTATGTTCCAATTATTAGCACTGTTTAACAGTAAGCTGTTTTATACCAGTATCAAAGTATAAATATTTTCCAAAAATAAACAAATGGGACCTAATGAAACTTCAAAGCTTTTGCACAGCAAAGGAAACCATAAACAAGACCAAAAGACAACCCTCAGAATGGGAGAAAATATTTGCAAATGAAGCAATGGACAAAGGATTAATCTCCAAAATTTATAAGCAGCTCAATAACAAAAAAACAAACAACCCAATCCAAAAATGTGCAGAAGACCTAAATAGACATTTCTCCAAAGAAGATATACAGACTGCCAACAAACACATGAAAGAATGCTCAACATCATTAATCATTAGAGAAATGCAAATCAAAACTACAATGAGATATCATCTCACACCAGTCAGAATGGCCATCATCAAAAAATCTAGAAACAATAAATGCTGGAGAGGGTGTGGAGAAAAGGGAACACTCTTGCACTGCTGGTGGGAATGTGAATTGGTACAGCCACTATGGAGAACAGTATGGAAGTAAATTGTAAAGCAATTATACTCTAATAAAGATGTAAAAAATAAAAAAGATAAAATCATGACCCCCTCCCAAAAAAAAAGTATAAATGTTTTCATAGTTAAATCTCTGATAGCTCTGGTTTCAGTTTATCCACAACTTACAGTAAATGGTTATGAAAGATATGCCTCATTTACCCTGACCAAACCAGGTGCAATTACAAAACAAGACCAAGATTAATTGTAATAATTTACTATTCAAAAGCATAATCTATATTCAACAGATATAATTAATAGAACCAATAATTATATAAATAATAATATAACATATTATATTATCTATTAATTAGATTATGATATATACTAATATAACCAGTTTCTTTAAAATTTTGATATTCCCAAATAATTCATAGCTATGACCCTTGGGGGACATCCTAGCTTCTTGTCTCCTACATTCTGACTCATGAAATATTAAAAAGCAAACAAACCAAGAAAAAAAATTAGGTGATTATAAGAATAACATTTATTTTAGACATCTAACAATGTCTATTGTGCTCTTACTTTTTCCCATGCTAGGCATTGCAGATTCAGTGCACAAAACAGACTCAGTGCCTGTTCTAGTGGTGATTATAATCTATTGTCATAAACAGCATATAGACATAGAATAAAGAATCACCAGCGCCACTTTGATCATATCTTACCAGGTTCTAATGATTCTACTTATCTAGGTAGTCACACAACCATTTATAGTCGAGAACTAGAACTTACTTCTTCCAAGGCTTCTGTGGCATATTGAGATTTTATTCACGTATAAATTCCAATCCATTTTTCATCCTGGTCAGGCTATCTATCAATTATGTCTTTCCTCGAGATTTAGTGTCTATTCTTGGTTCACTTTGAATTAAACTTGAATTTCTCTGGATCAATCAAGAAATATCTCTGTTCTGTGCCCCAATGTCTCTTCTTCCAACAGTCTTCTCTTTAATCTAATTCATCTCTCTGGTTTCCTCTAGGAAGGATGAGAATTCCCTGATCTAATATTTTCTCCATATTACATTTCAAACCTTTCTATATTTCCTTACTAAACCAAACTTCACATTAATTCAGTTAGATGTAAATTTTTTCTAAAACATACTTTGACATAATATGTTTAATAACTGAAATTGAGGCCAGATGTCATTTGTATCAATGTTGGTGTCTTGCTCAATTATAACCTCCCAGTTCCTTTTTCTTTTTTCATTACCCATTTCTAAAATCACTAAAATAGATACTTGTTCAGAGCTCAAAGGATTTCGAGACATACATTGAAATAACTGTCAGATAATATCAGTGCACTTTGCAACAAAATCAATTTTACAATGTTCCTACTCAGTTGCAAAGGTAAGACATGCTGCAACTTTGACTGCCTGCCTAGTGTAGTCAATGCCAATTGACTTCTGTCACAGTCACACCACATAAAGCCTGTTACCCAAAATGTGTCACTCTAGATCTCAATCGTTACTTTTAATGTATGACCCATTTGATTACTGTCTAGCAAAGATGAATTAAAGAGTGAGGAAGATGAGGTGAATACAAATCAACAGATACTTAAAGACCCAAATCTTCCAAAATCTGTAGACATACCAAAATCATATTACTTCTCTTTTTTACTGTGCTACCCTAGAAATAGTGGGAAAAATGATCACCATACAGCATAATTTCACATCCTAGGAATGCCCAGGTAGGGCCATAGAAAGTGCAACGGTGAAAGAACTGAGAGTAGTAAAGAGGGAAAGAAACATTAAAATAAAATACATATTGTTAATTGAAAGTCATAGAGAAACCAATTGCATTCAAAACTCTATCTGGAAATTATAACAACTTTTATAACTGCTTTGAATAAACCATTTCATTTTAAAAATAGTTCACTAAATAAAAAGGCAAATTAAGATAAGGGTTTCAACCTCATGGCTCTATATGGATCCCCTTGTTCTTGATTAAGTATCTCTACTCGCTTACTTATAAACAATTAAAATACAGTTTGTAAACCTCAATGTGCCACAAGAAGATCCGTCTCTATTTCTATCACCATTTTACTGTGATTTCTCCCTCACTTGCTGTGCTCCAATTATGGCAGAATGCTTTCAGTTCCTTGAACGCTCTATATTCTTTCTCATCTCTTCACACTGTTTCCTCTGCATGTCATACCATTTCTCTACCCCAGGCCAACATCTCCTGTCAAGAAATCTAACCCTAGTGAAACGTCTCATCGTTAGTGAGATGTCCAACTACCAAAACTCCTTCGAGCTCTCCTGCTCTGAACTCCTCCAGGACTCTCTTTCTTCCATCACTCAGCTTTACTGCAGCAGTTACTGAATATCTTCTGTGCTAAAGTATGAATCTCATCAGAAGAAGAGTCACAGCCCTATAGTTCACAACAGCATTCCCAGCACCTTCACAATGCCCAACACACAATAGAAAAAGAAAAAATATATATATCATATATGTTGAATTAGTATATGAAAATATGAAGTGAATGGTAGTAAGTCATCATAGTATACCACTGAAATGGTTCTTTTACTTGTTTTGCATATGTTTGTGCTTTCAAAAGACCATATAGCCCAGAGATATACTATACTTGACTACAGATAATGCACCGAAGTTATGGATTTTCATGGTATAAGAATAACACCTAGATCATAGTGCTTGGCAAAAAGTGAGAGAGCTGGGGAGCAAGGACAGTCATAGAGAGTATCTGTAAGCCACAGCATCAGAAAAATATATCATCTCACACCTTACTGTAGGCAAGACAGCAAATCACACGTTGCTTTTTCAGTTGTGCATTTACGCTAGATGTATCATAATGAGAAATGGTATCTTGAGATAACTTTGAAAAGACAATTCAAGTCCCTTTCAAATGGGCCCCAATTAACTTAAAAGGTAAATAGATTCTTTAAAATGCATACTCAACTAATGTTTAACTTTTCCAGAACCATCTAAAGGGTCACATTATATAGTGGCTGATCAAAAGTTTTTATAAAACTAATGAATGTTAAACCAGAAGCTACATAAAGTCTCAAAAGCAATAATGCTTGATCATATATTATCAGAATTCTCTAGTTAACTTTACATTAATTGCCTCATCATTATTAATTCATCTAAGGTTTGTTAAATATGCTTTAATTTTATTTATAATTGATCATATCTTGTTGGAATCTGTAAACGTTTTGGGAAGTATTAGAGAAAGTACAATGACGGTTACTTTTAACAAAATAAAGATTCAAATCCAGATGGATGCTTGAAACTGGTAATAAAATATGTTTGCTATAGTATTGTAAACTTATTTTTATATAGCTAACACAGATAATATAGAACTGAGATAGCCAGAAGAATGGAGAAATATGAATTAAATAAGTGCTTATTTTTTTTCCCTAGAGCTGTGTATTCTGTAGTTATCACTTAGGGAAAATGGTAAATAAAACAAGGATGCTGATGAAGAATAAACTTGAAGTGTTTCTTGATGTACCAAGCAGAATGTAAATATCCCATTTCATTAGCAGGCAGGGCATTCTAATGCCATTTTATAAAATAAACTCAAAGATGCTAATTTTATTTTCAAATATCTAATAGTTTAATATTAAAATTCTCCTGGTGATACTGGTTCAGAGTACTTAATAAAATCATTTCTAATTTTGTTATAAATGTTATTTAAAATTATATATAATGTTCCTGATTTTAGAGGAAATGCTTAAAGCTTTTCACCATTGAGTATCATGTTAGCTGTGGGTTTGTCATATAATGCCTTTATTACATTGTGGTATGTTCCATCTTTGCCTGCTTTCTGGAGATTTTTTTTATCATAAATGGATGTTGAATTTTATCAAAAGTTTTTCTGCATCTATTGAGATGATCATATGATTTTTATTCTTAAATTTGTTAATGTGGTATATCACTTTGATTGATTTGCAGATATTGAAAAATCCTTGTATCTCTGGGATAAATTCCTCTTGATCATGATGTATGATACTTTTAATGTATTGTTGGATTTGGTTTGCTAGTATTTTGTTGAGGATTTTTGCATCTATGTCCATCAGTGGTATTGGCCTGTAATTTCTTGCCACTTTTATTCAACATAGTGTTGGAAGTCCTAGTCACAGCAATCAGCGAAAAAAAAGAAATAAAAGGAATCTAAAATGGAAAGGAAGAAGTTAAACTTCACTGTTTGCGAATGACATGATACTATACACAGAAATCCTAAAGGTGCCACTAGAAAACTACTAGAGCTCCTCAATGAATCTGGTAAAGTTGCAGGATACAAAATTTAATATACAGAATTCTGCTGCATTTCTATACACTAACAACAAACTGTCAGAAAGAGAATTTAAGGAAACAGTCCCATTTACCATTGTATGAAAAATAATAAAATACCTAGGAATAAAACTACCAAAGAAGGCAAAAGACCTGTACTCTGAAAACTGTAAGACACTGTTGAAAGAAACTGAAGACAACACAAATAGATGGAAAGATATACCATGTTCTTGAACTGGGAGAATCAGTATTGTTAAAATGTCCATACTACCCAAGGCAATCTACAGATGTATATGGAAACACAAAAGACTCCAAATAGCCAAAGCAATCTTGAGAAAAGAGAACAGAGCTGGAGGAATCATGTTCCCTGACTTCAGACTATACTACAAAGTTACAGTAATCAAAAAAGTATGGTACTGGCACAAAAACAGACATAAAGATTAACACAACAGGATAGAGAGCCCAGAAATAAACCTATGCACCTATGGTCAATTAACCTATAACAAAGGAGGCAAGAATACACAATGGAGTAAAGACAGTCTCTTCAATAAGTAGTGTTGGGAAAACTGGACAGCTACATGTAAAAGAATGAAATTAGAACATTCTCTAACACCATATACAAAAATAAACTCAAAATGGATTAAAGACCTAAATGTAAGAGCAGATGCTATAAAACTCCAAGAGGAAAACATAGGCTGAACACACTATGAAATAAATATTTCAGCAATATTTTTTTGGATCCATCTCCTAAAGTGAAGGAAATAAAAGCAAATATGAACAAATGGGACCTAATTAAATTTAAAAGGTTTTGCACAGCAAAGGAAACCACTGACAAAACAAAAATCCTACTAAATGGAAGAAAATATTTGCAAATGATATGATCAATAAGGGATTAATCTCCAAAGTATATAAACAGCTCATACAACTCAACATCAAGCAAACAAACAAATTAAAAAATGGGCAGAAGAACTGAATCGGTATTTTTCCAAAGAGAAAATGCAGATGGCCAACAGGCACGTGAAAAGATACTCAGTATTGCTACTAACCAATGAAGTGCAAATCAAAATCACAATGAGATATCACCTCACACCTGTCAGGATGACTATCATTAAAAAGAACACAAATAACCAATGCTGGAGAGGATGTGCAGAAAAGGGAACCCTCGTGTGCTGTTGGTGGGAACATAAATTGTTGTAGCCACTATGGAGAACAGTATGGAGATTTCTCAAAAAGCTAAATATAGAACAGAATATGACCCAGCAATTCCACTTCTGGACTCCTATATATCCCAAAAAACACAACAATACACTAATTAAAAAAGATACATTTACCCCAATGCTCATAGCGGCACTTTATACAATATCCAAGATATGGAAGCAACCTAAATGTCTATCAACAGATGAATGTATAAAGAAGATGTGATACACACACACACACACACACACACACACACACACACACACACACACAAAATGGAATACTACTCAACCACAAAAAAGAATGAGATTTTGCCATTTGCAGCAACATGGATAGACTTGGAGGGCATTATGCTAAGTGAAATAAGTCTGATAGAGAAATACAAATACCGTATGATATCACCTCTATGTGGATTCTGAAAAATACAACAAGCTAGTGAATATAACAAAAAAGAAGCAAACTCACAGATACAGAGAACAAACCAGTGGTTTCCAGTGGGGGAGGGGAGGGGTAATAGAGGAGTGGGGGGTAGGAGGCACAAACTATTGGGTGTAAGATAGGCTCAAGGATGTATTGTACAACATGGGAGATATAGCCAATATTCTGTGAAAAACTGTAAATGGAAAGTAACCTTTAAAAATTGTATAAAAATTAAAATAAATAAAAGGAATAGAAATGAAAAAAATAAATCCCCTTTCATGAAATTTAATATTTATAAAATATGTATAAGTTTTAAAGAGAACACTAAAGCCAATGAATGAACTAGGCTGCAGCCTTGTTTTTATCCCCAATATTAAAATATCATCGAGTGAGTTTCAAGGCCTTGGGCTGAGATTTGCTTTGCCAGGCTGGGCAAAATTTTCCACTGATCAAGGGAAGTGGCAGACACCCACCCGTGTAACAATCAATCTCTTCCTTGGCAACAGCTTCCTAAAGTGTCTTTCTTCTCTGAGTTTGGCATCAGCAAGTCCAGTTTCATTATAATGTTTGGGGGTTTTCACAGATTTATAACACTCAAAAAAAATTTTACATATCTATATCTATATCTATATATAATTTTACATTTTTATATATATATATATATATAAAATGAACTGCTCTAATTATAAAGTAAATATATAAATGCAAAACTACTTTTGTAACACTTGGGAATGGAGCTTTCCCCTGTATATTATTTACATTTAAGATAAAACAGCTAGATTATAAAGTTTAAAAAAAACACAAGAGGAAATAATATTGACTAATTAAAGGAAGGAAAAAATGACTCCCAAAGTTTCAGAGGTTTCAAAATTGAGAAGAGAACTAAACCTGCCTCCCAATTACTTGGGGAAATATAATTTAAAATATCAGGAGTCTCTAAAACAAGTCTCCATCTTGTCAAGCTGTCCCTGCCCATGCAAGAGTCCCTGTGACCCCAGAACTCAGGCTCACGCTTCTCCAGCCTCTCCTCACTTCTCTTCTGCCCTGTTGCCCCACAAATATGATCCCTCTCACCTCAGAAACTCTTTTGTCTTAATAGTGTTCTCTAAATATAAATATTTTTTTGGGGGGGGGGTTAAACCAACTAATTTAGGCTACCACTCAACACAAATTTTCAATCTTTAGAGGTCAAAAATCTCTGTGAAAATCTGATGATATCAAAATTCTTCACAGGAAAAAAAATGTACATACATACATACATACACACACAAAATTTTCACATCAGTTAAAAGGGTTGAAGCCTAGGTCCACTATTGATAGTAAAAGAGTGTGCATTTGTATGATCAGAATGTTGGTTACAGCCAGAGTCCATTTTGACAGGTTACAGTGTCTGTTCTGATTGGGCAATGCACATGACAAACCAGGTGATAAATATTATACATGGAATCCCTGCCTAGGAACATAGATCCTGACCTGGATAGCACTGCTCCATCTATTATGACTATACCACCATTCAAGGAAGCCACAGGACACATACTGAATAGAATTCAAACTTTGGAACCAGTAAGATCCAACTTGGAATCCTGGATTTACCACTTTCTTGCTGTGTGATAAAAGGACATTTATTTATTTTTCTGAACTTAAATTTTCTCAGCTGTAAAATGGAGATAATAATACCTTTGTCATAGGGTTGTATAAAGGATTATATGAAAAGCATCTGTAACTGTCTAATACAGAGTAGATTCCCACCAAGTAGACAATGATGATGATGGCAAATGGTTATGCTGAAATGGGCAGCCTTCTAAAAAGCCAAAAAAGCTCTCTTTTGCTCTTGGGTGACTGAGTTCATAATATCTTTCCTGAAAATTATATTTCATTCACAATCATTTCTATTTGAAGATCCATCCCTTCCCTGAAACCACAGCTTCTAGGCATTCACTAACTATGAGGCAGCTGCCACAACCATGGCACACTCTGTCTTCAAGCCATGGGACGTTCAGATAAACTTTTACAGGTTCAGCTCAGTGATCATTCATTAAGATCGTATGAGGTACTAGGCACTATATACATGAGCAGGCACTAGGCACTATATACATGAGCATACTTTATGAGCAACACATTATCAGAGCTCATGTGCCTTGAATGAGAAAGAAAATATGTTTACAAAGCAAATAACACCTAAAATACCAGCCAGAATATTTGGGAGTGCATTAATGGCCAAGTGAATTTTAATTGTATAAATGTTCCTTCTTTCATATTGTTTCATAGCAAACATTTCTAGGTTTCTGTTAAAATATGACATGCAATGAAAAGCAACATTTATTATCTTAGTTTATATTAGTAACTCAATTTCCCTTAGGATTGCTATGGATGTGGAAGGGGTTTGGTACCGAATTAACAAAGCTATTTGGGTAGCAGTTGAAATAAGATCAAGAATGAAATAATGTGTCTATAAATCTTTCCCTGTGTCTGTAAGTTCTGCAATCCCTTGAGCTATTTTCTTGGTACCTGGAGGAGAAAATGATTATTTTAATTTTTTTCTTTTTTTTTTTTTGTGGTACGCGGGCCTCTCACTGCTGTGGCCTCTCCCGTTGCGGAGCACAGGCTCCGGACGCGCAGGCTCAGCGGCCATGGCTCACGGGCCCAGCCGCTCCGCGGCATGTGGGATCTTCCCGGACCAGGGCATGAGTTCGTATCCCCTGCATCGGCAGGGGGACTCTCAACCACTGCGCCACCAGGGAAGCCCGATTATTTTAATTTTAAAAAGCCAGTAGGTGAAAATATATGCTGTTACTTAGAAATAAGACTCAATTTTTCCAAAGGTATTTAATATATTTTGGATATGAAAATTTCAGGAGATTTTTTTTGCACTGCTAATCTTCTAATAAAGACCTAAAGAAAAAGGCTAATCTAAAAATATCTATTAATTCATCCATACACTCTACAAATATTTGGGGAGAACCTATTATATGCAGGGTCCTGTATGGGGTGGGGCTGGCAAGGATGCTTAAGCCATGGTCTATGCCTTCAATGACATCATAGACCAGTTGGAGAGTGTAGAATGGACACCAACATCTCTGATGGTTGTAATAAGTTAACTGATTACAAAAGGCTCACAGATAACTTGATAGGACAGCTCACAGGATAAAACACTACATATGGCTAGGTTTATTTATTGAAGAACTAGATTTGAGCTAAGCCTTGAAGAGGGGGAGGAGTGGACATATAGAGAAGGAGAAGAGAGCATCTTATGTAGTGGGATCCAAATGATTCTGAGAGTGACTGATTTTGTTGAGAGATGGTTGAAGGGAAACTGAGAAGTAAGACTGAAAAGGCAGGCTGGTGTCAGATTACAGAGCTCATGTGCCGGGTCATGAAGACTGGCTTGATTCAGAACATGGGCAGAGCCAGTCCAAGGGTCTGAACACAGGTGCCCCTGAGGGCAGAGACCACCATTCACACACCTCACATCCTCAGCGTCTATATAGTGCCTGACATATGGTAGATGCTAAATAAGAATTTGATGAATTAATTTACCAGAATTTTCACCTCAAAATTTAAATGAGGTGGATACAGGAGGCAACAAGACATCCTATAAAATGCCCTACATTTAGAGCCTCTTCCGAATAATTCTAATAAGACCTTGGATACATACATCATTTTGTCTGAGACACAACAGTTCTGTCTGAAAGATGGATATAATAACTATCTTATCTAACATGGGGTATTTGTGAGGCTCCAACGTAATGATCACTGAGGAAATACATTGTAGAAATAACGAGAATTTTAGCAGCACTGAAGAGATAAGTACGGCAACTGCTAATAGTTACTCAAATGTGCTGATCAATTGTATGTGTCAACTTGACTGGGTCAAGCGGTATCCAGATTAAACATTATTTCTGTGTGTGTCTGTGAGGGTGTTTCTAGATGAGATTAGCATTTGAATCTGGGACCTCAGTGAAGTAGATTACTCCCCTCCCCAATGTGGGTTGGCATCATCCAATCCCTTGAGGACCTGATAGCACAGAAAGGTGGAGGAAGGAGGAATTCACCTCCTTTGCTTCCTACCTGCCTGCTGAGCTGGGTCTTCTCCTGTTCTTGTGCTGGGATTTACACCATCAGCTCCCCTGTTCTCAAGCATTTGGACTCAGATTAGAATTACATCACTAGCTTTCCCGGGTCTCTAGCTTACAGATGGCAGATCCTGGAACTTTTCAGTCTCCATAATCACAGAAGCCAATTCCTCATAGTTTATCTCTTCATATATATATATATATACACACACACACACACACACACACACACACACATATATATATATATATATATATATATATCCTGTTGGTTCTGTTTCTCTGGAGAACCTTGATGAATACACCAAACAAGAGGTGGTGGCGACCTGAAGTGGAAATGGGAAAGGAAGGACTAATATGAGAGGTGGTTCTAAGCTGCAGACAACAGGACTGGATGTGCCAGGACACATCTACCTCTGACATCAAATCTCTGACAAGTGCCATGGACTAAAATAAAGCAGAGCAGTGGGGCAGTGTGTTACAGGAGGGTGGTCAGGGAAATTGTGTCAAAGCAGATGACATTTGAGTTGAGACAAATGAATGAAAATATTCCAGGCAGGAAGAACAGGAAGTGCAAAGGCCCTGATGCAGGAGCCCAGTACCAGTGTTCAGAAAACAATCTGGAATCTCATTTGGCTGGAGCACTCTGAGAAAGTTGCGGGTAACAGAACATGTGCTTAGAGAGAGAGCGGCGGGTCACATTAGCAGAGTGTCGCGGGCCATGGTAAGGACTTTGAATTCTATCCTGAATGTGATGGGGAGGCATGAGACAGTTTAGACATATCTGACATAAGTTTTAGAAGGTTCACTCTGGCTACTTGTGGGAAGAACAAGCTGAGGACATTTTAGAGGTTGAAGAATGGAAGTAAAAATATAAGTTAGGAGGCTACTGCCTCGAGACTCTGTGAGGGATGATGGTGTTATTGACTAGAGGGCAGAGGTGAGGACATGGGAAGTGGTCAGATTCAGATCTCATTTGAGGGGGAGCTGACAGGGTGTGCTGATGGAGTAGATGAGGCTATGTAAGACAGACAGGAGGAGACACGGCTCCAAGATGTTTGTCCTTAGCTATTGAGTGAGGAGCAGTGCTGTGCCCTGAGGTAACAGCCTCTTTGGGGCAAGGGCAGGTTGGCAGGAATACTTAAATGCATGTGATGTTTGAGACGACTCCTGCCCATCTTATTATCTATCCAGAGGGCAGCTGAATACATAAAGTCAGTGTAAGGGAGATAGGGCTGGGAATATCGATTTTGTAGCCTACAGGGGTATATAAAACCATGGTCCTGGATGACATTACTTAAAAACAGGCAACAATAGAGAAAAAAGCTCTAAGACTGAACCCTGATGCTCAGTTCTGAGGTTGGAAAGATGAGAAGGGGTGAACAGGAGCAGCTGAAGAGTAGCAGCCCTTGAGGAGGTGGGGAATCTGGTGTCCCAGAAGTGAGGAAAGAAAAGGGCCATTGTACATCGGAACATAAGGATGGTAGGAGGCCTTGAGGAGTGCGGCAGGAATGAAAGTCTGACTAGAATGGGAGGTAAAGAAGGAAAGTCTAGATTTATGTGTGGAGTTTTAGTTCCCCAGGGAGGAGAAAAATTGGGTAGTAGATAGTGTGAAGAATGATAGAAAGTTATTTATTAAATAACATATAACTTGGGAGATATTATAGCAAATCTGTGTGCTGATGAAAATGATTCAGTGTATGTTATACTATTAAATAGATACAAAAGTCTGTAAGGTAGGTATTACCATATTTTTACACAGTTTACATTTGCAAGGGAGGGAGACTTGCCCAAGACAGCATCCAAATTGGAAGTGCTGGAAGAAATTCCTGCTCCATTGAACTCGAAAAGGGAAATTTATCCACGTATGGATACATACACACAATGTCCATAACACTGTGTCCACCTCATGTCTAAATAAGGCAAGATTAGATTCACAGTAACAAAGGGAGCATTTACCAGAATTTGGATCAAAGGCCAAATCTCCAAATCCCTTATTAGTTCAATGACATAGTTTTTTTTGTTTGTTTGTCTGTCTGTTTGATTGTTTTCTAATTACATATTGGAAAGAGCTTCACGTATTGGCTGGATACATGCACAGAACTCTTCAGAATCAAAGGGGTGGCCAGGAGAAGTTTCAGAAGAGAGTGCGTAGAGTGATTGGACCCAGACACCTAAAGGACATGGAATTTATTTAACCAGAATGTCTGAATGGAAAAAAATGAAGGCAGAAGGAAGTTGAAAAATCTTGGCTGATCTAGTTCAAGGCTTTGAAGCAAAGAGTGAGGATTTGGACTTGCTTCTCTTTAGAGTGAAAGCAACTCTGAGATCAAAGCCAAAGGTGAAAAGAACGGTTGACAGCAGCATTGAGAATTGACTGAAAAATGTTTTTGATGGAGGCAGGGAGTGACAAAAAGAAAGAGTAGATGTCAGCTCATTCTCCTGGCAAGTAATTACAATAATAACCCTATGCCAGTACTGCTAAAAACCAAAGACTAGAGCCCATTATTACAACAGAGCTATTTTCACCTAAAAAATTCTGTTTTAATAAAAAACGTTCATACTGAAACTGTAACAACTCAATTATTGCTATAACATAATAAAAACTATGCATGTGTTATTATGACAAAAACCTACTGCTGTAATTGGATAAATAACTCATATGCATCCTACTTTACTTATGGCATGTCAGTAGCATCATATTTTGCATAGGGAAGTTCTACTTACTTCATAAAGTATGCTATTTTTTTAGGAATAACAAAAATGTGTTGATAAAAGGTGCCAAATAATTTTAACTTTATTTTAAATTGGTTGTCATAACTGAAATCTTTTAAAAAGTCAATCCAGGATCTGAGAAATAACATTGAATTAGATCCTAGATATTAAGGGAGTTGGAAGGGGCACACTTAAACTTCATCTCAAATATATCTCTCTACTCTCTATATTTATATAGATAGATAGATAGATAGACAGATATACACCATTATATAAAATATATTTTAATATATTAAAATATATAATAATCTATTTATATAAATTATATATGTGAATATATATATGCCCACAGAGACAACAGAAAAAACAAAAAAGCCTTTTTAATAATTTATTGAGGCTCAAAATGTTAAAAAAAAAAATCAGAGTTGGAACCTTTTCTTAACAGAATCTGCTAGAGTCCTGAGCACTGTCTCTTCTTACCCTGACTCCTGTCCCATGCCAGTGGAGGCGTATGTAACCCAGTGTTGCATCTGGAGATGAGAGGATGTCACAACAGGGCCGGCTGGAAAAGATGAAAGGCTGAAGCCAAGAGGTGGCAGTGGAAGTGGGAGGTCAGGCCCCTTCCCTGACATCACGCATCATTCTGATCACAAAGGAAAGGAATTCCTTGGGACACCAAAATAATATATTTGGAGATCAAAATAAAACTCATATGAGGATCAACGAAGACCAACTATGAAGTGGGAGGTAATGTATTCACATTCCACAAAATCACTTAAAATCCAACCATTATTTCAAAGCCCACATCAGATGGATCTCCTTCATGAGGCCTTGTCCAATCTCCAAATAGCTGTCTATTCTCAGCTCCAAATCCCCACAATACTTTCTACATACATTTAGGAAAGAAACATATTCTACTTCGTTATAATTTGATTTTTTCTTGTCTGATTTCCTCAACTAATCTTTAAGTTGTATGTGGCAAAGACTGAAATGTGACCCAACATAGTTGATAAGTAAATGAAATAAAATTGGCTTAGCAAATAGAGTCAGGGTCCTTAGTGAGTTACTGTCACTGAGAGACACTGCTATCTTCCAGGTGATGAAAACATAATCAAACTATTTCAAATACATATTAATAAATCGTTGCACATTACATAATATATAAATTATATAACTAAAAAAATATCTATAATTACATGCAGGACCATGAACATGCAGTCTATTTTCCCTTTAACAAGAATCACTTGTAAGGATGTTAGAATTTGGTGTATATTAGCTGTTCAGACATAACCTAGTTATTTAGTGATAAACTTTTTAAAGTATTCAATTCTTTTTTATTGAAATACAGTGATTTACAATGCTGTATTAGTTTCAGGTATATAGCAAAGTGATTCAGTTATAAATATATATATTATATATACATTTTATTTTTCTTATTATTTTCCATTATATAGGTTGTTACATGATATTGAATATAGTTCCCTGTGCTATACAGTAGGTCCTTATTGTTTATCTATTTTGTACCTAGTAGTGTATATCTGTTAGTCCCAAACTCCTAATTTATCCCTTTTCCCTTTGGTAACCATAAGTTTGTTTTCTACTCAATTCTTTTGAATCAACCTGTATAAGCCATGGGTTGCTGAATTCTGCCTTGTGTAAATGTCACCTCGTTTAATTACTGGGTGAAAGTAATACACTACTAAGCAATATGTTTTGTTTTTTGAGCCACCAGTTATGAGTTTAAATTTGGACCCTGGAATTTATCAGCTATGCAATTTAGGGTAAGTTAATTAACTTTCCTAGGCTTAAGTCTTTTCCTTTGTAAAATGAGGACTATATCTCATAGGACTGTCGAGAAGATGACATGTGATGACATTTGTGAAGTGCTGATTAAAGGGTTGCCTCTGTCATCATCATCGTCATCCTACTCTTCGTCATGATCAGCTGAATTCCTGGTTTTAGCTTTAACTATAGGAAACCAGAGTGAAAAAACTCAAGTCATTTACACACTTGTTACTTTAGGGAATTAATTCAAAGTCACAGACAAGGGGTTGAACAGATTATTTACATCTCTTTGCCTGACTATGAAACATGGTGGAGGCCACTTCATGTAACAACACAGATAACGTCAAAAGAAAGGAATTAAATCAACATTTATTAAAATGTCTACTGTGTATATAAATATATTAAAATTAAAAAATAATGAAATATAATGTTACTAACCAAGTGGGTGGAGGAGTGGTGCAGGGAAGAGGAGAGAGTGAATATGGATAGAAAAGGATTTCTCTATCAAGTGCTTCATTTTTTTGTGAGGTTTTAAATGTAATACACAAGCTTTTCCAAAAACAAAAAATACAGTAAATGGCTATCAGAGGACAATAATTTTTTTAAAAGCCTTTAGTTTCAAGTGAGTTATTTTTGAAACTAAATGATTCTATTTCCAATTAATTTGGAAATCATACTGAGATATCATAAGAATATTACTGTGTTGCACAGGCTTTGAATCAAATAAAACTGGGCTGGAACCCTGACTTGCCATTTATCAGATCAGTGACCTTGGGAAAGTTACTCAAACTTTCTCAGGGTCAGTGTCCTTATTTATGAAATAAAGACAATATTAGTATCCGTCTCATGGAATAGTTGTGGAGATTACATAAAGCAGGTGAAATGCATAACTATACCTGATACTTTCAGTTCCCTACTTGAAGGATTAACTGCTAAGGAAACTGCACTGTAAGCAACTAGAGAGCCAGAGAGAGAAACAAATGCTTGGTGACACTGGGCCATCAGCAGTGCAGGGCTGCTATCCCAGTGAAAAGGGACACAAAGACAGATACGGCCCAGCTCACTACCTGTAGGATTTGGGACTGCAGCACTGGGAAGAAACAGTAAACAAAGCCTAGAAGTCTAATAAGTTGGACAGACAGAGATCAAAGTTTAGGAAGGCTGAGAATTTGCAGGGCAGAATGCTGGAGAGAAGAGAGCTGCACAGAGAGAGATCTTGAGATATGCAGAGGCTATCTTGAACCTATGGGCGAATATTCGTATGTGCACATGTGGGGTTCACAATTCCGAAAACTCACAGAGTTGGGATAGTTTGCGTTCCCACCAGACAGAGTGGAGAGACCTCATAACACAGGGGGCATCTGGGAGAGTTATTAGAAGACAACAGCTATCATAGTGAGGCTAAATTAATCCTAGAATTATGGCTACTCTGGACCCCAGCAGCAAGGCTTAAAAGCAGACCTCAAAAGGATCAGATTGATCCCAAGTAACTGTTTGCCTGTATAAATTACAGCATTCTTTAAGGGAATATTATAAAATCCAGCACCTAACAACATAACATTGCAATGCCCGGAATCTAATTAAAAAACTACCAGCTGTGCAAAAAGTAGAATATAAATCAATCAATTGAAGAATATCCAGAAATGACAAACATGATGAAATTAACAGGCAAGAATGTTTAGCTACTATTACAAACATGCTCCATATGTTCAAGGAAGCAGAGGAAAACATGACCTTGATGAGGAGAGAAATGAATGTTGAAAAGTCCCAAGTGAAATATATGGAGAAGTAAAATATATCTTAAATAAAATCACACTGATGGGATTAACAACATAGACTCTACAGGAAAAAAAAGGCAGTGACTAAAGGACAGAGCAATCAGAACTATCCATGGTTGAGCTCATAGAGAAAAAAATGGACAGAACATCGTGATCTGCAGGACAACATCAAATGATCCAACACGGAAAAAACTGGAATTGCACATTCAGGCAAGGAGATAATGAGGGCAGTTAAAGCAAAAGCTGAGAAGTTTTAGAAATTTGGAGGTGACTAAACGGTGACTCAGGGAAAAGGAAAGTGAGGGCTGAGAATAGGGGAAGAGACAATTGATGCCATTAGTCCTTCCTTGGTACAGAGATGGGCCATAACCTCCTCAAAATTAGGTTAAAGTATTTAAGCGCAATTTGACACAATACTAAAAAAATGTACTTTTATTCATATGTATATTGTATCTTTTTCTGTCACTTTTTTGGGAGGGTGGGGGCAGCAACCATAATTAAACCCACAGTGGCTTCAGCACCGTCAGTGGTGTGTCCTTGGCATTCATGTGAATATCCCTTAATTATGTAGTTCATCACTGTCTTAAGTCCTTTATGGAATGAAGTTGGGTATAAATAGCTAGTTCTCAACAGTAAAGTATCTACGAAACTGTAAGGCATTCATTCGATCATAAGAAGCCTGTGGTGAAAACACACAGAATTGTAAATCCACTAAGAAGTGAAGTGACACAAAGAGTCAGATATAGGCACAGCTAACAACTATGAACAAAGGTGAGGAGTACCTACTGCAGGATAAGGAGAGCAGCATTTCAGTACAGTGGAACCACACAGGTAGTGTTTCTACACAGCATTCACATCTCCATACGTCAATCATGTTGATCAGTTTGCCTTAAACCAGCATTTGGAACATCAAGTTGTTTTCCCATTTTAACTATGGATTCATGCTTAGAGAAGATTAGGTGCAACTGAGAAGAAATGCATATCTGCCTCAGAGGACATTGATTAAGGTGTAAAAACATTCCCAGATCCACACATAGGAATAACATGAAATATTCCCAGGTAGCAATTGTTATTAAGAGGTCCACTCCAAAGAAGGGGTGGTGTCTGTAGGCCACTGTGAGTTGTTTCAAACATTATGAATCCTCCAGGATTCTGAAGAGACACAACTTAATCAAGATACCCAAATAAAGGCATGTGCATTGTACTGCTGACAAGTCAACGTCACCAAATACTTCATTTACTAAAAGGGCCTTTGCAAAATTTTTTGGGGGGAAGCATTGGGTATGTGAATGATTTTAAGTCACTGAGTAATTCTTTAAAAAAGTTCAACAGGATTAGATATTTGAATATAAGCCTTGCCCTTAATAATATGATTTTGAACATTCAATTTGGGATTTCACTGTGATTCAGTTCTTGCACTGAAAAATTCATCACCTTCCTTCTAGCTTCCTGGTTAAAATCATGATTTCTAAGACTAAGAAGCACAATTTCCTTTCTAACCTTGTGTTTTTCATGATAATTTAGGGGAAAAAAAAAAGAAATTGAGAAACATATCATGACAGGTAATCATTTGCAAACACACAACTCTTTCAATGCCTGCCATGTTCAGCTTCATTTTATAGCATCTGTCTTGGCAATATAAATTTTGCTTGGCTGCAGAGAAGTGTGGTGCTGTACAGTGAAGAAAAAACAATCGTGACAACTGAAAACTAAAGCACAGTGTGTGTGTGTGTGTGTGTGTGTGTGTGTGTGTGTGTGTGTGTGTGTGTGTGTAGTTCAGAATAGAGAAGCTCTTTATGGTGTTATTTTGGTTGTCACCTTGTCTTTCTTCGCAGCAGAGAAATGCCACAAGAGGGAAGAGTCAACTGTCACATCTAAGAGGGTTGCTAAACAATCTCAAACCTGTCCCAAAGGGTCACCCTCACCAGTTGCATAAAAACAAAGCAATTTGGTTCAGAACATGCAGATGGATTGTGTCAGTAATATTTGCTATTATAAAAGCTGTGGTTTTCTAAACAAAAACCTATATTACTTTAATTAAAGTAGTAGCACAGGCATAATGTAAGATTATATACAATATTATGACTGTTTAGAATCAAACTAGTTTATTCATACTTCTGAAAACTCTTTTATGTCACTTTTCAAAACAATCACTTGAAATATGTGTAAAAAATATTAAATTTTGGTCTTCCCTGGTGGCGCAGTGGTTGAGAGTCTGCCTGCCGATGCAGGGGACACGGGTTCGTGCCCTGGTCCGGGAAGATCCCACATGCTGCGGAGCGGCTGGGCCCGTGAGCCATGGCCGCTGAGCCCGCGCGTCCGGAGCCTGTGCTCCGCAACGGGAGAGGCCACAACAGTGAGGAGCCCGCGTACCGCAAAAAAAAAAAAAATTAAATTTTGTGTTTTCTTTAAACTAGAGCATGTACAAAATCCAAACTTTTAGAAGTATACATCTGTACCTTCAAAATGAAATCAAATTTACTTAATGTTTTATTTTTCAGTGCGTTTTGGTAGATCAATTTAAGTACATTTGGAATCCTTCAAATGTGCAATTTTCAGTTAAGTATATTTAAAGAAATACCCTAGTGTATTCACCTGTCTTACCATTCAGTTAACATTCAAATTAACCATTTGAATTGCAACACGTTTTGTGTTACTGATTATTTATTTTAAGATGACATAAAATGAAATAAGTAAGACATTTGATTTGGAGGCAATATGTAGAAATTGCCTATGGCAATCAATATCGGTAATAAAAAAGCAACCAGATGATTTAAAAATAAACATATGACATTACTCTATGTTGGATTTTGTATAAATAATGTAGGGATATAAGGGGAGCAAAAGAGGATCATGTGTGGGGGGTTGATAGACACATATAACAGGCATAAAGAATTTACTGCTGATCACCCCATTAGATGGAAGTGTACTCTTTCATTAGAGAGTCTTAAAGGAGCGTAACTCTAACCAGGATTATTTGTGTGTTATCTGGTTTGAAAACAGCACACATTTGGAAGAGATGATTACCAAACCCTTTCCATAAATACATTCTGTAATGCATCATTGTAGAGCTGTCGGTTTGACTATTTTGACTGACTTAAAGTCAGTATAACCAAGAGTACACAAACACATGACCTCATATATCAATACACATTTTACTGTATAAGATACTTACATGATTTTAATTCACAATGCTCTGATATAAAATTCCAATAAATACAAAAACTAAGAAAGCAAGAAAAAGTAGAGTAGCCAATAAGGAAATGCGCATGGAAAAGATGAAATGCATAAGAAGAGTTTGCTTGGTTGTTAAAAGCACAAATCCAGGTGCTAATCCTGGCATCTTTGGCACAGGAAGTGCCTTGGATAAGAGCACGAATGCCGCAAGTAATCATAATAAATAATTCTAGTATGACCAAAAATACTAGAATTGAACATAATATTTAATTATGAACCAAGGCAATAAATCTAATTAATTTAGCAAGCAACGCTTTTGGAGTTGCTTTTCTCAGTTTCTAATTTTGAGAATGAGTAGGGCAAGGTGCTTTGCTGTGCACCTAATATACAGGCAATGGTTCTAGGAGATGTTTTTTACTGACTTCTACATGTAAGTTGCTGAACACTGTGGCTGAGGCTGCTAGCTTGCTGTTTTACCAACACACATTTCCTCCTTCTTCCTTAGTGAGAAATAAAATATTTGAGGTGGTAAAATACCCCTCACATCACTGTAGTTCCCAGTCTCCCTTGCAGCTAGAAGGCGTCATGGACATATTTCTGTCCAGTGACAGGTAAGCAGGTAAGAGTTTCATGTCTATTAAACTCAAACACAAAGGATAAAGACAGCTGATGCCAACTCTTATCTGCCATTCCCTTTTCCTCTATTTCTTGTTTGGAATATGAATTTGATGGATGATACTCTAGAAAATGACTCAGACCAGGAGGTGACCTTGAGAAAAAAAAACAGGAACTAAGGGCAATGGGGCAGAAAGAAGGAGAGAAACTGTATCCTTGATGTCAGTAGTTATGCATATCGGCCTTGGACTACCTACTGCCAAACTTCTACTAGAGAGAAAAATACACTTTATCGTGTTTAAGTCACTGTAATTTCTGATCTCTGTTTCTAGCAGCTGAATGCAATTCCTGATACAAGCAGCCATGTGAAGCAGACATCAAGGGCAAACAGGATATATCTGAAGAAAATAAGAAAGCAAGTAATCAAATGCAGTAAAGCATTATGCGTGTTATTCAAGAAGTAGCACAGGGTATAATGAGCCTGTCCAGGAGAAAACTGTTTGTTCTATTTGCATAGGTTTGTTTCTCAGAGGGGGTGAAGCTTGGATTGAGTCTTGAAACATGAGAAAGCATTCGATTCAACAAAGTAGGAGTGAAGAGAGAGGCTGTAGCCTAACCAGGCAAAGAGAGCTCATGGGAAAAAGCACATGGAGGCATGAGTAACTTTAGATGACTCCAATCAAACTGGCATTAGTCACTAGGCTCAAAAATATATAATTTAGTACAAAATGGATGGTGTATTTGATTAAGACATTACAAAAATTATCTGGATCATTTAAAGAAATCTACTTATGCTTCTCTATATAGTTTGCCTAAAAGTGGTTTAAGCTTAAGGGGGAAAAGGAAGGAGCCGGTTATGGATCTTGCCATCACAATCTCTTTCTCAAATTGCAGATGTTTAATACCCTATCTTGACCATTTTACCATCCACATGTTGAATGAGGTTAGCAAAGTGCACTGAGAGAGAACCTTAAAAGCAACCTTTAGAAAAGTACAAATCTCTGATAAATTAATATTCTCTCATCATGACAAAAACAGCATAAAATATGGAAGATGGATTTTGATATTCATGATTTACATTTTTCAGAAGATTGGAGAGATATCAAATGTAATAAGATAACAAGAAAGCACTTTGTAGAGGTGTTCAAAGTACCTTGCACCATTAATGAATTCTTATAATATTCTTGTGAGAAAGAAGAAAAGCAGAAATTATTCACCAAAATTGCGGACAGGACCAATGGCAGAAAGCTGCTCTCAGAGGTCATCTGATCTAACCATATCGTGCTCCAAGCCTTCAGGGAACTGCCATATTGATCCTGGCTTTACTACAATGTCTCTGAGAAGGGGCTCACAGACAGGAGGATGTGGTGTTGCAGGCACACCCCCAAGGTCACAGTGAACATGCGCCCAAGGAGTTCCACCACTGCAGAAGTGCACACCAGCTTACACAGTTGATGTCACACACGCTTGGTGTGAAATCTGATTTTGCTAAAATTGGGAAAGCTAATGGCCCACTTGTGCTGCCGACCCTCAACTTAAGCTCTGCCCAGGCGGAGTTTCCCTGTCACTGAAGCCTGACCTAGAACTCAGGGACAGTAGCCATCCTCATGGGCACCATGCTGCAACCACTCTTACAGATCTCATTTCACTGACTCGTTTATGATGGTAATAGTAATAGTAAACACTTGTTGGCACATGCTATGTGACAGATATTTTTCTAAATACAATCAATTTAGTTATTCATTTACTCCTGGCATTAAACTTACTAGCTTGACTTTCCAGATGAGAAACTGAGGCATGTTTAAGTAACTAACGCAAGGACACATACGTAACAAGGGACTAAACCAAGATGTAAACGCAGACAGTCTGGTTTTAGACTCCAGGATTCCAATACTATTACCTAAGAAATAATTTAGACCACAAATAGGCTCTCTTTTTCTTAGAATTTATAAGCAAGTGTGTTCCTATGGTTCAGGTTCAGTCAGGAGTTTCTTTCACCCCATGGTATATTTGTCTTGTCTCCAACTCCCCTAAATGAGGACAGTCATGTACAATGACATCTGATAGAAATGTATCCCTTTAAACCTAATTTTAAATAACCTTTATTAGAAAAATATTTGATTCAAATTCCATAATTTGAATCTATTTTTATATTTATACACTCTTTCTCTAGTTTGGTTAATGAATCCTTGTGGAGTGTGTAACTGTGGTCTCTTTCCTATTCTAACCCTCCACATTTCCACTCCCAGTGGCTGACATGCCACTGTCCTGGCCTGTATGCAACCATTTCCTTTGCTTCCGTCAAGTGTCATTTTAAATGGTGTCTCCTCAGAATGCCCTTCACTGGGCTCCCTGTCCAAACCACCCCATCATTCACTTTCTTATCATCTCATCCTGGTTATTCCCTCTATAACATCTATCTCAGTTTCTAAATACTATATTTATTTTGTGTCTCCCTCATTCAATCCCTGACTTTATAAATTCCTTGATGACGGGGACAATGTTTACTTTACTTTGCTCACACTTTGCTCACTTGATGCCCCAAACACTGTCTAGCGCACGGTAGTTAATCAATGCTTTGATGAATAGATCAATATTCTTATGGTTTCTCACAAGAAACAGCACCCAGGCAAGGACTGACCTGAAGAATAAGTAAGAGTTGTTGGGGAAATACACATTTAGATTGCTCTCTGAGTCCCAGCTGCATATATTTCACTGCTTTCAGGGCAGCCCTAGCTGACTACCCACGGTCAAGCAGAACCCACTCCCTTATTCTCTGAATCTGCTCCTCCCTGCCTTAATGAATGGCATCCTCACACACTCAGATACCCAAACCAGAAACCCAGTCTCCCTGGACTGCTACCTCATCATCAGTCCCCACGCTCAGTCACCAAGCCTTGCCAATTCTACCGTGACTGCACATCGTTATAATCACTGACTTACCCAATCTTTGGTCTTTCCACATCCCTTCATGAAACTTTGGCTTCAGCCATGCTGAACCACTTCCACTTTCCCATCCTGCAAATCTCAGGTGTCCAGGTTCTGCTGAAAGCTATTCTGCTGTTTGTTTCTTGTGGCCTTTTATGCCTATTGGGTATAAATAATCTCAGCTCATTCTTCAAAATTCACTGCAGAGATTTTTCTTAAACCTCCACTCACACCACCCAGGCTGACTTAGGTGCCTTTTCTTTCTAGTTTCATGAATTACATTCATGCCTCTTTTATCACACTAATGACTAGACCATCCTAGTTGTCTCTAACTTGTTTTGAGTTTCATGTGAACAAAGCCAGTGTCTTTCAACTCATACCACCTGGGGCTGGCACAGTGACTGATGCATAGCTGTACTCAAGGTTAGTTCAAATAAAGAATGGTACAGTTCACCTGGTAAGAATCACTTTATTAGATCAAGTGAAAGTCTCAGGTGTATTATAAATGGAATTGTAAGAGGAGATGAAGGTTGGAAGAAATGGGTCTTTGCAAACAGATCAACTGAATCAACCCCGGAAGTCAATGAATTGCGTACCATCATGTAATAGTGATAGATTTAGAAAATAGCTTTTGTTGAAAAAAAATGTGTTAATTGTGTACACAAATAAATAAGAGTAAAACTTAGTTTCCTTCCTCAGGAGATTATAATGTCATTGGGGAAACATATCAAATGTCTATAAAACAAGGCAGAATTAAAAAAATGTTTAAAGGCACAACAAGGTATGCATTATAAAAATGTAGAGGATAGGGCTATCATTCTCCATTTGAACATTCCAAGGATAATACCAACACAATGACCCAATATAGAACTCATCATTTTTGCCCAAAACAGTCTACCTCCTATACCCTCTATCTCATTCTATCTTTACTCATAAATCCTTTATTCACATTGCAATATTGGTCTTTTTCCCATTTACCTGTGACAAATCTAATCTGAATAACAATGTCACTGATACGACTTGCATTTTTAAATAATTAATTTTTCTATGTTTTCATCTATTTTTTCCTTCGGTCTGTGTGTGGTCTTCCATTGTATGGCTGTACCATGGTTTGTTTATCCCCTCACTACTTGAAGGACATTTGGGCTGTTTTCTGTTGTTGGCTATTATGAATAAAGCTGCTTTAAGCTGAACGTATAAATTTGGTGTGAACGTAAGTTTGCATTTCTCTTGGGTCAACGTTCAGGAGTGAGGATGCTGGGTCATCTGGTAAGTGTATGTCTACGTGACTCTGCCGCTTTGCATTCCCAGCAGCAGTTCCAGTTGCCCCACATACTTGTCAGTTGTTTGATTTTTTTGTTATTGCTGTTCTAATAGCTGTGTAGTGGTACCTCATGGTAGTTTTAATTTGCACTTCCCTACTAACTGATAATGTTGAGTATCTTATCATGAACTCACTTGCTACCTTTGTATCTTTGGTGAGGTGTCTATTTAAACATTTTATTCATTTTTAAATGGTTCAATTTTTTTCCTTACTTTTGTATTCAGAATTCTTCATATATTCTGGATAAAATTCCTTTATCAGATGTGATTTGTGAATATTTTCTCCCAGTCTGCAATCTATTTTTCAGGCTTTTAGTATCTCTTGAGGATGAGTAGTTATTAATTTTAATGGAGTCTAATTTACCTTTTTTTTTAAATGGATTGTGCTTTTGGTGTCATCTTTGCCTAACCTAAGGTCTCAAAAATATTCTCTTACGTTTAATATTCTCTTAGAAGTTTTATAGTTTTAAGTGTTCATTTAAGCCCATAATCCACTTTGAGAGTTAATACTTCCATATAGTACAAGGTATGGATCAAAGTAGTAGTAGCAGTAGTTGTTTTCTTGTTGTTGTTCTTCTTTTTTTGCATATAGCTAACCAATTGTTTCAGCACCTTTTGTTAAACCACTATGTAAAATAATTTTATATAAAAGTATATCAGTAGCCTCAAAAATTTAATTAAAAGGTAATTTATATGCATTATAAAAATTAGAAGATGAATATAAACAAAAAGTAGAAGACAAAAGTTATAAAAAGCAGTGGGAATTGATTTTGCTGTATATATTCCCACTATGTTTCTTAACATAAAGGTAAGTAACTAGAGATTCAGAGATTGAATAGCACTCCTTGGGTCACTCAAGTCAGTGGCAGTGCTAAGAAGTGATTCCAGACAGTCTGACTTCACATCACATTGCTAGTTCAATGAACAATAATTAGTTAGTAGAAAACCTCACTCAGAAAGATTACACAGATGAAAATGATAAAAAGGAAAAGTAAAATGGGTTGAACAAAAATCTACTTGGTCACCTGAACTAGAGCTCTAACCATTCACCTTCACCACTAACATTTATCAATTACCAGCTTATGCTAGTGGGAAGCAGCCACATAGCACAGGGAGATCAGCTAGGTGCTTTGTGACCGCCTGGAGGGGTGGGATAGGGAGGGTGGGAGGGAGGGAGATGCAAGAGGGAAGAGATATGGGAACATATGTATATGTATAACTGATTCACTTTGTTATAAAGCAGAAACTAACACACCACTGTAAAGCAATTATGCCCCAATAAAGATGTTAAAAAAAAAAAAGCTTATGTTAATGTTACATCCTGAATTTCTTTTAGGTCTCTCCTTTCTATTAACTGATCTTTCCATTAACTGTTTTATTTGAGGTTCTCCATCACCTAAAATATTCCAAGAGTGTCTTAACTGCCCTTCAGTCTTGACATTCCTAAATAGAGTTGCCAGCTAAAAACAAGGAAGTTCAACTGAATTTGAAATCAGATAAACAACAAATAATGTTTTGGTGTAAGTACAATACAAATATTGCATGGGACATACTTATATTAAAAATATTATTTATTATTTACCTGAAATACCAACTTAACTGAGTGTCCTGTGTTATTACTTGCTAAATCTGGTAACCCTGCTCCTAACACTGTCTGCTAGGGAAACCAGAGTGGCAATGAATGAATGAATGAACAAATAAATAAATGAATGAGTAAGCAAATGAACATACCCTGATTTGGGGTAAATGGTAATCATGAAAGGTGCATGGAAAATAATGCATTTGGGTTGAGTCCTTGAAGGATGAATAGAATTTAATTTGATGAAGGGAGAAACCAAAGGCAAAACCAAATTAACCCCTGAAAAATTTAAAAACTCTTATTTTATAGCTCAGTGATGGTCAGACTAATATTTTTACGTGTTTACTTTTAGTACATTTGCTGCTGAAATAAATATATTTTCCTAGGATTTCATGTTATTGGAGCCAAACCATTTCTATTTACATCAGCAAAGCCATTTAAACGTATTTGCCCTATTTGACCACTGGCACCTCAAAAACAGCATCTAGGTCAGCTTGAAGTGCTTTCTGCCCCCCATAAAAGTTGTATTAGCCCAGACTCCAAGGGCTAAGGTGACTCCATTACACTGTGATCTTGGATTTTTGCTCTGACTTGGCCATATTTCCGTTATCCACGGCATCCAGCTTTGTAGATAAACATACCTGATGGGCAATAAACACTTCACCGTCTTTGGTGAAGAAACACGTTTGCTCCTTTTTTTCAGTAAGACTTAAGGCTACAATTGAGTGAAAGTATGAGGATAAACATGAAAGGGCTAATACATGATGGGATAAGTTAGCATAGTACCAACTCATCAATTTTAGTTTTCAGAACTTAATCAAGTATTCAGGCTTTTCCCTATAACTCCCATTGGTCATTTGTTTTTAATCACTAATTAGAAGAGAGATCAGATTAAATTTCCAATGGGGAAAAGTCCCTGCAGCCTTCCTGTAGTGGAGGTATTCACTTCTGTACAATTTATTAATGAAAGTGAACTCTTCTTCTGACCATGGGCAATACAACCTTTAAAATACCTTTTATATATGTAAACATAAAGCTCTGCGTTTTGCTGCTCTAAGCATTTAGCTATCTGATAATGACCTGGAGGCCAACAGTTCTTGCCAGTGTGCAAATAGATAAAGACAATTCTTCATTCAGAATAAGAATATATGGAATAACACAATAGGGATTTCCCCACATAGTGATTTAGTTGTCTGGGAAACTATTTTTTCTACAAATGAGGACCACCTCATTATTTTGTGCTAAGTCTCATGTGCCTTAGACCGTGCCAGGGCCACTGTGCCTGGGAATATTTACACATAGGGATAACTTGTCTCTCTTGGTATATAGCATACACATAGACATTTGGCCATCACATACTGAGGATAGTAGACTATAGAGATAGCCAAACTGGGCCATGATATAGAGATAGCCAAACTGGGCCATGAGCTATTTAGTTACTCAGTCTTGGAGTCTTTCTACCTTTGAACTTGTTACATGACATGAATGAGCCTGCTGTTATACAAAGCTAAAAACATCCGAACTGACATGTAAGCCCTTGGTTTATATTCCTATGTACTTAGTTTTTGTAACCTCCAGGTTTTTTCATATGTGTTCTATATTTTCTATTGAGACAACCCTATCCCCTCCTCTGTGTATATCATGACACAAAACTGAAAATAAATGTTTAGTCAGTATTCTATTTATTCTTTTCTAAAAAGATACAGGATCAGACAACTTCTGTGTTGGCTATTTCCAATTCCTTCCTTTAGTTGATTTTATATTGATGTTGCCCCCTCAAGTGAACAAACACAAGGCACTCCCACAGCATCCAGCACAGAGAAGGAAGTGGCAATGATGTAAGAGATGTAAGACAAATGTGATTACCACCTTAAAACAGATCCAGCAATAATAAGCTCCCTTCAACACTCCAGATGCCCAACTCAATATGATTTCATGGCATCTTACAGATTTAGAAAACATAGTTATTTTTTTCTGATAAAAAAGGAAGCACTTTTCAAGAATACATTAACTTCCCATTTTAAGGTGTAGTTAGTATATGAAGGTAAGGACAGGGTGCTTTTAACCCCAATTTTGAGTCATTCATTCATTCATTCATTTATGGCTGCGTTGGGTCTTTGTTGCTGCACGCAGGCTTTCTCTAGTTGCAGCCAGCGGGGGCTACTCTTCGTTGCGGTGCACGGGCTTCTCACTGTGGTGGCTTCTCTTGTTGTGGAGCACGGACTCTAGGTGCGCAGGCTTCAGTAGTTGTGGCTCATGGGCTTAGTTGCTCCGCCGCATGTGGGATCTTCCCAGACCCGGGGTCAGACCTGTGTCCCCTGCACTGGCAGGCGGATTCTTAACCACTGCACCACCAGGGAAATCCCTTAAGTCATACTTTTAAGAATGAAATTAGGGATCACCAGAGAGATAATTTGGGATGATCTCATTCATGGCCATGATAACCTGATACCTAGGGAGGCATTACTAGGTTATAATTCTAACTAAGAAATTTTTAATCAAGGTAATTGTATTATACATGTCTGAAGAAATACTTTATTAATAATAAAATGAGATGATAGTCATGAGTAGTATAAGAGAGAATTCCAAGGAGACAAAGTGAAGCGATATGTCTCTGGCACAACCCAAAGAAGAGGCTGCACAGCTGCAAGTGAGGGCTGGCCTGGAGGATCATCTAATGTCAAAGGACAGTTAGGTGCATCACGGTGTCATAGTTCTGATAATACCACCCCTTAATGTGATCCAACTAACTACGTTTGTGGATTCTGCATCTATAAAATAACTATCAGATAATAACTGAGCTGCCGAAAAACCAATGATTAGAAGCCAGGGAGTTTTGAGATCCTTGTAATAGCAGCCTTGCTATTAAGCCTTACTTAATCCTTACAAGGATCCTATGAAGTTAATACAAAAAAAAAAAAACAAAAACCCAAAAAACAAAACACACACACATACACACACACAAATAAATAAAAGCCAAGGTGATATATGCCAGAGTGCAAAAACATAATCAGTTACTATATATTTGAAACGCAGGAAGAGGTCTAAAATAAAGGAGCAACAGCTAGCCAAACACGCAAAAGGAAACTGTAATTCGGAATATACTCTTGAGTCAGCCATGCCTCTTCTCTTCCCTACAAAAAGCCAAAGGGCCATGGGTAATAGAGATCTAATACAGACCAGCAGTCAGGAACTTAGGAAGTTCTGAGATACAAGTCAGATATTCATCAATGATGGGTATGAATTGAGAGGCAAAGACAATATGTAGTAAAGCCTCCTTTTATACTTCCTGCCAAGGCAGAAGTTGACATCATGTTTTAGAGGACGTCAGGTCCAAGTGAGTTGGCACGTGAGGATGCTCACGTAAGCAGCCAGGGTGCGGGCCCTTTCAGGACAGAAAATCCTGCTTATTTATTTGTAAGTAAGACACAGAGATCTATGCACAAGCAGCATGCCTGCATCCAGTGCTGTGCACTAATGTGCAGACGGCAAAGGCAGCCAAGAGAGGGAGGGAGGGTCTGCAGGGAATAAGGCTGATGGGCGAGCAGGAATTCTAGAGGAGCACCGAGAACACTGGGGTGTACTGCTCTGAACACATAAGCCCACTGTGAATGAATGCTTCGTGGTGGAAAGTGTTACGCATTATAAATACATCCATGGGTTTTATCATAGGCATCTTAATCCCCAAAGTATAGCATTTGGATAGATTCTACCTCCTAAAATGTAGATTCCTTGAATCAGTGAAATACAATGGGAATTCAGTGAACTAGCTTCTTGCAACATTTCCAATACCGAACAAACTCACTGTAATGGCAGTGTCCTTCAAAGAAAATAAACATGTCAGTAAGTTCAGAAATAGAGGATATTTTAAAAATTACATGATGGACGATGACAGTGAAAAGGACCCATCGCAGCTATAACTCAAGTATGGGTAAATCTGTAATGTACAAATTTATCCTTAGGAGACACTGTCAAAATGTTTTTAATGTGAATTTAAAATATTTGAGTTTGGGGGCTCTTCTGTTTCTGCTATTTTTCACTCCTGATTTATATGCTGTCCCAAGAGTTTGAGAGCGTAAATTAGTTCCTGAAGGCAAAATCTCCATGGCTCCCCACACCAAGGCCTTGTTATTATAGGCCTGCTCTAGAGCACGGAGCCCCCTGGCAGTATCCGTTTCAGGTGAAAAGAACATCAAGCTGTTATTCTGAAAAAAGACACACTCCAGAAGAAATGCAGCCCAGCAGGGATTTTGCAAAAGATCTGCACGGGGGAAAAATAAATCCAGCACAATCATATTTGGGTCCTGCCTTTACAAAGGCTCATTAACATGTCATTCAAATGATGTAAAGAAAGACTGAACTGAGTTAGAGCTTTGTCTGCCAGCCTTTGTCAAGGTAAAATGCCCTGTTGTCTAGATACCAGGAATGGAGGAAATGTTCAAGCAGCTCTGGTTTGCTCATGCTTGATACAGACTGGAAATTGTGAACTATTTACCTATTTTAAGGAAACTGTCCAGTTTCGTTTATTCTTTTTTCCCACATCAGATGGAGTAAGTCAAACAATTACAGAGCTTTAATTCATGGTGGTTGAATCTATAAAAACACTCAAATGTCACCTGAGACTGAGGACTGTATAATATAACCGAGTTTCTAATAAAAGTAAAAGAAACTGGCAAAGCTTATAGAAGCCACTAGTGAAGATCTGTGTGAAGCAATCGAGAGAGCAGAGGAGATTCTAGGGTTAGAATAGAGAGAGAGAGAGGAAGAAAAGCAGAGATGGCTGGAATATTGGAGAGCACTGGGGCTTAGAAGATTCAGTAGGTGACCTGAACCTTCTACTGTCTCTTCACTGATCTTCAGGAAACACACGCCGTTCACACTCAGAGCTGAATCTGAGGGTATTTTGGCAGCACAGGTGGGCAACCCGGTTGGCCCAGAGTTTGTCTCAAGCTTGGTTTTCATCAGACAAACAGGTACCCAGCACTTCATTCCTCTATTCCCAAGGGCAACTTCTTCTAAAATGAAATTTCATGCTCAAACTTCAGAAACATATGATTTAAACATATGCCAGTCTCTTTCTCCATATTTGCAGCTTCTCAATCCTCCACCTCCCAGGCCCTTTCTTAGAATAGCTTCTTGTGGAAGCTATAAGGTTTAGGCGAAAAGTGATTTTCCCCTCCTTTTATCTAGTCCATAGAAGCCTTTCACAAGAAAACTGAGCAGCCACAAGAAAAGAGAATTAACGACATTTTAGAACGTGATATTTTAATGCCTGAGACTATTTTCAGAGGAATTTTCCTTTTGGAAACACAGTCTTACAAAAAAAAAAAAAATTCACCATGGACCATAACCAATGGACACAGGCTTCTGTCTTATCCCACTTTAAGAAAAGAGAGAGAGAGAATGAAAAGAGTTATGAAGATAAAAGTATCTTCAAATGACATAATGTGTTTCATTTGAAAGCAATTTTTTCCTCACATAGAGCAAGAATCTATTTCTATAAGATGAAAAGTGTATGAGACATAATAAACACTGCCTATGCTTAGATACATGATAATTAATTTACATTGATTAGTTTACTAAGATAAAAAGTTCTGGGCTTCCCTGGTGGCGCAGTGGTTGAGAGTCCGCCTGCCGATGTAGGGAACACGGGTTCGTGCCCCGGTCCGGGAAGATCCTACATGCCACGGAGCGGCTGGGCCCGTGAGCCATGGCCGCTGACCCTGCGCGTCCTGAGCCTGTGCTCTGCAACGGGAGAGGCCACAACAGTGAGAGGCCCGTGTACCGCTAAAAAAAAAAAAAAGTTCTTCTGTGGAACATTATTGAGCAGAAAAAATCAGATAATTGTAATGCTTTAGGTATTCTTAGGTTTAATACGCTGGGGATCCATTACAACTAAGGGATTTTGTATAATGAGGGTTTCTCAGGAGCTCCTAGGGACAAGAGCCACTTTTTCCCAAGGTATAGTAAGTGGCTGCTAGATGGTAGGATTGGAGAGGTTCTGAGAAAAGCTCTTCCTTGACTGACCTGCACCAAGTGACTCATGCCAGGGAACTACATATTATCCTTCCAAAAGCAAACACCACTCAGGGAGCTTTTTGTGGTCTTGTTGTGACTGACTCACAGAGTTAGCCAATCTCCCAGGATGTGTGTCACCTCAGTTCTCCAAATTCTCCCTAATTCTCCTTCAGTTTGCCTCGTGCTTCTAGACTCAGCTGAATCACAGTGTTCTCCATAACACCCTTCCTGACTAGTCTACAATAATCTCCCTAACAAGGCAGCATCATAATTTAGCTTTTAATTTTTCCCCTATCACTCCTAGACTAGTCAGTCCCATCACCTTAACCAAGGTCATTGAAATTAGGTGAAAACTGATTTAAATGATCAAATAATCAGGTGCAGTAGTTTATAGTTCTTTCATATACATATTGGAGAAACACAATATGTATTTCTTGGTAATAAGTGACCCTTTTGGGAGGAATGAAGACTCGGTACTTAAGGGAATATGAGGTGAAGACACTGAAAGAATAAGCAGGTAATGCTGAGGATAGTCATGACTCTACATTATTGTCCAGGACAGTATAGTTTTATACTGCAATTTGCAACTTATTCATGGATTATGAAATCTATAAATGAATAGGAATCAACACTTTAAAAATGAAATAGAGCTTTTAGAATGCTAACATGATTGCAGATGTCCAAGACTGGAAAATAGTGTAAAGCACATTCTAAATTTATTTGACCATGAAACCCTTTAGAGAGGGCACACTGAGGAGCTGGTACTCTTCCCATCAGAGTCTGGAAAATGCTGGTTATAGGCCAACGCCTCTGAAGACACATCTATCTCCTCTGTATATTCTGATTTCTACCTACCCTGCACTGTGACTCACTCAACATAACAGGGATACCCTAAGTAAGCAGCAAAAAAAGCTGAGAAGAACTGGGAGGAAAAAAAGTAAGAAAATGCTTGAAAATTTTGTTTCACTTTTATAAGGAATGAAAAATTCATTTCAATTCAGCCCCCAAATCTTGCAACATAGGTTTCTGAGAGGACTGCTTTTTAAGTGGTACCTTACAAAAAATGTTAATATATTAAGAAAATACTGAAAGTCCTTAACTCTAGTGACACTAGAACTAGAGTAAAAGGACTGAAATAAGATGGAGTGCATTTTTAGGAGAGGGCACTGGACAAGTCCTATTTGTTGTCCTGAACACCTGTTATTTTTGTTGACCTGCTTTGTCTATCTCCTCACTGTTATTAACTTTTGATGAGTCTAAAAAATTGTTATATAAAACAGAAGAGAAAAACAATTGGTTATTTATGCATCAGAACTGACCAAAGTAGTAAAAACTAATTGAAGTAACCTGTTTTATTTTCCTTATAAACTCATAGCCTCTTTCTTAATAGGGCACAATGATTTTTATTTTTTTTATATTTATGGAAACTTGACATATAGACATTTTTTCTTCCTTTGGCAAATACTCTTTCATGATTACGTAAGAGTACAGCCTATTTCACACAGTAAGATATTAAAATGAAAGATACTAATTCTAGATTTCAGATGATGAAGTCTTCTTCAAAATCCTTTATGAACTTTTCAGTAAATCATTAACAAAATGACTTAGTTGTTTGCACAGAAAAATTACTTTCCGTCAGGGAGATGAATAAAACGTAGCATTTATCTCCTGGAACAGGCTTACTATTCTTTAACACTGTCTTCTTCATCTACACAGTGCTTAGTCATCAAACGTCTGATATTTTGGCATCACTACTTTAATTACAAAAAAAAATCAAGTGAAAATTCATTTAAATAGTCAAGTAAGTCAGGGGAAAATCAATCCTGATTCTGCTCATACGAATCTGTTCCATGAAAATTCCTATCTACTCTCATCAGAGAATTTGGGATTGTATTTGAATTTTCTTTTTAAGAAGCTCTGTTTGCCTGCCAGGAGTATAGACAGAACTAATACTGAATTTCAACTTGAAAGGCACCAGGTAGAATCTCATAAGTTTCATGGATGAAATCTTCTAACGTTCAAGGTAAAGTCTATCAAGCAGAAAAGAACAGAACTGAACGATCTCAAAGGACTGAAACACTGACTGCAATCTCAATTATTGGGAAAACTTTCCTTCATCCATCCTAAGAAGCCATTTTCAAAGCTCATCACACGAGCCACATTCTGTAAATCTTCAGACCTGGCTAAGTCCTCAGCAACAAAAGAAAAAAGAACCAAAGGAAATTCAAATTCAATTAAAGAAGGAACTAAAACCAAAAGGTGTTAAGTGACAATAAAACAGTTTTCAATAATATGTATAGAAGAATGTATGAAGTCTACAGTATGTAAGGAGCTGAAGGAAACCAGGACCCTTCATTGATTCTTTGATTTGATTTATCTACGGAGGACTGGCCAGGAAGAGTAAGATGAGTCACAAATATGCTCCTTCCCCTAGATATTTTTTCCTTCGTTAAGCTCAATATTTTGAATATTTACATCCTTATATTGATTGGCAATTACAGTAAAACAGAACTATTTGATGGAATTACATCCAATCATCCAAAAGTAAGATTACTCAAGATAGGCGGAGAATTTTCCCTCCCTTTCTCCACAGGTGGTACAGAGCTGGACATCACGAATGTGTGGTTTGTAAAGTCTCCAGACCATGTGGCCCTATTTGGAAACTTGATTTGCCTAATCATTCCATCCCTTTCATGCTCGGGTTGTCTCTAGTATTTCCTGGTTGTGAATAACATTTTGTGAAAATCTCTATGCATTAATCTTTGATGCCATTTCTAATTATTTCTTCATGGTAGAACTGAAAAGGATTAAATTATTGAGTTAGCAATCAGGAATCATTTTAAACCTCACGATACATTTTAATCTGGTTGATTTAAAACATCTACTACCAACTCATTTGGGGGCTGCATTTTTGCTTCCCCATCCTAGATCCCCTTTCTGCTCTCCTTTTAATTCTATTATCTCTTGACTTTTTCTCCCAAACCTCTGTCCCACACACATTTGCAAACAATGCACCATCTCCAAGAGCGCCTCCATGAATCCCGAAAAAATCGTGGAGCTTCAGACTTTATGCTAGTTGTTGGTTTTGTTTGGTTTTCACGGAGTACCCTTATACCTTGCTCCTCTCCCTCCTAATTTAACTCTCCTGCTTCCTCCTACAGGAATGATCTACTTCCTCATCAAGGTTAGTAATGCATTCTGGTCATGCCTCATATGTGGCAAGTAGATCTCATACTCTCTAGAAGTGCTTTACCAAACAGCTGTTCCAGCTAGAAGGTGGACTCTAAGGGTACAGAGAAAAACACGTTTGATCTCTGTATCATAAGAATATACCAAATGGCTTGGCACATAAGAGGTACTCCATAAATGCTTAGGAAATTTAATTACTACAGAGGAAATTCAAAAGACATCCCAAAGGCCTAGATTATGCTCTTTCAGGATAATTTGTAATTTGATAATGTAAAAATGCACTATTACACAGAAAGTAGATTAAATTAATTTCAAAATGTTCTACAACAGTTTTACCAGATATTTCTGAGACCATAATGCAAAACTGGTTAGATGTCTTGAATCAAGAAACAATCAAAAAGTTAAGGCTTTTCATTCCCTCAAATTGTAGCCTTATTCAATTTCTTACTTTTGCTGTCATGTATATTGTGGACTTGAGGTTTTAGTGGTCTCTGTATTTTATCAAAAGCTTGCATTTTATAAGGAGAATTTGTATTAATTTCTTAATGTAATATGTGATTTAATATTAAACTCTTCCATGATATTTTTCCTTGCGATTCCCTGCTAGAAGTCTATTGATTTTGATCATCTATTAGAAGCCAACTCATGGACCAGAATATAATTGTCAGAATGTAACAGATTTTTCTAATAATTTCTATTTAGTTGATTAAACCTAGGTAATATAATACAAGGTTCTGCTAAATAACTAAAATTTTAAAAAGGAATACCATTAGGAAGGTTTTTTCTGGATTACAGATGTGATCTATCATATAGTTCAAAATAATAAACTCAGAGGGAGGGGATATGGGGATCTATGTATACATACAGCTGATTCACTTTGTTATACAGCAGAAACTAACACAACATTGTAAAGCAATTATACTCCAATAAAGATGATAAAAATTAATTAATTTAAATCAGTTTTCTGTCTCAATGGTTGGTCTCTACTTTCTCCTCAGGAAATAGTACATGCTGCACCTCTGTTTCCCATCACAGTGATTCTGAATATTGAAAATATGTTGCTCTTATCTTTCTAACCTCATTAAAACAGGATTCTTATCTTGTGCAAGTGTAAAAGGCCAAAGTTTTAAGTCATTGTGATTGCATAAAAGCAGAAAAGAACACAAATACCTGTTCTACTTATCACAATTATTTAACTATAAATGAATCATGAAGCGTTTACTGCTTGCTCACTTTCGGCACTGTTCTGGGTCTGCAAGAAGAAAAGAACATCTACATTTCAGAAGCTTACCACCTACTTGAGCAAGAGAAGTGTCCCACTGAAAAGCAATGTATGAAACTTGAGGTTATATGTCTGGATAAAATTTGAACTTGCTTCGAGCCTGCCCTCTCATGCATATTAATTCACGTGGATATTAAATACAATCCAAAATTACGGTTAATGTGTATTATTTGATGTAGAGAAGGAACTAAAATATTCTGCAACCATTTTACACATGGTGACATTTTAAATCTTATGGACCATCTAGGAGAATTTTTTAAAATGTCTTCTTTAGGCACCTCTTCTTGCAAACATTCTCCTTAGAATTTGGTTGCCCATCCCCTCTTTTCTGACTTGACTTCCTTGACTTGCACGTGACCATCTCTCTTCTGCCCCCTTCTTGTGCGACTCAGTTACTAAAAGCACGATTCCTGGTCCCTGTTACCTGTTGCTGGGACTACTATAGTCTTCCCACTAGTCCCACATTAGCAGTCTCCTCTGTCTCCTCCTCTCTGCAGTCCATATTCCAGTCCCAAGCTAGTGTGTTCCTGCGAGAGCACAGTGGCTTCACACCATTCCTTTGTTCACGAATGGTCATTAGCTCTCCTCTAATAACCAGATTAAGGTCAGTTTCCATGCTGGCATTCAGGGCCATCCACAGTAACTCTAACTCTAACCCTAACCCTAGCCCTAACCCTAGACCACCTACCTGTGCATTTGTACCTCCTATTACTCTCCCATACTCATCCTTAGAGCCTAACCGGACCAGGCTCTGCATTTAAAAACATCATATGATTTGCTATCTCAATGCCTTTGCCTTGCACATCTCTAGCCATTAAATTCTACTTATCTTCTGAGTCCATCTTAAATACTCCCTTTTATTTAGTAATCACCTATGAGCATTACATCGATGCTCATACGTGAGCACTCCTTTTCTAAAATGCAATAGTACTTAATGCTTACCTTATGGAAGTGGCCATAGTTTTCTTTACGTTACCCTTATTTATGCACTGCTCCCAATCACTAGATTTTCAAATACCATGAAGACAGGTACTTGGTACTACTTACATTCTTATTCTCTAGTGCACTCAGCAGAGTAATTTGCACATAGTAGGAATAAGATTAATATTTACTGGATTGACATTTTAATCAAGCTTATATATTCTCTCTAAAAATATAATCTAGGAAATGAATTTAATCTAGGAAACTAACTGTTAATCATTAGTGATAAAATAGAATCTTAAGGATGGCTTAATGGCAATATAAATAGGTCACTTTATGGGGTAAATGGATGTTGCAGGGATAGGGAAGGTTCTAGACTTAATATTCAGGTTCCAGTGAGAGAGATGAATGGTTTCCTAAGACCCATGAATATCTGCATGTCTTGTTTTCCCCATGACATTATTTTGCAACTGAATATATCAATATGAGGTCGTACATTCCACAAAATGTAGTGAGGACACCTTCAGGATTTGGATCTTCCAGAGGAATCACATTGCACTCACTGGGCATCATCTCTGCCAGTGACTAGAATTCCTGCTGTCTGCAGTTTTGCTGTGATTATTTATACTTTTATGGGCTTACTAACAAGAATCACAAGGCATAATAGAATGATCAGTTAGATTTTCCCCAAGTAACTTGTTATTCAGAAGAAAAATATCTCCAGGAAAGTATCTTTAATTATCCTGGAACAATTCACCATAAGAGATATCCCCAAATGCCCCTAAAAGTTCCCAAATTGGGACAATTGTTATTTGTTTATCCAGTTTACATTTGAAGCATCTGACCATGCTGGAACTTAAGGAACTATCCCTTAAGATGGTACTTTCTGTCGAGCAGAGGTAACAAAAGGACCAAGCTAAGGAAGAGCTCTCCCAAGAATGAGTGTCAGAATCCCTCCAGTAGAGAGGACAGGGTGGCTCTCGACCCACCCAATTCAACTTTGAGGGAGGATACATTACTCCAGCATTAGCTCTTTTCCCAGGTTCCAAGGAGGAGACTGTATGAGAGAAGTCTGGCTAGGTTCAAGTACCTCGCTACCAAAGCTCACAGGTTTATCCACGGAGTCTGCCACGTCTGATCATGTGAGCACACAAGGTCTCCTTAGAGAATGGGTGAGAGCACAATCCTCTGCAGAGTGTGATGGGGACACTGGACCAGGACGCTTGGCGTACAACAGCAAATAGGCCCTGGGAAGGCAGTGTGCACCATCTACGAATGCTTGCCTAACACAGGCAGAATATTATCCTCTCAAAGGCAATCAACAAGCTTTGGTTAAGTAGAGATAAAATTGTATTTAAACCATAATGGAAAAGAATATAAATATGTATTCATATAATATTATATGTATATATAAAGAATGTATATGTTTGTATAACTGAGTTGCTTTGCTGTACAGAAGAATACAACATTGTAAATCAACTGTACTTCAATTTAAAAAATTCACTAAATCAACCATTATAACTGAAACATAATTTGTAATATATTATCTCCATGAGATACTTCTTCCTTGTATGCAAACATAAAACTTGTTAACATACAAAACAAACAAATACACAAATGATTCTCCCTAAATCTTAGCAACTTACATTAAAGAAAGTTCCTCATATGACTACAGTTCCTCGGGAATATTATTATTCATTTATGTTCCATCATTTCATAGAGTGAATACCGACTTAAAATTTCTCAAAGTGCCAGGCCTGCCTGTACTTTGAAGACAATTATGTCAATATCTCTAACTTCCTGTGTATGTCATACTCTTTTCCATATGGAAGAGGCTATCAATTTTATGTCTGCGTGAAGGAGAGGAATCACAGGACATTTCACCTGTTAAATCACATCTATTTTAAGGAAAGAAATATGATAAATACATTTTCTCTATAAAGAATGCTGTCTACCATTATTTCTCATTAATCAAATGTGATGTGTAACTTGCTAAAAAGCCCTATAGCATTTTCCTAACAATTATAGCTCCTAATCTGTATAACATACTGCTTCATTTTAAGCCAAAGGGACATTCTGGAAATCCATAAATACTACAGGGTATAAAGAGGGAAAAAATATAACTTGTACTATAACTTTTAGCCAGAGAAAACAGAAACAGAGAAAAGAGAGAAACAGGTAATGCTTTCCACATCTGAGTGATAAAACGTCTGCACAGAATTCCTACTGACTATATGGGAACAGTCAGGAAATCATTCTTTTAAAAATGAGTTTTAAGCAGAACAGTAATCTAGAAAAGCATCATAACACATTGCACCGCCTGGAGCAGCCCCACAGCGTGGCATGATGCCTTTAGAAAGCAGAGTTCAGTCCAATAGTGCTGTCTAGGGGAGAATGTGAGTGAAAGAGAGGGAGTGTTGTGCACATTGTAAGCACTCTACAACAATCTACCATTGCCCCTGGTGCCCGGCATCTGCTCTGCACCCACAAATCTGGAATGAGGCTTCAAGTGCCTGCCCTATGCAGCTACAAGCTTTGCATCCCAATTAAACCAACCCCACTGTCCTGGAAGAATAGCCCTGCTCAGTGACTGACAAACATTTAAGAATGTAGGCATGTGAAACTAAGATGAAAATGAAAGAGACATTATTTATGTGAAAGGGCATTTAAAGATGAGTAAGTTATGTGAGGTTGAGAAAGTATGCCCATTTAGAAATGGATGAGACAGTTGCTGAAGTATGGAAGACTAGTTGTGGGAATGCTAGGGCAAATCAAGTAGACAAGTAACAGTTGTTATTTTACAATGGTCATAGAAAACTTGCTAATTAGTATTTATCAAAAGAAGTTTTCGAGTGGACAATATTTTTTTTTTTTTTTTTGCGGTACGCGGGCCTCTCACTGTTGTGGCCTCTCCTGTTGCGGAGCACAGGCTTCGGACATGCAGGCTCAGCGGCCATGGCTCACGGGTCCAGCCGCTCCGCGGCATGTGGGATCTTCCCAGACCGGGGCACGAACCCGTGTCCCCTGCATCGGCAGGCGGACTCTCAACCACTGCGCCACCAGGGAAGCCCTGCGCTTTTTATATGTAGAGTGTGAATGCTATGCATGGGAACGCCCTAATTATTTGGTACTCTGGAATTTTGTTATACAACAAAAGAAATCGTAAAAAGTGACATCATTTGGAATTCAGAAATTGTATTTACACTGAAATGTTTATTACAGTGAAATATAGCAGAAAGGCTTGTAAGTTATAGAACAACATTAGAAGCTTATGTGTCGTCTGAAGTTTTCCACCGAGTTTATGAAGACGGTGGAGGGATATTTCTACCACAAAAAAGTAACATTAATTTTTACAAATAATATTAGAAACTAAGTATTTTCTATGCAATATACTCGTATGCTGGGAATTCCAGATCTTTATGTCAAAGGTCCTGGCAAATCTATTGAGGGTATCATGTCAAAACTCAAAGTTGTCAAGTATTACTAATGATACCTCTACTGTGTCCTTATACAGAAATGGTGTTAGTTTGAATCTAGAGCCCAGAAATAGACCTAAACATACATGGGTATTTGATTTTGATGAACAAAGTCAACCAAGGGGAAAGGAATGAGTGCATATCCATATAGGTATGCATACCTAACACCGCATAAAATTAACATGAGCTGGATCCTAAATCTAAATGGAAAAGCCACAACTATAAAACGTCTAGGAGAAAACTTAGGAGAGTATTTTATGACTTGAGATTATGCAAAGGTTTCTTTGACAGACTCTAGCAATAACTATAAAAGAGTAATACATTTAAAATTTAAAATGTCTCTTCATCAAAAGATGATATAAAGAAAATGAATTAACAACCTACAGACTGTCAGAAAATAGTCATAAAACATATATCTGACAAAGTACTGGCATCTAATATATATATGAAAGATTCTGGAAAGATATACCAAACAATCCAATTAAAAAATGAGCGGAAGAGTTCTCAGAGCTCCTGGTACGAGCTTCTTCCCTTGGGTGGATTCTTGGCTTTTCTCCCAGCATGGCCCCCAAACACCAGTCTTCACTTCCACCCCAAGCAAAGAAACCGAAGAAACCGAGAAGGACTCCTGCCTCCAGGCCAGAGGAAACGTCTGCTTCTCCGAACTTGCCGAAGGAAGAAAAAGAACAGCAAGAAGCAATTGAACACATTGATGAAGTACAAAATGAAATAGACAGACTTAACGAACAAGCCAGTGAGGAGATTTTGAAAGTAGAACAGAAATACAACAAACTCCGCCAACCAATTTTTCAGAAGAGGTCGGAATTGTTCGCCAAAACCCCACATTTTTGGGTAACAACATTTGTTAACCATCCACAAGTATCTGCACTGCTTGAGGAGGAGGACGAAGAGGCACTGCATTATTTGACAAGAGTCGAAGTGACAGAATTTGAAGATATTAAATCAGGTTACAGAATAGATGTTTATTTTGATGAAAACCCTTACTTTGAAAATAAAGTTCTTTCCAAAGAATTTCATCTGAATGAGAGTGGTGATCCATCTTCAAAGTCCACTGAAATCAAATGGAAATCCGGAAAGGATGTGACAAAACGTTCAAGTCAAACTCAGAATAAAGCCAGCAGGAAGAGACAGCATGAGGACCCAGAAAGCTTCTTCACCTGGTTTACTGATCATTCTGATGTAGGTGCAGATGAGTTAGGAGAGGTCATCAAAGATGATATTTGGCCAAATCCATTACAGTACTACTTGGTTCTGGACACGGATGATGAGGAAAGAGAAGGAGAAGAAGATGATGATGATGATGAAGAGGAAGAAGGATTGGAAGATATTGATGAAGAAGGGGATGAGGCTGAAGGTGAAGAAGATGAAGATGATGATGAGGGGGAGGGAGGAGAGGAAGATGAAGGAGAAGATGACTAATGGAACACTGATGGATTCCAACCTTCCTTTGTTAATTTTCTCCAGTCCCTGGGAGCAAGTTGCAGTCTTTTTTTTTTTTTTTTTTCTCCTTCTCCTCTTGTGCTCAGTCGCCCTGTTTCTGAGGTCTCTTTTCTCCTTTATACCATGGCTCACAACTTATTTTGGGGGGAAATACCTTGAGCAGAATTCAGTGGGAAAAGAATCTCTACCCCTTTCTGTTCCAAATTCATTTTTATCCCTTCCTGTCTCAACAAAAACTTTATGGAATCAACACCACCATGCTCTGTGGGAAAAAAGAAATACCTTCTGCTCCCTTAGCTCTGCTGGAAGCTGGAGGGTGCTAGGCCCCTGTGTAGTAGTGCACAGAATTCTAGCTTTTTTCCTCCTTTCTCTGTATATTGGGCTCAGAGATTGCACTGTGTCTCTATGTGAATATGGACAGTTAGCATTTACCAACATGCATCTGTCTACTTTCTCTTGTTTAAAAAAAGAAAAAAAAAACTTAAAAAAATGGGATTATAGAAGGTCAGCAAAGGGTGGGTTTGAGATGTTTGGGTGGGTTAAGTGGGCATTTCGACAACATGGCTTCTCCTTTGGCATGTTTAATTGTGATGTTTAACGGACATCCTTGCAGTTTAAGATGACACTTTTAAAATAAAAGTCTCCTAATGAAAAAAAAAAAAAAAATGAGCGGAAGACCGAAATAGACATTTCACCAAGGAAGACATACAGATGGACAAGAGGCACATGAAAAGACACTCAACATCACTAATTATTAGAGAAATGCAAATCAAAGCTACAATGAGGTTTCACCTCATGCCGGTCAGAATGGCCATTATCAAAACATCTAGAAACAATAAATGCTGGAAAGGGTGTGGTGAAAAGGGAACCCTCCTGCACTGTTGGTGGGAATGTAAATTGATACAGCTACTACGGAAAGCAGTATGGAGGTTCCTTAAAAAACTAAAAATAGAACTACCATATGACCCAGCAATCCCACTACTGGGCATATACCCTGAGAAAATCATAATTCAAAAAGAGACATGTACCACAAATGTTCATTGCAGCACTATTTACAATAGCCAGGACATGGAAGCAACCTAAGTGTCCATTGACAGATGAATGGATAAAGAAGATGTGTCACATATATACAATGGAATATTACTCAGCCATAAAAAGAAATGAAATTGAGTTATTTATAGTGAGGTGGATGGACCTAGAGTCTGTTGTACAGAGTGAAGTAAGTCAGAAAGAGAAAAACAAATACTGTATGCTAATGCATATACATGGAATCTAAAAAAAAAAATGGTACTGATGAACCTAGTTGCAGGGCAGGAATACAGATGTAGACATAGAGAATGGACCTGAGGACATGGGGTGGGAGGGGAAGCTGGGGCAAAGTGAGTGTAGCATTGACATATATACTATACCGAATGTAAAATAGTTAGCTAGTGGGAAACAGCAGCATAGCAAAGGGAGATCAGCTTGGTGTCTTGCGATGACTTAGAGGGGTGGGATGGGGGGATGGGAGGGAGGCTCAAGAGGGAGGGGATATGGGGACATAGGTCTGCATATGGCTGATTCAGTTTGGTGTACAACAGAAACTAACACAGTGTTGTGAAGCAATTATATTCCAATAAAGATCTATTAAAAATATATATATATACTTAAAAAAAGCAAATGATACACAAGTATTGAACTCTACATAGTGGTGTTCATTATGTAGCAATGTATTTAGAGATGACGTGTAATCATGTCTCTAATTTACTTTAAAATGCCTCAAAAACCAAGACAGATTGGTAAGTGATTAGAGATAGATAGATGGATATTTAGGTAACAAAGAAAGTACAATAAAATATTAATTGCAGAATCTAGGTCCTGTGTATATGAATGTTCACTGTACAATTCTTTCAACTTTTCTGTATATTTGAAAATTTTCAAAATATAATTTTGAAAAAAAATCCACATGTCCAGGAACCGCTGATCTACAGTACCAGGACTCAGTCGTTATTCTCTGATAAATGACTTTCCCCCAGAAAGGAAATGCTTGTTCTCTTCCCTCTGGATCCCTCCACTGCACAGCTTCTCACACTCTCGTCCATTTCAGCTCCAACCTTATTTCCTTGTTTCACAAGGAAAAGAAGCAGGCTTATTTTTCTGAAAGCAGATTAGGCTAAGGGGCACATTACACTTTACGGCAGCGATGCTAGTAATTTTCACTTCAAAGGACTGTTATTTGGATCCTGTTTGTTCAGTTTCCCAGTTTATCTCATAGCCTTGCCATTCTATTCAATTTGACTGAAATTAATACTGCTTTAGTTGGTCCTGCTTCACCATACCAAAATAAGACAGAATGGAACTAACAACAGACATTTTTATTCTACACAAAAATGTCTGATCACTTTAACATTATTATTTTAGGTACACTTAACCCTTAAAACCAAGTATCAGGTTTAGACTTGCAGATTTGATTCATGAAAGCCCTCAAATAGAGCTCAGACTGGACATGCAGGGACTGACCCTGATTTTCACTCTCCTTGGATCATTTTAATATTTTTTCAAATTAAAGAAAACAAATGACCAGCTTTACATCACTGTTATTTGCATCAATGAATATCTACAACTGTTTCTCTTCTTAGAAATCCATTAAAATGCGCCATTTCTGATGTCGATCTTGCCCTCTGTAATGTACTCCTACTGGAACAGGAACAACGTCAACATCAACAATGTAAGCCATTTCTAGCTTAACTAGTCTAGAGTTCGTAAGAAACAGTCAGCTTTCACTGGAACCAGACCCAGAACAAATCTGTGTGTGGAAAAGTAGGTGTTAAAGTCCGCTTTGTCTTCAAAAGATTGGTTTTATAGGATTTTAATATGTAGTTTTGGTATGATTTAGTCTCGTATGATTTTAGCTAATAAAACTGTATGCTTCTTTCTGGAGCTGCACACATTGAGAAACTAGCCGGTTCATTTCATTTGATATATACTTCACTGTGAATGACTGAGTAAATGAGGTCTTAAGACTTAGGGACTCAAATCTTTGCATATATGCAGAAGACTAAGTACTGTTAAATGCTGCTCAGGATGGCAAAGACTGAGGTTTAGTTGCATTGACAGCAAGTAAAATCTAGATCTTCAGAGAACTAAAGTCTATGTTTCAATAGGTTTAACAACTTCAGTTGAAAGCACATTTTAAAAATTGATACTCATAAAAAGCCCAGCAAAAAAGAAGCTATTTATAAATCAAGCCTCTGAAACAAGAATATAGAAACCCCCAAAATATCTTATATAATTATTCATTTTTTTTAAAAGGTGATTATGACAACATGCAGACATGAATAAGAAAAATACACTGAAGGGAAAAAATGCAATAACCCCAAAGAAACCTAAATATATTTTACGGAAAAGACTGTGCATAAAGACGAACAAGAGAAGTAATTAGCTTGTCTATCTGGGAGAAGAAAAAGGTTATTGTAGCTTTCTATGCATGGGAAGCTAGACCAAGTGTGAAGGGAGAACCTCACAGTGTGAATAGCTAAATATAACCTAGAAATCCCATCTCCTGGTACACTGCAGAGTTCCTTAAAAAAGGCTTCCGAATGTAAAGAGAGAGAGAGAGGGAAAAAAAAAAGAGGTTTAAGGATTATGAAACAGAGGAAGAAAGCCAAGTGGGACACCATGATGACTGAGGTGATGATTCTCTCCAGAACAAGGAAGTGTGGCTGAAAGCCTAAGTGAGTTCCTTCTTAGTGTTTACAGAGGGAGATTAATTGTTCCCTAATCTGAACTCTACAATGTGCAGGTTGGAAATGCTTCTTCATGGAGTGTTCAATACCAAGGCCTCCCAACTAGACCAATGACTATGCTAAATGTCTATCCATCTTTTAGGGCAAAAAGGCAATCATCCAAGAGACCTGAAAAGATGTGGGAAAAAAATTGGGGAGTTATTGACCAAAGGTACAACCCTCTCAATACAACTAGCCACTGTGTGAAAGAATGGGTTGGTACACATATTATTCTTAGGTATTAAAATGTTCTATAGGAAGACCAGGGTATTACAGTACAGTGCATCACTTTCAATAGTTTTGCCAAATATTTGGTGAAGAATAATCAACTGGGGCAACACATGGTTTTTCAAAGAAAGGCAAAACCCTCCAACAAGAAGTGTATTTCCTCATGAGTTAAGTTAATAGTGCTCTTCAACCATTTAATAAAATATTTATTGAGTACCTTGCATTGTTGTCAGTGTCAAGGTACAAGGGAAACAGCTGTAAATAGGAGACACACTCTGCTCTAGTAGGAGGAAACAGATCATCTCAACAAATTAACAAGACAATTTCAGCTAATCATAAATGATACCAAAATATAAAATATAAAAAAGTGTTAAGAAGTAATTGAAGGAGATACTTTAAAACAGGTGACCAAAAACACTTCTCTGAGAAAGTGATATTGAAGTTGGTCACAGAGTGATGAAGAGGTGCCGCCCATTCCAAGGTCTGAGGGAAGGCATTTCAGGCAGGGTAGCTCATGCAGAGACCCCCGAGGAGGGAATGAGCTTCTGAGTTGGAAGAACAGAAGGAAGGACAGTTGCGGTTGGAACACAGCAAGCAAAGGAATGCTTGGTTATAAGATTTATTCATTCATATCTATTTCTAGCACTTACCAAGGGCCATAGTGTGTTCCAGATACTGAAGGTATGGAAGTGAACAACACTGACCAAATCCTTCCCCACATGAAGCTGAGCTTCCAGTGGAGTCTCTGGTGGGATCAGAGAAGAGGACAAGGCTAGATCATAGGGGTTGGGGCTTCTGTGCCACAATACGAGTTTGAATATTTTGCCAAGTGACTGTGACAAACCCTTTTCTACCCCATGCCATATCCCCTTAGCACACATGATTCTACCACAGCTCTCAGGGACAAATGAAGGCAAGCTGTGAAAGTGAAAGGGTCTACTTGACAACATTAAAAAAGCTCATATCTGGGGCCAAAAGGTCCACTTTGCAGAAAGCCAGTCCCTGGGATTAATTAAAAGTGTTGCTGATTACATAGGAACCTCTACTCTGGAGGAGTTGGTAACCCGTCTTTAGCAGAATTGCTCATACTACAGATAAGAATTTGCTTTTCTTGACATCAATGCCTCTGCCAGCTCCACTATTCAAGCACTCTCAGAATGCCTGCTTTACCAAAACGAGATCACATATGCCATTGCATGGAATTGAAGAACTCTTTTAATGGTGAAGGAAATGGAACAGTGGGAAGTAGGATGAAAGATTTCATTGATTCAATTCTATGCTGTATCACATGAAAGCAGCCAACCGAATAGGATGTTGGAAGGGTCTATCTAATACTTAGTTAAGGGACAGGCTGGGTATTCCTAAGATACTGTATATTCATTGAACCAGTGACTGATACATGATGTTGTGTCACCAAAAACTAGAATAAAAAGGTCTGGGCAACAAGAGGTCAAAATGAAATTGTCCCCTCTCACCATGATTCCTAGTGACTGACTTAACAGAATTTATGCTTCTCATCCACTCGAGTCTTGGCACTGCTTATGAGAGGTCCTGGTTCCTGAGCTAGGATAGAGTAAGGACTCAACTGAACCTGAAGTTATGATAACTACCTGGTCATTTAGAGCTCTGCCTGCAGCAGGAAAAGAAATGAGTCACTATACTGGGAGAAATGATCAGTCCTGAGAATCATGAGAAACTAGGATTGCTACTACATAATGGCGTCATGACAGAGTATATCTGGAACCTGGGGATTCATTGGGCATCTGTGTATGATTATATATGGTAGTAACAGTAAATACTCAACTGAAGGCTACCATAGCCTGTCAAGGGCTTGGACACTCAGGAATGGAGGCCTGAGTCATGCACCAAGTGAGAAAGCTTCCAGCTAAAGTGTTGGCTGAGATTGAAGGAAATCTAGAATGGGGATGTTGAAGATTATTGATGAATATGAATTATGGCCTTAGTCCAGGTACAACAGTGGGGACTTCCACGCCTCCTATCTTAAATCTATTTTTGGGGATTGCAACAGGCTACTCCCTTGAAAACAATCAGTGACAAAGTGAACTTAATGTGGAGCCCAGGAGAACTGAGCAGTATAAGGGGTGGACTTCAGTAGATGCTCTTTTGTGCCCCATGCCATATCCCCATGGTCCAATTTATTTCAGTTTAGCTTGGTACACAGCTTTTGGCACACTCCCAGTATCCTATCTCAAGAGCCCCAGGGAATCTCAGAGCTTCCATGCTTCAGGGCTTTCTCTGAAGCCACAGCCTGGCTGGAAGCATAACCCCAAGAAGCCAAACGCAATCTTTAACCAACAGAGTGTAGGGATTGGTAGATAAATGCTCCAGCTTCCCATCTTTTGGAGGGACAATTCTGCAGGCATTTTCCATGGTTTCTCAGATTCCTGTTGAGATTGTGCCCCAACTGTCCAGTGCACTACAAGCTCAACTACCCACTCTGTACTGGCTTTCCTTCCTTCCATGTCTCACTTTCCCAGCTCCTCACTGTGATTCCCAGCATCACCTCCTGAATGAACCATTGGGACACTACGTTTCAGGCTCTGTTTTTAGAAAAATCAAACAAAGATAGTGTCTTAGGGGCTAGCATGCATATTGTTGACTTAAATATATATATATATATATACACACACACACACACACACACACACACACACACAATGTGAGAGCTGCGACTTAAGTTTTATTTGGGGCAAAATAAGGACTGCAGCCCAGGAGACAGTGTTTCAGATAACTCTGAGAAACTGCTCCTAGGAGGCAAGGGGAGGGGCCACGTTACATAGAAGTTTTGCAACAAAGGACAGGTAATCGGAACTTCAAAAGATTATTGTTAATTAAAGAAAACCAGACATCTCAAGTTAAGGAATTTAGCACTTTTCTATCTATGGTAAGATGCAAGAGTCTTGGCTCACTGAAATCATTCCTTTGAATATGCACCTCAGCCATCTAGGGCCAGTATCTTGAAACATCCCGAGTTTCCTCAGGGCTCATCGCAGGGAGTGGCTGCAGTCTGATGGCTGCTAGATGGCAGGCATCCTTTTCAGTCCTGAGTTTCCTGGGCTTACATTGGAGGGGCTGCAATCATTGATGACTGTGACATCCTTTGTTTATTGATATGGCAGGAAATACTTCATTTCTCAATACATTAAACTGTATCAAGAATGAGGAACCAAGCTGATGAGGTGGCCTACAGTGACATGTTAGGAAATTAAAGAAAATGTATGGCTAAGTTCTAGCATTGTTAAATGCAAGGTGCAGAATTTTGAGGATTCAAAGACAAAAATAAAAACTGCATATGTAAAACGAAGAGTCCAAAAGATCTGCTGTGAGGAAGGTAAGGGAATCTGAAAGTTCCCACAGAATATTCTCTGAAGAAACAGTCCCCCACCAATGAGCAACTTCAATCAAAGCAGCCATCAAAACTATAGGAAACAGTCAGAAGTGCTTTGGATATACAATTAAAAAAATTAACCTACTCTTACATGATACATTGGAGTGTTGACATTTGCAAAGCTTTTGTCAGCTATCACGCAAATGGACACTGGAGCTGGAACTAGAGCCTGGAGTTGACTCTTGGCCCAACAGGTACTTTCTGTGTGACCTTGGATGACCACTCTGTGCCTGGGTCTCTTTCATCTGTAAAAAACAGACTATTGAAAGAGCACCTTCATCGGAGTAAATGCTATTTCAATTTTGGCTATTGTTTTTATTATTGCTTGGCAAATACCAAGGAATATCGAATGGAACTAGTGACTGATTAGAAATTGAAACTGCAGGAAAATTAGAGATCTGGCAAGTTGACATGTACTGTATGAACTGAGAGAAAAAAATAATTTTCAGAAAATAATCAGCATCTTGAACAAAGTGAACTTTGACTTATTTCTCAATTCTGAAATAGAAAGCTAAGAGGGCATTTTATTTTTCCAAAACAAGTAAAATTAGGATAACTAAGATTAAGCATTTCATATAATAGTGAGAAATGTATGAAATCCATTTCTGCAAAGAGGTGGCAGGGACTTAACCAGCATTTGTAAAATTCTGGGAAAGTAAGTCATGGAATACACTAAAGGGATGAGATCTACCAAGACTGAGCTTGGTAAAGGGTCTTAATGAGGCAAGTCACCAACGATGGTCCTTGTTGATTCTGCTCGTTGTCTTATTTAATTTTTCACGATTGTGCCATGAATAACTTCCTGCGATACAGAATGTATTTAAAGAAAGAGCATTAATAATAGTTTTTCATTTCAGATAGAAGGATCATTAAATAAAAAATGCATACTTTCACCAATTCAACAGACATTTGTTGAGATGTAATCAAAAATGAAAGGATGTCTTTGAAGACAAAATTGCTCAACGGTTAGGGGTAATCTGCTCTTGCTATTAGTAAAATTCAAGGGCCATTATAGGGAGAAGTAAAATTGTAATATCAATCAGAAAATAAAATTTCTGATATTTTCAAAGGAACCAACAGAATAAAGAATAAAGTTGCATATCCTTTTTTTTCTCCAAAATCTTTATTCAACAGAAATTATAATAATAGGCTTCAAAGTAGAATCTAGGAGACACATTGTTACATTACTCTTGTTTCATTTATCAGTATCGTGATGCTATCAAGAAAGAAAATTGAAATAACCAGTGACGTTTACCAAACAGGATGCTCGTTCCTGTCATCTCTATCAAATAATATCAAGGAATGATATAACTTCATCAGCTTTAATGGTCATATCTGTGAAGCTAAAGACAGTGTATAAATGGTTGACTTGTGGACAAAGAGAAAACATGAAATATCAAAATAGCTTGCTGGCTGGGTGTGACGCTCCAACTGGCAAGTTTCCTCATGGACTGGCCTTCTTCAATCAGCACCATATCCTACAGGTATTATCCTTGCTTCTTGTAATGATTATGTCAACTTTATAGTTGAAAGCACATGAAAAGATCTCATCCATGTGTCCCTCAAGAACCTGGAAGCACTGACCAGTCTGAGCATCCAGATTCTAGTTGTTTTGTCAGAGCTGCCAGTGAGAAGACGGTTCCCTTGTGGGTTGAAAGAAATCTTTGAAATTTCACCTTCATGGCCTTCCAATTCGGTAATGCATTTTCTTGTGGCTGCACTGAAAACTCTTGCTGTTCCTGCTAGTGTTGGAACACTAACTCCTGCAGAGGCAGGGGGGCGGCTGTGGCTCACTGCCGGGACAAGGACATACGCACATCCTTATAAGACAAATTTCTTCCTCTCCCTATTTCTTCAAGTATGCTGACTTGAAAAATGGCTGCAAAAACTATTGACCCTTTCTATCAGCAAGTAACAATGCTTTATCATAGGTACAAGCTTAGAAAATGATTAGGTACAATTAAAGTTGAGTATTCCTACAAAATCCAAGACAGTGTATTGCTTTTATTTTTTTTTAAGTTTTTTCTGCCTAGTGTTCCATCACTAATAATAGAAGAACTAAATTTGGAGTTCACATTGGCTACTTGAAAATTTACTTGTAATCTTGCATTATGTATAGAACTTGCCCATGGTTTAAAAATAAAAGGGGAATAGGACATTTGCAAGGTAAACTCATCCATTTCATCCATTATTCTAATCTGTTTTACAAAAAAAGATCAAAGCACAATTTGGAGAACAAAATAAGTGACAGAAAAATTGCAGAAGTATGTCAATAACAGTGATGTTTCAGAGATCCAGGAGACTAGCAACTAATACGAACATGATCCTTCATCTCTCTAGATATTACATTATCACTATTCATGTTATTATAGATGATATGTATTTCTATTTTCTTGGAAGGTTCTTTTCTGGCCACCCAGATTCCTCAGTGCTATACCTCACTATACTAGTGAGAAGGTACACGAGGGTAAAGAACAGCTAAGTATTAGAAAGATAGGGGTCCTTAAAAAAAGGATGGAGGCAAAAAAATTTTGCCATATTTCCCTGTTTTGGTTTGTTGTTTTGGTCTGTTGTTTTTTTGGTGGAATTTCCTTGTTGCTGTTGATGATTTATTTTTGTTGTTTCGACTTGTTCCCTGCAGAGTTTGGGGTTATCTCAAAATCTTGTACAAAGAAGACAAGCATTCTTTCAAAGTGGTTGTCTTTTCTTCAAAGAACTTGCCTTTGAAACTAAGAGTGAGACCCCCAGGAAATGCCTCTGGACTTGAATAATGAGGAAGAGGCTGAAGGAGAAGGGTGACTTATTTACCTCTCCATGGCTGTCAAAATACTTAAAATAATGTATTTTCTGCAATTATGTGTCTCTGATGAATTTAAGGAGCCACTTTAACGGGTGGTTTGTTTGACAAGAAGACATTTCAGACAGTCAAAAGTAAGGTTTTATGAATTTTAGATTTTGATATTCATTAATATCCCCTCCCAAAGATTTCCTCATTCCCAAATTAATAATAAATGGGCCTACTTGCACCCAAAGAATTATAATAAAGAAACGAATGAATGAGTGAATGAATGGATGAGTAAAAGTAAATGTTAAAAAACTTCCTTTCCATTTTGTTGACCTGATAATTCAGAATTTGGTAAAACCTCATCTGCTCAGATTCTGTAGTGTCTAAACTTAAATTTATAGATGAGAAAGAACACTGGCTTCAGAGTCAAAAAGCTAGGACAAAGGCCCAGTTTTGCCTAGTTTTTGTTTTGTTTTTCTTTAGCTAAAAGACTTTAGGTAAATCATTTAACATTTCTGTGCATCAATTTCTTCATCTGTTCCGTGAAACAGACCAGTTGATTTCTTAGTTCTCATTTTGTGTCAAGATTCTATAATTATAGACGATTAGGAAAGTCACCATTAAGTTTCATTTTACCAACTAGCTCAAGTTACTGTGATTCTATATGGCGATATCAAAAATATTTAAGTTTTTTTTATAAAGAGCACATATTAATATTTTTTAAATTATCAACTTTTTACATAAGAAACCACGAGACTCCCCAAATATTCAGGCACAAACTGTAAATGTACAAACAATCTCTGATTTTCTTCTGTTTCATCATATCATAGATATGGTATAGCCGATGGGCATGGCCTCACTAGATGAAAGATACACAGTGATATTCTGGAGTAGGTGTTGGTTTAATATTTTTAATTTTAGATCTCTTCTCTAGACTAAAATTGTTCAGAGACATGAGGCCTTAACACATATGCCAGTTTCAATGACTCAGTTGTTATATCTGTATTTTCTTCCAGAAAAGTAGAAGTTCTGTGAAATTTCTACTAACTATTCCTTTTGATTTTCCATTTTCTATTAGGTAAAAGGTTCCAGCTGCTTCACCATTTTCACATTTTCGGTACCTAAGAGGACATGGGGGGAAATAGCAACAAAATAGGTGGGGATGGCATTCTGATACTAGAGTGCAGTTAAATGTGAGGGGAAAAAAAACAACTATCCAACGGGATGTCCTCCAGAAGGAAAATGATTTTATCGCATGACTGCCTACCTCATTACAAAGTGAAATTCACCACTCTCCATTTCTGCATGAGCCTTCATCTGCTGTACAGGAAAGCAATTCCATAGGTTTCCTATAACAGCTGTTACCATGAATCTATCAAATATTTAGTTTCCACTTTTTACCTCTCTTTCTCTCTGTCTCTATGTCCTTCTGAGGCAATTGCAAAAGAGAGATGAAAGATTCTGTTTCCTAACTCTTTCATTAGTTACTTATTTACACCTGCTATGGGGAAGAAGATTGTGGGAAATGTGAGAGCAATTCACACACCAGTATTTTAAGATCCTGCCCGTAAATGGTGCTGCTACAGAAACACATCTTCCCATAGGTACTAATTAAAAAGCAATAAGTTCACTTGAGTAGCAGTTTTCTTCTATTTCTTTTCCTCTGTACTAGACGTGCTCCTTTTCACTTTAACTGGAACATTATCCCCGCTCAAAAACAAAACAAACAAAATACACTAAAGGAAGACTGGGAATAATGTTAGCTAACAATTTGGAAAGACATTTTCCCCCATTAAACCTACTGCACTGTTGGAAAACACTAGCGTATAGCAGGTTTCACATCCCTGAAATATTAGATGATAGGTATTTCTGAGGACAGACTACAGGAGCCTGTGACAAACTAGCTTGGCCTCTACCTCCATGGGCATTATGAAGCATTTCTAGATGCTGGTCAGAATTAAAGGTGGAAACGTTTTAGTGACACTACATCTGTGTTTATCACGTGACTTTACTTCCGGGTCACAAAGAGGGAAGGAAATTACAAATGGCACCTGGGCAGCAGAATGCTTTAGAATATAAGAGCCCTGAATGGTTGCCATGTGTTAAGATAAAATTTAGCACAAAGTTTATATTCAATACGTTTAATAAGGAAGGTTAAAAAAAACAGAAAGAAACTAGTCATAATAAGGAGGGACATAAGAAAATAACATTATTAATTCACTATTCAATTAATAAATTATTGAACATCTATGAAAGATCAATGTTAGCTGCTGGAGGATTCAAAGATATATTGAGTATGTTTCCTTTAAGAGTTTACAAGGTCGTGACATCCAGACGGTAATTTTGAATGAAATGATTACCCCTTGCTGGTCTGGAGCTGGGAACATACAGGATGGTGCTATGAACTCCAAAGGAAATATCTCCAAGATTACATTACAACAACGGTGTATACCATGGTCGAGTGAGAAGAACCAAGTAGGGGTGTGAAGCAGCTGGGAGGAGGAGGATGGAAGAAACGGATGACCCAGGTGAAGATTTACTCAACCCTAATGCAACTTTCAGAGCAAATCGCCCTGGGAAACAGTCCACTGGGAAAAATTTCACTGCTAAGTCAACATAGACTAGCGATTCTTAACTAGAGGCTACAGTATAATATAGTGTAAATAAGATTTAAGAGTGTGGGAAAGAGGCTTACGACCGACCGACTGCATGAAATCCTTCTTACTATTTAACTGATGGGAGGCCCCGAACAAGTACCTCTCTGTGCTTTCCACTTCTCACCAGTAAAACAGGGAGATAACTGTATTTCTTGAAGGACTGAAGGAAGAATGTAACATACGCAATGCTGAGGAAAGTGCCTGGTGTTCAGTAAGAGGGCAGTGCCTTTTAGCTTTTGTCCTGTTCCTCCACACACGTCGTATCAGATTTCCTGAGCTCCTACCTCCAGTGTCCCTCACCCATTATTCTCCACCTCAGCCATGTTTCCATAACTAGCACGATTTATAACTTTGCTGGTCCGCTAGACACAACGTTTACTCATTTTACCTACCTGTGTACTTGCTGGTTTTGTATTTGTCTTCCTTATAATATAAGCCCTATGAGGATACAGACTGGCCTATGTTTGGTGTCTGAAACATAGGTGCTCAATAAATATTTGTTAAACCATTACAAATGATGATGATGATGATGATGATAGCTTGCCATGACACAGCTCTTTTTTCGTGCTAGCCAGTATTCTCCAAAATTTAAATACAGTAGTATTCTTTATTCTTACAGCAACCCTAAGACACCTACCTCATAGGTAGGTAACTTATTGTCCCCATTTTACAGATGAGTACAGGAAGGTTAGAAAACTTGCCCAAAGTCACATGGTAAGTAGCAGAACTGAGTGGTAAACTCAGCAGTCTGGCTCTCAAAATCTATTTTCTTAGTCATTAAGCTACCTAGCTCTAAATGATCAAATGACAGAAAAGAACAGGGTGCTGCCTGGGGGGCTGACCAGCTAGAGAGCAGAAATGACTCCCAGTTACCAAGAGATGGGAGAAAGGCAGATGTTAAGATATGTACATAAAAAATGAATGGCCTGCCAATTACCTGTCTGAATCTTGCTCCTTCATCCATTAGAGCCAGGTGGGTCCAAAGCCTGAATTCTGGACACAGACTGACTGTGTTTGAATTCTGGCTCTTAGTAGCAGTTCAACGCTATACAAGTTATTTATTCTTTTTGCTCCTCAGTTTCCTCACCTGGAAAATGGGGATTATGAAGTACGTACCTCATAGATTTGTGATGAGAACTAAGTGGGAGAACAGTGCTTGGGACAAATGGACCTCGTACAATTATCAATCTGAATGCTCTGGTCCTTTGGTCTAGTCTGTTAGTTACGGACTTTGCTTTCCAGACGTGTCAGGTTTCTATTCTTGGAAATTAATCCATGTCTGCACTCAGAAGCAGAAATATTGAAGGGGCAGAAATGAAGTGGATGCATGCAGTGAATGGGTAGCATGCTCAAGAAACTGAACTGGTTGAAGACAGCTAAGTGCAGAGCTGAGCTCTTGGCTGGGCTTTGATCCCCGATTGTAAGGTCTAAAGAGTAAGAAAGGGGGCATCATGGGCATGAAAGGTTCACCCAGGCCAGGGACTGAGCAGGAACACACAGAAGTGGACTGGCAGTGAGATCCAGGGTCTGGACACCGCAGACGCCAGGGGAGTGGATTGGTCTGAGGATGGAGGCGGGGTCTGGGGTGGGTGGGCAGCTAATATCTCCTCCTTTCTACGGGCCTGTTGTTTGCTGTTCTCTCTCAGGATCAACACAGGACATTGGACCTCCTCCTGCATCATGCTTTCTTTAATTCTAAACCCTCTATGTCCTAGGGTCCTTTACAACTCACCTCTAACAGGCCTATGCACAGGCCTTCCTGCAAATGTTGCCCCCAAACTTAGAACTCCCCTGTCCTCTGCCCCTAACATTGTGCAATCTATATCTCCCCATCAACCTCTAACTCTGGACCGTAACACCTTGTAGAAGACCTAAGGGATAAATTTTGCCACCATGGTTAATGTGGGGTACCTCACTGTTTTTAATAACTAAAGATTTGAAATGACAACTCCAGAAAGACTAATATAGCCTTCCCTGGCGGTAACCTTTGATATCAGTGGGCAGCCAAATGTATAGTAGGTCCTTGACATTTTGAAGCAGCTCTTTGGATGCAGCTTTAAAAAAAATAAATAAAGACAACAATCTGATTAAATTGTTTAAATTGTTTAAATCTGATTAAATTGTTCTGACACAGAACACAGGGAAGTCTGGCCTATGAACACTGTTTTATTTTTACCAAGAATGTGTGAATTAGAAGCACCCATCTCCTCCCTCGTCCTCATCTTGCACTAATCAAGAGGGAAGGAAGGGCTGATAAACCCTCTGGGGGCAAACTGCTTGAGTTCAAATTCTGGTTCTGTCTCTGTCTGGCTGTAATTTGGGGGAAATTAGTTCCTTCATCAGTAAAACAGAAATACAATATTATCCTTTAGGGTTGTGAGAAACAAATGAGAAAATGAGTACAGAGTACTCGGCCAGGGTAAATGCCCAATAAGGGTTAGTTATTCTTAGCAGCATTAGTTATTCTCTTCACCGTTATCAATCTATGAGATGGAGTCTACTATACTTAGCACTTGGAAATAAACCACATTTATAGATTTTTGTGTGTCATTTTTTTAAGCACCAACATATATCCTGCTCTATGCATAATGCTTATAATTTAGAGTAAATGTTATAGGGGAAGAGGGCAGTGAGAAATAAAATATAATGAGCAATCATTGAACAAATAAACTACATCTACTTTTTAAGTGCACTTTGCATACAGCTTAAAGTTAGAAATACTGAAGTTATATGATTTAAAATATGCTTGAGAAAGGAGATGGGCTGCCCAAAATTATGCTTTTATTTTAAGAAATACTTTCACATATGGAAAATCGGTATCTTTGTATTTACTGATGCAGAGCTGCTTTTACACTTTGATCCCTTCCCATCAGCATACAGAAAATAACATTTATTTACACATTAAATAAGAGTTAGCCGAATGGCAAGTGCCTGGCCTCACCTCTATCCACACAAACTCATACCTATGAGCATCTTACCTTCGGGTCTGGGCGCACACCTAAATAGTAACTTGTTTTTAAAATCCATGGATTCAATATTCTATTTTACTTAACCTGGGTTTTCCTCATTCTAGACACCTTAAGTCTGGTACTAAAACACAGCTCTTCCCATAATATGAAACTCATGGTATTTTAAAGGTATCTGACTTCTCAGGTTAGCATATGCTTTATGTCATCATTTACCCAGATCACTATGAGCTTTCCTTCACATCAGAGTTCTGATCAATTCTGTATCCTTGTTCAAAGCGTGTTTCCTATTTTTCACCTCTAGTTGGGTGTTCATTCCCTTGTTCTTTGTTCTTGTTCATTTCACACACAACTAGTCCCATCACATGAAACACATCCTTATCCAATCTGTTATGTTTCACAAATGAATCGTCCAAACAGAAAGTCATTGTGTCCTTCCAAGTTCAGAAATGTTAACTGCAGGCACTTGAAGCTAAATTAAAGGCTAATCATTGTCTAACATTTTGGACCATTTCAGATACAAAACAAAACTGTGATATAGCTGGAGAGGTGCTGAGAGTCTGAGGATAACTCAGAAGTTATATAACTTCTTGAGGCGTATTTCTCTACCTATGAGGCTCTAAGCTCTCTACTGAAGAGACAAGGGAGACTTCACAGGATGTTGATTTCAAACTCAATTATTCTTCAGCCCACGAGGGTATTAATCAGAGCTATAGTTTCAAGGAACAGAAACCATCTCTGGCTATGTTATGTCACGTGGGAAATTACGTTGGTGCAATGGTAGCCTTTAAGTCTACCTCCAGGCAAGTTATCCCAGAGGCCACAGAGAAGACTCTCAGACCAAATTAAAATGCTTGAATCACATGGTTTTAAAAATCAATTTAAAACATAGTTTGAGAAGCAAAGGGAAAGATATAAACACACACACACACACACACACACACACACACACACACACACACACGTTTAGGATAGGATGCAGGCAGGATGGGACCCACAGGCAGAAGGTGCCCTGGGCCAAAGACACACACTTGCTCTATCAGAGAGACAAGGGCAAGGTACATCTGAATACAGATTTAGCCTGTTAATTAGCCTGATGAACAACCATGGATTCTGTGTTTTCTGGGCAGGGGAAACATGGGTCCAGAGTGGACATCACCAATGGGTGACCAATTTAGACTTCCTGACCATTAAGTGTTGATGTCTATTTAGTGCTTCTGAATATTTAGTGCCTCATATTTTTTGTCTCACATATATTTAGGACCCAGATGCCTCATAAATATTGGGTATCTCCTGGTCCTTCCACCCCTCTCCATGTTGAATACACGCATGCTCCACTTGCTAACTGCACATTATGTACTCAACACATGCCGTGAATTCCGTCTTCTAGGTGCTTAAAACCCCCTAAAAATTTTTGCCTATGTTCTACAAACTTATTTATGTAATAGAATTGAATACCCAGAAAAGCAGCTGTCAATTGCTCGCTGCATAAAGGAAACACAGTGAAAGGATGTTGAGAATCCAGGGAATCTCTGAGAAACTGGAGAACGGGGAACACAGAAGACTAGGCAGTAAGAACCAAGGGAAAAGTTATGCTTCAGAAGGAGTCTGGTATCTTTACCAATGCCACTGCAGAGGCAAAAAACATCAGTGTCCCCATGTTGCCGTATCAATCACTGAAGATTCAAGTTCCAGGAGTGACCTTTAAACGACAGAGCCCCAGTTTCATTCCTGCTCCTGGATGTACCAACACTGAGAGGAGAAGAATTCTGGTCCAGCGGATTCCACAATGGGGGATGGCCAGGGCCTCTCAAGGCTACATAAACCAGATCATTTTCAAAGGGAGATGTAGACACCAGACAAATGATAAATGTCCCAAACAGAGAGCACTTAACCGTGATTCCTGTTTAATATCTCATAGAGGCTAATGACTTTAAAAACCATCTACATGCTGATGAATTGAAATTTATCTCAGTTTATATCATATGTATCAACCAACCGAACATTTATTAGGCTTCTGTAAAGTAAATATTCACAGCAGTTTCAATTCCCCACACACAAAGAAATCTGCTATTCTTCCAGTCTTCCTAATCCTAGTAAGTGACACAACTATCTACTCACTCAGGCAAAAATAAGTAATTAAATACATAACAAAACTATGCATCTTTGGCATCATGTTTATATCTCTCTTTCTCTCATATCCCACATCAAGCCCTTGGGCAAATCTTAATCACTCTACTTCAAAACATATCCCATAACCAAGTTCTCCCACCCTATCTAATGCTGCACTCCCATCACACTCTTTCCCTTTCCTTTTATCAAGCATTTACCTGAACCACTTATTGCTGTTATCCATTATATATCTTTTGGTTTATTTTCTATATTCCCCACGTAATAATTTAAAAGCCATGAGAACAGGTGGTTTTGTTTATTGTCTTTTTTTTAAATCTATTATAGCCCTGGCAACTAGAAAGGCACATAGTAGATGCTTCATAAAATGTATTGTGTGAATATAGGATATAGTTGTACAATTACATTGTATCTATTGTAAAACAATGCCTTGGCAATCATAGGTAAAAAAAAAAAAAAATCAAACTAAAGAACATTAGCCTCACAGTCTATGGTTGTGGAAAACACTTCCATGTAGGTGTATTCAATGGGATTGGGATTGGTGGATTTTTTCGAAGTACAGTTCAGCATACAGGCAACCCATGACCTGCAGAGACCCAAGGCAACTGGGCATCTAGGACTTAAGCTCACCAGTTGGGATAGAGTGGAGATGAAGGGTCAGGGTGGTAGGCCTCTGGTCCACCATGCCATGCTGCTATAATAGCAAAACTGGCCCCTCACCTCTGCTTACTTATACCTGGCAAGGAACTGGCGCTTCTCCAATCATAACTTCCCCAAGGACTGGGGTCTGATATCCAGTCTCACTAAATAGCTATGCTGCCCTAGCTCCATGAATTGTCCCCAATAAAGGATGTTCCAGAAGCCAAGCTGCATGTGCTGTCTCTCATTCACCCTTTACTGACAGGTATCTGCTGAATCTTTAAATGTAGAGATAGGTTATAGGTGTTACACTATTCTATAAGTAGTTGTAGGAAGGCTCCTCCTGGAACGTGGCAGTTAGAACACATCTTTGCCACTGTTACTTCTCAATTAAATATCCAACTCTTATCTTCTGAGCAGAGGAGCGGCTGCAGCGAAGAGAGCCTGGGGTATGTGACAGAGCCTTTAAGTGCTGAAAAGATTCCAAGGGAGGGGCCAGCTATTATTTTGGAGGGAGTTGGAATGGGCAAATCATATTAAAACTCAAGCCAAAGAATAAATGCCATGAAAAGCCAAGAAAAGTATGCGAGATGAGTCAGTTGAGGCTAGGCTTGCCTTTTCACAAACCAAAAGATACTATGAAGTCTCTGTGCTCAAAATAGTATGAAGGGCCATGCATTTGCATAGGTAATACCAAGTAAGAGAAAGACTATAAATCAATCTTCTTATATATGGGACTTTATTATGACAAAGGTAATATTTCTATACAATGGGAAAAATGATTATTTAATAAATAGTAATATCATAGAAAACCACCCATTCAAAAGAAATAAACTCGGGCCCCTTTATCACACCACATTCAAGGAGAAATTTCAGACCAACTAAAAGTTTTAAATGTAGTCAATTAAAAAAATAGGAGATATATAAAGCAGAAACTAACACACCATTGTAAAGCAATTATACCCCAATAAAGATGTTAAAAAAAAAAAATAGGAGATGCTTGTAAAATATACAGGTTTAGGATAATTTTCTATCCAAAAATAGGAAAAAATATAGAGATGTGTGACTATGTGAAAAATATTTCAGTGAGTTTAACAAAGGACACCATAAATAAAAACAATAGAAAACAAAAACTGATAGATTAGGAAATATATATGCAACCTGTATAGTAGATAAAAGGTTACTATGCCATATAAAGACATACATATATATGACTTACAGTGTCATTAAAAAACTACAGAGGAGCATATTTAAATGATCAATAAACAGATAAAATGAAAATTAAATTATAAGAATATTTCATTTAGGTTAATGAGACTGGGAACATAAATAATGAAAATTTTTTTAGGGGAATAAGTGCACTCAAATACGGCAAATGTGCATTGTTACAGCTTTTTTTCTTTTTTTTTTTAACACAATCTTGCAACATTTATTCAGATTGAAAATACACATCTCCTTCAACCCAGAGATCCATCTTTTTGGAATCAGCTATTTAAAAATACCAGAACTTAAGGATATAAGTATAAGGATACACATTATACACACACACACACACACACACACACACACACATACATAAATACATGCACACACACACATTCCTATTCATTGCATCATAGTAGTTTCACTCTCTCTCGTTCCCTTCCTCACACACACCATCTGGAAATGAAATATATACTATCAATAGACCAATAGGTAAATGCTTATAGCATTACAGAATTATGCCACCATTATAGCAAAGCATAGATTATTATGCAACTATAAAAAATACAGAGAACTATAAAAAATAACTTTGAGTGGATTGATATCAATTGTTGTCAAATGAGAGAAACATGCGTCTGCATGTGAGAATATGAATACATTCAAAGATTCAAAGATTCCAGTAGGGACAGTCACTAAAATGTTACCGATGATTAGATCCATGTTTTATGCCTCATACTTTTCCATATCCTTCAAGTGTTATATAATGAGAATTGCATCATTTATATAATGAAAATTAATAAAGCTACTTGCAATACTAAGAGGCACTGGTGCAACTATACCTTATTTTTCTTATTTAAAAATATATTTCAAAATAACGTACTGCTTCCATCAGCTGCTAGTCAAAGAAAAAAGAAAAAATTACTTACAGACCGTTATTTAAAAGAACTTTGATATAATTTAGCAAAACTGAAAGCAAGGCACACATTCTCTTTGTGCCTTCCAACTATTCCAAGAAAGAACAAAGAAGACAGAACTTTGGCTGTGCATTTAATAAAGAAAACAAATTAAAGGAGAGTGCTCTGCATTGGGACATTTGAATCTCAGTGGCAGCTGCCAAATTAAAAAAATACATAAAGTGCCATAGATCATGGCGCAGCAGCGTCCCTCTGCATCAGCTCCACAGGCCTGCAGCCGTCCTCACTGCTGCCCACGCTGTGGGTGTCCTTCATTTCTCTTTGAATGTGACCAGGCCTCTTGAATGAGAACACTAGGTGGCATGCCTGCCAAGCTCTGAAACGCCATTAAACACCAGGAAGAAATGCCATTATGATGCTATTTGAAGATCCTGTTTTCCCCCTCTAGGCTAAGGAGGCATTCTCTAACACACACTGCCTCTGAGTCTCTCTACCAAGATCAAAAAGTGTCTGTGAGGCCACTAGGAAGTAAGGACTCTTAGAAATAGAGATGCCTGGGAAAGAACATGTAAACTGATTCTCCTTGTGGGTCACCTGCAAACTGGTGATTGTGAATTCTCAAACCCTCACTGCAGAGAGGAATTTCATAAGAAGAATTCTATTTCTGTTAAACCAACTTTAGCAGGTGAGTGTCTCCCAGCATGGCTAATTCTATGGGAAAGATGATAACTGGTCACCCCTGAAAGTAGCTGTCCTCGTGTGTCTGGGCTGCTTGCTCAGCAGCAATTTTAGACCTGACTCTGGGGAATGCCCAAGTGACAAGCCAGGACTCACATCAGCCCCCATCACTGGCTGTGTTGCTGTGGGCTGAGCAGGTATCACATGTGACTTCGCTAAAATTTGGAGGAACTTAATATTCCTCAAGTTCTACTCTCAGCCTGCTTATTAGAAGACTAATTTGGCTGTTTATAATCAGAACATTGTCAAGTTCTGTCAAAGTACTGCACGTGGATATGGCTATGTCTTCAAAAGGACTACATAATCCTTCAATAACCAGTATTATGAGACAAGAAATGAGTCATCGCTCAGGTTTTGGGGCCTCACTGGGGTGAAAGTGTCAGCCTCTGATCAAGAAGCATTTTTTTTTTTTTTTTTGAGTTACCAAATGTAGCATTTACTTACAAGGAATGTATTGTGAATAGCTTTTCAGTTTTCATTTTATCTGGGTGTTTGGTTTCACTGAGCTGCATAATCTCTTCCTCTTCTGTCTTAAATGCAGTTTGAAAACTCAGCCTGCAGTTCAGTGGTGCCTGATTGGATGACATACGTTTTCTATTTGAATCCGTATTCTCTGCCAGCCAGGCTTTTTAGCAGCCTAGACCAATGTTTTCTTCATCTTTAGTCTTTGGCCCAAACTATGCCATGCCTTCCCCAGGACACCTCCTCCTTGTATGCCTTTGCCATGACAGATGGAGCCCATCCACCAGGCTTTGAACACCAAGGTCTGGACAGGTAGCTCTCCTGACCACGAGTGTCCAGCACCCCAGCCCGAGGGCCTTCCCCTCCAGCCTGCTGTTGAGCTCTGGTGCAGTATCCACCCTCTGATCACATTGTAAGTGTTCTTGCTAGAAAAAGCCAATCTTGCTCATAGAAGTCAGAAAACTGGGTGCCTTAGGGGGTGTGAATAATTGAGTAGCAGTCAGCATGAGAGAACTTTCTGGAAAAGGTCTAAAACTGTATCTAGATGGGAGTTATACTAGTGAATAAGTAAAGATGTCACTGAAGATGTATGCCTCTGATTTTATATGAACTACAAGCGCAGACAGTATCACCTGCCAAAGTTTATCATTATTTGCCCATTCGGCTCATCTCCACGGTTGCCATTGTCTCAATTTACTGATTTAACACATGCAGGAAGCATGCTCTCCTTTGCAGAGCTTTTGACATCGTAAACAACGTCAATGTAGCAAACAGATATAGCCCCTGAGGGGAACTAATGGCTTTGCATTTAACGTTTGCTCCCCTCTTTCTTCCTTTTTTTTCAGCAAGATAATTTCAGTAAGGAGATAGTTCTCTTTGTCATATTATTGCTGTGTGTGTGTGTGTGTGTGTGTGTGTGTGTGTGTGTGTGTGTGTGTGTGTGTGTTTAGCAAAGCCTATTTCGTAGGATGCACATTGGATGCCACAGCTGGAAGCCTTTGTGTTACATGTGAGATTCATTGCAACGGCATATTTGAAGTGATTTTTCTTTATTGTGATTCTCGGTGAATTTGTGATTCTCTGTGGCTGTACTGAGAAAGTGACAGGAGAGAAGGACTGTTACTACGATCAGCGTGTTTTCCCCAAATAAATATTTTCACTTTTGAAAGTTATCAGAGGTCTTGAAGGTAACATAAACATATAGTCACACACCACAAACCTTATTTAAATGCCACCAAATAAAATGGTCAGCCCCAAAACAGGCTTGAGAAAAGACCTGTGCACTGTGATAATCAGACAATCCTAAATGAATATTTTTTTCTCCTTTTTTAATCTTTTCCCCTTCCCCACCCTAACCAGATTGATATGTGGTATTTTTAATTTGTTCCAATCAACTAGGTTTCAAAATTTATAGCAGGAAACTAACTTGACCAACATATTAGTAGCCTAATTAACTGTATCTTAGCTTTTGGGGTGAAAGAGCAAATGTATTATGCAACTAAGGACACTAGACTCCCTTCCCCCTCCTATATCTCAATGAATCAATTCATTCATTCATTCATTCACTCCACATACATTAACCAAGTGCATAGGAAGTGCATAGCAGCCCTAACAAAAGCAGAAAAGATAGAGACCAAGGAAACAACAGATAACAGATAAAATTTAAATAAATGAATTCCAGTTTAGACTGAATAGGCTTCATTCTCCGGTGAAAATATGTTTAACCAAATGAATCCCTTCAACCATCTAGAGGCTTGTTTATACATTTACACAGTTTGATTCAAGAAAGGATATAAAAATGTATAGCTGAATCATTATGCTGTACAGCTGAAACTAACACAATACTGTTAACCAATTATACTACAATATAAAAATTTAAAAAACATAGAATGGAACATTAAGAAAAAAATAAAAAGAAATATTTTAAGCAATAAGTTAAATATTCTTGATTAAACTGAAGAATCTGTGAAAGACACAAATCACCAAAAATGACTCAAGAAGAAATAAAGATAATACCACACAGAATAGCACAATATCTACTAAAGAAATTAAATAATACCACTAAAGTTAGAAACCATCTTCTTATTTGATATTCATTTAAATCAGTCTCACATTTAGTGAATCTAATCTTTTAAATTCACATGAAATAGCCTCGCATAGTATTTTTAATGTTTTATCACTAAGAAATTCTTATCTCATGGTACTTATCATTCAGTCACTCAACATCAGCAGTTTTAAAAATAGCATTTAATAATAAAAATCCACTAATATAAAAAAAGAAAGGATATGAAGTAGCCTATAACAATACACCTAAGTGAAGATAATGTGTGGGGATGGGGAGCTGACCCAGGGAAATAAGAGCGGAAAACGTTTGATAAAAGCTGGTGGTGACGTTCCTAAACCAGGTCAAGCAGCCAAGTTTTATATGTTTGCTAGAGGAGGGCACTTGTTTTTCTTCTAAGCTTTCAAACAATCATAGCAAAGGGGGAAATGGTATTAGCTACATAAAACACATAAACCATTTCCTTATTTTATTGCTATTTCTGATTCTGAAATACAGAATAATTCTCGTAAATAAGTGGATGCTGCTTCCGTAGTGTGTTAAACAACCCCTCAATGGGTGTTGGGTAGGTAGTAGGTTTTAAATATTTCTTGAATTAAAGGGGCTAGGGAAGTTAAACAAAAAATGGAGAAAGAAAGAAACAGATAAATAATTAAATAGGGGGTCAAGCTTGTACTAATGTTGATGGTGTGTTGTGAATGGACCACAGAATCCAAACTGGTACACCTGAGAGACAAATGACAATAACAATAATAATAATAATAGCAATAATAGAAACATGGGAAGGGGAGGGGAAGGAAATAAGAATCCTGATCAACCACTAGGCATCAGGCCCTGAACACACTGACTTATGTACATTTTAGTATTTATTCCAGTATTACTTAGCAGCCTCTACTGCCTCTGCCCAGGAGGGAAGCCACAGACACACAGAGTTTTAGACATAGGAGAGATGCTAAAATAATGTAGCCAAGGGCCCTCATTTCAACGGTGAGAAAAGACTCTCAAAAAAATAAGGGTCTTGTTAAAGGTCACAAATCTAGGGAGAAGCGTTTGGTTATGTTGCTATCAAAAACAGGAAATAAATTCTCACTTTGGCAATGAGTCAGATATGAGTGAGATATTAATCCCAGAATATACATAAACAGAATATCAGTGGTCTGAGTTCTCAGCTTTTCTCCTCTTGTTTTTACCAAACCCCACAAATAATGTATGTAGAAAGAAGGGAATTACGTACAAAATCAGTTATCTTTATACATTTACTCTGCATCCTCCAGTTTCCACCCTGGAGAAGAACAGGGGTCGGCATGTTCCCTGCTGCACTCTTGGTATACTAGCTCTCTGCTTGGTTGTTGAAATATCTTAAACTGTAGTTATTAAACACACATGTTGCTTGGAGTTCAAACATCACGCTTAACATTGATTCCATAGTTAGAATGGAATAAACTTGATGAGAAGTGCTATATTCAGAGATGTCCAGTATAAACTTATATAATTGAAATGCTGTTTCACTTGTAGCCGAGGTCTCAGCCTGAGGACACACAGCACCTGCCCTAGTTTCAGTCATGCCCATGAGGCCTGCCTGGAGGGTGGGAGGGGCTGATATAGGAGAAGTCAACTTGCAAAGGACAGTCACCTGGGAAAGACCTCCTTGTAAATGAGGAGGGTGTCCAGGCACCCAAGCATGAGGCAAATACACCACTTGAATTTAAAAGATGGGATGGCCAGTTATTACCCCTCAGTCAGCTGCCACAGCTCATACTGACTTTCTAGCAAGAATCTGTGAGAAGCACCAAAGGACTTTCTTTTTCTTACTAAAACACATATATAAAGCTTATAAGAGTGCATTTTGGGACAAATGTCAAAGATTGTACCAGGTCTGAATATCCAACTGTTTACTTTGCACCTCTACCCGGATTTCCAAAAGGCAGATAGAACTCAAAATGTCCAAAACCATACTCAGTGATTGTTTAACTCAAACCTATTGATTTCTCAGTGTTTCATATCTTTTTTTTTTTTTTTTTTTTTTTTTTTGCAGTACGCGGGCCTCTCACCGTTGTGGCCTCTCCCGTTGCGGAGCACAGGCTCCGGACGCGCAGGCTCAGCGGCCATGGCTCACGGGCCCAGCTGCTCCGCGGCACGTGGGATCTTCCCGGACCAGGGCATGAACCCGTGTCCCCTGCATCGGCAGGTGGACTCTCAACCACTGTGCCACCAGGGAAGCCCTGTGTTTCATGTCTTAATAAATGACATCAACATCAATCTGGTTTCCCAAGCCACCTTTGCTACCTTCATATTTTCTATAACAAAACTACATTTCATTACTCTTTGATTCCCTTCTCTTCTCCACTCTCTACAACCCCTATCTTTCTCAGTTTCTCTTTTTTGCTCTGGGTCACTGCTTGTGATGCTTCTCCTGACCAGAAAGCTCTGCCAATACCTGCATCTCCCAGCAAGATTTTGGCCATTTTCTCAAACCTGGCAGACTCTACCTGGGTAGAGGGTATTATGGCAGGTGCACACTCCCTTTGGGAACCCATGGGCACAGGCAAAATCTCAGCGGCAGCCCTGTGGAGCCACTTTGTATCTGCTAAGATTCTGAATTGCTGGCTAATCAAATCAGTAGTTTGTGGTGCGTTACCTGTGCCAGACAGCTTCTCTTTACTCCTCTAGACCTACTCGCTACACTTCTCCATAACGCTGTCTGCCTAGAGAGGTCACTCCCCTACCCCCCCAGAGGTGGTAACAGATTATGGCTCGATGAGATTTTGGATTCTTGATATGTGAGCTGTAAAAGTTCCAGCGTCCTTCTCCCAAGGCAGCTGTGGTGAAGCCCATCTATTGGAGCGTCCCCACTGCTTTGCTACTGGACTGTCCCTGATGTAATTAGCCTCCCAACTTGATTGGGAGCCTTTAAAAGGAGAAGTGCTTTGGACCTCTTTTATTGTACCACATAACAATGTTGTGCTTTTATCACAGTGAATCTAACAATTGTTCCTTAAGATAACTTCAATCATTGTAATTCAAAATATGTTTGTGTCTTAAATTTAATTTGCAATTGAATAATTATTGTATAATTTGAGACACTCAAAGTAAGGTCCTATGTAAACTACTTTTCACTTACTTCTAAAGCCCATTATTATTGGGTCATTTCTGCCAACTTTTACATTATCTGACAAGTTACTACTGGCGCTTTTCTGCTTATTTGAAGAAATGGTTACAAAAGGATTTCTATAAATGCATGAGTACTAGAGTAATGTACATTTGCATTTCATTGAAAATTTTCCACAACACAGTGGCCTCGAATTGACCAGATTTCCTGCCCAGCAATGCTGCACTGAGTTTCGCTTTTGAATGCGGGGGGCATGATGTGTTCTCACATCGAGAATTATATGCACTAGAAGGTGGCTGCTATCTAGATGGGGAAACATAAGGAGATGGAGAAGTAACAAGATTCTAAGGAGAAAGGTGTGGCTTTGAGGGGGTCTTCTGTCAGGGAACCTGATCTACAGCCAAGAGTGACCTGAGACAAAGTTCCTAAGGACACATAACCCTCACAGGCCCAGGGCTAGCTCAGATCTGACAGCTAACCTTTTGGCCCAGTGTCCTCACTAACCCACACCGGGGATGTCCCTAAACTCACAGATGGCAGCCTATGAAATGTGTTCCTCAGTGAAAGAAGTTCACCTCCTTTCCTGCCTCAGTATGGGATGGGAGAGACTGTAAGCTTCTGTGTCATAAAAGCCAAATTTTCACATGCCACGGTACACATATCTGAAGGAATTCAACATGGTGACAAAACAGTGAACTGTGACGCACCCAGCCTCAGGCCTAGTTGTTGATTTGTCTTTACTGGCTGTGATCAAGGCAGGGCCACCTCATTTCTAGGCCTCCAGCTCATAAACCATGAAATATTTCTGAACTTTGACTCGGTCCAGTGTGACTTCCTCTGAGCCCCGACCACACATCTCATTTCTGAAACAGCTGAGTAACCACAGCTCTCTCTCCTTTTATCCACTCCTCATTCTCCTTAGTTATAGAAAATACACTTAAAATATAAAATCCAAATAGGCCCATCTTACTGACCCAACCGGAATCCGCTAAACCATTCCTGACCAACAGAATTCTATGATAACAGGTATGCTCTATATTTATGTTACAATAAAATAATAAACACATACACTGCCCTTTCCTTCTCTTCATCACTCTTCCAAAATCTCCTTCTTTGAGCTTTCCCACCTCTGACTTTCCCTCCATCCTGATGCTCCAGTGAAGTTAAAGGTGCACACTCCACATGTACTTTAAAATTTCAGAAATGTGCGTATTTAGAGTAATATGTTCAGGTGGAGAAATACTTGTCTGTAGATCTTTGAGAAATGTAAAGCCAACTATTGTGGCATTTATTTCAAAACTCTTGTACATAAGACTGTAATCTAAAACAAACAAACAAACACAAAAAAAACTATGCTTTTTCCACCTTGGGCTTCTCTTCTGACAAACCTTAAGAAAGCCTCATCTAATAAGACAAAATTGACATTGTTATGAAATTTACAGAGGGCTCTGTGTTTCTGAACATATAAATTGACATTTTCCTAGATTTGTGATGTTATTTAGCATGTATTTCACCTAAACTAACACCACAGCACATTTTCCAATCTTACAGAGTTTCTTTTTCTCATCGCAATTTCCCAAGTTCAACATAATACATAGCCATTTGAAAGCAAATATTCCGTAAATTTCAACTTGTAACACGTAAATTTGCAGTGTTTTCTTCCAGTTACTGACAGACCAAAATCAAATATAGAAACTAATATTTGTACTTATATTACTTACTCCCATTCCCCTTCAAAATCATAGCTTTCCAAATAAGAGAAACAAAAATTCATTGCTGAAAATAATGTTCCAAATTATAACTAAAATAATTTAAGTCCATATTAAAAGTCATTAATGTTGCCTAAGAAAACACTAGGAAGGACAACATTTCAGGTTAAGAGTGTAAAACTCCAGTGTTCCCTGTGTCCTTCATTATGAGTGATTTGAAGATCTTTTTCTCCCCAGGAAAGACTGGTGAGCAATAGCTTAGTCTAAATGACAGCAGCCCTGTGGTATCAAGGGCCCACATTTCAGCTAATCTGCAGTTCTTATTATCTTGATCCATGAGATGGAATTTAATAGATGGCTGGAATGTCTATAACATGAAATTTAGCGAAGAACACGTCAGCGGCATCTGTGGCCTCAGCAAAGACGGAACCTTCAAAATATAAATCAAAGAAAATATGAGAGCATCTCAGAAGAAAAGAGTGACAGTGATCCTGCACATTTAAAATATTTTAAATGTCTTAGGGAACTCATGGAGCACACAGTGTTAAAAATAATGATGTACCAACTAAAGTTTTTTTTTTTTTTTAACATCTTTATTGGATTATAATTGCTTTACAATGCTGTGCTAGTTTCCGCTATATAACAAAGTGAATCAGCTATATGTATACATATATCCCCATATCCCCTCCCTCTTGCGCCTCCCACCCACCCTCCCTAACCCACCCCTCGAGGTGGTGACAAAGCACTAAGGTGATCTCCCTGTGCAAAGCAGCAGCTTCCCACTAGCTATCTGTTTTACATTTGGTAGTGTATATATATCAATGCCAGTCTCTCACTTCATCCCAGATTACCCTTCCCCATCCCCATGTCCTCAAGTCCATTCTCTACATCTGCATCTTTATTCCTGTCCTGCCCCTAGGTTCTGCAGAAACTTTTTTTTTTTTTAGATTCCATAAATATATGTGAGCATACAGTGTTTGTTTTTCTCTTTCTGACTTACTTCACTCTGTATGACAGACTAGGTCCATCCACCTCACTACAAATAACTCAATTTTGTTTCTTTTTATGGCTGACTAATATTCCACTGTATATATGTGCCACATCTTCTTTATCCATTCATCTGTTGATGGACACTTAGGTGGTTTCCATGTCCTGGCTATTGTAGATAGTGCTGCAACGGATATTGTGGTACATGACTCTTATTGAATTATGGTTTTCTCAGGGTATATGCCCAGTAGTGGGATTGCTGGGTCATATGGTAGTTCTATTTTTAGGTTTTTAAGGAACTTCCATACTGTTCTTCATAGTGGCTGTATCAATTTACATTCCCACCAACAGTGCAGGAGGGTTCCCTTTTCTCCATACCCTCTCCAGCATTTATTGTTTGTAGATTTTTTGATGATGGCCATTCTGACTGGTGTGAGGTGATACCTCATCGTAGTTTTGATTTGCATTTCTCTAATGATTAGTGTTGGCAATCTGTATATCTTCTTTGGAGAAATGTCTATTTAGGTCTTCTGCCCATTTTTGGATTGGGTTGTTTTTTTTTTTGATATTGAGCTACATGCGCTGCTTGTATATTTTGGAGATTAATCCTTTGCCAGTTGCTTCGTTTGCAAATATTTTCTCCCATTATGAGGGTTGTCTTTTCGTCTTCTTTATGGTTTCCTTTGCTGTGCAAAAGCTTTTAAGTTTCATTAGGTCCCATTTGTTTGTTTTTATCTCCATTTCTCTAGGAGGTGGGTCACAAAGGATCTTGCTGTGATTTATGTCAAAGAGTGCTCTTCCTATGTTTTCCTCTAAGAGCTTTACAGTGTCTGGCCTTACATTTAGGTCTTTAATCCATTTTGAGTTTATTTTTGTGTATGGTGTTAGGGAGTGTTCTAGTTTCATTCTTTTACATGTAGCTGTCCAGTTTTCCCAGCACCACTTTGAAGAGGCTGTCTTTTCTACACTGTATATTCTTGTCTCCTTTATCAAAGATAAGGTGACCATATGTGTGTGGGTTTACCTCTGGGCTTTCTATCCTGTTCCACTGATCTATATTTCTGTTTTTGTGCCAGTACCCTACTGTCTTGATTACTGTAGCTTTGTAGTATAGTCTGAAGTCTGGGAGCCTGATTCCTCCAGCTCCATTTTTCTTTCTCAAGGCTGCTTTGGCTATTCGGGGTCTTTTTGTCTCCATACAAATTGTGAAATTTTTTGTTCTAGTTCTGTGAAAAATGCCATTGGTAGTTTGATAGGGATTGCCTTGAATCTGTAGATTGCTTTGGGTAGTATAGTCATTTTCACAATGTTGATTCTTCCAATCCAAGAACATGGTATATCTCTCCATTTGTTTGTATCATCTTTAATTTCTTTCATCAGTGTCTTATAGTTTTCTGCATACAGGTTTTTTGTCTCCTTAGGAAGGTTTATTCCTAGGTATTTTGTTCTTTTTGTTGCAATGGTAAATGGGAGTTTTTCCTTAAATTCTCTTTCAGATTTCTCATCATTAGTGTACAGGAATGCAAGAGATTTCTGTGTATTAATTTTGTATCCTGCTACTTTACCAAATTCATTGATTAGCTCTAGTAGTTTTCTGGTAGCATCTTTAGGATTCTGTATGTGTAGTATCATGGCATCTGCAAACAGTGACAGTTTTACTTCTTCTTTTCCGATTTGGATTCCTTTCATTTAGTTTTTCGTCTCTGATTGCTATGGCTAAAACTTCCAAAACTATGTTGAATAATAGTGGTGAGAGTGGGCAACCTTGTCTTGTTCCTGATCTTAGGTGAAATGGTTTCAGTTGTTCACCATTGAGAACGATGTTTTACCAACTAAAAGTTTTTAACTCTCTGGTAAGAGAGGAGGTGATGTAGCAGAATGAGAAAATCCTCAGATTGTTTCCATACCATATGGGTTCAAGCTAGAGCCCCATCTCATACTATCTCTTTGGTAATTCTCTTTTTTTCTGATGCTTGTAGGGTTTTCTCAGCTGTAAACTGATAGTGATATCTACTTTTCCCAATTAACATGGTTGTCTTATAAATCAACATGATGCACATGGAAATACTTTTTAAACTGTTAAAGGCTCTACAGATTCAGCTTATGTAATAGAGCAGTACATCAGAGGTTTCAACTGGAGCACCAGATACAATAGAGGTGGTAAACCAAGAGAGGTGCTGATTCCATACACAGATTTATGAATCTAAAAACTAGAGATAGAATTTTAAAAATAAACTTTATTATTCTGGAGAAATTTTAGGCTCACTGCAAAACTGAGTGGAAAGTACAAAGTTTCCATACACCTCTGACCAACAAATGATACAGTTTTCAAAATTTGTCACCTACATTGCATATGTAAAGAGTGGTGTGTTGGAGACTGAGTGGAGATCATTTGGATCTCCACTAGTCTGGAGTAGTTTGGAGCCAGTAGTTTTGAGTCACTTGTTAGTATGAGTAAACTAAGGTTCTCCTAACTAGTTTCATGAACTGTATTTCTATCTAGTGTCAAAATGACCCAGAATTTTCTTTAAATCTTCAGTTGTGCTTTGGGAATTTCATATTAATTTAGAAAGCCATCCTAATAAACATCCACTGCCCTACTGCCTAGGAAATCACCTACAGTTAATCAGATACAGCCATCGTTTAAAGCTGGCATTCTCATCTCATGGACAGATGAGCTTTTTCCTTCATAATCTGTTAAAAGTAAGTAAAAAAAGTGTTTTTTTCTCTTTCTTACTTAATAGGGTACCCTATTTAAAGTGGTTTGTGTAGAAGGTCAGTGTAAACAAATGTGATATAATCTGTAAATTGTGTAACGTTGCCATAAAGTTAAGATTTAAGCTTTGTATAAACAGACATAGTAAAGATGGTATATGTGTGTGACCACAAAAATGAATGGAGTGTGACCAAAAAAATAAAGGACTCTGTTAATTGGGTACCCTTTACTCTACTCCATTTCTAGACTCAGTGCCTCAAGGCAGGGACTATGGCTTTTCCACCTTTGTGCTTTAGCATAGTGCCTGATGCATAGGAGATGTTTATACCTGTGTGGTGCAATAATGAATAACTGAACAAATGGCATCATAGTCACTGTTTTCCTTAACCTATCTGTAATCTTAGAGTAGGAATGAACTTTACAGTCATCCAATCTAAATTCCCTCCTGATAAAAAAACTTGCTCTTATAATATATACTTGGTGTTTGGTCATCCGTCTTCTGCTAGACGACCTTTAGTAATGGAGGAACAATTGCTTTTCCAGTTAGCTAGCTCTCTTCATTGTATGGCACTCTAATTGAAGAGAGTTATTTGACCTAAAATCTGTCTTCACCCATAAACTGTAGCTCTGCTCTCTGAAAATAAAACAAAATCCTGGGAGTCTTCCATCTGTCAGCCCTTCATATGTTTAAAGCAGTTAAAATGATTCACTTCCTAGGTCTTCCTTTCTCTACTAAATTCATGGCTTTCAAATGTAAGAAAGGCAGAAAGTATCTCCTTCCCTCAATGAAATTCACTTTTCTATGAACAGCTTCAGAGTCACAAGTGGTAGAGCAAGAGTATGAAAGAAAAATCATTATTAGAATCGGGATGTATTGGGAAGCAAGACCAGCAACTTCTGTTTGAACTTGGATAGGACTTATGTGGACAGGCTAAGACTGATTGAAAATATTCTCAAGAAGAAGCCTGAACTGTAGAAAGGTAAAAGGGGCAATGCAGATAGGTACTTCTTCATGGAACAGTGATGGTGTTAAGCTTGGAGAGTCAAGAGGTGTGGTTAGAAATGACAATTCAGAGAGAGCAAGTGTGGTAGCCACCGGTCAGGAGCTGAGAACACAGGATTGTTCATGATGGGGCTTGCTGAGCTCTTGAGCCTTGATGCCCAGTGGTATTTCTCATAAAGCAGCTCCAGGCAGTTCCAGTACAAGCAGCGTTATAACGGGGCTCAGAGAGGCAAGTGGCCCTTGCAGGACTCATGCCGAGGACTCTAACTTCGTTAGTATTATGCCTCCAACAAGCCAGTAGAGCCAACTAGTCACTGAAAAACTGTCATAATCCACGAGAGCCTCCTCTGTAATTTCATGATTTCCTATTTTCCAGGTGTACCGATGCTCTTCTGTTTTCTCCTCACTGAAGGAAAACACCTGTGTGTCGCTGTCCCTTTCCCAAATCTCCATTCCCACTTTAGGAAATGTAGTCTAATAAATTTGGTTCTTTTCGGGAAAAGGCTGCAGAGTAAGGCTCTACTCTCTCTCCATAGTAGTAAGAAAACAAATGTAACTTAATATGGATGTTTCAGTTAGAATGTAACTCTGGTTCCCCAGATTTAATTCTCAGTTTGGTTCCTTTCTCACTGTGGACCCAGGTGAAGTCAATTGACCTCTCCATTTCTCATATGGTTTCAATGATACATTTATGCAGGTAGCTTGGTATTCCCAGATGGAAAATGGCATGCCTGCGTAAGTACCAATGCTTCTGTAAAATAACTGAAAAAACATAGCACAGTCCTGATCTGCACTATCTTGCCTAATTCTGTAGGTCTCTCAATGCGACTCTTCTGCCCCTCACATTTTATTAGCGCTAGATAATATGCTCATTCTTTATAAAGCACTGACAAAGGATCTACTATAGAGTACAACAGAGCTACTAAATTCTGTTTATCTTTCCCCAATGAGGTTTTTAGGCCATTTTCTTCTTAAGCAAAGAACAAATAAATTAACCCACTGCCCTGAAGATCTTTCTTTTTTCTTTCCACAATTCTTGATAACGCTTCTAAGTGGTCAAATGGATAATATATCAATTTCATTCTGTAGAAAACCATGGAGATACATTTATGTGTAGAAACAACCACTGAAACAACAGTGGCATTTCACACACAAAAACAAGTTCAAGGCTGGCCAAATCCCTTGCGTAGCCATAGTGATACAAATAGAGTATATAACAGTAAAATTTAGACTTAGTAAAGAAACTGATGAGTCCATGAAAGTGATCTAAAATAATTATGCATTTACAAATACGGCAGCCATTAGTCATTTGCCCATCCAATATCCATCTCATCTTCTCTCCTTATTTGCAGAAGTATGATTTTGATTGGAGAAGCAATGGACTGAAACCCTCAGATAAACTGGCCTAAACCAATTATGGCTATGCTGTTTGACTTTGGGAAACACTTGCTTTTCAAGCTTCCTTTGTAAATATTAGTGGGTCTATGACCAAGTTATAAACAATGTGATGTAAGGGGAAGACTGAAAAGAGGCTTCTAAAAATTATCAATATTATTACTTCCTTTTACAAATAAACGAGACAAGCATGGCTGTTTCCCGTTGTCCTGCCCTGCCCGGCCTGCAGACTCAATACCACGATACCTGGTTCTATGACATGAAGGATGGTGGATAGTAAAGGTACAAACAACCCAGTCAATGCTTAAAACAACACTTAAGTCCTTATGAAGTAAGCCGCTGGTGAAAGAGTGTTCTATCACTGCCGGTGAACAGAACTGTTAACCAATAAACAAAGCAACCCTGTTTTAAAACATGATACATTTAACTACAACTTAAAATGAAATAATAGAGTATATAATAAACTTTCTTTAAAAATCTTATCTTTTCCTTTATGTTTTATAAATGTATTTAGGCTGTGATTTTTGTCAAATGTCCTTTGTAGTCCCAATAGATACTTCTCTTGTAATTGTTTTAACGCTATCATTCTGAACAATGAATAAAATTCTGTGTAGCAGAACCAAATTCCAATTAAACAGATTAATGACCACATGTCAGTATTGACTGACAGACTTTGGAAAACTTTATCGTATTTTCCATATGAAGTAAATAACAATATGTACCTCATTGCCATAACCATACATATATATGAAACTAGAACACTATTCAAACAACATAACAATTAAATGGGATATTTAGGTAAACTGCTTTAGATCTTGGTTTCTGGTAAACATTCAATAATAGCTATTAATAATACTCATTCCTCATGATATATATAAATATATATATTTATATACACACACATACATATACACACAATAAACCAAAGTATTTGGTTTTATTGGTTTATTCCTTTGGGAATAAGGAAATAAAGAATTCAACACACTTTTTAAAATATATATGTATACATTCAGAATGGCATGATTTAAATTTCCTGCCCACGGTTTTGAGATTTTCACACTAGCATCATAGGTCAGGAGTAAGGCAGGGTATCAAAGGACAAACGGTGAGACACTACAGCACGACCAGGGTACATGCCTGGTAAGGGCCCATCTTTCCAGGGACTTCTGATGTTACTGGGTGTTCTAAAAATATGCACTGGGGATATGCATCTGCAAGATTATTTTCTTTTGCCTCTTTCTTAACGATTTGTAAAGTAAAATCATTATTTTAAAAAAGTCAGCTACTAATATAGTATAGAGAGTCACCAAAAAAAGAAGCAGTGAAAGGAAGGCTTCCTCCACTGGAGTCCAACTGAAAATTATTAGCCTGATTGAAATGTCAATGCATTACCAACACTGACCAACATTTATGCAGGATTCAATTTACTGAAATCACTCCAACTAATAACATATGACCAAAGAAAATTTTAGTTCTGAAATATTAAGCATATGATAAAGGTTCTCAATGTAGGAATTTCTACAGTTGAAATAACATAACACAGTGAATAGTGAACATAACATAGTGACTAGCTGTTGGCTACAGCTGCCTGCAGCTCAGCTGGATAGCATTTTACTTATTTCATACAGTTTTATATGTATATATAGCGTTTTATCTATTTCAATAGGCAACTTTATATTTTTTCACTTTTTGTTTGTAAACTCTTTATTAAATGTTTATATCATTGTAATATAGCAAAAATGAACTGTTTTCCAATCCACAAGAACATATTTATTGTTTTTGTTTGTTTTTCTAATGAGAAGTTCCCTTGGTTTACTAATAACTGTCTATAGTTCTTCAGAAACAAACACTTCCATCTATGATTGTGACTCCAATGACTGCTGGCTGATTACTCTCACTCAAGGATGTTGGCATTACGCCTCAGAGGCCCCCAGTTACTTCTAGAACCCCCAGGTGAGTGTTCCCCACACGTGACCACTACCGAGTTTGCCAGCTCCGGCTGTTCTGTTTGACATTCTTGCTGTTCATCTCTTCCTCCAGCTGCTGCTTTGCCTACGCAGCTTGACCAAGAGCCAACTGAGGGGCCTCCCTGGGGTCAGCACCAATAATCATTACACAGATGTCCCGGCAAAGAGGGAGGGGCACAGCCAGGGAGGGGATGCCAATTTGAATCTCAGATTTAAAAAAATAATATAGTTATGTTCCATGCAATGTTTGGGACATACTTATACATGAACAAAATATTCATTGTCTATCTGAAATCAAATTTAGGTGAACACCCTGTATATTTGTGTGCTAATCTGGCAGTCCTACCCAGCATCTTCCTGGTGCCAGAATGATGCTGGGCTCCGTTCTCGTCCCCAAGCCTGCCTGGCTCTGCTTTTGTCCTGATTCTCACACAGACTATGATGAAAAACCTCTTTTGTCCACTCTTTGCTCTCACTCTCCCCTGAACCATGGGGCTCAAGCCAAGTCCAAGGAGCCATTCTGTCCATTCTCCTTTTCTCTCATCTACAGTTTTATTACATATGTGACTTTATTATGTACGTAAGAGTAGGTTTTTGATATTAAGGGAAGTAAGTAGACTCCTGGTCAACAATTAATCTCTAACAAATATTAAGTTTAGGAACAGTTATACATTTAGAGTATATTTCTTAATAAATTTCCTCACATAAATTGTTCCTAATCTATAAACCAATTTTAAATAAAGTCCATCATGTCAGGCATTTGTACAACTTACTCTATTTATTTCACCATTTATCATCAGAAACCTTTTAGCTTTAATGCTATTCCACAGCAGAGTATCTTATTAGAGTGGCAAAGATAAAGTTCTTTTTGAGATAAAGTAATTACAGTGATTGTAGGGGAAAAAAAATCATCCACAGTTCGTGGCTGCGGTAATCTCCTGGCTTCTGATTCATTTTAAGACTAATAAACTGCGTGCAAACAAAAAGATGTTAATAGCGGGTAACTCAGGTTACCTAGAGTTTGTGCTGGAGGTATTAACAATTTGTAACTTAATCAGAACTGAAGTGCCCTAGGGGTGTAAGTTTACAATGTGAGTTCAGCAGTTGCTTCAAAGTGTTTCTGGGAGAAAATCAAAAGTTTTCTTCACTTGAAGAAATGACAGTAAGAGCTAATGGTTTCTAGATGTTTATTATGTGCGAGGCACTGTTCTAAATACTTTAATGAGTTAAGTCATTTAACCCTCACAGCTTTAATGAAATTTTTACTTCCAATTGATGACAAGGAAACTGAGACATAAAGAAGTTAAGCAACTTGCCCCAAGTCACACAGCCAGTAAGTGACAGAACCAGAATTCAAATGCAGAACATCTGATGGACAAAAGGACCACAGAGGCCATTCTCTCCAGGTCTTTGTTCTCAGGCAATTCAGAGCCCCATACAGTATTCCAAGGCAGAACACTATGTTCTGTGTGTTCTCTCATCTCACTTCTACATCCTTTCTATCTTGTAATTATTTTTAGAGTCAATAAATCATTTTACTCATAAACATCCTTATCATATTTTAAGCCTGTTTCCTTTTAGAAAAAGTAGTTTCTTCCTATCACAGAAGCTTTGTTTTCCACAGGAGGTACAACCCATCTAGACTGTGGGCAACGGCTGGAGCATGATGGGAGAAGGGACAGGACATGTCATCCCAGCGTAGGAGAGAACACCGCTGGGACTCAGTGAGCAGAAGCCTCCAGGGCTCAGGAGGAGGAACCCTCTTAAGGTGATTCCCTGGGACAGAATCCTCATCATCAACATCACATCTACCTAAATTTCACCAGCCCAGGCAAATTTTTTAACAGGTCACACAGTCTCTGGTAGTCTTGTGCTTATATACGTTGGTGCTGGGAAATCTTTGAGAGCTTGAGCTAAGAGCTTTCTTCCTCACCAGAAGGCTCGCTCTTCACCCCACACACTTATAATTTAACAACAGGACAGACAGAAGGAACCATGCCTATTGACATTCTAACCTTGAATTTGGCAGGATTCCAGGAGAAAGGGAGAGGGGAACGAATCTTTAAGTCTCTCAGTGCTGTTTCTTTTTCCAATATGAATTCCTTCTTTAATGTCTAGTTATTCTAAAAACAGTGTATAGTCTACGCATCTTGGAAAACCTTATTTTTTCTGCCCACTTTTCTGAATTAAAAAAAAAAAAGGTTCTGAGCATATGATTTACACATCATTTGATTTTCCACACTAATGAGGGAAACAGTGATGACATAGGTTATTTAAAATCATTCATTTTATTATTCAAGAAGACAATCAGAAATGTATATGCATGGATAAAGCCACCTCCCTCTGTGGTCAACCCCGTGTCGTTTCTGTGTGGACCTACGTGGACCATCTTTGAATAGGCAATTGAAAACTGGCTGCCTGCCATGTTTTTCCAATCAGTTGTTGTTCAGTGTTTTCCAGTGAGTGTTCATTTTTCTAAAGGCTATTTCAGTTAGTGGAAACCCTGGTCAAGGTCACCATGAATTAAAGAAGATCATTTGACTTGGAGACAGAAGAAAACCTGGTGTTTTCTGTAAGCTAATTCTCAACTTACTCTCAAGGTCAGGCCAAAACTTCAGACCTCAGTTTCCCCATCCTTAACACTGTGACAGAAATGGCTGTCCTTCTTTCTTGCCAATTTATTACGAGTTTCACATTAAATATGAAACATTTCAACAATTCAACCTAAGAGCATTACGTATGAGAGGCGGCTCATTCTCTCACATGTAAAACTTAAATAGTGTTGAGGAAATGTTGGAATTATGGATAAATACCCAACAACAGCAAAAAATAATTAGGAGGCTACTATTAAGACTCATGAAGGGCATGGGGCTTATTGCAGACAGATTTCTTCTAACCAGAAAAAATAAAATTATGATTTAAAAAAATAAACCAGGTGGGTAAGTAGGTTCCAATTTTCCTCACTGTGTATTAAAAAGCTCCTTGCAGAAGCTCAGGTAAACCACAATCTGTTCCCTATAACTAGTCAGTTACGCATGATCCTATTTCTTTCTTCTTCTTTTTCCTGACCAGAGGAAATTGTGTACGTTGTAGATCTTTATAAATTTTGGGCAAATGAAACCTATCAGTTTTCTATTCTCTGCTTAGAAACCCTTCCTCTTAGCAAAGTCCCACACCTGCTCCATCATTTCTAAGACTAAACTTGCAGACCAGCTGCCAGTGTGATTAGTCAGCTGCTCAAGAGATATTGTTTGAAGGTATTACTGAGTGTGTATCTTTTGATATTAATAAAAAACCGAAATGCCTGGTCTATTTATTTGTTAGGTACCAGTTATGCTACATCTAGTAACTGTACTGAAACTCTGGATTAAATAAATAATCTTCAAATCATCTTTGATTCTATTTTCTTAATCCTTAAGGGTATTTTTTCTAAGAGCATTTTTGAATGATATTTTAAATACAAGGAAAGTAGTTGAATAATAGAACATTTATTAGCAGATTTGTATAGCAAGCAATCTATCCTAAAAAAGGGCCAGGGCTTTGGAGAAATACAGAAAAGACTTTTCACTTCTGGCACCAACATTTGTTAACTATGTAACTTTGAACTCATTACTTAACTTTGTGGAGTCTCTTTATTAAAAGCATTGGATAATGATATCTACTTTTCAGGTCTGTGGTGAGAATTAGAGAAAAATACAAGTACCAGAATATAAATGTAAGGAAGGAAGTCAGTAAATTGTGGCAAAACAATCATACTTACTATGATTCATATGAATATAAAATGCCAAATAGAATTTCTAAAGTTTGTGGATCTATTGAATCAATGTGTGAAAGTTCAAACGCAGATGCCATCCACTACAGGCAACACACCACGTGAGGTGTTGGAAATAAGACAGGGACCCAAACTGACAAGTTATCTGATCTTATGAGGCTTACAGACTCTTGGAATATAGACAGATAGACAATTGCATAGAATGTAGGACAGAAGTTTAATGACAACTGAATTACATTTTTGAGTAATTCCGCCATTTCCCCAGGCTTGAGTCAGAGATCCACGCTTTCCCCTTGACTCGGTACATCCTTCAGGTTCTTTCACAATGCTCCCTCACATCCAGTAAGGGTGATTGATGAATTAATAGGTGATTTAATTAACCTCTTTGCCTTTGATCTATCACCAGCCTCAATCCCAGTGACAAACCGTTACAGCACCAAGAAATAGTCTTAAAACATCATTTTATACATGGTCTTTGTTTGTGACGCTTTGCCTTTGCTCCTGTTGCCTACGGAATAAAATCTAAATGCTCTAGCCGTCACTGGGGCCCGATGTGCTCACGGGGGTGCTGCTCTACACTTCAACCCCTAATCACCTGTAAAAGTCTTTATCCTTCTGTGCCTCCTGGGCTGTGCTCTCAGCACTGAGTTGACCAGAATGCCCTCTGCTCCCCTACACACATTGGCATCCACATCACATTTAGCCAAATCCTACACAACTATCACGCTAAAGCCATGAACTACTGTGCCTATGTTTTATATCAGGGGCCAGCTGGCAAATCTTTTCTCTAAAGGGCCAGAGAGTAAACATGTCCGGTGTTGTAGGCCATCCAGTCAATCTAGGGCACAAAAAAGGTACAGACAACGCGCACAGATGTGGGCGGGGCTGTGTTCTGACAGAACTTTATCACAACACTGGAATTTAAATTTCATGTCCTGTTCACGCATCACACAATACTACTCTTCTGACGTTTCCCAACCACTTAAAGATATAAAAACCATTCTCAGGTTGTGGACTGCACAAAACAAGAAGAGGCGGCAACACATTGTGCTTTCCAACCCTGTTTTATATGCATACTGGTCTTGATCCACAACTTTCCTTTTCATTTTTTTTTATTGAGGGTCACTTACCTCAAGTGCACCATCCTTAAATGAAGAGTCCAAAAAATTTTGACATATGCATACAACCATGTTCCTATCACACAGATCGAGATATGAAACATTTCCAGGATCTTAGAAGGATCCTCCTTGGCTGCTTCTAGAAGACACCCCCAACCTCTTTTTGATATAAAATCAGCCTCTATATTCCCTTTCAATAGGCCTGGATTAAAGAAATGGGGGCAATGGCTCTGTAGTACCTAAAATTTACAGAGCAGTATATTTTTAAATGAAACTTCAAATACCATTAACCATTACAACCACATAGAAGTCCATTTTTCAGTAATGGGTGATATCTGATCAGAAACCCCAAAAGGCAACTCTGGAAATACACATTCATTTTTCAGGGCAGCCGGCTCACGCCACATCTCCTTACCTGGGCCAAGGTGAGCGTCGCTTGTTGGCAGGTGCTGCACCGTACCCTGAGCTTTCCTGGCTGCACTCCTTGACAGGGGCCTTTGCAGTAGACAAAAAAGCTGTTGTAGGTTGGTCTACCTGCTGGGAAAAAAAGAAAGCAGAGGAAGTAGCCAATCAATGCTGAATCCAAATTTAGACAAATTTTAAAACTAACTCCTCAGGAACATTTTGAAACATTACTGGGATAAATATTATAATGAAGATACAACAATTTAATTTATTAGGTTGGCCAAAAGTGCCTTAGGTTTTTAAGTAAAAATAAAAGACACATTTTTCATTTTCACCAAGAACTTTATTGAACAATGTATTCACCCTTTTGTTCCACTACCTTCTGCCATTTTGCAGGCAACTTCATAATTCGAACTTCCCAAAATTTTTTATCTTTCTGAGCAAAGAACTGCTCCAGGTACCTTTTATAGTCTTCCAGGGAATTGAAATTTTTTCTATTAAGAGAATTTTGTAAAGACCTAAATAAATGGAAATCCGAAGGTGCAATGCCTGGTGTACACAGTGGATGAATCAGAACTTCCCAGCCAAGCTGTAACAGTTTTTGCCTGGTCATCAAAGAAACATGCGGTCTTGTGTTATCCTGATGGAAGATTATGTGTTTTCTGTTGAATAATTCTGGATGCTTTTTGTCGAGTGCTGCTTTCAGTTGGTGTAACTGGGAGCAGTACTTGTTGGAATCAATCGTTTGGGTTCCGGAAGAAGCTCATAATAGAGGACTCCCTTCCAGTCCCACTATATACACATCACCTTCTTTGGATGAAGACCAGCCTTTGGCGTGGTTGGTGGTGGTTCTATTCACTTGCCCCACAATCTCTTCCATTCCGTATTATTGTACAGTATCCACTTTTCATCGCCCATCACAATTTGTTTGAAAAACGGAACATTTTCATTACATTTAAGTAGAGAATCGCATGCGGAAATATGGTCAAGAAGGTTCTTTTTGCTTAACTTATGTGGAACCCAAACATCAAAGCGATTAACATAACCAAGCTGGTGCAAATGATTTTCAATGCTTGATTTGGATATTTTGAGTCTGTCGGCTATCTCCCACGTGGTATAACGTTGACTGTTCTCAATTAATGTCTCAATTTGATTGTTATCAACTTCAACTGATCTAACCGACCGTGGAACATCGTCCAGCAAGAAATCTCCAGCACGAAACTTCGCAAACCACTTTTGACACGTTCGATCAGTCACAGCGCCTTCTCCATACACTGCACAAATCTTTTTTTGCATTTCAGTTGCGTTTTTACCTTTCTTGAAATAAAAAAGCATAATATGACAAAAATGTTGCTTTTTTCTTCCATCTTCAGTACTAAAATGGCTACACAACACTTTGCCAATTTTGATAAATCTTTTTTTAAATGCACGCTGATTTGACAGCTGTCACATACAGTCTAACAATTCGAATTAAGTTAAAGACAACTAAGTGCTACTAGAGCCATCTTACGGAAAAAAACGAACAAACCTTTTGGCCAACCCCAATAGAAAATCTAGTTTTATGCTCAAAAGAGGGACAATATTTTCTTCTTCTTGCCAACAGCCCTGTGACTTATTCAGCAAAGTAGCAGCCTGCTGCCGGAAGAGCTGGCCAAGGGTATTTGCAACACAGGGAAATTGAACGCACACTTTGCTGTTGAAGTTTTTAAAAGGACAAGAATCTAAGACCATTGGAAATTTAGGGGCCACTGCTCCTGAATTTTATTTCATGTGTCTGTACCCAGTTTTGAAGGCTCCAGATTTTTTCTCTTAAAATCTTATCTATAGGGACAAACTACCCCTTTTCTCATGATATGAATGATAATATCACAGTTTGCTGAGTTTCCAGTGAGACTTTCCAACACAGGGTCACACGTAAAGTAAGACAGAAGCCCTGAGGGGCTTAGCACACTCAGCGATTGTGTGCAGAAATGGGTTCTTTGCATTTCATAAGTGTCCTCTACCTAGACAAATGCCATTCAAATAATACATTTTCAAGAGCAAAAGCTGCACAAAAAAATAGATAGTTAAACATCTCTGATCATTTCTCTCAAATGTCACCATACAGGAAAATACTATTCCTGTCCCCATACAGGAAAAAATCAGGGGAATATTTTTGAACTGTTCCACACTTCTACATCTACAAAGAACTAACTTTATTCAGACACACTTACCAGTGAAATAACTAACTTCCAAATTTCTAAAATTACCAAATAGTTCTTTTAATCCTTACTTTACTTCTTAATGGGTGGGACTAACATGAAAGGTCACGGCATAAAGATTTGTTTAAAATTTTACTAGTATCATCAAGAACATTTAGAAATAATGAATAGTAAATATGTTTGATCATTATGAGCAAAAACTTTCAGACTTTCAAATGCATATGGTTTATTGAAAACAATTAGTACAAAAATAATGAGAAAACAAAAAAGATCCTCAAGTCTTATGTGGCTCCATTTGCTTTACTAATTTACAAAAAGTGCCTCTGTAGACATATTTAAGTGTCGTTTGTTTAGCCATCTTTACTAATACTATAGGTGACAATACTTTGTAAAATGTAAAGCACAATAAAGATGTCAAGTTTTATAATTTTATTATTTATTGGTAATATATTTGTAATTATTAATTTCCAGAGATTAATATTTAGTTTCAGTGTGAAAAGGAAGATGAATTATAAATATATATTTGTATTGATATGAAACTATGATTTTCTGACACTTTTTTGCAGCTTTAGTGCCTTAATGTGCAAGATATTCAAGTCTATAAATATCACATTGTTATTAGCAAATATAATAATTAGATAAAATATATTCTTAAGGTTTTATGTATATCATAAATGCAACAGATAGAACCATATATTAAAGCTATAGAAATGCCATAACAACTGACAGAAAATCACAAGAACTCTGACAATTTTAATGTGTACCATGACAAGCTTAGTGAAGAAGGTAGGAGCCTTTATCATTAAAACTTGTATCAGCAATATGAACAAAGCCAATTCACAATTTTTATAACCTACTGCAAAGGTTAAACAAAAAAAGAGGGGGGAGGAAGAGAAAGGCTGGAAAAAGAAATGCTTACAAAGGGGAGTTGGGGTTGCAGAGACACTAGCATTGTTGAAAGAGCGTATTAGCAACGACTTGACGAAGCATCTCAGAAACTGCAGGAAACTAAATGACTCTTCTCTCTCCCTTAGGGCAACAGCAACGTTGGCAATATTGTTTCAGCTAATGATAGAGCCAGGCAGAATATGAAGATTGGGATACACACCTCTGTGTGCCACAGCCTGCACTAAAGTCCTTGAGAAGTTAGTCAGAAAATACTGCATGCCCATGCCCTTGCCCTAGAAGCATACAAGATGACATGCAATCTATTACATAGTGCTTCCCAGAGCCAGCGCAAGCTGGGATTAATAGTCAGCCTAAGGAAGATCAAGGTCAGGCCAGTCTTGGTTACAGCACATTTCAAGCTGTTGGCTCTACTTGGTCAAGCAGTTGGGGCTTCCGGCAAATCTTGGGAGCCCCTTTTCAGGATGGCTTCCCCACCTCGTTGGCTACATCACACTATGTCAAGTTGGCAAGCTCCTCTGTGCCATGCTGAGGTCTGGAGTGCAGAGGACAGGAATAAGCACAAACATCCTGACCATCTTCTGGGCAATGTTCCCATTAGCCTGATGGAAGGGTCTAAGGTACAGACTCTTAAAAATGGAGCTGTAACTCCTAAAGGAACAAGCAAGGCAATGGGAAGAATGACCCTCAAAACTTTTCTCTATGTATATAGCTGTCTCCAGTCAATAACATGAATCTTCCCCTTCTTAAACTTCTGTTTGGATCTTAAAATTATTTTTCTCTCCTAATCAACTCTTCCATATTGCAACCCCTTCACTGCCCAAAATAATCAAAGCAGCTTGTGTTTGTTATAGATTTCCCTTTTTTTATATAAGTTTTCAAACCTAGAGAAATATTTCAAAAATCTTACAAATTATAACCTACCCTGTAATTCACTGATTGTGAACATTTTGCCATATTTTATGTGCACCCTCTGTGTGTGTGTGTGTACATTTACACACATATATACTTTTTTGGCTGAATGATTTTTAATTAAGTTGCAGACATGATGCTACTTAACCCCTAAATCCTCCAACACCCTAAAAAGAACTTTTTTCACCTAAAACAAGAGTTTTTGAGTGATTTGGTTGTTTCAGCTGTTCTATTCATGGTCTGATCTGGTATATTTTAAGTATCCTTACAGAACTCTACAGTGGCTTGCAAGCTGTTGAAAGGTGTCAAGCCAAAATATCGGGGAATCTTTAGTCAGACCATTTTATTTTATTATTTTAAATTTTATTTTATTTATTTTTTTATACAGCAGGTTCTTATTAGTTATCCATTTTATACATATTAGTGTATATATGTCAATCCCAATCTCCCAATTCATCACACCACCACCACCCCCCTGCCACTTCCCCCACTTGGTGTCCATACGTTTTTTCTCTACATCTGTGTAGTCAGAACATTTTAGGTGATGCCAAGTTAAGCACGTGTTCTCGCTGCAGGACTTTGCAGACTCCATGAAGACAGGAAGTATGGAGCATAGCACGCCCCTAACTTTATCAGACTTCAGAAGTCTTCCTTTTATGGAGCATCTTGTGTAAATGTATTTCTCAGAAACAATTTGGAAAAAAATTTGGAGGAAGGATACAACCCACTGTGTAGGGCTTCATCTACAGCAAGCCCAACTGCTAAAGTTTATAAACACAGATTTATTAGACACCCTGCTTACAATTAAGTTCTCCCCTCCACCCCAAGCCATCAATAAACTTACATAATTATTTTATCATGAACCAGAAGGGTTAGTCTACAATGAAATGATTTTACAGTGTATTCATTTCATTCAGACGTTCATTTTTTTTTTTTTTTTTTCCTGGATAGAAGTTAAAAACACAGCTAGTGTGCAGGGCTCTGTTAAAATGTGAGTCCCTATGTCCCTTCAAAGCATCCAAGAGGCTTCCTTAGTTTTATCATTTTATCATTATCTTTAGGTTTTCTCTCCCACTTTGTCTGATTAACATAATCCTTCCTCAAGTCTTTTCTTTTCTCTCATTCTCTTTTCTTGTTGTCTTGGTCCAAAAAAATTGCCAAAAGCATTAAAAATATTCACCACTTATCGAGCAAAGCCCCTATTCAAAAAGAATATACTATTTGCGTTGTCTTTTTGAAAAACGAGCATAAGGTGCACAGTTTCCATTTTTAATGTATTTTAGATAATGGGCTTACAGCCTGAAGACGTTGTTTTAATAAGATAAATGAATACTTAAGAAAAATCATTCTGACTCTGATGAAAACTTTTCATTGACCTCAGAAGTTTCCATCACTGTTTGTCACAGAGAATCAAGTGTTTAACTGCCTGGATAATTTGTTTTCTAGGGGAGAAGACAGTGAGATTTAACATATTTTGTACCTAGGTAAAATAATGTTCAGTATCAATACACTATAAAGCAACAGGAACACAACTGATTTAAAATTATTTTATCACATATGAGCTTATTAAAATATTAAGTAGAACAAGCTGCCCATGAGAACTTTCTGTGGCCATGGAAATGTCCTCCATCTGCATTCTCCCATACAGTAAGCCATTAGCTACAAGGGCCTATTGAGAATTTGGCTAGGAACTACTAAGAAACCACTCTTTTTAAAAAGAAATTTAAGTAATTTATATTAGCACAGCCATATGTGGGTAGAAGCTACTAAATTGGACAGCACAGAAGAGAATAAATAAAAATGATGTGTCTTGTTTCCTCTCTCCCTGCCTTGTCAAACACACAGTTAACAATACTAAGAAGATTCTTCTGTCACACTGAGAAGTCCAGCAGCCGGCTGTTAACTGTACTGATATGCAAACAATGTTGGCTGGAGAGAAGGGGAAGGGGGAAGGTTTGAACTTGAGGCACTGTGAGGGAGGACAGAGATGGGTGGAGCCCTGGGTACTTTCTAGTGTCAGAGGTAGAACAGGGCTCCTCTCCATCCCTTCCTCCACCACGTCCCCATTCCCGACACCAATCTGCTCACCTTCCACCCATCTCCACTGCCATCACCATCTTTGAAATCTGACCCATATATTCAAGGTCCAGTTGGAAAGGCACTTCCTATAAAAATTCTTCCCTTGATTTCCCCGAAAGTAAAAGATATTTCCCTAAATAATTACATCTAAGAGTAGGAAAGGATCCAGCTTCGTCTTATCACCTTTAAGCAGTCGACTTGTCCTAACATCAGGAAACCAGCATCTAATAAGGAGGAGTCCCTGGAATGAAGCATCTTCACAGCCTTCATCCACCTTCTCCCCACTGCCCAGCCTGGCACTTAGTATTTTCATCTTTTGCCCTCCTGCCTCCTTCTGACTATAGCTTAGTTCTGTATTTTAAATGCTGAGGATGTTATCACTGTCTGCACCACTTAGCTCCATTGATCAGCTCTAACTGGCCATGTTCCCTCAGTTTGCCCCCTCCCCTAGCTGCTTAGGGAGTAACCTCAGTCCTGTTTGATTCCTACGAGCCCACTGTGGAACAGACCCATGGCTAGAGTTTCTGAACTTGTGACCTTGACCCTGTGATAAGGAACTACAGCACAGAGAATCTTCTCCTCCAACATTTACCAGAATTCTTGCTCTTGTATTTCTGGATGGTGGTCCTTCAGCCTGTGCTCAACGATATTTGCTGAAATACATGACTCATGAAAAAAATAAATATACATTGAGTGAACGAAATCAATACCATCTCTGAAGGCCAGCAAGCTCATCTTTGCACAATCCATTTTTCCTTATATCGGCCTGATAGTACCCATTAGTTCTAGTTGGAACAATGCGTATTGAATTAATTAGTCTAAGGCAGTTCCACATGAAATCCATTCAATGCACACTCCTGGAATCATCTCTTCTGTATGAAACCTGCTTTGGATCATTAAAAACATGGAGGTCATGTCTACTCCAACCTAACGTAAATTGGAAAAAGAATTTCGCCCCATATTCACTATGTACTTGTCCCACCTTTCCTATTGTTACAACTCCCCCCTATGCAACACTGCACCCTTTTTCGTATGTTCCAAATGACTAGGGAAGTTCCTTGAACTTAGTAAACATTCAATAAATATTTGCCAGGTCAATAAATTCTCCCACATTTTAAATGATCTGAAAGTTGTAGCAGGTATGATAGTATGAGAGCAAAATTCATATTAAATAGAATGTAGTCATGATTACCAAATATTTAGAACATCCTTCCACCAGCCAAAATTACTGGATTAACTTCATATATCCTTCAAAATATTAGTATATTTTAAATGTAATATTATATTTAAATATTATCTTAAACATCATCTTAAGATCACAAATGACTAGTAGGATAAATAAAAGTGAAACAAAAAAGAATACTTAAAAAGTTCAGGTAGAAATAAGTATAAGTGAAAAAAATTGCATTATGAAAATTTATAAGTGGAACTACTTTAAAGGAGGACAGTTACTACACATAAACACTTTTATTTCAATCCTTATACAACAGGTTACTATACCCACTGAATCCAGCTACAGCAGTCCATGCTTTTATTTTTTTTTAACATCTTTATTGGAGTATAATTGATTTACAATGCTGTGTTGCTTTCTGCTGTATAACAAGGTGAATCAGCTTTATGTATACATATATCCCCATGTCCCCTCCCTCCTGCGTCTCCCTCCCACCTTCCCTATCCCACCCCTCTAGGTGGCCACAAAGCACCGAGCTGATCTCCCTGTGCTATGCAGCTGCTTCCCACTAGCTATCTATTTTACATTTGGTAGTGTATATATGTCAATGCTACTCTCTCACTTCGTCCCAGCTTACCCTTCCCCTTCCCCGTGTCCTCAAGTCCATTCTCTACGTCTGCGTCTTTATTCCTGTCCTGACCCTAAGTTCATCAAAACCATTTTATTTTTTAGATTCCATATATATGTGTTAGCATATGGTATTTGTTTTTCTCTTTCTGACTGATTTCACTCTGTATGACAGACTCTAGGTCCATCCACCTCACTACAAACAACTCAATTTCATTTCTTTTTATGACTGAGTAATATTCCATTGTATATATGTGCCACATCTTCTTTATCCATTCATCTGTTGATGGACACTTAGGTTGCTTCCATGTCCTGGCTACTGTAAATAGAGCTGCAATGAACATTGTGGTACATGTCTCTTTTTGAATTATGGTTTTCTCAGGGTATATGCCCAGTAGTGAGATTGCTGGGTCATATGGTAGCTCTAGTTTCAGTTTGTTTTTTTTTTGCGGTACGCGGGCCTCTCACTGCTGTGGCCTCTCCCGTTGCGGAGCACAGGCTCCGGACGCGCAGGCTCAGTGGCCATGGCTCACGGGCCCAGCTGCTCCGCGGCATGTGGGATCTTCCCGGACCGGGGCACGAACTCATGTCGCCTGCATCGGCAGGCAGACTCTCAACCATTGCGCCACCAGGGAAGCCCCCTAGTTTTAGTTTTTTAAGGAACCTCCATACTGTCCTCCATAGTGGCTGTATCAATTTATATTCCCACCAACAGTGCAAAAGGTTTCCCTTTTCTCCACACCCAGTCCAGTATTTATTGTTTTTAGATATTTTGATGATGGCCATTCTGACCGGTGTGAGGTGATACCTCATTGTGGTTTTGATTTGTACAGCAAAGGTAACCATAAACAAGACGAAAAGACAACCCTCAGAATGGGAGAAAATATTTGCAAACGAAGCAACAGACAAAGGATTAATTTCCAAAATATACAAGCAGCTCATGCAGCTCAATATCAAAAAAACAAACAACCCAATCCAAAAATGGGCAGAAGACCTAAATAGACACTTCTCCAAAGAAAACATACAGATTGCCAACAAATATATGAAAGGATGTTCAACATCACTAATCATTAGCACATGCTTTTTACATGCCTCGTTTCACCTCCTGCAGAGTAACCAGGTAACGTTGTGTTATAAACAACTTCCAATTATATAACCATCCACCCAGTGTATGCACTTTGAAAACATGTTTAGCAATCTCTAAGGAGACTCTACCCTTAAAGTTATAACTTAATTCTCAATTTTTGTGCTAGGGTTTTTTAAATTAATGTATCTGCAACATAGTTTCATCTGGTGAGGCAAAAAACTGCTGATTAAACCTAATGCCTTTGCCTGGTTTTTGTTGTTGTTGTTGCCAGTTTATTTTTTCATTATTCATCATTATTCATTTTAAAAGTAATAACCAAACCTCCGTTGCCAAGACAAAAATGTAGCATGAAGCATAATTTAAGGAGTAGGTTTAAATAAATAACCAGGTTTGAAGCCAACTGGGGTAAATCTAGTCACTTATTCTTCCCAGAAATGGACTCGGGCAGGGGATGGTTAAGGTGTATGCTAGAAAAGTCTCAGCTCTTCAAAATGTTGAGTGAACGTTCATAACTCATATTTAGATGGAAGAAAAAATTGATGCTGCAGATGACTGTGTACAAGTTCCTCGGGATATAATCTCTATAGCCCAGGACGTGTCCATCTAGGTCCAGCCCAAGCCTTGCCTTGTCACCTTCGGCAAATCAGTTGACCCTAAATGCTGTTTTCTTATCTGCAAAATGGAGATGATGATAGTACCTAACTCTTAGGCTTTTGTGAGAATTTTAAAAAGAACAATACAGGTGCAGCACTCAGCACAGTGTCTGATACACATTAGCTCTTCTTATTTGTTGTCAAAAAATATGGAACTTGAGTTTTTCCCAGGTACTCATACCTGTGAGCACTTCATCCTCCTGCTTCCTCAGGTGACCATTTTCCTGATTTTATAAATGTTGATTCTTATACACTATCTCCATCATAAACCTACCTCTAAATATTTAGAAATATCTGAGGTATAGTTCTTTTTAGAACTGCTTCAAAACCAACCAAGTCCTTTACCATGAAATATTCAATAATATTATGGAATATAAGCCATAATGGAAAGTCTTTAAATTGATTTAAAGTTACTAGAGTCACATTTTTCCATGAATCACTATTATTATGCAAGCAATACAGGTGGATTGTAGAAAAATTAGGAATGACGATAGTAAACAATGATATGGGTCCCATCTAGTGGATAATATTTTCAAGCTGGCTAATGCACTTAAAAAAAAATAAAGTATTTCCAAAATAAAAACTGTTTTTTATCGCATGGTTTGTAAAATGGTACTGAAGGAGATTCAAAATGGATTCCAAAATTTCACCTTAATGGCAGACTTGCTTATATTAGTGCTTATTCTTCTTTGAAAGATAAGCATGATCATCGCCACTTCATAAATGAGGAAAGACAAGTTCAGAGAGATTGAGTGCCATCCCCAAGACAGCCATGCGGTAGTCAGAGATTTGAGATTTGTTCCTGATTACAAAGCCTATGCTTTCTCCTCAACCTTGACTAGGGTGCTAATTATTACTAAATACTGTAGGGATTGATTCAATGGCTGTAAAAAGTGGCACTTGAACACAGGTTGGCAATTAAGCACCGTTGTCAGCAATCACTGACTGCTTCAGCACCAGTCTCACCACCCCACTTCCCTCATTCAATCAGCACTAGAGGTTTCATGGAAATTTTCATTAATGTTTTACAGCACTGGCATTCAGCAAGAGTATGTAGGTACAGCAATTATCAATAAAGAAAGGTAAATCTCATTTTTCAGAGGTAGCACATATTCTAAAATTGTAAGTTATACCAAATGGTAGTCTATGGCATAACATTAGAATCAATAGAATTTCTTATTTATTTTTATAGAAGTGATACCTTTCTTGATATTTAAAAAATGATTTTAAAACCTCCTTATTTTAAATGTTCTAAGTGTTAGTGAAACCTGTAAAGAAAATGAACACTCAGAGGAATGGTATCAATGAGAGAATAACAAGCAAGGTATGACCCTCCCCACTCCCACATTCTGGATCTTATTTCATTTACAATAGCCAATATCAGCAGTTTGATATAATTATTTCATTTAAGTATAACATTTCCAATCTTCACTACTACCATTAAATATCCTCTTACAAATTCCAATGTTTTACATATCCTATTTTGCCCGTACCACATGATAATACAAAATATGTAACTTTAATAAATCCAATCTTTCCCAGTGCTGATTTCAAAAAGTCTTTGGTGGTAATTGAGAGTCATAAAGTCTCTACTATTCCTTAAAATATTAGAAAAATTAGTTTTCTTCAGGGACATGGTGATTAGTTAGAAATGTAAGATGATGTCATCATGCTGAGGGAAAACTACAAAACTATTGTCTTCTCTTGATCAAGGCTGGTAATGCTGTGCATTATGTAGGCTTCTAAAAGTACACATTAGAGTCACTCTGGCCAAAACACTCTTCACAGCTATTCTAGGACCCTAGGACCACAACAGTCTACTTCATGGGTTTCCAACTGAAAAGGCCTCTGAGGACTCATCTAAGTCCTGGTCCCACGGCCCAGCTCAGGGGCCACCTCTCTCCTACAAGCTTCCTGTCTGTATCACACGGAAGCACCTCATCTTCTGTACTGGCTTCGTATGTTTAAATCAGACCCTAAGGTCCTAAGGGCAGGGTTTATGTAAAGTAGTTTCACTTCTATCACCCATCCCCACTTTTGACCTAGAATAGTGTCCTCCATGGAGATACTACTCCTATTCATTGATCAAATACTTGAGAAACTAGTGAGATTAGTTTAACTAATTTTTACTCAATATTGTAAAATTACAGGAGGGTCACTTGGCTTGTGCCACAGGTTACAGTAATGGCTGTGCTACCTTCTGGCATTGCCTCATCCCAGAGAAGAGAAAAATCTTGCTTTCAGAATGCTACAGAAGCCAGCCCGTGCTTCTCAGCACCTCTGTAAAAGAAAAACTAAATTCAGAAGAGAAAAAAAAAAATTACTTATTAGCCATCTATAGAGAAAATGAAGAAATAAATGTATAATTTCCTAGAAAAGCTCTAGCTTCCTAAACTTATTTAAATCTTGTCTGCCTAAGAAGCCAGGTTGCTTGGGGGAGGGGAAGAATAATGAAAAAGAAGCAGAATGTAGGTTATAAGGAAACAAAAGAATATTACGAACCTATCAAGATTCCTTCCATCAATGATATTAACAACAAATAAAAAACAAAAATATCACTATGTGCTTGACATTCTAGTAACACGTGAGACAATCATAAAACATAACCAAGACAATCTTCACCTTAACAGTTTTATAATCTAAGAATAACTCTTATGTGGATTCATACAGGCTAAGGGGTATCTAACAAGTGTGTACACAGCAGGGAAGAATCCTAGTATTTTGAGAATAGTGAAGAATAAACCCAAAGAGGGGGGATAAAAATATACACTTCTAATATAGAGCCTTTTATCTTGCAAGTTCTTTGATTTTCAACTTCTGAAATGATCCAGCTGCACATTCCCACGATTCTGCACTCTGTCCAGGTGCATCTACTCACACGTCCTCGAAGACAGAAGAAGACATCTGCCTGGATCCGTGCTGTCAGGCAGCACCCCACTCCAGACAGCCCCTAACATCTCTGATTAGAGCTTCCTTCAGGTCTCAGGGATCACAGCACACATATACTTCATGGAAGTCAAGGTCCCAGGAGAAACCTCAGAAACCCCTTAAAAGGGGTGTGGATGAAAACAAATAGCCTATTAACTAAGAGAAGGCAAGTTCAGAGGTGGAGACAATTCAAAACGCAGTCTGTGACTTCCAGCTCTATCCACAATGTATTTTAGCTTTACTGTCTGGAACCTTGATACCTTGGGTATTCTAGGTGTCGCCTGGCTTGATTCGCGGAATCTTGGCTCCCCTAGACAGCCAAGGCAGAAATTTGGTTTGCCTCCTCTCAGCTGTGCCTTCCAATCCCCCACTAAATCTCAGGAGGGAACACAAGAAATGCTTCCAAGGTTTTTCTCTCACCTCCTTCCAAGGGTCCTGTGCTGACTCAGGCCCTTTTTAGTATCCAAGAGCCTCCCAAGAATCCTCCCTTCCTCTATCTTCTTCTCTTCCCGAGCGAGAAACTCCCAAACTGGTAAGAAAATTCTCTTTATAAACACATTGTGCCACCTACTTAAACAAAACAAAGCAAAGGATGGTACTAGCCTTTGCTCACCTACAGCAGCACTGTTATCAGAGGGTAAAGATGTACCATCCAGGGTCCCCAGGTTGGAAGCCAAACAGCGTCAGGCAAGTGACTTTTTATTAAAGTATTGGTTCTATCTTTGCAAAAAAAATAATTTACACTTTGTATCTTGCTACAAAACATATTTCTATTATTTTCTATAGAAATATTTAAAATTACTAAGCATTATCAAAAATGTTAGTCCTAGAATATGTACTCCATTCAGGCACTAAAAAAAATCACAAAAATTGCTATTCATAGCTGAAATTCTTTATCATAGACCCTCATGGTTTTTTCTCCCAGCCAAGCTATCCAAACTTAATTACACTGTCCTCTCAAGTATTGGAACCAAAACACTTGTGATTTCCACACCGCGCATCCGCAGCCTCCACACCTGCCTTTGGCCTGGGACCAACTCCCTTCAGGAGGAATTCCCAGTCGCCTTTAAAGTCTGTATCAAGTGTCAAATGTTACCAAGTCCTTGAAAAGCCTTGCCTCACCTTCCACCCACAATAGGCAGAGTGAATGTTCCTCCCTTACAGCTTCAGCACTTGGTTCACTTGGCTTGTACATCTGTAATTAGCTTTATATTAAGTATATGTCTACTTGCTTGTGGAATCCAGTTTTCTAATGATGAGGATCCTACCTTTCTCATCTTTATATCCTTAGAGCTTGGCAAGCCACTAAGGAATCAATAGTACTTAGCCTAGTGACTGGTTCATAGGAGGGACACGAAAGAAACATATTAAATTACCTGATGAAATCTTTTTATTTCCCTCAAATGTTTAGGTTTTGGGCTCTACTATTCCCCCTGATTTGGTCACTGATGACTGACTTGCCCACATTAGTGTGTGCCCCTCCCTCTACATTCTTAACATCTCTGAACTTCATGATCATTTCTTCCTTTTGTATAAAAGCCCCCGATACCTAAATTACATCTGCATACCAATGGCGACAAATTAAACATCTTGATTTACAATTAATTCTATATATTAGAAATACCTAAGGAAATTATGTCATAAAAACTTGTTTTAGTGTTTTCATTCTATTATTATAAATGAAATTTCACCAAGAATTATAAACACAGATAAAATCTTTTTAAAGCAGCACCAGTTTCACTCACAGTACAGTTCAACCAACTCCTTGAGAATTCTTATATGATTCTCTGACACCAACATTTTCTAAAATAGTTATTCATACAAGAAGCTGTTTCCTCTGCCTTTTGAAATGTAGGTAAATATACAATGTCATCATGTGCACCAGGTAATAACAATATGTCAAGTGTGTCTAAATGCAGATATGTCATCTACCGTCCTTGTGAGTTTCCCTCTCCTTTCTTTCCCCTCTTCTCCTCTGGACTTAAGTAATTTCCTAGTAGGTCATCCTGCCTGTATACTCTCCAGAACCTATCAATTCTCCAAATTGGTTTCATATTAATTTTCCTAAAGTAAATCTTTGATCATACCATTCTCCTTAAATGTCTCCACATTGCCTCTTGGATGAGATTTAAACACCTTTGCTTAATAAACTTAGCCCCTCCATTGTTTGCATGAAACTTGACTACACTATCCTCACCTTCCCCTATTCCTCTCTACTTCAAGCTAAACTGGGCCCTCAGAAGACACACCCTTTCCCACCTCTATCACAATAGTTATCTGAAAGGTGGAAATGAGGCAAAAAATGTGGGCAGCAAATCCTTTCGATATCATGGAGGGAAAAGCCATCCAAAGGCTTTCTGGAGCAGTACTGTACAATAGAACCTTCTGCAACATTGGAAGCATTCTACCTGTGCTGTCCACTGGGGCAGCTGCTGCCCTACATGCGGTGACTGAGCACAGGAAGTGTGGCTGCTAGAACTGAGAAGCCAATTTTTTTAATGTTATATACATTTATTTACTTAAATGTAAATAGCCAGTTGTGGCCACATGGGGGATGTATTCATTGTTTCATATTGATTGAAGGTCCCAGACTTAGTAAAGTCACTTGTCATTGATCAATTTTTGTCCAGTACATATGCAAATAATTTTTGTTCTGAGAAACAGATAACCTCAAATATGTATGGTCTGTTGGACATTTCTGTAGACATATAGATAGGTAAATAGATGGACCTCTAATTTCTAAAGTGCTCTTTGAACTGGTTATAATATTTTATTATGTCCCTCATTAATTAATGAATTAAATAAAATTTTTTTACATGTGTTCATCTTATATTTGGGGGGGTCATGATATTACTTTTTGTAAACTGTACACCTTCTTATTTTTAGGGAGAGAGAAGATTGTAAAAGTCCTAACAGTTCAGTCCTAACCTGAACTGAACAAGTACACAGTAAATATTCACTTCTATTTCTTCCCCTTCGCCCCTAAAAACATATAAAAATGCATCATTTCTCTCTATTTCTACATGCCCTGGTTCTCCTCTCCCCCCAGTCTTTTGGGGCCCAGATGTACTACCACCTCCTCCAGGAAGACTTAATGATTCATCCATCAAATGTAAATCCTCTGCCCCTATATTCCCATTACATCTTATTTACATTTTTCTCTGGATACTTAAATCACTTTCTATCTCACCGTTTCCCATAGATATTTTTATCAACCTTATTACACTTCAGATTTTTGAGGGTGGAGACTACATTTCACTGCATTCTCCCTGTATCAATGAATAAATAATGGCAAGGATGTGGAGGAAGTCAAGCAACTAGACTTGAGACTAACACTGTGATAGGAAAAAATCCTTTAGCTTGTGGAAGACAACGTCACAATACACTGACCCTCAGATAACTTAATCTCTGTGATAATGCAAGGGGGAATGTTCTTCCAGACCCACTAAAATGACATGCAGGTTGATGACTGTTTTTACAGCAACGGGGTTCTAAAATGAAATGTTTCCCAGCTTCTGTTATTTGGCAGTGCTAAATGAATGTTGTCTAAAGGTTAAATATAAATTGGTTATAAATCTTCACTTCACTGCATCATGTAGGGAAGGCTACCTTACAACAGCCATGTTTGTGTCAGCATCAAGAAAATAGTCTTATTTTAATAGTAGTAACACTATTGAAATCATTGTTTATTCTACATAATAGGCTTCAGATTTGAGGATGATGCCGTTGATGGTCATCACTGAATATATGAGTAAGAGGCTGAAAAACACTGAGGACAATGAACTAGCCCTTCTGGACTCCCAATGGACAGAATGGCCTCTTCCCAATGGCTGTAGTCACCATTCGCAGGTGCACTGTCCTTGGCTGAAAGGTCTGCCTTTTGCTAAGCAGACTTTGCAAACTGATTGAAGAATCTCATTTCAGAACAGTCCTTTTTACACCCAGTTTGCCTGACTTTACAGGCAATGACCCGTGGTTTGATCACCTGTCCACACCACCTGGTGGTTTGGATGTCATCTAGTTATAATCTTGTAAACAGACTCTCTGAAGATCTGTAGTCACCCTTTAATTCTGAAGTCTCGCTGTTAAGCAGCCAGAAAAGCTTGATGAATATTCTCCCTGACACACTGAGCTAGTCTTTACTGATGATGAGACCAGGATGCATTGCTATAACTGTAAGAGGTAGCAAAATCTTACTTAAAAATAAAACTCTTCTCTTGGTTACATATTTCAACTTTGGGACGTTCATTTTGGGGAATAAAATAAGGGCTTTAGGAAGAAATTAATGCTTCGATGATTAAAAAAATTTATTAGGCTAAACTCGAATTGCAGCAACTCGAATTGCAGTAATTGCAGTAATCATGACCTAGGAATTATACCTCAAGAAGCCTGTGATACAGATAGATAGATAGATAGATGATAGATAGATAGGTAGATAGACAGATAGATAGATTTCCCTTTAGCCGCTAAAAGGAGAAAGGCCAAGGATTTGGCAGGAAGAGAATAAAAACTGAAAGATCAGAAAGATTTACACAGGCAAAAATGATAGCAGAGAGGAAGCTGTAATGAAAAAGAAAGACAAAGAAAACTGTGTAGAAGAAAAAGCACAAACACTAATAGTCAGAGAGCCATGGAAAAGAAAGACAAACATTAAGAGAGAACATGCAGTTTCACAGAATACCATTCTCAATCTCGTGACCTCTTGGAATATGTTTATGCAATGTCCACGCTCTAGTTTCACTACTGCAATGTAAATGGGGCTACTACCTCTTGACATGTCCTCCACTTGGTGCACAAACCACGGCCCATGCTCGTCATTAGCTTCCCTTCCAGCTCTTCTCTTGTATCCATTGCTTCTTCTCTCTCTTCCTACTGCCTTTGTGTGTGGGAGGTGCCAAAAACACTCATATAGCAACATATTCTCCTTCCCTCCCCTCACTTTACATGCTGTGATTTCTCAGACCTGGTTCCCTAACTTAAAAAATAGACTATCAATAAATATAATACATCAGTTAGAGAAGTATCTAAATTTCCACAGAGAAGAATAATTACTTTTAGCTCAAGAAAAAATGCTATCACGGTGTGAAAATGTCCACTAAGGAGGAGACAGAGGAACGTGGGATGAAATTCCAGCACAGCCTCCTGGCAGCAGAAACAGGAAACCTGAAATGCAAACACCACCCACACAACTCAAACACAGTATCCACCTGAGGGTGACCCACAGCATCAACTGCCCAGACAAAGGACCGCAGGACATAAACTTTGTAAAATCCTTAACGCCCTTCCTGGAGGGCAGCAGCACCATGACTGGAGGTGCCTTCCAGAACACAGAGCTGCTCACCTCACTCCCTGCTGTAGACACCCCACTGGGGCAAGCCCGTCCCCGGTGGGAGCGTGAAGCTAGGTGGCATGTGGAGCTCCCACAGGGAACATAAGGCTGGAGTGACTTGAGCTCACTAAGCCGGGGATGGGAGCTCCTGAGTAGGGCTTGTTGCCTTCCCGCTGAAAGGGGCCTTGGAACACAGTTACCCAAATCAGGAGGCTGTTGGGACCCATTTCTCTGTTCTGTGGTCCAGGGCAGGAGGCAGTGGGAGAGCCACTGGAGTGAGTGGCAGTCAGGAGCCCTGGGGAGGACTGCAGCTGGCGACAGGATGAGTCTGTTCTGGAGAGACTCCTCGCAAATCCACATATCTGGGGTTGTGCCTTAGAAATTGGTTATTTATTCAGTTCTAGTTGGTTGTTATTTTCGAAGCTCACTGGGTAACTCTAATGCACAAGAAAGTATGGAAACCATTCATAAAAACATGCATGAGATTCAGATGTCAGCTGAGTGGACAGAAAACAGTCACTCCAGGAGAAGAAAGCACCCTACTGCATGGGGTCCCACTGAGATGGTGCTGAGACCCTAAGGACAAAGGTCCGGTGGGGACACCTGGTGCAGCAGGTGGAAACTGTGATGCTGAGTCCTCCACTTTTGCTCATCCCAGGCAGTGATTTAAAGAAAGGACATCTTTTTATCTCCTGTCTGTCTCCCTGCTGCCAGCACATATGCTTCTCTATTCAGACAACTCTTCCTTAAAATTCAGTGAAAGACTCAGCTTACCTTTATACAAACTTGCCCATAAAACCTACTAAAACCTAGTTGACTCAGAGATCTGTAAAATACTTCTTTATCTAAGAACTGTATAAGCAACAACCACAATGTTTAGTAAAAATAATAAGAATTGACAAGCCATTCACTTTTTAGCTCTGCAGTTTCCTCCACTGTTCATTACTGGTTTTATTTCATTTCTAAATTGAACTGCATATTGCAAAATCTGGCCAAATGGATCTTTGTGTAGATATGTGTCTTGCTTCTGCCAGGGATAATTTTCATTCAGAATGAACAAGAAAAGGCAATACTGGATACAAAAATGCATTCAAGTTTTAAAATAAAGATGAAAAACATGTGCATCATTCAACCGTCCTCCATTTCACGGAGAGAAAAAGCACACTTTATGGAGATAATGTCTTTCTTACTCCATCTCACAAATGAAGATCTACAATTAAACCGCTTTTATTTAGGTTGCGAGTGTTTCCCCGCTTTGATTCTTTGGTCAGGAAGTAATTACATTTTAGAGATTAAATAATGCTTGTATTGGGAGTGTGCCATGAAAACAGCAATAAATGTCACTGACCTGCAAGAAATACACACCACTGTGGTCACTGTTGTATAACTGATTTTTCTTTGCATGAAAATTAATTATAAATGTCTTCTGTTCCGAGCTGTGTGACTTTGAGATCTTGGCTTATAACAAAACTATGAGAGCAGAATATTTATATGTTCTTTAGCTTGTATTACTTAATGTTTATGGCACCTTCCATTACTCTACCATTTACTAAATGTCTACTATTGTGCCTCTCTGACATTAACATTCTGTTGAATATCCCTGAGAAGTTTATATATCTATTTCATGAGTTTTACAGATGTAACCTCTGAGTTGCAGAAATGCAGTCTGCCCAGAGTCATGTGGCTTTATAAATGTCATCTGTGGGATTTAAACCCAACTCAGTATGACTTGAGTGTCCTTGCTCTTTTGGCCATAGAATGCTTCAGCCTTATTTGATACTTGAAAGGTAGTCTCTCTAAGAAAATAAAATCAAAGTTAAAAGCTAGAAGTGGGGCGGAGGTTGCATTTAACATAATATTGGATTCAGGAATAACTGGATTCAAATACCAGGTAGGCTATTAACAGCTTTATGATTTAAGACAAGTATTCAAAACTTTCTGAGCCTCAGTATCTTTATCTATAAAATGGGGATGATAATATATGCCTCATTTGTATCATTTTTTTTTAGATTCCACATATAAGTGATATCATATGATATTTGTCTTTCTCTGTCTGACTTACTTCGCTTAGTATGATAATCTCTAGATCCATCTATGTTGCCACAAATGGCATTAAAAATAATCTAAAAAATGATACAAATGAACTTATTTACAAAACAGAAACAGATTCACAGACTTCAAAAACAAACTTATGGTTACCAAAGGGGAAAGATGGGGGGAGGGATCAATTAGGAGTTTGGGATTAACATATACACACCACTATATATAAAACAGGTAATCAACAAGGACCTGCTGTATAGCACAGGGAACTCTACTCAATACTCTGTAATAACCTACATGGGAAAAGAATCTGAAAAATAATGTATATGTATGGCTGAATCACTTTGCTGTATACCTGAAACTAACATAATATTATAAATCAACAGTACTCTAAAATAAAATAAAAAGTAAATTAAAAAATAATCACAGCAAAAAAAAAAAAAATATATATATATATATATATATATATATATATATATATATTCCTCAAATGATGGCTGAGAGCAATAAACGAAATAAAATATTTAATGCCTGGCAAGTATTTCCAACTCTCCAGAGTGAAAATGGTCAGGGATGAGCGCAGCTAGGCCAGAATGCATGGAGAAAAGAAAAGAATCTCTGCATAAACACAAAAGACTGAGGAAATCAATCAAAGGTAAAAAGTCAAGGTTCAACTACAAGGAGGTCTGCAACGGAGAACAGAGTCCTGACGGTCCCAGATGGGCCACTTGCAGCAAGGCAGGGGAAGAGCAGACAGTCCTTAGCAATTACACTCCAATAGAGATTTAAAAAAAAAAAAAAAAAAGGCAACATTCACCAAATACCTCAGCCTGTTCCAGGGCATGGGCCTGGGTAGGGACTTGTCATGAAAGGATCAGAAACAGGCACATACTGTCCCCAGTAAAAGCTCAAGACAAAAGTTTCACACTTGTCTTGAAACAGGATGTATTGTGAATGTATTTATAGATAGCATCTACTCCTAAATGATCCTGTGTTGCTTTGGTTAACTGTCTCATTCTCTTGTTAATGTTTATTTCCAAGGAGTTAAATGAGTTAATAAAGAAGAGAATGGTAACCTAACCCAACCTGAAAATCTTCTCTGCTTATGTCAGTATGCGTTTGTGTGAAAGATTTGTTCCTGCTGGACTACTTTCTTTTTAAAGAATTTAATGTACAAATAATGCATAATCTGCCTATGTTTCTTTGCAAGATGTTTATTTATGCAGTGAGTAAGGAATTCTTTTCTTTTCTTTTCATCATCTCCAGTGCCCAGCTGAGTACCTTGCATATACTGCTAGTTGAGGACGTTGGCAGCAAAACAAAACAGACCTCCTTCAATGTGACTATTTATCATTTTGCATCTGTATATTTGACAGTAACTTGGCTGATGAACAAAATTTGTTGAACTACAAAAGATGATAAGACCCTCCTGAAGCCTTGGTTTCTGACTTTGACTGCTATCTTAAACCAAAGCCTGAACTTTTCAAATAAGTGCACCTTACTCAGTAGTTCTGGATATACTCAGATTTGAAATGGCAATGAAAACTCTGAATGTGGACCGTGGCACAAGGTGCCATTAGTGTGATAGCACAGTGGCCTGGCCAGGGCTTTGTAAAACTGCTCCAAATTTTTCAGTTAAATATCTTAGTCTCACAAAGTGACATAGTGTATGCTTGACTGGCATTATTTCATTACTAAAAATAAGATGATTGAAAAATATATGAAGCTTACAATACAATACTAATAGGACAGAAGAAGGGAAATGCCAAGATATTTCTGCACTGGTTTTGAAAGGTAAATATTCAGGTGAAAGTAAAAAAAAAAAGTTCTGAAAGCCATTTTAACGAATGCAAATTAAGGGGAAATTGTAAGATGACAGGTATTTTGCTTTATCATTTTGAGATTTCAGCTTGACAATGACATAATCCCTAAAAAGAAAGCATTTTCAAAACAATTAACATAATGTTAAAGGAGTAGAGAATTCAGACACAGACTCAATTACACGGTCTCTAACTCTTGCTAACATGAGACATATGTCGTGTGTGAAGATGAGATACACGTGCTAGTTAAGATAAGAGTAGATTTTATAGGGGTGTTTCAGAGTCAGAGGCTTTTAGTTTTTATAACCTTGAGCGATTTGGGAAGCAGAATTCTATGATGATCCCCAAGGTTCCAACCCCTGGTATATACGTCCTGTATAGTCATCGCCCCTGGAGTGTGGGTGGGAACTATGAAAAGAATCAGATGTCCTTTCCATTATTGGCAATTACGTGGCAAAGGTGAAGGGATTCTGCCGGTGTACAGGATGTCCCAATCTGTTGATTCTGAGTTAACCAAAAAGGAGATAGTCTGAGTAAGCTTGACCTAATCAGCTGACTCCCTTAAAAATGACCCAGGTCTTCTCTGAAAAAGGAGATGAAGGAGAGTCTCCTGCTGTTTGAATAAGTGAGCTGTCTGTGGAGAGAGCACCCATGAGAGGGCCATGGCCACTAGATGCTGAGCGAAGCCCTGGCTGACTGCCAGCAAAAGAACAGGGACTTCAGTCCTACAACTGCAGAGCCTGAATTATGCCAACAACTACTAGAGCCTGGAAAGGATCCAGACTCCAGAAAAGAACACCTTGATCGCAGCCTGTGAGACCCTGAGCAGCGGAGCCAGTTAACTGTGCCCAGGTGTCTGGCCCATAGAAAACTGCGAGATCTTAAATGGGTGTTGTCTGAAGCCACTAAGTGTGGTCATTTGCTACCCAGCACAACAGGCTAATAGACGTGAGCTGTTCTCTTAACCCACCGAACATTGGTTTCATACATGTAAGTGGAGATCATAATAGAAGGTCACTCTAAGAATTTAATGGGATTAAGTAATATTCTTAGCACATGCCTGGCATGTAATAAGAGCTCAGTCATGGCAGTTAGAAATAGCAGTGCTACTAGTAGCACTAGTAGTAGTAGCAGTAGTATAAACTGCAGTAATGGTGTTAGGTTGGAATACCTAGCTATGCTCAGATACAAAAGAGAGAAATTGGGATAGGCAATATATCTGTGTCCCGCAGGTTGACATTTGCCTAAATTAAATCAAGATATCATTAAATCTATCAACATACACACATTTGTGTATACTGGCTTGCCCCAAGCAGACACACGTACACGTACACACACACACCCCCACTCCGAGAGCACCAAATTACTCTCAGTCTGCAAATACACTACATTCTTTGCCTTTGTGTCTTTTTTCCACGTGCTGCTCATCCCCACTGAAATGTCATTCCCAAATCTCTACCGGTAAAATCTGTTTATTCTTCAATGCCAGGCTCGGATTATATGGCATTTACAATGTTCAAGAACTGTTCCTGTCACTTTAGAAATATCTCATTCAGTAACAATTGTATGAAATAAATATCACTGTTGTTCTTTCTTATCCCTTTCTTATAGGATAGGGAATGAAGACCCAGAAAGCCTAGTTTGCCCGAGTTCACAATGCAGAGCAGGATTTGAACTCAGGCAGTTGTGCTCCAGACTCTGCTCTCAACGACTATAACAAGTCTCACGCTGATGGCCTCCTGTATAAGCATTTCTATATCCAGTTGGAATGGAGTACATTTTCCCCTTTTCTCTTTTCCTATTATGTATATTTTTTGACAAGTAAGGTTTAAGCTAAGCCCAGGTTGAACTGTATCTGGATGATGGAGTTTGAAATCAAATTTTAATATCTTTGCATCCATATAGGAAAGGACACATTTAACCCAAACCCTCATTTACATTTGTCCAACTAGAGGAAAGAAGCCAACAGGAGGCAATAATAGGGAGGGTCCAAGGCTTCTACAGGAATCTATGAAGGAAAGAAGACTTGGGAACTGGATAGGGCATCCTCTTCCTGGGCTCAGGCCTGCCCTAAGCCTCTCCTCTGGTATTATATGCCCCAGGGAAGAAATGAGGGCCAGAAGCTAAAAGAGCTCTCATTGCCACACCCCGGGCACAAGCCGCCCTGCTGTGAGGTGCTCTGCGAGTCTCACATGGAGGCAGCACTGTTTCTGGGCAGTTCTATGAAAAAACACACTCACCAGTGGCCTAGAGTGGTGGTGCTGGTCTAAAGTCCTTCTGTGCTATGCAGGAGGCCTGCCGAACTTGCGGAAGTCAAACCTACATGTTATTGTGCTCTATTTTAAAGCTGAGAGATGGGAACATCTTCTCTCATCGCTCTTGTGTCTCTCATATTTTGAAAAAAAAAAGCCCATGTGACTTTATTTTGCATAACAACTTTACACCAATGGAGCCAGAGAGACTTGGAGAACCTGAGGCCCTACAGAGCAGGTGCCTGTCTCTCCTCACCCGCCTCAACACTGTGAGCTCCCAGGGAGCAGGACCCACGGGCCCCAGATCTCCGCACACTCCATGGGGCCTGCCCTGATGCCTTACACACAGGAGAGGCTTGATAAATGTGCACTGGTTGAAGGATAAAATAATCCTATTAATCCACAATAGCCAACTTGCCAGTAGATGTAGCTAATGTGTCTAACTTCAGAAAACATGTACAGGAGAATCTAAAATACAAGAACAGCTGGGATTAACTTGGGAAATAGATACTCACTAATCTAAAAAGCAACTACTGGCTACAGAAAATGATTGCTGATAATGTTGAGTTGTCTTGGGAATCTAGGTTTACTTTTTGCCCCTGTGAAGAAAAGGAACTATAAAGTCAAAATCTGGCTAATGAGAAGACACTGCTTCAAAGAAAAAGAATAAATCTGAACAGTGTTCAGGGTTGAGAGCTACCGGATTAAGCAAACCTGATCTTCCAGCGCATGTTATTCAATAGGAAAATATCTGAGTGCGATGGGTAGCAGCGGCATTTGAGACGCGTTGTGTGTTTTAACTTTTAGGAATGGCTCCCCCTCCCTCGCGTGACCCCAGGTCCTCTGTCCTGATCTCTAACCCGTATCTTATAGGGCCGCCTCATGTCTGACTCCTCTACTGAACCGGCCCCTCCTTGCTGACTGCAGTAAGTCTTATTCATCCTTTTGTCTCCAGTGCCTAAACACATCTGTGACAATGGCAGGATCTCATTAAGTGTATACCGAGTGAATGAAACACCTTAATATTTTTACAAAACTAGGAATTAATAAAACTTTAAGAGTAGTTGACTTGGCTGAAATTATTCTTGATACACAAAATGAAATATGGCTCTATCTGATTATTTTGATATGAAGCAAAAAGGCAGGTGTTGGGAAGAGAGAGGGCACTTGACTGACACAGCAGCAGCAGATCTTGGCCTGAGGCTTGGCTTCGCACCTATTGCTAAGCTCTGATGATTGTCAATGATGACTGTCTTTATTTCTTGATCTCTACGGTCCTGCAAGGCTTACAGTCTAAGAATATAGGCGCCATGAGGGCAGGAAGCTGTCTATGCTGTTCATGGCTGCGTCCCCATGGCATAGCTCACTAAATGCACACTTGTGAATAAATGAATAACAAAGACCCTGCAACAACTTCTCACGTCCAGCTCCTATGCAGAGGTTTTTTTTAAAAAATGATGCTGAATTTTCTATGCCAATATATAAGAAAGCTACACAATGTTTCCTCATGAAATAGTTTCCCCATGATTTAAAATTCTGTTTTTTCTATGTCTGCATGCTTCAACAACATGAACTATGCGTGTAACATTAACAATTTGGGACAGAATTCAATAGAGTATTTACACAATTGTTAAAATGAACATTATAATAAATTATTGTCATTCGTCACAGACGGCCCAGTAGAACTTCACCTATTTCTTACGAGATCTGCAATAGTCTTTGTTGGCTGGTTTCTAAATAATAAACTCTGGTGAGTCTTCATGTTTTGTTTATGTGTTTGCTTGTTTTTTCTTTTTTTAAGAATTAACCTTTGGTTGGTCTTAATGTTTAATTCTCAATTCACATATGTAATAAAAGTAATGTATCATTACTCATATTAATGAGCATCTATTTTTTTAAAAGCAGTATTTGAATGTGTTGCCACTCAGCAGTGTATGAAACAAAGGGATTTTTCACTCACTCATTTAGAACTTATTTCTGGAAGGAAGGGAGAATGTCTAATCATAATGTAGATGAATTGTAAAATGAACGAAAATGTTTGTTAATATAAATATAAGCAATATAAAAATTCAAATGATTTTTAAAAATACATTATTATAACATATCAGTTAAAGAATTAATTTTCTATAACACCATTAAATAATTATATTTTCATAATACAGTTAGCCTAATAAAGTTAGGCTTTATTCCATGTAAATTAAAGAATTTAAGCAGTTAGAATCTGCAACTTTTCAAATGAACCTCTGATTCCACAAAATTAAATTAATAAATTTAAAATAGTATTTTTAACCAGAAAAAGTATAAATGCATATTGAAGGGTATTATGGATGGAGAACATACTTAAATTTTGGAAGGACTGAAGGAGAAGTTTACTTAGAAAGCATGAGCTTTGGTGTAGAGAGAACAATCGTCAGGCCCTGGCCCTGTCACTGTGTGATCTATGGCAAGTGTAACCAATCTCCCCGAGCCTCAATTTCCTCGTCTTAAGTGGAAATACTGACCCCATAGGTTGGTGAAAACTGAAAAAGAAAATATGTATATACACGTATTAATGTATATTCATACATATAATTTCAGGTCAGATACAGAGATACATATGCTACTTTTAAATTACATTTAGAAGATATATATTTAGTAAAGTGCATATGTGCATACAAATAAAGAGAGTGGGAAGCACTGATCCTGAAAGAAATCTATTTTATAGGAATTGGGAGAAGGAACCAAGAAATGGGAAAAAAATAGAATCAGGAAAAACTAGGTAGTTAGAAAGAACTTAAAGAAAAAAGAATTAGCAATCCTGAGAGGAAGAATACGAGGGCGGCGGGGAGAGACGTGTTGGACACCAGAGGCGTGAGAAACCTCCTTCCAGGCTGTGCTGAGCCCGTCCAGGGTGCCTCTTGTCAGGGTGAGGAGCCCAGACCTTACCTGGTGGCGTTATAATGTGGAAAGACACTGCAAATGATGAAAACAGTCATCAGCAACAGGGTCACTTGGGTCAAGTGACAGGAACTTGGGGGAAATTCTGGGATGAAGTTTGGGAGGGTTTTTTATTTATTTATTTTTAATTAATTTATTTATTGCAGAAAGGAAAAAAAAAAGAATGAAATGAAGAGAGAGATGGAAGACTAACAAGTATAACAAGATTAACTTGAACCTGCTAGTTCTTGGGCAAGGCTGACTCACCGCTTCTCCCATGGGCTCTAGCTAAATCAGAATTTCAAAATCAAGCCCAGCCTCGTTCCCCACAATGGCACACGCTGCTGCTTATGAGGAAGACCCCAAGCTGACGGGACACTCAGTCCCCTGGTGCCTAATGAAAGGTCCAAGGGGACCAGCTGCGTGCATCGCTTCCCCTGCTCTCCTACCCTTTCCCACCTAGACAGGAGGAGTAGAATAGTGAGTAAACAGGTTATTTATCTGTATTTAGCTTTACTCAGTCATTACAATCCATGTATGACATAGACAGATGGCCTTCTACATATATAGATATTTAAGCAGCCAGCACAGTTCTTCTATATAAGAGTCTGAATTTCAGTGCATGTTAGTTCTCCTTACATCCACTCTCTTCAGTCACTGACTAGTTTGCTCATTTTGAGCTATGTCACATTCTGAAAATATGATTTTTCCCTCTTAATGCAATGAACCAAACCACTGCATATTTTCTCTTGGTTTTCATTATCTGGAATAACTTAGTACTTTTTTTTTTCTAACCCTTCCTACATCCATTAGAACCCAGTTCCTGAAAATCATGGGTTTTCAAAACCTAAAACATATCCAATTATAGTTGTAATGTAAGGCACTCTGTAAATGATCAATAAATCTAAAACCCACAAACATTTCAGTTTCACTTTACAAATAGTTCAGATATGCGAGTGCCAAATGATGAAATCATAGTGTTGATTTTCACTTTGTACTTGACCTCTACATTAAAGCAGAAAGGACTAATGTCAGATTTTACATTACTTTATCTTACTCTCTTCTTGATCTTTAACTGGAAAACATGGTAGGAAAAAAACTGTGGATTTCTATCATTCTCATTCCTAAAATGACATATAAAAGCAAAAGCGAAATTAGCTACTTAGTCAAATATAGTGAGAGCGTCATCACAATCCCCGGTGTCCCTGCAGGAAGCCCTAAAAGACTTCACATTGTGTGTCTATAGGGAAATCTGCAGCAGGAATACATCAGTGTGGCAGGACTGCATCAATGAAATCCAGAAAAATAGGGTTGGGTGCTACTCTTTTAAAAACAAGTAGCTCCACTGCAAACAAAATACTTAGTAACTTGATTGACATAAATGTTTTATTATGAGGGTTATTTTCCTGCATTTGATAGTGAATAAGCAAAGTGCAATATATTAGTGTGGACAGGATTCTCCAAATCAAAGCTGGGGAAACCTCCCTACTGAGATCATCCAAGGAGTTGAACATGAAGCAAAGTTTCAGGGCAAGAGGGGCTGACCATATCACAAATTAGATGTCTTTCATCTTTATTTCGATTTAAGAAAGTATATTTGGTATACTTGTTGGTAGACATATTTTAACTGAAATGCAAAAATCACAAAGTCCCTAAATTCAGATCAAATTATCTATAAAACTCATGATAAGGGCAGTGGAATTGATTACATAAAACATATTTTGCTGGAAACAGAAATTTAGAGGACTACATTTGAGATCTAAAGTATAAATGAGTCACTAATATTACAACTTATCATCCACATGTACAGATGGGGGCTAGTCACTATTCTTTACCTCTTCATAAATGATGAATATTGGTTAATGATGGCCACGGAACAAATTATCTGCATGAATGTGGAATTTCATTTAAAATTTTGACACAAATTTATGACTCATTAAGATGGAAAACACGAAATTCACGGAAAAATCTTTTAGTCCATTGATCTCTCACTTTGCTGAAAGATAGTTAAATGGTTTGAAATTAATGCCTGATAAATATGTGAACTGATTGAAGGTATAAGTACCTTCAAAGACCTATTCAAGGCTTATGAAAATCATTTTTTAAATGAGCCAAAAACATGAAAATTAGCTCTACTTAAATGCCTAGGATAGCCCAGTAGTGTACTTTACTTATTGGTTTACAAACGGCATTTCCAGTCTTCTTGAAGAAGAGCTCCCATCTTGCATTGTTCTGTTTTTTCAAATCCTTCTAGATTTTACAGAGTCAGGCATAGTCACTAAGGAAAGATCCTCCAGTCACATAAGCCAGGTAGCAGGGTTCTGTGTGCACCCCCAGCGGCTCCTTCACAATGTTTCACGCCACATCCTTTGTTGATCTCTAAATGTTGGGAGGCACTACGGTCCAGTCTACGGGCCTCTTTTTTCTATCATTATTCACTCATTAGTTGATCTTCTCCAGTGCCATGGTTTGAAATATCTACAATATGATTTCTGCCAAATTTACATTTCCAGCTTTGAGCTCCAGATTCACACAACAAATTACCTCTGTGGCTCATCTGCATTCATTGGAATTTCAATTTTAGTATTTCCTAAGTAGCACTCATGATTATTCTCCACAAAGGCTGCTTCTGCCCAGTCTTCCCCATCTTAAAAAAGAACACCACCATCACCTAGGTGTTTAAGATAAATACCTATGAATCATCCTTAATTCCTCTATCTCCATCACACTCTACATCCAATCCAAGACAGATACAATCTATTTTCAAAATCTCTCCAGAATTGGACCACTTCTCACCAACCCCAAAGCGATATAACCCTAATCGAAGCTACCGCACTGGTCACATGTGGATCCTCATAACTGTTTCTGCTACTTCCATTTCTCCCAGACCAGGCCATTTCTCCATCTGAGGATAGAGTTTCTTTCAGAAACATAAATTAGACCCCATTACTCCTTAGCTCAATATCCTCTGATGGCTTCAGGTGCACACTCTTTACACACACCTTCAAGATACTACCTTCTCTTGCCTTGCCTCTCCAAGCTCATCACCTCATACCCGATCTAGCCACATTATCCTTCTTTTTGTGCTCACATAATACACCAAGCTCAGTGCTTTCACTCAGCCTTTGCGCTTGGCATTCCCTCTCTCTATGCTATTCCTCTCAATACTGTATGTTGGTTCCCTAAATCCATTCAGGGCTCTGCTTAGAGAGACCACCCTTTTAGAAGGAGTTCATTTCGACCTTACTCTCTAGTCTTCCAATCTAGTTTACATTTCTTTACGGCACTCACCACCACCTCAAATTATACATATAACAAATTAATTTATTTATTTGTTTTGAATGTCTCTCCACTAACAGGGTCAGCTTCTTACAGTAGGAGTCCTGTTTGTGTTGTTTACCATTATGTCTGAGCACCTAGATCCATGCTGGCACAGATAAGGCACTCAATACTTATGGCTTTATTGAAGGAAACATTAGTGAATGTACATACTTTTTCATAGGCTATGTTATAAACAATTCTGAAAATCTATTATTATAATATAAAGTGATGTACAAATAAATATGGCTTGAATAGCAAAGTTGGTAGTTTTAATCAAGTATGTATATGCGTATGTCTTACTTAAGCAATTAACTATTATATTCTTAGTAAATATGGGACCAATGAATACATGAATCAACTGTAGATGTGTGTGTCTGTTGATCGTAAGCCTAGTAGTAGTTTTGACAATAGCAAATGTTCAGAAAGTAGGATGTGCCCAAATGGATTTGGTCTATTCCAATTCGTCTCCTTAGCTAGAAACATCTGTTGAAACAAGTAGGAAGAAAGACATCCTCTTTGAAGAGGATGCTTCTGTTATCTTCCTGCTCTGCAGAGGATGCCTTGTCAGTTTTAACTCTTTGAACCCTGCAACAATCTTGGAAGATGGACAAAAGTCATGAAAGACTGCTGGGAATCAGCTGGGTGCAGTTTGGTAGGAGCCAGGGAAAGAGACAAGGGGAAAGCACTTGGCTGATAACCAACTTCCACTTCCATTGAGTGACTGTGATTATCACAATTTTAATCATACTCATTAGGGACTGTTAGTCTGAACAACATATCCCCTAGGACTGCTCTACGGACGTCAACTTTAATTTGATCATATTTTAATACAGAACAGTGTATAGCTTGAAGACAGGAATCTACACAACTGTTGATAATAGAGGAGGGCCACAGAAATCTAATAATCACGTTCTTACTTTGCTACCATGACAGTCAATTGCATTCCACAAGAAACCTTCTTGTTAATTCACTGCTCCTATCTTGTACCAGGCAGACCAATTCACAGTGAATAAGAAGGTTTCTATGGCTCTTTGAAGCAGTACTTTATGAAAATTCTATACATGCCACCTGAAAATAATTTTAAATCTCTACTGCTTAACTTTCTGGTTTTCTTCCCCTCCCATTTAAAAAAAAGGTTGAAAATAAAATAGTGAATTCACACATCTGTCTTTCCAATATGATATAAATCCACAGATTGACCATTCCTATACTACTATAATGCTGTAGATGGTGGGGTATTTCCAGAGATAGTTTATCAGCTTTCTCAATAAATAAAGGAAAATTCACTCTTCTCTGGAAAAATCAGACAAAGAAGTATTCTCCCTCCCTTTTTCCCTCTTTCTACTATAAGCCATATTAGCTTCCAAATAAAATATTTTAAGAGTGCTAAGAGGGACTTCCCTGGTGGCGCAGTGGTTAAGAATCCATCTGCCAATGCAGGGGACACGGGTTCAAGCCCTGGTCCGGGAAGATCCCACATGCCGCGGAGCAACTAAGCCCGTGCGCCACAACTACTGAGCCTGCGCTCTAGAGCCCGCGAGCCAAAACTACTGAGACCATGTGCCACAACTACTGAAGCCTGCATGCCAAAAGCCTGTGCTCTGCAACAAAGAGAAGCCACCACAATGAAAAGCCTGCACACCGCATCAGAGAGTAGCCCCCACTTGCCACAACTAGAGAAAGCCCGCACACAGCAATGAAGGCCCAGTGCAGCCCCACCACAAAATTAATTAATTAATTAATTATTTTAAAAAAGAGTGCTAAAAAATCATCCACAGATACAGACACCAACACCCACCCCAGTCGCCCTCCATGCAGGTTTTCTTATTGACCATAAATTCCCAGTTAAATAGTAACATCTCTGATTGTTTATGGAGAAAACTTATATTTAAAATAGGAAAACCTAATTCATTGCCCCAGTGTTCTAAAGAATATTTGTATTACAAATGGATCTCAAAAAAGTACAGCTAAGTCTTAATAGACAAACATACATTTTTATCAAACGGGGGAAGAAATCCTCGAGAAGAAACTTAGCAGCAGTGTTACACATTTTTTCTAACTCCCGAAAGTCTCTGAAGATGAGGAAATGCTTTTTATTTATGCCCAGAACTGCAAAAAAGTGATATGGTATGGGAGTTAATCCTAGAAAGATAGAGCACACAACAACTGCCTCTGGATCTGTATCCAGAACAACTGAACACTGTTTTCATTCATTTGGGAAAATAACAGTCCTGCACATAGTATGGTCCTAGAAAAAATTACTCTTGTGTGGCAATTCCATTAATCAATTAATATTAAAAATGCCAATGTATTTGTATTGTGAAGTTAAGGTATAACCTCTTCATTCATAAATCAGAGAACTTTAATCATATTAACCATTATCCCAAGTGATTAAATACATCTCAGAGACAGAAAAAAAATAAATCAAACAAGGCAATCTCTCCCAGAAAGACAGGAGGACAGAACCAGACATTCCTTCGCACAAAGTACTGGTGCTCTGGGATTTCACTGGTCCCACCAACGATGAGGGGCATGCGCATGGTCGGGACTCGGCTGTTGTGTGGATACCTGTCATATCATCTTACTACCCACACTACCTGTCACAGAGTTCCATGGAGGAGGTTGTCACCTTGACTGCTTTGATACCCCTTCACCTCCCAGGCAGGTTATATTCATGGCCCTTGGAAAACCATTTCTAATTTGGTTTCAGAATAAGCTATCACTCTCATAGTAAGGGGATAGAGGATTCATCTCAGGATCAAGAGAAATAAGGAGTGGGCAAGTGGCTGTTCATGGATTTTGTTAACTAACAAGCTCTCCATCCTTTGTCAGAATATTCCTGACCCCGAGTCACAGCCTTTGTGATGAATTTTAAGTGCCCTTTCAGGGGCTGTGTGTGGTGTCTCTGTACAGCCCCTCCCCATGCCTGGCCCAGCTCCTTTCCTCTTCAGTGACTGCCTGGCCTTGGGAGCGGGGCTGGGGACCCAGAGAGGCAGCCTCTGCTGCTCACTGCCCCATCCCTTGGCTCCCGCCCAACACCCTCCCTAAATATAGCAAAGCTTAGAGACAGAACCGTGGGTGTCAGAGAAAAGTGACCCTGTCCCTCAGAATCAGTGGATTGATTGCCTTTCCTTTCACATCCCTGTACACAGGCATATAATTGAGCAGTAATTTGGTATGAAATCATCAATTTGCTTCCAGGTTGAGACTAAACCAGTCACTTTAAACATTTTAATATTAACAAAAGGCTTTGTATGATTTCTTTTTTTCTCTGCTGCGACTTTATTAGAGGTTGCCAGACCACAGTGGCTTTGACAAGTCTGTCAGTGGTCAGGGGTCCCACAATGAAGTAAGAAAACACCCCACCAAGACCTAGCATGCCTGTAGACAGTACAGGACATTTTCAATGTCAGTGTCTACACAGAATGTGTGGTGTAAACTATAGTCTTTGAAGAATATTAATCAATTCAGATCAGAGAATTTATGATGCAGCTCATTATCAGGGAGATCAATTTTAGAGCTTAAATTTAAAAGCCTATGCTTAGGTCAAAAAGTAAATAATTGAGTAAAAGAGAAAATACATACCAGCACAAAAATGTGATTTATTTTTCTTCTACATAAATATCACCATGTTCATTAGTGCTAATGAACAACTAACTAGATTTCCTTACAAAATATTGATATAGGAAAAAAGTACTTTACCACCACAGGAAGACATCTAACAGAAAGCCTTTGATGGAGTAATATAGTCATCCTATGTACAGAGAGTCATGTAAATATTGCAAAAATACTGAAATACATCTTATTATTTCAACATTAAATCTCTAAGGAAAGACGTTTTTAATGTCTTCAATAGCTATGTTAAAATGGTTATTCACTAATATTGGCTAATATTTGGATGTGACATTTAGAAAAATCTAAGCTTATCTTTAAGGTGAAGTGTATGCATTTATTCTTATAATTAATTACTTTAAGTAATGTATTTCACTGACAATATATAAAAATAAAAACTGATCCAGTGATACCATTTCAAGGACCTTATCCTAAGGAAATAATTAGTCAAAGGGCACAAACAGCATGGATGAGATGTTTCCTGGAACACTGCTATAAAAGCAGAAACACAAATAAATCCATATATATGGGATGAGTTCAATGAATTATGTTATATCCATATGGAAAATGGAATACCATGCAATCATAAAAATCCAACATTTAATAAGAAAAAAGTACTTTCCACTGCGGGGACAAAAATGGTCAATTTTAATAATTGAACATAGGATTATTCCACTTATCTGGCAGCCACTGAATACATTCATTTATGTATACATACAACAAATATTTACTTTATGTTTAATCAAATACTATGTGCCAGAAGTATGTACTGATAAAGAAAACAGACTCAGGCTTATACACATTAAAGAGTTAATTGTAAAAATAAATATGAAATTGTGATGTTTTATAAGAGAAAAGAATAAAATGAAACAAGAGATTATAATAATACTAGACCAAATATAGGTTGAGGGATGGGAGCAGAGAATGTATTTTCTAAGACATGATAGGGAGGCCAAGTAGTGCAGGAGAGCTAGTATGTGGGAATGCTTTCAAACCAGAGGGAGGGCACCCTCGGCATGGGGAAAGTGGCATGAGTCACATTTTTAAATTAAGTTCAATGGAGACCTTCAAGGTGGCAGAGGAGAAAGACGCGGAGATCACCTTCCTTCCCATAAATACATCAAAACTACATTTACCTGTGGAACAGCTCCTACAGAACACCTACTGAATGCGGGAAGAAGACCTCAGACTTCCCAAAAGGCAAAAAAAATCCCCACATACCTGAGTAGGGCAAAAGAAAAAAGAAAAAACAGAGACAAAAGAATAGGGACAACACCCGCACCTCTGGGAGGGAGCTGTGAAGGAGGAAAGTTTCCACACACTAGGAAGCCCCTTCACTGGTGGGGATGGGGGGTGGGTGGGGGGGAAGCTTTGGAGCCATGGAGGAGAGCACAGCAACAGGGGTGCAGGGGCAAAGTGGAGAGATTCCTGCACAGAGGATCGGTGCCGACCAGCACTCACCAGCCTGAGAGGCTTGTTTGCTCACCTGCTGAGGCAGGTTAGGGCTGTGAGCTGAGGCTCCGGCTTCAGAGGTCAGATCCCAGGGACAGGACTGGGGCTGGCTGCATAAAGACACCCTGAAGGGGGCTAGTGTGCCACAGCTAGCAGGAAGGGAGTCTGGGAAAAAGTCTGGACCTGCCACAGAGGCAAGAGACCTTTGTTTTGGGGTGTGAGAGGAGATGGGATTCCTTCCCAGTGTGCCCACAGAAGGCAGAGCACAGCCTAAACGAGCCCCAGAACGGGTATGAGCCATGGCTATCAGCTCAGAGACCCCAGAGACAGGCATAAACTGCTAAGACTGCTGCTGCTGCTACCAAGAGTCCTGTGTGCGAGCACAGGTCACTATCCACACCTCCCCTCCTGGGAGCCTGTGTAGCACACAACTGCCAGGGTCCCAAGATCCAGGGACACCTTCCCCAGGAGAACACACGGCGTGCCGCAGGCTGTTGCAATGTCATGCCTGCCTCTGCCACCACCGGCTCGCCCCGCTTTCCAATCATGACTACAGTACCCCTCCTTCCCCATGGCCTGAGTGAGCAAGAGAGCCCTAATCAGCTGCTGCTTTAACCCCCTCCTGTCTGGGCGGGTAACATATGACTGATGGCAACCTACATGCAGAGGCAGGCCCAAACCAAAGCTGAAACCCAGGAGCAGTGCAAACAAACGAGAAAGGGAAATTTCTCTGTGCAGCCTCAGGAGCAGCAGACTAAATCTGCACAATCAACTTGATAAACCCTGCAAATGAAGAAGGCTGAATAGAAAGGGAAGTTCCCAAAATTGAGGCAGTGGACTTTGGGAGCAACTTGGGGTAGACTTGGGGTTTCCTTTATGCATATTGTAAATATTTATGCACCTAACATAGGAGCACCTCAATACATAAGGCAAATATTGACAGCCATAAAAGGGGAAATCAACAGTAACACAATCATAGTAGTGGACTTTAACACTTCACTTTCACCAATGGACGGATCATCCAAAATGAAAATAAATAAGGAAACACAAGCTTTAAATGATACATTAAACAAGATGGACTTAATTGATATTTATAGGACGTTCCATCCAAAAACAACAGAATACACTTTCTTCTCAATGCTCATGGAACATTCTCCAGGATAGATCATATCATGGGTCACAAACCAAGCATTGGTAAATTTAAGAAAATTGAAATTATATCAAGTATCTTTTCTGACCACAATGCTATGATACTAGATATCAATTACAGGAAAAAATCTGTAAAGAATAAACACATGGAGGCTAAACAATACACTACTAAATAACCAAGAGATCACTGAAGAAATCAAAGAGGAAATCAAAACATACCTAGAAAAAAATGATAATGAAAACATGACAACCATAACCTATGGGATTCAGCAAAAGCAGTTCTAAGAGGGAAATTTATAGCAATACAATCCTACCTCAAGAAACAAGAAAAATCTCAAATAAACAACCTAATATTAAACTAAAAGTAATGAGAGAAAGAACAAAAAAAAAACCCCAAAGTTAGCAGAAGGAAAGAAATCATAAAGCTCAGATCAGAAATAAGTGAAAAAGAAATGAAGGAAATGATAGCAAAGATCAATAAAACTAAAAGCTGGTTCTTTGAGAAGATAAACAAAATTGATAAACCATTAGCCAGACTCATCAAGAAAAAAAGGGAAAAGACTCAAATCAATAGAATTAGAACTGAAAAAGGAGAAGTAACAACTGATACTGCAGAAATACAAAGAATCCTGAGAGATTACTACAAGCAACTATATGCCAATAAAATGGACAACCTGGGAGAAATGGACAAATTCTTAGAAAAGCACAACCTTTCAAGAGTGAACCGGGAAGAAATAGAAAATATAAACAGACCAATCACAAGCATTGAAATTGAAACTGTGATTAAAATTCTTCCAACAAACGAAAGCCCAGGACCAGATGGCTTCACAGGCGAACTCTATCAAACATTAGAAAAGAGCTAACACTTATCCTTCTCAAACTCTTCCAAAATACAGTAGAGGGAGGAACACTCCCAAACTCACTCTGTGAGGCCACCATCACCCTCATACCAAAACCAGACAAAGATGTCACACACACACACACACACACACAAAAACCTACAGACCAATATCACTGATGAACAAAGATGCAAAAATCCTCAACAAAATACTAGCAAACCAAATCCAACACCACATTAATAGGATCACACACTGTGATCAAGTGGAGTTTATCCCAGGAATGCAAGGATTCATCAATACATGCAAATCAATCAATGTGATACACCATATTAACAAACTGCAGGATAAAAACCATATGATCGTCTCAATACATGCAGAAAAAGGTATCTACAAAATTCAACACCCATTTATGATAAAAACTCTCCAGAAAGTGGGCATAGAGGGAACCTACCTCAACATAATAAAGGCCATATATGACAAACCCAAAGCCAACATCATTCTCAATGGTGAAAAGCTGAAACCATTTCCTCTAAGATCAGGAACAGGACAAGGTTGCCCACTCTCCCCATTATTATTCAACATAGTTTTGGAAGTTTTAGCCACAGCAATCAGAGAAGAAAAAGAAATAAAAGGAATCCAAATCGGAAAAGAAGTATAGCTGTCACTGTTTGCAGATGACATGATACTATACATAGAGAATCCTAAAGATGCTACCAGAAAACTACTAGAGATAATCAATGAATTTGGTAAAGTAACAGGATACAAAATTAATGCACAAATCTCTTGAATTCCCATACACTAATGATGAAAAATCTGAAAGCGAAATTAAGGAAACAATCCCATTTACCAGTGCAACAAAAAGAATAAAATACCTAGGAAGAAACCTTCCTAAGGAGAGAAAAGACCTGTATGCAGAAAACTATGGCACTGATAAAAGAAATTAAAGACAATACAAACAGATGGAGAAAAACACCATGTTCTTGGATTGAAAGAATCAACATTGTGAAAATGACTATACTTCCCAAGGCAATCTACAGATTCAATGCAATCCCTATCAGGCTACCAACATTTCTTCTACCTTCACAGAACTAGAACAAAAAATTTTACAATTTGTATGGAAACTCCGAATAGCCAAAGCAATGTTGAGAAAGAAAAACAGAGCTGGAGGAATCAGGCTCCTGGAATTCAGACTATACTACAAAGCTACAGTAATCAAGACAGTATGGTACTGGAACAAAAACAGAAATATAGATTGATGGAACAGGATAGAAACCCCAGAGATAACCCTACACACATATGGTCACCTTATCTTTGACAAAGGAGGCAAGACTATACAATGGAGAAAAGACAGCCTCTTCAATAAGTGGTCCTGGGAAAACTGGACAGCTACATGTAAAAGAATGAAATTAGAACACTTCCTAACACCATACACAAAAATTAACTCAAAATGGATTAAAGACCTAAATTTAAGGCCAGACACTATCAAACTCTTAGAGGAAAACATAGGCAGAACACTCTATGACATAAATCACAGCAAGATCCTTTTTGACCCACCTCCTAGAGAAATGGAAATAAAAACAAAAATAAACAAATGGGACCTAGTGAAACTTAAAAGCTTTTGCACAGCAAAGGAAACCATAAACAAGACAAAAAGACAACCCTCAGAATGGGAGAAAATATCTGCAAATGAAGCAACTGACAAAGGATTAATCTCCAAAATATACAAGCAGTGTATGCAGCTCATTATCCAAAAAACAAACAACCCAATTCAAAAATGGGCAGAAGACCTAAATAGACATTTCTCCAAAGAAGATATACAGATTGCCAGCAAACACATGAAAGGATGCTCAACATCACTAATCATTAGAGAAATGCAAATCAAAACCACAATGAGGTATCACCTCACATCAGGTCAGAATGGCCATCATTAAAAAATCTGCAAACAATAAATGCTGGGGAGTGTGTGGAGAAAAGGGAACCCTCTGGTGGGAATGTAAATTGATACAGCCACTATGGAGAACAGTATGGAGATTCCTTAAAAAACTAAAAATAGAACTACCGTATGACCCTGCAGTCCCACTACTGGGCATATACCCTGAGAAATCCATAATTCAAAAAGAGTCATGTACCACAATGTTCATTGCAGCTCTGTTTACAATAACCAGGACATGGAAACAACCTAAGTGTCTATTGACAGATGAATAGATAAAGAAGATGTGGCACATATATACATTGGAATATTACTTGGCCATAAAAAGAAACAAAATTGCATCATTTGTACTGAGGTGGATGGATGGAGAGTTTGTCATACAGAGTGAAGTAAGTCAGAAAGAGGAAAACAAATACCGTATGCTAACACATACATATGGAATCTAAAAAAAAAAAAAGTTTCTGATGAACCTAGGGGCAGGACAGGAATAAAGACGCAGACGTAGAGAATGGACTTGAGGACACGGGGAGGGGGAAGGGTAAGCTGGGATGAAGTGAGAGAGTGGCATGGATATATATACACTACCAAATGTAAAACAGATAGCTAGTGGGAAGCAGCTGCATAGCACAGGGAGATCAGCTCGGTGCTTTTTGACCATCTAGAGGGATGGGATAGGGAGGGTGGGAGGAAGGTGCAAGAGGGAGAGGATATGTGGATATATGTATATATATATAGCTGATTCACTTTGTTATACAGCAAACTAACACAATGTTTTAAAGCAATTATAGTCCAAAAAAGATGTTAAAAAGTTAATTAATTAATTAAGTTCAAGAATCACTAACTGATTATGTGATGTAATATACTGACCAGCTGTACTGTTGCAGTAACTGTGGCATCACAGTCACACCCAGGCCTCAGTTTTCTCCTCTGTGAAAACATCTGGCTAGGCAAACAACATCAATGTCCCTTCAGTTCTTCATAAGACTTAGCACTGTGGGAACATTACTTAGGGATTCTGCTGCAGCACTTATATCTTTACCGGTGTTAAGTCAATAAAATAGAGCTTTATAAAAAAATGGTATAAAAGGATAGGTGTATTTTGTGTGTGTGTGATAAACAAGAATGAGAGGTTTAAGGGATATTTGGCATTTGATTATGTTTTCAAATACGAAATGCCAAAACGTACGGCCAAATCCTACCCTCTAGGATGCTTTTAAAAGTTCTACTACTAGGGGTAAATTGGGAATCAGAATGTATTCCCAGCTGCATAACTATGAGGTTGCCTGTTCTTTTTAGTCAATAAATATTCTTATCTGATGGCAATGTCTGACACTGTCTGAATGTCTGTGTGGTTTGGAGTGCTACCATAAAAAAAGCATGACATGCCCCCCTCATTCTGATATTATGGACAAATGACATAACTTGCCATGAATAACACATATTAGGAACACACATTGACAAGGCTGAATTTACCTGAGCTTTATGCTCCTGGAAACGGGGAAGGTTAAAGGAGTTTTCCTCATTCCTTTGTGTTCCAGAAAACAGCTTACTGAGGGCAACCACCCTTCCCCATAAAAGTCATGATGCATCCCCACTTGTTTATCTATGACAAGGACAGACATGGACCCTCCAAATTCCTATTCTTTGCCTCATACATGGTTAGCTGAACTGCTGGTCCCCACTTATCAACCAGAATACAATGCTTGGTAACCAACTTTGGTTAAGCTTCTTCCTCCACACTTTCTCCCACACTCAGCCCAAGACAGCAGAGAGCCCCTCTTGAGGATAAGCTGGCCTATGGTAACACAGTGTCTGATCTACTGCCCTGTAACGTTACCCCCTCACCTCACTTCTCCACCTGGTTCTTTCTAGCCTTGTCCGCTCCTCTCTATATAAGAAAACGCCTTCTTCCTAGTTCTTGAGAGGCTTGTGGAGCTTCTAGTCAGAACGTTCACCCAACTGCAACAGTCCCCTTGATCGACTGCAATAGTCCATCCTCACCCCCATGTCCCACAGCAACCCTTTCAAATAAAGCCTCCCCTTATTAAATGGACATTTATTTTTTATTTGACAATATTTACAAGGAATGCTTTCATAAGAGGTTAAAATAGTTTTGATTGTTTCTTAATCTCACCTAACTTTCCCTCTAGACCCTGGAAAAAAAACTGTGCTCAGCATGGAAAAACCATACACGAGCAAGTTGGCAAATTATTAGACAATAAAAAATTAAATCACTGAAGAAATTTATACAAATCATAGGACAAGACCTTGTACATTAAAAAAGTCAGTGAAACAATAACAACAACAACAAAACTACACAGCCACAAAGGAAAAATGGTTCATGTAATCATTTCATGCTTTTTTTTCCCCTTCACATTATGGAAGTTTCTTTGTTCACATTATCTCCAGCGGTCTGTTAAATGTTTGCAATGCTTCAGTGCTTTTCTGAACAACATTTTGTTAGGAATGAAAAGTGACTTACCTATCAATAATAAAGGCAGCTGAAAGATTAGAATAAAGAAATGAGTTTGTCTGAAATACGTACTTGGTTTCTGCCTTAGCTCCTGATCAGCCAGCCAGCACAAAACAGAGCCAGGGTCCTATCCGTCTCCCAACTACAATGGATCTCTAGTTTTGTGGGAGTCAACAAGTGGTTTTCAATACTGTGAACCTTGACTACACAACAAAAGAACCCAGGCCCAGGGGGTGAGAGCTTCCAAGACTGTGTTCAGGGTATGAGCAGAAGCCACTTGAGGACCCTGCTTTCAGCCCTTTCAGGGGCTTCACACTGCAAACCTGTTGCAGTGAATAGGGTAGGAGACCATCAGTAGAAACGGGCACGTTAATGTCTTCCTAGACTCTTCCACTTAACAGTTTGAACCCATCACTATTCTATACGATTTAGCTGTTCGAAGACGATAAAGTTAAAAGCAACAAAAAACAAAAAACAAAGCAAAACAAAACCTTGGGCCTCCCAGATGTTAAGTTTCAATCTGTTTTCACAACTTGTCTTACCAAGGCCACATCATGGGAACTACTTCCCCAAATCTGGCCTCATGGGACCTCAAGGCAGGTCGGAGGATTGCAATGAGTATTCATCACAGCATGTATTTGTGGAGGATAAGAAATTTACAATAAGATTTGTATTTGCCAATTGTCTAATTAATCCTAATTGTCCTGTTTTAAGGGTCTGGTTGGAATAAGGCTTTGCTAACCAAGCCTATGAAGTTTGTTTTTATGTCAGAGGGAATCTTCCCCAGCAGTCCTTTTAAATCAAGAGCCAGAGGACAAAAATAAAATTATAAAAAAAAAAATTAAAACTATTGACAGTACACTATATCTGCTTTTATGAACTCCTGAGTCTGGAATAACTGATACACATATATAAGCAATTCCTTCAGTAAATATTCTTTGAATAGTATGCAAATAACACCTTGAAGTATAAAAACTGATATGGAACAGATCTTCAAAGACATTACACTCCTTTTCTTTCCTTCTATACCTTACTCATGGGTTGGCAGCAAAGTTTTTACTTTAAGAAGAATTTTATCTTTTGGAAAAACTTTGGAAGAATTAACGAATAATTGCTATACTTCTCATGGCTACCCACTGATTAGAAGTAATTAACTTATTTCTATTACAATCAGAGAAATCTGAAGAAGAGCAAAACACATCCTAATATATCAACAAGAATAGAAACAATAATCAGAGGCAATGACAATAACATCTTGCAAAGCAGTAAAGTATTTTGAAAAATCATATGACCTCCTTATTCTCAGGAAAGCAACCATGTCCCTGAAGGTCACCAGGTAGTCATGTAAATTGTGTCCAACTATCAGTGAAGGGTAAATACTAAAGATTAGGATGAGTCCCATTAAAAATAAGACAAGAATGGGAAATAAAATCAGTATTCAAAAGCACAGTTTCTTCCCTAGAACGTCATTCAATCAGTCATACTTTGAGGCTCATACATGAGAGTTTTCACTAATATAAACCAATATAAAAGGTTACACTCTAGAATGATGTTTTGAGGAAAGTGACAGAATCACTGACCCTAGAGATTTAAAAGAATGGGGCTGACATCCAACTCTTACTCTCAAGCAGAGAATTTTATGTGTTGACTTCCTGAATTTCCTTCCAATTTTGAAATTTAAAGTAGATAACGTATGTTAAAGTTAAAAAGCTTAAAATACTATTCTGCTCTATCTTACCCTTTCACTACAGTTTTGTCAATTATCCTTTATTATGCCCTTAAAATTACTGTTACCATTATCATCATCATTTTAGTCAATCATGAAAGGAAATATAACTGGATTTGAATTTTGTTAAGAGGTTTTCAACATTATTTAAAATGCTGTAAGAATTTTATTGTAAGTATATTGCACCAAACTTTAAAGATATAATTTAAAACTGCAAAAGCAAACAATATACAAGCAGTGCATCCAGACTTTCATTACTTTATTCCAACACCTGTAGAATTAGTGTAATGAATTGACAGATAAAGTGACTGAATCAGAAGTACAAAGAATTCAGGTAAAGACGAGATCATTTTACAGGATAAGTTTATTAGAGAAGTAGTGACAAATGAGTGAGAAGTGATTTAAGTGTAGAATATTAGGACAGATTTTAATATCTATTTATTACCTCTACTTCTATTGCTAGGTATGGTTTAGTAAAAAATTTTAAAAAGTATGAAAGTTTCACCCAAGATTTATATGTTGTCACTTCAAGTATTTCCTCATTCTAAATGAGAGCTACTTCACGAGAGCGTATATAAGCTCTTGTAACATGCTTTGCTTTAAACTCTGAATACTTCATCACCAAAAAGCTTATATTGTAATAAAAACATGTTGTGTCTGATAGTATCAAACACATAACCACATAGATGATTCAACTTTACAGGTAGCAATGATCTTGAAAACCAGTGCATTGCCAATGACACCAGCAAATTTTATAACACAGATATATCAGGTTTTCTTCAATTTAGATGGTGACATTTTACTTAGTTTCAGTAAAGTATCGTAGAATTCTTTCTAGAAGGAATAATAAAGAAGCTGAATTTCCTGGGCATTTTTCCCCACAAGTACTTGCATAATTTATCAGTCAACACTCCAAAATGATTTATTTATTCATTTATAGTATTGCCCTTGGATGTTTCTAAAATGGACTTCCACATTTAAAATTAAAAAGCTACAAAAGGGGCTTCCCTGGTGGCGCAGCAGTTGAGAGTCCGCCTGCCGATGCAGGGGACACGGGTTCGTGCCCCGGTCCGGGAGGATTCCACATGCCACAGAGCAGCTGGGCCTGTGAGCCACGGCCGCTGAGCCTGCGCGAACGGAGCATGTGCTCTGCAACGGGAGAGGCCACAACAGTAAGAGGGGCCCGCGTACCACCAAAAAAAAAAAAAAAAAAAAAAAGCTACAAAAGAAATTTTTAAATAAGATAAGAAATTGCATAAAAGAGGACAACCTAAGTAGATACACAAACTACAACCAAGTTTTAAATTTAGCTTTGACCCTCCCAGGATTTTCAGAGCAAAATGTGCACACAAACACACCAGGTCAGATTATCTCATTGCTGGATGGTTTTTCCTCATTCTGTGTATAGAATCCAAGAGGTACGAGTTTCTTTTGTCTTTACCATGAAAATGCAGTTTTCCACAATATAAATGATTGTTACATATTTGCACCCAAAAGAGCAAATTCAACGATGAAACTAAGAACGTTGCCCAGTACTTACTGAAAGTAGATGGTCTAGAGTGACCCTCCCAATAGCAGAGTAAAATCTGTTAATTTTGATAAAGTATCCCTTTATTTTCTAACCAGTTTTCTCCTATATAAAATCCAGCTAGGTATTTACCCTTTATGAGGCATATTGAAACAACTGTTTTGTGTCCTAGATACAATCCCTTCTTAAACAACAATCAACTATTAATTTATACAGAAATGTTTTCTGGTAATAAATTCACATTGCTTTGCTAAATTAAAAGAACATATTCACATCTACAAATGCCTTCCCTATTTGGCTGTGAAAAAACTTTGAGTTACATACAGACAAAAGTAACTCATGTATGCTCTCACCACTTTGCCACCCACCCCATATATGAAAGAATCACAATCAACTTCAATTTACATGAAAGAGACTTAAGAACAGGAAAGTAATTAGATACACTCATGAGAGATAATTATGTCATGTAATGACGACTATTCCCCAAAGTGCTGCTGGCTCCATTAAAAAAGCATTTCTCTTCCCAGTGAATCTTGCAAACTTGTGGGGTATGAGGAAAGGCGACATTCTCATCAGAGTTAAAAGCATATGATATGAATGGGGTCCTCCACATGGCAATGACTGCAATCAATTACCAAGTGTGTGTTCTGTTTTCTGAGGTGGGTTCAATTTATCATTTTATTGAAAAGGTTCCATTATGCTAATGTCTTACAAAATCACACTCTGCCGTTGCTGTAAGGTCATGAGGGGATATAAATTTTTACATTTAGAACCAAGAGGTTGTATAGCAGTCACAGTTTCCAAGGGTTAAAAAGAAGCCATCCAAGTACATTCAAGGACTTATCAATGGTAACTTGGATGCTCGTCTAGTTAACAGAAGGAAAAAAAGGAGAATTTTCTAAATTAAACATTAAAAAACCCCTAATGCTACAAAAATAGGGGTATTAAAACTTGACTTCAAGTATAAGGGTGGTTATTTGGAAAAAAAATTCTTCAGCTAAATTTTGATTTACCTATCAATTTGAAGTATCAGTAGAACAGGTGCATATTAAATAGGTCTCTGTTACATAGTATCTAGGCTGTCTCAATTATCTACCACCTTCAACCACCATCTTCAAATACTTTCAAAAATAAGTCTTTTAAAGATCTAAAATATGTGCAAAATTAATATGCATATTTTTGTGTAACTTTGTGTTTATAAGGTGGGTGCTTAGGTTTCTGACTAGCCCTAAATCCCACATCTGAGTCTCAGAAAAAGAAGTATGATGAGCTATTCAACTCAAATTAGATATTATTCCCTAGAGTAATGTTTTGTTTCCATCTTTCTAAGAATTATTGATTCCCTCCAATAATTCACCAAGGACTGTGAACATAATTCATGAATATATTGTATCATCAATCCATCAATAATTTGTAGTTATGGGCAATGACTGTCAAACAGCTGAGTAAAAACACATTACAACCAGATAGCTCCCTTTGGACCAATTACTGTAAATCAAAGCAACACTGAGGAAAAACAGTTGCTCTTTAGAAATACTTGTCTTGTATATTCGGCATCCAATATTCTAATGCAGCCTGAAAAGCAGGCTGTGAACTACAGTAACTACTTGCGGGATTTGGCATTCTGTTATGTCTGGTTCAGTTGCTGAGTGGCCATTGAGGTTTATATTCTACAATATGAGAATATGAGGCCTCCCAATTTGGGAGGCCATTTGAAATGGATCACTGATCGCATTGTGGTGCTGTTCCCAAGGGGTGATTTCTAAGGAGCCAGGTATGGTCCAGGGCTAGGCGCGTGCAATCTTATACTGTGTTAAACTACAGACATGGAGTTATACAACATGTTTTTTCATGATCTGGAATTAAGTTGACAGAAAAGAAGTTTTAGAAACATGTGTTTGAAAAAAATGAAAAGATTATGTACTCCTTGACAAATTCAAATCATAAAGTTTTTCATTAACTAACTAAAATATATTAAAAGTGGTTTTCCTACAGCTGTTATGTATTTCCTGTCAACTGCTACATTCACATCAAAGGAAAAGCTATGGAAAATAGACATTCCTTAAGTTGGGAAACTATTACTCAGATATTTTACAAAAATGGAGATATTTGTTGAAGGCTTTGGAATGGGGTGGCTGTTCTTACATCAGAGTGTATACCATTAGTACTGATTTTACAAACCATGCCAAATCTAAGCAATTACTCGTGAACACTTTGATCTAATTCAAAGAGAATGGAATTTTGAACCAGATGACTTTGTTTCAAGTCTTAGCTTCAACATCTTTTAGCTGTGCGATCTTGGACAAGACATTTAGTATTCACTCTCAGTTTTTGTGTAAAAGAAGGGATAATAATTATGTTTCTAGTAAAAATCAAGTAAGATGGTGTAAGTGTACAAGTTTCATAAATCAAGTGTTAGAAAAATACTAGTTATTCTATTGAGAGTAAGAAACAAAGTCTCTCCAATGGCTTTAAGGCAATGGTTGGCAGGAGAAAAATGCTATTCTCTGTAACAGTTCACACGTTAAATAGAACTACTTCAGCATCATCCTCTCAATATTAAAAAAAAAAAAAATCTGAAACTTGGAATTAAGCCCAAGAGATTATTATTGTTTCTTAAGTGCTAAGGAGATCTATTATTTAGACTATTTTACAACTTTGTAGGGGCAGGAGTTAACTTTATTTCTATTAGAGATGCAAAGAACGTCTGTCCAGTGGAACAGATGGGCCCAAATGTTATCTATTGCCCAGTAAGAACTTAACAAATTTTCTATCTAGCTTAGCAATCTTATCCTAACTTCTCTTTATTAAACTGTACCTATCATTTATATCTATCGATTATCTATATATCATCTATCTATCTACCCTCTCTAAATTTTTGGAACCAAATTACACAGCTCCTTGTTTCCCTACTAAATAATTAGTTGAATAAAACTTTGACATCTGTTCCTTTTATATTTGCAGAACAGTCGTGATTTTACCTATTTGAAAATCAACCATCCGCAGTTCTGGAGGAGCCAGGTAAACTGCATTACCAGAGGCCTCACGGGCTATCAAGCTGAGGCACATCTTTTCTTGGTTCTTAAAGTGAATTCTGACCAAAAAAGAATTTTAGCTCTATCAATCCTGTTTCTGTGTGTCTTCCCCTCTCCTCTCTGCTGATTTCATGTTCTAGTTTCTGCTGCTGGTTTATGTGCCCCTTGGTGGTCACAATGAACGGGAAATGGGTTTCACATTCATATCGTGAGATATGAAGATGGACTTAACTCTTCTCTGTTGACTAAGAGACAACAAATGTTCAGGTCGTTTTTGCTTATTTTTCTATCTGTGACCTCAACTCAATTAAAAACTTTCAGCTTCCTGGGAAAGAAAAGAGCTCTCTGAAATCTGGACTAGTAAGTTTCATGCTTCTTTGTTTACTTCTGACCTGTGACTGAAGTTGTGGGATTGAAGCCATAAATCCTCTCTATGGCTGTGTGTCTACATATCTGTAATTCAGAAAGGTCTCTGCCTCTTGTGTGTGTAATGTTTTCCTACCACCAAAGGTTATTAATAAATTAAATTATTATGTCTCATGAATTAAAGAAGCTCTGGTTTGGTTTCTGGAAGTAAATAAGCACTTATATAAATGGAATATTTACAATATTCACAAAGAATAAAGAAACTGAAATTTAAATACTTTAAATGTTCTAGACATTTAAGAAAAAAATCCTTCTTATAGAAAGTACTAGGTGAGGAATATTTGAAGAATTCAAATTCACACAATTAAGGTGAGTCTGTGGACACTTGGATTGTTTTAATAATTTGGATTTAAGAAAAAAAAGCTGTATATATTTTCTCTGATATATCAGTGTCAAATATGTGATAAGATTTTATATTTTATAGAAGGCTAAGGTTTGATTTTCTATGAAGAGAGTATTGATTAATTAATCTAACATTACACGATACTTAAGTTTATTAAAAATATACTTTTCTACATTTGTATTTTACTAGATTGTGTCATAATTCTGACAAATGTGTTATAGTAATTATGTTTTGTAGTGTGTCAGCCAAAATATAAGTTCTTAGATCCTTATATAACTTAAAAATCTGGATTAATATTAAATCAGTCTATTTTAATGAATAATCGTTAGATAGATGGACAATTTCTATTAAGGTTGAATACAAAAGCATTGATAAATAAGCATAATTTCAAGTTTATATACTTGTGTTTTTTTTAGTTTTATATGATATAGAATGCCTATATCTTTGGTTTATGTTAATGGAGTGTTTTATTTTTGTTAATTCAAAAAACTGCGCCTGTAGAAAATTATGTAACGTGTATCTGTGAGCTTTGCTAGTCTGCTAAAATTATTGTGTGCAACAGACAGTTCTCAATAACCTACCTCCCAGTTTTCTCTGTAGAACAGAAGTTGTTACTTTGGTTAAAAGTTATAATTAGTTTGGGTGGTTGAGACTACATCAGAAGCAACAGCAACAGAAAAATATAGCTGTTTACCCAAGGAAGTAGGGTGAGTTTCTCTTTCTAAAGGAAGAAGAGAGTAGTTTATTTCTCTAAAACAAAATGTCAGTTTGTTTCAGAATATGAAAGAATACAATAAAAGACAAAAGAGAATGTAGCAAGTTGTAGAAAGCTGGAGCAAAGTGAATTTGACCTGCCTTTGTTTATAATACCCAAGTATGAAAAGAAGTTATAAAATGTGTTAAAATTAGTGCAAAGTTTACCTAGCTTTGATGGATTTATTCCTAGGATAATTTAAGAGGGAAAAAAGAAGCTCGTAAAACCTATGTTGTTAAATATTATATTAATGCAAGATTAGTGTAATAGGGAAGAACCTTTGTCTTCTATTACAAGTTACTCACTAAAGGATATTGCCTATAAGCTTAAATTATACACAATGGCCCATCTCTGGGAGCCCTGCCTCCCAGGTGATGAGCATTAAGTTAAAATACCTTTGTTTAGCTCACAGAAAGCATCTTGACCAGGTCCACCTGTGAATGACTGCAGGCAGGAGGAAATTAACACATCCCCTCTGGAGGCAGACAGGAACCAGGAAATGTTTGACTTAATCCCTCCCCTTCTAGTATAAAAGAACCATCTTGCCTGAGTTAGGATGGTGACCACCTTCTCAGTCTGCCAGCTTTCTGAACAAAGTCTCTATTCCTTTGCCCCAACAACTTGTCTCTCGATTTATTGGTCTGTTGTGCAGCGAGCAGTGTGAGCTTGGACTCGGTAATATCAGAATTACACTTTTTCTTTGCTGAGTTGATAAATTCACCTTAGAACACTTAGTAAAGCACAGAAAATATTATTTGTCCCATCTGTGTAAACTGTGCAGGAAATGCAGATTCTATATCCCACCAGAATAATATCTGCTTTGTGTTGATTTTATCTTTGATAGATAATTTTTAAGTTTCCTCACTTGTGAATGAACTAAGGTTTGTTTTAATCATGTTGCCTTATACAATTATTTTAAAATATTTTATTGTTACTTTGATTAACTAGATAACCAAAGCATTGTTTCTCAGGAGCCTAGGACTTTATTATAACCAATGATCAAACCTCCTCTGATCATTCCTTTGATCTTGCCTACTAAAATACAGATCTGAAATTTAGTTTTAATAATTAAAGTAATAATTTCAGAATATACTATACTTACAAATGTCTTTGAATTTCCCAGAAGGCCCCTGGAGAGAGGGGTTAGAAATCACTGGATTTGTGTGGTAGGCTTCATATTTTCTTAATGCCTCAACATTACTGGAAGAGCTAAGGAATGAGCTATCAAGTTACAAGAGACTCTCAGCCTTCCCTAGGTTTGGTCTGTATAGATAAAATGTCATTCATATGAATCTTTCATTAACTGAACCCTTTATAGGGGGCCATGAAGATTGCTCAAAGCCCTTGCTTCCCATTACATGGTCGTACCCTCAAAGGAAACATTGATCAAACCCTTATGAAACAGTTATGGTCTGTATCACAAAGGGAAATGTTACTCTCCTCATTCTGATATTGGTCACTGTCATAATCAACCTAGCCTTTCCTTATTATGAAACTGGTTTCTGATTCCATCTGAGCCTCCCCTGAAAGCACTCTATAAACCACAGGCCCTAGCTTGTGTATTCATCACAGAAGGGCAGTCTCAGGCCTCAGAGAAAGGACTGTGCCAGGTGCTCTGAACTACAGTCAAAAAACAGACTCTCAGTTACAGGCTCTGAGTTGACATCAGCTTGACAGCTTTCAGACTGTACCAGTGGAATAAATCAGGAATTCCAGAACTCATGAGAAAACCACTAACCCAAGATCCAACAAAACAAGAGTTAATTACATTAGAATAACTAAACTGATGAGGGAAATTTACTTACGGTTGTTTTGAATATTACTTGTGTTGCTTTTAAGGTTCTTTTTTTATTGGAATATTAAGATCTTTTTCTTCATTTATCTCAACTTAAATTTAGCAGACTATGACTTTGTTTACTGAACTGAAACATTTATAAATAGTATCTGATTTTCACTGGTCCTCAAAATTCATAAAACAGTACTTTGACTGAACGTCCTTACTCTCCATGGCAACAGTTATTTGCATAGGTTCAATAAAAATTTGTTCTCATCTTACCAGGATATAATTGAACAAATTAATTGTGTAACAAAGGATACACATGGAGAGTCATATTTGAGAAGAATTCTCACTTCCTCACACTACGGCATGACAGCACGTTGTTAAGGGATGGTAATTGGCTTTACACTTGTAGCCAATGCCTACAAAGACCTCACAAGAAAACAAGTTCCATACCTGGCCAACAGAGTCCCATTCACATGGGTCATATTTCCTGTCCAGGGTAATAGATAACTCCAAAGAGAAAGGTTTATTGCCTTGTAAGACTACTGTTGTATCTAATCCAGCAATCTCATCCTAACATTTCTTCATTACACACACACAGACACACATACACACACTTAAATGCTAGAAGCGGTTTTTCTTTAGCTGGTACTTTGAAAAATTTACACAAAAGTAAAGATAATAGTAAATAGTATAAGAATGTATGAAGAGGAAGGAAACTTGTTATTTTATTTTCTAGGACTGTCATAAATTGAATTTTAATTTATGGGAAAAACGAGCCATGTGTAGGATATTGTGATTCAAAGATGGTGGCACTAAATGATGTCACTGCCACAAAACAAACTGAGGAAGGTGCATCATAACGCTCGCATGTGGAGTCGGGGATAAGGTTTAACTATTTGTATACAAAATTTGAAGTCAGAGTGCCTTGTAATGTTGATTGCAATGATTAAGATACCTGTTTGTCTCTGACAAAAGAACTGGACCTTGCTTCAGGAATCTAAACTTCTCCCACAATTTAGAATCTTGTATCCAAATGAATTACATTTCTCAGTCTCAAAGAGCCGTCAAATGATGGACGAATAAATGTTGTTTTTATTCATTTAACACATTTATTAAGCATCTAGCAGTGGTCCCCAACCTTTTTGGCACCAGGGACCGGTTTCGTGGAAGACAGTTTTTCCATGGACGGGGGGCGGGAGATGGTGGGATGGTTCAGGCAGTAATGCCAGCGACGGCGAGCAGCAGATGAAGCTTTGCTCGCTCTACCGCCGCTCACCTCCTGCTCTGCGGCCAGGTTCCGAACAGGCCGAGGACTCGTACTGGTCCGAGGCCTGGGGGTTGGGGACCCCTGATCTACTGCATGGCAAGCACTGTGTTAGGGACTGTGGACAGCCTAGAAAACTTGAAATCCCGTCTCTTGAAATTTACTTCCCACTGGGGCTTGTGTACCTGTGTGAGCCACTCTGCTGTTTATAGTCCTATTTATATATGGTAAATCTATTAGATTAACTATGTTAGAAGAGCAAATTTCTTCACACAAACAAGAAAAATTATTTGTCATGAAGTCCAGAAGAAAAAAGATATCTATGAAAATTATAAACAGAAGCCAGGAAAAGAGCAGGTCTGAAAAATACTGGATTGTTCTGTTAACGAAAAATTTCAAAAGGCTCTAATGTTTCTCCGTAATAAGTAGCAAGTGGTAGAAATGTGCAATCATCCAATAGCCCTAAATTAGTATCACTGAAGACGTGCAACATTTTATTGAGATATAATGTTTCTTATTGACACAAAGAGATTACATTAAACAAAGAAATTAAAGCTATGGTCATTACTTTATCAGAATAAGGTGACACATCTGAAGTATGGCAGCTATGCCAGCAGTATTAATTAAAGCATAAAATACTTAGTAATAGATATAATCTTTCTCATTTTCATGAAGGAAAATCCTATACGGTCAATTTGAATTATGTTGCCTCACTACCCATGGAACAATTCTAGTTCCTAGTACTCTTGGTCTATCTTTCCCCAAGGTTGCATTTACTTGTTAAATAAAATAAAATAATAGTAACACATGATTCAACGATTTTTAAAGAAAGGTGTTGTCACAGCCATCAGCTACAATCAAAGAATTCCACTGGCTCTGTATCATCAAAATGCTCACATTGGCATCAGAAATCCACACAACAAGCAGCTTTTATAAATAACTCCTCAGGCAGAAGTCTCACTCACTAAGCTGTGTCTTTATCTCAGTGACAATAAAAGAATTGCATGGCAAACAGCAGCAATCGGTGCAGACTGGCAAACCACACCTGCCTAAGCCATCTCTCTAGGTTAAAATGTTTGCCTTGCTTTGTCAGGAGGTTAGTGAAAAGTACCTTGTCTTTGAAAAGCAGAACATCATGAAAATGCATGCACCTCTTTTTATTGCAGTTATGTAAGGATGAATACTTTTAGACCCATATCAGGATCCATATATTGCATTCATGTAAACATCAAAAAGACATCGGCAGCATTCAGCGCCCAGTGTGTTGTTTCGCACAATGACTCTAGCCTGAAACACGTGCCCAGTTGATCAAATCTGCATCCGTGTGTGCCATATTGCTCACTTAGAACCTAAGCTCTGTCTGAGTCATTATGCTCAACACTAATTTGCCTCTATACTGCTCTCATCTATCACTGGCTGTCAGGGCCAGGTTGATAAAGTCCCCTGTGGTCCACATCTGTGATCAGTCCCCAGGTAATCTGCTCTTTCAAAATACTGCATGGAGAAAAAGGGTTCTTTGAGCAAGTTCCAGTAGAAAAAACTCAAAACAACTTCATCTTTTTTTTTTTTTTTTGGCCTTATTGAAACTTCATTTCTGTCCATGTGGTTCCCAATGACCAAATACAGATGTCAAAAGCCAAACATTAATTGTATTTTCTGATGGAATATTCTAAAAGGAGCAGTGCATTGCCTAACAGAATATGAGGAAGAAAAGCCAACAATACCATACATGATTTAAGGCTGGAAGGCAATGAAAACATGAAATTTAGGAGAATAGCCACAGGAAGTTTTGTTCTTGATGTCATTCCTCATTATCCTAGAATACCCACTGTTCTAATTTGCTCCTAAATATGTGGTGGAAGTGACAACACTTACAAACAAATAAATAAATGAATAAAATAAAATAAAACCCCTACTCCAAAAGCAGAATAAGCAGAAAGAAGGTAGTCTCATGAGTAGGAAGTCTCCGGAATGTGGAATGGGGGATCTACCTTCTGCTTTTTTTAATGAATAGATGCAGGTAGCCCTGGATCTATAAACTTAGATTGATTTTAGAGCCCAGGCCCAATATCAGGCCTTTTGATCATGTGAGCTAGAAAAAGGAAGAGTAACAAAAATGGCGAAAAGTTATTAAATATTCAGTATACGCCAGGCGCTGGTATAAGCTCTGGTCGTGAAGTAGCTGGAGTCAACTCTATGAGGTAGGTAATTCAATATCTCTATATTATAAACGGGGAAACTGAGGCCCAGCATGTTAAGAAAACCAGTGCTTTTTGAACTGTGCATGATTCACCTGAGGACCTTATTAAAATGCAGTTTCTGATTCAGTAGGTCTGGGATAGAGCCACAGGCTCTGCATGCTGATACTGCTGGTCCACAAGCCACACTCTGAGCAGCAAAAAGTAAATTGTCCAAGGTCACAGAGCTGGTAAGAAGCAGAGCCAGGGTGAGGCTCAGTCAGCCCGGCTCCAGAGCCCAGGCTCTTTGCCACTAAGCTTAGTATCTGTGTCACAGACCCGTCGCACCCTGGGGTACTTGAGCATTGGCTCAAGGACTAGAAACAAACGCCCATCACCTTTGCCGATAGTATTTTCCAGCAACAGCAAATATTTATTAAGGGCCAACCAAGAGACAGTTACTGTGGAAAACACTTAGGATATAAAAAATATTCCAGGCTCAAAGGATTTTCATTTAATCCACTAGCCAAACAACTGGCCATTTGATTCCCAAGCAAATTACAGCTCCACTGATGGACTGAGTGTTCTGGTTAGTTTAATTATCATACACAGAGAAGATAGAGCACTAACTTTCAAAGAATCAGAGCGTAATATCACACCTCTAACACCAAAGGTAGTAAATTTAATTTAATCTTTGGGGATTGAGAAAGAACTTTTAAGATCTTACAGAGGTTTAGGAGTATCATTAGGAAAATTAATTATAGTTCAATAGATTTAGAAGGTGTAGGAGTTTGGGCTTGATTCTATGGTATCACGTAAAAAGTGAATTAAAAAAAGAACGTCCTGATAGTTTGTTAACTTGTCATGAGAGTTTCAATATCTTTTATTAAAAGGACATTTTATACTAATTCCCATAGGTGGAACAAACATTACTGAATTAGGTGTAAAATTTTTGGAAGCTCCAGGTCATACAAAACAATACCTTCAATAAATGTTTCACAAAATTTAGGAAGTTTTAAAAGAGTTTATTATAATCAGTCAATGTTTACCACTTAATTTGTCATTTTTTTCTTTCTCTTCCTTCTAACCACATTTTTCAAAAAAATGGAATACAGCCGCCTGCCTACATTTCTGGCACACTCTGCAATAATTAGAATTCTCCAACGAGTCCCAAGACAGACTTCACCGGCTGAAAATATCCTGCCTCAGCTCCCACTCTCTTGTCAAGTGCAAATCTTACCATCTTAGCACTTGTCCAACATCCTCCGAAAGTCCTCTAGGCTCCAAAAGCAAAAATGTAAAGGCTCTACCTTATGGAGCACTGGAGGCCCCCAGGAGACGGAGAGGCGCGCACCGCACAGCCCTAGAGGCCTTGCATGAAAGGAGCACACGGTCAGGTCCGACCTCATTTAGTCTAGGGGCAACTTCTCCTCTCCCCTTTTTATCACACTGTTGCTCCGCAGAGGGGACTTCAGAAAAATTGAAACACCCCGAGGCTCCTAGCAAGTCAGGACCACACTGAACCTTAAAAACTTTAACAGCGTCATTTCCCACCACTCTCCCCTACAGCTCATTTATAACTGCTTAGGTTCTAAAGAGACAACAACAACCAAGAACACGTCCAGCAGAGTCACGTGCGCTGAGACAGGCATGAAGGAGGTGCAGAGAAAGAAGGCCGGCCTCAGTCTGTCTTCCCTGTTTTGGACAGTGAGCTCACCCCACCCAGCCGGCATGGAGTCCTCGCTGAGGTCAACCTCTCACCCGTGCAGCGGCTGGAGTTTCCTCTCTGTATTTTCTGACACCCAGAAAAGGACACACTGGCACTCCTTCTAGCTTTACTTGACTGCATATCTCTTATGTATTTAAAAAAAAAAATTCATCATGTGTGGAACGCTTTCTTAAACACCAGCAGAGAAAGAAAGATGTGATTGAAAGTTATCAAGTCCGTCTTTAGTCACTGACAGTGTTGGCACTCAGAGTTCTCCACAACAGGAATCACCACTCCGCCACCCCCCAGCCCCAGACACCTTTCTGATACCATCAATCCTCTGAAGCCATAATAGAACCCAGCTATGGCCGTCACTGTCTGAAATCTACACAAGCTCATCCCCCTCTCTGAGTGTAACTAACCTCTTCCCCCATCCTCCAAAGCCCCCCACCACTGACAAATTCTTCTTGTCTTTCAAAGCCCACCTAGGATGCCTGTCTTAGCCTCTCCCTCCTCAACGTCCCCATATTACTTTGATTTACCTCTTTTTCAGAACTCACTTCATTTTAATTTATATACATACATATTCTAAGATGTGAGCTACCTGAGGATCTTGCTCTTCTCATTAACCCTTGGATCTCCTGTTGCCAGTTTATTACACATAAGAAGTTCTTTGCAGTTCTGACACATGCTAAAAACAGGTGGATCATCATGCTAAGTGAAATAAGCCAGTCACAAAAAGACAACAGAGTATGATTCCACTTCTGTAAGGTATCTGGAGTAGTCACATTCACAGAGATAGAAAGTAGCATGGTGGTTGCCAGGGGCTGCAGGGATGGGGAAACAGGGAGTTGTTTAATGGGTACAGTTTCAGTTTTACAAAATGGACATGTTTTGAGATTGGTTGCACAACAATGTGAATATCCTTAACACTACTGAACTGTACGCTTAGAAATGGTTAAGATGGTAAATTTCACGTTATGTGTTCTTTGCCACAATGATGATGATGATGGTACTAACAAAAGTAGTACTCAGAAGATGGCTGAAAACAGCAAATGAGGGAACTATCTGGTTGACACCTACACTGTTGTGTGTGGAGTGCTTGATGATCTCTAACCTCCCCCTTAACACGTTTTGACTTCCTCAGGCTTAGAACTGTTACTTGCACTCTGGATACCCCATGGCACATCACACCATGCTACCCACATGCAGTTATTCACCATTTTCCCCTGCCATATGCGATGAGCAAAAATTGAAGAGCTGTAAGAGTCATCGTACATGTTGAATAAAACTTTTTGGCAGTATGACAATATATCCAGTACCATCCATGTTCCAGGCAATGAAGGTATGAAGTATATGAGACTTACTTGAATCTGACAAGCGTACCTTCAAAGTAGAAAGCAAAAATGTGACAAGTAATTAATTACACTGAACTAAGTCATCCCTCGGTATCCATGAGGCATTTGTTCCAGGAACCCCCTCAGACACCAAAACCCGTGGATGCTCAAGTCCCTTATATAAAATGGTATAGTATTTGCATATAACCTACACTTATCCTCTCTGTACTTTAAATCATATCCAAATTACTTATAATAACTAATACAATGTAAATGCTATGTAAATAGTTGTAAATACAATGTAAATGTTATGTAAATAGTTGCCAGGTGATTGGCATATTCAAGTTTTGCTTTTTGGAACTTTCTGGAATTTTTTATTTCTAAATATTTTTCATCCCCAGTTGGTTGAATCCATGGATGTGGAACCCGGGGATACGGAGGGCCAACTGTATATATAAAGTACAATAAAGAGGAAAAAGAAACTCATTCTGCTTTTGGAATGGTGCTCATACTTCTTGGAAAGGAATACAGGACTATTTTCCTTACCTAAAAAACCCACCCAAAAATATGTCAGGTTGGCAAAATTCCCACTACACTGAAACATCATTTTCTGTGTTTTCACTTATAATATTGAAAGAGTATATTACAGTAAAATTTTCTTTGTTGGAGAAAAAATCAAGTACTTGCAGAATCATAATGTATTTTTAATAATTTGATGTGATAGCAACTTTAAGTTGCTCTAGTATGACTGCCAAAATTTTGTTGTTTCAGGGAAGGTTTAAAGCTGTCCAATGCACCAAGAAATTCACACCCTCTGGCTTAAAGTCATTAGTATGTATAATACACATTTTCAAGTACTTGAGATTTGATTTTTGGATAAAATGAGAATTAAGTCTGAAGTTTATCGCTTTATTCCATTAGGAGGCTTCCATTACTGATCTGTATTTGGCAGGTGCTAACTCATTCATAATCCCAGAATAACTTTCATCTTGCAATACATTCAACCACTGGCAAAAAAATTGCTGATAAGAACATACTCTCTAGTAATCATGATATATCTACAGTATGTATCCAGGGCTCAAGTCTTAAAAGTAATTTAATTTATTTTTAATAGACTTTATCTCTTAGAGCAATTTTAGGTTCACAGCAAAACTGATCAAAAAGTACAGAGAGTTTCCATATACCCCCTTCCCCAACACACGCCAGCTTGCCCCACTATCAACATCCCTCACCAGAGTAGTGCACTTGTTACAACTAATTAACCTACATTGATACATCATTATGACTCAAAGTCCACCATTTGCTTTAGGTTCACTCGTAGTATTTTATATTCTATGGGTTTTATAATGACATGGTATCTTCCATTTTATCATACAGAATAGTTACTCTGTCCTAAAAATCCTCTGTACGCTGACTATTCATCCCTTCCCACACAACCCCCCCGCAACTTCTGATGCTTTTACTGTCTCCATAGTTTTCTCTTTTCCAGAACGTCATATAGTTGGAATCATACAGTATTAGGCTTCTCAACTTGATTTCACTTAGTAATATGCATCTAAGTTTCCTCCATGTCTTTTCATGGCTTGATAGCTTATTTCTTTTTAGCACTAAGTAATATTGTCTGGATATATCACAGTTTATCCATTTACCTATTTAAGAACGTCTTGATTGCTACCAAATTTTGGCAATTATGAATAAAGCTGCTATAAACATCTGGGTGCAGATTATTGTGTGGACATATGTTTTCAACTCATTGGAGTAAACACCAAGGAGCACAATCACTGGATTGTATGGTGTGTTTAGTTTAGTGAGAAACTGTCAAACCATCTTCCAAAGTGGTTGTACCATTTTACATTCCCACCAGCAGGAATGAGAGTTGATGTTGCTCCATATTCCAGCCAGTGTTTGGTGTCGGCGTTTTGGATTTTAATCATTCTAACAGGTGTGTAATGGTATCTCATTGTTTTTTTAATTTGCAATTCCCTAATGACATGATATTGAGCATCTTTTCATATGGTTATTTGCCATCTGTATATCTTCTTTGTTGAGGTGTCTACTCAGGTCTTTTGTCAATTTTTTACAGGTTGTTCATTTTATTATTGTTGAGTTTTAAGAGATTTTGTATATTTTGAATAACAGTCCTTTATTAAATATGTCTTTTTGCAAATATTTTCTCCCCATCTGTGGCTTGTCTTTTCATTCTCTTGCCGTTGTCTTTCACAGAGCAGACAATTTTAAGTTTAATGAAGTCCAGCTTATCATTTATTTATTTCATGGATCATGCCTTTGGTGTTGTATCTAAAAAGTCATTACCACATTCAAGATCATCTAAATTTTCTCCTATGTTATCTTCCTGTTGTTTTAGTTTCATGTTTTACCTTTAGGTCTCTGATCCATTTTGAGTCATTTTTTGTGAGTGACAAGTGTAAAATCTTTGTGTAGTTTTTTTTTTTTTTTTTTTTTTTGCATGTGGATGTCCAGTTTTTCCAGCACATTTGTTGAAAAGACTATTTGTTCTCCATCATATTGCCTTTTCTCCTTGTCAAAGATCAGATGACCATGTTTATGTGGGTCTACTTCTGGGCTCTCTGTTCTGTAGAACTATTTGTGTATTCTTTCACCACTACTACACTCTGTTAATTGTTGTAGCTTTATAGGAACTCCTAACTTCAGAGAGCATCAAGCTTCTGACTTTTTTCTTCTTCAATACTGTGTTGGCTACACTGGGTCTTTTGCCTCTCCATTTAAACTTCAGAATAAGTTTGCTGATATCCACAGAATAACTTGCTAAGATTTTGACTGTAACTGTGTATGTCAAGTTGGGAAGCTGATGTCTTGACAATGTTGAGTCTTCTTATCCATGAACATGGAATGTCACTCCATTTACTTAGTTCTTTGATTTCTTTCAGCAAAGTTGTGTGATTTTCCTCATACAGAACCTGTACATATTTTGTTAGGTTTATATCTAAGTATTTCATTTTAGGGGGTGCTAATGTAAATGGTACTGTGTTTTTTAATTTCTAATTACATTTTTTCATTGATGGTATACAGGATAGCAACTGACTCTTTTATATTAACCTTGTATCCTGCAATCTTGACATAATCACTTATTAGATCCAAAAGCTTTTTTTGTCAAATCCTTTAGATTTTCTGCATTGACAATCACATCACCTATGAGCAAAGTCAGTTTTATGATTCCTCCCAATCTGTATGCCTTTTGTTTCTTTTTATTGATTTATTGCATTAGCTAAGACTTTCAGTATAATGTTGACAAGGAGTGGCAGAGGTAATTTATTCTTAATTTTTTTAAACCTTTGTCTATTTTTAATTTTTTCTATTTTACATTTTCAAGTTCTATTTCAATAATTCATTCCAGGGACTTCCCTGGTGGTCCAGTGGTTAAACTCCAAGCTTCCACTGCAGGGGGCACGGGTTTGATCCCTGGTCAGGAACTAAGATCCCACATGCAGCGTGGGGCAGCCAAAACAAACAAACAAAAATTCATTCCAGCGTGTAATGCTTCATCGAAAGCAGTCTCTTGCATTTAGTAAAAAGATGTCTAATTATTGTAGAGGAAAATGTTCTTCAAAACTAATGAAATGCATTGTTAGTAAACTGGGGCAATGAGACTTAAAAAGAACTGGATAAAATTAATGAAAGTTTTCTTTTTAAAGACCCCAAAATTATGAAAAAATAGTACATCTTGTGATATAAAAGTTGAGTTTTAAAATTTGACTACTTGGCTAAAATTAACAATTAACATGATTCTTCAACCTTTATAACCAAACTATCTAGAAGAAAAGCAAAAACTCATTCATTCCTTCTGATATTATATTTAAATGAATACAGACTAGTGGATATGTTGAACACAAGGTTCGGAGTAAGACAGTCCTTAATAGAGTCTTCCTTTGGATTTGTTCCTCAAATGATCTGATACTACTTTCTATCTATTAGGAGGACATTAATATATTCTACCTGATGGGGTTTCTGAAGAATTAAACAAGACATTTCATGGAAGCAGGGCTTAGGGCAGTGCCAGGCTCAGGATAAGCATTCACAGATGTTGACTATCATTACCATCAGTTCCTGATGTCACGGGTGTTACGGTATTTTGATGATTTAAAACACTGATCCTGTTGCTTCTACCCCGGCATCCTGAAGTTTATTCACAAGCAGCCAAGGTGAACATTCCCTAAGTCACATCACGTCACTCCATCTCTCAAAACTCCTCCAGTGGCTCCCTTCTCACCAGGGTAAAATCTAGGGCCTACAAGACCCTACACAGCCTACGGTTTTCTGAGGCCTGTGAGGACATGGCTGCCCTGGAGAAGGATTATGAGGAGGTTGGTATGGATTCTGTTGAGGGAGAGGGAGAGGAAGAAGGAGAGGAATACTAATTACCATTCCTTTCAGCCCTGTAGCATGTCATCCTCAGAATTTCAGCTTTAACATTAGTTGACAGGAGTAAAACTTTCTTATTAGATTGTCTTCACTTTCAACTGTGATCATGTATTACTGTCTTCCTTTCTGACTTCCTGACTCCTACTGTTTCACTTCCTCTGCCCCAGCCACGCTGTCCTCCTTGCTTTCCAAGCACGGTCCTGCCTTGGGTCCATACACTCGCTGTCCCCTCTACCTGAGATTCCTGAATGGATGCTCCCTGAAATGCTCTCCTCAGTTGTCACTTCATGAGAGAGGCCTCTGACCACCTTATACAAAAGAGCACCCTTTCCAACACTCTGTGTTCCCTTTACTATGCTATTTTTTTTCACCAGAGAACATATACTTACTAGCTATTTGGCTTTTTGTTTGTTTGCTTGTTTATTATCTTCTTCCCAACTAGAATGAGGTCCAGTTGGGTTGGTAATTTTGCTGTTACTATTTCCTGCTACATCCCAGCACCTAGAATTGTGCCTGGCACAGAGTAGGGATTCTCTAATTATTTGTTTAAGTAGTTAGCTAACTGCATGACAAATATTGGAGAATATTCCTATTTTTTCCTAGATCCAATAGCTTCTTTCATCTGATTATCAGGAGGGGATGAATGGTATTTCTTTAAGGAAACACAAACATAATATGTGAACTTAGTTCATGCATGTGTTCCTTGGAGTCCAGGAATAGCTTACTCGATGTTCTTATTCAAATGTTTATAAAATAATATACAATAACAATATTTTAAAACAATACAAATTCTTACTGTGTAGGACAGTGTTACTCAAAGCATGGCTCCTGGAACCATACTTTCAGCAAGACCTGGGAACTTGTTAGAAATGCAGATTCTCAGTCACCACTCCAGGAAGACTGAGCTGGACCCAGCCCTCAGGTGACACCAATGAGTACTGAACCTTGAGAACCACTGCTTTAAGGAATTCTTAAATGACTCATTTCAGTTCTTTGACTTCCTCTTAAAAATCATAATCTAACATGTCCTAGCTTCTAAATATAAATAGTATAAACTATTAATGTAGATCATGACAATGCCTCTTACATTGACCAATTATCTTTTGCACCTATAAATACCTGAAAGACATGCTCTCAAGTTGCAGTTCTTATTTGTTGCATCTACTTTTGTGGCTACAGCCCAGCTCTCCACCTTTTAGAGCCCTCTCACGTTTGGCAAGCACCTAAATTCTTCCTTGTCTAATTCAAACACCCTGGAAACATGCTGAAATTTGGGTTTATTTCTCTTAAATTTCTTTCTTAAAGGCAGAAGTTTTCAAACATTTTTCAACCAGGACCTTTTTTCTTTTTTTTCCCCAAATGAAATGCACTGTAGATGCTTTGTATATAAAACTGGTAATTATGAGCCTGCTCTTGCTACTATGGACTGACTTGGTTTGTCCACCTGTCTTTCTCAACATTCCTACCACCTGGTTAAAGACTCTAGGTAGGTCTCACAGTCGAAAGGTGGGAAAACATTTGCTATAGGGCAGCATTTCTTGGAGTGTACTCAGCACCATGATTTCTGAATCTCTGTCCTCAGCTAACGGAATCAGACTTTCTGGCCCTGGAATAAGCATTGAACAAACATTCCCACTAGAGTTTGTGAGTCACTGCTCTAGGAACTCTAAACTGTCATTTTTATTAAAAAAAATAATTGTATAAGCACGTCGTTTGCCCACAGTCATTTCAAATAATCCCATTCAAGGTATTCCATTCATTCAAGCAGTAAAATTAACAAGATATTTTAAGAGGTGAAGTTTCATTTTTCTCTGTATAACGTTGAACAAGTCATTAGTTCTAAAAGTTAAATACACAGAAAATTCTGATGAATGGCTTATTACATTTACAGTTTTACATAATTTAGGAAACACTGATCACCATTTTTTCTTAGAGATTTTGTGGGAAACTACAGTAAATTGAACAAATATCCTGTCCTCAAAGAGATAAAGTATATACAGAAGGAACTAGAGTACAAAATAGAAAATAATAAGAGGTATGAAAGTTCTGAAAAGGAGATGATTCTTTCCACTTCAGAAGATTAAGGGATGACTCCTTGCAGTTCAGAGTTTCAGTTCAATGCAGAATAAAGTCCTAAAGTTGACCTGGAATAACCCATATTTTTTTGCCTGATTCTTTCCAGATGCAACATAACTTACACCACCCTTTCAGCACAGGAAAGGTAATAGGAGAGCTCACTCCTGATCTGGGGTGATGGAAGGAGAAGCACAATAGGATGCTGGCCACCTGGCATGCCAGCAAGTGTTGCCAAGCCCAGTCCCCAGTCGGCAAAACACATGCAGCTAACAGGCCACCACTGGTCAGTGGGTAAATGAGAAACAGGGTGATTAGAGGTCAGACTACATGAGGTCTGTATGGAAAGTTAAGGTTAAGCAGTCCAATAACAAAGCATACAGTAGCCTGCAAGCTCTTGCTACAGTGCTACTGTCCTATGTACATTTATGAGAGTTTCTTTAATCTATTGTTTGGGTTGAAACAATTACATATTTCACTTAAAATCTAAGTAGAATATTAGACATTTAGCAGAATTTTCTAAGAGTGTACCGGTATCTCAATCACTGTAGGAAGAGAATATTTTCTTCAGTAGAAGTATTATGATCTAGCAAGAGAAACAATGGAAGGTGCCAATAATTCCAAACTGATAATCATAAAATAAAACTCTCAAGAAGACTGAAGGCAATTTTATAATAAAATAAAATAATAAGATTCTACTTTTTAAATCTTCAGATAAATACCAGTGACAAGATAGTAGAATCACAAACATTAGGAAACATTAAAATATGTGAATACCTATAAATGATAATTATTCTGCTTATATTATTATTAATGTTCAGATAATGCACATAAGGATTTAATTTTGCTCTAAAGCAACAGCCACCAACCTTTTTGGCACCAGGGACCGGTTTCATGGAAGACAATTTTTCCACGGACAGGGACAGGGGGGTGGTTCAGGCGGACAGGGACAGGGGGGTGGTTCCACGGACAGGGAGTGGGGGGTGGTTCAGGCGGTAATGCAAGCGACGGGGAGCGACGGGGAGCGACGGGGAGCAGCAGATGAAGCTTCGCTCGCTTGCCCACCGCTCACCTCCTGCTGTGCGGCCCGGGCTCCTAACAGGCCATGACCGGTACCGGTCCACAGCCCACGGGTTGGGGACTCCTGCTCTAAAGATTTCCTATCAGATATAAGTTAGGTCACCTAATTCCAAATCCTAGTCTCTAAAACCACATTTTTACATTTTAACCTGTGTCACATTATGGGCTATTTCCTCATATATATCTTCCAATTCATTAACTGTCTCTTTGGCATTGACAAATTGCTCTTTTAACCAATCTGTTGAGGATTTTTTTTCATTCTAATAGTTAAATTTATGCTCTATTCAATAGCTATCTTTTCTATTATGTCTGTTTTCTGTTTTGATTTCAATTTTTTATTTTATGTCCTAATTACCATAAAACATTTTTGTTTTGTATTCTGTTTCAAACTGTCATTTTATTTTCTCACGTTTTGGGGGAAACCAATCTTCTAGTTTATGGTGTATGCTCTTCTCCACTCAAGGTAGAATATCCCTTTGTTTGACTTATAATGGGTATCATGAGGACCCCTTCAGTAGGGCTTGTTCATCTCTGGAGGCCATGACCCCCAAGTGTTCTCTGGAATGCTTTTACGTACATTCTGCTTGAGACATCAGATGTGCCAAAGTCTGGGTCTGATATATATATTAATTCCTCCTTGTGGACAACATAGGTATTGAGAGGTTTAGGTTTATCTCATTTTCCCCATTTCTCAGTTATTTTTTCAGTCTCCTAGATGTCCAGTCCATGTAAAGGACATGAAGCCTTCATTCCTTCCACAACCACCTGAGGGCCACCAGAGCACCATGCACTTAAATTCTTGGTTTATTCATTCCTTTATTTAAAGACCGCTGTGTTGTTTCTACTTCTTCACTTACCCCTGGAAAGTTTCCTTTTTCTTTTTCAATTTCATCTATGATTTTAAAAATATTAATTAAATTTTATTTAGTAATTTTAGCAAGAAGCCTCCATCTTGGTGGTTCCAAAATTCTCTGACACTGTGAAAGCCATACCAGCCCAGGGCTGCTTACGTCTTCACCTATTGCACGTGGGAGAGAAATAAACTTCTACCTTGCCGAGTCATTGTTATTACTTTGTGTTTTCTGTCACACACAGTCAAAAATAATCCTGTTGTACCTCTGACTATTTAGACTGGAGAATAAAAGACTAAAGGAAACATACTAATATTGTCAGAATAACAAAGGGATTGTCATTCATGCCAAAACAAACTTTTGAAATGGGCTGTAGCATAAAGAAGGAAGAATTCTTTCACACAAAGGATATTACTGACATTGTCATTTGTTCTTAGAACCTGCAAATGACTAAATTACCTCTGAAGTTCTCTTTCTCCTTTTTTAACATTTCTCTATATCATCAGAAACATAATCAACCAAAATGTATTTTAAGAAAATAAGAAATAGAAGAAAACAAAGGCAAAAGTTGAGAGGGACATACAGGTACCTTAATCATATATTTTGAGCCTAGCACAATGTATCACATGTCCCCACCACCCCTAGTTCCTCCAAAAGTAAACCCAAGATACTATCACTATGGTCCTGACACCTTCCCCATCCCTTATGTTCATTCTTAATATGATAGCTCTGTTTCGTTGTACTTATTAAATGTGTCACCTCAAATTTTACATCCACGTACTCTCCTTCTAGTCATGTCTCCTTCTGGTGATTTAGAACTTGTCATGAACTAAATACACCATAGTGAGGCCATTCTTCGTGGAGATTCTACTGCACAAAATGCTTTACTAGCCACAGCCAGTCAATTACCTGGCCTTCCAGCTGGTGGGCCACCATTCTCGTTGTCATCCTTCAGAATAACAGCCAGACCCACTGAGTCGGCCGGGAGGACGGAGCTGCTGAGGTCCACCCGAGTTAGGCTCTCAGGTTCCCTCTCAGAGCCCCCCGCAGTGTTCTGCGGGCTGTCCCTTCCAGCTGTGCTCCTTTCTGGGACTTTTCTCTGGGGTCTGAGCACAATGTGAACGATGCTCTGCTGATCCAGGTCACAGCTCTGTGGGAGAGTGAAACAAAAACACAACAAGAAAGGGCAGACATTAAAACACCAGGAGGAGCTGAATTTGTCATCAGTTCTAGAGTGTGTAAAAGACATTGGTTTATGTCCAATGTCTGCACGCAGTCATGGAACTTAAAGAAAAGTGACACGTGTGATTGACTGATCAGGACAGGCACACTTACCCTGCAGCAGAGGCCAACACCTACACATGTGTGTGTTAATATTGAACTGGGGCCAGAAACTGCAATGTGGGGATAAATGGAACACGACAACAGACGAAAACTGAAGTAATATTCAAAGGGACATGAAATCTAACGGGAAAGAAACATGTATCACACTGCATACATAACCATACTGAAAAGCAGTATGCTTTTAAAACTGACTTCCTGGAAATATGTCCTTATAATTTTCAAATTTAAATGCTAGCACTCATTTCTGTTTTAAAAAGCACAGAGTTGATTATTACCAACTACAAGGCAATTTTCTCTAGAATTTACCATACACTTGTTTACAGTAGGCTCCATGTATACTCAGACATCACTAGCAATCACACCATCAGGCCAGTGAAGCCAGAGGACAGGGTACCAGTGCCATCTCGGATCATTCACTGTTTCATCCAATCTCACAATTAAAATCAGTGGACGCCTACAAAAATGTTTTGTATCTATATATTAATGTGTATGAACATAAGACTTTAAAATTTAGTAGAATTAGTAGAAACTAACACAATATTGTAAAGCAACTATACTCCAATAAAAATTAAAATAAAATAAAATAAAAGCATAAAAAAAAGAAAAGAAAGTTAGACATCAGATAATTTACTTGGACAGAAACTATACTAACTTAAGTTAAATCTCTGTTTCAGAATATCTACTGGGTAGACACAGTCGTTCATCTGTCTGTCCCTCCTCCCACAGAGCGAGGACCCTCCTCTCTCTACAACACCCCCCATTGCCATTCTCCCTCATCTTAGGAATTTTAAATAACACACACGCAAAACACAACAACACTGGTAACAATCATAACCCCCCAAGTGCCGTGTTATCTCTATCAGACTTGTAAGAATGGTGCCTGACACTCATCAGCACTCCCTGCCCACACACCACGGCTTGGTGTCAGCCTCGCCCACTCAGGAAGGTCACCAGCATGCCCTCCGTTCCCAAATCCCACTCTGATCTCTTCTGGTCCCGTGTCTCGGGTCTCGGTCACGTCAACACACTTCCTCTTCCTGCCGCCTGTCCCCGCAGTTTCCCAGCTCTCCCCAGGACTGCTCCTACTCAGCAGTGGTCACTCTGTGTCAATCTCTGTCCCCTCAGTCCGCCCCTAGCTGACTTCCTATTTCTGTCAAGGCACCACCATCCCCCATGTTATCCAAGTGTCAAGGCTTCCCCTCCCACCTAAAACTCCAATCATTCTCCTATGTTTTCTAAGGAGGGCTTCACCACCTTTGAACCTTCCTCCCTACTGTTACATCTAGCAAGGTGTCAAGAGTAACTAATTCTGACTCAGAAATTCCCTTCACATCTTCAGCTCCTTTACATCCCAATTGTCACCTCCCCATTTTAGGCCTCCATCATTACAAGAGCTTTGTAATTACTTCCTTACCTCTTGTCTTGCCCCGCAAACCTTTTGTACAAGAATTTCTGGTGTATTCTACATAGTCTTTTTAAAGTGTCTCACTATTACTGGTTAAATATAGTCTAACATCTTACTATCTTCTTCAAGTGTGCTCAGACTCTTCTCCTTTCTAGACCAACTGTCTTTTCCTCTCCATTATATATGTAGATTATATTATTCTTCAAAAAATATTCACTCTCATCTCCCTTCATCCTGCCCTTGATTTTGGGCTAAGCCATGTGATCAGCTTTGGCTAATAGGACATTTGCAGATGTGATTGAACCAGGGTTTTAGAGTATATTTTCACCACTGCCCTGGCTATCAAAAAAGAATCCCTGGAAGTTTCCACCTCTTCAGCCTGGGCCCCAGAACTGCACACATGGCGCAGACCTGAGCCCAAGCCATGGAGAGGATCAAGTGCAACCCCACCTATAGCTTGAGCAGTCTTCCAGCTAAATGCAGGCTGGGGCTGCAGACCCCCAGATGACCTGAAGATGCACGGGAAAGAGACGGTTATTAATGTATGGCACTGAGATCTTGTGGTTGTTCATTAAGCAGTAATCGCTGACAATACACTTTTTTCCATTCTAATTGGACTAACAGACGTTCTACCACCATTTATCATCACCTCAGTGCTCGGCCAGCACTCTAGAGACTGTACAAAGCCTTTAGCCTAAGTCATATCAAACAAACCAACATCAAGATCTGAGTACACTCAAATGTGGGCATGTGAGGACATGTGCTTTGCAATAAGGAGAAACAATTGAGAATTAGCATCCTAACATATTCTGAGATTTTCATCCATATTGTGCTCTTTTCAAAAGGTTCAAAAAATCAGTCAGATAAAATTCCTCTCTCCACAGTCATAACGTACATGCTTCATGTGATACTCTCAGATAAAAATAATGTCTTTCTCTCTCATCTGAATCCGGGTAATCTGCCTGCTATGCTCTTCCACTGCAGTGATCAGAGCTTGGACATCGTGTGTGTGTGTGTGTGTGTGTGTGTGTGTGTGTGTGTGTGTGTGTGTGTGTGTGTGTGTGTGTGTGTGTGTGTCTGATCCTCCAACTTAATTTAGAATTCCTCAAGAGCAGCGACTGGGTTACACTTCTACTTTTATTTACCAGAATGCCTCACACAGCACTTTGAACCTAGTAGATGTAGAAAATTCATCTATGAATTGAAAAGGTAAATGACTGAGAGGAAATAAGAATGCATGAATGAACAAATATAAACAGCTACAGACGCATACACACAACACCTGAAGTGTTCCTCAGGGAGCAAGAAGACTGCAGAGAAGCAACATGGAATTCAAAGTCAAATAGGTGTAATTTATTAGCTGCGTGATTTTTGGCAAATTACTTTCCCTGCATAAGCTTCAGTTTCTACATATGTCATTAGCAATAATATTACCAACTTTGATGATTGCTCTGAGATGTAAGGACATATACAGAGTGCAGACCCAATCCAGTCACAACTCAATATATAATTGTCAGTATCACTATCATCATTTATGAGTTTTGAAAACTAAAGAGGTGGGTCCTTATCTTGTATAAAGATAAAACCTCAGAATAAAACCTCAGAATCCTTTTTGGCTTCTCCACTCACACAATCTTATTTGGAAAATGTATAAAGAAGGTGGAATAAGCAGAATCGACAAATGTGACAGTTATTCTGGTAACTTTCCAGGCTTTCTGTGAACTAAAAGTTGATACAAAAATTATCACTATATGCTCAGATGCCAGCAAACACATGAAGAACCTGAGCAAATTCTCAGGGGCTGCTAAAATTGGACAAATATGGAAAAAATAAAAAAACTGAGGTTTTCCTTTCAAATCCAGATTTTCCTAATGCTCAGAGTAGAGCTGCAAAGGGGAGTAGGAAGATCCCAAACAGATTTCAGTACTTATAGTGATATTTATAGAACATATTTCCCTGAGACTCCATCCATGGTTCAGAGACCATTAACTGCTTAATTCTTTGACTCACTTGCAGAAAACGTTGTTGATTTCAGAAGCAGTCCCTTTGCCAGATGGTGCAAGTGCACCATCATGTTAGTTCAGTTCAAAGCCACATTAATAACATATCCCATGGGCAATAAATTAGATAAAGTTTAGTTGTCTAGCCACTCCAAAGCCCAAAATAATATTTAGTTCTCTTGGTATATGAACGATCCCTCAGCTTTGGGAGGTAGAGATTTTCACGGGAAGACAGCAGAGTTTTCAAACATTGTTTTAAGCTTCTTCAGGGCAAAAACAATGCCTTATTTATCTTTGTTTCCTCAATAACCAGAATATTGCTTGGCAAAGAGGAAACAGTACATTTGTGTTTTCCTTATAACAAGTCATTAATTCAACAAGTAAGGCAGTGACATAAGTCGTTTAGTGTGGACAAAACAAGTGGGTATTCACCCAGCTGGGCTTGGTCTTGTGCCGTCAAGCAGAGCTGTTGTCCCACCAGGGACTGAGAGCTCAGTACCATGGACTCTCTCTCCAGGACCTCTGACTTGGAGATACCCCAGGATTAATAAAACATCTACGGGAGTTGTCTGCCAACCAATGACCACCTCTCATCCAACTGGCCATTATTCCACGATATACAAGAAATTGATGTAGTTTTCCTTTTCCGAAAAGGAGTCCTTCTGAGGACATGTAGTTGGAATTCAAATATCTGACAGCCTGGTAATATAATTCGAACACTGAAAACAAGAAAAATTTGAAAAACCTGAGAATGCTTTTCAAAATATTCTTAACCTTTTGAAACATTGTAAAAATAAGTAATGTTACTCTAAGAAGAAAAATTAACAAGGATTGAAAAGTTATTGGAATGTTGTCCAAGCACTTAAAGAAGGGTTACACAGATAATCTTTAAAATGATTAATAATGAGTTTCAAAAATAGTTAATAATGTCACATATTAACAAAATGCTTTCACGTGCTATGCCGATAACAATTACATTAATAATAAAAGTAAAATAAATACATAATATGCTTGAGCTTTGTACTACTCTCCAGATTGTGTTACAAGGTCTTCAGATGTAGTAAGTTGTTTAATATCCCCATAGTGAACTAAGGGAGCTGCTCTTACCATCCAGAAGTGAGTTGTATGTAAAGCCAGGAGAACTGTGCCTGGCACAAACTAAGCTCTTTAAACATTACTTGTCTCTGTTGTTCATTTCTATTCCACTTCACAGAAGTTAAAGGTGAGCCACAGAGAAATTCATAACAGGCTCAATGTAATCCAACTCTTAAGTATGAAACCAGGATGGGAACCCATCAAACATTACTTGTCTCTGTTGTTCATTTCTATTCCACTTCACAGAAGTTAAAGGTGAGCCACAGAGAAATTCATAACAGGCTCAACGTAATCCAGCTCTTAAGTATGAAACCAGGATGGGAACCCAGGCCAAGGACTCCCGATAACCTTCTCTGACTCTCCCGAGCTCCACTATGTGGCTGCAGAGAGGAAGTGAGGTAGTGGGTGGGATAGACAGAGGAGGACAAATCTATAGGGGCCATGGTGAAGAGCGGGGTTTGGAAGCTGCAATGGATCTGTTTCAGGTACAAAGGAATGATTCGAAGAGCCAGATATGTTAAAAACTTGAGAAGACAGCCACTGGGACCAGGGCAACCTGGAGGCCACGGAAGAAAGTCTGTGTGGGTCTGATAAAAAAACAAAACCAAACAGGACGACAAGACAATGAAATAAGAATCAGTGCCAGTTATAGATGCATCAGTCAAACCATGTAAAGTAAGAACAGGGTAGAGGTGGCCTGGCAACAAGGCTGGCAACCCCCAAAGGTTGGTGCCAGCTTCAGCTGTTTTTAAGTCAGCTCCCCTGCAGATCCCAAACCCCGAGAAGACAGCACTTGTCACATGGGGTTGCACTGCCTATTTATGTGTTTCTCTGTTACCAGACAATTCCATCTTCAAGAAAAGATACTAAATCTTCCTAATGCTGAATCTACAGTATCTACTGTAGTGACCCGGTGGTCATAGTACACACTCCACCTGGGTTTGTTGAATGACTCCATGATCCTGTGAAGCACATGCCAATTGCTGCAGCCATTGCAGAGGTAAGGAAATGCGTCAGATGGCTTTAGTGAGTCGCCTAAATATGACACATAATTAGGAAATGAAAGAGCCAGATCCGCGGCCCATGTTTTCTGGCTCTTAGCCCAATGCTCTTTCAAATATCCCACTTTGGACTCCCCACGTTTCTGAGTTCATCATACAAGGATACATGTTAGACAGAACCTCCAACGAGTTGATTTTTTAATTTTGTTTTTAAAGATTTTTTTTTTTGATGTGGACCATTTTTAGAGTCTTTATTGAATTTGTTACAATATCGCTTCTGTTTTATGTTTTGGTTTTTTTGGCTGTGAGGCATGTGAGATCTCAGCTCCCCGAGCAGGGATCGAACCCATATCTCTTGCATTGGAAGGCGAAGTCTTAATCACTGGACTGCCTGGGAAGTCACTAGTTTATTTTATAAGCACACTGATCAATCTACATTCATCACTATACTTGCTATACAAATTTCCATGCTCTTTAAATTAGACTGGGCTGCCTTCAATCTCTTCGATATTATTCATTCATTTTCATTCTCTCCAACTCTGTTAAACTCTTGTTTATCATAAAACATCGTTAAAATAATTACAGTTGGAAGGCTACCCTACTTCCTATTGCATCCCAACTTTACGTTTTAAGACCTGAAAATCTCGGATTTTCATTTGAACTTTTAATAGCACACATTTTTTCCCCCAGAAAATAATATGATCAGCCAAGAATTATCAGATAAAAGATTTCCTAATCTAATAGTCAATGATGTTATCAGATTTTAATTTTAAAAATGATTTTGGCATTAAGGAGCTCTTTCTTAGATAATTTTAAAGAAACACTTTAACACAGCTTAAATTTTCTTTTATTTTCTTCTTTTTTTTTTTGGTTGTTAAAGATTCAGCATGTTCATTACTTGCTTCTTCTAAAAAGAACATCTAACAGATGTTTGTGTAAGCCCACCAGAGTTGTATTTTTTATTTCACCAGAGTTTTTAATACAGTACTACTGTACTTTTCAAGGTACTGTATTGTTAGATTAAAAATGTTTTCTTTATTTTTTGTGTTTGTTTTTTTATGTGTTATTTGTGTGAAAGTATTATAAACCTATTACAGTACAGTACTATATAACCGATTGTGTTAGTGGGTAACCTAGGTTAACTTTGTTGGACTTAACGAACAAATTGGAGTTATGAACACACTCTCGGAACAGATCTTGTTTGTACGTAGGGGACTTACTGTAGTATATTTTCTATGTCAAAGAAAGACAATGTTGCAATTATTTAGGGAGTTATTTAAAGGTAGTTTTAAATGTAATGGTTCAGAAATGTTTTGTATGGTTATTGCTAACAATGAGATAATGTGGTTAAAGACAACATGAGCTAAGGATGTTCGGTGCGAGTCAGAATAACCAAAAAGAAACTATTCCCACTGATTTCTTTCTCTTGTGCTCTAGTTCACCTCCACAGTGGTGAACAAACACTAAATGCCAGTTTATATTAATTGGATGAGAATAAAAACTGTTCCTTCAACTTGATCTTTCATTTAAAAAAAATAGAGACTTTGAAAAGACATATACTTTGTGATTTATGCTTTGAATTATTTCACATTTCTTACAGCTAGTTTTTATTATGATCAAAGGTACTATGCTACACAGAGATAATGAAAGGCCCCCTCTCTGGTTGCCAAAGGCTGAGTAATACAATTACTGGGAAAGGTCAATTAGCTCCACACTAATTAGCCAGTGTGGGTCTGAGCCATGTCACCCTCAAGTCCCTCCCATGGCAGGCCTGGGGCCATTTCACTACTCATTAGGACCTGTACAGAGGGAGCTCAGTGGGGAGGGGAAGGAGACAAAGCAAGAATCAACTGACTGCTCTCCTTAGCTATGGAGTAAATGATTTACTGTGAGAAGAGGTTAGCGCTGTTGCACAGGTGAGGACTGGGATTCCATTCATCCATGCCCACCCTTTCCTAAACACAAAGGATAACAGGGAATCAATCCTATGCCTAAAACCAAGTTAAAATTGTGTTTTATGTTGTAAACTTTACAAGAAATGCCGCCCCCAGTGTCGTTTCTCTAAACATTACTTTATCACAAGTTATGATATATTGTTATAAATAATTTAAATATATATGGAATTTTAACATAATTAAATTAATTTTTTACAAATCATTACATACAATGTATGGTATTGCTTGTGGGGGAGTGTCAGGGTTAACAAACAGACCCTCCTTCTTGTGCATACAGGACAAAAAGAGGAATCTTGAATAATAATCTCTATTATGTCTTCCTCCTAAAGATATTTTACCTTCAAATGATTCAACCCTGGGGAAAAAAATATGAAGCAGACAAACTGTCACCCAAACTGTCATTTCACATACCACCTCTCTCTCACTGTGTTCTCCCTTTCCCCAACTCAACAAGAACACCTGTATTGCCAAAGAAATTTTGCTAATAATGTGCAAAAATGATATTTTGTAGCTTTGGGGCCATTTCCAAAAACAACAAACAAAGTGGAAAAAAAAAAAAACTTTAAAGGATTAAAAACCCTTTTATTCTTGTTTAAAGCCTATTCCTTTCTAGGCCTGAAAAATTAGCCTCCCAGTTTGCTTCTGGTTTTCTTCTCTTCATCCCTCCTATAATTCCACTTTCTAAAAGAATGTGACGGTCTTTGGATGATCTCTACTCCTCCCCGCTTCCCTTTGGTTCTCTCTCTCTCTCTCTCTCCCTCCCCTGCCCGTTCCTTTTACCCACCTCTCCTATGCTGTAATTCTAATGCTTTCTCTTGGGTGAACACACAGCATGTGGTCCTGTCCCCTCATTCAGAACCAAAGAGAAGCAGGTGTGCCCCTTGCTTGGTTTCAGCCCAATGCTGGTCACTGTAGAACTGGGAACTAACTAACTAAGCCCAGGGAAGGAAGTTCATTCATTGCTTCAAGGTTGCAATAAGTCAGTAGCCAACTGGAACAGAATAAGTTTATTTTATTTCATGACTTTAAAACAAACTCTTAGACAACAAAAAAAATGTTTATGTGGAATCAGTGGAAAGCCAGAGTGGTAATTTTGAACTACTGACTACTTTAAATTACATCCATCCCCAGAAAAAAAAAAAAAGTTATGAAAAACAAACAAAAAATCTCTTAGGAGAAGAAGCAATGGATATTTCCTTATCCAGTCACACACCCAACCCAGAGCTATAAGAAAAGAGATGAGTGTAGACTCTTGAGGGGAGAAACGTAATCAGGGATCACTTATTCTCAAATACTAAAAGTTTCTCACTAAGTCAGGGAGATGCCCTACTGCCATGTAAGACAATGCAGCCAAGCGCCACCCTCCTCACCTGGGTCATTCAGTAAACTGGGGTGTTGCATGTTCCTTGGGCCCTGGCCAGAGCTTGAGTGACTCACAAAGGGATAGAAATATTTAGTCAGGCTCTTCAACAGCACAGAAGAAACAAGAACTGACAGGCATTCATGTTTATGTTTTTAAACAACTGACACAGAGATAAACAGTTTCACACCTTGGCTATAAATTCCTTATAAGTTTCCAGCCTCAGGTTTAAATTTTAGATATAAATACAATACATAGTTACTCATGTCAGCTCCTGTTTCACAATCTGGATATCTTATGTCATATGCAACAATTATTTTGCGTGGGATAAATAAAACATGAAACTGCTATCCTCTTCCACACCTGTACTCTAAGCAGATGCCTGCTTGAGTTGCCCTCTAGACACTGGCTGGTATGATGGCATTGAAAGTCTGAGCAAATCGGGACGAATTCCTAGACTCTGTCATCTGACTACAAGAAAGGATAAATGGTCTTCTTTCCTTCTGTTTCAGCAGTTGGTCCTAACTAATTATTTCTTGTAATCATTTGTTCAGGAGAAAGAATGTGTTAAGGCCAAAAGGCCCTCTGAAGTACATCCTCGAGGGCCATAGCTCTGCAGGGGAGCAGACTGCTGCTCCAAGGGCTGCACCATCCCCTGCAGGTGAATGAGAAGGTTGTATGTGCTGGGGCCATGACCAAGCACTCTCAGCTCTGGGCCTTTACTCTGAAATAAATGGTAAATATTGTCTTTGACAAAACATTTTTTTCTAAATTTATATAGCAGAACTTATCTATAATGAATTTCCTTTACAATTGTTGACTGAGTTTCTTGTTTGCTTTTTGTCTTTTTGTTTGTTTGTTTATATTTTCATAATATAAACATTCTCAGGGTATAAGAGCAGAAGAAAAGCTCAGAGGCCCATGCAGTCTTCCCCCGGGATAAATCGATTGAAGAAATTTACAAAAATCCATTGTGGATATTAAAACTTTGAGGGCTAAGAGAAAGTGCCTTGAAGTTTGCAGCTAGCATTTTGCGTCTGTCTCTAACAGAAGCTAATGAAAACCCACATGTGACAGGTCAGGTCATGGATTTAAAGATAACACGTTTTACTTGCACCTATGTTACTCAAGCTACTTCTGCCACCCTGGTAGAGAGAGAGGAAAGGCAAGGTGGGAGTCCAATTATAAGTAAGCTTCTGAGGGGATCTGGACTCACCGCCTTCGGCAGTCAAGACAAAGGCATGGCTTCAGAAAGCCTGGGCTCAGCCTAAGTGCCTTGATTTCAAAGAAGGCACTAACCTCTCTTCCATTTTAATTTTCTTCCAACTAAAGGAAGTATGGTATCTCCTTAAAATCCATATCTTTCAAGAACCTCAGAATGTGAACTTATTTGGAAATAGGGTTTATGTAGATGTAATTATTTAAGGATCTCAAGAGGAAATCCTCCTGGACTTAGGGCCCACTCTAAATCCAGTAATTGGTGTCTTTATAAGAAGAAGAGAGGACACAAAGTCACACAGAGGACAACTCTAAGTGAAAATGGAGGCAGGGATTGGAGCGATGCTGCTACAAGCTAAGGGATGCTAAGAGCCACCAGAAGCTGGAAGAGGCAAGGAAATGCCCTTCCCTAGAGCTTTTAGAAGAAGCATCGCCCTGTAAACACCTTGATTTCCAACTTCTGACCTCTAGAACTCTGAGCAACAAATGTATGTTGTTTTAGGTCACCATGTTTGTGGTCCTTTGTTATAATAGCCCTAGAAAACTCAAAAACGAGGGAAAGGCATTCTGGGCAAAAGGGAACAGGATGTGCAAAGTCAGAGTTGAGAGACCTGAGTTGGGAAGAAGAAAAGCTGGAATACATTATGGCTGGGAGCAGAACGCTTTTAGGTGGAGTCAAATATACATGGGGGTCCCGAGGAGGAACCCTAATTTGGCACTCCATAAAGCCAATAACCCTTATGTATTTTTTCAACATTTATTTAGAGGAGACGTTAACATCTTTAAGGGGTAGAGGTGAGGAGAACTGCTGGTAGAAGCCCCCTTCACAAACCTTCTCATCTTTGGTTCATTTTGATTAGGTGACATGCACCCTGGTCTACCCAGGATCATTGAGTTTATACGTCTTATCCCAGTATGATTATTAACAGCGCTCCTTTAACTATCAAAGTCTCCCAGTCTGAAAGATAAATCGTATGGTCACCCTACTCATGGCTGCCTATTCATGGCACACAACAGATGCTCAAAAGTAAATTCTGCAGTACTTAAGAGTTATAACAGCAATAATATCTACCATTTTATGAATTACCTACATGCTAGGCACCCTTCTTAGTATTTTCTCATTTTACTCTGCACAATGCCATGGTGAGATGGGTACTATTAATATCCTCATTTTATAGATGAGATAACTGAAGTACAAAGACATTAAGTTGTTGCCAAAGGTCATACATAACTACTAAGTAGCTGAGTCAGAATAATAACTAATATTTATGTGGCACAATATTCACTGTTTATAAATCCCTGTTATCAACACATTTAATCTTGCCTAATACTTTCACCAACCCCTTCTCAAGTATTATGTTCAGTATTTTAACAAAGTCAGAGTTCAGGAAGACAATGAATGAGCTAGGATTACACAGAAGTTTCTAAGCAGGTGGGCTTCTATCCAGGTCAAAATCTGTATAAAAAACACCTGAGGTGCCAAGGAGAAGAACAGATTTTCACATCGAATCCTAGACCTACAGAATCAGAATCTGCAGGGGTGGGTCCCAGCAATCTGCACTTTGAATCATCTCCCCCGACTCACAATGTGCAGTCAAGTTGAGAATCTCCGCCAAGGGCCAGAGCTGGACTGGTGTTTGACATCCGGCCTCTCAGTCCCAACTTACCCTCACCCACATGAAATCTTCCGCTCTGGCCACACAGGCACCCTGTACTCAAGACCTGCACCCACCTCAGCCTCTGTTCCAGTGGGCCATTAGGTATGGCAGAGAGCCAAGGGGCAACACAAGGATGTCCTAAGCTAGGAGGGCTTTGGGGCCCCAAGGAGTGTAAAAGAACCACAAGTGCTTCCTGTGCTCAGGGCCACACTCCCAGAACCATCTAGGGAGACACTAGATAAAACCAGCACTAAAGGCCATGAAGGAGAACAAGCTTACTCATAAGGGGACAGGGAAAATGTTTAATCTGTCATGTAAACTTTTCTAATGGGTTATATTGACTATAAAAGAAAGCATATTGTGCAATGCATATACAGAGAGAACATCTAGCCAGTCTGTTTGTGTCAGATACCTACCAACTACCAACATCAAACATGACATTAATTACACCTTACAGGGAAGATCCCAGGATTAATATACAAATAGTAATATTTCTGTGTGCCCATAGGCATATGATATCTATAAGCCTTGCCTGTTTTGAGTCTTTTTGTAAAAACCTATAAAATGTCTGGAGTAGCACAAAAGCAAGCCAATGACAGAAAATGGGTTTTAAGTCAAGTGGAGACTTAGTGAATGACTTAACTTTTCCTGGTTTTATAATCTAGCACACCAGCTCTTTTGAAATATGTCTCAAAAGAAAGAGGGCTAAAGAAGACAAGCTTCTTGTCCTGGCTTCAGGTGGAAAGAATCTGAAATAAGAGCATGATTTGGCAAATATAATTAATTTTTTTCAACACATTGACTTTATCAAGTTTCTATAAGATGTGGGAGAAGCCAAAAACAGACTCTGTTAGGCTACAGAACAATTTGTAGGACACTCAGGCTTTGAGATAAAAATGTTTTAAATGTAGTATGTACGGGAAGAAAACAGCAAATGGATAAATATCCATAGATCTGAGGCCAAATATATATGTGGACACTACATGTATATACACACTTACATATCCACACACACATGTCTGTACACACATACATATGTGTGTGAACATGCATGTGCATATGTATGTACACATACAAACTTTCATGTCTGCTTTTAAATTGGAACACATTATAGAGAATTTGTTATCTCTTAATTATTTGCTAAAAATTCAAAGACTGCAAACTGCTATAAAATTATGAAAGATTAAAGAGGGCAATATGTATAATTCTGTAACTAAATAGAAGTGTTAAATGAAATATTCATTCAACAAGTGTTTCATGATCATCTATTATTTAACAGGTTCTACGTTATTCTTTTTAGATAAAACAGTGAGCAGAACAGTCACAAAAACAAACTAATGTGATTCCCTCCCAATATCAATGCACTGTTTTTGTTTCCTGAAACTAGATAAATTGATTCTAAAGTTCATATAGAAAACTAAATGTGCAAGCATATCTGGAAGCATTCTGTAAAGAAGAACAATGAGAGGTATAGCCATAGGAGGCATTAAATGTAACATAATGTTTCTATTTTCAACCTTATGATACAGGAACATGAAGAGAGGCTCAATTAATGCAACAAAATAAGAAGTCCAGAAAAATACTCAATGTTTTGGAAATTTGATATTGGCTAAAGGTGGAATTTCAAATCACTGGGAGAAGACAAACTTTTCATTAACGAATAGTCATTTTGAGAAAGATAACATTGGATCTGTATTGATCGATACACGAAAAAAAATTCCTACACACATACGTTATTTATATCTATATATAATTATATAATACATATCACATAATATATCATATTTATATATATCACCATACTATAACTCCTAGAAGCAAATAAGGATGCATTCTTTATGGGACAGCCTTTAAAACTATGACTCGAAATTATGATGCAATAAAATGTTAATAAATTTAACTACAGCAAAATTTTAAACATAGTCTTTCATGGCAAAACACACTACAGACAGAGACAAATGAAAAATTGCAAGAAAATATTTTTAACTTAGGAAACAGATACTGAATTCTTAAAAACTGGAAAAAAAAGTTTGAAAGTCTGATAGAAGAATGTGTAAAAAGACATGAAACATTATAAAAATATGTACAAAAATATTAACGTAAGAAAAGATGCTGAGTTTTACTTATAATGAGATAAACACAAATTGAAACTATGTGCCTTTACACCAGTCAGATTAACGACATTTGGAAGGTTTGACAACACTATTGGTGAATCTGTCGCAGAAACTCACACACACCACTGGTGGGAGAGGTTGGCATGATCTTACAGAATTACACGTAAGTTTACCTCATGATCCCCAAATCCCAGTTTTGGGAATTTTTCCTAAAGCTCATATACCTCCACAATTATGAAATGCATAAGGTTATTTAATGTGGAATTTTTTATAACAGTAAAATATCAGAAACAAACTAATTGCCTATCCATAGAAGACAAGTAAAATTCTGTAAATAAAATGAGGCATATCATTATCAACTAATTTGAAGTGAGAATTTTCCTCAAAGGAAAGGAAAGCATAACACAAAATAGTATAGATTGTACGATATTTTCTATGTAAGTAGCAAATGGGAAAATGAACATATGGTTGTGTGGGTGCCTGTTTATTTTGCAAAATGAAGCATAAAAAAGGATAAAATAAAAACTAATAAAAATGGTTATTATGAGGGTGTATGTAGCAAGAGTGAGGTGAAGGGCTAGGGATAGGAGCCCTCTGTTCCCAAGTATATCTTTATATACAGTTTGACTTTTGAACCATAAAGTGTTGCATATCATCAAAAATAAAATAAAAAGGAGGAAAAAAGCAAATTCTAAAATTAATTACAAACAGAAACAAATGACCATAACTACATATAAAGTTGATAATATAACTATACATAAATATAATTAATTCAAGTAACTTTTGAACACAGAGTTCTGTACACCCTTTTACATGAATAAAAGAAAGGAAGAGAAAATGTGTACTTTATTTAGTAAGTTTACCAGTGGTAGTGAAACAGAGGTAGAAGTGAGACTATCTGTACGTTAAGACTGAAAAAATTATTAAACTTACCGATAGTTTTGGAAAGCAAGTTCTCACAGTGACAGAAGGTATAGAGGAAGGTGAGAAAAAACCTCGTGGTGTTGGATTTGAAATTGAGGTAACACAAAGTACTTATGAATTAAACAAAACACCTGTCATTAGGGAAAACTTCATACACATCCAAAGTAACTGAACAACATAAGGAATACCTACGTACTTATTCATCACCCTTCTCAATACTTACCAACTCGAGTCCAAACTTTTCATCCCTTTCTCTACCCATTTCCACTTCCTCTATTAGTCTGAAGCAAATCTCAGACATCATACCACTCATTCAACAAATATTTTCAGTATGTATCTCTAAGAGACAGGAGTCTTTCTTTAAAACATAACCGGAATACCACTGTAAAGTCCAAAAAATAACTACAAGACTTGAATACCGTCACACATCCCTATGTTCACATTCCAAA